>NW_024063526.1:3028781-4331922 GCF_006381635.1 Hibiscus syriacus | reverse complement strand
GAGTTTATTGGAGCTTGCTGGTTATTATAGACAATTCATGAAGAACTTTTTAATGTTAGCGTTGCCGCTAACTAAGTTATTGCGAAAGGATGTACCTTTTATTTGGATGAAAAAATGCCTAGAAAGTTTTGAAAGGCTCAATAGAATAGTAACAGAGGCCCTTGTGTTTGTACAACCTAGTCAGGTAAAGATTTTGTAGTTCTCAGTGATGCGTCCCATAATGGAATGGGATATGTGCTGATACAAGATAGAAAAGTTATGGCTTATGCCTCAAGAAAGTTGAATAATCACGAGAAAAAATACCCAACACACGATTTGGAGTTGGCAGCAGTTGTTTTTGCCTTGAAAATCTGGCGTCATTATCTGTATGGTGAGCGATGTCATATTTATACGGATCACAAGAGTCTAAAGTACATGTTGACTCAGAATGAACTGAACTTTAGGCAAAGAAGATGGATCGAGATTTTAAAAGATTATGATTTAATTATTGATTATCAACCTGAAAAGGTGAATGTGGTAGAAGATGCACTTAGCCGAAATATTTTTGCTGCTCTACGGACTTTGGATGTGCATATGTCTTTAAAGGAAGACGGTGACTTATTTGTTGAACTTAAGTTAAAGACGATGTTTTTTGGATTGGGTAAAAGAGCTGCAAGGTCAGAATGAGAACTGTTTGGTGAGGATGGAACAAATAGAAAAAGAAGAAACCACATACTATGAAATGAGGGTTGATAGATGTTTATATTATCGGGGACGAATTTACATTCCCGATAATGAGGAATTGAAGAAAGATATTCTTATCGAGGCACAATTGTAGTCCTTTAACGATGCACCCAGGTGGGAATAAGATGTATCATGATTTAAAAAGTCGTTATTGGTGTCTTGGTATGAAAAGAGTTGTATCAGAGTTTGTGGCAAAATGTTTGACATGCTAGCAAGTGAAAGCTAAACATGAAGTGCCATCTGGATTGTTACAACCGATATTCATTCCTGAATGGAAATGGGAACGAGTTATAATGGATTTTGTTTCTGGGCTACCTTTAACACTAGGTAAAAAGGACTTCATATGGGTAATTGTAGATCGATTGACCAAGACAGCTCATTTTATTCCAGTTTGAGTAGATTACTCAATGGATAAGTATGCAGAGTTGTACATAAAAGAGATAGTCAGACTGCGTGGAGTGCCTATATCAATAGTGTCCGATCGAGACCCAAGGTTTACTTCAAGATTTTGGAAGTCGTTACATTAGGCATTGGGTACTCGATTGAACTTCAGCAAAACTTTTCATCCGAAAAAAGATTGGTAATCAGAACGAGCTATCCAGATACTAGAGGATATGCTAAGGGCATGTGTGATTGAGTTTAAAGGATCATGGGAAAGGTATTTTCCTTTAGCAAAATTTACGTATAACAATAGTTACCAATCGAGTATTAAGATGACCCCGTTTGAAGCTTTATATGGGAAAAGTGTTGAACACCATTAAATTGGTTTGAACTAAAAGAACAAGACGTAATTGGCCCGGAGTTAATTAAAGAAATGGAGGTGAAAGTGAAAATTATCTAGGGCAATCTAAAGATAGCCTCCGATCTTCAGAATTCTTATACAGATTTGAAAAGAAAAGAAATTGAGTTTCAAGTGGGAGACGAGGTATTCCTAAAAGTGTTGCCCTGAAAGAAAGTTTTGAGATTTGGGCACAAAGGAAAGCTGAGTCAGAGATTCATTAGACCTTATGAGATCTTGAAAATGGTAGGATCAATAGCATATCAATTAGATTTACCTCTGGAGATGGACAAGATCCATAATGTTTTTCACGTATCAAGGCTCCAAAGACATTATCACACCAGAGGAAATAGAGATTCGATCAGATTTAACTTATGAAGAATAACCAGTGCGGGTCCTGGCTAGAGAAAACAAAGAATTGAATAACAAGAAGATTCCTTTAGTTAAAGTACTCTGGTATAATCATAAGGTTGAAGAAGCTATTTGAGAAAGAGATGAGTACATGAGAATGCAGTTTCCACACCTCTTCGGTTATGGTATTTCTTTAAATTCGAGGGTGAATTTTTTTAAGGGGGAGAAGTGTAATACCCCAAATATCAGGTTGGGGACTTTATCGAAAAGATTTAAAATTTGAGGATTTATCTGAATAAAAGGTAAAAAATGAGAAATTGATTTGGAATAGTATTTTAGATTAATCTGTAACAATAGATGAATTAAGAGGGCATTTTGGTCCTTTAAGAAGAAATGAATTTAAAATATATTTCCTTATTTGGGATTTTAAATAAGGGAAAAGGGGAAAGTTAAGTCATAAAAGCTATCTATTTTTCTTATTCTTCCCCGTGTAAAGGCTCTCCTTCGTAGCCAAAGGTAAGGTTTCATTTAGCTAGCTTTTTCCTTTCGCTTTTGGTTAATTTTTTGAATTATTGAGTATTTTAGAGGCTTAATAAAGGGTTAAATAAGATTAAAACTAAGAGATGGATGAAATATTTGAGATTTAAGAAAATGGGTTTAAGTATGATATGTTGAGATACGAGTTTTTATTGATGTTTGCTAGTATATTTGACATGTCAAAGAAGTGAATAAGAGATTAAAAGTATTGGATATGATTAAAAACAAGTTAAAAAAGTGGTATGATTCTTAGATTGAGATGTTCTTTGGAGATTTTAGATGTTATAAGAAGCTAAATGAAGGAAAGTTAGTTGAGATAAGTAAGGAAGAGTTTAATAGTATTGTTGGAGGTTAAAGTAAGGGAATTTGACCAAATTTGGGTAAAAATTGAACTGAAATTGGAAAATCTTGGTAAGGGTGTCGGTACTGATAAAACAGTACCGATACTATAGGTTTAAATGGGTAGAAATACGATGAGCAGTATCGGTACTGATATAATTAGTATCGATATTGATTAGGTATCGATACTAAAATGAAAGTATTGATATCATGGATTCCAGAATGCCAAAATGGTATCACTACTAAAAGGGAGTATCGGTACCAGAGTATAGTAGTATCGATACTGAGAGAAAGGTATCGATACCATGAATTACAAAATATAGAAATGGTGTCGATACTTAAAGGGGTATCGGTACCATAATATATAAGTATCTATACCATGGTACGGGTACCGATACTATTGAGCCTGAAACTATATGATTGGTTGAAATTGTTATAGAAATTGCAATAATAGTACTTTTGAGTAATATTAAAGTATGAATGTTAGGGAATATTCTAACATTTGGTATGGTATATGTCTTAAATGGATGCTTGTTTATATCATAACCAAGCTCCTGAATCTAGCAAGAAAAAGGGCAAAGATAAAGTTATTGAGTAGCCGACATCATTACATCTTATTAACGAGGATTATCAGGTGAGTACATTTATTGTGATTATTTGAGATGAAAAAGATTCACAATAATTCAAATTTGAATGTTTTAATTTAATGAATTCTTTATGGTATTTAATATGTTTCCATTACCTAAATGAAATAGAAAACGGTGCATGAAAGGCATGAAAGGATGCCATAAATGAAATGCATAACGGCGCATTAAAGGCATGAAAGGATGCCATAAATGAAATACACAACAGTGCATTAAAGGCATGAAAGGATGCCATAAATGAAATGCATAACGGTGCATTAAAGGCATGAAAGGATGACATAAATAAAATGCATAACGGTACATTAAAGGCATGAAAGGATGCCACAAATGAAATGCATAACGGATCTTTAAAGGCATGAAATGATACCATAAATGAAATGCATAACAGTGCATTAAAGTCATGAAAGGATGCCATAAATGAAAATAATGAATAAATTTTAAAGAATAATGGGAAAATGTACAAAAAAGAAAGGTATGCTGGACATATTAAGAATATTTATGATGATAGTATGAAAGAAATTTGGTTTAGATAATAAGGACTTATCTAATCCTTATGGATGATATGAATTAGTTAGAAACCAAGAAATCATGATATACTTATGTATACATTAATGTTTCTATATAATATCATGTCCCACTAAGTAAATATTTAACCTGTGTTGATTTCACGCGTAGGTGAAGGTAGAGATTAGCCGAGTAAGGAGTGCAACGGTAGCAGCAACTGTCATCAATTAAGGTTGACTCGTCAGTAACAATAGGATAATCTGGGTTATTTTGAAAAACTTAGTTGGCATGCAATTAAAGTACAAAAAATGCTCTGAATTGTATTGAAGTAGAACCTCATAATAGATTCCAATTAATATTTTGCTGTACATAAAACAAATGTTATGTTTTAAGAAATTCGGAAACAAAATTTTAAGGGTTTTTAAATGAGGTTATATTTTAAAAGTGATGTGAGATATGTATCTCATGTACGGAAAGGGATACGGGAGATGGGTGTTACAATGGGGAGAACACGTGAACATGGGAATAAGAAGAGATAATTTAGTTTTTCTTAACTTTCCCTTTTTTTCCCTTCTTAAAACTCTAATAAAATGAATTTTAAGTTCATTTATCCTTAAAGGATGAAAATGCCCTCTTTATTCGTCCATTGTTACTAATTGGTGTCAAACACTATTTCTAAATCATTTATTATCCTTTATCATTTATTCAAATTAATCCTCCAATTTTAAATCTTTTCAATAAAGTTAATGACCTGATATTTGGGGTATTACAATTCTCCCCCTTAAGAAAATTCATCCTCGAATTTAAAGAAGTACCTGAAACGAAGAGGTGTGAAAATTGCTTCCTAATATCCTCATCTCTTTCCCAAGTAGCTTCTTCTACCTTATGGTTCTACCATAGCACTTTAAGTAAAGGAATCCTCTTGTTACGCAATTCCTTGTTTTTTCTAGCCAAGATCTGCACTGGTTCTTGCTCATAAGTTAAATCTGGTCAGATCTCTATTTCCTCTGTTGTGATAATGTGGGATGGATCTGATTGATACATTCTAAGCATCGACACGTGAAAAACATGATGGATCTTATCCATATATGGAGGCAAAGCTAACTAATATGCTATTGGTCCGACCCTTTTCAATATCTCATATGGTCCAATAAATCTCGGACTCAGCTTTTCTTTCTGCCCAAACCACAATACTTTCTTCCAGGGTGATACTTTCATAAATACCTTGTCTCCAACTTGAAATTCAATTTCTTTTCTTTTCAAATCAACATAATATTTCTGTCAATCGGAGGCTATCTTCAGATTATCCTGGATAATTTTCACTTTCTCCTCTATTTCTTTCATCAAATCCGGGCCAACTAGGTCTTGATTCTTTAGGTCAGAACAATTTTAGGGTGTTCAACACTTCTTCCCATACAAAGCTTCATACGGGGCCATCTTAATACTCGATTGATAACTATTATTATAAGTAAATTCCGCTAAAGGTAAATACCTTTCCCATGATCCTTTAAACTCATTCACACATGTCCTTAGCATATCATCTAATATCTGAATAGTTAGTTCTGACTTCCCATCTGTCTGTGAATGAAAAGTTAGGCTGAAATTCAATCGAGTACCCAATGCCTCATGTAAGGACTTCCAAAATCTTGAAGTAAACTTTGGGTCTCGATCGGACACTATCGATATAGGCACTCCATGCAGCCGAACTATTTCTTTTATATACAATTCTGCATATTTATCCATTGATTAATCAACCTGAACTAGAAAAAAGTGAGTTGTCTTGGTCAATCTGTCTACAATTACCCATATCCAGTCCTTTTTACCTGGTGACAAAGGTAAACCTGAAACAAAATCCATTGTAACTCATTCCCATTTCCACTTAGGAATGTATATCGATAGTAGCAATCCAGATGGCACATGATGTTTAGTTTTCAATTGTTGACATGTCAATCATTTCGCAACAAACTCTGATACAACTCTTTTTATACCAAGCCACCAATAACGACTCTTTAAATCCTGATACATCTTATTCCCACCTTGATTCATCGTCAAAGGACTATAGTGTGCCTCAGAAAGAATATATTTCTCCAGTTCATCATAATCGGGAATGCAAAGTCTTCCATGATAATATAAACATCCATCAACCCTCCTTTCGAAGCCTTTGACCTATTCCTTTTCTACTTCGCCTTTCTCGCCAAGCATTTCTCATCTTGACCTTGTAGCTTTTTTACTCGATCTAAAAGCATCGACTTTAACTTAAGTTCAACAATCAAATCACCATCTTCTTTTAAGGACATACACACATCCAAGGCTCGTAGAGCAACAAAAGTTTTTCGGCTAAGTGCATCTGCTACCACATTAGCCTTTCAGGGATTGTAACACCCCAAATTTTGGGTCAGTGACTGAGAAGTAATAATTTAAATTTGGTGGTTTAATTTTGATAAATTGAAAAGTTCAATGACAGATTTGGGAAATTATTATCCATGATTTATTATCAAAGATGGAAAGATGGAAAGGCATTATGGTCTTTTAGTATAAAAAAATTAAAATTCTTTTTAAAGGTATTTAACATGTGTGAAAAAGAGAGATAAGAAAAAGGAAATATCTGGAAGCACTTGGTCATATTCTCTTCTTCTTTCTTCTACAGTGTCCCTTCCCTTTTTCTAAGGTAAGTGATTGTTGATATGTTGAAGTAAGGTATTAAATAAAATTGGAATGAAGGTAAAACATGTTCAATTCTTAGTAGAAATAAGAAATAGTTTCAATGGATTTCTTAACCGTGTTACATTTGATACCGAACATAAAAGACTTAATTTGGGTAATAATGGAGCATTTTACTAAGATTGTGTATTTCATTCCTGTTCGAATTGATATTTCAATGGATAAGTATGTGGAACTTTATATCAAGAAGATAGTTAGACGACATGGGTGTCAATTTTAATGATATGTGATAGAATTGAAGGGTTACTTCAAGGTTTTGGGAATTATTTGAGCAAGACGTTTAGAATTCGATCTAATTTTGTTACTAATTCCATATGCAGATAGATGGTTGATCCGCTCAGGTTATTCAGATTTTAAAAGTTATGTTAAGGCAAATGTGATCAAGTTTAAATGATCAGGAGAAAATGGTATGCTAAGTTGACCAAGAATAATTGTGGATTTATTCTGAGGTTGTATTCCTTAGCTATGTAAACTCAGTTAAGAGTATAAGGATATGTACATTAAGGAAACTTGAGATATATTCGAATGAATTATAAAGAAAGATAAGGATATAGTTAATGATTATATTTTCTCTGATCAAGTTATTGGGGATAGACATATTACTTAATTGGATTGTTAAGTGCTCGGGAATTTTTGAGATGCTAAAAAGAATATTGACATAATCTCTAAGGACAATATGATTAGAATTTGGAAAGAAAACATGAACTATAGAATGTGTTTTATAGTCGTCTAGAGTGTGTGTTTGTACATGAATAAAGGCTTAATCTATACTACGAGAATAATCATAGAATTAAGAAAGAATTATCTAAATTTCGATTTCGATTTAGTAATGCTTGTAGTTATTTAACAAAGATAACACCCTTATTTGCGTGAGGAATGATTATTTCTATATGGATTTCCAAAATCAAGATATATGTTGAATAAAAGGGTGAAAAGAAGAGAAATGGATAAATTCTCTGGAGATTGATGAAGTGTTTATTAGTTGCAACATGGCAGGTTAATATGATAACGGGTATGGCAAAGTTATAAGATAAATTATACTTTAAGAAGTGTTGAGTATGAGAATTGTCTTTAAAAATAAAGATAAATTTTAGTGCTGGTCAAATATAGAACAAGTAGAAAAATGAGAAATTAAAGATTTAAAGTCTGTGGAATGGTTGCATGCCATGAAAAAGAATTCTCATTGAGTTAAGTTTTTAAATGAGTGACATGTCTGCAAGTTTAAGAAGTTATCAAGTTAGCTTCATATGAAGTTTTCGTAGAAGAAAGTTTAGGACATCATGAAATTGATTTAAATTGAAAGATTGAGACATAGTGGGATCATATTTAAACTTTGATATTGAAGAAAAAGTGAGGATTGTTTAAGAACATTAGTGTTTTCAGGATTCAATAATCTGAATATATATAAATCAGGTCATATTACATCATAGTATCAGAGGAGTTAAAGTCCGTCTGACCTGACTTATGAGTAAGAGTCAGTGCCAATTTTAGCATTTGAAGTCAAATAGCTAAGGAACAAGATGATTTCGTTAGTTAAAGTTCTCTAGAGAGGTCACAAAGTGGAAGAGGAGACATGGGAATGTGAATAGTATATGAGAAAATATTTTTTCTCATCTCTTGTGCAGTAAAAATTCAAGGATGAATTTTCTTAAGGGAAAGAATTGTAACACCCCAAATTTCGTGCCAATGACTGAAAAGTAAGGATTTAAATTTGGTGGTTTAATTTTGATAAATTGAAAAGTTCAATGACTGATTTGGGAAATTATTGTCCAAATTTATTATCAAAGATGGAAAGATTGAAGGACATTATGGTCTTTTAGTAGGAAAAGAATTTAAAATTCTTTTTAAAGGCATTTAAAATGTGGGAAAAAGAGAGATAAGGAAAAATAAATATCTGAAAGCACTTTGTCATCTTCTCTTATTCTTTCTTCTACAGTTACCATTCCCTTTTGCTAAGGTAAGTGATTGAAGTGGGTAATTCTTTTATCTTTGATTTGGTTTTGGTTATATGAGTGATATAGAAGCTTAATAAAGTTTAAAGATGAGCTGAAACCAAGAGATTAAGGATTTAATGGTGATTTAGTAAAATGGTTTTTAAGAGAATAGATTGAAATTGATTATATTTGGATTTTTAAAGACATATTTGACTTATAAATGGTTTAATTAAGGGATTAGAAGTGTTTGGAAGGATTAAAAACATATTTGAAAATTTGATATGATTTTTAGTCTCCAGAGTTCTATGGAAGATTGTTTTATGAAAAAGGGGTTTTAATGGTGATAAGTTAGTGAGAATAAGTGTAAATGAGTTTGGAGGTATAAATAGAGTTAATAATAAGAGATTTAAGTGAAAGTTGGGTAATTTTCAAAGTGAAATAAGTGATTTCTAGGTAAGGGTATCGGTACTGGAAGAATAGTATTGATACTATAAGGTTGACTGGGATGAAATTATATGAATCGGATAAACAGTATCGATACTAAATGGTAGTAGTATCGATACTGGTAAGGGTATCGAAACCAATAGTAAGGTATCGATACTATAAGTAAAGATGAAATTACATAATGTCAAAATGGTATCGGTACTGAAGTGGGTATCGGTACCATAGAAGAGAAGTATCGATACCGTCGGTAGAGTACCGATACTATTCAGCCAAAAATTGTTAATTAGGTGTTTCAATTTTCTTAAGTAAAGATTACGTGGTTAAATGTTACTTGAGAACCAATATTTATATTGATTATGTAATGTGTAGATTCGATCGAAAGTAAATGCTGAACAAAGTGAAAAAAGAGTTGCTTAGGGCTTAAGTGAGGCAAAAGGTGAGTGCAACTTGCTTATTTTATATATATGATTGGAAGGCGGCTTGTGATAAGCCAACTTCAAATGTTTTTAAATTAATGATTTGTATTATGTTATAAAATGTTTTTATAACTTGATTTATTAAATAATTTTGTTATAATTTTTGGGTACGAATTACCCAAACTATTTGTACATGATAATTTGAATAGTAGTGGTATATGCTATGAGTAAATGTTCTACGTGAGATGATTTATATGAATAAATGCTATGTGAATATATGCTAAGAGATTTTAGTTATGTGGAACTATTATACTCGAAATATAATCTATGTGAATAAAAGACCTCTTGAATAATAAATATGATCTAATTATATTGAATAAGCCCAAGGTATATGTATGAGAATTAGAGTTATAGTTGGCATACCAAGAGTCGAGGGTTTTATGTCGTTCTTCAGGACAAAACTATATGGTCCTTCAGGATAAATATGTGGCACTTCAGTGCAAATTATGTGAGATGTGGTGACAACATTAGTGCACAACCTCAATGTACTCAAATACCTAGAGTTCTCAGTAGTATGCATTGGGCTATTGTTAAAACAAAGTTATAAACTGAACAAGTTATAAATGTATACATTCTTATTATGAAATGAGAATTGAATCTTTTATGAAATGTGTTCTACAAAGAATAAGAAATGATTTTATTATGTTTTATCTTATTTGTATTTTCCACACTAAGTCATAGACTTAGCGTGTGATTTTTCACACGTAGGTGTAAAGAGCTTCGAGGAGTAAGTTGAATACGCAAGGGAAGGACAACATACCTGAGAAGATTATCAGATCAGTGAAATGCAAATTGTATATGTTTTGTTCTTTGAAATGTTGTTGGCGTATACTATAAAGGTTTAAATTGTAGATGCTCTGATATGTTTTATATAAAAAAATGTTTTCATTTGTCCAATAAAAGTCAAATTTTAGTCAAATTTTCAGAGTGTCAAAGAGTTGGAAGTTAATGTGACACCTCAGAGTCGTATCCGGGTCGGGGTGTTACACGGATGATAAATAATGATCAAATTATAATCTTTTAAAAGTTTGATCCATCTTCTCTACCTCAATTTCAGTTTTTTATTAGTCAATAAGTATTTTAGACTCTTATGATCCGTATAAATATGGCACTACTCACCTTACAAATAATGACGCCAAATTTTTAAAGAAAATATGAACGTTTCCAATTCCACGTCATGTGTCAGGTATTTTCTCTCTTGAGTTCTCAACTATTTTCACGCATAAGCCATGACTTTTCCATCTTGCATAAGTACACATCCCAACCCATTATAGATGCATCACTAAAAACTACATAATCTTTACCCGACTGAGGTTGTACAAGCACTGGGGCTTCTGTTACAATTCTTTTTAGCCTTTCAAAACTTTCTTGGCATTTCTCTGACCATGCAAAATGCTCATCCTTTCGTAACAACTTAGTTAGCGATGAAGCTAACATTGAGAAGTTCTTCACGAACCGTCTATAATAACAACAAGCCCCAAGAAACTCAGAACTTCAGGAACATTTTTTGGGGGCTGTCAATCCACTATAGCTTGAATCTTTTTAGGATCTACTCTTATGCCTTATGTGGAGACTATATGACCATGGAAAGCAATCTCAGCTAACCAAAATTCACACTTTGACAATTTGACAAACATATTATTTTCTCGAAGTATTTGAAGAACCACCAGAATATGAGCATCATGTTCCTCTCTTGACTTGGAATAAACAAAAATATCATCTATAAATACCGCCACGAATTAATCCAAGTAAGGTTGGAATACTCGGTTCATCAAGTCCATAAATGCTGCAGGAGCATTAGTCAATCAAAATGGCATTACCATAAATTCGTAATGTCCATATCAAGTCCGAAAATCTATTTTGTAAATATAATCCTCTTTGATCTTTAATTGGTGGTACCCCGACCTCAGGTCTATCTTAGAGAACACTGTTGAACCTTTCAATTGATCAAATAAATCATCAATCCTCGGAAGAGGATACTTATTCTTTATCGTTACTTTGTTTAACTGACGGTAGTCAATGCATAATTGCATAGACCCATCATTCTTTTAATCAAACAACACAGGTGCTCCCCAAGGAGAAACATTGGATCTTACAAATCCTTTATCGATTAGCTCTTGTAATTCAGTTTTTAACTCTCTTAACTCCATTGGAGCTATTCAATATGGAGCCATAGAATAGGTTTGGTACCCGGGTAAACCTCAATCTTGAATTCTAGTTCACGGTCTAAAGGTAAAACCGGTAATTTTTCCGGAAAAACCTATGGAAACTCCTTAACTATTGGGATATCATTTAATCTCATTTTCGGTACTCAAGTATCTATCACATTAGCTAGGAAAGTTATACACCCCCTTGACACCATTTTCTTTGCAGTTATGGTCAATATAACATAGGATGGTGATTTCATTTTTTCACCGATCATTACTATTTCTCAGCCTTTCGCATCCTTCAAGAATAATCGCTTCTTGCGACAATCAACCGATCCATGATGTGGGGACGACCAATCCATGCCAAAAATAATTTTAAACTGATCGAAGGACAACTCCATCAAGTTTGCCGAAAACACAACCCCTTGAATTTATATCGGGCATTTCCTACATACCCGAGTTACTCTCGCACTATGGACCATGGGGTTTACCGCTATCATCTCACTAAAGATTGGTTCTAAAGGAATTTCTATAGCTCTAACCAACTTTGTACTAATGTATAAGTGTGTAGAACTAGGGTCAACTAAAATAAATATAGGCTTATCAAAAAGATAAAATGTATCTGTTATGATATTCGGGCTATCCCGATCCTCATTGGTCTTAATGTTGTAAATTCTGGTGACTCCCCGAGTTTCTTGTTGATACATTGATTCAAATTGTCCCTTGGATCTACCCCTTCCTCTGCTTCTATTAGAGGCTGCCACAGATTTTTCAGATTGAGCCGAATTATCCCTATATTTCTTAGGACAGTTTCAGGCAAAGTGACCAGTCTTGCCACATTGGAAACAAGCTCCACAAAGAAGTTTGCATACTCCCCGATGCACTCTACCACATGTCTGACATAAAATTCTCTCTCCAAATGCTCTACCTGAGATAGCAACAAAAGACTGGGACTGTTTAGTTTTCTGTGAAGCTGCAGCAGAACCATCTCTGTCAGTATATCGGGAACTCAAGCCCTTTTCTCTCTTAGCATGATAGGGAGTTGAAGGCATTCCAACTCTTTTCCCATATGCAAACTCTACTCCGCTACTAATGTCTCTTTTTGAGCTCTTTCAATAGCCTTGGCTCGGTTTATGACATCTTGCAAACTAGGCAAATTCAAAGCCAACATCATCTCTTTCAACTTTGGCCTCAATCCTTCAATAAACCAATCACATCGAGCATTGTCATTGAGAACCACCTCAGTAGCAAAACAACTCAACTTATTATACTTAGCCTCGTACTCATGTACTGCTCGATCACCTTATTTCAAATTAAGGAACTTCAGCAGCATCGCCCGTCTAAACTGCTCACCAATATACTTATTATTAAATTCTTCCAGTAAGAACTGACAGGTCAATTGTTCTAGTGGTGCATACATTGTAGTATTTGACCACCACACTCTAGCTAATTCCCTTAGCAATGATACAAATCCACCCATCTTTTCCAAATCTGAGCAGTGAAGACTTTCAAGCATTACCATAACATCATTCAACCATAAGTCAAACTCCATAGGACCTTCATCCTCTTTTATTTGGAATTGTAGAGCTCCTAAACTCTTCAGCTCCTTTGGGATCAACATCCTCCATACTGAAGGAGCAGGGGGAGACAGAGGATGTTGGAATCTTGCATAAAAGCTCCAAACTCAGGCACCAACATCCCTTGATGTGCAGGCACACTAGCATTTTTAGATGGAATCGACTATTCACTATTAGCCTTGTAACTTTCGCTATCAGTTCCTTCTCTAATTTCTTCTTCCCTCGCTCTTCGCGAGTTCGAGGATTTCGACATCTATTATGACATAAATAATAATAACACTAAAGTTAATAAGGAGAGTCATCAATCACACTCTAATGACATCATATCAGTAACTTTGAAAATCTTAATGACATGTAATCTTTTTTTTTAAATTTCAAATAAACCCGGTTTCAACCGAGAATTCTCTAAACCTGTAGCTCTGATACCAATAAATTAACACCCATTTCTCATATACGTTTCTGTACACAACTCATAGATGCCACATGACTTATAAAAATATTCACTCATTTTTAAAACCAATAAAATTTTGTTTGAAATTCAAACCAAACATTTTAATACAATAATAAAACATTCATTGAAATATATTACTAAAAAATATCACTTTAAATCTATTAAAAAGCATTTTTCTTAAATTCGATTACATGTCAGCTATGTTTCAAAAATAAACATGATTTTCCTACTGTTACTGATGAGTCAACCTTACATTGATGATAGTTGTTGTTGATGCACTCCTTACTCGGCTAATCTTTGATTTTACCTACATGTGAAATCAACAAACGTTAAGTATTTACTTAGTGAAGCATATTACTGTCAATGAACTACAATATGTTCATAAGCATGTCATGACTATAAAAATCTGAGATAAATCATATACTTCATGAAAATCATTTACAATCTTTTTCGTTAAACCAATAAGTGGCACCTTTTATGCCGGAATGCACTGTTTTTCATCTAACTTGCATTATTGGCACCTTTATTCCAAAAATGGACCATTAGACATTTAACTTTTCATCTAACTTTAATTAGTGTCACCTTTCTACAAAAATGCACCGTTAGGCATTTAACTTTTCATCTAACTTTCATTAGTGGCACCTTTCTGCCAAAATGCACCGTTGGGCATTTAACTTTTATTTTAGAGCAGTTTCTACTCTAAAAATTATTCATAATATCAATTCCATACACATTATAAGCATATATAAAATACGGTAAAACATACATTAAATCAAAATATTAGAGGTTGACTAATTGTGAGTCTCCCTCATCCTATATAATTACAATAGATGCACTCACCTTATATACCTCCCTAATATGTTGAAATGGCGTCCAACTACTCTACAACTTTACCCTTGTCCTTTTCATTAAATACACATATCATACCAATGTTAGTATACTCTCTAATATTTATACTTTTAATAATACTCAAAAGTACTATTATTTTTAATTTCTATTACATTCTCAGCCTATCTTATAATTCTAGGTTAAATAGTATCGATTCCCCTACCATGGTACCGATACTTCTATACTATGGTACCGATACTCCTTTTCAATATGGATACTATTTCTGCATTCTGGAATCCTTGGTATCGATACATTCCTCATAGAATCGATACCTACATCAGTATCGATACTAATTGCATTAGTATCGATATTGATCATCTGATTTCCCCAAATTTAAACCTACAGTATTGATAGTATTATTCTAGTGCCGATACTCTTACCTATATTTTCCATTTTCATCTCGAGTTTTACCTAAATTTGGTCAAATTCCCTTACTTTTACCTCTAACAGTAATATTAAACTCTTCTTTACTTATCCCAACTAACTTTCCTTCATTTAGCTTCTTATAACATCTAAAATCTCTAAAGAACATCTCAAACCAAGAATCATACCACTTTTTCTAACATGTTTCTAATCACATCCAAGGTTTTTAATCTCTTATTTACTTCTTTGACAAGTCAAATATACTAATAAACATCAATAAAAACTCATATTCCAACATATCATTCAAAAACTCATTTTCTTCAATCTTCAATATTTCACTAATCACTTAGTTTTAATCACCCTTGAACTTTCCTTAAGCCTCTATATCACTTAAGGTTTCAAAACTTATCCATAAACTAAAGAATAAACTAACTCAAAGAAAACTTACCTTGGCTAAGGGGAGAGCACGTGAATAAGGGAAGAATAAGAGATGATTTAGTTTTGTTTAACTTTCCCTTTTTTCCCTTTCTTAAATCCCTAATAAAATGAATTTTAAATTAATTTCCCCTTAAAGGACCAAAATGTCCTCTTTATTCATCCGTTGTTACTAATTGGTCTTAAACACTATTTTTAAATAATTTCTTATCTTTTATCATTTATTCAAATTAATCCTCTAATTTTATTTTTTTCAATAAAGTTATTGTCCTGGTGTTTGGGGTATACATTATAGATGGATTTTTGTAACCCCCTTAAACCGATGTGGGTAACCCGATCCAATTTGGGGAGTCATATTAGGGCCACCGGAGCGACCCACTGTAAAAATCTCATAAAATTTAAAACTTTTATCAAAACATGTAACTCATAAAATGATTTATCCATATGCAGAAATAAAACAGATTTTCAGACTCGTATATAAAACAAAATACAATTACATTCCCCCTAATCACATGTACCATACTCTACAAGCAATGTTGGAAGAACTTCCTTATTGATGTCGATAGTTGTATTGGTTCAGTCCTTTTAACCTAAAAAGGGTGAGTAACAGAGTGAGCTTTGAAAAGCTCAGTAATACAAAAAATACCATATGATGCTGAAGAACGTGCAGATACAGGTAAACATATATTTCCTTATTGGTTCAGACATCTAAGGTTTTTTATGCTGACCAAAGATTCTACTGATATTTTAGGAAGTAACAGACAATGAACGTTCAGTTCAGGGAAATATTTCGAACGACTTAGTTCAGGAGATCAGAATAGGTTATCTAGTGTGTTCCCGCAAAAGTAATAAAAAGATACAGATCTTTTAAAAACATATTTTTAAAACTATAGTAATCCCTCCAACCGACAAGTCCAAATGTATAGGTTCCCCAGAACCATACACCCATCGTCAAGTCCAGTAAGGCCCTGAGCACAAAGCCGAGGAGCGTACAAGTATTCTTCCTCCAACAATACCCCCAAATAAAACATGTTTCATCCGTAAACGAATATATAAAAAATCAAAACATAATTCAGGTCAGATATCATAACAGAATCCAGGTCAGGTATTAGAACATAATCCATGTCAGGTATCATAACAGAATTCAAATCGGAAATCAAATAAAATATTCACGTGATTAGGGAACACACTAGAGTTTCCAGATATTATTCAGAGATATTTGGTAATCTTATCATATAGAGAAACACAGATCTTCAGTATACTGATAGAATGTCAGAATTTAAAGTCACTATTGGAAGAGTTCATTAACTGACAGAATCATCAGTTATTCAGAATCCTTTACATTTGAGTTACTTATTTTTTTAGATATGACCAGAGTAATTTGAGCTGATAATGGAGCACAAAGATTCCAGACCTTTACAATCTATGTCGATTGATCGGATTATCGAATAACTCAAGATAAATAACTCACAGAACTGATGCTTGTTGATTGGTCCATTAATTGCCCTTCCGGAGAATTTACCCCTTAATACCAAATATTCTTGTCCATAGATCATCTTTAGAATTATTGTCGAATAGATCTTCCAATGGTATTTATTTCATTTCCACGCTTCCACGATATCATGAAATGTTGATGTGCTTGATTTGTAGTTCATGACCCACAGAGGTGATACATCATGTAAGTTCATCCGAGTTTCCAGAATTATCCCAATCACTTACTTAATCCTCAGTCATTGAGGTTACTTAGTTCATTTAGTAGTCAAGTCTATCATGGTTACTCTAGAGTTTTCCATAGTAATTCGACGTTTCTAAATTTTGGATACATATTTTACTTTCATTCAGTTTAATTTGGTATTCGTGATTGATTTGTCTAAAAAATATCCACTTCTTAGTACCGAAAACTCTCTAGAGTTAAGCTGAGTTGAGTACTCCTAAAATTATCATTGATCAAAACTTGAGGAGATGAACAAACTTTCAAGTGGTATCTATGCCATTCAGGTACTGACATAGTATTAGCGTTGGTCGACCGGCTTAAGCTGTGTTCCATAACTTTTAAGGGCAATGTAACATCCATGTTTATTTAGATTCCTTAATGAATCCAAGAAATTTACTTATTCTTGGCCATAAGGGTATTTTGGTTATTTTAGTGCTCAATGTTGTTCATGTCATTTCATAGCTTGAGGATATCCTATCCTTACTGGGCTTGATGTAATTTGGGGGTTATTTGCATTCTAGGGGATATTTTGGTCATTTTACAGATACAGGGTATTTCAATCATTTCCTTCCGTCCGATCTTATTATTTAATTCGCCTTTATTATCTATTTCAGTCTTTTCAAATAATTCTAACAAAGGAGCACCCTCGATAAATTATCCTTCACGTATTTACTCACAACTCAGAGATTTACGGATTATCATGCATTTTCTGAACAAAAGTAGGATCTTAACAGTTAAATCAATAATTCAACGATTTAGGCATAACTTCATGGGTACTTTCTCATTCCAGGTCAACTGGGGCTACTTTTACCTCTCAAGGGTAATTTCATAATTTCATAACAAAATAATTTCAGTATTAAGTCATAACGAGGATAACTATAATTTAGAGATCCTAGGGTTAATCGCTTCCTCGGATAATCTTTGAACTTGAAATGATTCCTTATCAAACTTCTAGTATCTTGTACAAGTCATCTTGGGGTTAGAAATCAGTTATCCAAATTTTATAAACAAAACTTGCATTTTCTATGCACATCAGTAACTTTATTGGATCAATATGTCTTTTCAAAGTTATTATTTAACTTCATGGGACAAATCCTTGTCTTTTTACAACATAAGGGTATTTTCATAATTTCACCTAACCGAAGTATTCTCATCCAAGTACCTTTAGTATTTAACCTTTAATGATATAATTTATAATTTACATATCCAGGGCTGATTCCTTTTATCTCTTAATCCCAGAACTTGTAATTTAATTCCATTTGTCCTCCAATTTCTTGTATTAGTCATCTGAGCCAATTTCAGTTACCTACTTTTTACCGCATTAGTATCTAGTATAGGAATTAATTAACTATCCTGATAAAACCAAACATTATCATTTATGCATTTACCAATACCAACATGTTCCATAAAGCATGAAAAGGTAGTAATGTATTACCTCAATTTTTGTGTCATATTGATCGACCATTTAAACTCCATTCGAACGCCCTCGATCTTTAAATCAACTTCCAATAATTCATCGGATACATATCAACAAAAATTTCATTAAAAATGAGCTTTATTGCGAAAAACGAATCGAATCGGGTGATAAATCAGTGAAAAACAATTTATTGAGTTCGAATTTGGCAAAACAGACTTTGGAATCGGACTCAGGACGTTGAAAAATATAAAATATAACTTTTCAAAAATTTTAACTTTTTGGTCAAAGTCAACAGTCAACGATCAATGGTCGGTCAACAATCAACGGGTCAGGTTAGGTCAGGTCAGGCAGTTGGGTCGGCTCGGACTGGGTCAAAACTGTCCACCATGTGGTAGACATTCCCCACGCGTAGGGGCGCGTGCGGTGGCCTACGGGCTCCGAAAAATTCTAAAAAATTCCTAAAATTATTTTAAGGGATTTTGAGACACTTATCTAGCTCGGTTCACAATTTTGAACGGCGGAGAGCTCGATTCCGAAACATCAGAAACTTTAACTTCCTCACCCCCTCACATGCCAGCGACGACGGAGATAAGAAGGACACTGGTGGACTCGGAATGATGCAAGGAACATGATGGTGCGGGAGGTGTCGAAATCGGAGCAATGATCGAAGACGAATCGACAATTTTCACGGAGGTGGAGTTTAAAAACTTTGAAACTTTGAGTTGAATTTTACTGCGAACAGAGACGATTTACGACGAGATGTTTGAGGGGTTTTGTTCACTGATCGACAACGAACACGATGGTGGTTTTGGATCGACAAACAGTGGTAGGACGGTGGAGAAATCAGAGCTCAAAGGAGGGTTGACGGGGGAGAAGAAGTGAGTAAGTATTCTGGGAAAACATACAGGGAGGGGGTTTATAATCCAACACATAAGAAAAATAGGTAAATACATGTATGGGTCTCTAAATTTCTTACACTTCCTAAAATGGCTTGCCAACTTTGCGATTTAATAATTTAATCCTCAATTTCTTCCAAAACACGAATTAAATTCAATACTTTATAATTTCTAAATTTTAGCCCTTAAATTGTGGTGTTAGAATTATCCACTCCTTAAAAGAATTTCGTCCTCGAAATTCATTCATTTTACAGAATTACAGAAATGAAAATTCCATAAGTTCTTCCTTATCTTCAAGTAGCTTTTACAGAAGTACGGATCATCAACGCTGTTTCTAAGGGAGTTCTTCATTACCCTATCTTATACTATATCATTTATACATTCTATTCTATCATAAGCATGCATTCACATGTTAGTATAAATTATCATATTATTATTTCCATCCTATGCTTATTTGATCATGTTTTTCATATTATTCAAATATATGCTATGATTACATATCATTTCTTAGGATATTATTATTACATGTTTCCATTTATCATTTATGAATACCATGTTATATGATATTCATGCATACAACATATACCCATATCTTTATGATTGATACACAATGTTATAAGCATGCTAGGATAGTCTTATAATCATATTAAGCATGATTATCATATATACATCAAGGCATCATCATTATAAATCATTTCATTAGTTCATATGCATTCATATTAGATCTTAATCTTCATGCATTCATATTAGATCTTAAGCTTCATTCATTATCTTACACATATTTTGAGATGATATAATTAGCTCATGACCTTCAAACATAGCTCACATCACCATAATCATACATGGAAGCAAGGTATTTAGCTCGTCTTAACTCAATATCATGGACTTACCTTGTGTCCTTGCACATATAGGTACAATAGAGTGTGATGCACGTTGAGGTAGCTTGATGAATGATTTGGACGTCATATGCAGCTCACAAACAACTTACAAAGTACAAGGCAGCTTATGGAACACTAAGGGAAGCTCGATTCAGCTGGAGGAATTAAGGCTAGCTAAACTTAGCTAGTTGGACTATTTGGAGCTGAGTTGCCAAAAGTGATGTCAAAGGTAGTTGAATGTATCTGAACATAATGATAAGGAGCTCACAAGGACTTATCTAGGAAGCTTGTTCACAAACAACCCATGTTTGCTAGCTAGCTCCACAAATCAAGCTAGCTTGGAGGAGACACATGCACGCTCAAGAGAGAGCACATGACCATCCATCATTCCATGCACAAGGTTGCACCCCAAGGCTTCCTAGAACACCCATGTGCTTTGCATATGATCATCCCCCATGTGCCTTGCATATGGTTCATTTAGGTGCCAAGATGAAGAGTTCTCTCCCTATTCGGCCAAGCATTATCTCCCATACAAATTGGCGCCAACTTGAAGATATACAAGAACTATTCGTCCAAGGGATATTTCCCTCCATTTAAACCGAACCATCATGTCTATTTTTAATTAAATTATGTCTCTATAGGAAGGCACAAGGCTGGCCGAATACTCTTGTAACCATTCAGCCATGTCTCTCTATTTCCTATAAATAGGAAAGCATTCATCATTTGTAAACAAACCTTTTGATCAATATAAGTGAGATTATTCTCTTCCTTAAGTCCTAGTGACTTTTATCGACTTTCAAGTATTTTATACTTGTGGCGTCAACCCTTTTCTTTCATCTTGATACTTCTGGTTCCTAGTTCTTTATAACTAGTAGGTCAAAGTACTTCATACCACTCCTTAAAGAAGCAATATAAAGTCTGGGTCTTTGCTCTATATAGCATTGGTTCTTCTTTGAGTCTTCTTTAAGATACTATCCTCACAACCATCCCTTTGTTTCATAAACCATAACCATAGCCATATCAACCATCTTCCGCTTCCATCTCTCAATTAAACATCCCACTTAATCACCCTTACGTTTACCACACTCAACCATTCTGTTTTGAGCCATTCACTTCGCAGGTTGTTTTGCTTCCTTCCTAGATCCACAATCATTTGTTAAGGCATAATAAGAGCCTTACATCAAGCGGTAATCAGAGGTTTGGTGGAAGAAAGCAACGTCCAACAACAATTAAAAGGAAAATACAAAAAGAAGTGCAAGTGAATTGCAAAGCCAAAGAAAAAGAAAATCATAAAAGAAATTGAAGCACTCCAAAAGAAAGAAAGAAAATCCAGTACTTAAAAGAAGAAAAAACAAAGAAAGGAAAAGAAAAAAGTTGAAACACTCATCAACCAACACCATGCAATTTAAGTAAGCCGTTTAAATTGATTGTGGTGATAGAAGGTTGTAAAGTGACTTGTGTAAGTAACCTATTTCTATTATCTTCTTTCTATTTCTAATCCACCCTTTCAATTATATTTTTTTCCCTTCCTACTAGCCATTTGCAGCCGACGCCAAACAAGTAAAATTTACTTGATACAATTTTGAGTAAAGTTCTCTAGAACTTGAGACAAGAGAATCGAGAGGAAAAAGGCTTGAGCGTGTGTGAGATCAGAAGAGGACAAGTAAAAGCCATTAAAGTTCTAGAGTGCAAACATGAGCGGATTGAGTGACATTCAAGTTTCCTTGGAGTGACTCGTGAGGCTTTGTGAGAGTATATTCTGGTAAGGTCCTACACACATTTCGTTTTTCCTTATTTGCTAACATGTCTTTTCCATCCAACATCTTTGTAATCAAAAGAACTTTGAACATTCAAAGTCAAGAGGATGAAGAAAGAGAGAACATATTCCATACCAAATGTCACGTGGAAGATAAAATTTGCGTGGTGATCATTGATGGAGGAAGTTATACAAACGTAGCAAGTACTCACATGGTGGAAAAGTTGGGTCTCAAGACTTCCAAGCATCCTCATCCTACAAACTTCAGTGGCTCAACGATGTGGGTGAAGCCAAGGTAACCAAACAAGTTGTTGTACCTTTCTCAATTGGAAGAAACAATGATGAAGTCCTTTGTGATGTGGTCCCCATGAGTGCAAGCCACCTTATACTAGGACGTCCTTGGCAATTTGACAAGAAAGCTACTCATGATGGATTTTCCAACAAGTATTCTTTCTAACATCAAGGAAAGAAAATCATATTGGCACCTCTGCTTCCAAGTCAAGTTCATGAATGCCAAGTGACCCTTAAGTCATGCATAGAAAAATGGGAGAGAAAGAAAGCTATGAAAAGAACCCTCGAAGAAGAACGTTTTGAGGAGACAAGAACAATTGTAAATGAAACTGTTATTGTTGAAAGAGAATTCTTGCAAGAGCATCAAGTAGAACAAGTGGAAAATCATATTGATACGAGAAACATTAGAAAAGAAAGGTAGAATGGAGAACATGATTCACCTAACAACTCTTTTCCTCCAATTACTACTTTTGTTTTGCAGGACAATCCAAGAGACATATCACTTCAAATTGAAGACTCAAAGAACATATCTTTTGAATAATCAATAGGCGTGACTTGTGGTGATCCACAAGACATGTCATTTGAGGTTCCAACAATTATGTCTCTAGAAGTTCAAAAAGATGTATCACTTGAAGTGTCACAAGTTGTGACCATTGAGGCTCCAAGTACATTACAACTATTGAAGAGATTTCAGCAACCAATGCCCATTAAACATCCACCCTGGTTTGTTATTTCCATTCACCTTGTTAATAGTTTTTCATTTACTAACTTTGATTTATTTTGCAGCAACTTGTTTCATCCTTATGGTGAAAAAATCATACCAACCTTTAAGGAAATAATTTGGAGAGGCACAATAGTGAAAGGACATGATGATTTAAATCAGCCCCAATGAGTCATTCAAAGAACACTTATCATAACCAAGCGACGTGATGACTCCAACCAAGAGACAAACCTTTTCACCAACAAGCATGGTGAATTAAAAGTAGGAAATGAATATATAGAGGTCCTTTCCAAGCATTATGATGATTCAAAGAATAAAGAAAAAGGATCAAGTTAGTTCGTGAAGGGATTTGTCTCTCCTGTTCAAATGACATGTGATGGTTCCCAAACATTGTGTTCTCCCATCAAAGGATGTGAAGTTACCATATTTGAAGCCAAGAGGTTGAACATATCGTGTGAATCATCTATTGGAGGAAAACATAAGGATTCAATCCTTCATACATCAAGAAGTTCTTCAATGAGAAACTACTTCGATTTGAGGACAAATCGCCTAAAAAAAGGGGAGGATGATATGATCCAAACTAGCTCCAACTTTTTCCATTACTTGAACACACCATGGATGTTCTTCAAAGTTGTTTCTAAGGGAGTTATTCATTACCATATCTTATACTATATCATTTATACATTATATTCTATCATAAGCATGCATTCACATGATAGTATAAATTATCATATTATTATTTCCATCCTATGCTTATTTGATCATGTTTTTCATATTATTCAAATATATGCTATGATTACATATCATTTCTTAGGATATTTTTATTACATGTTTCCATTTATCATTTATGAATACCATGTTATATGATATTCATGCATACAACATATACCCATATCTTTATGATTGATACACAATGTTATAAGCATGCTAGGATAGTCTTATAATCATATTAAGCATGATTATCATATATACATCAAAGCAGCATCATTATAAATCATTTTATTAGTTCATATGCATTCATATTAGATCTTAAGCTTCATTCATTATCTTACACATATTTTGAGATGATATAATTAGCTCATGACCTTCAAACATAGCTTGCATCACCATAATCATACATGACATCAAGGTATTTAGCTCGTCTTAGCTCAATATCATGGACTTACCTTGTTTCCTTGCATATATATGTACAATGGAGTGTGATGCACGTTGAGGTAGCTTGATGAATGATTTGGACGTCATATACAGCTCACAAACAACTTACAAAGTACAAGGCAACTCATGGAACACTAAGGGAAGCTCGATTCAGCTGGAGGAGCTTAAGGCTAGCTAAACTTAGCTAGTTGGACTATTTGGAGCTGAGTTGCCAAAAGTGATGTCAAAGGTAGCTGAATGTAGATGAACATAATGATAAGGAGCTCACAAGGTCTTAGCTAGGAAGCTTGTTCACAAACAACCCATGTTTGCTAGCTAGCTCCACAACTCAAGCTAGCTTGGAGGAGACACATGCACGCCCAAGAGAGAGCACATGACCAGCCATCATTCCATGCACAAGGCTGCACCACAGAGCTTCCTAGAACACCCATGTGCTTTGCATATGATCAGCCCCCATGTGCCTTGCATGTGGTTCATTTAGGCGCCAAGATGAAGAGTTCTCTCCCTATTCGGCCAAGCATTATCTCCCATATAATTTGACGCCAACTTGAAGAGATACAAGAACTATTCGGCCAAGGGATATTTCCCTCCATTTAAACCGAACCATCATCTCTATTTGTAATTAAATTATGTCTCTATAGGAAGGCACAAGGCTGGCTGAATACTCTTGTAACCATTCGGCCATGTCTCTCTATTTCCTATAAATAGGAAAGCATTCATCATTTGTAAACAGGACTTTTGATCAATATAAGTGAGATTATTCTCTTCCTTAAGTCCTGGTGACTTTTATCGACTTATCAAGTATTTTATACTTGTGGCGTCAACCCCTTTCTTTCATCTTGATACTTCTGGTTCCTAGTTCTTTATAACTAGTGGGTTAAAGTACTTCATACCACCCCTTAAAGAAGCAATATAAAGTCTGGGTCTTTGCTCTATATAGCATTGGTTCTTCTTTGAGTCTTCTTTAAGATATTATCCTCACAACCATCCATTTGTTTCATAAACCACAACCATAGCCATATCAACCATCTTCCGCTTCCATCTCTCAATTAAACATCCCACCTAATCACCCTTACGTTTACCACCCTTAACCATTCTGTTTTGAGCCATTCACTTTGCATTTTGTTTTGTTTCCTTCCTAGATCCACAATCATTTGTTAAGGCATCAGAAGAGCCTTACATCAAATCCTTAACCAGTTGGGCATATATTCTTATCAGAACTCTCCATCATTCCAAAAAAAGAATCAAAACAGAAATATCCTTGTGGAATCAATTCAGCCTTGGTTACGAGAATAAGTTAATATAGCGATAACATATCCCAATTTCATTTCTGGAGTTGGATAAGAATTTATCATATGAGTAACTCTCACATGGCTCGTGAGATACTTTACAGATTTTAGATAAACGTTACTGGTATTCCTTTTTGCAATGGTAGAGCCCTAACGGATAGAAAATTTAGATTAACTCATTATTGAGAGAGACTCGACCCTTGGAGTTCCAGCTCAGAGAGGCACAATTGTAGTCTAGGGACATGTACTGATCATACATCTTTTGAAATTCGATCGGCCGGTCTAATTGTAAAAATTTTGACCCAAACTTAAGCTCTGATACCACTAAATGTAACCCTCTCAGGCAGATGCGTGTAACCTGATCTGATCCGGGGTGTCACATTAGGGGCCACCGGAGTGACCCACTATAAAAATCTCAGAAAATTTAAAACTGTTATTAAAACATATAACTCATAAAATGATTTATCAGTATGTAGAAATAAAATAGATTTTCAAACTCGTACATAAAACAAAATACAATTACATGAACCCTAATCAAATGTGCCATACTCTACAAGCAACACCGGAAGAACTCCCTTACTGATGTCGATAGTTGTACTAGTTCAATCCTTTTAACTTGAAAAGGGTGAGTAACAGAGCGAGCTTTGAATAGCTCAGTAATACAGAACTACCATATGATACTAACGAAAGTGCTGATACAGATAAACATATAATTCCTTATTGGTTCAGACATCTAAGGTTGTTTTTATGCTGACCGAAGATTCTACTGATATTTTAGGTAGTAACAGACAATGAGCGTTCAATTCAGGGAAACATTTCGAATAACTGAGTTCAGGAGATCAGAATAGGTTATCTAGTGTGTTCCCGCAAAACTAGTGAAAAGATACAGATCTTTTTAAAAATATTTTTAAAAACTATAGTAATCCCTCCAACCGACAAGTCTAAATATGTAGGTTCCCCAGAAACATACACCCATCGTCAAGTCCAGTAAGGCCCTGAGCACAAAGCCGAGGAGCCTGTAAGTATTCTTCCTCCAACAATACCCCCAAATAAAACATGTTTCGTACGTAAATAGATATATCAAAAATCAAAACATAATTCAGGTCAGATATCATAACAGAATCCATGTCAGGTATTAGAAAAGAATCCAGGTCAGGTATCATAACATAATTCAAATAAGAAATCAAATAAAATATTCATCTCATTAGGGAACACACTAGAGTTTCCAGATATTATTTAGAGATATTGGATAATCTTATCGGGTAGAGAAACACGGATCTTCATTATACCGATAGAATGTCAAAATTTAAAGTTACTATTGGAAGAGTTCATTAACTGACGGAATCATCAGTTATTCGCTCTTTAATACCAAATATTATTGTATATAGATCATCTTCGGAATCATTGTTTAATAGATCTTCCAATGTTATTTATTTCATTTCTACGCTTCAACGATATCATGAATTGCTGACGTGCTTGATTTGTAGTTCATGACCCATAAAGGTGATAATCATGTAAGTTCATCCGAGATTCCAGACTTATCCCAATCACTTACTTAATCCTCAATCATTGAGGTTACTTAGTTCATTTAATAGTCAAGTCTATCCTGGTTACTCTAGAGTTTTCCAGAGTAATTCGACGTTTCTGAATTTTGGATACATATTATACTTTTGTTCAGTTTAATTTGGTATTTGTGATTGATTTGTCTAATGAATATCCACTTCTTAGTACCGAATGCTCTCTAGAGTTGAGCTGAGTTGAGTACTCCCAGAATTATCATCGACCGAAACTTGAGGAGACGAACAAACTTTCAAGTGGTATCTATGCCATTCAGGTACTGACATAGCTTTAGTGTTGGTCGACCGACTTAAGTTGTGTTCCATAACTTTTAAGGGCAATGTAACATCCATGTTTATTTGGATTCCTTAATGAATCCAAGACATTTACTTATTCATGGCCATAAGGGTATTTTGGTCATTTTGGTGCTCAATGCTGTTTCTGTCATTTTATAACTTGAGGATATCCTATCATTCCTGGGTTTGATGGAATTCTTGGGTCACTTGCATTACAGGGGATATTTTGGTCATTTTATAGATACAGGGTATTTAATCATTTCCTTCTGTCTGATCTTATTCTTTAATCCGCCCTTATTCTTTATTTTAGTCTTTTCAAACAATTTTGACAAAGGAGTATCCTCGATAAATTATCCTTCACGTATTTACTCACAACTCAGAGATTTATATATTATCATGAATTTTCTGAACAAAAGTAGGATCTTAACAATTAAATCAATAATTCAACGATTTAGGCATAACTTCCTGGGTACTTTCTCATTCTAGGTCAACTGGGGCTACTTTTACCTCTCAAGGGTAATTTCATAATTTCTTAACAAAATTATTTCGGTGTTAACTCATAATGAGGATATTTATAATTTGGAGATCCTAGGGCGAATCGCTTCCTCGGATAATATTTGAACTTGAAATGATTCCTTATCAAACTTCTAGTATATTGTACAAGTCATCTTGGGGTTATAAATCAGTTATCCAAACTTTATAGACAAAACTAGCATTTTCTATGCACATCAGTAACTTTATTGGATCAATATGTCTTTTCAAAATTATTATCTAACTTATAGGGATAAATCCTTCTCTTTTTATAACATAAGGGTTTTTTCGTAATTTCACCTAACCAAAGTATTCTCATCTAAGTACCTTTAGTATTTAACCTTTAATGATACAATTTATAATTTACATGTCTATGGTTGATTCCTTTTATCTCTTAATCCTAGAACTTGTAATTTAATTCCAACTGTCCTCCAATTTATTGTATTAGTCATCTGAGCCAATTTCAGTTACCTATTTTTTACCGCATTCGTATCGAGTGTAGGAATTAATTCACTATCCCGATAAACCAAACTTATCATTCATGCATTTACAAATACCAATATGTTCCATAAAGCATGAAAAGGTAGTAATATATTACCTCAATTTCTGTGGCATACTGATTAACCATTTAAACTACATTCGAACGCCCTCGATCTTGAAATCAACTTCCAATAATTCCTCGGATACATATCAACAGAAATTTCATTAAAAACGGAGTTTAATTACGAAAAACGGATCGAATTGGGTGATAAATCAGTGAAAAACAACTTATCGGGTTCGAAGTTGGCGAAACGGACTTCAGACTCAGGACGTCGAAAAACATAAATATGGCTTTTCGAAAATTTTGACTTTTGGTCAAAGTTAACGGTCAAGGTCAACAGTTAACGGTTGGTTAAAGGGTCAACGGGTCGGGTCAAAAAGTCGGGTCGGGTCAGGTCGGACTGGGTCTAAATTTTCCACCATGCGGTGGACATTCCCCACGCGTAGGGGTGGCACGTGGGGGCGCGTGCGGTTGCCTAGGGGCTCCAAAAATTCCAAAAAAAATCCTAAAATTATTTTAAGGGATTTTGAGACACTTACTTAGCTCAGTTCACAATTTTGAACGGCGGAAAACTCGATTCTGAAACATTGGAAACTTTAACTTCCTTACCCCCTCATGCGCCAACGACGACGGAGACAAGAACGACAGGTGGGCACGAAACGATGCAAGGAACACTATAGTGCGGGAGGTGTCAAAAACGGAGCAACGATCGACGATGGATTAATGATTTTGATGGTTGTGGAGTTTAAAAACTTTGAGTTGAATTTTACGAAAATGACGACGATTCACGATGAGAAGTTTGAAGGGTTTTGTTCACCGATCGACAACGAACACGATGGTGGTTTTGGATAGAGAAACGGTGGTCAGACGGTGTAGAAATTAGAGATCAAAGAAGGGTTGATGAGGGAGAGGAAGTGAGGAAGTATTATGGGAAAACATACGGGGAAGGGGGTTTATAATCCAACACATAAGAAAAATGGGTGAATTTAGGATTGGGTCCCTAAATTTCCTACACTTCCTAGAATGGTCTACCAACTTTGTGATTTTACAATTTAATCCTCAATTTCTTCCAAAATACCAATTAAATTCAATACTTTATAATTTCTGAAATTTAGCCCCTAAATTGGGGTGTTACATATTTATATTATGATTTATGTTTTAAAAAAATGGTTAACAACTTCAGTGGTTCTGTGTAATATTAAATCCTCCGAGTTTCAGGTTGGATTAGTGATTAGTGACTTCGTGAGACGCATGTACTCTTTGGAAGTTGCATCTTGCTCCTAAGTTTTAGCTTGAATATGTCACTGTCTTGCTGAAGGGTGATTCCTTTAATTGATGGGAGACAGTCTAGTTTTCCATGGAACCAGAGAGGCCAATGAGGGAGTACTTCCTAGAAAAGTTCATATATAAATATATTGGAGAAGCCCACACTGATGATATAAGGGATTAGTTCGTGCACTTAGTTTAGGGCGACCATTCTGTATTCGAGTACGAGTGTGATATCCTCTATCTAAGCCATTATGAACTAGAATTAGTATAACAAAGGAACTTCGTTGTAGGAGGTTTAGTGAGGAACTTCACACCGACATTCTTATCCACCTAGCATATGATCCCATTAGGGTCTTCATAGACATGACTCGTTAAGCAAAGGAGATTTAGAAATTTTAGTCCATGAGAGCCCTTTTGATGGGAAGTTCGGGAGGTCAGAGCTGGAGCACACCATATTCAACTAGACCCTTTTAATCCTAGGCCAAGAGGGCAGGGACTTTGAGGAGCGAGGAGGTACCCACCACTGCAGTCTCAGAGGGCGGGGAAAAGTTCAGGATGTTGGCAAAGTCGAAATATCGTATGAGGCCTCTAGCTTCGGCCTCTGTGGCGAGTACTAGAGGTTTTACTAGAGTCTCATAGCCTTCTCTATGTGAACACTAGAGTGTCATCGAGCTACCAATGTGTATTTTGGTTGAGATTTACTGGAGCATTTCATTCAAGATTGTCCCGAGGCAGGGAGTACGACACCACCAATTGCCCAATGATCAATTGAGTCCTACAAGATGGGTCGAGGGTCCATAGTGAGGTGATGTAGCTTAGTTTTAGGGTAGCAGAGTCATGGTATCGCCAGATCAATAGTTAGACATGAGGTTGGGTTGGCATGAGGCAATATGTGATAAGGAACGAGGAGTGTGAGCCAGTGGATGTCATCTCATGTATATTTACCATTTTTAACACCTATGTTGCCATTTTGATAGATCCAAGGTCTATTCATTCATATATTTATAACGAGCTTGACCTAGAGTGGGGTATTTTTATCAAAGACCTTGAGGTTAAAGTTAGGGTTTTGAGCCCGTTAGGACTACATGTTCTTGTTGATAAGGTCTACTGTACATGTTCGGTCGAGGTTCAGGCTCAATATTTCCCACTGACCTTATAAAATTGCCTTCCCTAGAGTTTGATTTAATCTTAGTAATGGATTGGCTGTCGGCACAACGCGAGTTTAAGATGTAAGGCTAGACAACTTAAGATTAGAAGGAATATGACACCAAATTGGCGGGCGAGGGACTTGGTTGCTCCTCCAAGATCATTTCAGTCTTAATGGCTCATATGTTGATTAGTCAGGCTTATGAGGCAATCCTAGCTCACCTGCTAGACACTAGGGTTATGAGCACGATGTTTGAGGATATTGGTACCATGATAGGTTTTCTCGAGGTATTTCTGAAGGAGTTATCAATATTATTGTTGGATCACGAGTTGGAGTTTAGTATCGAGGCATTGCCCGGATCGACTCTTGTGTGTATCACTCCCTGCCGCATGACACCGATCGAGTTAAAAGAGCTTAAGTCCCATATTCAAGAGTTGCTGGAGCGAGACTTCATTCGATCGAGTATATCACCGTAGGGAGCACCGTTTTTTTATGAAAAAAAAAGGATGGGTGGATGAGGTTGTGTATCAACTATCGACAATTTAATAAGTTGACAATTAAGAACTAGTATCTAGTATCTAGTCTTTAGGATCGATGATTTGTTTGACACATTTCGAGGTGCAAGGGTATTCTCTAAGATAGATCTTGGGTCAGGATAATACCATTTTAAGGTGAAGGAGACCGATGTAGGTAAGATGTCGTTTAGGACTTGGTATGAGCACTACGTGTTTCTAGTGATGTCGTTTGAGCTTAACAACGTACCATCAACATTGTATTATATAGTGAAAAATCGACATTGTCGTGTGTCCACCATAATTGTAGACGGTCAAATCTAAAAAAAATTGAGGATAAATTTTTTTGAAGGGAGTGAGAGTTGTAATGTCACGCATCTTGGGAACCCAAATTTGTTCGAATATTATTTTATCAAATAAAATTAATCATTTTATTTATTAAAGAATACAATTATTTTTTAATATGATATTTAGTAATTTGAATTATTTTATAACAAAAGAGATCGTAATATTTAAAAAATATATATCGAATGTAGAAACTGAAGTGTTTTTATTTTATATACGAGTATGTGTATTTGAATTTATAAGTTTAAGGGGTTTTATATTCGAATGCAATCGAATTTTATTAGATGATACTGGAAATATTATAATATATTTTTTATACGAAGGATTGGATAGATTTGATTAGGTTATAAAATATGAAATTATAATTTTATTTCAGCTATTAGTAACAAGAAAAATAAAAGATATTTTCCCAAAAAAGAAACATGGAGCTTAGTTTAAAAATTGGTGAATTTGGGAAATGAGAACCAAGTTTATAGGGACAGAAATCGGAACCGATCGGTCTATCAGAATAGTGGAACCGACCAACGGCCAACCCGGTATCAACAACAACCAAGAAACCGACTCAACACCCATCCAATCCAGCTTTGGTTGTAGCTTCGACCAACCACTCTAATGACCTCAACGAACAAGCAAAAGGAGCAGCTAAATGGTCGAACAATCCCTTGGTGGCACCAGTCATGCTCTAGCGATGTCAGACTGCTGGCAGTTCGAGCTTTCCCTTTGGACATCGTTTGGAAAATCTAAACAGTGAACAGGTCATTGACGGTGAACGGATGCCTTTTGCTTTGAGGAAATCAAATGGTTTTCAGTATATCTACGTAAAATGATGATGATCCACAGAAAACGAACATCATACCTAAGACCAGCAAGCCAGGGCAGTTTGAATGAAGGTTTTTGTGTCCCGAAAGTCATTGACGACGAAAGATCCACTGACGATCCCCTATAGAGAAAAGCGACGATAATTTTATATTGGAGTAGAAGGAAACGACTTTTGGAGGAGATGAGGTAGTCATAATTGGTTTAAAATCCCCAAAAACTATCTAGTTTGGGAAATTGGAATAGGGAGAAGAACAAATCCCAAATTTAGTCCTCCAGGTTTCTGCAAGAATTCATCCATATCTATTCACTTTTGTCTAGCTCTCAATTGTTGCTCAATAGTTTAGATTATTCTGATTTAGTCCATAATTTCAGTAATTAGGTGTTGATTAGCCTGATAGCTTTCAATTCGACATATTTAGTTCCTTAAATTATTAATTAAATATTGATAAGTTATGTTGCGAGAAAAAATATTTAGAGTCGTATTTGAGATCATGGATCGCACAGGTTTATGGGGAGAGTTCAAAAAATTAAATTTAATATTGGTAAGTTCGAATTCAAGAGAATAATGTGAGTGTATCTCGTACTCTAGAATATTTCACGGTTCTCATAATTATGACGCGTTGCATGTCATGTCTAAACACTTGATTAAATATCCTAATAGAGTGTAGGAGAATTACCGAAATACCCCAGATTTAAATAATAAATAACAAAGGCTAGAAATGAATACTTAGCATAGAATTTTCATAAAATGCTATGAGACTTTAATAATTATGAGTAAGTAATATTAGATTATCGAAATCCACTGTGATATACGAAATGCTAAGAAAAGCTCATATTACGAGTCATCCTATCATAATTTCTTAAACATGTGATACGTTCTCAAGTGTGAAAATTATGAAAAATACCCATAGGGAATAAAATGAATAGAAGCTTATATAAGTGAAATTATTAAATTACCCTTAGGACTACCTAGTGAGGACTTTGTGGTCTATATTAGTAGAGAGATTGATGTTGCCAAAATTACTCTTTAAGTATAAAATACCCAAAAGGCGACTAGTATAAGAGCACTTAGTTATTATTATATTTGATAACATGTACGAGTGTATAAACATGCTATAATGACTCATAAGCGAGCACATGTCAATTATTATTATATCTAGTTACACACACAGGTGCACTGATAAGATAGGATGACTTCACACGATAGCACCTATAAGTTATTATTATATCCAGTGACACACAAGAGTGCACTGAAATGATAGGATGACTCGAATATGAACACCTATAATGCTGTCCCTTTTTTCCCATATGTATGGGGTAAGGGAGAGGTAAGATAGTAGGCTGCCCCCAACACCAGATTGAGAGCAGCTTCCGTAGGAGACCTATAAGTTATTATTATATCCAATGACAGACATGTGCACCGACACGACATGATAAGATGACTCGCACGAGAACTACTATTAGTATTATTATATTTGGTAACTCACATGGGAGAATTGAGAGAATAGTGACGTATCGCACGGGTACACACCCAAATATAAAAATCATGTTGTTATTAGAGGTGTAAAAAGTTGACTCGATCTGTAAAATTGATTGAAATCGACTCGAGTTAAATTTATTTTTGACCTGCGTTGTGACGATCCGAAACTGATTTGAGTCGGAAACATGAACCCGAGTTAGACCTGAAAATTGTATATCTGAACCCGACCTGCATCCGACTTGAGAACGACCTGAACCTGAATTGAACCAAAAATATTATACTCGAACCCGAACTGCATCCGACTGATATGAACCCGTACCCGAGATTGACCTAGTAAATAACTGGTATTACCCGACCTGTTTTCAACCTGACCTGTTATGAACCTGACATATAATTGACTCATCCTGTAAATGATCCGACATGTTGTTAAAGTGATATGATATTATCCTGACTTATAAGTAAAGTTACAATTAATATAATTATGTTATTTTAAATTTATAATAAACTTATGATAATTAAATTATTATGATAATTAAATTAATATGATTACTCTTTGAAATTTTATTATAAATTACTATGATAATCAAATTAATATAATTACTTTTTTGAAATTTAATTTTATATTAATTATAACTTTATATTATAAATTTGATTTGTATGTTAGTTTCAATTCATAAATTGCTTACTATTCCTTATATTATAAATTTTATTTAAAATCACTAAATTAAATTAAAATATTATCTTATTAAACTTGATTTTATTAAATTATATTAACTAAGTTAAAATATCATAAATCTAATTTTACCTTAAATTGAAATAAAATTAAATATTAAAACAATAACATTACAAATACTAAATAAATATTTATAAATGAATGTAATTTTATTACACTTGAAAACACTAAAAATACAATAAAATCAACTAAACAAAATAAATGTATGTTGAAATAAATGCTCTCAGATCTTATAGCTAATGTTTACAAGGCTAAAAAGCTAACTATACTACCATAAATGTCATCATCGAGCATATACCTAAATACTGCCAACATATTTAATTATGGGCAACTTTCTAGCTTTAAAAGCCAAAATGCCACCAACATAATTAAACATGAGTAACTATTTAGATAAAAATTTATAAGGTTCTAAAATTGATTTATGTCAGACCAACAACAATAATTTACATGGCATAAGTGAGTAATAGACAATAGCAATCGGCAAGCATCATGTACCAATTCAACAAGCATTGTTGCATCGATTCAACAAGCGTCCTACATTAAGAAAGTATACAATCAGTGATAAAGCCAAAGGGAATTCGATGGCCAACAGTGTCAAACATTTCCGACTTTACCAAACCCGTACAAATATCAAGTAGAAGCAAGCAATATCAAACAGAAGCAAATAATATAAAACAGAATCAAGCAGAATCAAGCACCAAGTATTGCATCTTGTAAGGTTGTAAGGCACCCTACAAAAGAGAAGACTTGTTAATAAACAATTTGAAAGTTTCATTAAATAAAAATTATAAATATAAAATATTATTAGGTTACCTTTGAATGGAATAAAGAAGACAAAATCTCCTATTCGAATCTCCAATTCTGAACCAGTGCAGGGACCTTTAAACACCCTAAAAATTAAAAAGAAAAATTAAAATAATTAATAAATAAATAAATTGAAATATTAATGACATTAACATAAAAAAACAATTTGGATTACCTTTACAACGAAGACTCGTTAACCACAGAAAGGTATTCTTCGTCCTTATCCTCCGACTCAAAACCATACAACCAATTACGGGTTGTTACAAAAATCTCAACATTTTTAGGTAAGAGTTTAGCTCTTAATTTGTTAAAAATTCGTCCTCCCATATTAACGGAGGATTCGGATGCAACCGAAGTAATTGCAATAGCCAATATATCTCTCGTCATACGAGAAAGTACCGGATATGAAATACTTTGATTTTTCCAATAATCCAAAATATAAAATTCAGTTTCTCCAGTATGAGGGACAAGAGGAAAACTAATGTAAGAATCACCATCAGATCCTCCACTCCTTGAAGCAGCTAAATTGGCATCGAAAGTCTAAAAAATAAAAGACAAAGATTAGTAAATGAAAAAAATAAATAAATAAAATAAATTAAACTTAAAATTGTAATACTAACCTGAAATAAATATGATTTTTTAAAAGCTCGAGGCCGATTGGAACTTGACTCACTTAAGCCCAAGGATGTGTTACTTTGGATAGAAGAATAAGAGGAAGAACCACAAGATGCATTTTTTGAATAAAATACATATAAGTCAAGAAACTCATTATAAATGAGACTTACCCTCCTTTGAACCTCATCCTCAACATAAAGAACATTGTACAACTCTTTCTTAAGTTGTAATTTATATCGAGGATCAAGTAAAACAAAAAAAGACAGAATCATTGAGTGATTAGACCAATATTTCTCAAATAATTCAAGCATAGGTCTATCCATTGTAGAAATACCTTCACATGGATCATTATGAGCATCACACAATAGTTTTTCAATTGAAACAACATTAGCCAAATACAAGTTAGAAGTAGGATACTTAGAACCAGAGAACAGAGTAGTAATTTCATAAAAAGGTTCAAGAAAATCAAAGATTGTTTGAACAATTTCCCACTCTTGATAGTAATGAAACCTAACTCGTTTTCCCTATTAACAAAGAAATTAATTGCTAATCTAGCCTCAAGTGCCATATGAACCATCAAGTAAGTAGAATTCCATCGAGTAGGAACATCTAATACTAACTTACCAAAGAAAGAAGTATCACAATCTTTAACAGCTAATTCAAATGCACAAAGTCGATAATCAAAAGAATCAATAAACTTAACAATTTCACGCAATTTATTAACAGAAAAATCAATTACCTTCAAACCTTTTTGAACTATCAAGTTCAAAATATGGGCAACACATCTTATATGGAAGTACTTACCATTGCATAGAAGAGGAGAAATGACATTCAAATCATCTTTCAGTCTTTTGACCATTTTATCATTTGCAAAAGCATTATCAAATGTAATGGTAAATTCTTTTTTTCAAGACCCCACTCGCATATCATCTTTTTAACAAACTTAAATATTGACTCCCCATCATGAGGAGGAGAAAAATGACGAAAATTAAGAATTTTAGACTGAAGTTTCCAGTTATTATCAACATAATGAGCAGTAAGAGCAAAATAAGAACGTGAAGTACAGGAAGACCAACCATCACATGTAAAACAAACACGACTTGAAACAATATGCAATGAATCAAGTAGCAATTTCTTATGCTTTTCATGCTCCAACATACAATACTTAGTAACAGTATACTAGATATATCCTTAACAGAAGAAAGGTAATGATGTAATTCCCTAAGTTTTTCATGATCAATAATACTATATGCATAATCATGACACAAAATAGCCTGAGCAAACAATTCACAATATTTGTTTTGATCAAAAGAAGCTACACTAACTGGATTTTCAGCAAGAAAATATTTATATGCTTGGCATTTCTCAGTATCCCTTTTAGGGTTATAAGTACCAATATAATAATCAACTTTATACCTTTTAGCTTTTCAATAATTACACTCGGCATAAACAGAACCATCATCAGATTTGGTGAATGTGTAGTGGTCCCAAACAGGAGAGGTTCTTCTCCCAAATTCTGAACCAGTGGACTTCCTCTTAGAGGATTTATTTAAGTCAATTGCTTCAGACAGTACATCATTGACATCTTCTTCCAAAAAAAAAACATGGTTAGTTTTCATCAACATCAATAAACCAGTACATAATTAACATCAACAGCAATAAACCAATACATCATTTACATCAACACCAATAAACCAATACATCATTTACATCAACAATAATAAACCATCACATAATTAACATCAACAACAATAAACCAGTACAACATTTACATCAACAGCAATTAACCAATACATAATTTACATAAACAGTAATAAACCAGTACATAATTAGCATTAACAACAATAAACTAGTACATAATTAGCATCAACAGCAATAAACCAGTACATTGTTCACATCAACAGCAATAAACCAGTATATAATTTACATCAACATCAATAAACCAGTACATCATTTACATCAACAGTAATAAACCATTATATATATATATATATATCAACCACAATAAAACAATATATATATATATATGTATATCAAACATATACAAAGAAAGGAATGGGTAGTTTACCTCTTTCAGAATGAATGCCATTCTGATCTGCTGGGTTTTGACCTACAAAACAAATAAATAATAAATTAATTTGAATATTAAAATAAAATTTAAAAATGGAACAGAAAGGAATGGGAAATACTTGAGTAATTCAACTCGTATGAAAAACTATCCATGAAACCGTAGGAAAAAATAAAGGTTTTGAATAGTTTAGGGTTTAGCTTTATAGTTTATAATTTGGGGTTTAGGGTTTAAGGTCTAGGCTAGGGTTGGTTTTGGTTCGTGTTTGGGTTCTGTTTCAATTTGGGTTTGTGTTTAGGAGGGTTAGGCCTTGGATTAGGGTTGGTTTGGGCTTGGTTTAGGGTATGGTTAGGGGTTAGGGAAGATGAACAGTAGTGGTTAGGGTTAGAGAAGATGAACAGTTTGTGTTTTGGTGTTTGATCGAAAAGACTAAGTTGGTTTTAAGATTTGGGTGTTTTTAAGGATTTAGGGAAGAACATGGATGGTTTTGTGGGTGTTTGATTGAAATAAACATGAAATGGTTTGTGTTTAGGTGTTTTTGAATATCAAAGGATGGTTTTAGGGAAGAACTGGATGAGCAAATGAAGAACACGGAAGAATATTCGGGTGTTTGATAAAAAAAACACAAAAATGTTTGTGTTTAGGTGTTTGTGAAGATCAAAGAAGGGTTTTGGGGAAGAACTGGAAGAATAAATGAAGAACATAGAAGAAATTTGGGTGTTTGATAGAAAAAAACACGAAAATGTTTTTGTTTAGGTGTTTTTGAAGTTCAAATGAGGCTTTTGGGGATGAACTGGATGAACAAATAAAGAAAAAATTGTATACTATAATATAGTTCATATATAAACTATGTTGGTTCTATATAGTTCAATAGTTCATATATAAACTATATAGTATTATAGTTTATACATGGTATATATAGTTTATACATAATATATATAAAATATATAATTTATATATATAATACATATACTTTATATTACATATATATATATATTAGTTGTTTTAATTTATTCTCAACTTTGAAAATGAATGCAATTTAGACCATTTTCCAATATTTTTCATATTTGATCCCTTTTGTGTTGTTTAATTTATTTAAATTTTTATTTGTAATTTCATATTTGTTCAATTTAGTCCTCCACATTTTATTTGCATCTGAAATTGACCCATACTTATTACTTATTTCTATTTATTAATTGGCCCATAACTTTTTAAATGAGTATAATTTAGTATATTTTTGTATTAATTTCAACCTCAAAATTTAAAATTATTTCGATTTGATCCCTTTTGTGTTGTTTAGTTTATTTAAATTTTTATTTGTAATTTTATATTTGTTCAATTTAATCCTCCAAATTTTATTTGCATCTGAAATTGACCTATACTTATTACTTATTTATATTTTTAAATTGGCCCATAACTTTTTAAATGGGTATAATTTAGTACTTTTTTGTATTAATTTCAACATCACAATTTAAATTTATTTCGATTTGATCCCTCATCAATGTGTGTTGTTTAATTAATTTAAATTTTTATTTGTAATTTCATATTTGTTTAATTTACTCCTCCAAATTTTATTTTCATTTGAAATTGATCCATACTTTTTACTTAATTCTATTTTTTAATTAGCCCATAACTTTTTAAATGGGTATAATTTAGTACTTTTTTTGTATTAATTTCAACATCACAATTTAAAATTATTTCGATTTGATCCCTTTTGTGTTGTTTAATTTATTTAAATTTTTATTTGTAATTTCATATTTGTTCAATTTAATCCTCCAAATTTTATTTGCATTTGAAATTGATCCATACTTTTTTACTTAATTCTATTTTTTAATTGGCCCATAAATTTTTAAATGGGTATACTTTAGTACTTTTTTATATTAATTTCAACCTCACAATTTAAAATTATTTTGATTTGATCCCTCATCAATGTGTGTTGGTTAATTTATTTAAATTTTTATTTGTAATTTCATATTTGTTCAATTTAGTCCTTTAAATTTTATTTTCATCTGAAATTGATCCATACTTTTTACTTAATTTTAGTTTTTAATTTGCCCCTAAATTTTTAAATGGGTATACTTTAGTACTTTTTTGTATTAATTTCAACCTCACAATTTAAAATTATTTCGATTTGATCCCTCATCAATGTGTGTTGTTTAATTTATTTAAATTTTTATTCGTAATTTCATATTTGTTCAATTTAATTCTTAAATTTTTAATTTTTTTAAAAATTGAACCATGATTATTTATATTCTTACTAATTTACTATAAATCATATACAATTACAAATTGCAATTCAACGTTCACGAAAGACGAAAATAAGTAATCCAAAAATAAAAATTAACCCGATTTGAACTCAATCCGTATCTGATAGAGATCCGACCTAAATTTTATCTGCCAATGATGTGACCCGATCTGAACGAGATCCGCCTGAAGTCCATCCGAACTTGAATTAACATGCTTTTTAACTGCTTCAGACCTGAACTGGCAACGATCCGAACTAAAACTAACCCGACCTGAACCTGAACTGTATCTGGTGTCAAATCAAGTTTACCTGACTTGACATGTATCTGATTTTACCCGACCTGCCAGGATCCGACTGAAACCTAAACGATTACCCGATTTTACAACCCTAGTTGCTATGCGATTTGAGTTAATGATTAAATAAATAACTACAATGGCATAGTTGATTTGTTTGTAGCACTCGATATACGGTAATTTATAATATACTTTTACTTGATACAAGCACTTGCACACCTGATCAAGAGATATTTCCACAAGGACCTATCACTCAGTCCAGGGCCAAACAATTCAGGGAAGTCCTTTTACAGTAGTCTCTTAATGTTTTTAAATCTATTTATAAATTACTAGCCCTTGATGATAAGTTATAGAACATGTTATAGCCCCACATTCATATACTTAGCTTATACTATGCATTTGTTATAAATTACCTTTATTCCTAGCTTAATACATGATTATATTATGATTTTATATCATTGCTTAGCTCATGCATATTCATACTTAGCTTGTGAGTTGATTTTGATAGCTTTTGCATTCATTCCTAGTTTATCCTAGCTCATTGCATCATTTACATAGGCGACAAAAAGCTAATGGATTGATCTTAGCTCACACATTACTTATTTCCATGTTTTCTTTCCATTCATAGGTGAACACATCAAGGAGACATCACTTGGAAGTTTGGCATAGCTGAAATGCAAGAATGACAGCTCATGGATATATCAAATGAAGATAAGCAGCTGAACCTAGCTAAAGCATAAGGAGCCTAGCTCAAAGTTAGATGAGAAAGCTGAATGGGAGCTATATGAAGCTAGAGAGTAGCTGGCATGTAGATGAGTAGCTAGAAGTGTCACTAGCTAGCTACCTTGGGTTAGCTTAGCTCACACTCACCAAGCAACCAAAGTGGACACCTTAGAAATCAAGCGAGCACCATGGCCAAACCTAACATCACCTTTGGCTGAGGGTACATCTTAAGTGAGGTGTGGAAGAGCACACCATGTAAGGAGTCATGTACCTTCATTAAAAGTGTATTTGATTTCATTTTGAATTCAATCAAGGCGCCAATTTTAAAGGGGAGTTATAACCATTCGGCCATGCATCCTATACCACAAGTTTAGACGCCAAGCATGAAGATTTACAAGACCATTCGACCAAGGCTTCAAGAACCACTTATTTGAATGAATTAAAGGCCAAAGAACATAACAATTCAACCTAAGGAGAAAGCAAGCTTTGCCAAACCAACACCATCACTCTTCATTATTTTAGAGTTGTATTTAATCATTAAAACATTATATCACTTCATGGAAGTGCCTTAGCCGAACCATTACTTGTCTTTTTGGCCTAACCTTTTCATTTTCTATATAAGGCCAATGCATTGGCATTTGTAAGGCATTATCTTTTGCATATTGAATATAAGTGAGAGTTATTATCTTTTCCTTAGTTCTTTGTGACTTTATCGACTTATCAAGTATCCCATACTTATAAAATCAACACCTTCTTTTCCATTGATACGTTTTGTTTATATCTTTCATAGATAGAGGGTAAAAGTACTTATTTACCTCCCCTTGTGAGAGCATATAAAGACTAGGTATATACTATTTAGTATATGTTCTTCTTTAGTATTTCTCAAGATACTATCAACACCTTTTACCATCCACATCTTTCATAACCACACCCCACACCCTTAATCATCAAACTTACCCTTCACTTACATCAAATTCAGCCCACCTTCATCACCATACATTAACCGTCCAAGCCATTCTATTTTTTAACCATTCACTTACATTGCAGGTTGTTTGCTTCCTTCCTAGATTCATAATCAAATGTAGATTTACCCTACATCAAGTGGTATCAGAGCCTTAGTTGAAGAAGCAAAGTGCAATAACAACATCAAAGTGAAGCCCTATAAAAAATAAGAAAAAAGTATAAAAAATTTAAGTCCATAGTGTTAAAGAATAGAAAAGAAAAGAAAATAGACTTCAAAAGAAGAATAACACAACAAGAATGGTCCTAAAAGTAAAATAACATCATCTTGAACCATCAAGCCAAGTGAGTATTATTTTGAAGGCTTGATTATGGTGATAGTGAGGTTGTAAGTGACTTGTGTTGTAAGTAACCATTTTTTTTCTTTTCTTCATAATTTATAAGCCACTTATACATTCTGTTTTGTTTTTTCACTTCTTACTAACCATTCGCAGTCGAAACACAACAAGAAAAATACTACTCAAAAGGTTTTGAGTAAGTCTATAAAGAACCTTGGACAATAGATCAAGTGGAAAAAGGCTTAAGAGTGTGAGATTAGAAGATGAAGTCTAAAAGTCATTAAGTTATAGAGTGCAAACACGAGTGTATTGAGTGGCAGTTTCTTTGGAGTGTTCTTGTGAGACTTTGCAAGAGTACTTTGGTAAGGTCCTATACACATTTATTTTCTAATTTTTCTACTAACATGTCTTTTCTCTCTACTTCCCACAATGTCCTTATTATTAAAAGGATTTTGAACATTCAATGTCAATATGATGAACAAAGGGAGAATATCTTTCATACCAAATGTCATGTTAAGGACAAGGTGTGTTTGATGATCATCGATAGAGAAAGTTTCACCAATGTGGCTATCATCCTAATGGTGAAACAGTTAGGCCTTAAGACTACCAAACATCCTCATGCATACAAGTTATAATGGCTGAATGGCATGGGAGAAGTAAATTTCACCAAACAAGTACTTGTTCTATTATCCATTGAAAGAAAAAGATAATGAACTTTGTGATATGGTGCCTATCAGTGTAAGTCACCTCCTATTTGGGGCATCCGTGTCATTTTGACAAGAATGTTACCCTCGATGGATTCAACAACCAATGTGCCTTTCAACACAATGGAAGAAAGATTAATTTGGTCTCATTTGGCCCAAACCAAGTCATTTAATTTCAAATGACACTCAAATATCACATATGAGAATGGATAAATCCCAAAGCCTTAAAGAAGAATGAAAATAAACCAAAGCAACAGTTAACAAAAAGTTGAATATTTATGCTAGTGGATGAGACATCAAAAAATACTTATCCGAAACGAAGGCTCTACTTGTACTCATATAAAAAGAAAGATTTTTTACTTACTAACCCTCCTTAAGGCTTGCCTTATTCTATTTCATATGAGAATGGATAAATCCCAAAGCCTTAAAGAAGAAAATAAACCAAAGCAACAGTTAACAAAAGTGAATATTTATGCTAGTGGATGAGACATCAAAAAACTTATCCGAAACGAAGGCTCTACTTGTACTCATATAAAAAGAAAGATTTTTTACTTAATAACCCTCCTTAAGGCTTGCCTTATTCTATTTCATATCTTTTGTAGGATTTTGAAGATATTTTCCTTGAGGAGATTCCAAATTGTTTACCACCCATTTGAGAAATTGAATATCAAATTTATTTCATTCCTAGGGCTACTATCCCAAACAGACCAAGTTATAGGAGTAATCCATAGGAAACTAAAGAATTACAAAGGCAAATCGAAGATCTTATGGATAAAGGATACATCCGAGAGCATTTGATTCCATGAGTTGTTCAAGTCTTGTTAGTGCCAAAGAAGGATGTAACTTGGAGGATATGTGTAGATTGTCAAGTTGTGACCTAAATCACCATCAAGTATAGACATCCCATACCTCAATTGGATGAAATGCTTGATGAACTCAATGAAGCATGCATCTTTTCCAAAATAGACTTGAAGATTGGATAATCAGATCAGAATAAGAGAAGGTGATGAGTGGAAGACTACGTTTAAAACATAGCAAGGATTGTATGAGTGGTTGGTCATGACTTTTGGTGTAACAAAGGCACCCAAAACTTTTATGCATCTGATGAATCATATCCTTCGGCCCTTAATTGACACGCTTTGTGTTCTTTATTTTGATGACATATTGATCTATAATAAATCCTTGGAAGAATATCAGAATCATCTAAGATCCATTCTTGATACACTGAGTAAGGAACAACTATATGCTAATCTTAATATGTGTTTTTTACTAACAAACTTACTTTCTTGGGATTCATTTTCAGTTCACAAAGATTGGAAGTGGATCCAGAAAAGATCAAAGCAATCCGAGAGTGGTCGAGATCTGCCAACATAAGTCAAGTAAGAAGTTTCTATGGCTTGGCTAGTTTAAACCGAATATATATGCCAAACTTTAGTTCTATTGCCGTCCCCTTAACCAAGATTATAAAAGGAATTCTAACTTCTTTTGGGACAAAGAACAAGAAGAAGCATTCAATGAAGTTAAGGAATGTTTAATAAATGCACCACTACTTGACTTACCTAACTTTAACAAAACCTTTGAAGTGGAGTGTGATGCTTCTGGAATTGGGATAGGTGTTGTTTTGAGCCAAGAATGAAGACATATCACCTTCTTTAGTGAAAAATTGAATGGTGCAACATTAAACTACCCAACTTATGACAAGGAGATGTAAGCACTTATTCAAACTTTGGAAACGTGGAAGCACTAACTATAGAAAAAGGAATTTGTTATCCACATTGATCATGAGGCTTTGAAGCAGATTAAGGGATAACATAAGCTTAACAAGAGGCATGCCATGTCCGTCGAGTTTCTTAAATCATATCCCTATATTATCCACTACAAGAAATGAATGGACAACAATATTGTTGATGCCTTATCAAGGAGGTATGTTATTCTCAACACTTTGAATTCTAAACTTCTTGGTTTTTCCTTCACAAAAGAACATTATGATGTTGAACTTAATTTTGGAGAAAAGTTTCAATTATGTGAAACATGTGCTCATGATAAGTACTATAGACAAGATATATTTCATTTCAAAGAACGAAGACTTTGTATACGAAAAGGATCTATTCGATAAGTGTTAACCAAGAAAGCACACGAAGGAAGACTCCTGGGACATTTTGGAGTTGAAAAGACACTAAGTACCTTGAAAGAGCACCTATTTTGGTCAAATATGAAAAGATATATTGAAAGGGTGTGTGAAAGATGTCTTATGTGCAAAATACCTAAATCAAAAGTCATGCCTCATGGATTGTACATGCCTCTTCCCATTCCAACCATGTTTTGGGTTGAAATTGTCGAACCGATTTCTTTTTCTTTTTAAAATTGCATTTTAAAACCACACATTTTTTATTATCTCTTTATGATTAGTTTTAAATAAAAAAGTAATGTGATTTAAAAAATCTCTTGTTTCGAAAAATTTGGCATTGCTTTTAAAAATAAAAACCTATGGTTCGAGGAGTCACCACCAATCTTTGATTAGGGTGTGATCGGGCTTCCAAAACGTATTTTTACATTTTAATAAAATATTAATTTTAATTAAAACAACAAATTTGATGTATGCGTTACCAAAATTTGAGTTTGGGAGTCGGTTACGCTTGGGGAAGGATTACCACGCCCATAGTGCCCTAAATCGGTACCTAGTCGATTAATTAATTGTGTTTGCATTGAAATTTACAATTTCAAATTTAATTTAGCCTATGATCCCATAAAGCAACACTTTAAGAATTTTAAAATGAAATCTAATAATATTTAACTATTTCCTATCGAGAAGGAAACAACCCCTCATACCTTGAGGCAATAAATTCTTACTCCAATCAAAATAAAGAAATATTATAGTTTCATCATAATATTCAAATAAACCAAAACTAACTAAATTAAAAATTACCGATCCTTTTTAGAAAGAAGAAGGATATTCGATTATTTAAATATGCCGAGATCAGACCTTAGATAAGTTCTAACAATATTTTCTCAAGGAATTTAAATAAACAAATATTTCTTATTCTTTCATTCACAAATTTTAAGTGTGAAATCACATTTTTTTTGTTTCACTGTTGGGATACACTTTCAATTTAAAATCATCGGAAATGGTTCTCTAATAAGTTAAGACAAGCCCTTCATAACAATTTTAAATTGAAAAGGTATTGCCCTTGATCCAATTATTTGATATGGGTCGAGTTATGCTCGTGAGGATATCATACATCAGTTTAAAAAGGATAAATTACAACTAAATCTATGCGTATGAACAACATGCTTAAAATAAATATGTGTACATGCATACATATTCATAGGATTGATGATTACAAATCAACTAACCTAAAACCCTACAAACGTACACATAAAAAATCGTAAACATGGACTAAAATATAAGGAGGGCATATTTAAGATTAAAATCATAAATAAAGTAAACAGATGGCTATTATGTATAAAAATCTTCAATTACAGGCGCTGCAAACGTAATATAGCCAAAGAGATACAAAGGATTAAAATAAAAATTTCCTAAATTACATATCAAATGTAAAAACAACATGAAAATAAGAGTAACATAATACTGGACTAAAATGGCATAAGCAAAAACTTAAAAGATAAAATTAAAAGTTTGAAAAGCCTTGATTCAAGCACCACAACGCGACGGGTTAAAGCTAGAAGGGTCTCTCTCACAATTAACCCTACCCGACCGGACACAGGCTATCCTAGCCTCCCAAAACGCTGTCGTTTCATGCACCCCCTCAAACTATGCCATTTTGGCGTGCTCATATATAAGTTATATTACGTAACAATCTAAAACCTAACTTATTTTTCCAACTTACCTCAAACTCTCTCCTTCGCTTCCTCTTAACTCCCCTCCCACTCTTTATTTTTCTCTTTTCACTTCGTCCTCCAACTACGGCAACCGCCGTGGCTACCACCTCCAAGCGACCCCGACGGAGGGCCAAGTGAACCCCTCCCCACTCTTTAAACCTCTAAAAAACAAAACCCCAAAACCTAGGATCTAACATAACCATCAAGGCCTCACTAAACTGAACCCACGACCACCTTGGGTTTCTCCTTATAAGGCTCCGATGAGGAGCCAAGACCTCAATGAAAACTACCTTAGAACCCCCTAAAAAACCTCCCCCTTTTAGACCCAAACCTTAAAGAGACAGAAACCCGAAGCCCAGGGATCAATCCACTGGGGTTAAAGGCGAAGGCTTTACCTTAGACTCGATGGGGTTTTGACTACGAGCGACGGTGAGAGGGCTTTTTGGACGGGGAAGGTAAGTTTTTTTAATATTCACTTTTTCTTTTAGGTTGTTGACTCACTTATAAAACTGATTTTTTATTTTCCTCTTTCGTTATTGGTGGATATCTTTTATATTAGCCCTTGACTTTGTTATTTTTATTCTCATTTTCCTTATATTTTCCTCCTCTGATTTTTTTTATAATTTACTGATATCCTCTGCCCTCCTTGTTTGTATTCAGTGCTGAAAGCTCTGTCATGGTCGGGAATATGGCAGAGGGCACCACGCGGCTGTTGTAACTGAAGAGATTCAAGTTTAGTGGTGATTTGGGGAAAATGAGTGAATTATTGAGATTATTTTGAAAGAGATGCAACATTTTTGTTTATTTTATGTATTCTTCATCTTTACAAATAGAAATTCCCTCATACTATATGTGTCATTTTGTTTAAAAATGAGTCAATTGAGGATTATTTGTTTCATTTGTACAAGAAAGAAGTTAATGAGCATGTTTATAGCTGTGTCCTCCCTGCATTACCTGATGATAAGTTCTGGCCGAGGACAAATCTGGGCCTTCTAAAACCACCCATTGAGAAGAAAATGCATGGGAGACTGAAAAAGAAGAGAAGGGAAGAACAATGTGAAAGCAGTTGTGGAACAAGATTGTCTAAAAGAGGAGTCAGACAAAGGTGTCAACTATGTTTCAAAATGGGACATAATTCAAGGAAATGTCTTAGTAAACAACAACCTCAACAGATAATAACAACACAACAGACACTAGCAGAAGAGGCACTGACACAAGAGACAACAACACAACAGTAAACAACACAACATGCATCACCACCACATGCAACAATACCATGAAAGTAGATGGAATGTCCCTTTGCATTTTGTGTTCAACTCTGTTAAGGAACTACTAAATAAACTGCATTTTATCATATTTTGTACAACTTAACTTTAGTTAAACTTTATGTATTTTGTCAATTATTGAATGGAAATATGGTAACTTTATATATTTTGTTAATTTTGAATGAAAATTTTGGTCAACTTTATATAACTGTACATTTAAATGAAGGTTAATATCTTTGGTACTGTAAATGTGCAATATAGTATAAAAAGTAACATTTCATTAACATTTCAATTGTTCAAGTACATCAGCTTTATATAAAATAAAACAATCTTAAGATTAACAACTACATATAAAGTACACTATGAACAAACCTTAAACCCTAGACCAATTATAATCTATCAAATACTCATGGAAAACAGAACATCAAAAAACATAAACAACAATATCACAAGCTTGAACATAAATGCTTCACACTTGGTATTCCTCAACTTCTCTTCCACTTCCAACAATTTTTAACAATCAATCACACAACAAATCTCTTTTTCATTTAAGCAATACTTGAGCAACCTTCAACTCTTGATTCTCTCTTAACAACTTGTTATTTTTTCTTTCATAACTTCGAGAAGAATGTCCCTATCGTATTTGTCTCCAACATCTTCATTAACCATACGAAATAAGTTACATCCATTGTCCTGCATAACATTTCATAAAGTCCAGTTAAAACAAAAGAACAAATCATGGTGAAGCATTTCATAAGTAACCAATATGCATCACATTTCATAAACACAAAAGAATTAACATGTACTTAAACTAACCTTGAACCAATTTGGACAACCGAAGAATGGTGAAGCATTTCATAACTAACCAATATACATCACATTTCATAAACTGAAAAGAATTAACATGTACATGAACTAACCTCAAACCAATTTGGGCAACCAAAGAATTGCTAGCCTTTGCTTAATTCTTTTCTGGATGTACGAATTATAGTTTTCTTCCTATAATCGCAGACAAATTCTCGACAGATTCTTCCCTTTGAGTTTTATGAATATGATGACATCCTTTAAGAAAAATATGCTGAAAAAATAAAACAAAATAAGAAACAATCCATACCAAATCGAAAGGAACTCTAAAAACAAATCATGAAAATACACAAATGAATAACTTCATTTGCAAACAAATTCGTAAAATTACCCAAACGAAGAACCTTAGAAACAAATTCGTCAAATTAACCAAAACAAATAAAAAATAATCCAAATGAAATCCAAACGAACATGTGTTTACCTGAAATTGTGGAAAACAACCCTTGAATTGATTCGAAAGATTGAGATTTGTAATCCTCGATTTTTCTGAAGATAACCCTTTGCAAATATGGGTTTCTGATCGTTGAACCCACGTGAAAATTAGAATCCAAATGTGTAAAAATAGTTTTGGAAAAAAACTTTAAAAATTATTTTTTTCTGCCACGTGTTTGAATTTTATGGGTCAGAGGCTTCCATGTCATCTTCCATGACAGAAATGGGTATACCCGTTAACGACATAAAATATTATGCAATTAAAGAAAATTTTTGAACTTTATGTATGAAACTGAGAATCGGGTATAGTTCATGTATGAATGGGGTAATTAACCCACTATTTTTTAATTAAAAAAGTAATGTGATTTAAAAAATCTCTCATTTTAAAAAATTTGGGATTCCTTTTTAAAAATAAAAACGTATGGTTCGAGAAGTCGCCAACAATCTTTGATTAGGGTGAGATTGGGCACCCAAAATGTATTTTGTCATTTTAATACAAGTATTAATTTTAATTAAAACAACAAATTTGAAGTATGTGTTACCAAAATTCGAGTTTGGGAGTCGATTACGCGTGGGGAAGGATTAGCACCTCCACAACACCCTTAATCGGTACATAGTCGATTAATTAATTTTCTTTGCATTGAAATTCACAAGTTCGAATTTAATTTAGCATATGATCCCATAAAACAACATTTTATGAATTTTAAAATGAAATATAATAATATTTAATTATTTCCTATCGAGAAGAAAACCCCCCTCATACCTTGAGACAATCAATTCTTACTCTAATCGAAATAAAAATTATTATAGTTTCATCATAATATTCAAATGCACCAAAAAAAATTAAATAAAAATTTGTTGATCCTTTTTAGAAAGAAGAAGGATATTCAATTATTTAAATACGCCGAGATCAATCCTTAGATAAGTTCTAACAATCGTTTCTCGAGGAATTTAAATAAACATATATTTCTTATTCTCATATTCCCAAATTTTAAGTGCGGAATCACATTTTTTTTGTTTCATTGTTGGGATACACTTTCAGTTTAAAATCATCGGAAATGGCTCTCTAATAAGTCAAGACAAGCCCTTCATAACGATTTTAAAATGAAAGGGTATTACTCTTAATCTAATTATTCAATATTGGTCGAGTTGTGCTCGTGAGGATATCATACATCAGTTTAAAAAGGATAAATTACACCTAAATCTATACGTATGAACAACATGCTTAAAATAAATATGTGTACATGCATACATATCATAAGGATTCAAACATATGATTAGCATACATTTAAAACAAACCTAAACTAACCCTACATACGTACGGATAAAAAAAACTTAAACATGGACTAAAATATAAAGAGGACCTATTTAAGGTTAACATCATAAATAAAGCAAACAACAGGCTATTATGTATAAAAATCTTCAATTTCAGGCACTGCAAACGTAATATAACCAAAGAGAAAAAGATAAAATTAAAAGTTTGGAAAGGCTTGATTCAGGGACCACAACGCGATGGGTTGAAGCTAGAAGGGTCTCTGACACAATTAACCCCACATGACCGGACACAGGCTGTCCTAGCCTCACAAAACGTTGTCGTTTCATGCACCCCCTCAAACTATGCTGTTTTAGCGTGCTCATATATAAGTTATATTGGGTAACAATCTAAACCCTAACCTATTTTTCTAGCTTACCTCAAACTCTCCCCGCTGTTTTCTCTCAACTTCCCTCTCACTCTCTACTTTTCTCTCTTCACTTACTCTTCCGACCGTGGTAGCCGCCGTGGCTGCCACCTCAAAGCGACCCCAATGAAGGGCTAAGTGAACCCTCCTCACTCTTCAAACCTCTAAAAAATAGAAACTCAAAACCTAGGATATAACAGAAACCTCTAGCCCTCATTAAACCGAACCCATGACCACCTTGGGTGTCCCCTTATAAGGCTTCGACAAATGAGCCGAGACCTCAAGGAAAACTACCTTAGAACCCCCCAAAAACCTCCCATTTTTAAACTTAAACCTTAAAGAGACAAAAACCCGAAGCCTTGGGATCAATCGACTAGGGTTAAAGGCGAAGGCTTTACCTTATACTCAACGGGTTTTGACTTCGAGTGATGGCTAGAGGGCTTTTCAGAATGGGGAAGGTAAGTTTTTGATTGTTTGCTTTTTCTTTTGGGTTGGTTACTCACTCATAAAACTGAGGGTATTTTTTTGTTGCTGTGGGTTTTTTTATTGACTTCGTTCCTCCTCTTTCGTTACTGATGGATATATTTTATATTAGCCTTTTCCTTTGTTGTTTTCTTCTCTTTTTCCTTTTTATTTTCCTCATCTTATTTTTCTGATAATTTGCTGATATCCTCTTCCCTCCTTGTTTGTACGCAAAGCTAGAGGCTCTTCTATGATGGGGGAATGTGGTAGAGGGGACCACACGGCTATTGTAGCTGGTACTTGGGTACCACAGAGACTGGCTGAGGCACTGGTACGCACAAGCATGGAAACTGGAGCGTCATGAGAGATCCAGAAAGTTTGCGCGTGCATCATATATTGGTCAGCTCGGACAGTTGATATCCATGAGCGGTGGTGGTGACTAGGGTTTGAGAACCCTAAATATTATTCCAGATTTAGACAGTTGGATGGGTCCAGATCTGACAGTTTTAACGAGGCGACGTTAAAGCCAAAGGGGTAAAACCTTAAATCATCTCTTGATTTGGACCGTTGATCTTACAAGAGATCCAACAGTGTATATTTAGGCGGCGTTGTGAATGACTGGAAATCCTATCAGTATTGGGTTGCTATTTAGGGTTTCCCATTCGGTTTGGGTTTGGCTACTTTGCTACTGATGTGTGCTATGGGATCCGACTGATTGGGCATGGATTGGGTTGTTTGTAATTATTTTGGGTATGTAACAAAATATCATTTAGTAAATATTATATAAAACATGCACATAACTAAATATATAATAATATGTAACTAACTTATTTAATCGGCAATCATTTGACATATAAATATAACTAATGATAATATATACATAACCATAACCAATAATTAACTTATTTAGTTAAAAGTAACATAACCTACAAGTATAACTAATAATAATATGATAACTAATAATTCATACTTAATATATCATTAAACATATAACTAATAATATATAAACTCAATCAAAGCTCGAATGAAAACCCCAAACAAATTGAGCATCTACAGAAATATAACATGTTATGGCCCCACATTCCTCTACTTAACTTATACTATGCATTTTTTATAAATTGCCTTCATTCCTAGCTTAATACATTATTATATTATGAGTTCATATCATTCCTTACCTCATGCATATTCATACTTAGCTAGTTAGTTGATTTTGATAGCTTTTGCATTCATTCCTAGCTTATACTAGCTCATTGCATCATTTACATAGGCGACAACAAGCTAATGGATTGATCCTAGCTCACACATTACTTATTTCCTTGTTTTATTATCAATCATAGGTGAACATATCAAGTAGGCATCACTTAGCATGCTTGGCGTAGTTGAAATGTAAGAAAGGCAATTCATGGATGGCTCAAAGTAGAGATAAACTTTTGAACCTTGCTCAATCATAAGGAACCTAGCTCAAAGTTAGCTGAGGAAGCTGAATGAGAGCTATATGAAGCTAGAGAGTAGCTGACAAGTAGCTAAGTAGTCGGAAGTGTCACTAGATAGCTAGCTTGGCTTAGCTTGGCTCACACTTCCCAGTTATCTAAGTGGACACCTTATAAATCAAACAAGCACCATGGCCAAACATAACATCACCTTTGGCTAAGGGTACATATTAAGTGAGGTGTGGAAGAGAATAACAAGTAATGAGTCATGTTCTTTCATTAAAAGTGCATGTGATTCCTTTTGAATTCAAATAAGGCGTCAATTTTAAAGGGGATTTGCAACCATTCAACCAAGCATCCTAAACAACAAGTTTAGGCACCAAGCATGAAGAGTTACAAGACCATTCGACCAAGACTTTAAGAATAACTCATTTGAATGAATTAAAGGCCAAACAACATCACCATTCGACATAAGGATGAAGCAAGCTTTGCCAAACCAACCCCATCACTCTTCATTATTTTAGAGTTGTATTTAATCATTAAAACAATATATCCCTTCATTGAAGTGCCTTAGCCAATCCTTTACTTGTCTTTTTGGCCTTACCTTTTCATTTTCTATATAAGGGCAATGCCTTGGCATTTGTAAGGCATTATCTTTTGCATATTGAATATAAGTGAGAGGTATTCTGTTTTCCTTAGTCCTTCGTGACTTTATCAACTTATCAAGTATCCCATACTTGTGAAAATAACCCCTTATTTTCCATTGATACTTTTGGTTCCTATCTTTCATATATAAAGGGTTAAAGTACTTATTTACCACCCCTGGTGTGAGCATATAAGGACTGTGTTTATACTATTTAGTATAGGTTATTCTTTAGTCTTTCTCGAGATATTATCATCACCTTTCACATTCACTTCTTTCATAACCACACATCACGACCTTAATCATCAAACTTATCATTCATTTACATAAAATTCAACCCACCTTCAACACCATACATCAACCGTCCAAGCCATTCTCTTTGTTAACCATTCACTCACTTTGCAGGTTGTTTGCTTCCTTCCTAGATCCACAATCAAATGTAGATTTGCCTTACATAAAGTGGTATCAGAGCTTTAATGGATGAAGCAAAGTGCAACAACAACATCAAAGTGAAGCCCTATCAAAAAGAAGAAAAATACAAAAAAAGAAGTGTAGAAAAGTAAAGTTCGAATTGTCAAAGAAAAGAAAAGAAAAAAGACTTCAAAAGAAGAAAAGTACAACAATAAAGGTCCTAAAAGCACAATAACATCATATTCAACCATGAAGACAAAATGAGCATTATTTTGAAGGTTTGATTATGGTGATAGTGAGGTTGTAAGTAACCATTTTCATCATTTCTTCCTAATTTATAAGCCACTTATGCATTCTATTTCGTTATCACTTTCAATTAATCATTTGCAGCCGACACACAACAAGTAAATACTACTCGAAAGGTTTAATGTAAGTCTACAAAGAACCTTGGGCAATAGATCGAGTGGAAAAAGGCTTGAGAGTGTGAGATTACAAGAGGAAGTTTAAAAGCCATTAAGTCCTAGAGTGCAAACACGAGTGGATTGAGTGACATTTCAGTTTCTATGGAGTGTTCTTGTGAGATTTTGTGAGATTACTTTGGTAAGGTCCTATACACATTTTTTTTCTCATTTTTCTACTAACATGTCTTTTCTCTCTACGTCCCACAATGTCCTTGTTATTAAAAGGAATTTGAACATTAAATGTCAAGATGACGAACAAAGGGAGAATATCTTTAATACCAAATGTCATGTTAAGGACAAGGCGTGTTTGATGATCATCGATAGAGGAAGTTGCACCAATATGGCCATCGTCCTAATGGTTGAAAAGTTAGGCCTTAAGAATACCAAACATCCTCATCCATACAAGTTACAATGGCTATATGACGTGGGATAAGTCAATTTCACCAAACAAGTATTTGTTCCATTCTCTATTAAAAGATACAAAGATGAAGTACTTTGTGATATGGTGCCTATCAGTGTAAGGCACCTCCTATTTGGGGCATCCATGACATTTTGACAAGAAGACTATCCACGAAGGATTTACCAACCAATGTACCTTTCAACACAATAGAAGAAGATTACTTTGGTCTCATTTGACCCAAAACAAGTCAATGAATGTCAAATGACACTCAAATCTCACATAGAAGAATGGAGAAAATCCAAAGCCTTGAAGAAGGATGAAGAAGAAGCCAAAACAAAAGTTAACAACAAATTGAATATCTATGCCAGTGGAGGAGACATCAGAAAAATACTTATCCACAAATAAAGCTCTCATTATACTCATTTACAAAGAAAGTTTTCCCTGATTCTATTTCATCTCTTTTGTATGATTTGAACATATTTTTCCCAAGGATATTCCAAATGGTTTACCACCCATTCGAGGAATTGAAGACCAAATTGAATTAATTCCCAGGGCTACTATCCCAAGTAGACCAGCTTATAGGAGTAATCTAGAGGAAACTAAAGAATTGCAAAGGCAAATCGAAGATCTCATGGACATAGGACACATTCGAGAGAGTTTGAGTCCATTTATCGTTCCAGTCTTGTTAGTGCCAAAGAAGGATGAAACTTGGAGGATATGTGTAGATTGTCGAGCTGTGACCCAAATCACAATTAAGTATATACATCCCATACCTCGATTTGATGACATGCTTGATGAACTCAATGGATCATTTATCTTTTCCAAAAAGATTTGAAGATTGGATATCATCAGATCCAAATAAGAGAAGGTGACGAGTGAAAGACTACCTTTAAAACATATCAAGGTTTGTATAAGTGGTTGATCATGACTTTTGGTCTAACCAAAAAACCTATCACTTTCATGCATCTAATGAATCATATCCTTCAACATTTAATTGATAATCTTAGTGTACTTTATTTTGATGACATATCTATCTACAGCAAATCTAGGAAGAATATGAGAAGCATATAAGATCCATTCTTGATACACTGAGGAAGAAACAACTATATGCTAATCTTAATAAGTATGTTTTTTGTACTAACAAACTTACTTTCTTGGGATTAATTGTTAGTTCACAGAGATTGGAAGTGGATCAAGAAAAGATCAAAGCAATCCAAGAATGGTCGAGACCTACGAACATAAGTCAAGTAAGAAGTTTCTATGGCTTGGATAGTTTCTACCAAAGATTTATGCCAAACTTTAGTTCTATTGCCACCCCCTTAACCAATATTCTAAAGAAAAATTCTAACTTCTTATGGCAGAAAGAACAAGAAGAAGCATTCAATGAAGGTAAGGAATGTTTATCAAATAAACAACTACTTGCCTTACCCAACTTTAATAAAACCTTTGAAGTGGAGTCTGATCCTTCTAGAATTGGGATAGGGGTTGTTTTGAGCCAAGAAGAAATACCTATCACATTCTTTAGTGAAAAATTGAATGATGCAACATTAAACTACCCAACCTATGACAAAGAGATGTATGCATTTATTCAAGCTTTGGAAACGTGGCAATACTATCTATGGCCAAAGCAATTTGTTATCCGCATTGATCATGAGGTATTGAAGCACATTAGGGGACAAAACAAGCTTAACAAGAGGCATGCCAAGTGGGTCGTGTTTCTTGAATCATATCCCTACGTTATCCACTACTACAAGAAAGGAAGGACAACAATGTTGTTGATGCCTTATCAAGGAGGTATGTTCTCCTCAACACTTTGAATTCTAAACTTCTTGGATTTTTCCTTTATAAAAGAACATTATGAATTGAACTTGATTTTGGAGAAAAGTATCAATTGTGTGAAACAGGTGCTCATGATAAGTACTATAGAAAAGATATATTTCTTTTCAAAGAATGAAGACTTTATAAACCAAAAGGATCCATTCGAGAAGTGTTAACCGAGGAAGCACACGAATGAGTACTCATGGGTCATTTTGGAGTTGAAAAGAACCTAAGAACCCTTGAAATAACACCTCTTTTGGTCAAATATGAAAAGATACATTGAAAGGGTGTGTGAAAGGTGTCTTGTGTGTAAAAGGGTTAAAGTTATGCCTCATGGATTGTACATGCCTCTTCCTATTCAAACCATGCCTTGGGTTGATATTTCCATGGATTTTGTGATGGGACTTCTGAGAACCAGAACTGGAAAAGAATCTATCTTTGTGGTGGTTGATAGATTCTAAAAAAATGGCTCATTTCATACCATGCCACAAGATCGTTGATGTCATTCATGTTGTAAACTTATTATTCAAATATGTGGTAAGATTTAATGAACTTCCTTGAACAATTAGTTTGATCGAGATGTCAAGTTCTTAAGTCACTTTTGGAGGACACTTTGTAATAATGTGGGAAGGAAATTACTTTTCTCTACAACATGTCATCCACAAACAAATAGGCAAATTGAAGTGGTGAATCGTGTCTTTTTAACACTTTTGAGGTCTATCATCAACAAAAATATCAAGACTTGGGAAGAATGTCTACCACACATGGAGTTTACATTCACCATTTGAGATAGTGTACGGTTTCAACCCTCTAACTGTTGGGACCATCGGTGCACCCCACGTCGCATCGGAAACAAAACTCGACGGTCTCACCAGTGATCCAAGTACGTAAAACCAAAATCAGGAGAAAGGGATGCAAATACTTACAGTGGGTTCCTTGAAAAACAACAAGGACATCAATGAGAAGTGGTGATCAGGAACTGTTCGAATCGAAAGCCTCCACGAAAACATGTCTCGGCCTCTACTTAATTCTCCCGATTGAGAGCAATGTTTTCTTTTTCCAAAAATCTATTTTGAGAAAATGGCTGAAGTGAAAAACGGTTGTTAGACCTTGCCTCCTTTTAAAAAATATATCAATTACCCTAACATCTTAGGGGTTTTAAAGTTATTTCAGATTAATAAAAAAATATTATTTAATTAATTCAAATTAAATATACATTAAAGACTTATAATCTAAATTACAATCTTTAATGTTTATTTAAAACCTTATTTAATTATTCTGAATTATATATATATATCAATTAAAAGAGTTGTAATCTAAATTATATTCTTTTAATGCTTACTTACTATATTCAATAATTAAAATCATATGTATATCAAATATACATATCTTAACTATAGATATATTTTAGTAACATACAAAAAATTGTACATATTTGCTCATTTCAATATAAGTTCTTCTAACGTTAGTAGTAATTATTAGAACAATTATAATATTACATACAATGAGTGACATCTGGCAATATATCATTGTTACCTAAGTTACAAGAAATTATTATTTAACATATCATCTTCATGATTAGCTCTTTTATGTATTACATCCTTTTGTCCTTTATATCTAGAATAGGCACAAGTCTTAGAATAGTCACACTTGTATAGCCCAACTATTGTTTCTTGATATCTAGAGTAGACTATAATTAACGAATAATTTGTGATATTACATATTAACTTATTCGAGCATGGCCTTGCATTTCTAGTCTCACTCAATCAAGTGGCCTGTGATATATTTCCTATTAAGTAGGAAGGACAAATCCTATCTTAACCATATACACCCACTACATATATCGAGATATATTCAATAACAGACTTTATAGTGAAACTAGTTATGGAGCATGTTTAACTGTATCAAAACATATAACAATATATGTTGGGATGATATTGATCTCAAGTACGAGGATCATACTTATAGTTATCACCATGAGCAATGTTATGACTGTTACATAATAATCTAAGACATATGCTCATGATGGGTCAATCCAATACATTGATCTCTAATAATATAATCATGTATAAATTCTGACATCTCTATGTCAATGAAAACTCCTTGTCATCAATCAATAACATGTTAGTCGTAATCGTATTATTATTGTCCATTCCCATAATAATACTTAACTATGGATCTTTTAATAATGTTATTATATGGACTTTATTATCTTTCAGTTTATGTTAAGCACAAACATATAACTGAAAATAATATTGGCAATGCCTTTATTCAATAAAATCGGTAAATAAATGTATTATTACAATCATCATATGATTGGTGTTTGGGCATACTCTAATAATCTCCCACTAGCAGTAAGACCAATCACTCACATATCTAATACCGAGTTACATAGTGTGATAATCATGCCTCTGTTGTGTAAGAGGCTTCGTCAAGGGATTAAGAATGTTGTTATCCGTGTGTACTCTGCATATTTCCACATCTCCTTGATCTATGATCTCTCGAAAGAGATGAAAGCGCCTAAGAATATGTTTGGATCGTTGATGAGATATGGGTTCCTTTGCTTGTGCAATGGCTCCATTATTGTCATAATGGAGTTCTACAACATCTGATATGGTGGGAACAACCCATAATTCCAATTTGAACTTATTGATCTAAACAACCTCTTTTGTTGCTTCACTGGCTGTAATGTATTCAACTTCTGTTGTAAAATCCGCTACTATGTCTTTCTTTGAACTTTTCCACCTCGCAACACCTCCATTAAGACAAAACACAAAACCCAATTACGATCCTGAGTCATCCTTGTCAGTTTGGAAGCTGGCATCAGTATAACCTTTTACACTAAGCTCTTCCTCCCCTCTATAGACAAGAAACTTATCCTTAGTTCTTCTTAAGTACTTAAGGATATTTTTAACTACAACCTAGTTATTTTCACCAGGGTTTGCTTGATACCAACTCGTCATGCTTAAAGCATACGATACATCTGGTCGAGTACATATCATGGCATACATGATAGAACCAATAGCAGAAGCATATGGAATCTTATTAATCTGTTCTCTTTCTTGTGGAGTTGAAGGACACATTTCCTTTGAAAGAGAAATGCTATGTCTCATAGGAAAAATCCTTTCTTGGATTCTTCCAGACTGAACCTTTTTAGTACTTTGTCTATATATGTACTTTGACTCGGACCTAGAAGTCGTCTTGTTCTATCTCTATAGATCTTAACTCCTAAGATATACACTGCCTCACCCAAATCTTTCAAAGAAAACAACTACCTAACCAAGTCTTAACAGATTGTAAAGTAGGTATATCATTTCCTATGATGAGTATGTCGTCTACATACAAGATTAGGAAAGAAACAATGCTTCCACTAGCCTTCTTATAAACACAAGGTTCATCTTCATTTATGATAAAACCAAACTCTTTTTTTGCATCATTGAAACGAAGATTCCATCTTTGAGAAGCTTGCTTTAGTCCATAAATAGACCTCTGTAGCTTACAAACCTTTCCAGCATTTCCTGGAATGACAAAACCTTTTGGTTTTGACGTCCATTAGCCAGATTTCATAATCATGGAATACAGCTATTGCAAGCAGTATCCGGATGGACTTAAACATAGCTACCTAGGAGAATGTTTCATCATAGTCTACACCATGAACTTGTCGAAAACCTTTAGTGACTAATCGCCCCTTGTATGTTTATACATTACCATCCATGTCAGTTTTCTTCTTGAAAACCTATTTATAACCTATAGGTTTAACCCCTTTAGGTGGTTCAACCAAAGTCCACACTTGGTTTACTAGCATGGAATCCATCTTAGATCTTGTGGCTTCAAGCAATTTATCATAGTCTAGGCTAGACACTGCCTCTTGAAAAGTCCTAGGCTCATCTTGATCCATAAGAAGAACATCCCCATGTGCAGTAAAGAGAAATCGAAATCTCTCAGGTGCACGATGTTTTCTTGTGAAACACCTTGTGAAACATGCTCAACTTCAGGTTTATTGATCTGCTGTTCTTGAACTTCTCCAAGTTCAATATTTCTACCATTCCCTTTCTTTGAGAGAAATTCTCTTTCGAGAAAAACTCTTGTTCGAGCAACAAATACTTTGTTCTCAATAGGGTTGAAGAAATATTATCCCTTAGTTTCTTTAGGATATCTACACTTATGAGATTTAGGTTCGAGCTTTGTAGACATATGATGTTTTATATAAGCTTCACAACCCTAAATCTTCATAAAAGACATACTATGACGCTTCCAAGTCCATATATCGTATGGTGTCTTTTGAATCGATTTAGATGGAACATGATTTAGTGTGAAAGTGACTATTTCAAGTGCATGTCCCCAAAAAGAAGTCGAAAGATCACTATAACTCATCATCGATTAAACCATGCCTAAAAATGTTCGATTCCTTCTTTCAGAAACTCCATTCTACTGTGATGTACCAGGTGGTGTAAGTTATGAGACAATCCTACTTTCTTTCAGGCTTATGTCACATAAGATAAATATACCCATACCGGCTGAAGTCATCAGTAAAAGTAATGAAGTAATGGAATCCCCCTCTGGCTTGTGTATTCATCGGTCCACATACATCACTATGTATTAACCCCAATAAATCACTTGCTCGCTCACATTTACTATTAAAAGGATCTTTAGTCATTTTCCCCAACAAGAAATATTCACATACATTATGTTGTTCGAAAACAAATGAATATAAGAATCCATCTTTATGAAGTTTTGATATGCGTTTCACTTATATGTCCTAAACGACAATGCCAAAGATAAGCTTAACTTGAGTCATTTGTTTTTGATCTCTTAGTATTTATGTTATAAATGGTGTTTTCTTGATCCAGAATATAAAGACCATTAACCAATTGTGTCAAACCATAAAAAAAACTATCGAGATAAAAAGAACAACAATTATTCTTAATAATAATCTCAAAACCAATCTTGTCCAAACAAGAAATAGAAATAATGTTCTTAGTCAAACTAGGCACAAAACAACAATCCTCTAAATCTAAATCAATTCCACTAGGCAAAGATAAAACATATGTCCTTATAGCTAATGCATCAACTCTTGCTCCATTTCCCACTCGTAGGTCTACGTCTCCTTTAGCCAGATTCCTTCTCTTTTGTAGTCCCTGTACAGAAATAAAAATATGAGAACCACAACTGGTATCTAATACCCCAGAAGTAGATGTTGACAAATTAACATCAATAACTTAAATACATGAAACAAACGTTCCATTTGCTTTTGCCTTCTTGACCTCTTCAAGGTAAACAAGGCAATTTCTCTTTCAGTGTCCGGTCTTATCACAATGGAAACATTTTCCTTACTTGCTAACTCCCCCTTTGGGTTTCAATGAATTTTTCCTTTTTAGTTTGGCCTTAACATTGCCCTTAGACTTTGCCACTACCTTTTTCTTTCCCTTTCCTTTGTCATTATAGACCATCAGAATGGGCTTAGGTCAAACCTTTTTCATGTTACTTTCAACAGTTCGTAACATGCCAAGTAACTGTGGCAAAGTCTTGTTAATTTCATTCATGTTGAAATTAAGAAAAATTGGCTATAGTTATCTGGCAATGATTGCAGGATAACATCAATAGCCAATTCATTTTTGAGTGGAAATCCCAGCTTTTCCAACGTTTGGATGTAGCCCATCATCTTGATGACATGAGCTCCTACAGGAGTTCCCTCTGCCAATTTGAATTGAAATATAGCTTTAGAGGTCTCATATATCTCTTGACGTGCTTGCCCTTCATATATTTCTTTAATATTTTGAATCCTCATACGCAACCATGTCATCATGTTGCTTCTAAAGCTCAAGAGTCATTGTGGCAAGCATTAGACATCCAACATCTAACATATCATCCATATGTTTCTTGAATTTATCTTTGTCAGCTCTTGAAGCATTAGTTGTCGGTTTATCAGGAACAGGTTCCTCAATGACATATTCTTTCATTTCCTATTTAAGAACAATTCTCAAATTACGAAACCAATCAAGGAAGTTTATGCCATTAAGTTTATCCTTCTCAAGTAGTGATCACATTGATAAAGTGTTGTTTTCCATTAAATCTACAACAATGGAAATATTAAAGTAAGTAAATTTACCGAATTAAAATTTATAAATAGTACTTTATTTATAAATTACTCCTATTATTTTATTCAAAATTAAAAACCCTCTCTGTTTTAATTTCGAAAAAATTCAATGAAAATTTTTCTAGTGGGTGAGGATCCATAATACATAAATTTCCTAAATCAGTTTTGGCTTTTCTTTTAGGATAGTGATTATTTAGGTAAGTAACACTTTACTACATTCATGTAACTCCTTATTTTGGTGAACAACTTTTGTTCAAGTCATCTAATGACTTATCCAAATATTTAACCTCTAGGTTTCTAATCCTATTAGAATAACCTAGCTAAGTTATTACCAATATATCAACCGGTGAATATCACTTGCTTATTCTTCGCTTTTAACCAAGATATATTTATGTGCCAATGCTTTGGCAAAGCCCACACAATATCGATCGAAGCCTTAACGAGGGTAAATATTGCACGGTTAAGTTAACTTAGATTATAAAGAGGGATTTGCGTAATTTTCTCATCATTGTTCGTTTTAATATTAGACCCTTATTGATCTCATTAATATTCATTCTTATTTTATCATTTGATGCATTGCATACATAACAACTATAGCAATAAATAAGATGCAATGGTTATAGCCCAAAACAATGACTAAGGTGGCCTATCCCAAGCTAATTGGAGAACCAAAAACCCTAAAGCCTAAGACTGTTCTCTAGGTATCTTCTAGTCATTCTTCTGCTCCTTGTAAATCTTTATAGGTTTACAATTTTAAAAGAAACTCATTTTACATGCGAGGGAGTAAGATGAGAAGAGAAATACAACAGAGATATAGAAAGTCACGACTCGTAGACCATATTTCAAATTAAACCATTGTAAATTGAACAACGGCTATAACCATGCATGTCAAACACCGTAAAAACAAACATATCATATATATACACGTTCTTATACCTTTGTTAAAAAAATATTAATATGGGCCTTATATCGGTGGGATTGTTTTAAAAACAATACTTATGTTTCTATGGAAAATTTCACAATTTGATAACACTTATCAACAGAATCGTAGTTTTGGGATTTTCAATCCCGAATATATTTTTGCATCAGATCAACCATTATTCCACTACCAAACGCGATCTGCTATCGCACTCCCATGGATTATCATGTGAACGATTGACATGTGGATTCCATAAAATCCTTGTAGCAACAAATCGATTGAAAAACATATTAACAAATTAACATATTAATCATTACGGTTATCGATTCGAACAGTGATATTATGCATATTTTCCGAAAATGATAAAACTAGAATATGCATCTCATACATATCGCATCAACCAAGAATTTAACCCGAATTTGGATCGTACAAGTGGCTCTGATACCACTATTGGGACCGTCGGTGCACCCCACAGTGCAGCGGAAATAAAACTCGACGGTCTCACCAGTGATCCAAGTACGTAAAACCAAAATTGGGATGAGGGGATGCAAATACTTACAACAGGTTCCTTGAAAAATAGCAAGGACAACAACGAGAAGTGGTGATCATGAACTATTCGAATCAAAAGCCTCCACGAAAACACGTCTCGACCTCTACTTAGTTCACTCGATTGAGAGCAAAGTTTTCTTTTTCCCAAAATCTGTTTTGAGAAAACGACTGAAGTGAAAAAACGACTGCTAGACCTTGCCTCCTTTTAAAAATATATCAATTACCCTAACATCTTAGGATTTTTAAAGTTATTTCGAATTAATAAATAAAATATTATTTAATTAATTCAAATTAAATATACATTAAAGACTTATAATCTAAATTACAATCTTTAATGTTAATTTAAAACCTTATTTAATTATTCCGAATTATATATATATATCAATTAAAATAGTTGTAATACTTACTTACTATATTCGGGATAATTAAAATCATATGTATATCAAATATACATATATTAACTATAGATATATTTTAGTAACATACAACAAATTGTACATCTTTGCTCATTTCAATCCTAGGGTGTGACTTTGTAGGTTCTTGTAACGTTAGTAGTAATTATTAGAACAATTCTAATATTACATACAATGAGTGACATCTAGTAATATATCATTGTTACCTAAGTTACAAGAAATTATGATTCGACATATCATCTTCGTGATTAACTCTTTTATGCATTATATCCTTTTGTCCTTTATATCTAGAATAGGCACAAGTCTTAGAATAGTCACACTTGTATAGCCCATCTAATGTTTCTTGATATCTAGAGTAGACTATAATTAACGAATAATTTGTGATATCATATATCAACTTATTCGAGCAAGGCCATACATTTCTAGTCTTACTCAATCAAGTGGCATGTGATATATTTCCTATTATGTAGGAAGGAAAAATCCTATCTTAACCATATACACCCCACTACATATATCGAGATATATTCAATAACAGTCTTTATACTACAACCATTTACGGAGCATGTTTAACTGTATCAAAACATGCAACAATAAATGTTGGGATGATATTGATCTCAAGTGTGAGGATCATACACATAATCATCACCATGGGCAATGTTATTACCGTTACATAATAATACAAGACGTATGCTCATGATGGGTCAATCCAATACATTGTTCTCTAACAATATAGTCATGGATCAATTCTGACATCTCTATGTCAAAGACAACTCCTTGTCATCAATCAATAACATGTTAGTCTTAATCGTATTATTGTTGTCCATGCCCATAATAATACTTGACTATGCATCTGTTAATAATGTTATTATATGGACTTTATTATCTTTCAGTTTATATTAAACACATACATATATATGAAAATAATATTGGCAATGCCTTTATTCAATAAAATCAGTAAATAAATGTATTATTACAATCATCATATGATTGGTCTTTGGGCATACTCTAACACTAATACCATTAGACTAACTACCTTTTACTTGTTGTCAAATAGTGAACAGAGATGGAAAAAAAGGTCGAGTTCGTGAAGAAACTTATTCAAAAAGTCTGAGAAAACATTCATAAGAGAACTCATCAATATGAACAACAGGCCAACAAAGAAATAAGAAAAATAACTTTTGAAGTTGGATATTGGGTTTGGGTTCACTTTTGGAAGGAAAGGTTTCCCAATTAAAGTAAATCCAATCTTCTACTAAGAGAAGATGGTCCATTTCAGATTGCAGAAAAGATAAATATCAATGTTTACAAGTTAGATTTACTTGGAGAGTTTGGTGCTGCAAGTGCTTCATTCAACGTTCCTGATCTCTCTCCATTTGAAGATAGCAATGATTTGAGGACAAATCACATAAAAGAAGGAGGATGATACAAGCACGTCCACACTTGATCCATATATATTGCCATAAGTGTCTTAATGATTTTGACTCCTTTAATAAATTTCCAACCCTTGATGATAAGTTATACAACATGTTACAAGTTGAAATATAACTTGTTATAGCCAACATTCCTATACTTAGCTTATGCTATGCATTTTTTTTAAATTACCTTTATTCCTAGCTTAGTACACGATTATATTATGAGTTTATATCATTCCTTAGCTCATGAATATTCAAACTTAGCTAGTGAGTTGATTTTGATAGCTTTTGTATTCATTCCTAGCTTATCCTAGATCATTGCATCATTTACATATGCGACAACAAGCTAATGGATTGATCCTAGCTCACACATTACTTATTTCCTTATTTCTTTCCATTAATAGGTGAACATATCAAGTAGGCATCACTTTGAATGCTTGACATAGATGAATTGCAAGAATGATAGCTTATGGATGGATTAGATTGTAGATAAGTAGATGAACCTAGCTCAAGCATAAGGAACCTAGTTCTGAGTTAGCTCAGGAATCTGAATGAGAGCTATATGTAGCTGAAGAGTATGTGACATGTAGCTAAGTAGTTGGAAATGTCACTAGCTAGCTTGCTTGGGTTAGCTTAGCTCACACTCACCAAGCTACCTAAGTAGACATCTTAGAAATAAAGTAAGCACCATGGCCAAACCTAACATCAACTTTGGTTGTGGGTACATCTTAAGTGAGGTGTGGAAGAGCACACCAAGTAAGAAATCATGTGCCTTCATTAAAAGTGTATGTGACTTCCTTTTGAATTCAAACAAGGCACCAATTTTAAAGGGGAGTTGTAGCCATTCGGCCATGCATCCTTCATGTGATCCTATCTAGTACTAACTTTCTTCATGACACACTTACATCATTGAAGATCCATCAAGTTCAATCTAAGGGAGTTCTATCTTACTTTATCTTATATTTACTCATTTATGCACTATGTATTATTATGAGCATACATTTGCATATTAGACTATACTTGAATTATCATAACATGTTCATTCATTCATTATGTCATATGGTTTGCATCATTGATTGATATCTATGCATATAATCTATAGTTATAATAATAATATTCATTCTTTATCATATGATGCATGAGTTATTATTATAACCTATAGTCCACATTTTTATATTATATGATTAATAATTGAATTACTTAACTTATATTATGTTTTTTGAATGAAGAAACATTTAACAACACCTAAGTGACCTGATTTTAGCTTAATAATTAAGCCTAATGCTAGGAGACTCGTATAGGAACACCCATGAGGGCATAAGGAACAATTGTTGAAAAGTTTTCTAGAGAAAAGTGAGCTCATAGTTGGGTTAAGCTGAAGATTCGAGCTAGAAGATAACTTTAATTCAGCTAGGGAGATGCACCATCAACATCACCACTCATAATACTTCAAATATGGGCCAAGTCAAATTTTCATAAATAGTACCTTTTCGCGAAGAGGTGCCTTTCCAGGAGGTGACTTTTCACAAGGAGTTTCCATAACACTCACCATGTTACAACTCACATATGGCCAACTCACCTCCAGCTCATTCACCTTAGAACTAGCTCAAATATGAAACGTTACCTTCCAACAATTGTGACCTTTCATGAATGTTGTTGTCCATGAGGATGTCATTTAATAAAGGTGTAGGTTGGTGTAGATATCTCATCAAATGGAGACCTAAATCACGAAGATGAATGAGGCAAGAAACATGACCATTCGGCCAAGCCCCACATGCCATACACATACATAAGACTTGGCGCCAAAATGAAGTAGTACATAACCATTCGGGGCAAGGGAGATGCACCTTCATTTCAGCCGAATAGTCATGCATATTCATGAGGGAGTATTTGAACCAACACAAGGCCAAAATACATCCCCATTTGTCCAAAACATCATGCACCTTCATTTAATCACGTTCTTAGCCAAATAGGCATCTAATTATTCAACCAGCCCTCCCATTTCCCTTAAATTGAGAGGTTTCCATCATTTATAGCATACCTGTTTGAATATATAAAACTCATTTGTGAGAATTCTCTCTTACAAGTTCATTAAGATCTTTATCGATTAAGCAATCATATTTCTATACTTGCGGCGTCATTCTTTTCATATTAATTCTTTTAATTCCTAGATTTCATATCTAGTGGGTTTGAGACACCATTACCATCCCTCAAGCAAGTTTGTGAAGACCGGGGTTGTCCTCCTTTGTATATCTTCTTCATTAGCGTGTTGAGATACAAACTTCATCACCATCTTCCATTATCATTCATTCAACTTTAACACTATCACCCATCTTCCATTGAAGGCCACCAACAATATCATCTTCAATATACTTCCTCAACCAACTATTTCTTTCCTTATTATCATTTTAATTACTTATCCATTTCATTATATCCTTATAAATCATTTTACTTATCTTTCTTTATTGCAGCCATACTTACAATCAAAGGGAATCACTTTTGTCATTCCTAGATCGGGAAAGCAATAAGGTTTAATATTCACTTCCTTTGAAGGGTGTACATTCACCTTATATCAAGCGATATTCAGAGCATAGTTGGATTGAAATAAAATGTGCCATTAGCATGCAACAAACAAAAACAAAAGAAAAAGAAGTTCAAAAGAAAATCAAAGCTCCTACATCAAACAAAGGAGTACAAAAACAAAAAGAAAGTTCAAAAAGAAGAAAAGAAAATTCCAGCAAAAACAAAGTCAAAGCCAAAGAAATTGCATTACTATTTCAAGACAACTAGGGAGGCATATCTACACCAAGGATGATAACCTTATTGTGTCTCGTGAAAGGGTACAGTAAGTGTTATTCTTGGGTTGTAAATCACTCATTCCTTATTTACTTTCATTCCTTTTCCTAAACCATTTCATTCTTTTCATTTTCTTTACTTAAACCATTTCTTTTATTCTTTCATTTTTTTTCTTTTTCTTTCAATGGAAACCTATAGTCCAGATGACACACACAAGAAAGAAAGAACTTGTTCTAATATTGAGTTGTTCTTTAAAAGGACCTAACAAGAGAGATAAAGTGGAAAAAGGTACACTGAGTGAGTGAGATCAGAAGGGGAATCGTTAAAATCTAAGATATATTCTCAAGTATAAACATGAGCGTTGACTGGAGTGACCTCTTAATTGGTAGACGAATAACAAAAAATAAACACATTTCACACTTGCTTCCATATAAATGGTAACGTCTCTTGTAGTTATCGATGGAGGAAGTTGTACAAACATTGCAAGCACATATATGGCATAAAAGATTGGGCTTACAACAATTAAACATTTCAGCCCATATGAATTGCAATGGTTGAACGACGAGGAAGAGTTGAAGGTCACTGAAAAAGTACTTTTTCCATTCTCAATTGAAAGGTACAAAGATGAGATTCTATGTTATATGGTGCCTATGAGTACGAGTCATTTACTTTTTGGAAGGCCATGGCAATTTGATAATCGAGCTTTCCATAATGGATTCACAAATCGGTACTCAGTCATCCACAATGAAAGAAAAGTCATATTGATTCCATTATCTCCTAATAGAGTAAATGAAGATCAAACTCATTTGAAAAGGAGTATTAAAGCAATGAAAGGGAAACTTAAAGATAATACAATTGTAGAAGAACGTTTGGAGAAAAATTCAAATGAAGAAAAGCATTTTAAAGATGCAAAACGTTGGAGTTATAAATGATGAACATAAGAGAGTGGATGTAGAAAACGTTGGGGTTGAGAATGAGAAAATTGAAAAGAATGAATTTGGAGGAAAAGAGGAGAATGAAGAAATTTTTTTATCTAACCTTACTTCTTCTCCTATCATTCCTTCTATTTTGCAGGTCAATTTAAGAGACGTGTCTTTTGAAGAGGATGATTCAAGAATCATGGATGTGACTTTTGAAGAACAAATAGTTATGACTTTTGGTGATCCACGAAACATATCTCTTGATGTTTCAAAGATGATGCCATTTGAAGTTCCAAAAGAAACATCACTTCAAGTACCAAGAGTTGTGTTCATTGACATTCCAAGTGCATTGTCAATCCTGAAAAGAATTCAGGAACCAACTCCCATTAAACACCCACCCTGGTTTGATATTTCCATTCATCTTGTCAATAGTTTTTTATTTACATGTTTTGATTTTTTTTGCAGCGATTCAATTCATGTCTATGGTATTATCTTATCAATATGTTATGGTAAGGTCATTCGAGAATGCGTATGGACGAGATGAAAGATCAAAGAATATTATTCTAACCATGAAATTGCATAATTTTTTCTTTGATTTACAAGACAATCTAAAAGGCACAATTTCTCAAATAGAGGAACCAAGAGACGTCAACCATCGAAGTTTAAAAGAATTATATCTTCAGTTGCCAAAGGCCGTGACTCTTCAATCAAAAGACATGACCCTTGGAGAACCAAAGAATGTGTCTTTTGGAGTGCCAAAAGTTATGATCGTTTAAAGCAATATATCTTGTGATTCAAAAGACAACACTCTAGTCCATCCAATAGATGTGAATAGGGTGTATACCTTTAACTTACTAATGATTAATAATTTCATTACTTATGAAAGTCTTATTTCTTTCCAAGAAAAGGAAGTTCAAGGTACTTATTCAAGGTTCATGACTTTTCGCAAGGATCCTTTCATAAATGTGCATGTTGGTGTAACAATATCGAAAGAAAGGCCTTTGAAGAAAAATATTTTCAAAAGGGAATGTCTTGAACAAGTTTCTACTGAATGGATATATTTTGAAGACAAGTCAACAACGTTTGAATGGAAAGACTCTAAGGAGAAGTCAATTTCGATTTGAGGACAAATATCTTAAAAGAAGTAGGGGATGATGTGATCCGGTCTAGCAATAACTTTCTTAATGAAATACTCACATCATTGAAGATTGATCAAGTTCAATATAAGGGAGTTCTACCTTACTTTATCTTATATTTACTCATTTATGCACTATGTATTATTATGAGCATACATTTGCATATTAGACTATACTTGAATTATCATAACATTTGCATTCATTCATTAGGTCATATTGTTTGCATCATTGATTGATATTCATGAATATTATTTATAGTTGTAATAATAATATTCATTCATTATCATATGATGCATGAGTTATTATTATAACCTGTAGTCCACATCTTTATATTATATGTGTATTAATTGAATTACTTAACTTATATTATTTTTCTTAAATGAAGGAACATTCTGCAACACCTAAGGGATCTTATTTGAGCTAAATGTTTAAGGCTAAAGCTAAGAGACTCATATAGAAACACTCAATAGGGCATAAGGAACAATTGGTGAAAAGTTGTTCGGAGACAAGTGATCTCAAAGCTGGGTTGAGCTACAGATTCGAGCTAGAAGATTACTTCAATTCAGCTGGGGAGCTGTACCATATACATCACCACTCAGAATACTTCAAATATTGGTCAAGTCAATTTTTCAAAAATCGTACCTTTTCACAAAAAGGTGTCTTTCTAGGAGGTGCCTTTTCACTAGGACCTGCCATAACACTACCATGTTACAACTCACCTATGTCCATCTCACCTCCAGCTTATTCACCTTAGAACTAGCTCAAACATGAAAGGTTACCTTCTAACAATTGTGACCTTTCATGAATGTTGTTTTCCATGAAGATGCCATATCATCGAGGTGTACGTTGGTAAAGAGATCTCATCAAATGGAGGCTTAAATCATGAAGAGGCATAGGCAAGCAACATGGTCATTCGACCATCTCCTACATATCATGCACATACACAAGACTTAGTGCCAAAGTGAAGCAATACATAACCATTCGGCCAAGGTAGATGCACCTTGATTTCAACCAAATAGTCATGCACATTCATTAAGGAGTAGCCGAACCAACACAAGGCCAAAAGACATCCCCATTCATCCAAAGCATCATGCACCTTCATAACTTCATTTATTCATGTACTTAGCCAAATGAGCATCTAAATATTCTGCCAACCATCTTATTTCCTATAAATTGAGAGGCTGCCATAATTTGTAGCATAACTTTTTGAATATATAAAACTCATTTGTGAGAATTTTCTCTTGCAAGCTCTTTAAGAATTTTATCGATTAAGCAAATATATTTCTAAACTTGTGGCGTCATTCTTTCCATACTGATTCTTTTATTTCCTAGATTTCATATCTAGTAGGTTTAAGACACCATTACCATCCCTCAAGCAAGTTTGTGAAGTCCGGGGTTATGCTCCTTAGAATAGCTTCTTATTTGGCATGTTTGAGATACAAATTTCATTACCATCTTCCATTATCATTCTAACTTCAACACTATCATCCATCTTCCATTGAAGGCCACCAACAACATCATATTCAATATACTTCCACAACCAACTCTTTCTTTCCTTATTATTATTTTAATTACTTATCCATTTCATTATATCTTTACTAATCATTTTACTTATCTTTATTTGTTGTAACCATACTTACAATCTAAGGGTATCACTTTTGCCATTCGTAGATCGGGATAACAATAAGGTTGTCTATTCACTTTCTTTAAAGGGTGTATATTCCCATTACATCAATCTTACACCACAAGTTTAAGCCCCAAGCATGAAGAGTTAGAAGACCATTCAGCTAAGGCTTCAAGCACCACTCGTTTGAATGAATTAAAGGCCAAACAACATCACCATTTGGCCTAAGGAGGAAACAAGCTTTGCCAAACTAACACCATCAGTCTTGGTTATTTTAGAGTTGTATTTAATAATTAAAACATTATATACATTCATTGAAGTGCCCTAGCCAAACCATTACTTGTCTTTTAGGCCTAACCCTTTCATTTTCTATATAAGGTCAATGCCTTGGCATTTGTAAGGAATCATCTTTTGCATATTGAATATATGTGAGAGTTATTCTCTTTTCCTTTGTCCTTTGTGACTTTATCGACTTATCAAGGATCACATACTTGTGACATCAATCACTCTTTTCCATTGATACTTTTGGTTCAGATCTTTCAGAGATAGAGGGTCAAAGTATTTATTTACCACTCCTTGTGAAAGCATTTAAATATCGGGTATATAATATTTAATATAGGTTCTTCTTTAGTCTTTCTCAATACACTATCAACACCTTTCACCAGTCTTTTATCTCATAACCACAACCCATGGCCTTAATCATCAAACTTACCATTCACTTAGATCAAATTCAGTGCACCTTTATCACCATACATCAACCATCCAATCCAGTTTTTTTGTTAACCATACACTTCCCCTTTATCACCATACATCAACCATCCAATCCAGTTTTTTTGTTAACCATACACTTCCTTTGCAGGTTATTTTTCTTCTTTCCTAGATCCACAATAAAATGTAGATTTGCCCTGCATCAAGTGGTATCAGAGCCTTAGTGGAAGAAGCAAAGTGCAACAACAACATCAAAGTGAAACCAAATCAAAAAGAAGAAAAAAAAGTACAAAAACGTAAGTTCAAAGTGTTAAAGAAAAGAAAAGATAAAAGACTTCAAAAAGAAGGGTCCTAAAAGCACATTATCACCATACATCAACCATCCAATCCAGTTTTTTTGTTAACCATACACTTCCTTTGCAGGTATTTTTCTTCTTTCCTAGATCCACAATAAATGTATTTGCCCTGCATCAGTGGTATCAGAGCCTTAGTGGAAGAAGCAAAGTGCAACAACAACATCAAAGTGAAACCAAATCAAAAAGAAGAAAAAAAAGTACAAAAACGTAAGTTCAAAGTGTTAAAGAAAAGAAAAGATAAAAGACTTCAAAAAGAAGGGTCCTAAAAGCACAACAACATCATCTTCTACCATCAAGCAAAGTGAGCAATATTTTGAAGGTTTGATTGTGGTAATAGTGAGGTTGTAAGTGTCTTGTGTTGTAAGTAACCATTTTCTTTTTTATTCTTAATTTATAAGCAACTTATAGATTCTATTTGGTTTTTCACTTCCTACTAACCATTTAAAACTGACGCACAACAAGAAAATACTACTTGAAAGATTTATAGTAAGTCTAGAAAGAACCTTAGACAATAGATTGAGTGGATAAATGATTGAGAGTGTAAGATTAGAAATGGAATTGTAAAAGCCATTAAGTCCTAGAGTGCAAACACAAGTGCATTGAGTGACATTTCAGTTTGTTTGGATTGTTATCGTGAGACTATGTGAGAGTACTTTGGTAAGGTCCTATACACATTTTTTCTCATTTTTATACTAACATGTCTTTTCTCTATACTTCCCACTGTGTCCTTGTTGTTAAAAGGATTTTGAACATTAATTTTCAAGAAGATGAACAAAGAGATAACACATTTCATATCAAATGTCATGTTGAAGACAAGTTGTGTTTGATGATCCTCGATGGAGGAAGTTGCACCAATGTGGTGACCATCCTAATGGTTGAAAAGTTAGGCCTTAAGACTACAAAACATCCTCATCCATATAAGTTACAATGGCTAAATGAAGTGGGAGAAGTTAATTTCACCAAACAAGTACTTGTTTCATTCTCCCGATACAAAGATGAAGTACTTGTGATGTGGTGCCTATTAGTATAAGTCACCTCCTATTTGGGGCATCCGTGGTATTTTGACAAGAAAGCTACCTACGTTGGATTCACCAACCAATGTGACTTTCAACACAATGGAAAAAAGATTACTTTGGTCTCATTTAGCCCAAACCAGGTCATTGAATGTCAAATGACACTCAAATCTCACATAGAAGAATAGAGAAAATCCAAAGCCTCGAAGAAGAATGAAGAATAAGCCAAAGAAAAAGTTAACAACAAGTTGAACATTTATGCCAGTAGAGGAGACATCAAAAAATACTTATCCACAAAGGAGACGCTCCTTGTACTCATGTACAAAGATAGTTTTCTACTTACTACCCTCTTTAAGCTTGCCTTCTTCTATTTCATCTCTTTTGTAGGATTTTGAATATATTTTCTTTTAGGTGATTCCAAATGGTTTACCACCTATTCGAGGAATTGTACACCAAATTGATTTAATTCCCAGGGCTATTATCTCAAACAGACCAACTTATAGGAGTAATCCAAAGGAAACTAAAGAATTGCAAAGGCAAATCAATGATCTCGTGGACAAAGGATACATCTAAGAGTGTTTGAGTCCATGTGTCATTCCAGACTTGTTAGAGCCAAAGAAGGATAAAACTTGGAGGATATGTGTAGATTGTCGAGTAGTGACCCAAATAACCATCAAGTATAGATATCACATACCTCGATTGGATGAATGCTTGTTGAACCCAATAGAGTATGCATTTTTTCCAGAATATACTTGAAGATTAAATATCATCATATCAAAATAAGAGAATGTGACAAATGGAAGACTGCCTTTAAAACATACCAAGGTTTGTATAGGGACTGTACAAGAGAATGAATCTAGCTAAAGGAGACGTAGACCTACGAGTGGGAAATGGAGCAAGAGTTGTTGCATTAGCTATAGGGATATATGTTTTATGGTTTCCTAATGGACTTGATTTAAATTTAGAGGATTGTTAATTTGTGCCTATTTTGACTAAGAACATAATTTATATCTCTTGTTTGGACAAGATTGGTTTTGATATTATTACTAAGAATAATTGTTGTTCTTTTTATCTTGGTAATGTTTTTATGGTTCCGCGCAATTGATTGATGGTCTCTATATTTTGGATCAAGAAAACACCATTTATAACATAAATACTAAAAGATCAAAAGCAAATGACTCGAATCAAACTTATCTTTGGCATTGTCGTTTAGCCCATATAAGTGAAAAACGTATATTAAAACTCCATCAAGATAGATTCTTAGATTCATTTGATTTCGAACAATATGATGTATGCGAATCTTGCTTGTTGAAAAAAATGACTAAAGCTTATTTTAATAGTAAATGTGATCGAGTAAGTGATTTATTGGGGTTAATACATAGTGATGTATGTGGACCGATGAATACACAAGCCAGAAGTATATTCCATTACTTCATTACTTTCACCGATAACTTTAGTCGATATGGGTATATTTATCTTATGTGCCATAAATCTGAAGCCATTGAAAAGTTTAATGAATTTAAAAATGAAGTACAAAATCAACTAGGCAAGAATATTAAGGCACTTCGATCATATCGAGGTGGAGAATACTTAAGCATAGAGTTTGATGAACTCCTTAAAGAATATGGGATTATCTCACAGCTTACACCACCTGGTACACCACAGTGGAATGGTGCTTCTGAAAGAAGGAATCAAACATTGTTAGACATGGTTTGATTGATGACGATTCATAGTAATCTTCTGACTTCTTTTTGTGGACATGTACTTGAAACAACCGCTTTCACACTAAATTATGTTCCATCTAAATCGGTTCAAAAGACATTATACGAGATATGGACTGGGAAGCATCCTAGTATGTCTTTTATGAAGATTTGGAGTTGTAAAGCTTATGTAAAATATTAGATGTCTACAAAGCTTGAACCTAAATCTCATAGTGTATATTTATTGGATATCCTAAAGAAACTAATGGATATTATTTCTTAAACCCTAATGAGAACAAAGTGTTTATTGCTCGAATGGGGTTTTTTCCTAAAAAAGAATTTCTCTCAAAGAAAGGGAATGGTAGAAATATTGAACTTGGAGAAGTTCAAGAACAACAGATCAATGAACCTGAAGTTGAGCATGTTTCACAAGTTGTTGAGGAACAATCAACAGATTTAGAAACACAACCACTACGCATATCCACAAGAGAACGCCATGCACCTGAGCGATTTAGATTTCTCGTTACGCACATGAAGATGTTCTTCTCATGGATCAAGATAAACCTAGGATTTATAAAGTTGCATTGTCTAGCCCAGACTCTGAGAAATGACATGAAGCCATGAGATCTGAAATGGATTCCTTGTTAGTAAACCAAGCGTGGACTTTGGTTGAACCACCTGAAGGGGTCAAACCTATAGGGTGTAAATTGATTTTCAAGAAGAAAACCTACATGGATGGTAATGTACAAACATACAAGGCGCGATTAGTCGCTAAAGGTTTTTGACAAGTGTATGGTGTAGACTATAATGAAACATTCTACCTTGTAGCTATAATTTAGTACATCCGGATCTTGCTCGTAATAGCTACATTCCATGAATATGAAATATGGAAAATGGATGTCAAAACAGTTTTTCTTAATGGAAAAATCGAAGAGGATGTGTATATGACACAACCAAAAGGTTTTATCATTCCAGGAAATACTTGAAAGGATTGTAAGATACAGAGGTCTATTTATGGACTAAATCAAGCTTCTCAAAGCTAAAATCTTCGTTTCAATGATATAATCAAAGAATTTGGTTTTATAAAAAATGAAGATGAGCCTTGCGTTTATAAGAAGGATAATCTTGTATGTAGACGACATACTCATCATAGGAAATGATATACCTACTTTATAGTATGTTAAGAATTGGTTAGGTAGTTGTTTTCTATGAAAGATTTGGGTGAGGCAACATATATATTAGGAGTTAAGATCTATAAAGATAGATTAGACAAATTCTAGGTTTGAGTTAAAGTACATATATAGACAAAGTGTTGAAAAGGTTCAGTATGGAAGAATCCAAGAAAGGATTTTTGCCTATGAGACATAGCATTTATCTTTCAAAGGAAATAAGTCCTTAAACTCCACAAGAAAGAGAACGGATGAATAATTCCATATGCTTCATATTGGTTCTATCATGTATGCCATGATATGTAATCGACCAGATGCACCATATGCTTTAAGCATGAAAAGTCGGTATCAGGTAAACCCTGGTGAAAATCACTGAGTTGCGGTTAAAATATCCATAAGTACTTAAGAATAACTAAGGATACATTTCTTATCTATAGAGGTGAGGAAGAGCTTAGTGTAAAAGGTTATACTGATGTCAGCTTCCAAACTGACAAGGATGACTCACGATCGCAATCAGATTTTGTGTTTTGTCTTAATGGAGGTGTTGTGAGCTGGAAAAGTTTGAAGCAAGACACAGTAGTTGATTATACAACAAAGGAAGAATACATTACAGCCAGTGAAGCATCAAAAGAGGTTGTTTGGATCAAGAAGTTTATATATGAACTAGGGGTTGTTCCTAGCATATCAGATGATATAGAACTCCGTTGTGACAATAATGGAGCCATTACATAAGCAAAGGAACCCATATATCATCAATGGTCCAAACATATTCTTAGGGACTTTCATCTTATTCGATAGATTTTATTGAGGATATATGGAATATGCAGAGTACACGAATGACACATTGTTGATCCCTTGACGAAGCCTCTTACACAGAAGAGGCATCTTCACACTAAGTTACTTTGTATTAGATATGGATTGATTGGTCTTAGTGCTAGTGGGAGATTATTAGAGTATGCCCAAAGACCAATCATATGATGATTGTAATGATACATTTTATTTATTGATTTTATTGAATAAAGGCATTGTTGCTATTATTTTCAGTTATATATATGTGTTTAACATAAACTGGAAGATAATAATGTCCATATAATAACATAATTGTTATTATTAAAAGATCCCTAGTCAAGTAATATTATGGGCATGGACAATAATAATACACTTAAGACTAACATGTTATTGATTGATGATAATGAGTTGTCATTGACATAGAGATGTTAGAATTGGTACATGATTATATTGTTAGAGAACAATGTATTGGATTGACCCACCATGAGCATATGTATTGGATTATTATATGACAGTCATAACATTGCTCATGGTGATGACTATATGTATGATCCGGAGACTTGAGATCAATAATATCCTAACGTATACTGTTGTAAGTTTTGATGCAGTTAAACAAGCTTCGTAACTGGTTGCTCTATAAATATTGTTATTTAATATATCTCGATATATGTAGTGGATGTATATGATTAAGATATGATTTGTCCTTCCTACATAATAGGAAATATATCTCAAAGTTGAAATATTTGTTTCAATGATACAATCAAAGAATTTGGTTTTATAAAAAATGAAGATGAGCCTTGTGTTTATAAGAAGGCTAATATTGTATGTAGACAACATACTAATCATAGGAAATGATATACATACTTTACAGTATGTTAAGACTTGGTTAGGTAGTTGTTTTCTATGAAAGATTTGGGTGAGGCAGCATATATACTAGGAAGATCTATAGAGATGATTAGATGAATTATCACCATATGCTTTAAGCATGAAAAGTCGGTATCAGGTAAACCCTGGTGAAAATCACTGAGTTGCGGTTAAATATCCATAAGTACTTAAGAATAACTAAGGATACATTTTTGTCTATAGAGGTGAGGAAGAGTTAGTGTAAAAGGTTATACTGATGTCAGCTTCCAAACTGACAGGATGACTCACGATCGTAATCAGATTTGTGTTTTGTCTTAATGGAGGTGTTGTGAGCTGGAAAAGTTGAAGTAAGACACAGTAGTTGATTCTACAACAAAGGATGAATACATTACAGCCAATGAAGCAGCAAAAGAGGTTGTTTGGATCAAGAAGTTTATATATGAACTAGGGGTTGTTCCTAGCAATCAGATGATAGAACTTCGTTGTGACAATAATGGAGCCATTACATAAGCAAAGGAACCCAGATCTCATCAATGGTCCAAACATATTCTTAGGGACTTTCATCTCATTCGATAGATTTTATATTGAGGATATATGGAAATATGCAGAGTACACACGAATGACAACATTGTTTATCCCTTGACGAAGCCTCTTACACAGAAGAGGCATGATCTTCACACTAAGTCACTTTGTATTAGATATGTGATTGATTGGTCTTAGTGCTAGTGGGAGATTATTAGAGTATGCCCAAAGACCAATCATATGATGATTGTAATGATACATTTTATTTATTGATTTTATTTGAATAAAGGCATTGTTGCTATTATTTTCAGTTATATATATGTGTTTAACATAAACTGGAAGATAATAATGTCCATATAATAACATAATTGTTATTATTAAAAGATCCCTAGTCAAGTAATATTATGGGCATGGACAATAATAATACACTTAAGACTAACATGTTATTGATTGATGATAATGAGTTGTCATTGACATAGAGATGTCAGAATTGGTACATGATTATATTGTTAGAGAACAATGTATTGGATTGACCCACCATGAGCATATGTATTGGATTATTATATGACAGTCATAACATTGCTCATGGTGAATACTATATGTATGATCCGGAGACTTGAGATCAATAATATCCTAACGTATATTGTTGTAAGTTTTGATGCAGTTAAACAAGCTTCGTAACTGGTTGCTCTATAAATATTGTTATTTAATATATCTCGATATATGTAGTGGATGTATATGATTAAGATATGATTTGTCCTTCCTACATAATAGGAAATATATCTCAAAGTTGAAATGTTTGTTTCAATGATACAATCAAAGAATTTGGTTTTATAAAAAATGAAGATGAGCCTTGTGTTTATAAGAAGGCTAATATTGTATGTAGACAACATACTAATCATAGGAAATGATATACATACTTTACAGTATGTTAAGACTTGGTTAGGTAGTTGTTTTCTATGAAAGATTTGGGTGAGGCAGCGTATATACTAGGAATTAAGATCTATAGAGATAGATTAGATGAATTATAGGTTTGAGTTAAAGCACATATATAGACAAAGTGTTGAAAAGGTTCAGTATGGAAGAATCCAAGAAAGGATTTTTGCCTATGAGACATAGCATTTATCTTTCAAAGGAAATATGTCCTTAAACTCCACAAGAAAGAGAACGGATGAATAAGATTCCATATGTTTCAATATTGGTTCTATCATGTATGACATGATATGTAATCGACCAGATGCACCATATGCTTTAAGCATGAAAAGTCGGTATCAGGTAAACCCTGGTGAAAATCACTGAGTTTGCGGTTAAAATATCCATAAGTACTTAAGAATAACTAAGGATACATTTCTTGTCTATAGAGGTGAGGAAGAGCTTAGTGTAAAAGGTTATACTGATGTCAGCTTCCAAACTGACAAGGATGACTCACGATCGTAATCAGATTTTGTGTTTTGTCTTAATGGAGGTGTTGTGAGCTGGAAAAGTTTGAAGAAAGACACAGTAGTTGATTCTACAACAAAGGATGAATACATTACAGCCAGTGAAGCAGCAAAAGAGGTTGTTTGGATCAAGAAGTTCATATATGAACTAGGGGTTGTTCCTAGCATATCAGATGATATAGAACTCCGTCGTGACAATAATGGAGCCATTACATAAGCAAAGGAACCCAGATCTCATCAATGGTCCAAACATATTCTTAGGGACTTTCATCTCATTCGATAGATTTTATATTGATGATATATGGAAATATGCAGAGTACACACGAATGACAACATTGTTGATCCCTTGACGAAGCCTCTTACACAGAAGAGGCATGATCTTCACACTAAGTCACTTTGTATTAGATATGTGATTGATTGGTCTTAGTGCTAGTGGGAGATTATTAGAGTATGCCCAAAGACCAATCATATGATGATTGTAATGATACATTTTATTTATTGATTTTATTGAATAAAGGCATTGTTGCTATTATTTTCAGTTATATATATGTGTTTAACATAAACTGGAAGATAATAATGTCCATATAATAACATAATTGTTATTATTAAAAGATCCCTAGTCAAGTAATATTATGGGCATGGACAATAATAATACACTTAAGACTAACATGTTATTGATTGATGATAATGAGTTGTCATTGACATAGAGATGTCAGAATTGGTACATGATTATATTGTTAGAGAACAATGTATTGGATTGACCCACCATGAGCATATGTATTGGATTATTATATGACAGTCATAACATTGCTCATGGTGAATACTATATGTATGATCCGGAGACTTGAGATCAATAATATCCTAACGTATATATTGTTGTAAGTTTTGATGCAGTTAAACAAGCTTCGTAACTGGTTGCTCTATAAATATTGTTATTTAATATATCTCGATATATATAGTTGATGTATATGATTAAGATATGATTTGTCCTTCCTACATAATAGGAAATATATCTCAAAGTTGAAATGTTTGTTTCAATGATACAATCAAAGAATTTGGTTTTATAAAAAATGAAGATGAGCCTTGTGTTTATAAGAAGGCTAATATTGTATGTAGACGACATACTAATCATAGGAAATGATATACCTACTTTACAGTATGTTAAGACTTGGTTAGGAAGTTGTTTTCTATGAAAGATTTGGGTGAGGCAGCGTATATACTAGGAATTAAGATCTATAGAGATAGATTAGATGAATTATAGGTTTGAGTTAAAGCACATATATAGACAAAGTGTTGAAAAGGTTCAGTATGGAAGAATCCAAGAAAGGATTTTTGCCTATGAGACATAGCATTTATCTTTCAAAGGAAATATGTCCTTAAACTCCACAAGAAAGAGAACGGATGAATAAGATTCCATATGTTTCAATATTGGTTCTATCATGTATGACATGATATGTAATCGACCAGATGCACCATATGCTTTAAGCATGAAAAGTCGGTATCAGGTAAACCCTGGTGAAAATCACTGAGTTGCGGTTAAAATATCCATAAGTACTTAAGAATAACTAAGGATACATTTCTTGTCTATAGAGGTGAGGAAGAGCTTAGTGTAAAAGGTTATACTGATGTCAGCTTCCAAACTGACAAGGATGACTCACGATCGTAATCAGATTTTGTGTTTTGTCTTAATGGAGGTGTTGTGAGCTGGAAAAGTTTGAAGTAAGACACAGTAGTTGATTCTACAACAAAGGATGAATACATTACAGCCAGTGAAGCAGCAAAAGAGGTTGTTTGGATCAATAAGTTCATATATGAACTAAGGGTTTGTTCCTAGCATATCAGATGCTATAGAACTCCATTGTGACAATAATGGAGCCATTGCATAAGCAAAGGAACCCAGATCTCATCAATGGTCCAAACATATTCTTAGGTACTTTCATCCCATTCGATAGATTATATATTGAGGATATATGGAAATATGCAGAGTACACACGAATGACAACATTATTGATCCCTTGACGAAGCATCTTACACAGAAGAGGCATGATCTTCACACTAAGACACTCGGTATTAGATATGTGATTGATTGGTCTTAGTGCTAGTGGGAGATTATTAGAGTATGCATAAAGACCAATCATATGATGATTGTAATGATACATTTTATTTATTGATTTTATTGAATAAAGGCATTGTTGCTATTATTTTCAGTTTTATATATGTGTTTAATATAAACTGGAAGATAATAATGTCCATATAATAACATAATTGTTATTATTAAAAGATCCCTAGTCAAGTAATATTATGGGCATGGACAATAATAATACACTTAAGACTAACATGTTATTGATTGATGACAATGAGTTGTCATTGACATAGAGATGTCAGAATTGGTACATGATTATATTGATAGAGAACAATGTATTGGATTGACCCACCATGAGCATATGTATTGGATTATTATATGACAGTCATAACATTGCTCATGGTGATGACTATATGTATGATCCAGAGACTTGAGATCAATACTATCCTAACGTATATTGTTGTATGTTTTGATGCAATTAAACAAGCTTTGTAACTGGTTGCTCTATAAATATTGTTATTTAATATATTTCGATATATGTAGTGGATATATATGATTAAGATATGATTTGTCATTCCTACATAATAGGAAATATATCATCGGCCACTTGATTGAGTGAGACTAGAAATGCATGGCCATGCTCGAATAAGTTGATATAAGATATCACAAATTATTAGTTAATTAAAGTCTACTCTAGATATCAAGAAATAATAGATGGGCTATACAAGTGTGACTATTCCAATACTTGCGCCTATTTTAGATATAAAGGACAAAAGTATGTAATACATAAAAGAGTTAATCACAAAGATGATATGTCGAATCATATTTTCTTGAAACTTAGGTGACAATGATATATTGCTAGATGTCACTCATTGTGTGTAATATTAGAATTGTTCTAATAATTACTGCTAACGTTAAAAGAACCTACAGGGTCACACCCTAGGATTGAAATGAGCAAAGATGTAAAATTTGTTGTACACTACTAAAATATATCTAAAGTTAATGTATGTTTGATATACATATGTTTTAATAATCCTGAATATTTAATTTAAATTAATTAAATAAAGATTTAATTAATTTGAAATAATAAAAACCCTAATATGTTAGGTAACTTGGATATAAAAGGAAGTGTAAGGTCTAACAGACATTTTTACACATTATCTTCAGACGTTTTTATCAAAACAGTTTTGGGAAAAGAAAATATTACTCTCAATCGGGTGAACTGAAAAAAGGTCGAGACATGGATTCGTGGAGGCTCACGATTTGAATCGATGTACACCACCATTAGTCCCTGTTGTTTTCAAGGAACCCACTGTAAGTATTTGCATCATTTCCTCCCAATTTTGGTTTATCGTACTTGGATCACTGGTGAGCTCGTCAAATTTTTGTTTCCGCTGCGCCATTGGGTTAGCCAACGGTCCCAACAAAAACACCATCACTCTTCATTATTTTAGAGTTTTATTTATTCATTAAAACATTATATCCCTTCATGGAAGTGTCTTAGTTGAACCATTACTTGTCTTTTCGGCCTAACCCTTTCATTTTCTATATAAGGCCAATGCCTTGGCATTTGTAAGGGAACATCCTTTGCATATTGAAAATAAGTGAGAGTTATTCTCTTTTTCTTAGTACTTTTTTACTTTATCGACTTATCATGTTGTCAAAACGGTTCTTAAGCTTTTTAGGGCTATGGTGCGAGGATCAATCCAACTTAATATTGGGAAAAGGCTGGGTTTTAAAATAAAAAATAAATATTTTTGGAGTTGACATCGACCTTTGGGTTAGGTAGGTCGAATACCTAAAAATACATTTTAAAATAATTTTTAAGAAAAATAATTTTAAAAGATAAAAATTGATTTGTGTTTAATAAGAGATTCATTTTTAAAAGGGTTCGGGAGTCGATGACATATGGGGAAGGACTAACACCCCCACAATGCCCGAAATCGGTACATAAGCGATTATATGTCATCAAAATAATGAAATTCGAAAATTCAAATAATATTTAAATTATGATCCCTTTTCAGAAAAATATCAAGGTTGTTATTTTGCATGAACAATTCTCGAAATACCTTCCTTGTTAGTTAAGGGGGAACTTTCATAGATTCCCCATACAAAATAATATTTCCCAAGTTTTTAGATAAAATACATATATTAAATATATTAAAACAAAAATTAATTCATTCGAATATAAAATATATTATTTTATTTGAACAATTCTTGGAAACACACTCTTTGTCAGTTAAAGAACGTTTCTATAAATTCCTCGAGTAAAATAACATTTAAAAATATTACAACTAGCAAGAAATTAACGAACGTATAAAAGATGGACCAAAATAATAAAAATGATAACTTTAGGGATTAAAATATACAATCAACAATAAATAAAGGCAACCATTCCGATTATTTCACAATCTAAGCACTACAATAGTAAATAAATCAAACTTTAACCATTAAGGACAAAATGTAAATATTTAAAATAAGGCACTCGAATCAAAACAATCATAAAGATAACATACTAAGCAAGAAAAGACTAAAATGAAATAAAAATAAATACAATATCCAAATCATAAACCATCAGTGACTAAAATGCATAAATTGAAAATATTGTATCTAAATTATAATTAAATAATAAACAAAACACAAACAGTGGCTAAAATAAATAAAAATAAAAATCAGTGAATAAATTCGAATAAGCTAAAATAATGGAAATGACTAAATTAAAACAATCACAAATTATAGTACCAAATCAAAAAAAATAAAATAAACAATGGGCAAATGACTGAAATATAAAACACTCATAAAGTAGAAGGGCCTGTAAGAAAATAAACCAAAAAGTAAGTGCTGAAAATTGAAAGGTAAAATCACTAAATCAGTCCATAAGAATTTAAAAAAATTAAAAAGTCACTACGCATGACCAAAACGTAAAACACGCCTAAAAGTACATGGACCAAAAAACAATTAAACCAAAAATATATAACATGCATCATATATGGGTAAACTACAAAAACGATCCTTGTAGGTGACCATTTTACAAAATTACGCCGAACTTAGGAGGACCTAAGTGTAATTTTCCCAAGAATTTTCTATAAATATCATCATAATTCTTTCTTTTATTATTTTTTCATTTAAAATTATTTTAAAGAGAGAAACTCTAGCTTCTCTCTAAAAAATTGGCAACGCCGGTGACTTACCACCATCGTCGCCGCCGCCGGGGCTCAATGGCCACCAAATTACACTGGGAGGTCCATCTCGGCCTCCCCGTCTCCGATCTTGAGTTGGTTTTGCGATAATCAGCCTTAAGCTCCACGAATCTAGCCGAAATCGCTCGGCCTTCCTCTCTCCGATCCGCCACCTTCCACCGTTCGATCGTCTTAGTTTTCAGGGATGTGGTTCTCCATAATCTTTTCCACATCTTAATTGTTCGGATCTTGGATATTAGGCCTCAGCTATCGGCTTAGCTCTAGCCGAATAGCTAAGAACTCATTTCATCTCCTTATTTTTAGTTTGATTTGCTATTGTTGTTAAAATACCTTTGATTTCGAAGAAGAAGAAAAAAAGAATCATAGACTGGATTTTTTTGCTGTTTATTGTCGTTCAAATATGGGGAGGAAAATCCTCCATTTACATTGTTTCAAATGAATTCTCATCCCTTTTTTAAACCAAAACCCCCTTACACTGATTTTGTTCTAATGAATCCCTACCCTTTACAAAAGTTTCGGGTTTCTTCCTCTAAAGAAACCCAGAGCCCTTCTTGTTGCTTTTGCTTCGGTCTCCCCCTATAAAAAACTGAGATATTCCCCTCTCTAAAAATGACCCCCTATTTTTTTCCCTTCAATTTTATTCATTTATAATATATTACATGATACAAAGAAGAAAATAAATTATCCTTTGTTGGTGCGTTAACAGGAGCATAGTGGAGTGGTGTACAGCAGTGGCCTACTGATGAAGCCATAGTGATTAACAGAGGGATGGCAGCACAATGATGGCAGTGACTTCACATGGAGTGTTGTAGTGGGTGATTAAATCGAGTCAGGTTGGGTTATAATTGGATTGGGTTTACTTTGTGGGCTCGGGTCTTGAGCTTGTTGTAATTTGGGGCTAAGTTGGGGTTGTTGTAAAGCCTACAAGAAGATTAATAATTAATATATATATATATAATATATCTATATATATATATATATATATATATATTTATAATTTTAAAGAGACAAAAATCGAGTGTCAACAGCTGCCCCTATTTGCCCATTCTTATGTCAACAACAATAAGGTAAAGACGACAAAACAATGATTTTTTGTCCAGTTGACTTCATGCATTGATGAGAAATCCACTCTACTGTAATTTTAGGGTAGATCAAGGAGATAAATTTTAGGGTAGTCAGATAAATTTTAGAGTAGTCAGATAAATTTTTGAAAATGAGTTTGCTCTACTCTTCTTTCAGGGAGATAAGAGTTGAAAAATCTTTTGAAGATGAGTCTGCTCCACTCTTCTTTAAAGGGAGATAAGACTCGAGAAATCTTTGGAAAATGGGTTTTCTCCACTCTTCTTTTAGGGAGATAAGAGTTGTTTTGTTCCTCATTTTCGAGTAGTAAGATCAATTTTGGAAAACAAGTCTGTTTCACTCTTCTTTTAGGGAGATAAGACTCGAGAAATCTTTTGAAGATGGGTATGCTCCACTATTCTTTCAGGGAGATAAGACTTGATATGTTCCTCTTTTTCGGGGAGTCATATCAATTTTGGAAAATGAGTATTCTCCACTCTTCTTTTAGGGAGTTAAGACTTGACAAATCTGTTGAAGACGGGTCTGCTCCACTCTTCTTTTAGGGAGATAAGACTCGAGAAATCTTTTAAAGATGGGTCTACTCCACTCTTCTTTCATGAAGATAAGACTCGAAAAATCTTGGAAGACAAGTCTTCTCCACTCTTCTTTCAGGGGAGATCAAACTTGATTTGTTCCTATTTTTCTGGTAGTCAGATCAATTTTGGAAAATGAGTCTACTCCACTCTTCTTTCAGAGAGATAAGACTAAATAAATTTTTTGAAGATGAGTCTGCTCCACCCTTCTTTTAGGTAGATAACACCCAATAAATCTTTTAAAGACAGGTCCACTCCACTGTTCTTTCAGGGAGATACGACTCGAGAAATCTTTTGAAGACGGGTCTGCTCCACTCTTCTTTCAGGGAGATGAGACTCGAGAAATCTTTTGAAGATGAGTCTGCTCCACTCTTCTTTCAAGGTGATAAGACTCGAGAAATCTTTGGAAAATGGGTCTACTCCACTATTCTTTCAGGGAGATAAGACTCGAGAAGTCTTTTGAAGACGAGTCTGCTCCACTCTTTTTTCAAGGAGATAAGACTCGAGAAATCTTTTAAAGACGATTCTGCTCCACTCTTCTTTCAAGGAGATAAGACTCGAGATATCTTTGGAAAATCGGTCAACTCCACTGTCTTTATGGGAGATCAGACCTTTCTAAGAAATTTGATTCACTCCACAATTCTTTAGAAATAACTGAATCGGGATCGATTTTCTTCCCTTGTCTTCAAGAATCTCGAATCTGAAAATCACACATTACCAATCATTAGTGTATGTTTGAGAATATTAAAAATATACTTGAAACTTTAGATTTTGAGAGAATCTTTGAGAATTCATTTTTCTTGTGGGAACTTGTCTAGCATCCACCAGATATGGGAATTTTCCTTGATCGAGTTCCATTTGAACCTCTCCCTTCTTGGGTATTTGGATTGGTTGATGACTTCTGCTGATCATAAATCTTTAGTTTTCTTGAAGAACCCATAAAATATTAATATTGAAAGGAACCGAATCTGAATAAAGAATGGAGTGATGCAATTCATTTATCATTAATCTTTTGAGAAAGTGTAAAGGTTTTTTAAGATATCAAAGATTAGAACTTTCACGAAAATGACCAAAAATAGACAGTTAATTTATAGAGTCTTATAAAATACGACATTGAGGTTTCTAGGGAAACTATCTCATGAAAGATTAAAGTGAACTTTCTAGAACACAAATCCTAAGAGAGTCAGTATTGAAGACAACATTACAAAAAGATTGACTCCTCTTCACGAGAAAGTAAATAGGGATAACATTAAAAGACTGACTCCTCTTCACAAAAAAATCAATAAGATAACACTAAAATATTGACTCCTCTTCACGAGAAAGTTAAGAGTAACAATATCGAGAGGTTGACTCCTCTTCACGAGAAAGTCAAGGAAAACAATACCAAAAGATTAAGTTCTCTTCGCGAGGAAGTCAAGAATAACAAAGATCGACTTCTCTTCATGATAAAGTCAAGAATAACAGAGATCGACATCTCTTGATGAGGAAGTCAAGAATAATAAAGATTGACTTCTCTTCACGAGGAAGTCGAGAGTAACAAAGGTTGATTTCTCTTCATGAGGAAGTAAAGAATAACAAAGGGAGTCAAGTTGAAGCTTCTAGGGAAACCATCTTGAAAAAATTCTCTAAGAAGGCCACAATTGAAATTTCTAGGGAAACCATCTTGAGAGAGACAAGATTTCTCAAAAACATATTTTAACAGACATCCTCATAAGGGAGATCAAAATTTATCATGTATGTATGAAATGATGTATGGTGTAATGACACAAATTCATGTATCATGTATAAATGCATGTTTTCTTTAACCATGGTGGGGACGGCTGTAAGAGCAATCTTAATTCTCTTCTTGATTAAGTTATCTTCACTTTTTGTTTGTACCAGCATGCACTCTTGCAAGTCTTGAGTTGTGTCAATTTCTACTTACTCCCAACAAATTTTTCCCCCTGATAAGATTATCTTTCTTCGCCTAATCTTTTGTAGAAATCTAATAGAACTTTTATCTTTGAAAAAAGGATCCACCATTTCAAGTTTGGAGATTGTGTATGTGTTGTTGCCCTATAGCGGGAAATCAAAGGTCATTGCATGGAGCTAACCATCACAACAATTGATGGAATATCAGACTGCCTACGAGTGCCATCAGACACATTCATGCCAATGATGATTGTTGGAACCTTAGAAACAATTGGAATTAAAGGTTTTTTCTCAATTGCTAACCTCGAACTTATCCCTCTTAGTTTGAATTTGATTTTTAGAAGTAAATTCACTGTTTCACCATTTTCATTTTTCACACCTTTATGTTTCATTAAAAATAAATGTTTGTTCAATTCAATGATCTTGTATTCCTGGATGATATGAACCTTCAAAAATGCTCCAATATTTATCATTTCCCCGCTACAGCACTGATTCTAAGCATGAACTCTGTGTCTAAGAGATTGTGCCAACTACCAAGACCTACTCCAGAGAGATTGCCTTGTTTGAAAATGTTTTTCCTCTTCTTTTTATTTTCAAAAAAATGAAAAATATCAATTGAAAGAATATTTGTAACTGTTTACTCAAAAATTTGAAAAATATTAGCCCTTTCTAGGTTTCACAATCGAGACAAATCATAAGACAAGAGTTTAATGAATATCAAACAAGTCAAATACTCTTTTAATCTTTCAAAAAAATCATAGTCCATTGGCAAGTGTCAAAAGTAGTGACAAATTTGAGGTGTAGGTTGATTTTGAATAGGTAAGGTCTCTCAAGTTGGCCTTTTTATTTCATCATATATGTCTCTTGGGGCATCCACCGACTTGAGGAAGTAGTTGTTATGCTCATCTTCTAGAGATACTCATTGGTTCCAAACTCTCAAGGACACATTTGAGATGTGCAGTGCTTCATCAAGAGCTTTGTTAGACCGCCTCTTATATCGTCGTTGCACAATTTAATATTCGAGCCGTCCTTTCAGGTTTTAAACTCGAATCCTCCTTTAGCTTCAAGATATTTTTTCAAAATTTTACGTCTTGAACCCCCTTTATTATTTTTTCTATCATGCTTTAAAAATTTTAGAAAACCAATTTTTGTAAATAAAAATTAATCTTGATAAGCGGAATGAAATCTGGAGATAGTCTCTTTCACTTAGAAATCCATGTATGATTGAAATGGATTTTTCAGGGACGTAACATAGGCCAGAGCTCATGGTTATGAAAGAAAGGGATAAATATGCCCAAACAAAGGGAAATTGAACCAAGGTTCAATTCATCTGATGCCTTCAATCTTGCTTTGCTTGTCTTGGATATTCTTACCACATGTCTTTTATTTTCTTTTGCTTTTTTTGGATCCCTATAGACTTCCCACTTTTGGGTTTTCACCCTAGAGTTCATCTCCATTTTCTTATATCTTCAACATTGCTCGCTCTTCTTGTTGAATATGAATCTTTGAAATGATTACAGTTGACCAACCTTATGGCTTGAGTCTAATGAGTCATTCATCTTGAAATAGTTGATTTTTTTCTCTCTAGCTTTTTTTTTTCTTTTTTCTCTTTCTCTTTTTTCTATTTTTCTTTCCCATCTTTATTTATTTATTTCTTTTTCCTTTTCTATCTTTCCATTTTCTTTTCTATCTTTTCTTTTTTTTTTCTTTTTTTTCTTCTCTCTTCTCTTTATCTCTATATTTTTATGAATTTATTGGATGAGCATAGGACTCCAATTGCTTTGAGCAACTTCTTTTCCTCTTTGTTTCTTGTATTTGGAACTTATTTCGTTGTTCTCAACTGGGTTTGATCTCTGAGCACTTTGCATTTGATCTACCTTAATGTTCCTCTTTATTTCACGGAGACCTATCTTTGTAATAAATCAAGGATTGACGATCTTTACTCCTGAGAGCAAATATCCTTCATCTCGTCCCCAATGTTGAGGTGATCCTTGGTTATGGTTGAATCCGAAAAAAAATAATTCAAGCTCAAATGGGGACGACAAGGGATATATTTTTTTGGAGGGATAAATGAAACAATGGTGTCCATAATTTCATACATAGAAATCCTTCTAAAAAGAGGTATCTTCAGGGGGATGAATATTCAAGATTAACTTTTATTTACATGAAAACAATGTAATTAATGCATAATATAATTATTTAAATAATTCTCTTTATTTTTCTTCTTCTTGCTTCGAGTATGCCTCAATTATTCGAACTTCTCTTCTTGCAGGAAGATTCACGGACAAATGAAGGATTTGCACTTTAAGGCCTTTCGGTTTCATTGATATAAAGAAAAATGATAGTTTTGTATCTGAAAAAGATAAAGGTGTGATTTTAAAGTCGTGTATATATGGGAAGGTAGTGTTATAAACAGATCGACTCTACCCGAGAAGGTAAAAGTATGAATTTGGTGTCTCAAAAAAGGTAAAGATATGACTTTGGAGTCTCAAATAAATATAGTGTCAAAATTTGGGTTGGTAATGACCAAGAATTATTTATGGAAAAAAGACCGAGTAATTGTATTTTTGGCTTTGGACGGGTTACGAAAGGTCTAATTTCACCACTTGCTAAATATCTATAACTCTTGAAAAATTAAAAGAATATTTAATTCACTTGGTACTCAAAAAACTTTAAGATTACAAATTTGATTATTGCTCATGACCTTAAAAAGTAGCGTAAGTTTAATCACCAAACATTTTTGATAAAATATTTAGGTAAATAAAGAAATACAGAGCAAAAAAAACTCAAACAAAACAATGCAAGTGAAACAAGGCTTCATGATGGATGAAATGATCTCTTCCTAATTAAAAGCCCCATTACTCATATGACATGTGGGTGCATGACCTGATCTTCAGGGTTATTACAATCTAAAAACCATGTCTCTGAATCGATCAGATTCTACAACTTGCTCTTCGATGCCCAATGGTTCTTAGCGATATTCCCCAAACTTCATATATAGCTCTCAACTCTTTTCTATGCACGAAAGGGGTGGCCTCAATTGACCTTCAATATTTCTTGAACATGATTCTCTACGAGTTACCAGATCTTCCGTGATTAATGCAAATTAAGATGCAATGTATGATGTAGAGATGTGAATGTAAAGATTCAAAAATGCACATACGAAAATACAGAAATGGGAATGCAAAATATGCAATACAAATGCCTATATACAAAAGGTGTCATTCCAGAGTGACCATCTTAAAACAACTTTTAATGAACACAAGGGTTTCGGTATGTCAAACAAACTTTACGTAGAAGGGGATAGCCCTAACTCCTAACTTTTCTATTTCTCTCAAAAGCCAAGTTAACTTCTACTCATACTCGAGCATTGAGTTGTCAATCTGCTTCAATTCTCTTGCAAAGCCATCTAAATCAATCAACTTGTGAGCCACATTACTTGCTTGGGCAACAACTTCTTGTACAACATTGCCTCTTTTTCCTTCATATTATGTGTCAACTCTTGGAGCTGTAGACATTGTTTTCTATCTTTCCTTGTATAAAAGTCTTTTTATGGAGTTCTCGTACAAGATCTCCATAACCATCTACAATCTTCATCAATGTCTCATTCTTGGCTCTAGTGGCTTCTAGCTCAGCATCAATCTCACGCTCGGTGCTAATATGAAGCTTCCATATTGGCTATGAACACATTCAACATATGATTTTTGACTTGGTATCTTTCCAAGTTATCTATGGTTGTATTGCGTCTTCTTTACACAATCTGTAAATCATGAGAAGACCTCTTGGCTCGACCTTTATGCGTCTGCTATTCTTTCTCTAGTGTTCAGCGTCGTTTTTCAATTTAGTTACCCCTGTTGTCTACTCCCCAAGGGACACACTTGAGCTTTGTACCTTAGCAATCTTTCTTCTTCCTGGATGCCCCTACAGTTATCCTTACATTTGAATGCTTTTAGATCCAACCTAACAGTATAATTAGCTACCAAACTACGTCAACCTTTCATCTCAAACTCTAATATTTCGTGATGCAAAAGGTGTTGGACTCGATGCTTGAAGGCAGTACAATTCTCAATGAATTATCTTTGGGCTCCGACATGATATTCACAACGAGTATTGACGTCATACCAACTTGGATATAGAAGTTTCCAAGGTTTCATATAAAGCGAGGCCACCTCTCGAGCTTCCAAAAGCTTCGTACAAGTTCTTATTTGGTATAGGGATATAATCAAAATGAGAGACACCTCTAGGCTTGGATTGAAATGGAGTCTTTAGGGTTTATTCCCTCTTACGTTGGAAGTAGACTCTTAGGCACTAACGAGTTTTGATTGTAGGGCTTCTTTTCATCTTTTTAAACTTCTATAGTTGTCATTATTTCCTTGGTGTCTTCAGACAACTTGCTGATACGAATGGTGATTGTGTGTGACCTCTAAGATTGGAAAGGATTAGCTTTCTCTAAAGTAGTCCATTGTGTATTTAACTTCGTATGATCATTTTCATCGGGCTCTTTCCTTTCTCTTACATAAGTCTCTTTTTCGTTGGCCAGAACAGCTAATATATCCATCATCTTGGACATTTACTCTCTCATTCCTCTTATCTCATTTTGTTGTTTGTCAGACATACGATCTTTGGGTGCATAGCTCTCCACTGTCCTTGGAGTCTCTTCAAGATGCCATTCCCTAGCAGTTATCCATCATGAAAACCTTTTACTATAATGACCACTCATAAATCAACACCTTTTGATTATGTCATGATCATGCGATGCAAGTATAAAAACACGTTAGTACAAAATGACGAGAATTACTGCAAAAGCAAACAAAATAACTTAATAAGCTAATACAAAACAAAAATGTAAATATGAATGCAAATGAAAATGCACAAGATATAATTCCAAAAGTGACCACCATAGAACAACCTTCATTAGACCATTAGTGCTCCTGACACTAGACAGACAAGCTTCATTTTCTTCATTTACTCTATTTATGCCTTCCTCATGATTTGACGTTGTCTTTGTAGTCGTTGTTGGATTCTACAAATTGTTGATCCACATTTCTTCATTTTGCTTCACTTACCGTGATTACTGGATCTCTTGATTTCCATTTTCGTGGGACTCTCCAAGAGAAAAGGAGCCTTGATATCTCATGAAGGATCTTCTCACTCTTGACTCAACTATCATCTGATTATTTGATACAATCTTGATCTTTGTTTAATGGGACTCTTCGAATGATCTTTGAGCTCTTCTCTTGTCTATAAACTTTGTTTGTAAGTCATCGCCATTACGGAGTTGACCGTCTAGTTATGGAACTCTTATGTCGATATAAAATCCTTCTGATTAGATCAATCACTTGTGAATTAACACCTTGTTTGATGTGAAAATGCAAATGCAAACATAAGGAAGATAAGAATAAGATAAGACAAAAGAAATTGTTAGTATCATTTAACCAAAAAGTAAAAGAAATATTACAAAACGAAAAGATCCTACCCAACATGGTATCTACCCTAACATACTTTTATAATAGTCCTACCCAGACATGTTTTCTACCCTCATGATCTGTTTAACATATAAATCCTAACCTCATGCCATATAGTTCGTATGCGTGTTCGAAAAAAATAAACCTAACCACATACTCTTCTAATTCTCATGCTTTTGCAAAATAAAGAATTAAATTCGAGGAAAAGGTTAGAATGAGTTTCCCTTTTCTGACTTTTAAAGAACTACAGACAAAGATTCAAAACATTCAGCGTTTTAGTATTACTAACAGGGTCCTCGAATTGTCCTTTGCTGGTACCCTCTTTGGCCTGCCAGACCCTCGATCGTCACCATTATAGGCTTAAACGGATCGAGTTAAATTCGAGAGGATACATTTCTCTATGTCCATGCGAGGAAACTCAATGTTTCACTCGTAAACACAAGGCATATGTACCCCAGAGGTTACTTGTTAAAGCCTATGCGGAGAAAAATAATTTTTCTCACGTAAGCATAGCGTTCACCCTACCTATCGGGATAGATCACAGTTATAAGGCTCTAAATACTCGAACAACTAAAGTGCGAGTGGGGGGAACTCACAATCCTTGGCCTCGATCCAAAAACAAACATACTAAAACAAAAGTCAAAAATCTGAAACATGTAAATTACACGTTAGTACAACTAATTAATAAAAGATGCACGGTTCAATATAAACAAAAGATGAGGATCAAAACTTAAATATCGTTCAAATTTACCATTTTCAATGAAAAAGATGACGTATAATCGATTATAGCATGACTCTCTAGTATCCCCCAGTGGAGTCGCCAAGCTGTCAGAACGATACTTAAGCTTTTTAGGGCTATGGTGTGGGGATCGATCCAACTTAATCTTAGGAAAAGGTTGGGTTTTAAAATAAAACAAATAAATGTTTTCAAAGTCGCCATCAACCTTTGGGTTAGGTCGAATGCCTAAAAATACCTTTTAAAATAATTTTAAGAAAAATAATTTTAAAAGATAAATATTGATATATGTTTAACCATAGATTCTTTTTTAAAAGGGGTTCATGAGTCGATTTCGTATGGGGAAGGATAAGCACCCCCACAATGCCCGAAATCGGTACCTAAGTGATTATATGTCATCTAAATATTGAAATTGACAAATTCAAATAATATTTAAATTATGATCCCTTTTCAAAAAAATATCTGGGTTGTTATTTTGCATGAACAATTCTCGAAATACCTTCCTAGTCAGTTAAGGGGGCACTTCCATAGATTCCCCGTACAAAATAATATTGCCCAAGTTTTTAGATAAAATAAATATATTAAATATATTAAAACAAAAATTAATTCATTCGAATATAAAATATATTATTTTATTCGAACAATTCTTGGAAACACACTCCTTGTCAGTTAAGGCACATTTCTATAAATTCCTCGAGTAAAATAATATTTGAAAATTTTACAACTAGCGAGAAATTAACAAATATATAAATGATGGACAAAAATAATAAAAATGACGACTTTAGGGATTAAAATATACAATCAACAATAAATAAAGGCAACCATTGCGATTATTTCAATCTAAGCACTACGATAGTAAATAAACCAAACTTTAACCATTAAGGACAAAATGTAAATATTTGAAATAAGGCACTCGAATTAAAATAATCATAAAGATAACATACTAAGAAGAAAAAGACTGAAATGAAATAAAAATAAAAACAATATCCAAATCATAAAATATCAGTGACTAAATGTATAAATTGAAATATTGTATCCAAATTATAATTAAATAATAAACAAAGTACAAAAAGTGGCTAAAATGAAAAAATAAATAAAAATCAATGAATAAATTCGAATAAGCTAAAATAATAGAAATAACTAAATTAAAACAATAACAAATTATAGCACCAAAATAAAAAAACAATGGGCTAGTGATTGAAATATGAATCACGCGTAAAGTAGAAGGACATGTAAGAAAATAAACCAAAAAGTCAGTGCAAAAAATTAAAAAGGTAAAATCACTAAATTAGTCCCTAAGCATTTCAAAAAAATAAAAAGTCACTACGCATGACCAAAACGTAAAACACGCCTAAAAGTGCAGTCACCAAAAAACAATTAAACCAAAAATATTTATCATACATCAGAAATGAGTAAACTACAAAAACAGTCCCTGTAGGTGACCATTTTACAAAAACACACCAAAGTTAGGGGGACCTAAGTGTAACTTGACCCAAAAATTTTCTATAAATATCATCATATTTCTTTTTTTTTCATTTTTTCATTTAAAATTATTTTAGAGATAAAAACTCTAGCTTCTCTCCTAAAAACCGACAACGTCTGTGACTTACCAATGCCGTCGTCGACCGTCGTGTAACCGCCATCGTCGACTGTCGTGCCGCCGCTAACGCCAACCGCCGTGTCGCCGCCACTGTCGGTGGCTGATGGCCACCAAATTACACTAGGAGGTATGTCTCAGCTTCCCCGTCTACTATCAAGGGCCAGTTTCGCGAGAATCGACCCCAAGCTCCACGAATCTAGCCAAAACGGCTTGGTATTCTTCTCTTCGATCTATCTCCTTCTACCGTTCGATTGTCCCGATTTTTAGGTATGTTGTTCTCCATCGTATTTTCCACATCTTCACCGTTCGGATCTTGGAAATGAGGCTGAGACAACCAGTATAGCTCTGGTCGAATAGGTAAAAACTCATTTCATCTCCGTATTTTATTTTGCTTTGCTATTGTTGTTAAAATACCTTTGATTTTGAAGAAGAAAAGAAAAAAAGAATCATAGACTGAATTTTTTTTGTTGTTTATTGTCGTTTTAATCTAGGGAGGAAAATCCTCCATTAAAATTGTTTCGAATGAATTCCCAACACTTTTTTTTAAACCAAAAACCCCTTACACTGATTTTGTTCGAATAAATCCCTACACATTACAAAAATTTCGGGTTTCTTCCTCTAAAGATACCTAGAGCCCCTCTTGTTATTTTTGCTTCTGTCGTCCCCTCTAAAAAACTGAGAGCTTCCCCTCTCTAAAATTGACCCCCTATTTTTTCACTTCGATTTTATTCATTTATAATTTATTACATGATACAAAAAAATTTCCTTTTCTGGTGCGTTGACAGAAGCCAGAGTGGAGTGGCGTACTGTAGTGTCCTGCTGATGAAGACACAGTGATCGACAGAGGGATGGAAACATAATGATGGCTGTGACTTCACGTAGAGTGTTATAGTGGGTGATCAAACTGGGTCGGGTCGGGTTATAATCGGATTAGGTTTGCTTTGTGGGCTCGAGTCTTGAGCTTATTGTAATTCGGGGCCCAGTTGGGCTTGTTGGAAAGCATGCAAGAAAATAATAATTAAATAATAATATTATTAATAATAATATATATATATATATAATATTAACGAGAAAAAAATCGAGAGTCAAAATAAGTATTCCATACATGAGGTTTCCACCTCTTCTTTTCCATTGATACTTTTGGTTCCTATCTTTCATAGATAGAGGGTCAAAGTAATTATTTACCACACCTTGTGAGAGCATATAAAGACTGGATCTATACTCTTTAGTATATGTTATTCTTTTGTCTTTCTCAAGATACTATCAATACCTTTCACCATCCACTTATTCATAACCATATACCCCACGGCCTTAGTCATCAAACTTACCCTTTACTTACATCAAATTCAGCGCACTTTCATCGCCATACATAAACCTTCCAAGACATTCTCTTTGTTAACCATTCACATACTTTTTAGGTTGTTTGCTTTCTTCATAGATCCAGAATCAAACGTAGACTTGCCCTACATAATTACTAGTATCTTAACTTTAGTAAGTTGAGCTTTTAAAGAAGCTACAAGACAATAGTTGCTACACTTAGTGTATGTATGTTCATACATGACTTGCATACTTGTTAAATTCTTAAAGTATGATAAAGTAGTTATGAAATCACTGGGATTATTGGCTCATTGTTTGAATTATTACCATTTATGGTTGTAGGAATTATGGATCATGATGGGACAATGATATCATCAGATGTGTCTTAGTTGGAGTTCCCTAGTACAACAAATATGACTTGTAAGGGCATGTAAAAGTCATGGTTTGTCTTTCATAATTTGATTCATATTATAAATAAATGTTATATTGTTTTATTTCATAATTCATTTTTGGACAAAAGGGAGCTTTGATTTTATAAGTTTATATTTTATGTGTTTATTATAAATTGTTTTAAAATTTTAGTAAATCAAGTATTTTAAATTCAAAGAAATCTCGAATCACTTTGTATATCGAATGTGACACTCATTAACTTGATGTTGAGTAAAGTTTAGGTTTAGAGAGGTAGAGTCATTAAATTCTAAAAATTTACAAATATTTTAGTGAGCATCGAAGAACAATGAAGAACACCTTGAAGGTGTTGAGAGGGATTAGTAGAAATCGTTTTTGATTAAGAAAAACAATATGAAGGAAATGAATTATGTTTTTAAAAATTTGACTTTTGTAGCCGACCCAAAGTTGAGACCTGGATCTCATAGAGGATCCATATGTTTTTAAATGAGTAGGGTAAATTATGTGTTGCAGTCCCTCAAATATATTTTTTTAAAATTAAATTCGTTCATCCTTTCTTAATCATCTTTTAACTTATTTTAAATTAGACATTTAATTTAATTTTAATTTATTTTAACATCTTGTTCTTTCTTAAAATTTGATTAGTTTCCATTTTATTTTCATTTTAGTTTCCTTAATTTCTGTATTGATTTGCTTAAATTGTCTCCTTATATTTTCTTTTTAATTCATTTTTAATTTTATAATTTATTTATTTATTTTTCCTAATTTAATTTTCTTTTAAACAAGTTTAATTCTTGTAGGGTGTTTTCTTCCTTCATTTTATTTTTTCTTACAATATGAGATCCTGCTTTCAAAGAATAAGAAAAATATTTTAAAAAAAAGAAGAATCAAAATGATCTCTTAGCTAAGACAAATAGTGAACTTCTTAGCTAAGAAAAATGATCCTTTTTTTGGTCCAACCTTTACTTGGAGCAATAAGCAGCATAATTCTTTCCTTGCTAGGAAGCTTGACAGAGTCTTAGTCAACCCTATCTGGATGAGTAGTTTTAAAACTTCTTATGTTGAATTCCTTCCTCTTGGAATATCTGATCATTGTTTGTCTTTAGTCTGGCTCTCTAAAGAAGTTCAAGCAAATAGACCTAAACCTTTCAAGTTTTTCAATTTCCGGGCTCACCACCCCAATTTTTTTAATATTGTTCAGCAATCTTGGATCATTCCTACTCACGGAAATCCAATGCATTATCTTTTTTTCTAAACTTAAGCGACTGAAAGTCATGCTTAGAGAACTCACTCATTCTAATTACAGTGATATCACTGTAAGGTTTCTTCAAAAGAAATCTGAATTAGAGCATCAACAACTTAAAACTCTTAGGGGTGAGGATTCTATTGAGAAGGAAATTCAACTGCAAAATGATATTAAAACCCTTGAATCAGCTGAAATTATGTTTTTAAAGCAAAAAAGCAAAGATACAATGGCTTAAAGAGGGTGACAAATGTTCCAAACTTTTCCATTCTACTCTTGCTCTAAAGCACAAAAGGGACACCATTCGAATCCTTGTTAACGATCATGGTAACAGGCTGGAAACTTTTGATTCTATGTCAGCTGAGGTCATAAATTGTTTTACTAATTTGATTGGCACAATTGATCATGAGGTGAAAGCTATTGATCCTTCATTGTTGAAAGACATTTTTTAGTCCACTATTACTGAAGAGAATGCTCAAGATCTTATCAAGGATATCACTAATGAGGAAATTAAGGTTTCTTTCTTTTTTTTCAAGGTAATGACAAGTCTCATGGGCCTTATGGCTACACTCCTTTCTTTTTCAAAAAAGCTTGGCATATTATAGGAGAAGATGTCAATACTGTTGTCAAGCATTTCTTCCTTGATTCTTCCCTTCTTCTAGCTTTTAATGCTACAATCATAGCATTGGTTTCTAAAATTCCTAACCCAATCAAAGTTAAGGATTTCAGACCAATCTCATGTTGCACTGTTTTTTACAAGGCCATCTCCAAAATTTTGGTTAGCAGACTACAAAAGCTCATTCCAAATTCAGTATCCCTAAACCAAATGACTTTTGTTAAAAGAAGAAGCATTGTGGATAATACTCTTCTTGCACAAGAATTGGTTAGAGGTTACAATAGGAAAAATATCTCTCCTAGATGTTCACTAAAGATTTGATCTTCATAAGGCCTTTGATACTCTTCATTGGGATTTCATCTCTGCCATTCTTAAAGCTATTGGTCTACCTACAATCTTCATCAACTGGATTGAACTGTTATTCTCTACAGCAAGGTACTCCATATCCTTCAATAGGACCTTAATTGGTTTTTTTAAAGGAGCTAAAGGAATTAGACAATGTGACCCCCTTTCCCCTTTAATATTTGTTCTTTCAATGAATGTCCTCTCTAGACTCCCCAATTTAGCAGCTGACAGAGGTGTCTTCGGGTATCATCCAACATTTAGCATTTCCCCGCACCAACACTGATTCTAAGCATGAACTCTGTGTCTAAGAGATGTGTCAACTACCAAGACCTACTCCAGAGAGATTGCCTTGTTTGAAAATGTTTTTCCTCTTCTTTTTATTTTTAAAAAAAAATGAAAAATATTAATTGAAATAATATTTGTAACTATTTACTCAAAAATTTGAAAAATATTAGCCCTTTCTAGGTTTCACAATCGAGACAAATCATAAGACAAGAGTTTAATAAATATCAAACAATTCAACTACTCTTTTAATCTTTCAAAAAAAATCATAGTCCATTGGCAAGTGTCAAAAGTAGTGACAAATTTTGTAACAACCCGACTATTTACAAACTAATATTAATTGAAATTGGAGGTAAATTGTGAAAATGGGTGAAATTAAGTGACTAAAGTATAATTTATGAAAAATTGTATGCCATTTTCAAAGTAAAGGAAATTCAGGGACCAAGCCCTGAATTTCCCCTAAAAGTGTCGGCAGGTTTGGTTATAACTAACGTGTTTTCTGATTTCAATCAGAAAACACAAAAGCTTTTCTTAAACTTTCACTCCTCCCGTACCTCAACTTTCAGTCCGATTCCGAGCCGTTCGACACGATCATCAAATTGAAACCACCATCGTGTTCGTTATCGAGTCAGGAACAATCCCCTTAAATTAATTGAAGCGAAACGCTGCTAAACGTCATGAATTTCAAGTCAAAGCATCGACGTTTTTTTTAGCTCTATCGCAGAGAAAATCTCAAATTCACCAACGATCGTTGCTCAGTTTACGACACCTCCTGCACCATCGTGTTCCTTGTGTCGTTTCGAGTTCACCGGTGTCAACCTTGTCCACCGTAGACGGAGGCGCGTGAGGAGGTGGTGTAGTCAAAGTTTCGGTCGATTTGAAATCGAGCTCTCCGCCGTTCAAAAATTTGAACCGATCGTTGTAAGTATCTCGAAATCGCTCAAAATAATTTTTAGAAATTTTTTTGGGATTTTAAGGGCCCCAGAGGACGCCTCACGCACCACACGCGCCGCCGCAGGGCGAGTGGCTGTTGGAAACCGGTTTAACCGGTTTTCAATCGGTTCTGACCGGTTTCGACCGGTTCGAACCGGTTTGACCGGTTTGACTGGTCTGACCCGACCGACCGACCCGACCCGACCGTTGACCGTTGACTTTCTTTGACCAAAACTTAAAATGGCTTTGACCGAGCATTAAACGACCGTTAATCTTTTCCGAGTATACCTATCCTGATAGTTTTCGACGTGCCAAATCCGTTTCCGCTGTTCGTTTCGTCAAATTCGAATCTGAAGGCCTCCAAATCAACGGTCAAAGTAGTTGACTTTGACTTTGACCAAGAATCTGAATTTTCGAAAAGTCATACTTTATGTTTTTCGATGTCCTGATTCCGATTCCTCAATCCGTTTGGCCAAATTCAGACTCAAAATACCCTAAATTGATAGTCAAACCCGAAAAATGCTTATATATTTAAGAAGTCTAGTTTTAACAATTAAATAGGATTGGGACTGATAGATTATTATTGTTGAAGGTACAAGAGACTCCGGATCATTCGACAACTCGACCAGCTCTTCTAATCAGTTAAACCAGTGTGCCATTATTCACGCGTTCGAAAACTGTAGCAGAGCGTGGTGAAACCAACAATCAGTAGATTTGCTATTTGAACCTATTATCGAGGTGTGTTCCCTACTTATTACTGAAATGTTTTATGGTTTTAATATGTGGTACACGAATTCATTGGTTATGTTTTATGGATGCACCAATTAATGTGACAATTTATGGAATATGGCTGCTATCTAATTTTGTTTTGAAATGGTATATGATTACCATTTTTGGATTTATGGAATTTATGTCACGGTGCAATTGACTTTTGGAATTGAATTACGATGGAATAGCTCTGATCAAGCTAAATGGGCCTAATGTGACTCTTGAGGGCCCCAAGATATTTCATTAGGTCGGCTTTCCTTTGCTGTGTGCTTAGGGTAAGCTATATGGACTTATTGACTTGGGCTTAAGGATACAAGCTTCAGAGCCTATCCTTAAGTCTGCTTTCTTTTTGCTATGTGCATAAAGTAAGCTATATGGAAAATAATTTTGGGAACTACTGATGGTGTACCAGAAAAGGGTTTAAACTATGATTTTCAAAAGTTAAACTCTTTTACGAATTTGTGAGATTACTGGACTATGATTTGTACCTATTGACATTTTATGGAAATGTTGGGACACACTGAGCCTAGCTCACCTTTTGAAAATGTTTTCCCCTTTTCAGATACTGTTGGTTAGATACATCGGTTCGAGCACTTGGAGGATCAACATATCTCTTGAAGTAAATCAGATTGTAATGTTTTTATCTTGCAAGTTGACTTTATTTTGGTGACATGGACCTTATTTTAAATATCGGATTTTATAATGATGACTCTTTTGCTATTACTGCTCGGTTTATTGTGATTTTGAATTTGAAGACATGTTTTAAATTAAATTATTATTTATTGGTACTATATTTACGAGTTGGATTTTGATAGTATAATTTGTTTATAATTTCATGTTATTTATAATGTGATTTTATATTGATGGAATAACGATTTCGGAAAATGTCTTTAATAATCATAATGTGATCCACTAGACTTAGTCGAAACGCATAGGCCGGGTCTAGGGGGTTACAAATTTGAGGTGTAGGTTGATTTTGAATAGGTAAGGTCTCTCAAGTTGGCCTTTTTATTTCATCATATATGTCTCTTGGGGCATCCACCGACTTGAGGAAGTAGTTGTTATGCTCATCTTCTAGAGATACTCATTGGTTCCAAACTCTCAAGGACACATTTGAGATGTGCAGTGCTTCATCAAGAGCTTTGTAAGACCGTCTCTTATATCGTCGTTGCGCAATTTAATATTCGAGCCGTCCTTTCAGGTTTTAAACTCGAATCCTCCTTTAGCTTCAAGATATTTTTTCAAAATTTTACGTCTTGAACCCCCCCTTTATTATTTTTTCTATCATGCTTAAAATTTTTTATAAAACCAATTTTTGCAAATAAAAATTAATCTTGATAAGCGGAATGAAATCTGGAGATAGTCTCTTTCACTTAGAAATCCATGTATGATTGGAATGGATTTTTCAGGGACGTAACATAGGCCATAGCTCATGGTTATGAAAGAAATGGATAAATATGCCCAAACAAAGGGAAATTGAACCAAGGTTCAATTCATTATGATGCCTTCAATCTTGCCTTGCTTGTCTTGAATCTTCTTACCGCATGTCTTTTATTTTCTTTTGCTTTTTTTGGATCCCTCTAGACTGCCCATTTTTGGGTTTTCACCCTAGAGTTCATCTCCATTTTCTTATATCTTCAACATTGCTCACTCTTCTTGTTGAATATGAATCTTTGAAACGATTACAGTTGACCAACCTTATGGCTTGAGTCTAATGAGTCATTCATCTTGAAATAGTTGATATTTTCTCTCTAGCTTTTTTTTTTCTTTTTTCTCTTTCTCTTTTTTCTATTTTTCTTTTCCATCTTTATTTATTTATTTCTTTTTCCTTTTCTATCTTTCCATTTTCTTTTCTATCTTTTCTTTTTTTTTCTTTTTTTTCTCCTCTCTTCTCTTTATCTCTATATTTTTATGAATTTATTGGATGAGCATAGGACTCCAATTGCTTTGAGCAACTTATTTTCCTCTTTGTTTCTTGTATTTGAAACTTATTTCGTTGTTCTCAACTGGGTTTGATCTCTGAGCACTTTGCATTTGATCTACCTTGATGTTCCTCTTTATTTCACGGAGACCTATCTTTGTAATAAATCGTGGATTGACGATCTTTACTCCTGCGAGCAAATATCCTTCATCTTGTCCCCAATGTTGAGGTGATCCTTGGTTATGGTTGAATCTGAAAAAAAAAATTCAAGCTAAAACGGGGACGACAAGGGATATATTTTTTGTAGAGATAAATGAAACAATGGTGTTCATCATTTCATACATAGAAATCCTTCTAAAAAGAGGTATCTTCAGGGGGATGAATATTCAAGATTAACTTTTATTTACATGAAAACAATGTAATTAATGCATGATATAATTATTTAAAATAATTCTCTTTATTTTTCTTATTCTTGCTTCGAGTATGCCTCAATTATTCAAACTTCACTTCAAAAAAAAGTTGGTCCATGATGCCCCATCTCGTCTCTCCTTGCAGGAAGATTCACGGACAAATGAAGGATTTGCACTTTGAGGCCTTTCGGTTTCAGTGATATAAAGAAAAATGATAGTTTTGTATTTGAAAAAGATAAAGGTGTGATTTTAAAGTCGTGTATATATGGGAAGGTAGTGTTATAAACAGATCGACTCTACCCGAGAAGGTAAAAGTATGAATTTGGTGTCTCAAAAAAGGTAAAGATATGACTTTGGAGTCTCAAATAAATATAGTGTTAAAATTTGGGTTGGTAATAACCAAGAATTATTTATGGAAAAAAGATCGAGTAATTGTATTTTTGGCTTTGGACGGGATACGAAAGGTAAATAAAGAAATACAGAGCAAAAAAAAAACTCAAACAAAAACAATGCAAGTGAAACAAGGCTTCATGATGGATGAAATGATCTCTTCCTAATTAAAAGCCCCATTACTCATATGACATGTGTGTGCGTGACCTGATCTTCAGGGTTATTACAATCTAAAAACCATGTCTCTAAATCGATCAGATTCTACAACTTTCTCTTTGACGCCCAATGGTTCTTAGCAATATGCCCCAAACTTCATATAAGCTCTCAACTCTTTTCTAGGCACGAAAGGGGTGGTCTCAATTGACCTTCAATATTTCTTGAACAATATTCTCTACGAGTTACCAGAGGATCCATGATTAATGCAAATTAAGATGCAATGTATATTATGCAATGTATGATGTAGAGATGTGAAAGTAAAGATTCAAAAATGCACATACGAAAATACATAAATGGGAAGGCAAAATATGCAATACAAATGCCTATATACAAAAGGTGTCATTCCAGAGTGACCATCATAAAACAACTTTTAATGAACACAAGGGTTTCGGTATGTCAAACAAACTTTACGTAGAAGGGATAGCCCTAACTCCTAACTTTTCTATTTCTCTCAAAAGCCAAGTTAACTTCTACTCATACTCGAGCATTGATTTGTCAATCTGCTTCAATTCTCTTGCAAAGCCATCTAAATCAATCAACTTGTGAGCCACATTACTTGCTTGGGCAACAACTTCTTGTACAACATTGCCTCTTTTTCCTTCATATTATGTGTCAACTCTTGGAGCTGTAGACATTGTTTTCTATCTTTCCTTGTATAAAAGTCTTTTTATGGAGTTCTCGTACAAGATCTCCATAACCATCTACAATCTTCATCAATGTCTCGTTCTTGACTCTAGTGGCTTCTAGCTCAGCATCAATCTCACGCTCGGTGCTGATATGAAGCTTCCATGTTGGCTATGAATGCATTCAACATATGATTTTCGAATTGGTATCTTTCCAGGTCATCTATGGTTGTATTGCGTCTTCTTTACACAATCTGTAAATCATGAGAAGACCTCTTGGCTCGACCTTTATACGTCTACTATTCTTTCTCTAGTGTTCAGCGTCATTTTTCAATTTAGTTACCCCTGTTGTCCACTCCCCAAGGGACACACTTGAGCTTTGTACCTTAGTAATCTTTCTTCTTCATGGATGCCCCTATAGTTATCCTTACATTTGAATGCTTTTAGATCCAACCTAACAGTACAATTAGCTACCAAACTACATTAACATTTCATCTCAAACTCTAATATTCTGTGATGCAAAGGTGTTGGACTCGATGCTTGAAGGCAGTACAATTCTCAATGAAGTATCTTTGGGCTCCGACATGATATTCACAATGAGTATTGACGTCATACCAACTTGGATATGGAGGTTGCCAAGGTTTCATATAAAGCGAGGCCACCTCTTGAGCTTCCAAAAGCTTCGTACAAGTCCATATTTTGTATAGGGATATAATCAAAATGAGAGTCACCTCTAGGCTTGGATTGAAATGGAGTCTTTAGGTTTATTTCCTCTTACGTTGGAAGTAGACTCTTAGGCACTAACGAGTTTTGATTGTAGGGCTTTTTTTCATCTTTTTAAACTTCTACAGTTGTCATCATTTCCTTGGTGTCTTCAGATAACTTGCTGATACGAATGGTGATTGTGTGTGACCTTTAAGATTGGCTAGGATTAGCTTGCTCTAAAGTAGTCCATTGTGTATTAACTTCGTATGATCATTTTTGTCGGGCTCTTTCCTTTCTCTTACATAAGTCTCTTTTTCGTTGGCCAGAACAGCTAATATATCCATCATCTTGGACATTTACTCTCTCATTCCTCTTATCTCATTTTGTTGTTTGTCAGACATACGATCTTTGGGTGCATAGCTCTCCACTGTCCTTGGAGTCTCTTCAAGATGCCATTCCCTAGCAGTTATCCATCATGAAAACCTTTTACTATAATGACCACTCATAAATCAACACCTTTTGATTATGTCATGATCATGCGATGCAAGTATAAAAACACGTTAGTACAAAATGACGAGAATTACTGCAAAAGCAATCAAAATAACTTAATAAGCTAATACAAAAACAAAAAGTAAATGTGAATGTGAATGCAAATGAAAATGCACAAGATATTAATTCCAAAAGTGACCACCATAGAACAACCTTCATTAGACCATAAGTGCTCCTGACACTAGACAGACAAGCTTCATTTTCTTCATTTACTCGATTTATGCCTTCCTCATGATTTGACGTTGTCTTTGTAGTCGTTGTTGGATTCTTCAAATTGTTGATCCACATTTCTTCATTTTGCTTCACTTACCGTGATTACTGGATCTCTTGATTTCCATTTTTGTGGGACTCTCCAAGAGGAAAGGAGCCTTGATATCTCATGAAGGATCTTCTCACTCTTGACTCAACTATCATCTGACTATTTGATACAATCTTGATCTTAATGGGAATCTTTAAACGATCTTTGAGCTCTTCTCTTGTCTATAAACTTTGTTTGTAAGTCATATCCATTACGGAGTTGACCATCTAGTTATGGAACTCTTATGTCGATATAAAATCCTTCTGATTAGATCAATCACTTGTGAATTAACACCTTGTTTGATGTGAAAATGAAAATGCAAACATAAGGAAGATAAGAATAAGATAAGACAAAATAAATTGTTAGTATCATTTAACCAAAAAGTAAAAAGAAATATTACAAAAGGAAAAGATCCTACCCAACTTGGTATCTACCCTAACATACTTTTATAATAGTCCTACCCAGACATGTTTTCTACCCTCATGATCTGTTTAACATATAAATCCTAACCTCATGCCATATAGTTCGCATGCTTGTTCGAAAAAATAAACCTAACCACATACTCTTTTAATTCTCATGCTTTTGCAAAATAAAGAATTAAATTCGAGGAAAAGGTTAGAATGAGTTTCCCTTTTCTGACTTTTGAAGAACTACAGACAGAGATTCAAAACATGCAGAGTTTTAGTATTACTAACAGGGTCCTCGAATTGTCCTTTGTTGGTACCCCCTTGGGCCTGCCAGACCCTCGATCGTCACCATTATAGGCTTAAATGGATCGAGTTAAATTTGAGAGGATACATTTCTCTATGTCCATGCGAGGAAAGTCAATGTTTCACTCGTAAACACAAGGCATATGTACCCCAGAGGTTACTTGTTAAAGACTATGCGGAGAAAAATAATTTTTCTCACGTAAGCATAGCGTTCACCCCTACCTATCGGGATAGATCACTGTTATAAGGCTCTAAATACTCGAACAACTATAGTGCGAGTGGGGGGAACTCACAATCCTTGGCCTCGATCCAAAAACAAACATACTGAAAAAAAGTCAAAAATTTTAAACATGTAAATTACACGTTAGTACAACTAATAAATAAAAGATGCACGGTTCAATATAAACAAAACATGAGGATCAAAATTTAAATATCGTTCAAATTTACCATTTTCAATGAAAAATATGACGTATAATCAATTATAGCATGACTCTCTAATATCCCCCAGTGGAGTCGCCAAGCTGTCAGAACGATACTTAAGCTTTTTAGGGCTATGGTGTGGGGATTGATCCAACTTAATCTTAGGAAAAGGTTGGGTTTTAAAATAAAATAAATAAATGTTTTCAAAGTCGCCATCGATCTTTGGGTTAGGTCGAATGCCTAAAAATACCTTTTAAAATAATTTTAAGAAAAAATAATTTTAAAAGATAAATATTGATATATGTTTAACCATATATTCGTTTTTAAAAGGGGTTCAGGAGTCGATTACGTATGGGGAAGGATTAGCACCCCCACAACGCCCGAAATCGGTACCTAAGTGATTATATGTCATCTAAATATTCAAATTGACAAATTCAAATAATATTTAAATTATGATCCCTTTTCAAAAAAATATATGGGTTGTTATTTTGCATGAACAATTCTCGAAATACCTTCCTTGTCAGTTAAGGGGGCACTTCCATAGATTCCCCGTACAAAATAATATTGCCCAAGTTTTTAGAGAAAATAAATATATTAAATGTATTAAAACCCAAATTAATTCATTTGAATATAAAATATATTATTTTATTCGAACAATTCTTGGAAACACCCTCCTTGTCAGTTAAGGCACATTTCTATAAATTCCTCGAGTAAAATAACATTTGAAAATTTTACAACTAGTGAGAAATTAACAAATATATAAATGATGGACCAAAATAATAAAAATGATGACTTTAGGGATTAAAATATACAATCAACAATAAATAAAGGCAACCATTGCGATTATTTCAATCTAAGCACTACGATAGTTAATAAACCAAACTTTAACCATCAAGGACAAAATGTAAATATTTGAAATAAGGCACACGAATTAAAATAATCATAAAGATAACATACTAAGAAGAAAATGACTGAAATGAAATAAAAATAAAAACAATATCCAAATCATAAAATATCAGTGACTAAAATGTATAAATTGAAAATATTGTATCCAAATTATAATTAAATAATAAACAAAGTACAAAAAGTGGCTAAAATGAAAAAATAAATAAAAATCAATGAATAAATTCTAATAAGCTAAAATAATAGAAATAACTAAAATAAAACAATAACAAATTATAACACCAAATAAAAAAATTAATGGGCTAGTGATTGAAATATGAATCACGCGTAAAGTAGAAGGACATGTAAGAAAATAAACCAAAAAGTCAGTGCAAAAAATTAAAAAGGTAAAATCACTAAATTAGTCCCTAAGCATTTCAAAAAAATAAAAAGTCACTATGCATGACCAAAACGTAAAACACGCCTAAAAGTGCAGTCACCAAAAAAACAATTAAACCAAAAATATTTATCATACATCAGAAATGAGTAAACTACAAAAACAGTCCCTGTAGGTGACCATTTTGCAAAAACACACCAAACTTAGGGGGGACCTAAGTGCAACTTGACCCTAAAATTTTCTATAAATATCATCATATTTATTTTTTTTCATTTTTTCATTTAAAATTATTTTAGAGATAAAAACTTTAGCTTCTCTCCTAAAAATCGACAACGTCTGTGACTTACCACTGTCGTCGTCGACCGTCATGTCACTACCATCTTCGATCGTCGTGTCACCACCGACGCCAACCGCCGTGTCGTCGCCACTGTCGGTGGCTGATGGCCTACAAATTACACTAGGAGGTATGTTTTAGCCTCCCCGTCTACTATCTAGGGCCAGTTTCGCGAGAATCGACCCCAAGCTCCATGAATCTTTCCAAAACGGCTTTGTCTTCTTCTCTTCGATCTATCTCCTTCCACCGTTTGATTGTCCCGATTTTCAGGTATGTTGTTCTCCATCGTATTTTCCATATCTTCACCGTTTGGATCTTCGAAATGAGGCCGAGACAACCAGTGTAGCTCTGGTCGAATAGGTAAGAACTCATTTCATCTCCGTATTTTTAGTTTACTTTGCTATTGTTGTTAGAATACCTTTGATTTCGAAGAAGAAAAGAAAAAAAGAATCATAGACTGAAATTTTTTTTGTTGTTTATTGTCGTTTTAATCTGGGGAGGAAAATCCTCCATTTAAATTGTTTCGAATGAATTCCCAACACTTTTTTTAAACCAAAAACCCCTTACACTGATTTTGTTCGAATAAATCCCTACCCATTACAAAAATTTCGGGTTTCTTCCTCTAAAGATTCCTAGAGCCCCTCTTGTTGTTTTTGCTTCTGTCGTCCCCTCTAAAAAATCGAGAGCTTCCCCTCTCTAAAATTGACCCCCTATTTTTTCACTTCGATTTTATTCGTTTATAATCTATTACATGATACAAAAAAAATTTCCTTTGCTGGTGCTTTGACAGAAGCAAGAGTGGAGTGGCGTACTGTAGTGTCCTGCTGATGAAGGCATAGTGATCGACAGAGGGATGGCAACATAATGATGGCTGTGACTTCACGTAGAGTGTTACAGTGGGTGATCAAACTGGGTTGGGTCGGGTTATAATCAGATCAGGTTTGCTTTGTGGGCTCGGGTCTTGAGCTTGTTGTAATTCGGGGCCCAGTTGGGCTTGTTGGAAAGCATGCAATAAAATAATAATTAAATAAAAATATTATTATTAATAATAATAATATATATATAATATTAACGAGAAAAAAATTGAGTGTCGACATAAGTATTCCATACTTGAGGTTTCCACCTCTTCTTTTCCATTGATACTTTTGGTTCCATTGATACTTTTGGTTCCTATCTTTCATAGATAGAGGGTCAAAGTAATTATTTACCACACCTTGTGAGAGCATATAAAGATTGGATCTATACTCTTTAGTATATGTTATTCTTTTGTCTTTCTCAAGATACTATCAACACCTTTCACCATCCACTTCTTCATAACCATACCCCACGGCCTTAGTCATCAAACTTACCCTTTACTTACATCAAATTTAGCGCACTTTTTATCGCCATACATAAACCTTCCAAGACATTCTCTTTGTTAACCATTCACATACTTTTTAGGTTGTTTGCTTTCTTCATAGATCCAGAACCAAACGTAGACTTGCCCTACATCATTACTAGTATCATAACTTTAGTAAGTTGAGCTTTTAAAGAAGCTACAAGACAATAGTTGCTACAGTTAGTGTATGTATGTTCATACATGACTTGCATACTTGTTAAATTCTTAAAGTATGATAAAGTAGTTATGAACTCACTGGGCTTATTGGCTCATTGTTTGAATTATTACCATTTATGGTTGCAGGAATTATGGATCACGATGGGACAATGATATCATCAGATGTGTCTTAGTTGGAGTTCCCTAGTACAACAAATATGACTTGTAAGGGCATGTAAAAGTCATGGTTTGTCTTTCATAATTTGATTCATATTATAAATAAATGTTATATTGTTTTATTTCATAATTCATTTTTGGACAAAAGGGAGCTTTGATTTTATAAGTTTATATTTTCTGTGTTTATTATAAATTGTTTTAAAATTTTAGTAAATCAAGTATTTTAAATTTGAAGAAATCTCGAATCACTTTGTATATCGAATGTTACACTCATTAACTTGATGTTGAGTAAAGTTTAGGTTTAGGGAGGTAGAGTCATTAAATTCTAAAAATTTACAAATATTTTAGTGAGCATCGAAGAACAATGAAGAACACCTTGAAGGTGTTGAGAGGATTAGTAGAAATCGTTTTTGATTAAGAAAAACAATATGAAGGAAATGAATTATGTTTCTAAAAATTTGACTTTTGTAGCCGACCCAAAGTCGAGACCTGGATCTCATAGAGGATCCATATTTTTTTAAATAAGTAGGGTAAATTATGTGTTGCAGTCCCTCAAATATATTTTTTTAAAATTAAATTCGTTCATCCTTTCTTAATCATCTTTTAACTTATTTTAAATTAGACATTTAATTTAATTTTAATTTATTTTAACATCTTGTTCTTTCTTAAAATTTGATTAGTTTCCATGTTATTTCCATTTTAGTTCCTTTTTAGTTTCCTTAATTTCTATATTGATTTGCTTAAATTGTCTCCTTATATTTTCTTTTTAATTCATTTTTAATTTTATAATTTATTTTTTTTCCTAATTTAATTTTCTTTTAAACAAGTTTAATTTTTGTAGGGTGTTTTCTTCCTTCATTTTATTTTTTCTTACAATATGAGATCCTGCTTTCAAAGAATAAGAAAAATATTTATAAAAAAAAGAAGAATCAAAATGATCTCTTAGCTAAGACAAATAGTGAACTTCTTAGCTAAGAAAAATGATCATTTTTTTGGTCCAACCTTTACTTGGAGCAATAAGTAGCATAATTCTTTCCTTTCTAGGAAGCTAGACAGAGTCTTAGTCAGATGAGTAGTTTTAAAACTTCTTATGTTGAATTCCTTCCTCCTGGAATATCTGATCATTGTTTGTCATTAGTCTGGCTCTCTAAAGAAGTTCAAGCAAATAGACCTAAACCTTTCAAGTTTTTCAATTTCTGGGCTCACCACCCCAATTTTTTTAATATTGTTCAGCAATCTTGGATCATTCCTACTCACGAAAATCCAATGCATTATCTTTTTTTCTAAACTTAAGCGACTGAAAGTCATGCTTAGAGAACTCAATCATTCTAATTACAGTGATATCACTGTAAGGTTTCTTCAAAAGAAATCTAAATTAGAGCATCAACAGCTTAAAACTCTTAGGGGTGAGGATTCTATTGAAAAGGAAATTCAACTGCAAAATGATCTTAAAACCCTTGAATCAGCTGAAATTATGTTTTTAAAGCAAAAAGCAAAGATACAATGGCTTAAAGAGTGTGACAAATGTTCCAAACTTTTCCATTCTGCTCTTGCTCTAAAGCACAAAAGGGACACCATTCGAATCCTTGTCAACGATCATGGTAACAGGCTGGAAACTTTTGATTCTATGTAAGCTAAGGTCATAAATTGTTTTACTAATTTGATTGGCACCATTGATCATGAGGTGAAAGCTATTGATCCTTCATTGTTGAAAGATATTTTTCAGTCCACTATTACTGAAGACAATGCTCAAGATCTTATCAAGGATTTCACTAATGAGGAAATTAAGGTTTCTTTCTTTTTTTCAAGGTAATGACAAGTCTCCTGGGCCTTATGGCTACACTCCTTTCTTTTTCAAAAAAGCTTGGCATATTATAGGAGAAGATGTCAATACTATTGTCAAGCATTTCTTCCTTGATTCTTCCCTTCTTCTAGCTTTTAATGCTACAATCATATCATTGGTTTCTAAAATTCCTAACCCGATCAAAGTTAAGGATTTCAAACCAATCTCATGTTGCACTGTTTTTTACAAGGCCATCTCCAAAATTTTCGTTAGAAGACTACAAAAGCTCATTCCAAATTCAGTCTCCCTAAACCAAATGACTTTTGTTAAAGGAAGAAGCATTGTGGATAATACTCTTCTTGCACAAGAATTGGTTAGAGGTTACAATAGGAAAAATATCTCTCCTAGATGTTCACTAAAGATTGATCTTCATAAGGCCTTTGATACTCTTCATTGGGATTTCATCTCTGTCATTCTTAAAGCTATTGGTCTGCCTACAATCTTCATCAACTGGATTGAACTGTTATTCTCTATAGCAAGGTACTCCATATCCTTCAATGGGACCTTAATTGGTTTTTTTAAAGGAGCTAAAGGAATTAGACAATGTGACCCCCTTTCCCCTTTATTATTTGTTCTTTCAATGAATGTCCTCTCTAAACTCCCCAATTTAGCAGCTGACAGAGGTGTCTTCGGGTATCATCCAAAATGCAAAAGAATAGGCCTAACTCACCTCTCTTTTGCAGATGACCTCTTAATTTTCTTCAAAGGTTTGTTTGATTATGTCATTAGGGTCACTAGTGTCTTAGATCTTTTTATGAGATATCTGGCCTAAAGCTTAATGCCTCTAAATGTGACTTTTATGCTGTTGGATTACATTCTTTAATTCTTGAAGAAATTCAGTTGACCACTGGTTTTAAAAATGGCTACTTACATGTGAGGTATTTAGGTATCCCGCTTGTCTCTACAATAATCTCTGAAAAGGACTGTGTTACTCTCATTGATAATATTAGAGCAAGACTTAATCACTGGTCTACCAAAACTATTAGCTATGCAGGAAGATTCGAGCTTATTAAAGTCGTTCTATTTAGCATTACTAACTATCGGCGCAGACAAATTGTTCTGCCTCAATCGGTGTTAAACAAAGTTGAGCAGCTATGTTCTCGCTTTTTCTGGATAGGGGCTGATAAATCTACAACTAGTGCAAGGGTGAGTTGGCAGCATGTTTTTACTTAAAATCAGAAGGGGGGCTTGGAATTAAATACTTGAAAACATGGAATAAAGCTTCTATGGTTCTTCTTATTAAATAAATTCTGGCATGAGAAGGGTCTTTATGGGTTACATAGATAAATAACTATGTTCTCAAAGGCAATGATTTTTGGAATATAGACATTCGTTCTTCTTTCAGTTGAAGCTTAGGCGTATCTTCAAACTAAGATCTGTGGCTTACCCCATTATTTCTTCTGGAGCAGAGAAAGTTATTGAAAAATGGGACGCTTTTCGAGATAGAAGACCTCAAGTTCCATGGCAGAAAATTATTTGGTTCCCTCTACATATTCCCAAATTTAGTTTAATCACTTGGATGGATTTACTTGATAGACTACCAACTAGAGATAGACTCTACCATATGGGGCTTATCAACGACCGTAAATGCCTTCTCTGTGATGATCCATATGAAACAAGGGAGCATTTGTTCTTCCATTGTCCTATGGCTAATCAGCTATGGACTACTGTTTTTTCCTACTCTGGTCTGCAATTCAACATTTTCTCTTAGGAAGCTCTTATTACGTGGGCAAGCTCTACTTGGAAAGGAAAATATCTACTAACATCGATCATGAAACTTGCACTTACTGATCTTATCTATACTCTTTGGAATGAACGCAACAAACGACTGTTTCAAAGCTGATCTAGAAACTTACAAGATCTTTTGCATACCATTAAGGATATTGTTAGACTGCAATTGAGTGATAGAAATATTAATAGGAATGATAGTGTTAATATTACTCTATGTGAGCATTGGGGTATAGTATGATCTGATTCTTTTTGTAAGTAGGTTGATCTTTGTATCTAAACACTGATGTGTTTGTAACAAGTTCTGTTCTTAGGTAATAAAATATGAATTATCCAAAAAAAATAGTGATCTTGAAAATTTATCCAAAAAAATAGTGAACTTGAAAGTAAGATTAAAGATATGCTAGTTCAACTTGATGAGCTTAAAAAGAAAAATCAAGATTTGCATAACTTACTTTCTAAATTTCATGATTATCATCAAAAGGAACTTGATGATCTCAAAGCTTCTCTTAACAAAGTTGAATCAAAACATTTTCAAAAGGTTCAAACTTCAAAATCCAATTATGTTAAAAAAATAGCTTTAGACAATACAAACGTATAGGTCCCCGAAGAACCTCTAATAGGAAACTTGTTAGGATTATATGGGTCCTCAAATGGCTCATTGCTACTAAGGACAATGATATCTTAGAAAAATGGATACCTAAGGGGAATAGATTATATCGACCCAAAAGAATTTGGGTACCAAAAATAAAAAAATTAATCTATGTTTGTATGTGGAGAAGCATTGCTACAAGGCACAAAATGTAAGCTCAAATTCATAGTACCTTAATAGTGGATGATCAAGACATATGACTGGTCACAAAAATTGTTTCAAAGAGATCAAACCCAATAGTGGAGGAGTAGCATCTTTTGGTGACAACTCCAAAGGCCACATTGAAGGAATCAATTCAATTGGTAATAATTCTTCCATTTTAATTGAAAATGTGTTATATGTCAATGGATTAAATCATAATCTACATAGCATTAGTCAATTGTGTGATAAGTGTTATAATTTTATTTTTTATTTGAACGGTTAGAAAATCGTTGATATTACTTTATACATGATTATGCTTGTTGTTCATAGAATATGAAACATTTACATGGTGCATTTAAATGATATTGTTTCCTCAAATGTATGCCGATTTTATAAAAATGAAAATGATTCATGGTTACGGCATAGAAAACTTGGACATGCTAGTATAAGCATTTTAGATAAACTTGTTAAAGGTGATCTAGTAAGAGGTTTACCAAAGATAAAATTTGATTTAGAAAAAAAATTACGATGTATGTGTAAAGGGTAAGCAAAAAAAATGTTTCCTTTAAATCCATTAATGATGCCTCCTATAGTAGAGTATTACAATTGATTCACATAGATTTATTTAGGCATATTAAGACTACTAGCTTGGGTGGAAACCAATATGATTTTGCGTTTGTTGATGATTATTATACATTCAAATGGGTTCTCTTTTTAAGTACTAAATATGAAACTTTAGAGAAATTCATCACATTTTCAAAAAAATAAATCAAAATGAAAAGGATACTCAATTTTGAGTTTTAGGGGTGACTATGGAACCAAATTTCAAAATATTGGTTTAAAAGAATTTTACAACTCTTGTGGTATTAGTCATAATTTTTCAGCCCCTAGAACCCTCAACAAAATGAAGTTGTTGAGAGGAATAATAGAACTTTAGAGGAAATTGCTAGAACATGCTTTTTGAAAATAATTTTCCAAAATATTTTTTGGGCGAAAAACACAAACACCGCTTACTATATTATAAATAGAGTAATTATTATGCCTATTTTAAATAAAACTACATGCGAACTTTTCAAAAATAAAAAACCTAACATTAGCTATTTTCACCCTTTTGGGTGTAAGTTCTTTGTTTTAAACAATGGAAAAGACAATATTGATAAATTTGATGCAAAAAAGTGAAATAATGTTCCTATGGTATTCTATGAACTCTAAAGCTTTCAAGTATTGAACAAAAGAACTCTAGTGGTAGAAGAGTCTATTCATGTTATTTTCGATGATAACCATCTTCCAAGGACGAATTCTTGTGTTGAAGATGATGTACATATTATGACAACAAATGAAGTTGTTGAACAGTCATCTAAAAAGGATATATAAGAAAAACCACAAGATGATATTGAGGAGCCAACTCTAGAGGAAAGGGAAGTCTTATACCCGAGGGAGTACAACTATGTCAGGGATGGTGAGATTTTGGGTGATCCATCCAAAGGGATAACTACTAGATCCTCTCTTAGAAATATTTGTAATTTTATTACATTGATCTCATGCATAGAGCCTAAGAATCTCAAAGAAGAATTAAATGATGAATTTTGGATAATGGCTATGCAAGATGAGTTAAATTAATCAGAGAGGAGTCAAGTATGGACATTAGATGAAATGCCTAGGGACAAACCTACTATAGGTAGTTAATGTGTATTTAGGAATAAATTAAACGTAAGTGGTAACATAGTGAGAAAAAAGGCTAGACTTATTTCTCAAGGGTATACTCAAGAAGAAGGAATATATTTTAAAGAAACTTATTCTCCCATAGATAGGATGGATGCAATTAGAATGTTATTAGCATTTGCATGTTATCATGGTTTTACTTTATATCAAATGAGATCTCTCATTATTCTTGGGACTCCAAATCAAGAAAAGGAAATATCTCTCATTATTCTTGGGACAACAAATCCATTGTTTCTCATTTTTAATTTGTTATTCAATACCTTGAATTGTGGACTCATATTTAATTTTGGGATTAATGTTATCATACATATATATTATTTTATTTTTTAGGTTTGCCTATCTTGATTTTAACCTAAATAATGTCAAAACGTCTGCGTTCTTTGGTAGCCCATCCTCATCTTCGAGCCCTCCTAAAAATCCACCTCTCAATCCTATTTCTAATCCTAATCTTGACCCAAATGAACTGACCATTAAAATTAATATTTTAATAAAATGGGTTGTATCAACTTTTATGAGCGTTATACGACAACCTTTGAGACATTTTTACATTGGAGTAAGCGTATGCCCTCCCTCTCCACAATGATTGAGCTTAATTTTAAATACCTTCAAATTCTCAAATCTTGGAAGTTAGAGAAAACCTTGAAGATCAAACATATTGTCTTTTAACAGCTTGTTCATATTTTTTATTCCAATGTGGTACATGTTCATAATGAAGCCCAAAGTTCCACTATTGGTATTCTCTCTTATCTCATGGGGTGATACATTCACATCGGTGTCACTTCCATAGCCCATGACTTAGGTCTAGAGCTTAAAAGTATCGATAATGAGAATGATCGTGTACATTCCCCTTATGAGATTGGTAAGAGTGCTAGCCTTTTAGACATTCATGATTGATTCCTACATCTCATTATCTCTTAGTGGTTTTGACCATCTTGAGGTAAACTCTCTTCACTTTGTACAGTAGATATTGGTGGATCCATTGCTTTTAAAACAACAAAAAAATCAATTTTCCCCAAATTATATTCAGAGATCTCGTTGACACCATAAATAACCTATAGTGTAAGAAATTTATACCCTAGTTTATGGTTATCTCCTTAGAAACTTCGTTTTCAATGTCGGTATTAATGTTGATGTCGATGTCGTTATTGCTTTGACCTTCTATATTGATCTTAAATCTCTTTAAAAATCAGGATAGGAATATATTGACACAACTTGGAAAAGAAAAGGCAAGAAAACAGTTTGTTCTTTTCCTAAAGCAGTAGAGCCTCAGGACAATGATGTGATGCATGATATCGACGATTCGTTGAATCGCGTTCTTGAGAATCACCCTCTATTTGGTGGTGAGGATACGAGTACGATGTTTTCTTAGTTTTAGACATTTATGGAGACAATGGACTTGAGGTTTACCACAATGAAGTCTTACTTCATTGCTTTAAAGACTCAGATTTTTTAGATTGGTGCTTGACAGGTGTCATTAAAGGTGCTGAATGTGACCTCATATCATGATTTAGTTTCAAGATTCGACACGGTGATGGATAGGATCGATGTTCTTTCTCGTGAATTCTCTTCTTTTCGCGCTCTATATTTGAGTCGTGATCCTCCTCCATCATATGCCAGATTGTTTTTTCATTTTGACTACTTGTTACTTGCTCATGTTTAAGTTGGGAACGTCAGCATACCTAAGGCACAGCGGAAACAAAAACGTGACGGTCTCACCAGCGATCCAAGTATATTAAATCAAAAATCAGGAGGAAGAGATGCGATTACTTACATTGGGTTCCTTGAAAAATCAGCAAATACATCAGATACTAATGGAAATCACGAACAATTCAAATCCTAACCTCTACGAAAATTTGTCTCGGCCTCTACTGAGTTCACCCAATTGAATAGCTATTAAAAGTAAAACCTTTTCTAAAAGGGTTCTAAGAATTTTGGGATTTTAAAAAAAAAACATAAAATGGATGCTAGACCAATATATCACTTATATATATGTCGCCCTAGCTATTAGGGCTTTTAAAAAATTCTAAATTTAATTAGTAGTATAATTACTTTAATTATATTATTAAATTTGATATTATTGTGTAATTAAAATTATTCATATATATATATATATATATATATATATATATATTAAATACATAATTTATTCATGTACAATCAAATTGTACATATGTGACACATTTATGAGTTGCTCTCGTTTTAACCATTGGGTGCAACCCTATAGGTTCCTATAACGTTAGTAGTAATAATTAGAATTATTCTAATATTACAAACAAAGACTGGCATCTACAAATATGTCATTGTTACCTAAGTTACGGGAAGTCATGATTCGACATAACATGTCTGTGACTAACTCTTTTAATGTATTATATCTAGAATAGGCTCAAGTCTTGGAACAATCACACTTGTGTAGCCAATCTATTATTTCTTGATATCTATAGTAGACTATAATAAACGAATAACTTGTGATATCTCATATTAACTTATTCGAGTATGACCTTGCATTTCTAGCCTCACTCAATCAAGTGGCATGTGATATATTTCCTATTATGTAGGAAATACAAATCCTATCTCGGTCATTCACACCACGCTATATATATCGTGATATGTTCAATGTCAATCTTTATAGTGAAACCAGTTATGGAGGACGTTTAACTTTATCAAAACATACATCAATATATGTTGAGATTGTAATGATCTCATGTCTAAGGATTATACATATAGTTGTCACTATGAGCAATATCATGACAATAACATGCTAATCCAAGACATATGCTCATAGCGGGTCAATCCAATATATTGTTCTCTTAAAATATATTCATGTATATGAAAACTCTTTCCATGCCCATAATAGTACTTGACTAAGGATCTTTTAATAATAATCACATTAATATATGAACATTATTATCTTTTAGCTTATTCCATGCACAGAAATACAATAAAAGAAAATAATGGTAGTACCTTTATTTGATAAATACGACAAATAAAATGTGTCAATACAATCATCATATGATTGGTCTTTGGGCATACTCTAATAGTTAAGTATTGCATTAAGATATTGTTGGTTCTTTATACTTTGATATTTTGGATTTAGATATTTGGATGATTTTATGTTATTAGATGATTTTTCATAGTTTGTCTGTGCATTTAGATATTTTATGCGTCTGGATGCTTTTATGTTGGTTATTTTATGATATTTGATATTTTGATTTGTGACATGTTTTGATTTTTAATTATGACCATGCTTATTTCTTAGGAATATTATTTATGTTCACTAAACCTTTTGGTAAATTTGATCTTCACAGCTCATACAAATCTATATTTTTATCTTATTTTACCTTTTTTGATTTAAAAAAGGGGGAGAAATGTTATATAAAAAAGGGGAGATTGCTAAATCATGCTTTAATATTTTGATATACCAAAAATTAATATTTTTAAAAAAAATAAAGATTATTTTTTATTCAATTTTAAGATTATATTTTATTCAATCATTCGAATATAGAAATTAAATTTCAAGGTCAAAAATTCCATTTTCAGTCGCTACTTTATTGAAAATTCAAGTCATATTCGGGAAACAATTTTCAAAAATATTTACAAAGGGTTTCAAATTATAATCGAATCAAACATTAATTTTTTTAACTCTACATTATCATTACTGCAAGAATAGTACTTATATTGTTCATGTGTTATCGATATAAATGGCCTAAAATTTGAAGTAGTACCAATACTTCTAATAGAAATATATATACTTGAAATAAGAGTACCGATATTCTCTTTGCATTTACTACAAATGAAAATTCCAATATACCATTTTATTATCGATATTCCTATGAGTACAAATATTCTCCTTAGTGAGTATCGATACTCTCCTTCATGAGTATTGATACTCCCTCTCCCCAACGACTATAATTTTGTATTTAATACTGGCAATATCAATACTCTAAGCACAAGTACCGATGATCAAGGCATCTAGGCAACATTTCTTGCGGGAAATTTCTTTCCAACGTCTCTATTAACTCTTACAACAACCCAAACGACTAGAATTGAATGAAGATATATAAAAACAAGAATCAAAGTCATATGTGAAGGAAAGATATCAAAGAGAAAGCCAAAGCAATCATGTTGAGCCAATCATATTAAGCCAAAATCAAAGTCAACATTTTTCAACATTCATTTTGCTTTCAAAGAACTCTTTGTACTCCTTTTTTTATTTGTCAACTGTTCTTATTTATTCTTGAATTGTGCAAACAATTTCCTTTTGAGGTTTTTTAGGTTTGCAAATTTGTAATTCTCTCTTTGAGAAAGTGTCTCAAGAATTTGGGGTATAATTCTTGAGGGAGTTCTAAGGTTACACATTGTCCTCAAAGGTTGATACAAATTAGTGAATTTATGAAAATCCGTAATATGGAAAACTAAGGTAGTGAATGTAGACTTTGGTTTAGAAAGTCAAACCACTCTAAATTTCTTGTGTTCATTCTTCATTTTCCCTTAATCTCCATCAAAAATTTTATTTGCCAATTCCCCCACCTCTTGGATATTTCATTCACTTGATTGACTGAACAAATCATTTTGATGAATAGTCATTCCATAACTTCATCAAATATGTCTCGGTATTTCATTTTCTCTTTTTCGCAAATGACATTAATGATTTGTTGCTCCATATTTTCCACCCCACCAGATTTTAAAGTGTAGCTCAGGTGGGGAAAAGACATGAGCTCCATCGGGATGTCCTCTCCTCTGAATTGGACTCTCCTGGCTTCATTTCCCTTCTTCAGCTCTTTGTTTTGTTGTTGGAAGTTTGGGTTGAACCCTATCCCGAAGTAGTCCCTCTTCATCTTAACAACTATGGGGCATAAGATTTCCCATATATGTTTATCAAAGCGTTTTCCAGTTTTAGCCCCTCTTCTAAAAGTTTATCTTACCAATATATTGCTGTAGTTAGATAGATGGGGCATGGCATCTTAATCCCCCTCGGTAATAAGGGTTGCATTGATAAACTCCACGGCTCATAAAGAGCACTCCAAGCCATCTTCAATAGTCTCTATGTATGGAGCATCAGTTTTTATAGAAGTAATGTGTCGAGACGTTTCTCTGCCCAATGACGGAGAGTGCAAATAGTAAACCACAAAGAGTGTAACTAGTCTAAAAAAAGTAAGAGTCTATCCTCCTTGAATCAGATGAAACACCAAGTTGTAGAGTCGCCACCAATCTTTTAATTTGGTGAGATTGGTCACCAAAATGTTATATTATTCTAATAATATTCCTAAGAATAATATTAAAATAATACAACTCGGGTCTGTTTACCAGAAAAATGAGTTCGGGAGTCAGTTACGTATGGGGAAGGATTAACACCCTCATAACGCCCAAAATTAGTACCGATATTTATTAATTAGTGTCTTTGTAATAAATCATAAATTTTCTTTTTAAATTTAAATTTATAAATAACTTAATATAAATAAATAATAAATAATATCAAATAATTATATTATTATTACATAAATTAAACTATAAGTTATAACCCTAAAGTATAAGTACTAATAATAATTAATTAATGATTAAAACATGACATAATAAAATTAAATATCCTAATTCAAAATATTACTAAAATTATGTACAAATTATGTAATTTACCCTAAATTACTAATACGGGATTAAAATATAAACTATTAATATTTAAGAGACTAGACATGTAATTTAACCTAAATATATAAATATGGTAGGGACTAAAATAAAAGTAAATAAAATATAAAAACAAACTTAAAAGGTACGAAAAATCTGATTTCAGGACCAAAATAGAAGGTTTACAAATCTGGAGTGGCCACGGATGTAGTTTACCCACAACTAAATTACACAAAAACCCCTCTCCCAAAACGATACCGTATGGGAGAGGATATATATGGTCAGAGTTCGACCCAAAGATGGTAAACCCTCTCATTTCTCTCATTTCCCTCTATCTCTAACCCGACAGAAGGGTGAGATGCTCTGGCATCTCTCTAAAAACCCTCGCCGGAGGGTAGCCGATCACCGGCCAACCACCATGCACCGCTGATCGCCACCACCGCCGACCACCACCCACGATGGTTAAAAAACACCTAACCTACCTAAAACGTAGATCAAGACTTCCTTGACTTGAATCCAAACTTCTCTTTTGCTAAAAACTAGTCAATCAGACTAGATCTTGGATTTTGCCTTCGATAAAATAGCTTTCAAGACGAAGTTTGGGCATTGATGAGGGTAAGATCTCACTTCTTCTCTTTGTTATTCTTGCTGCTATGTTCTCTCTGTGTTTGGTTTATGGTTGTTCTCTGTCTCTTGTTTTCGTCTTGTGTTTCTTTTTATTTCTCGCTACTTGTTGTGTTGTGTTCTCTGTAGGTTCAACCTTATAGGCTTCAAAGATCGTCCATAATAATGATAAAATCTGGTGAGTTACCGGACCTATAGTGGTGACTCATCCTAGGCAGTGAGTTGTGCGGTTCTCATTGATCTTCTAGAGCTTTTGGGAGAGCTCTGGAGAGGTAACGGCAGCGCGGCTTCCTTTAATTAGAATAGCTAGTGACGGTTTTCGGAATAGGCCCTCGGGTTACAATGAGTACCCTAGGGTTTTGTCAGTGCCTTGTGGACCCTTTGATCTCCTTTGATCGAACGGTAGAGAGCTTCTGGCGGTTGGAGCATCTGATGGAAACCCTAGTAACATTTGGGCTTCTATCGTGGGCTTGCTGGAATTGGGCCTGGCTCCGTTGCTGGGCTTGTATCAATTGTAAACTAAGTCTGGACCTAACCCGAGCTGGGTTATAACTGGGCTTGTGTGCCTTGCTTTGTAACCGGGCCTTCGGGCTTTGTAAATAATAATATTAATAATATATAATATTATTATATATATAAAAATATAAAATGTCACTCGAACGAAAACTATTGTCGACAGATTCCCCTCTTTGCTTATTTTTGTGTAAAACAAGAATAAAACAAAGACAAAAAGTTTTCGTCAAGAGAACTCTTTGCTAGGAATTCGTTCCACTACTCTTTTGTGGAGATCAAATTTTGATATGATCATGATCCTGCTTTACTACTCTCTTGTAAAGGCTGAGTATGACTTGCAAATGATTTGCTTCACTACTCTTCCGTGAAGGTTGATTTGTATTAAAAGAATCTGTTTCATTACTCTTCCGTGAAGATCATACTCAAAGTTGATTTGCTTCCAGTACTCTTCCGTGGAGATCAGATTGAATTGGAAAGAATCTGTTTCACTACTCTTTCGTGAATACTGAGAATGATTGACTTGATAAGAATCTAATTTCACTACTCTTCCGTGAAAATCAGACTCAAGATTGGATTATTTCACTACTCTTCCGTGAAGATTTCATACTTTGCTGAAAATATCCATTCCACTACTCTTCCGTGGAGAGCGAATTTTGATCTTACTTCTACTATTGCTTCTCTAATCTACTGTGAAGACTAAGAATGATTAACTTGATAAGAACTAATTTCACTACTCTTCCATGAAGATCAGATTCGATATTGGATTCCTTCCACTACTCTTCCGTGGAGTTTGATTTAACTTGAAAAGAACCATCTTGTTCAAGAAACCGGCATATGACCCAAAGAATTTACAAATTACCTAGAGGTTTTACAAATTCGTGGGAATTTATTTACTGGGTAAGAAACTTTGAAAATCGCTTTTTTTACTTTTCAATAATTTTATTTTTGACAAAGATTAAATGAGAAACGTCGAAAAACATCATTTTTCTCATTTTTTTTCAAAACAACTTATTGGTTGGGCAAGCCCAAAAAATAATACTTCTTCTGTATGGATTGCATCCATCTATTTTTCAGATGTTTGCCTCTCCAAACATGCTTCCTGTATTTGTGATTTGGATTCTACCTTACCTTTGTAAAGTATTTTATCCCTGTATCCTCATGTGAAAAATGTATTTATGAAAATACAATCAAATGTATCAATGAAATGCATGATTTGTTATGCAAATGACGATTTTATTAATGCAACATGTTGACTCAATCTTCACTTGACTTCAAAGTTTTGAACTTCTTCTTTTTCAGGGCTATCTTTAAATAGTATATCAACTTATACTATAAAACTTGCATTTCTGAAGAACTATCCGGTCAACTTGTATCTTTGCGTCTTCTTTTACCTTCAGCAGAACTGTTTCATTTATGGAACTCTTGTCATATTTAGAATTATGACCTTATTGCCACATTTTTATCCTTGATAAACCACCTGTATTTTACCTAAACTGGTGTAGAAATCCAATAAAGCTTTCTGTCTTTGAAAAGAGAATCTATCATCCTTGCATAATGTAGATGTAAATATGCTCGACTTATCAGAGATTAATCAAGAAGGAAGAGTATGTTCTGATTTGACTCTTGAAATACTTCACAAGAAGGCTTTATCCTAATTCCTTTAATGTCTCCACATCTAATCATATCTCGAACAAGGCTATGCAAACCATATCATGTTTAAATGCTTAACAACCCATCGTTCAATCTTAGTTGGCTCCACTAGTTTCTTGTTGTTAAAGTTTCAACGTCTTTTTTCGTGGAAACAAATCTTCATCATTTTTCATTTCTGACTCTTCGAGTGTGAAGACAAACTTCATCATATATCAACCACATGATCGTAACATTGGTTCAGTATCATAATACTGGTTCATAAAACATTTGACAACACATTCATCCTTTCCTGTGGTCTCTGCCTAGATTTCTCAACCAAGGAACTCTTTGTATAATGTTCAGAGCTTTTGTATGATGTCACAATGATACTTCAGTAAAAATACAAGTGATATGATATTTGGGAACATTTGACAACGTATTCCTCCTTTCTTGTGGCTCATGTGGGGATAATGTAATCACATGGTGGACAGAACAGTGATGTATGGTCAACTCTTTTATCATTGTTTCACCATTTTCATTATTCATACCTTTCTAATTTAGTGGAAATATTTTCTCAAATCGATGATTTTTCCATAAGATGATAAGGGTTCAACATGCCCCAGCATTAAAATACCCCAACATTATTTAATGCTGATATGATTCTTCAAAATACTTTGTTGGATCATTTTTGTCTAAAATTAGCCTTCAGCATGCCCCACATAGATTATTTCTAACTGGAATGGGCCTTCAGCATAAACCTCTTTATGTGAATGTGAGCCTTCACAATATCTGAACATGCTAAGTTGTAAAGCTTATTATCAACTTCCATTTGATTTGAATCTCATGATCCTTACAAGGTCCAACTTTGATAATGCCCATCATGGGTACTTTTGGCTCTCTTGGTGCCAAATCTGTTTATCTTGAAGGCTTTCATCCTTTCTTGCGAATGAGTCGATCAACTTTTCTTTACAAGTTGTCACACAGGGAATATTATAAATCCATTTCCCTAGACTTTTGATTTCTTAGGCAATTTGCTTTCAAGAATGTGAAATGCTTCATCATTCTGGCTCTGCTTATTCTTTTTCTCAAACAGGTAGAATAGGCATCAACTTGACTCAGGAGCCCTTCTCATTTAGGACGATCCTGTTTAAAAAAATGTTTTTCCTCCTTTCTTATCAAATAATGAAAGAATTTTTTAAAATATTATCCTTATAGGTTCACAATAAAATCAAATCATAAGCATGAATTCAAAGAATATCAAAAGAATCAACAGCTTTTACTACTTTAGAGTTATAGTTCTTTGACAAGTATCAAAATTGAGAGGTTAGTTTCAGGTTGGTTTCCTTATTTTCTATGGTTACATCTTAATGAAGATGTCACTCCCCTCTCACTCTTTTGTGAACATTGTCACATGCCTCACTTTCTTGACTTGGTATCTTTTAACCGAATGTGTAGAAAATGACACAACTAGTATAATAATTACTAGACCTTCTAGAATACCTCAATTTCAATTCTTTGAAATCCTTGATTTTATCCAAAACAGTGTGAAAACATCAGTCTAAAATTGAGATTTCTGTGTGCACATGTGTGAAATAGACTATAACAGGTATTATGTCACTTTCTTAGAACAATTTCTTCTTTTGCCATTTTGGCAAGCTGAATTCAGTTTTATTGAAATTAGCCTTCATTGGGCTAGCTGAAAGGTTCATTTCATTAAAAAGTCTTTGACTTGACAATCACAGTGGAACAAACACCGAACTTCCAGGTACCCTAACAATGTCATGTTTTGAACATAATTTATTCATAAAGTCAAGGCTTTTGAGTTTCTTCTAGAACCAATTGCCTTAGTGGAATAGCTCAGCTTTATTGAATATATAACAACATGGATATATGATACCAACTTCTTAAGCTTATTAAGAACCTATTATAGTCTATGTGTTTGGTGGAATTCGAAAAATCTCATTACCAAATTTCAATTTCCAAGCATCTAACTTTAGACTAGATTTGTCAAAGTTTCATTGTCTAACCTCATCAATAAAAATAATCTAGTCAGTTTCGCAATGTCATACAACAGATGCCCCACATTGTATGCTTCTAAATATCAATACCAAGCCTTTTGTCTAATTCCTTACATTGGAGAAAGCTCTCTCATATTCCTAGGGGTAGTGTTTGGATATATTTTCTCTGAGGTAAGGTCAGGGTCCCTTTTTTTATTGGTATTCAATCTTGATACTTTGTCAAAGATGTATAACTCTAATTGTAAAGAGTTTTAAATTTAATGATATTCAAAGAAATACAAGATTGCAAAACTGATTCAATGCTCATAACCTTAAAAACAACATAATTTTATTACAAAAGGCAGAGAAAGGAAACAAGATGCTATAAAATGAAAGGTACAATAGTGGTATACAACAACTTCCATTGCTCTTTTATTCCTTGGATATCGGGTATATAGTCAAAACATGATCTTTGTCTATATTTGCCCTCATTTCTTGATCATTTCTTGGGTAGCTTCTTTGGATGATCTTTTAGATACACATCTCAGCTTTCTCCTGAGCCATCTCTTGATCCAATACTATCATCATCTTTTCTGACTGACAGTTGGGCTCAGTTTGAATTTTAGAACCAATCTCTTTGATAGTTATATACTAGTTCTGAATACTCCCTACAATTCTGATTGGAGTAGTATCCACTAAATTCTTTAAATTTCCCTATATTTCCGTTGATTTCAAAAGATCTGATATAGTTATTTCCAAGGTTGTATATAGGATTATACTTGCTCCATTCCTTTTTAACCCTGTTGGCCAATCTCGAATTACTTTTCCTTTTGCTTTTTCATTTCTCCTTTTTGTTTCACTCATTAAATCAACCATATTTATTTCATCTTTCTTGACTTTGGCTTGTTCTCCATTTGTTTTGACACTATCAACTTTATGTTTGGGGTTAACTCCCAAATGTTTGATCGAAATAGACTGACTGTTAGCATTTACTTCTATAATTTCATGAGTCAAAAGATCTTGAACTCGTCGTTTGAAATTGTCGCAATTCTCGATGGAGTGTCCTCAGATTCCAACATGATACTCAAAAAAGACCTTTTTATTATACCATCTTGGATAAGGAGGTACCAAAGGCTTAGCCAAACATGGAGCAATAAGTTGGACCTTATGTAATTCAAAATATAACTTGTTGCATGAAACTGAAGGAAAATAGGGTAAAAATTCCCTTGATATCATTGTCTCCTTACTATTGTTTTCTGAAGACCTTGTGATTGATAATCAAAATGTTTGGTTTGAATGTTTAATTCTTGACCCACATATTGACTTGAAGATTTCTCCAGCTTTGAATTAGGATACTTTTAGAGCTTAGGTTTCCCATTTTTGAAACATAAAACCCCTTCTGCCATAAGGTCTTGGACTTTTAGTTTCAGAATTATTCAATTTTTTGTAGAGTGACCAAAATCTCCAGAATAATAATTGTATGGATTCTTTATATCTTTCCAATTTGGATGTAAATAAGTACTAGGAGGAATGGGTGTCACAAGACCACTTTCAAAGATAAAGGGTAACAACTCTGAATATGAAATTGGAATGAGATTTGTCATTATTTTTCCTTCTTGCCCTTTTTATCCATTTTCAATGGGACTTATTTCATGTTTCTCTTCTTTGAACCAACTTCAATGTCCATGTTTTCTGTCATGTTTCCCAATCCATGAAGCTGAGTTGAATTTTTGAGTTCCACAACAGGTTCTTGGTCATTTGTCATCATATCAGTAACTACATTATTGAAATCCAGATTTTTTTCCCTAGGTTTTCATCTTTTCATGCTCCATAGGGTCTTCTAACATCTTATCCCCATATAGTAGAGTAACCATCATATTCATCATCTTAGATATATGTTCCCTTGACTCATCTTGGAAATTTCTTATTTCTTTAATCATTTCTCGTTGAATCTCTACAAGCTTCTCTTGGATTCTCTCAATCTTTCCAACTTGAGCTAATATTTCATTCATCGCTTTCAATTTTTTTAAGACCTACCCCTGATTTTCAGAACTCCTGATTCCAAAATTTTTCACTGATTATTCCCATGTCTTCATGATTGACACATGTTATTATGCTATGCAGAATATGAATGTACAAATGTAAATGTAAATGCATGTATGAAAAGTGTAATTCAAGAGTGATCGTCTTAAAACAGCTTCCATTGAACACAAAAAGGGTTTTTTTATTATATCTAAAATATCATTACATATAAGGGATAGCTTTCTCTCCTAATTTCTCTACTTTCTAATTCCATGCTTTGTTTGAAAAATAACCTAACCGCATGATTCTAGTTTGCATGTATTTATTCAGAGAAAAAATAAAAAATAACACTAAATAAAATAAAATACTTAACATACCTTCCCTAGTGTGGTTAATCTTACAAGACTCACTTGGGTTAAGTTCCACCTACACTCCAGTTCTAGGTTTTATTATATGTTGGGTTTAACTTATAGGGTAAAAGGGTCAATGAATTGTCCTTTGTTGGTTCCCCCTTGGACTGCCAAACCCTCAATCCTGGTCCATTACAGACTTTCGGATTAAGTTCAATTCGAAGGAACACACTTCCTTATGTCCATACGGAGGTGAAAACCACATGAGGAACATAAGGTGTGAGCTCAAAGAATGGTCCCCTATCCCGTACGGAGGTGAAAACCACACGAGGGAGTAGTTTCTCATTCGAACTAAATAGGATAACAATTGGGTTTTAGTTCATGTCATGAATACAGTGCATAGTGGGTGAGAAAAACCATAAAAAGGTAAAATAGTATACAACATATCATTCAATTTTAATGACCCAAAATTAAATCTATACATATAAAAACAAAAGTTAGTAAAATAATAAAAAAACTAAAACAAATTAAAAAAATATTATTTTATTGCAAAGACAAACAATTAATAAATTGGTGGTTGGACTCTCTTTTAAATTTCCCAGTGGAGTCGCCAAGCTGTCGAGACGTTTCTCTTCCCGGCGACAGAGAATGCAAATAGTAGACCCCAAAGAGTGTAACTAGTCTCAAAAAAGTAAGTGTTTATCCTCCTTGAATCAGATAAAACACCAAGTTGTAGAGTCGCCACCAATCTTTTAATTTGGTGAGATTGGTCACCAAAATGTTATTTTATTCTAATTATATTCCTAAGAATAATATTAAAATAATACAACTCGGGTCTTCTTATCAGAAAAATGATTTTGGGAGTCGGTTACGTATAGGGAAGGATTAGCACCCCCGTAACGCCCAAAATTAGTACTGATAATTATTAATTAGTGTCTTTACAATAAATCATAAGTTTTCTTTTTAAATTTAAATTTATAAATAACTTAATATAAATAAATAATAAATAATATCATATAATTATATTATTATTACATAAATTAAACTATAAGTTATAACCCTAAAGTATAAATACTAATAATAATTAATTAATGATTAAAACATGAAATAATAAAATTAAATATCCTAATTCAAAATATTACTAAAATTATATACAAATTATGTAATTTACCCTAAATTACTAATACATGATTAAAATATGAACTATTAATATTTAAGGGAGTAAACATGTAATTTAACCTAAATATATAAATATGGTAGGGACTAAAATAGAAGTAAATAAAATATAAAAAACTTAAGGTACAAAAAACCTAATTTCGGGACCAAAACAGAAGGTTTACAAATCTAGAGTGGCCACATATGTAGTTTACCCACAACTAAATTACACAAAAGCCCCTCTACGAAAATGACACCGTATGGGAGAGGGTATAAATGCTCAGAGTTCAACCCAAAGAGGGTAAACCCTCTCATTTCTCTCGTTTCCCTCTCTCTCTAACCCGAGAGAATGGTAAGATGCTCTGGCATCTCTCTAAAACCATCGCCGGAGGGTAGCCGGTCACCTGCCAGCCATCATGTACCGCTGATCGCCACCGACGCAGGCCACCACCCACAGTGGTTGGAAAACACCTAACCTACCTAAAACATAGATCGAGACCCCCTTTACTCGAATCCAAACTTCTCCTTTGTTAAAAACTAGTCAATCGGACAAGATCTTGGATTTTACCTTCGATAAAATAACTTTCCCGACGACGTTTGGGCTTCGATGAGGGAAGATCTCCCTTCTTCCCTTCGTTATTCTTGTTGTTATGTTCTCTCCATGTTTGGTTTGTGGTTGTTCTCTGTCTCTTATTGTTTTATCTTGTGTTTCTTTTTGTTTCTCGCTGCTTGATGTGTTGTGTTCTATGGAGGTTCAGCCTTATATAGGCTTCAAACATCGACTGTAATGATGATAAAATATGGTGAGTCACCAAACCTATAGTGGTGACTCACCCTAGGTAGTGAGTTATGTGGTTCTCATTGATCTTCTAGAGTCGTCGGAAGAGCTCTGGAGAGGTAACGGTAGCGCGGCTTCCTTCAATTGGATTAGCTAGTGACGGTGTCTGGAATAGGCCCTAGGGTTACAATGAGTACCCTAGGGTTTTGTTGGTTCCTTGTGAACCCTTGGATCTCCTCTGATCGAACAGTAAAGAGCTTTTTGCGGCTGGAGCATCTAGTAGAAACAATAGAAACATTTAGGCTTCTCTCGTGTGCTTGCTGGAATTGTTTCTGGCTCGTTATTTTGTTCTTGTATCAATTGTAAACTAAGTCTGGACCTAACCCGAGTAGGGTTGTAACCGGGCCTACAACTGCACTTGTATCTTGGGCCTGTGTGCGTTGCTTTGTAATTGGGCCTTCGGACTTTGTAAATAATAATATTAATAATATATAATATTACTATATATATAAAAATATAAAATGTCACTCGGACAAAAACTATTGTCGACACAATGATATTTTCCTCAACTCTAAATCTGACCAACTAACTATCAATGAAAAAATTCAACTTTTGGTGAAAAGACGAAGGGACGACTCCAACAGAATGTCTTCCCAACAAGAAATTATAGGTAGGATTAATAGCCATGACCACGAACTCAACGTTATACACAGTAGGCCCTATCAGTAATGAAATCTCAATCTTTCCTAGTACATCCCTTTGGGTTCCATCAAAAGATCTAACAACATTTTGATAGGCCTTCATATGCGAAGTATATATAGGTAACCTTTGCAGACTGGCCATTGGCATAACATTTAGTCCATAAACATTGTCAATTAAGACTCCTAGAAAGATGTGGCCATAACAATGGGTGGTGATTTTTAGAGCTTTCATGGATCTCATTTCACCTTTAGGGATCTCATCATCAGAGAAAGGGATGTAGTTGTCAGTAGCTATATGCCCCAAAATCCCGTCTAACTAATTTTAGGGTGTATCTTCAGTGACAAACTTCTGGTTATGCACCATTAACAAGACATTTCAGTGTACCTCAAAATTCATTAGCAAGTCTAATATTGAAATCTTTGCTTGTTGTTTGTGCAACTGCTCAACCACACTATACTCAATATGTTTTAGGAACCTCAAGATTTCTTGTACTTAAGCCTTAGTCATTAGCTTATTAATTACTGGTGGAGGTTCCTCGTTGAATATCCTTGGCGCTACTTCTACTTTTGGTTTCACTTTTTCAGCTTCTTTTAAAGTTCTAGGAGAATAACATATCCCACTTCACCTATTGTTTTGACGGTCGTATTCCCTTTTATCATTGCTCCAGTTTCTGCTTCTGGCTTTGGTAGCACAATAGACCTTAAACCTTCTAGCATCGATACATTTATAGTGTAATTCCAAGGAACCTTTCGGGTATTCTTAAATGGTAATGTTGAAGGGACTGTAATCACAATCTTCGGAGGTTTTGGTATTCGATTCACTACTCTTAGATTAATATTGATAATCACAGGCTTCTTTACTCCATAAGAAGAAATGGAGCTCCCTAATATAGAAATGTCCATCTCTCTTTTTCCTTCATCTTTGTCAAAGAATTTTATCTCCTTGTTGTTCATCATCATTTGAAGTAATCTCCCAAATTCATGGCAAGACTAAATCTTGGGCCCTCCTCCTAATGATACTCACAATAGAGTCCACGCTCAATTTGCTTTGGCTGTGAATTTTGTCTGATCATACCAGTTTCAGACAATTATTTAAATACCTAACTGATGGAAGACTAAATTTTAGAGACATCTCTATTCACCCTCTTTTTATCATCCTCGTGAACCATATTCACCCCTCGACCTCTATGGTTCAACATTGAGTGAGTAGTTTTAACTAGCGAGTTGAATTCCAAATCCCTTGTATTGATCAAATTTTGCACCGCCTTCTTAAAGGCTAATCAATTCTCAATGGAATGGCATATATTTCTAGCGTGTTAATCATAATGAGCGTTGGCATCATACCAATGGGGATATGGAGGCTGGAGAAGAGTTAACTGATATGGTCGTACTATATGTGCCATTAATAGTGAGGCATATATTTTAGAGTACGGTACTAACACATGTGTGAAGGTCAACCTTTCAACTTCTCTCCTTAGTCCCCTAGCGTCATTTGTATTGGTGTTTGTATAAATCCTTTCATTCCTCAACTAAGTAATCATAACACTCATTGAGGCACCATTCTTGTTGTAGATGGTTATGTTGTTCACCTCGTTTTCTTTTGTCTTGTACATGAACTTTTTTGAATTGCTCTCATCACCTTCTTTAATCCTGCCACTTCTTATAGCATTCTCAATAAGCTCACAGGAAATGACAAGATCATCAAAATTACTAGTAGCATTCTAAAGCAGATGTCCTAAGTACGAGACCCTCGTAGTCTTCAAAAATATTACAATAGCATCTTTCTTTAGTAACGGAGGTTGAACCTGTACAACCTTGTCGCGCTACCTTTAGGAATACTTTCTAGAAGATTCATTATGCTTCTTCTCCATATTTTGGAGAGTTCATCTATCGGGAACAAAGTAGTCACATGGCAGTATTATTTCAGGAACACCTTCGCTAGATCCCTCCAGGATTTAATATGGGTCCTAGTAAACTCATTATACCACTTTGTAGTGGATCCAGATAAACTATCTTGGAAATAGTGGATTAGAAGTTTCTCATTCTCCATACGAGTAGACATCCTTCTACAAAACATTGTGATGTGGGATGAAGGGCAAGCGCTCTCATTGTACTTCTCAAAATATGACACTTTAAAGCTCATTTCTTTACCATCAAGCCCATAAAACGGCTCAACCACATCAATATATTTCATTATTTTCTCAATATTCTTCACTTGCTAAGTAAGTTCATCATTCGTCTTTTTTTCCTCAGAGATCTTGTTCAAATCAAGGACTTTGTTAGCATTGAGGTATCCTAGTTTTACCTTAAAGGTGGTAAGGTAATTAATGCAGAAAGAAGTTCCAGCTTGATGCAACAATGGGTTATCAGTAGTAAATAAAGTTGGTGGACGCATTTCTTGGTACATAGAGGTGTGTACTGGATGTGGATGGGGATGAAACCTAGAGGGTGCATAGGGTCTTCAACGAAACTCTTGCCAATTGTAACGTTCTTCTTGAACATCTTATCTATATATTTCAGCAAATCAATATGGGAATTAGCAATGTTAGACTCAATTTTAGTGAATCGTCCTCTCATCTTTTCGTGTAATTCCTCCAGTTTTTTCTCAATTTTAACTAGTATGTCCTCCATTTCCTTAGTCAATTTTCTTGTTCCAATTGGAAATCATATCTTATTAATTGGGCATTTTATTAAATGAATGAATGTTTTAATGTATGATTTTAAAAATGTGTAAAAAGCATAAACAATGCAAATAAAATGCAAAATGCATGCATGTAAAAGATATTGATCCTAAAATAAAGGTTCATAAAACAATTCTTGGAGAACACATAATGTCTAGGAACATTGAAAAGAGAAAATCAAAAATTACAAATAAAATATTTATCTCCTAATTTTTCAATTCCTATTAGTAGTTCGATGTTGCGTCACTCTTCCTCTGAATCTTGCACCACATAAATCTTTAGGGCTTCAACTTCTTATGATAGCTCAAAGAGTCGTCGGGTGATCTTACATGCTTTAGTGACTAAAATGTATTTTTTAAAGTTTAGTGGCCAAACTATAAAGTGGCAAAAGTACATATGCCAAAAATGTAATTTTTAAAAGATTCATATTTTGGCCCATAAATAAATAGTTTACTTAAAAACTAAGGTTTTCGTGGGAATCAAAATTTTGATTCAATATTTGTATTAAAAGCTATAAAGTAGTAAAGTGTGATAATGAATCTAATGATTAGATCGAACCAAAATTTTACGAAAATTTGAAGGATGGCAGAGAAGGGATAGAGAATATTATTTCCATAATTTAAAACCGTGAAATTTAACATGGAACAGTGGGATTAAGTGGAATTTCCATGTTAAAGTGGAATAGTGAATTTTAGTGACTAAATTAAATTTATGGAAAATTGAAAAGGAAAAATGAAAATTAGCAAATGAGGTTTTATATTTATTTAATTTTTTTATAATGGAGATAAAATGATGCCATGGAAGTAATTATCAAGATTCATTAAGGTTAGAAAAGTCTTTTGGGGCCAAAGTGAATTTTAAATTCATTTTTATTAGAATTTAAACAAGTTTCCAAGAATATTTTCATAGATAATTTAAGAATTTGTGTTCTTCTTCCTCCTCATGGCCTTGAGTTTCCAAAGCCAAGGTAAGTGAGTTTTTTTTTTTCATTTTTAAGCCATTTTATTTAGAACTTGGGCTAAAGTGTGAAATACAAAAATTACTTACACTAACTTCTCTACAAGTTGGTATAATTATTTCATATTTTCATGCTTGAATTGTTGAAGTGGCGATTATGGTGGATGAAAGAGAGATTAGAATTCAATGAAATAAGGTTGAATTGAGATACTATAAGTGTTATAGAGTTAGAATCAAGCATAAAATTCATTGTGAACAATTATAGGGATATGTTTAGTGATTTGGCCACTGTTGAAAACATTTTGATATTTCGATATAACAAATTAAGTTAAATGAATTTTAAGATTTTCCAAAAAGGTTTTCTTAAGTATATTCGATATAATTATTAGAATATCAAAATAATACTCCAAATCTTTCAAATGTCATTTTTAATCCTTACTCAAGTGTAAAATTAAGTTTTAATCTTAAAATAATTTCAAAACGATTTTACAAAATATTTCGAACCATCTCAAAGCCAAAAATTCCAGATTGCTCAGAGGGAACCGATTCCCCCCCAAGGGGGTAACGATTCCCCCTGAATGGTTTGGCTTTGAGAATTCCAGTATGCTCGGAGGGAACCGATTCCCCCCAGGGGTACCGATTCCCCCTGTGTAACAGTCGAAATATTTGAATTTTACACTTAGGGAACCGATTCCCCTTAAGGGGTACTGATTCCCCCCATGCTCCAAACTGTTTTATTAATTGATTTCACACTAAAACGGCTATATTATCTTCATTAATGATCCCCAATGTTCAGAAGTGATTCAAGGTGTATTTAAGCAAGCTTAGAAGCCATTGATCAAAAACAAGAAACATCAACGAACTAGAATCAAGAGAGAATCAAAGAGAAAGCATCAAACCTCAAGTTTGAGCATTTCAAGCCTATTTTTCATTCAATATTCATTTTTCTTTCAAGAACACTTATTGTTCTCAATTGTATTCATTCTTGAGTGTTCTTTTCTTTGTTCTAGAATTGTGCAAACAATCTACTTGTGAGGATTTCCTTGTAAGTTTGCAAATTTGTATTGTTCTCTTTGGGAGAGAGTGTTCTCAAGAATTTGGGGTATAATTCTTGAGGGTTTGTAAGGTTACTCTTTGTCCTCAAAAGAAAGACAAATTAGTGAATTTGTGGAAAATCCTTAGTGTGGATAGCTAAGGTAGTGGACAAAGACTTTGGTTGAGAAAGTCGAACCACTCTAAATCGTTGTGCAATTACTTTCAATTTTCTGCAAAAGCTTCCACCAAAATTTTATTGCCAATTCACCCCCTCTTGGCTGATTCCGTCAATCGATTAACTCAACAATTGGCATCAGAGCCTAACTCATTTGAAGGTTTAATCGCCTCTTGAGTTGATTCGGGAAGAGTTACATCGATAATCAAAGTCATCAATGGCCTCTACTTCAAACTTCGACTCCGGTCTCGATTCGATGCCCGTCAACAAGCCTCCTTTCTTCAATGGGGATAATTATGCCTATTTGAAAAATAGGATGATGTACTTCATTCAAGCAAGTGACATGGGAGGATGGAATGTCGTAGAAGTAGGATACTTCAAGCCTCTCACTCATCCAAGATTATGGAGTGAAGGAGAGACAAAAATGTTCCAGCTCAACTCCAAAGCCATCCATATCATATTTTGTGCTCTTGGACCAGATGAATACGGAAGAGTTTCATCTTGTACAACCGCCAAAGAAATATGGGACAAACTTCAAGTCACTCATGAAGGTACCGATGAGGTAAAGAAATCTAAAATTAGTATTCTAACGCATAGCTATGAAAATTTCAGGATGAAACCAAATGAAGATATCAAAGCTATGACAGATAGATTCTCAACGATTGTCAATGGTCTCAAATCATATGGAGAGATCATTTCAAATGAAAAGCTTGTGAGGAAGTTAGTCTACTCCCTCCCAAAATCGTGGCAATCAAAGAAGACGGCAATCATCGAGTCTAAGGATCTAACATCCTTAACTCTTGAAGAGCTAATCGGTTCACTCCTCACTCATGAAATGATGCTTGAAGATGAGGTGGACCTTGATAAGATTGAAGAGACACCAAAGGAGAAGGAGAAGAAGAAAAACATTGGAGTTGCTCTCAAATCCACAAAAAATGAGAGTGATTCGGATGAAGATGAAGATGACGAGGAAATGGCATTGTTTGCCAAACGGTTCAGAAAAATGATGAGACCTTACCGAGGAAAAAAATTCAAATGAAATGAAGGCCTCAAAAATGAACCAAAAGAGAAGGACCCGATCATTTGCTATGAATGCAAAAAGCCGGGGCATGTCAAATATGAATGCCCATAACTGAAGAGAAAGGGTCAATCAAAAATTAAGCACAAGGCTCATATGGCTACATGGAGCAATGAAGAAGGTTCCGATGAAGAGGAGCAAGAAGTAGCAAACTTGTGCTTGATGGCATTCGGGGAAGATTCTAAGGTAACCTCTAACTCATCTGATTTTGATGATTTATCCTATTATGAGTTATTAGAGGAATATAATGGGTTGGCTACGGATTATGAGAAATTGTTTTTAAAATATAAAAATGATGTTTCAAAATTAAAAAATGAAAATAAACTCATATCCAAAACCAACAACAATCTTGAAAGTAAAATCAAAGATTTGCAAATCAAACTAGAAGAGTTTGAAAAGAAAATTTTGGATTTGCGAAATTTACTTTCAAAGGTCAATGATGATCATCAAAATAAAATTGATGATCTTAAAACTTCTTTTGATAAAGTTGGAACAAAATGTTTTGAAAATTCAAAATCCAACTTTGTTAGAAAAAATTTTAAAAACTACAATCATAGAGGTCCCCAAAGAACCTCTAATGGAAAAATCGTTAGAAGTATATTGGTTCCTAAAGAGCTCATTACTACTAAAGATAATGATATCCTACACAAATAGATACCTAAGGGGACTAGGATTTTGGAAACTAATGAATATGGACCCAAAAGAATTTGGGTACCAAAAAATTAGAAATTAATCTATGTTTGTAGGAAAATGAGCATTGCTACAAGGCACGGGAAACAAATCCAAATTCATGGTACCTTGATAGTGGATGCTCAAGACACATGACCGGAGACAAAAACTGGTTCATTGAGCTTAACGCCAAAAATGGAGGAGAAGTGACTTTTGGTGATGATTCAAAAGGTCACATTGAAGGTATTGGTATTATTGGTAATACCTCTTCCATACAAATTAAGAATGTTTTATATGTGAATGGATTAAAGCATAATATATTGAGTATTAGTCAATTTTGTGATAAGGGATTCAATGTCATGTTTGATATTAATGGTTGTAAAGTCATTGACATTGCATCTAATCGGATTATGCTTGTTGGTCATAGAATAGGAAACATATACATGGTGCATTTAGATTCTATTGATATGACTAATTTGTGCCTAGTTTCTAAGGATGAACATGATAGTTGGTTATGGCATAGGAGACTAGGACATGCTAGTATGAGTGTTTTGTAACGGCTAACTCAAGGTAATTTAGTTCGAGGGTTGCCTAAGCTTAAATTTGATAATGATAAAATCTGTAATGCTTGTGCTAAAGGAAAACAAAAGCGAGTTTCTTTTAAATCCATTAATGACGTATCAACTAGTAGAGTATTACAATTGATCCATATAGATCTTTTTATGCCAACTAGGACTACTAGCTTGGGTGTAAAACAATATGCATTTGTCTTGGTAGATGACTATTCTAGATATACTTGGGTTCTATTCTTAAGTACTAAAGATGAAGCATTAGAAAAATTCATCACGTTTTTCAAAAGTAATCCAAAACGATAAAGATTACTCTATAACTAGTATTAAGAGTGATCAAGGCACTGAATTTGAAAATCTTGGATTTACTGAGTTTTGTAATTCTAATGGTATTAGTCACAATTTTTCAGCACCTAGAACCCCTCAACAAAATGGAGTTGTTGAGAGGAAAAATTAAACTTTAGAAGAAATGGCTAGAATCATGCTTTGTGAAAATAATTTCCCAAAATATTTTTGGGCGAAAGCCACAAATACCGCTTGTTATGTTATAAATCGAGTAATGATTAGGACAATTTTAAAGAAAACTCCATATGAAATTTTCAAAAATAAAAAGCCTAACATTAGCTATTTTCATCCTTTTGGATGTAATGTTTTGTTTTGAATAACGGAAAAGAAAACCTTGGCAAATTTGATGCTAAAAGTGATGAAGGAATTTTTCTAGGTTATTCCTTAAATTCTAAAGCTTATCGAGTATTTAATAAAAGAACTTTAGTTGTAGAAGAGTCTATACATGTTGTTTTCGATGATAATTCCCTTCCGATGAAGGATTCTTGTGTTAATGATGATGTAGGCATTATAAATACAAATGACATTAGACATGACGTTGGAGAATCATCATCAAAAGAAGAAACAAAAGATGAGGAAACTCATGATCCTCTTGAGAATCCAAGTATTGAAGAAAGGGAAATATCTTATCCAAGAGAATACAACTATGTCAAGGATGGTGAGATTATAGGTGATCCATCCAAAGGGGTAACAACTCGATCTTCTCTTAGAAATTTTTGTAATTATGTTGCATTTATTTCATGCATAGAGCCTAAGAATATTAAAGAAGCATTAAATGATGAACATTGGATTATGGCTATGCAAGAAGAATGAAATCAATTTGAGAGAAGTAAAGTATGGACATTAGTTGAAAGGCCTAGTAATAAATCTACTGTAGGTACTAGATGGGTATTTAGGAATAAGCTTTATGATAGTAGTAATATAGTGAGAAACAAGGCTAGATTTGTTGCTCAAGGGTATACTCAAGAAGAGGGCATAGACTATGATGAAACATACGCTCTCGTAGCTAGGATGGAAGCAATTAGAATGTTATTAGCATTTGCATGTTTTCATGAATTTAAATTATATCAAATGGATGTTAAAAGTGCATTTTTAAATGGTTTTATAAAGGAAGAAGTGTATGTGGAACAACCTCCAGGTTTTGAAGATTTAAAATTTCTAGATCATGTTCTTAAATTGACAAAAGCGCTTTATGGTTTAAAACAAGCTCCTAGAGCTTGGTATGAAAGATTGTCAAATTTTTTAATTGAAAAAGGTTTTTCAAAAGGGAAGGTTTACACTACATTGTTTTTAAAACACAAAGGTAAAGATTTATTAGTAGTTCAAATTTATGTTGATGAATTAATATTTAGTTCTACTAATGATGTTCTTTGCCAAGAATTTTCTAAGCTAATGCAAAGTGAATTCGAAATGAGCATGATGGGGGAGCTCTCATTTTTCTTGGGACTCCAAATCAAGCAAAGAAAATATGGCATCTTCATCAATCAAGCTAAATACGTCAAAGACATGCTTAAGAAGTTTGGACTGGAAAATGGCAAACCTCATGACACTCCAATGAGCTCTTCAACAAAGCTTGACTTAGATGAAGGAGGTAAATGTGTAGATGTTAAATTATATAGGTCAATGATTGGATCTCTACCTTATCTAACGGCAAGTAGACCGGACATTATGTTTAGTGTCTACTTATGTGCTATATTTCAATCATGCCCTAAAGAATCACATTTACTAGCTGTTAAGATAATCTTTAGATACCTTAAGGATACTCCTAGTTTAGGACTTTGGTATCCTAGAGACTCTAGCTTTAGCTTGCATTCTTTTTCTGATGCGGATTATGGAGGATGCAAATTAGATAGAAAAAGCACCTCCGGTACTTGCTAATTCCTTGGAAATATGCTGATTTCTTGGTTTTCAAAGAAACAAAATTGTGTTGCATTATCTACCACTAAAGCCGAATACATTTCAGCTGGTAGTTGTTGTGCACAAGTTTTATGGATGAAACAACAACTTTTTGATTATTGAATTGAAGTTGGTACCATTCCTATCAAGTGTGACAATACTAGTGCTATTTGTCTCACTAAAAATCCCATCCAACACTCTAGAACTAAGCACATTGAAATAAGACATCACTTCATTAGAGACCATGTCACTAAGGAAGATGTAGTTCTATAATTTGTTGATACTTTGCACCAATTAGCGGATATCTTTACAAAACCTTTAAACAAGGAAAGATTTTGGACACTTAGGAGAGAATTAGGTTTGACCAACCTATCTTCACTTAGTGTTTAAAATAATTTTAGCACTTTTAAAGACCAAATGAAAAATGCTTAGAATAGTAATTTTTGATTGCATTCATTGTTATTAGTTAGGGGGAGTTTATGATTCTTGATCAAAATTAATTTTATGTTCAAATATAGTTTAAAGATTAATTTGATTGTTTGAACGTGATTAATTTTCAATATATGAGTTGCCAATACCACTAGAGAAAATTAATTTAGCATTTTGTGTGTTTTAAATCGAATTTTAGTATTTTGGTGCAGAGGGAATCGATACCCCCATGAGGGAACCGATTCCCCCTTTGAAGGGGAACAGATTCCCCCCCACAGGGGAATCGATAGCCCCCTGGGGTTCTGGTTTTACCGGGCAGAACCCTTGGTTTTGGCTCAAAACATCTCTTCTCTTCCGTCGTTTCTCCCCTCTACTCTCTCAAATCTCCATTATTTCCTCAAAACAACATTTTTAATCGGAATTCACTTCAAATATCATCTTCTAAACCTGCTTGCATCATTAAAATCGTGCAAACAACATCAAAATCCACTCAATCTCATCTTTCAAGGTAAATTTTTCTAAACTCTCTATTTTATTGATTTTGAACATAAGACTAGTTTTAATTAGTTCTAGATAGAAATAGTGATCGGGCATTGTTGTTTAGTTATTAGAAACTAGATATTACAACTAATTTTATCAAAAACACAAGAATTTTCCAAAAATTTAGAAATTTTTGAAATAAAAAAATGTTTTCAAATTATTGTGTTTTAATTGAATTATGTTGTTGTTATGAAAACTATACACGTATTGTTTTTTTTTTCAAAATCTTATTTTCAATAGTTTTCAAAAACTTTACCCATTAGGATTGATTTAGAGAACCTTGAAATATTGAGGACTTAATTGAGTTTTGGGATTGATTGAATTGCATACATGTGTTTTCTAAATTACAGGTTATCCATCTATTCCGATTTCCTAAACCATGTCCAATCCTAAACGTGCTAGGTCATCATCTAGTCGCTCACATCGTCAACCAAATCCACCTCCAAATCCTCCTCCTATTCCTGAAATTCCAATTCCTAATCCTAATCCTAATCCAGTTGATCCCAATATAACGATCCAAAACTCGTGCTTCAATCATCTTGGTCCTAGAAATCATCATTTTTGGTATTATCAATATTTCGACTCTTACAAAATTAGAGAAGAATGTATCCCTTCTCGTCAAGCTATGTTAGATATTAATTTTAAATATCTTCCTCTTTTACAATAGTGGAAATTTGAAAAACTCTTTGAACTTGAACCCATTGTCTAGCATCAACTTGTTCGTATCTTCTATTCTAATGTTGTTTGTGTTAAAAACCAAACTGAAACCGAAACCATTGGAGTTTGTTCCTACCTCCTAGGACAATTCTTATATATTGACTCGGCTTACATAGCCAATGCATTCGGATTAGATAATGATGGTATTTCAAATGAAAAACAAATCTAAGGATCTCGTTATAAAAGAAGGGATAGTGCAAGTGTCTTAGACCTTCATGAACGTTTTCTTCATCTAATGATTTCTTGGTGGTTTCGACCATCCGGAGGTCGTTATTCTAATCTTAGAGCCTTGGATCTTAGGTGGTTACATTGTTTCGAAAACAATATTAAAATAAACCTACCTCTTTTCCTCTTAAGAAACAAATTAATCTTCTTTCTTTAACGAGAGCGAGATGAATAAAGGATAAGGAAACCGGTGAATGGGTTTGATCGTCTGAAAATACTCCGGGAGCTAGTTCTTCACGAGCTCAACCAGAAGCTGACGACGATCCCGAGCTTCGATAATTAATGCGAAACATCGATGAAGCTGAAGATGAGCCTGAACAGCCTGAGGAGCAGCCCGAAGAGCAAGCACAACAAACGCATCAAATGCCTCCATATTTTCAATCTTTTATGGAGACATTCGATTTCCGATATGCTACCATGGATTCACGCTTTACTTCTATAGAGTCTCATTTATCCATAATGGGAGCTCAACAATTAGAAATCCTCCGAGAGATGTGCACAAACAACGCTTCGATGAATGAACGTATTGATGCACTCTCACACGAGATGGCCGCTATGCAAGCTCGTTTTCCTCCTCCCGATCCGGATGTTTAATTCTGTGTTTAGCTTTAGAACTTTGAACTAAAAGATTTTTGTTTCAACATTTTGATTTTGTGGATTGTTAGACTTTGGATTTGTTTGGATGTTTGAACTTATATATTGTGTGGTTAAATTTATTTATTATTGCATCATTTACATCACTTTAGCAATATGACCAATTTTGCCATATCACAATAATTATGAATATTGATTATGGAACTAATGGCTAACATTTCTCTTGATTGTGATCTTAGCAGCTTAAACTATATATATTCAATTGGCTATATGATTTAAAAACCTTGTTTAAAATCTTTTACAAGTCTTTTTGATTTAACAAAAAGGGGGAGAAGTGTTAAGTGTTTTAAAAGGGGAGAAGTGTTAAAGTAAGGGGGAGTAATTTTTCAAAAACGTCGTTTTTGATTTCAAAATCTTAAAATTACTAAAATGTTTTGTTATATTAAAAAGGGGGAGATTGTTGAAAACATTTTGATATTTCGATATAACAAATTAAGTTAACTGAATTTTAAGATTTTCCAAAAAGGTTTTCTAAAGTATATTCGATATAATTATTCGAATATCAAAATAATACTCCAAATCTTAAAATGTCATTTTTAATCCTTACTCAAGTGTAAAGTTAAGTTTTAATCTTAAAATAATTTCAAAACAATTTTACAAAATATTTCGAACCATCTCAAAGCCAAAAATTCCAGATTGCTCAGAGGGAACCGATTCCCCCCGAAGGGGTTACCGATTCCCCCTGAATAGTTTGGCTCCGAGAATTCCAGTATGCTCGGAGGGAGCCGATTCCCTCCCAGGGGGTACCGATTCCCCTCTGTGTAAAGGTCGAAATATTTGAATTTTACACTTAGGGAACTGATTCCCCTTAAGGGGTACCGATTCCCCCCACGCTCCAAACTGTTTTATTAATTGATTTCACACTAAAATGGCTATATTATCTTCATTAATGATCCCCAACGTTCAGAAGTGATTCAATGTGTATTTAAGCAAGCTTAGAAGCCATTGATCAAAAACAAGAAACATCAACCTACTAGAATCAAGAGAGAATCAAAGAGAAAGCATCAAACCTCAAGTTTGAGCATTTCAAGCCTATTTTTCATTCAATATTCATTTTGCTTTCAAGAACACTTATTGTGCTCAATTGTATTCATTCTTGAGTGTTCTTTTCTTTGTTCTAGAATTGTGCAAACAATCTACCTTGTGAGGATTTCCTTGTAAGTTTGCAAATTTGTATTGTTCTCTTTGGGAGAGAGTGTTCTCAAGAATTTGGGGTATAATTATTGAGGGTTTGTAAGGTTACTCTTTGTCCTCAAAAGAAAGAAAAATTAGTGAATTTGTGGAAATGAATATTTATGGAATTGAATAGCTATATTGGAAGGGTTGAAGATATTATGAAATAGTAAACTGATTTTATATCGATTAAACCTCGATTTTTATTTTATTATTGAATTTAGATTATGCTATTATAATACTAACATCTAGTTTGAATTTTGTTTTATGTATGTGTTGTCGTACAAATTACGACAAGTCTTGTGATTATAGTGATTCAAAGGTAAAGGACTAAATACACGAGTAATAGGGATATCGTATATAAGGATCAGTAGTAAGGCAAAGGTGAGTGGAATTTATTTATTTATTTATAATTGATTGAGGACGAGTTACGATAATTCAACCTCGTATGATTTTTAAAGAATGATTTGATTTAAATTATGGAACATTTCCATAATGTTTACTGAAATGATTTTTGATTTTAATTAGGGTATGAACTGCCTAGAAATTATGTTTTTTGATATATGATATATGATATATAAATATACTACTAAATGGAAATGGTGGATTTATAATGATATGAATTGGAAAGCCCATTGTATGTTGCATTGAGAGTCGAAGGTAGAGTTGTCATTCCATGAAGTTGAGTAATTCCGATTCTGATCCTGATCTGGTACATTCATTTACATTATGTATTACACCATTGATGCAATTGATATGATTGCGCTTGGAGTGCATATGTTGATTCTGATGATAGCACCTGGAGTGCTTAGTGCACACATTTTTCTGACTCATTTACCTTGTATTCTTTTAAATATACATTGGTCTATGAAAATTAAATACGAAAGTTCTTAAATGTGTTTGAACGGAAAAGAATATGGAATGACTACTCTATCTAATATTGATTATCATGATTTTGATAAAATCATGAGATGATGATTTTTAGGTTTTTGATGAGGAAAATGGCTTGAACAAATTGATGTGGAAGTTAAATGATTTTAGTTGAATTAAATTTTAATGTTCCGGTGTATTAATGATATTTTTATGTTCTATCTCACCTTGAATTATTATTACTGCCTCCCTAAGTTTTACTTAGAACGCGATGATTTTCATGTGTAAGTTTGGATAAAAAAAATGGATGTTAAGTGAAGAGTATTTCGAGCATCTTTTGGAAATCGTACCAATCATCAATATCAATAAGACATCTCTGATGTTCCTTTGGTTTTTAGTGCATGTATATATATATATATTTGTTTTCTTTGATAGACTTTTAAAATGGTCTATAATAATAAATTAGGTTATTCTATTTTGACTAGTATTAGCTATATCAGAAAGTATGAATTACTAGCTTTTATATATATATATATATATATATATATATATATATATATATATATATATATATATATACATATATATAGTTTAAATAGTTATTTAAATGTTTTTAAGTATAGCAGTGTTAAGCACTCAATTGCTTAGTTGCTGCCTAAAATCAATTTTGTTTGGATGATAATTTATTATTTTATGATTATAAGCAATTAGTTTTAATTTTCTTTAAAACCTTAAATTGTTGTTTAAAATGAAACAAATTTTTAAGGATTTTTATACTAAGGATGTATGACATGGTTAATGTGACATATGTAACTCGTATTTCGAAATGTATACGGGTTATGAGTGTTACACGGGTAGCTGGAATGAACTAGCAAGTGCTGAATTGCCTTAAAACCATCAGGGGAATATAGCTAATCACACCCCATAACCCATGCAATATAACGTAGCCATCATTCTCACATCAATATAGAACATCCTCTTTCACTACAGCAAAACAAGTTTTTTGCGGCGTTTTTTTTTTACCTATAGCGGTGTTTTTAAGCGTCGCTAAAAACACATGCGGTGTTATAACAAACGCAGCAAAAAACCCCTATGAAAATAGCACCGCTAAAGTTAGCGGCGTTTTCTAACAAAAAATGCCGCAATAGGTTTTGTTATTTAGCGGTATTTGTCAAAAAAAATGCCGCAATAGGTGTTGATGTTTAGCGGTGTTTTCCCTACAAACGTCGTAGTAGGTGTTGAGATTTAGCGGTGTTTTACTTATAAATGCCGTAGAAGGTTTTGATATTTTGCGGCGTTTGTCCCAAAAACATCGCAGAATGTGATGATATTTAGCGGCGTTTTTCCCACAAATGTCGAAGTAGGTTTTCAGATTTAGAGGCATTTGTATCGAAAATGATGCAATAAGGGTTGACAATTAGCGGCGTTTTTATTAAAAATGTCACAATAGGTGTTGAGATTTAGCGGCGTTTTCATACAAACACCTCTAAAGTTCGGTATATAGTGGCATTTCTAGTATACAAACGCCGCTAAATGTATGGTATATTGCGGTGTTTTTTTTTACAAACGGCGCTAAATAACACATAATTTAACAGTTTTAAAAATAATGCTTGATTACCCCAAATCTGTTTTTTCAACCTGTTCCATTATCCAACAAACAAGACAACAATAACATATTCTCTTTATCCATAACAAACAACATCAAATCCAATAAAATAAATAAAAGTTTTCATTAATGTAATATAAATTCAGTTAAACAAGGTTTAGTAACATTAACATAATGCTCATAACATAAATGAGACTACGATGGTGGATTCTGAGGTTGCGTTTTCTATATCATTAGCATCATATCATTGAGTTGTTTTTCAAATTCTTCACATCTCTGCTGATATGTTGCTTATCTCTGTGATGTCGCTGCTTATCTCTATGCTGTCGCTGCTTCTTTCTCTGCTTTCGTTGTTGCTCTGGTTTCATTTCTCTTGCTTCTTTCAAGGAAGAGCACAAGAGTTTAAACATATACCGACTATTTAAATGTGTACAATTTTTTGTAAAAAATACGAATATTCGAAACATTGCTTACATGTATTGAAGAAAATGCATATGATTGATGGAATAAGGGACACTTCCAGTAAATTGATTAAATGCGAGATTGTTGCAGAAAAATAAACATTATGTTAAAAATTTCTAATATGGATAAACTATACAACTAATCACCAAACTATTTTAACTTTTCTAATATTGTCACTAAACTATTTTTTGACAAAATCGCCACTAACATTTATACGTTTGGTATGATTTAACTCTACGAGTAAAACTGGTCATAAGTTCCCAACTGCTAATAGTATCAAAGTCAGAGATCTGGAACCATAAGGGGTTTATGCAAATTCCTCGGTAATGGCATGACCAATTTCTTTGTAGTAGTTCTTGATAGTTCCCTAAGACTACAGTTTTTTTCTATATATATAACTCAATCAAGTTTTGAACTTTGAGTATTCTTATAATACCAATGGAAGTTTGCAAATGCATATTTATAACCAAAATCAGTAACAAAATAATATTTTTTATGAAACCAATAATCAAAAATCTAGAGCACATGTGAGTTTACAAGGAAAAGCTTAACTATTTCATGAGTTGTTAAAATAGTTTGTCATAACATGGAGAAGAATTAGTACAAATCTAAACTCGAAATTGGAAAGATGAGTAAAAACTCAAGTAACAAATAATACCTATTCAAAAAAAGCAATATTTGTTCTTTCACTTCGTTCAAATTTAGTCATGTAAGTGGCTATAAATTACCAAGTGAAGGTAGTTTATTGCTAACTGATGTACTACCAATCGTAGCATAAAAGTAATGGATGATGTATTGACAAATCCTGATTTTTTTTCTTCTTTATCATAACAGATTTACAGCCTTGCAAAGCCCTCAATCATATAAGGCAATATTCAGCCAAACTAAGGCAGAATTCAAATTTCAGGTCTAATCAAGCAACACAGAAAGAACACTATTATAGAGTCCATTGCAAGCAAAAATAATGAGCTTAATTAAGTTTCCCATTGTAGAGTCCATACAGAAAGAACACTATTATAGAGTCCATATACATGTGATTAACGTTATACAACTATCGTTCTTTCAAGTTTCAACCTATGAATGTGAAAATCAAAACTGGTTTCACAAAACTCCTAACATTCACAATTAAAAAAAAAACCAAGCTCAACAACATGGCCGATTGAAAGTAGGGTGCGATGGACAAGAAAACATACCTGCAGGTAGTTCACAGTTGACGACCGGAAGAGTACGACATAGGCGAGATGCTTCGCGATTACGAGTTTTTAAAATTCCTAAATTTAGATAGGAAAAAAACCCATGTATAATGTATTAAATTTAAGCTACAAACTAATCGAAAACAATTTCAATAATAAAATATAGAATTATCAAATGAAAGTTTGTTGCTAACTTATGTACTAAAACATGATGAATACACTCCTACCGAATGTAAAAGGTTTATTTAGGGACGAAGTATAACATTTAAAAGGGAAAAGGAATGACTCCCACTAAATGAACTACAGAAATTTAACCCAATGTAACTCTGTAAAATCTTTGAATTTTAACTTGGAACGATCAAGCAATTCAACTTATGTAGCAACTTTGTTTGTTTCTAAGCTATATTATTCTGAACCCATTTTTTTATAGAAATTGGAGGCCTCATTAAAAACCTCCCTCATAGTAGTCCTATTCCCTAAGGGAAGAACCCATCAAATATAATTCATCTCTTCCCCGTAGTTATATGGCCTAAATTAATTGCAAACGACTTAGATCAAAGATAAGGTGAACTACTTGATGGAGTAGATCATTCTTATGTTCCTCAGAAATGCGATACCCTACCAAGTGAATGAAAATGCAAATACTTTGATGTGTTCATCGTGCTAGCTAAAGAAATTCATACCATTTGATTTGTTAAGCAGTACACGAAAGCACTCCCTTCAGCCATAAATCATCGGATTATATCAATTATGCATAAAAAAAGTTGGAAAAAGAATTAAAGATCATTATTCACTACTTAAACATACAGGAGCAACGAACTAAAAGGAAAGATCAAAGGTACCTCTATCACACAACGTTGATACCTCAAATTCACAAAGCAGACACCTTCAAAAGAAACAATTTGTTGTTCTTTATTTGCTACAGCTTTAGAAAACTATAGGAGACCTAATATTCAATACTTGAAAAAGAACATCTCACATTCATTTGAATTCCAGTTTTCAGTAATTACCTCGGAAAGGGCTCATACGGTTCCAAATTCTCAAACAATTTAATAAAGCACGGCAATGAAGAAATCACAAAATAGTATAAAAACCATAAAATATCATGAATTTAGATTCCAACACACCCTAATAACATTGGGTACGATGGTGGTTGACGAATGGAAGAGTACGACGACGGCGAGATGCTACGTTGATGGTGGATTTTGGGATATGGTGGATGTACGGGGCTAAGGTTTGGAGATTTGGGTGAAATGAGAGCTGAATGAATGAGATACTACGATGATGGTCGAGGTTTGCGTGTTGCATTTTGGGTAAAGCAGAAGATAAGAACAAAAGTTCCCAAAACACAGCGTTTTGAATGGATCAAGACGACATTTAGCGACAGCTTTTTAAAAACGCCACTAAAGTACTAGTATTTAGCGACGCTTATGTTAAAAACGCCACTAAAGTACGTGTAATTAACGGCGTTTGTGCGTAAAACGCCACAAAAAATATGTGTAATTAGCGGCATTTGTGCTTGCAACGCCACTAAAGTACGAACGTTAGCGGCATTTGTATAAAAACGCCACTAAAGTATAGTATTTCTCGGCGTTTATATAAAAATGCAACTAGAGTACGTGTAATTAGAGGCGTTTGTGCATAAAATGCCACTAAAGAACGTGTAATTATTGGCATTTGTGCTTAAAATGCCACTAAAGTACGACCTTTAGTGGCGTTTGTATAAAAACGCCACTAAAGTATAGTATTTATCGGCGTTTATATAAAAACGTCACTATAGTACGTGTAATTAGCGGCGTTTGCGTTTGTGCGTAAAACGCCACTAAAGTACATGTAATTAGTGGCATTTGCGCTTAAAATGCCACTAAAGTACGACCTTTAGCGGCGTCTGTATAAAAACACCACTAAAGTAGAGAATTTAGCGGTGCTTTTATAAAAACGCCACTAAAGTACATTATTTTCCGGCGTTTTCTCATAAAATGCCGCTAAATATGCCGCTAAAACCCCATTTTGTTGTAGTGTTTAGGTATCCAATACGCACTCCAGACAACTTCAGTATCTTTCAGATTTCTCAAAGCGTCAATCCACTCTTTCTTCTTGTGATGATCGGGAAATTTACAATGCTTGAGGAAGTCTAATATAGGAGAGAAATCTCTCTAACAACTTCGAGCCCATCCCTTTCCTACTATCCAAGATTGACTCTACTACCAAACTACCAGTAGCGACACGCTTTTTGTAAATCGTTCTCCAACATATCGTCTACACTCATTTAAGGATCTAAACGTCTCTTCCAAAATAGTTGAAGTGGGATTTATTCTTTTTTCCAAAACCTCAAATAAATCTATCACTGCTATATCAATATGGCTCAAGTCTTTAGGAAAGATAACCAACCCATATACTGCTAAAGATAATTACTTTATTTTTCTCTTCGACGGTGATTTTTCGTGGATCATGCCCTTTAGAGTTACCAAGAAATTTCACACCATTAGTATGTTCGACTACTCATTCCTTGGGTTTACCTATGAGTAATACAATTTTTGTTGTGAAGCCCTTAGACCACATCATCTTGGTATATGTCAGACATTTCTCAATGTTTGGTATGTTCAACAGGGCGGTGTACTCTTCAATAGTTAGAGTCATGTCCACTTTTCCAAAATTGAAACATCGGTAAGCGGAATTCCAGCACTCCGCCACAGCGCAAACTATAGATGCTCATTTTGTCCGGGACGTCTTATGTGTATCCTTATGATTAATTTCTGGTTATTACTAAGTTCGTAGGATACGTTAGTTAGGGTTATCATTAATGATATGTTGGATTTCATAGTGGTTACGTGTTCTATATTAGTGATGCATACGAGTATATACATTGGGTACTTATAAATATTATAGTATTTATATATATAAATAAGTAAGTAACTAAATACTGATTAATGTTTTATTTTGGTCTTTTACAGATTCTAATTAAACTAAGATTACAACGGGCTGGACCAAACGAGCCCAGTTCCCAACAACCCAGTTCTTTAGCCCAACTGAAGAAACCCTAACCCATTAGGGTTTCCTTGTCACCAGCCTCTAGCGCCGCAGCAGGAAGGCCGTTGGATCTGGCTCCATGATCCAACGGTTCCCAGCCCTCTGTGATTCCCGAGCCGACTGCAGACTCACGTGAAGCCACCACCGCATTTCCAGATCGCGCACGACCAACCGAGCAATGGCTCAGCTACCCACAGCTGCCGCCCGTGATCTGCTCTCGCCAGTGCCCTGCAAACACACGAAACAAGAAGCAGAACAGAAGGCACAAAAAACAGAAAGAAAAAAATCAACTAGAAATAGCAGTGAAAACGAAACCAGAAGGGGATTTTGGGCTCTGGGAGTTATCATTCATCATCCAAGCAAAAAAAAACGCTCAACCCATCAGCTATCATCGAAGGAAAAAAGCACAAAACCAAAAAAACACAATCACCAAACCAGTGATCATCGAGGGAACTAGTCATCACGAAGCAGAGAACCAACCATCAAAAGGACCACGAAACAGAAGAAATCCATAACCAGAGTCCAAAAACCCATTAGCATATCAGTCAACAAAAAACAAAGCAAACAAAAAAAACCCTTCACCTTCCTTAGTCGAAGAGCAGAACGTCGCCATCGCCCAAGCCCGAGCCACGTTGGGTCATCAAGGGTAAGATTCGCGTGACTCTTGGTTCCTGTTTCGAGTGGTGGGTATGTAGGGTTTTGTTTTCGTGTTTATTCGTGGGTCGTAGGTCTCTAAAAGGCTAGATCTAGTTGGGGTTTCTGAGTCAGGACATGGGGGTTCTCGTCAGAGTGTTTAAGTGGTGGAGGCCTGGGTTTTGAGTAAACAGACGAGTGAGAAAGGGGGAACCCACGGTGGTCGTGTGGTGTGGTAGTGAGGTTAGGGTTGTTTTTAGCCCTTTTGGTTTTGGGTTTGGTCGGCAAAGTGTCAGGTGACGTCTAGGCTCCTCACCGGAGCCCTTAGGCGGCGGAGGCCACGGCGGTTGGGGGCTTCGGTGAGGGTTGAAGAAGAAGAGGAAAGAGGTTGAGAGAAAATGGTTGGTGGGGGTGAGGTTTCAGCTGTTTAGAGATAGGATGAGAATGAGGATTAGGGTTAAAACTTACCCTTTGTTTCCATATATCCAAAACGCCAAAACGGCGTCGTTTGTGTAGTTCCAAAATGGCAGCGCATTGAGTCTGGGAGTGATACGCCGCGTTTTAGGATAGTTGGGTTAATCTGGTACGAGATCCTTCAGTTTTGAAACTGTTTTGTTTTGGTCCTTGAATGTAATCTGTTTATTAGTAACTTGGTCTTCTTATTTTCCAAGCATTCTGTTTTAGTCCTAAATTTCTGTGTTTGTATTTTGGTCTGTGTATTGTAAACATGTTATGTTTTAGTCCTCAGCCTATGTTATTTTCCCTTTTTATTTGTTTTCACATTTAGCTTGTAATTTCTGTTATTTGGTAATTTAATTCTAGTTGTTTTGATTAATTTACTGATCAGTTTGTATTTTGGTTGCCTAGCTTTTGTGTTTGTCATTTTAGTCCTATATGGTAGCATTAAATTTAGAATTGGGTTTTTAGCGGTAGATTTAATTTTTGTCCATAAGTAATGACATTCATATTACTATTTTATGTATGGTATGTACATTTTTATGTATGTATGTTATGCAATTTTTATTTTATTTTCAACCTTAAGTAAATGAGATAAATATTATATTTGCAGTTATTAAATGATTAGACATAAGAAAATATTTGTTGCAAATTAACATAGTAGGTTTATTTGTTTAATATATAATTATATGTGCATTTTTAGATTTAAATATTTATTCGAATGAGTTGTATTATTTAACTAGTTTATGTATGATATCCTCATAAGCATGACTCGACATTATTACATAATTTGATTAAGGGTAATATCCTTTTAATTTAAAATTGTTTTAAGTGGGTTGTCTTAACTGATTAGATATCCACTTTCGACGATTTTAAATTAAAAGTGTATCCCATCAGTGACACCTAAGAAATTGATTTATCACCTTAAAATTTGGGAACGGAAGAAAAAGAAATATTCGGTTATTTAAATTTATCGAGAAAAGATAGTTAGAACTTATCTAAGATCTGGTCTCGATATTTGTAAATGATCGAATATTCTTTATCTTTCTAATGGCCTGGTAATTTTAATTTAATCTATTTTGGTGCTTTTGATTGTTGTAAAATTCATGTGTTGTTTAATTGGGGATCATAAACCAAACTAAAATCGAATTTTTAAATTTCATTACAAAGACATTAATTAATCGACGAGGTACCGATTTAGGGCGTTGTGGGGGTGCTAATCCTTCCCCACGCGTAACCGACTCCCGAACTCATTTTCTGGTAACGCAAACCTAAATTTGTTGTTTTAATTAAAATTAATTTTTATTTAAAATGACAAAACATTTTTGGGTGTCCAATCACACCCTAATCAAAGATTGGTGGCGACTCTTCGAACCTGTGTTTTTATCGTGAATGAATTCTCAAATTTTCGGAACGAGAGGTTTTCTAAAATCACATTGTTTTTAATTAAAAATCAACCATAAATAGAATAATTAAAAATGACGTGGCTTTTCAAAATCTCGCTCCCCCCACTCGTTTAAAAATCGTTTCGATAGCTTGGCGACTCTGCTGGGGACTTTTTTAGAGAGTCAGGCCTATAGTCGATTAATTAATTGTCTTTGCAAATGAAAGTTATAAATTCGTTTTAATTTGGTTTTTGATCCCGTGTTTGGTTTCAGTACCTTTCTGTTCATATTTTGTCTAACGAATAAATAGTTGTACTGATCTGTTTGTTGTTGGTTTCAGATTATTTATGTGTTTAAAGAGGATTGATTTTGGAATGTTTTGTGATTCTGTGTTGTTTTTGCTTTTCCTCACACACGGCACAGTTGCATTTGCATAACATGAGCTAAAACCCCGCTCTGTCCTATTTAAGTAGGAGTGAGAGACTACTCCCTCGTGTGGTTTTCACCTCCGCATGGGATAGTGGATCACTTCTGGAGCTCACGCCTTATGGTCCTCGTGATGGTATTCACCTCCGCATGGACATAAGGAGGTGTGTTCCCTCGAAATTGAACTCGATCCACTAAAGCCTGTGATGGGCCAGGATTGAGGGTTCGGCAGCCCAAGGGGGCACCGACAAGGACAATTCGAGAACCTATTACTTTACAACCTAACCCGACATGTAGTGAATATAGAGCCCGAACTTAGGTCGAGCCTAACCCGAACCTTAAGAATCCCGTGAGGAGTGTACACAAGGAAAAGCTTTTTGGGTCATTTATTTTCTTTCTATGAATAAATGCATGCGAACTAGATATCATGTGGTTAGGTTAAATTAGATATCATGCGGCTAGGGTTGTGATGTTCAGGTAAAGCATGGGGGTAGATATCATGTTGGGTAGGAAATGATAAAGAATGATTGGGTAGCCAGCATGTGAGGGTAGGATTCTTTAACAAATTATCCCTGATTAATTGACTAATGTTTACTAACTGATTTTCTTTTGTCTTTGTTTTATTCCTTTTGCTTTGCATTGCATTATCCATTTCATGGTGTTGATTTGGGGATCGATGTCCATTAGAAGGCCAGAATATGGAACGAAAGGTTCACAAAGAGGTTGAAGACAATGCAGAGGTTTTGAGATGGTCGGAGCAATCCCAGTTGACTAACGGAGATAGTTTGAAGCCTGGTTACGTGTCGGAGTTGTTTAGCTACACTCACGTCAATGTGCGTCAGAATGATTTGAATGAGCTCTGGGAGATTTGGGAGAGATGTGAAACAGCCGATCAAGAGATGTTCTATCAGTTGTATGGCGACATATCTTACCTTCTAGATGTTCCAATCGATCGAAATCTGTTTAGGGCCCTGGCGCAGTTCTGGAATCCCGGTTACAGCTATTTTACGTTTGGAAGAGTGGATGTGACGCCAACAATAGAAGAGTATCAAGCTTTGCTCTGGTGTCCGAGAGCTCAAGCATATAGGGTCTATACCAAGCCCCCGGTCACTCCTTCGTTCAAGAAGAAATTGCTATCGATCACTGGAATGAGTGAGGATTGGGTTGTAAAAAATATTAAGAAGAAAGGGGACAGTGAATGCTTTCCTTGGTCCGCTCTGAAAGAAATAATCAATCGTCATCCTGATCAGAGAAAGAAGCTTGACCTACTTGCTTTAGGGATTTATGGGCTTGTTATCTTCCCAAAGGTGTTAGGATACATAGACGTATTAGTGGTCGACCTGTTCGAAAGATTGGACAAGCATGTGGATCCTGTTCCCGCTATCCTAGCAGAGACATTTCGTTCTTTGAGTTCTTGCAGACGAGAGGGAGAAGGACGTTTTATAGGATGTGCACCCCTACTGCTAGTGTGGATCCTCAATCATTTCAAGCACGTCGAGAGGGCGCCAGGTCCAGAGTTTCTAGACGGGTTTTCACCTTTGAAAGATTTCCTTTCAAAAGATTGGCCAGGAGGTTTTACCGAAGAAAAATGGATGGTAATCTTCAAAGATATCAGAGACGGTGATGTTCTATGGCGAGCTTCTTGGAATGTTACTTCAGACATACTTTATCGGTGTGGAGAGCGGGATTGGGTCCCTTTGCCAGGTATATGGGGTTCTGTTGGATATACACCTCTGTTGGTTTCCAGACAATATGGGTCAAGGCAGTTCATTCCAGCTACGAGGGACTTGTTAGGGTCAGATTTTGCATTCAAGGGAGATCAATACAAGAACAAAGTCAGAGGGGTTGCTGAAGCTTGGAAGCAGACTCGTCGTGTGAATTTGTTCACCTACGATCTCGAGCCATCACAAGATTACGAGCAGTGGAGAAGCAATCGAGTAAACGACAATATCCCCGTGGTGAATCCTGAAAACATTCAACCTGTGGAAGAACATTTGAGGATAGTACCATCTCCATTAGAGCTAGCTAAGCGCGATTTTGAGGCAGAGAGAAGGCAGTGGAGAATTACTATGCAAAAACTAGAAGATGAGGTGTATCAAAAAGGGTTGGACATCGATATTCAAAAAAGTAGAGCGGATCGAGTTGAAGAAGCAGAGAAGCAACTTCGGTTATATTTTGACGATCTTCAATCAACTTACCAGCGAATGATGAAAGATCAGACAGCTTCCAATTCAAGCAAATCATCTGTTGAGTGGAGACGGGAAGTGGCAAGCTTGAAGAGGGCAGCCGGGGAGAGTCAGGAAGAGCTCAAGCAAAGCAGACATCAGGTAAGGATTTTGTCGAAGGAAAAAAGTTGTTTAGAGCAGCGATTGCAAGAAAGTCAAGCCCAGAGTGAGAATTTGAAAGGGGAGATCTCGAGTTTAGAGGCTGCATTACAACGGTACCGGAACCAGGAGGGTAGCTCGAGTCGTGGAGAAGTCGAAAGTTTGAAGAAGCAAGTAAGTGAGCTCGAAGTCATGGTTCAGGAGTTCCAGAGGCAATCAAGTGAGCTATCGATAGTTCCTTATGAGGGGGATACTCAGTGCCGTTTTCGATGGGAGCGAGCGCATGCGAGAGCCAAGCGAGGAGAAGACCTTATCACTTGTTACCTGGGGCATGCTAGGGGAATCGCACAGTATTTGGTCGACCTATCTCAAGAAGCTGCCGCTATAGGCGAAGAGCTGGATCCTGAGGCTGAAGAGAACCAGAAGATCTTGGAACTGCTAGCACATATACTACAAATAGGCAAAACAGTGCAGATTTATCTGTGATATGTTTCAACTTTGTAATTGAACGTCGTTTCTAATATAAAGAGTTGTTCTAAGGAATTGCCCCGGGATCAACACCCTACATTTTGCATATGCATCATTTTTCGTAATGCATCTTCATTTTTCCTACATCGCACTTTGTTCATTCATAATCATATACTTCATATTCATTAAATAAGATACAAACATTAACAAAAGGAACTGTGTGACAGAGAAATACTGGGAAATTCCAAGCATCACTATAACACAAGGAAGGCCATGGATGATAAGATTGCTCAAATTGAAAGAACACAACTGCAGTTACAAGATGATATAAGGAAAATGCAAGAAGATATGCTTAAGGCTCAAGAGGATATGCTGTCTAAGTTGGCAAGTATGCTGGGAGGGAGAAATCCAGAGAACGGAAAGGCCCATGAGCAAACAAGTGAAGAACCACTTTACCCTCCAGGGTTCACCCCGGTACAGTCTCCGAATATCCAAGGAACATCTGTCCATACCAAAGTACACATAAATCCTGACGGCATTGCAAGTAATCCGCAACCTGGATCTTGTTCGCATCCCGAAGAAAGCCCATATCACCAGGTCCCGGACCTCGATGAAGAAGCAAAGAAGAGCGAAAACAAGTTGTTGCAGGAGCAATATAAGCAGCTAGCAAATGAAGTACAAGCTATGAAAGAAGATACCAGCTTGTATGGTCTCGACGCTAAGGAACTGAGTTTAGTTCCTGATCTGGTCCTACCTCCCAAGTTCAAAACCCCTGACTTCGAGAAATACGACGGTACCCAATGCCCTTCTGCCCATATCACAATGTTCTGCAGGAAAATGACTGGTTACGTAGGGGACGACCAGTTGTTGATCCACTGTTTCCAGGAAAGCTTAGTAGGCTCAGCATTGCGATGGTATAATCAACTAAGGAGAGTTGATGTCAGGACATGGAAAGACCTGGCCAAATCTTTTCTCGACCAGTATAAGCATGTGAAGGACGTCAGGCCTAACAGAATGGTGCTGCAAGCAATGGAGAAGAAGCATAATGAAAGTTTCAGACAATATGCTCAGAGGTGGAGAGAGGTAGCAGTACAAGTCCACCCACCGTTGGTAGAGGAGGAAACGAACCTACTTTTTGTTAATACCTTGAAGGCTCCATTTTTCTCACATTTTGTTGGTAATCCTTCTCGAAGTTTTGCTGATATAGTTACGGCGGGAGAAATGATTGAAATGGCGATTAAAAGCGGGAAGCTTGAGGGAGGAGATTCCAGCAAGAAACAGCCGATGAGGAAGAAGGAAAACGAAGTCAACAAAATAAGGCAGTATGATTCCCATAATATCACAGTGTCCCGACCACAGGGAACGGTAGCATCACCCCAAATTGACAATAGGCAAGGGGCAAGAGATCCAAGGAGAGAGAGGCCTCAATTTGATCCGATTCCTATGACTTATAAGGAGTTATTCCATGAATTATATGATCGACATGTAGTCTCACCTTATCATGTGGACCCTATACAACCCCCGTATCCCAAGTGGTATGATGCTAGTGCTAAGTGCGAATACCATGCAGGGGTTTCCGGACATTCTATTAAAAATTGTCCCGCTTTCAAAAAGGTCGTCCAAGCTCTGAGAAGAAGAAACGTCATCAATTTTGGTGATAGTGAACAGCCAAACATAGCCCAGAATCCATTGCCAAACCATGCAGGAGCCGGGATTAATGCAGTCGCTGAAGAGAAAGGAAGAACGACTGTAAAAAATGTTAGGGAGGTGATGTCACCCATGTCTTGGGTGTGGTGCCAAATGGTCAAGGTAGGACTATTAAAGACTAATCTGCCATGTGAACATTTCAACAATGAAGAGATGTGCCACTACCATAACTGCACAAAACACAGTATACAACAGTGTTCTGATTTCTTAGGGCTGGTACAAGAGATGATGGATAGTAAGGAAATCGAGTTCTTCAAAGAAGGGGATGAGAAAGAAGAAGCGGAAGTTTACGCCTCTGAGGGATCATCCAAAGGGGTCTATAGTGCTAGTTGTCCCCTCGTCATTACTCCCAAGAATCGAGTGGCTGAGAAGGTAGCTCCAAAGGTGATTATTACACCTCCCTCTCCGTTACCGTACAAAGACAATAAACAGGTACCCTGGAGATATACTTGTCAAATAGGAGAGGTGGCAAAGCAACAGGAAGAGGTAGATAAAGTGGGACACATGACCAGGAGTGGTAGATGTTATCACAAAGAACCTGAGAAGAAGATTGCTGTCAGGAAAGGAAAAAGTATCGATGTGCAGATAAAAGAAGATGAACCCATCGTCAATGAGCCAGTAACGGAGAATGAAGCGATGGAATTTTTAAGATTTTTGAAACATAGTGAATACAGTATTGTTGAGCAACTGCACAAGCTGCCTGCCCGTATTTCTGTCCTATCACTTCTTCTGAGTTCAGAGGCTCATCGCAACGCCCTATTAAAAGTTTTAAACCAAACCTTTGTCCCGAAGGAGATACCCACAGAAAAGCTGGACCGACTAGTTGCCAACATCCAGGCCGATAATTTTTTATATTTTTCTGAGGACGAGATCCCTTCTGGGATGATTGGCAATCATAAGGCTCTACACATCACAGTTAGGTGCAAAGGGCATGTTCTATCCAGAGTACTGATAGATAACGGTTCGGCGTTAAATGTGATGCCCTTGGTGACCCTGAAAAAACTGCCAGTGAACAGTACCTTGATGAGAAGCTGTCAAAGTGTGGTTCGAGCTTTTGATGGAACGAAGAGAGAAGTTCTAGGCAAGATTGATATCCCTTTGACTATTGGCCCGGTGATATACGAAGTGGAGTTTCTTGTGATGGACATCATGCATACATACAACTGCTTATTGGGAAGACCCTGGATTCATCAGGCCAGTGCGGTTCCGTCAACGCTGCACCAAAGGATAAAATTTGCAATTGATGGGAGGCTTATATGCATTCATGCTGAAGAAGACATTATTGCTTCGGTTTCTACTACTGCTCCATACGTTGAAGTGGAAGAGCAAGCTGTTGAATGTTCTTTCAGATCATTGGAATATGTCAATGCCATGTTTGTGGCAGAAGGAAAGAAGATCCCGAAGCCTAGATTGTCAAACTGCACCAAAATGGGGCTTAAGCTGACTCTTGGAAGAGGAGCAAAAACTGGCAAAGGGTTTGGAATTCGGTTGCAAGGACTGGTGGGCCCAATCTACCCTGTAACTAAAAGAGACAGATTCGGTTTAGGGTATCAGCCGACTTTAAAAGAAAAACTGAGAAGCATCAAGAAGATTCAAGAATTGAGAAAGGCAAGATTGACTGGTGAGAACCCGAGCTGGGAGCCCATGACATTCCCGCCATTGAGCAGCATTTTCGTATCAGGAGGATATATATTTCAAGGGACTTTGGAAAGCAGTAAAGTGATAGTTGAGAATGCCTTGGAGGACTTGGGCATTAATGTCCTAACCGATGAGGAGTTCAAAGAAATGAGAGCTACGGGCATTTACCCTGCGCCACCAGGCTTTGTGTTGAACAACTGGACTGCGGAGGAATTGCCTGTAGTTTACAAATCTTTTGCCGAGTAATACACTAGAACTCTTCCCTATTGTTCATACCCTGGGACAATAGGTGATTTGGTGTAAAGGGTTAAGTTGTGTGTTTTTACTTGCTTTCAATAAAAGATGTGTTTTGTTAATTCCCAAACGGCAAACATTTTCTCATGCATTTTTGTTTGAATGTATGTATGTATTATTCCTTTATATTTGTTTATATGGGAAAAGATTCTCCCATATGTATATATGTATATATATCTTCTTTTTCGTTATCCTTTCAGGAACTCAGATATCAATAATACGAATGCTAATGACTCTGACCCGGAGATTGATTTCGAGATGCCCATATGTCAAGGGGAAATCGAAGGTTGTGATGATGACGAGGGATGTGAACTACCTTCAGAATTGCTAAAGATGGTGGAACAGGAAGATGAGCAGATTCTGCCTCATGAAGAGCTTACAGAGACCTTGAATTTGGGTACGAATGGGGATAGAAAAGAAGTTAAGATTGGTACCACTCTGTCCGCTGAAGGAAGGCAGAGCTTGATAGAATTACTTCAAGAATTCAAGGATGTATTTGCTTGGTCGTACGAAGATATGCTAGGTCTGGATACAGAATTGGTTGTCCATAAACTACCGATAAAGCCTGATTGTAAGCCCGTACAACAGAAACTGAGAAGAATGAGACCCGAGATGCTGCTCAAGATTAAAGAAGAAGTGAAGAAACAATTTGATGCTGGGCTTCTCACAGTGGCCAAATATCCTGAGTGGGTAGTAAATATTGTCCCAGTACCAAAGAAGGATGGGAAAGTACGAATGTGTGTCGACTATAGATATCTTAATAGAGCTAGTCCAAAGGATAACTTTCCTTTGCCACATATAGATACGTTAGTGGACAATACTGCTGGAAATTCCTTATTCTCATTTATGGATGGTTTCTCCGGCTATAATCAAATTAAAATGTACCCTGAAGATATGGAGAAAACAACGTTTGTCACTATGTGGGGGACGTTCTGTTATAAAGTCATGCCGTTTGGATTAAAGAATGCAGGGGCAACCTATCAGAGGGCCATGGTGACGTTGTTTCATGACATGATGCATAAAGAAATTGAAGTCTATGTCGATGATATGATTGTCAAAGCCAAGACGGAGGAGGAACATATCAAGAATTTGAGGAAGCTCTTTCAAAGATTAAAGAAGTGCCAACTAAAACTTAACCCAAATAAGTGTACTTTTGGGGTGATATCGGGAAAACTGTTGGGATTCGTAGTGAACCGAAAGGGAATTGAAATAGATCCCGATAAAGTAAAAGCCATTCGAGATTTGCCAGCCCCAAGAACATAGAAGGAGGTTCGAGGATTTTTGGGGATATTAAATTACATCGCTTGGTTTATCTCGCAGCTGACCGAAAAATGTGATCACATATTCCGCCTTCTTCGTAAGAATGATTCAGGAGAATGGAGTGAGGATTGTCAAGAGGCTTTTGAGGCAGTAAAGAGATATCTTTCGAATACTCTGACCCTAGCGCCACCTATCCCAGGAAAGCCTTTAATTCTTTACTTGTCCGTTTATGACAATTCAATGGGATGTGTGTTGGGGCAACATGATCAAACTGAGAAGAGGGAGAGGGCTATCTATTATCTCAGTAAGAAGTTCACTTAGTGTGAGGCCAGATACTCACCAATTGAAAAATTGTGTTGCGCTTTAGTGTGGGCTACCAGAAGACTTAGACAGTATATGTTGTATCATACTACCTGGCTCATATCTAAGCTGGACTCTTTAAAGTATCTAATGGGGGTACCTGCATTGTCTGGAAGGTTAGCCCATTGGCAAATCCTGTTGTCCGAATTTGATATCCAGTATGTAAGCCAGAAGGCAGTTAAAGGGAGCGCCATAGCAGAATTCATTGCGAGTAGGGCTTCAGAAGAATATGAACAGTTGAACTTCGATTTCCCGGATGAGGATTTAATGGCTATCTCGGAGGAAGAAACAATTGCTCTCACTGGTAAATATTGGAAGATGAACTTTGATGGTGCTTCAAACGCCTTGGGGCATGGGATTGGGGCAATCTTGGTCTCACCAAGTGAAGAGCATTATCGTTTTACCAGTCGGCTCAATTTTTATTGTACAAACAATATGGCTGAATATGAGGCTTGTGTTATGGGTCTTAGAGCAGCTATTGAACTCAAAGCAAAAATACTGAGGGTATATGGGGATTCAGCTTTGGTAATTTACCAGCTCAGAGGTGAATGGGAAACCAAGGATCCAAAACTTGTGGAATATCGTAAATTAGTTCTGGGACTTATTGAAGAATTTGAAGAAGTGACTTTCAATTACCTCCCCAGAGAAGAAAATCAAATGGCAGACGCCTTGGCTACTTTGGCAGCGACCTTTAAGATGAACGAGCATTCAAGTATGATGCCTATTGAGATGAAGGCTTACGAGTATCCAGCCCACTGCTTTAACATTGAAGAAGAAGATGATGGAGGACCTTGGTACTATGATATCTTTCAGTATATAAGATATCAAAGTTACCCCGAACAGGCAACTGAGAATGACAAAAGAACCATTAGAAGAATGGCAGCAGGGTATGTGCTTAATGATGAGACCTTATATAAGAAAAGCATGGATCAGGTCTTATTAAGGTGTGTGGACACTAAAGAAGCGAAAATGATTCTGGAAGAAGTACATGAAGGAATATGTGGCACCCATGCTAGTGGGCATGTAATGGCCAGACAGATTATGAGATTTGGGTATTATTGGTCAACCATGGAAACTGATTGCATCAATTATACCCGAAAGTGTCACAAGTGTCAGATTTATGGGGATAGAATGCACACCCCTCCTCATCCGTTGCATGTGATGACAGCTCCGTGGCTGTTTTCTATGTGGGGCATGGACGTTATTGGGTAAATTTTTCCGAAAGCGTCAAATGGTCATCGCTTCATTCTGGTAGCAATAGATTACTTCACCAAGTGGGTAGAAGCAGCTTCCTATGCAAGTGTTACCCAGTCAACGATATGTAGGTTCTTGAAGAAAGAAATCATCTGCATATATGGCTTACCAGAGAGAATTATCTCTGACAATACGTTGAACTTAAACAACAAGATGATGAAATCTGTATGTGAGCAATTCAAAATAAAGCATCATAATTCCACGGTTTATCGCCCAAAGATGAATGGGGCACTGGAGGCGGCTAATAAGAACATTAAGAGGCTTATAGAGAAGATGACTGAAACTTATAAAGATTGGCATGAGAAGTTGCCATTTACTCTGTTTGCCTATCGGACTTCTGTACGGACGTCTACTGGGGCAACTCCGTTTTCTCTAGTTTATGGGATGGAAGTTATCCTCCCTATTGAAGTGGAAATTCCCTCGCTCCGGGTTTTATCAGAGGTGAAGCTAAATGAGGCAGAATGGGTACAGGCCAGATATGACCAATTGAATCTGATTGAAGAAAAGAGATTGAAGGCTATTTGTCACGGTCAGATATACCAGAAGCGGATGATACGAGCACATGATAAGAAAGTTCACCCTCGAGAAATCCACGAAGGAGATTTGGTGCTCAGGAGGATATTGCCCATTCAAAAAGATTTCCGAGGGAAATGGATGCCCAAGTGGGAAGGACCCTATGTTGTCAAGAAAGCTTTCTCTGGGGGAGCTCTGGTCTTAACTGAGATGGATGGGTCTGAATTACCTCATCCAGTGAATTCTGACGCAGTTAAGAAGTATTTTGCTTGAAGAAAAAAGAAGAAGAAAAAAATGAGTGAAAATGAAAAAATAAAAAAAATAAAAAATGAATGAAAAAATGAAAAAATGAGGGTTCAAGATGAAAACTCGAAAAAGGGCGTCTTGAAACCAAAGGAGGTCGAGTCGAAAACCCGCAAAGGGCGATTTGATTTTAAATTCAGAGTTCGTGTATGGTGGAGGATCTGAATTGTTTTTGGGGAGTAGGAAGATCTCCTGATATGGGCAACGACAATGGCCATTGGGGTTGAGACCAAAGATCAATGAGTCTCGATGGGGACAACCAGATGAGGAATTGAATGCACGTGAGATTCAATATTGGTTTATGGCATCCAATAATGGGAGATTTTGGGGTCCAGAAAGGGTTTCGCACTCTTAGGTGTCATCATAATTTTGGAGATCCTTTTGACAGAAGCTACACTCGAGTCATTCTGACGGCGTGCCAGTTCAAAGGCATTTGTGTTATTGATATTTGAAGACACCTATCCTTTTATTCTTTTTTCCAATTAAAAGTTTGCCATGTAGTTGCCTAAAAATTCTCTGCATTTATATAAATAAAGAGACACTTTCCCTTTTCAATTTCCCTTTTACAAGCATCTAATTTTGAAAGAGTTAAAACGCATAGCTTAACTCTTGGTACATGAGATCATTTTGTATTATTATGCAAAACGTTTTGGAAATACATGTATTTTGAAGCTAAAATTGGTTTTAGCATGTATGTTTGTATGGTTATGGGAAGCAGAAACCTTGGGATTCATAGAAAGTTCCAGTCATTAATTGATGACCCAAAGAGGCTGTTATTCATCGAGAAGTTGGTCATGGGTACTGGCGGGTTTGAAGAAAGAAAGAAGTCAAAGTCCTGTCAAACCAAGAGATATGGTATGGGGATTGTTAACTGGGGTGAACTGGTCAAATGTTCAGTGCCCAAGACAAAACCAAGATCCATCGAGAGATAGTGATCCTTTGAAGAAGAAAGTGCATTAAATTGCATAATTGCATACATCGTAGGCATGAATAGGAGCATAGCATTGCATGATGATTTAAAACATCTACAGGTTCCCCACGTTTGATGGAGATTGTTCGAGTCTTATACTCTCTGAAGAAATAGGGGGCATATGCGATTTATGAAGATTGTGGGTCTTATACTCTCTGAAGAAATAGGGGGCAGACGCGATCGTTGAAGATTGTTCGAGTCTTATACTCTCTGAAGAAATAGGGGGCAGACGCGATCGTTGAAGATTGTTCGAGTCTTATACTCTCTGAAGAAATAGGGGACAGACACGATTGTTGAAGATTGTTCGAGTCTTATACTCTCTGAAGAAATAGGGGGCAGACACGATTGTTGAAGATTGCTCGAGTCTTATACTCTCTGAAGAAATAGGGGGCATACGTGATTTATGAAGATTGTGGGTCTTATACTCTCTGAAGAAATAGGGGGCAGACGCGATCGTTGAAGATTGTTCGAGTCTTATACTCTCTGAAGAAATAGGGGGCAGACGCGATCGTTGAAGATTGTTCGAGTCTTATACTCTCTGAAGAAATAGGGGACAGACGCGAATGTTGAAGATTGTTCGAGTCTTATACTCTCTGAAGAAATAGGGGGCAGACACGATTGTTGAAGATTGCTCGAGTCTTATACTCTCTGAAGAAATAGGGGGCAGACGCGATTGATGAAGATTGTTGGTCTTATACTCTCTGAAGAAATAGGGAGCAGACACGATTATTGAAGATTGTCCGAGTTCTATACTCTCTAAAGAAAGAGGGAGTGAACCCGTGGGCAGAAGATTTTCCAAGTCTCACTCTACTCTGAAGGAAAAGTGGAGCGGATTAATGTGTCAAAGTTATTATGACCGGAAAAATTTGACCATCTTTTGATCTTTGCTCTACTCTCGTTGCACGATATTGAACAAAGAGGGGCAGCTGTAGATGCTCATTTTGTCCGGGACGTCTCATGTGTATCCTTATGATTAATTTATGGTTATTACTAAGTTCGTAGGATACGTTAGTTAGGGTTATCATTAATGATATGTTGGATTTCATAGTGGTTACGTGTTCTATATTAGTGATGCATACGAGTATATACATTGGGTACTTATAAATATTATAGTATTTATATATATAAATAAGTAAGTAACTAAATACTGATTAATGTTTTATTTTGGTCTTTTACAGATTCTAATTAAACTAAGATTACAACGGGCTGGACCAAACGAGCCCAGTTCCCAACAACCCAGTTCTTCAGCCCAACTGAAGAAACCCTAACCCATTAGGGTTTCCTTGTCACCAGCCTCTAGCGCCGCAGCAGGAAGGCCGTTGGATCTGGCTCCACGATCCAACGGTTCCCAGCCCTCTGTGATTCCCGAGCCGACTGCAGACTCACGTGAAGCCACCACCGCATTTCCAGATCGCGCACGATCAACCGAGCAATGGCTCAGCTACCCACAGCTACCGCCCGTGATCTGCTCTCGCCAGTGCCCTGCAAACACACGAAACAAGAAGCAGAACAGAAGGCACAAAAAACAGAAAGAAAAAAATCAACTAGAAATAGCAGTGAAAACGAAACCAGAAGGGGATTTTGGGTTCTGGGAGTTATCAGTCATCATCCAAGCAAAAAAAAACGCTCAACCCATCAGCTATCATCGAAGGAAAAAAGCACAAAACCAAAAAAACACAATCACCAAACCAGTGATCATCGAGGGAACCAGTCATCACGAAGCAGAGAACCAACCATCAAAAGGACCACGAAACAGAAGAAATCCATAACCAGAGTCCAAAAACCCATTAGCATATCAGTCAACAAAAAACGAAGCAAACAAAAAAAACCCTTCACCTTCCTTAGTCGAAGAGCAGAACGTCGCCATCGCCCAAGCCCGAGCCACGTTGGGTCATCAAGGGTAAGATTCGCGTGACTCTTGGTTCCTGTTTTGAGTGGTGGGTATGTAGGGTTTTGTTTTCGTGTTTATTCGTGGGTCGTAGGTCTCTAAAAGGCTAGATCTAGTTGGGGTTTCTAAGTCAGGACATGGGGGTTCTCGTCGGAGTGTTTAAGTGGTGGAGGCCTGGGTTTTGAGTAAACAGACGAGTGAGAAAGGGGGAACCCACGGTGGTCGTGTCGTGTGGCAGTGAGGTTAGGGTTGTTTTTAGCCCTTTTGGTTTTGGGTTTGGTCGGCAAAGGGTCAGGTGACGTCTAGGCTCCTCACCGGAGCCCTTAGGCGGCGGAGGCCACGGCGGTTGGGGGCTTCGGTGAGGGTTGAAGAAGAAGAGGAAAGAGGTTGAGAGAAAACGGTTGGTGGGGGTGAGGTTTCAGCTGTTTAGAGATAGGATGAGAATGAGGATTAGGGTTAAAACTTACCCTTTGTTTCCATATATCCAAAACGCCAAAACGGCGTCGTTTGTGTAGTTCCAAAATGGCAGCGCATTGAGTCTGGGAGTGATACGCCGTGTTTTAGGATAGTTGGGTTAATCTGGTACGAGATCCTTCAGTTTTGAAACTGTTTTGTTTTGGTCCTTGAATGTAATCTGTTTATTAGTAACTTGGTCTTCTTATTTTCCGAGCATTCTGTTTTAGTCCTAAATTTCTGTGTTTGTATTTTGGTCTGTGTATTGTAAACATGTTATGTTTTAGTCCTCAGCCTATGTTATTTTCCCTTTTTATTTGTTTTCACATTTAGCTTGTAATTTCTGTTATTTGGTAATTTAATCCTAGTTGTTTTGATTAATTTACTGATCAGTTTGTATTTTGGTTGCCTAGCTTTAGTGTTTGTCATTTTAGTCCTATATGGTAGCATTAAATTTAGAATTGGGTTTTTAGCGGTAGATTTAATTTTTGTCCATAAGTAATGACATTCATATTACTATTTTATGTATGGTATGTACATTTTTATGTATGTATGTTATGCAATTTTTATTTTATTTTCAACCTTAAGTAAATGAGATAAATATTATATTTGCAGTTATTAAATGATTAGACATAAGAAAATATTTGTTGCATATTAACATAGTAGGTTTATTTGTTTAATATATAATTATATGTGCATTTTTAGATTTAAATATTTATTCGAATGAGTTGTATTATTTAACTAGTTTATGTATGATATCCTCATAAGCATGACTCGACATTATTACATAATTTGATTAAGGGTAATATCCTTTTAATTTAAAATTGTTTTAAGTGGGTTGTCTTAACTGATTAGATATCCACTTTCGACGATTTTAAATTAAAAGTGTATCCCATCAGTGACACCTAAGAAATTGATTTATCACCTTAAAATTTGGGAACGGAAGAAGAAGAAATATTCGGTTATTTAAATTTATCGAGAAAAGATAGTTAGAACTTATCTAAGATCTGGTCTCGATATTTGTAAATGATCGAATATTCTTTATCTTTCTAAAGGCCTGATAATTTTAATTTAATCTATTTTGGTGCTTTTGATTGTTGTAAAATTCATGTGTTGTTTTATTGGGGATCATAAACCAAACTAAAATCGAATTTGTAAATTTCATTGCAAAGACATTAATTAATCGACGAGGTACCGATTTAGGGCGTTGTGGGGGTGCTAATCCTTCCCCACGCGTAACCGACTCCCGAACTCATTTTCTGGTAACGCAAACCTAAATTTGTTGTTTTAATTAAAATTAATTTTTATTTAAAATGACAACATTTTTGGGTGTCCAATCACACCCTAATCAAAGATTGGTGGCGACTCTTCGAACCTGTGTTTTTATCGTGAATGAATTCCCAAATTTTCGGAACGAGAGGTTTTCTAAAATCACATTGTTTTTAATTAAAAATCAACCATAAATAGAATAATTAAAAATGACGTGGCTTTTCAAAATCTGGCTCCCCCACTCGTTTAAAAATCGTTTCGACACAAACAATAGCAGCATCAATAAGAACTTTTATCAACTCGACTATATCCCCATAAGCTAACCTAAACAGTCCTTTTCCACTTTTGTCCCATCCTTCCCAAATTTTTAAAAGCTTTGACCAATGGTTTTGTCTAATGGTTAATGAGACTTTCTCAGGTAAATTGGATCCCTCACCAGCAATGAGACTATCTCCAAATCGAGCTTGCTTGTCCCCCGACCATGGCTGAATTTCTGAAATTTTGTCAAAAACATCAGAGGCAATTGTCATTTCATGAACCTTCTAAGATGACAAGATAATTCAGGGATCAATATCTTCTACGTCATGTCATTTTTATGCAATGAAAATAAAACATGCAAGACAAAGAACAAAAATAAATAAGTTAGTAAAATTAGGAATTATAAAAGGAAAGCAAATTTCAATTCAATTCGCAAATAAACACATTAACTAAACACAACGAAATTTAAAACCTTAATTGCATGTGTTATAATTCTCTTAGGGTATCCACATGGCTCTAGAAGGGTAGACTTACTAAATTCTTTATATGAAGTTTGGTTTTAAAAGGGTTCCCAAACTATCCTTACAACCTGCTAAAGTAAATAAGGACTTTGATTCTTACCCATTGCAAACTTTACGAATCGAATTTAGTATAGGGGATCACATCACTATATGCCTGTCATAGAAGACAGTGTCTATACAATCATAAAGGATGTTGTCCAGAGGTACTTTACTAGACCTACACGAGGAAAACCAATAATCCTTGGTGGTGTGGTGTTTTTCCCCTACATAGGTGTAACGGGATGAAACTCGAGTATAGACCTATGATATGCAAAATTCATATTTATATCCAAACAAGTGAAAACATTAACTAGAGAGAAAATCATTTTTTCAAATTTTAATAAAGCATAATGAATCGTAAAATAAATAAATTCATACTCAAAATTTTCAAATTTCAAATATAGGACAAACGACTCGTGGCTCAAATCTTTATTTTGTTTTATAAAATAGAATTCCCCAGCATAGTCGACAAGTTGTACCAACCGGCCCTTCGGGGGGAAACCGACTAGTTACGCTGATGGGGTTTTTAAAAAGATTTTGATAGAAAGATTGGAGTCACCACCAATCATTTTTAAGGTGTGATTGGGACACCTAAAATCGAGTAATTTTAATAAAATATTTTATTTTATCAAAATACCAAATTTTGGTTTGCAAAAATCAAAAGTCAGGTTCAGGGGTTAGTTACGCATGGCGAAGGATTAACACTCTCACAGCGCCAAAAAATTAGTACCTAGTCGACTACACTATATTTTAAAATTGAAAATTTTGAGTTCAAGGGTTTTATTTAATTTGAAATTCATAATGTATGCAAATTTTGAAGAGGTTGTTGGTTTAGCAATACAGATAACGACCACCACGGGCACTAGCGGAAGTTTCATTATCGATCCCAATAATTAAACGTTATCTCAAGGATTTAGAAATCATGATGCAAGGTTTTGAAAAGGATATTGATTTACTTCGGGAACTACCAATGGTCACTCCTAGAACATAATGCATGGAGATACATCATTAATCTATTAATAAATTAACATTGCCTTTTTTCAAACAAATGCATCGAGCAGACCCCACAACTTACCAGCACCTTTTGAGACCCGAACGAACCTCAACAGCAGCAACAATAGTAATTAAACAAATGGAACCAATGACGTAGCTGCCCATAGCTACAACAGTAAACCCCTAAAAAAAATTATGAAAAATTATGTAACTAATATTTTATTTTAAATATTTTATCTTTAAATTTTTAATTAATTTATAATTATACGTCGAGTCTTTTAAAATTTTAAATTTTTATAAATTAAATTAATGATGCTCAAAGATACCAATATTCATTATTAGTGGTGTTTAACAATGTTCGTCGAGCGTGACAGACTCATTCGTTCTCTGCAAAGGGCTTTGGTTTATTTGAGATGTACATTTGCTAGCAGCTTTGTTGGTCTTCGAATAAATACAGAGCAACTCTATTGCTATTTTCGATCCCTTGTAGAAATTTTACATATTTTAGAGCAATTCTATTGCTATTTTCTTAGTTATTTTTTATTTTATTTACAATTCTCGATCCCTTGTAGAAATTTCACATATTTTAGAGTGATTCTATTGCTATTTTCTTAGTTATTTTTTATTTTATTTTATATGGTTAAATTGATAAAATAGATATAATTAAATATTAATAATTATTCAAAATAATATTTATTATTGATAATCTTACATTACCTTTTCACCTATATTTTCAAATAATAATCTATATCAGTTTAAATATTAATTCAGAAAGTCGTTTGTATTATTAGATTATTTTTGGAGTATATATTGTTGGTGGAAAGTTAAAAACTGGTCTATTGTAAAAATAGTGATAAGCGTATTATACTTTTAAGTTTAAGGTTACTTTTACTTCAGTAGACCCAAATTATTATTTTCACTCATATAGTATTTTTTATCAATTTAACCTCTAAGTTATTTAAAGCATCATCCTAAATTCTAATACCTAAATCCTAAACCTTGAATCTTGAATCCCGAGCCCTAAACTTATGGCTCTAAAACCATAAACCCTAACTTATAAATCTAAAACTCTAAACACTAACTTAAAACCTAAAAAATAGTAAATATTTTAAAAATTGACGCAATTAAATAAGTTCAAATGCTAAATTAATGCAAAAAATCATAGAAACAAGAATGATAAATTGAATTTACTACAAAAACAAAAGTAACATCTAAGTTTTTTTTATTTTAAATTTCAAATATACATACTTATAATCATTCTATCCTTATTTGTCAATTTTTACTTTACCCTAACGATGTTTTTAATAATAGCCAAATAAATAAAAATATAATATTCTAAAACAATATAAAAGAATGGTACATGTGATGCATATTTCATTGAAACATTTATGCCACGTTTTGTTACACCATCTAGTTCATCAACTCATACTAATGAAACTATTTGAAACCATAGTATCAAATTGCAGTTGTAGATTTTGTTGCGTATGCGGTTGTGGTGTCGCGGTTGCGGATGCTGCGGACGTTACTTAACGTGTTGCGGCTGTCGTGAGCATGATCGCTTCCTCAAAAATCACAATACATCTAAAATATTATATTTATACATTTTACAGTTATCTTTTAACATACTAATATTAATATACTCTTTTAATATTTTATTTTGAAATAAAATATTAATTTCATAGATAAAAATTTATTAAAAACAAATATAAACCATAGAAGTGTTATCATACTAGATAATGAGTAATAACATTTATAATTTTAATGAATAACATATAAACAATATCACTAAAATCATATCAAATTTTTTATATTGTAACATAAAAATATTCATTTTACAAAACTCAGAAAGAAAAAAACAAGACAACTACAAATATAAAAATTATATATCTTACAGTTCACCACCAAAATGAATGGCGTTACGGATCTAAAGCATTTCCATCTTCGTCATTGTTTTGGTTTTGATTCCTTCCTATTCCATGTGAAGAAGACATTATATTATGTGCATCATAAGATGCATCATTGGTAGGACACATGTATGATAAATGATGGCCAAAAAAATCCATAAATTGAATTTTGTTCAAGGTAGTGTGGATAACATGAATTTGGTTGGTAAGAATGAGAACCATGAGATGATTCACTAATTTTATTATCATTTGTAGTTGAATTATATGATGATGAACCTGCAAATTAATCATAAAAGTGTTCTCACATCCTCTTATGAATTCTATCATCATCATCTCTTATATTTTGTGATGTACTTGTTCTATACAAACCTGCATTATCATCGTAAGGATATTTGGATGTACCTTGATCTCCATGAAAAGAAGTAGAATAAATGTGTTCATATTCTGGTTGGTATGTACCTTCATTATCACCACCATGATCATTACAACCACCACCATCATCGTCGTCGTCATATTCATCATCATCATAACTTGATGTCGATAGTTGAACATTTTCCTCATTAAATGGAGTAGGTGAATTGTTCATATCTTCACCTTGAGTTTCTTTATCATCATCATAATAACTTTTTATTTTATTTTATTTATGATATTATTTATTTATTTACATTGGTCTGATCCCAAATTATGTAACCATGCCTATCAATTATTTGTTTTTTTTTTATTTTGTCAAGGAATATATTCCACTTTTTTATTTTGTCAAGGAATATATTCCTTTTTTATTTTATTTATAATATTATTTATTTATTTATTCTTTATACTATAGATTAGATAAAATTTTATAGTTTCATAATAAATAGATAAAATACATATACTATTATAATGTTATAAAGTGAATTTCTTTCTTATACAAAATGTATATAATCATAAATAAACATATAATTATGATACTTAATGTTAATATAAAAATTTAATTTAAAATTATTCACATCAATTTTAGATATGAAAAAAAATTCAATTTAAAATTAAATTAATTTAATTTTAAAATAACGTTAATAAATAATTTAATTAATTCAAATTTAAGTAACTAATTTTAAACATAACTATTATGATATTATTAATAATATATATTTATAATCCAGTTTTAAGAATTAAATTAGAACAATTCATCTATGTAATTTTATATTTCAGTAATTTAAGTTTGTTGTGGCGCAATTTATAGTGTGTACAGTATTACGTAACGGTTTTTTTCCGCAACAATTGTGATACGGTTCCCTTATCGTGTTGCGCCGATATTGCATCGTGGTAACCTTAAAAAACGTTACAATACGGGCATTACGCTACGTTGCGGCCACAATTTAGTACTATGATTGAACCAGCAATCAAAGACCTCACAAGATTTTTAATGGTACAAGCTAGAATTACAGCAGCCATTGGACATGTTTACAGAAGCTTCATTGTGAAATTTCCAGGCAGAATGTTCAAGTTTCAATCCAAGAGCTCCCAGAACCAGATATTTGCCTGGAAAATCCCCAGGTGATGGTGAAAGGTAAGTAATTTTCTTCCTGCAATCCACAAATTGTGATAAGAAATGTAAATGAAATTCTAGTTAAAAGTTATTATCCAAATTCAGGATTCCCAACCTCCGAAAATCAATGTCAGTGATGTAAATGGAGCCGGCTACATTACTGCAACAAAAAGCAATACGATTATTACTAGCAGTGTACAATAAACATGACAAAATGGTACCTATGCTACTTGAACAAAAGGGTACTTTCAATTTTTTGAAACTTGGAGGATCATAACCCCATATTCATTTTCAATTATGCATCAAATAACATAGAATGATAAAGAAGTTAGGTTTGTATAACAGGTTGAAAGTAGTCAATTTGAACACTCAAAAAATAGTATAAACCTCGAGTATTTATCCCAATGACTGGTTGAAGACTAGAAATTTATAAAATTGCAAAGGAGTTACTTTCTGTACTTGCCTAGTGAAAATTCCGTCATTCTTGTAAATTTGAAATAATAGTAAAATCGATCTGTGCCTAGTGAAACATTCAAGAAGAAACAACTAACCTTGTCAAAATTTGACTAGGCTCAGTAGCATATGAAACAGAAAGAATCATATGAAGCAAACTCAAGCCAATCATCACTGGTGTTACTCTTAGAGCCTTGGCAGTAGGGTTTGCACCGATCGGTAAAACTGATCTCGATGCCTGTGGACCTCCAATTTAATAGATAAGCACATCACTGAAGCTCGCAATCTTCAAATGTGGGGAAAGATCATTTGCGAGTCCGTAGAAGTACTCCTAATGGTAGCATGAAACAATTAATTTCAGGCAAAAAAAAAACTATGATAAAATATGAAAGAATCTATCAATAGAATCTAAATGTAGCATTTACCCTTATCCTTTAAATCCTAGCCTTCTTACGAAAATTTTCATCCCTGGACACAACACCCGCGACTTGTGAAGCTTCACAACATTGACATTAGGCCTGGTTTTTGCAACAGGCTCGAGTATGTTGAATAGTTTTTTTCCTGAATGAGTAGAAAAACGTTACATCGAATGAATGCTAGCTTCAGTTTGAATGAGTAGAAAGGACAATGATTTTCATTACCTGACCCAAAACCAAGACAACATTGGCCTTGAATGTAACAATTGCATGAAGAATCAACTGCAGTAAGATATGTTTGTTGGATTAAAATCCATATTTGTGGGCATATATGTGTAATGTACAATTTTATCATAAAGTATGACACAAAATTAAGTGACCAAGTATGTTACATGTGTTATATGTATTAAATTGCCATGGAAGATTATAACCAAAGAAAGATTCAAAGATCTCACCCTATTAATTAATTCAGGTTCACTTCCGCAAATCTAGTATTTTATTCTTGATGATTTGACATTATTAGATCATGGTTGTTTTTCATAATTATTTATGATTTAATTCTAACAAGTGGCATCATCGCCTTGTAATGTTGAATCATTGAGAATAAATTAATTTTAAGATTTACTTAAAGATTATTTTTTTTATAAAATTTCAGTATCATTTTTTAAAGTATAATCCTACAATTTAGGGTTTATATACGATTATTAATTATGATCGTAGTTGCTGTGTTGTTTGCACTGATGTTCAGTGCGGGTTACATCGTAATTATTGGAAAATTTAATTGCGGCTACATATTTTTCAAGTGCGAGTGATTTACGTTCTTCATTTGGATTGTGAATTAGGATAATTCAATTGTTTTTGGGTTTTTCATTTGAATTTTGAAACTGTTTTTTAATATAATTTCTCTCTCTTTCAATGAGAAATTGAAGATTATAAAACCCATTCATCGTTATTTCAGAGAATCACTTTTCATTAAATATGCAATTGGATTACACCTCTTTAAGTTTTTTTTTCCAATGTTAATATTGTTTAATTGCTCGACAATAGTGATTCGGTAATTAACGATAATTCAGATTACAAACTATACAAGTCGAATGCATATTTAATTTAGGGCGAATATTACATGTTGTTTTAATAGATTTATATTTCGATATCTTGTATCATGTTTTGATTTAATTCGGTGAATCCATGATTAAGAAATTTCATGAGAAATAATCAAAGATTTATTTTTTGGTTTCTAATAATGTCATTTAGACAATCTTGTTATGGATTACTTAAGAAATTATGACATGATTATAAAATTTAGTTTTGGTTTTTTACTGTTATGAATTATAAAATATATATTTGTCATTGATATATTCGATTCAGTTTTATTAAAGATTTAATTCATTAGTATGAACCTTTGATCTTAACTTTTTGTTAAAATTTGATTTTTTTAAATTCGGTTTGTCTTTGGTAATTTATGAAGTTATAAATTGATTGCATGTTTAAGGAATTCTTCATAAACAATCAAAGGCTTGAGTTTTTTTTTTTTTAATTTCTAATAGCACCAGTTAGGTAACCTTATTTTGGGTTATTTCGGATACCATAGTACAATAAGAAATTTTAATTTTGACCTTTGACTGTTATAGAAATATTAAATTTTAAAACTAATATTTGCTTTGAGACGACTTAATTAAGTAGTGAGTCGTTAATATTTCTATGGTTTTATTTATATTGTTAATGCAATATATGTATATATTCAATTCGGTTTTTCATTTTTGATTGTTGGTTATTAATATATATATATATATATATATATATATATATATATATTGAAATAAAATAATTCATATTTTGGCTAAGTCTGATATTTTAGTAGATTTGTTGAAACAAAATGTCGCCAAAGTGACCTATTTTGTGTAGATTGATTTATTTGAAATATCAAGATGTTTATGTGTTTCTTGTGATTCATCCATTTATTAATTGGCCCAAAGGAAAATTAATATTTGGTTGGATTTCAAGCGACACTTGTGGTAATAACATGTGACAATTATAAGGTATTTATTTTATGTGAGCATTACATTAGTCTAAAGATTAGTCTTTTGTTCAACATAGCTTATTATCAATGTTTGATTACTACAATAAGAGTACCATTTACTGTTAATATTATTGTCCAAAGACTTGATATTGATGTAGTGTTTGGTATCTTGTAATGGGAATTAACCATTATTTTTAATTTATTTTGTTTACTTAAGATGTGAGCTTCCGTTTTATTTATGTTATGTTCTATATTCGACTAATTATTCATTTATTGCTATCACAATATCTTATATTATACATTTTTTTACTCATACACTTACATAAGGTTTTGGTTGTATGAACATAGACTTTGCACTAAGGAAAGAACAATTTTCACCTCTCATGGGGGATAGCATCCTTAATTGGATTTTGTGAGGTGAAATTTGTTCAAATTGCACGAGTCTAGTGATCATGAGACACAACATTTTAGAAGCCGTTAGGGGCACATAATCTGAAAAGATTACTTGGGTTAATGGTTTCCTTGACGGAATTGAGAAATGTTTTTTTTGAAAACAATAAAGTGCAAATGACATCATTTTTTACTTCTTTAATGTCAATAAAGTACAAGGTTCATGGAAATGCGAGGGAGTACATTATGTATATGTTTCATATTTCAAAACTTAAGGCACTTAAGATCGAGTTTTTTTGGAAGAATTACTTGTTATTGTGAATTTAGTATTGCTCCCTATAGAGTTTAATCAACTCAAATGGAGAAATGAACTCTAAATGATCTCATTTTTCATTGTGTGAAGAGAAAGAAATGTTGAAGCCTAATAAGTCTAAAAGTACTCATTTGAAAAGTTCATATAAAGATAAGAGTAAAAAAAATCAAAATGTAGTTGTTAAGGCTCCAACTTAAAAGAGACAACAACATGTTACAAAGGGTTGTTCTCTTTTTATAATAAGTTAGGACATATGAAGGGAAATTAAATTCTAAAATAGTAAACAACTACTTTGGTTATTCTACGTGATTTAGGGGTTATAAGTTTTGTGATCTCATAATTAAGAATATTTTTAAGATGAGATCTATAATATTATTTTTGAGGACTGTTGAGTTTGGAGGGAGAATTAAAGTTTGAGGAATTGATTTTAAGGAGGAATTGAATTATAACTAAATTCCTATTATCACTTTTGATGATATCCATGTGTTTATACATGTCGTTAATCAATAAGTGAATCTAGAATATCAATAAGGTTATTTTGAATAACTCTCAATTTAAGATGAGAAATCATTTCGGAAGAACAAACTCAACAACCTCAGAGAACGAGTGTCATTAAGAAGATCCACGAGAAGAGAAAAATATTAATATGTTTCTACAAGAAATAAGGATGCCAATAGAATGATGAAAGATGATCTAATAAACTTTCGTCAAGTCATAAAAGTTATGACTCTCGAAAGTGGATTAATGTCATGTAAAAAGAGTATAAGTTCCATACAAGACAACAAAGTTTTTGGACTTATCTCATTGCCTAAAAGTGCAAAGTTGATTGGTTATAAATGGATATTTATAATCAAGATGGATGCAAATGGTGATGTTGACAAGCATAAGACATATATTGTATATTAAGGGTATACTCATAAAGAAGACATTAATTTTGTAAAAACTCTCTTCATTGGAAGATTCTTTTAGGATAATCATGATACTTGTTTCTCATATTTGATTTTGAGTTACATAAATTGAATTTCAAAATTGTGTTTCTCAATGGTAACATTGATGAAATATTTTATATAGTGCAATTAGAAATTGTGTCTTTTGATACAAAACTAATTATATGCAAATCAAGGAAATCCATTTATAAGTTCAATTATTACTCCCGTTAATTATATAACAAACTTCACCAAGTGATTATCTCATTTGGTTTTGAGATGAATTTTGTTGATGATTGTATATATTATAAGTTCAATGGGAGTAAACAAAATAATACCCCTTATTACTAAAAGAACCAAGTGTAGTCTTGATCAGTGCCTTACGGACGATTTTGAAACTAAGGAAATGTAAAAAAAAAAAAGTTTATACGCATTCAGACATAGCGTATGATTTTAGGATACTAAACAGATATATAAGCAATTTGGGTATGGATCGGTAGATAGCAGCCAAATTTACCCAAATTGATTCATACAATATATTTAAGAACAAAAATGTTACATACTCGCTTATCAGAGGTATAGTAAGAGATCATCAGGTTTATGGACTCCGATTTATTAGAATATGGATGCAAAATTTTGTCACATGAACTGTTAATTATGGAATAATAAGAAATACCACTTGAGTTATTTTTTGAAAACTAAGTTGTAGTCCTTTATTCCATATATAACATAAACACCTTAAGTCTAAGCACATAGACATTATGTTTCTGTTTGTTAAAGAAAATTCAGAGTGATTATGTGTTTATAGAGCATGTTGGTACAAACTAATTGTTGAAATTCAAAGCAGCAGCCGGCTGCTTGAATTGGGGGGGGCTGCTTATTTTTTTATTATTTTGTAATAGGGTTAATTATAAAATTGAATCATTGAACTTTAGGGTATTTACAAAGATTAGTCCCTAAGTTTCAACTATAAATACCCTAGCTCATTTAGCTTCAAAATCATCCCAAAATCTTCTAGTTCTCTCTCAAGTGTGTTGTGTAAACACCTGTAAATTTTCTCTTAGTAAAAGATCTGCAGCAGCCCGGAGACGTAAGCACAATTGGATGAACTCCGTTATCAATTTCGGGTATTATTTTTCCGCTTTTATTTCGCATTCTCACTAATCTGGTTATAGGGAAATTACTCGTACTCGGTTTATTTCATAACAACTGGTAATCAGAGCTTTTTGTTGTGAATTTTGTCAATTTTCTGTGAGGTTACTATTCATTACTATTCATGTGAATAGTGAATTTCGTGAATAGTGAAATTCGGTCGGCGATACGAGTTTGTCGACGGAGGTGTTCTAATACACGGCGGTTCGTAGAAATTGTCAAAAACGATCCAAACGAAGCCAGATTCGAGTGGGAGCGATGGTTGCAGACGAAGGGAAGGTGAAAATTGAAAAGTTCGATGGTGCGGACTTTGGCTTTTGGAAGATGCATATTGAAGATTTTATGTACTAGAAAAATCTATATCAACCTCTTTCAGGAAAGCAACCAGAGGGCATGAAGAATGAAGACTTGGCTCTTCTCGACAGACAAGCCCTCGGAGTTATCCGACTGACGTTATCCCACAATGTTGCTTTCAACATAGCAAAGGAAAAGACCACGGCGGGTCTTATGGCGGCTCTCTCCAGTATGTATGAGAAGTCATCAGCCTCAAACAAAGTTCATTTGATGAGGCGATTATTCAATTTGCGGATGACGGAAGGGGCATCGGTGGCACAACACCTAAATGAACTCAACACAATCACAACCCAGTTGAGTTCAGTGGAAATTGAATTCTATGATGAAGTTCGAGTTTTAATTCTCTTATCATCTCTACCAGACAGTTGGAATGCTACTGTTACAGCAGTCAGCAGTTCGTCGGGAAACAGCAAATTAAAATTTGATGATGTTCGGGATCTGGTACTGAGCGAAGAAATTCGACGGAGAGAATCGAGTGAAGCATCAACCTCCTCAGCCTTGCACACGGAGTCTAAAGGAAGAACTTCAGAAAGAAATTCAAATTGTGGCAGATCAAAATCCAGAAGGGGAAAATCAAGAACAGGAAATAAAGATTTTACCTGTTATAATTGCGGCAAGAAGGGTCACTTCAAAAGAGATTGTCGAGCACCGAAGAAAAATACCGGCGCACAGGAATCTGCAAACATGATGGAGGAGACAGGTGATGCCATGATTTTAAGCGTCAACAGTCCGATTAAATCATGGATCTTGGATTCAGGGGCATCTTTCCACTCCACCCCATGCCGAGAAATCATGGAGAACTATGTCAGTGGTGATTTTGGGAAGGTTCATCTAGCTGAGGATGAAACCTTGAAGATCGTCGGAAAAGGAGACATCCGACTAAAGCTGCCAAACCAGGCCACCTGGAAGCTGACAGGAGTGAGACATATTCCTGGCCTCAAAAGAAATCTGATTTCTGTTGGACAGCTTGATGGAGAAGGATATAGTACAACCTTTTCAGGCTGTGAATGGAAGATTACCAAAGGAGCACTCGTCATTGCTCGTGGTAAGAAGACTGGTACTCTCTATGTAACCTCAAATTTAGAGAATATCATTACAGTAGCAGATGCTGATGGAAAATCAAACCTATGGCACCAAAGGCTTGGCCATATGAGCGAGAAAAGGATGAAGACACTTTTGTCAAAAGGGAAGCTGCCGGATCTAAAGAATGTAGATGTCGGACTATGCGAGGATTGCATCTTTGGCAAACAAAAGAAAGTCAGTTTTGCAAAGATTGGCAAGACACCCAAGGCAGAAAGGTTAGAATTGGTTCATACTGATGTATGGGGACCATCCCCAGTTCCATCTCTTTCAGGCTCACTATATTATGTCACCTTCATCGATGATTCAACAAGGAAGGTGTGGGTTTATTTTCTGAAGAAGAAATCAGAAGTCTTCGATATCTTCAGAAAATGGAAGGCCATGGTGGAAAATGAGACTGGTTTGAAAGTCAAGCGGTTGAGGTCTGACAATGGAGGAGAGTACAGAGATAGTAGATTCAGAGATTTCTGCGCAAACAATGGGATCAAGATGGAGACAACAGTTCCCAAGACACCGCAACATAATGGTGTAGCAGAGCGCATGAACAGAACTCTGAATGAACATGCCAGAAGTATAGGGATACATACCGGCTTGCCCAAATTTCTATGGGCTGAAGCAATCAACACTGCAGCTTACTTGATCAACTGTGGGCCCTCAGTTCCTTTGGATGGCAGAATACCAGAGGAAGTTTGGAGCAAGAAAGAAATAAACCTTTCACACTTAAGAGTGTATAGTTGTATTTCTTATGTACACATAGACTCTGCTGAAAGAAGTAAACTTGATGCTAAGTCCAACAAATGTGCCTTTGTTGGTTATGGCGGTGATGAGTTCGGTTACCGGTTTTGGGACTATGAAAATTGGAAGATCATCAGAAGCAGAGATGTCATTTTCAATGAGAATGTGATGTACAAAGACAGATCAACTGTAGAATCAAGCAGTTCAAATACCAAAGCTGAAACAAAGGAATTTGCTGAGTTTGAGGAGATTTCTGGAGATGATGTTCAGATCAATCCTAAAGCAGTTCAAGAAGAACCAGGCACACCAGAACTGAGACACTCCTCCAGAATTCCTAAACCAACCCAACGGTATTCGCCTTCTTTGCACTACTTGTTGTTGACTGACAATGGTGAACCAGAGTGCTATGATGAAGCAATGTAGGTGGAGGATTCAGTCAAGTGGGAGTCTTCAATGAAAGATGAGATGGACTCGCTTACGTCAAATCAGACGTGGGAAGTAGCTGAATTACCACCAGGCAAGAGAGCGCTCCATAACAAGTGGATTTACAGGATCAAAGAAGAGCACGATGGGAGCAAACGCTACAAAGCAAGATTGGTAGTCAAAGGTTTTCAGCAAAAAGAAGGTATTGACTACATTGAAATTTTCTCTCCAGTCGTAAAACTGTCTACAATCAGACTGGTGTTGAAAATTGTAGCTGCAGAGAATTTACATCTTGAGCAGTTAGATGTAAAGACAGCTTTCCTTCATGGTGATTTGGAGGAAGAAATCTATATGAGGCAACCAGAAGGCTTCATAGAAGCATACAGGAAAAACCTGGTATGCAGGTTAAAGAAGAGCTTGTATGGTTTAAAACAAGCTCCTAGACAGTGGTATAAGAAGTTCGATAGCTTCATGAGTAGCAGTGGTTTTACCAGATGCCAAGCAGATCATTGTTGCTACATCAAGAGGTTCGACAATAGCTTCATTATTTTATTGTTGTACGTTGATGACATGCTCGTTGCAGGCTCAGACATGCAAGAGATTATAAACTTGAAGCAAAAATTGTCAAAACAGTTTGCTATGAAGGATCTGGGCGCTGCAAAGCAGATTCTTGGGATGAGGATCAAGAGAGACACAAAGTCGAGGACTTTGATGTTATCACAGGCTGAGTACATCAACAAAGTACTCTCCAGGTTCAACATGCAAGATGTTAAACCAATAAGTACACCTTTAGGTGTTCATTTTAGACTCTCCAAAGAACAATCACCAAAGACGGAGGAAGAACGTGCACACATGGTGAAGGTGCCGTATGCCTCAGCAATTGGAAGTCTAATGTATGCCATGGTTTGTACCAGACCATATATTGCTCAAGCAGTGGGAGCTGTTAGCAGGTACATGAATAATCCAGGCAAGGTACACTGGAAAGCAGTCAAATGGATCCTCAGATATCTGCAGGGTACCACAAACAAAGCACTTTGTTTCAAAGGTGGAGATACGATATTGACAGGCTATGTAGATGCTGACTTAGCCGGAAATGTCGACATCAGAAGAAGCACTACAGGGTATGTCTATACTCTAGGAGGAACCGCGGTGAGTTGGGTTTCTCAACTACAGAAGATAGTTGCTCTCTCCACAACTGAAGCAGAATATGTCGTTGTTACGGAAGCCAGCAAGGAGATGGTTTGGCTCCAAAGTTTCTTGGAAGAGTTAGGCAAGAAACAAGAAAACAATGTCTTGTATTGCGACAGTCAAAGTGCTATCCATCTAGCAAAGAATCCGTCTTTTCATTCCAGAATGAAGCACATACAATTGCGATATCATTTTATCCGGTCTCTTCTAGAAGATGGGATTTTGAAACTTGAAAAGATTAGTGGAGCTCAAAATCCGGCAGACATGTTGACAAAAACGGTGACCACAAACAAACTGAAGTTGTGTTCAACTTCAGTTGGCATGCTAGAGTAACAAGACTAGAAAAGCTGCTGCATTGATCGAGGTGTGAAGATAGATTAAAATCAGTCTTCAAGTGGGAGATTGTTGAAATTCAAAGCAGCAGCCGGCTGCTTGAATTGGGGGGGCTGCTTATTTTTTTATTATTTTGTTATAGGGTTAATTATAAAATTGAATCATTGAACTTTAGGGTATTTACAAAGACTAGTCCCTAAGTTTCAACTATAAATACCCTAGCTCATTTAGCTTCAAAATCATCCCAAAATCTTCTAGTTCTCTCTCGAGTGTGTTGTGTAAACACCTATAAATTTTCTCTTAGTAAAAGATCTGCAGTAGCCCGGAGACGTAAGCACAATTGGCTGAACTCCGTTATCAATTTCGAGTATTATTTTTCCGCTTTTATTTCGTATTCTCACTAATCTGGTTATAGGGAAATTACTCGTACTCGGTTTATTTCATAACACTAATAACTACACGCTTACTAAAGAACTATCACCCAAGGTCTTTCACGAGCACACTACTCATGTGGGTGTAATATCATTTAAGTATATTTTGTTTTAGTGGAAATTTGTAATATTAATGCTCATTTTTTTATAGACACAATTTCAGTTAATTCTACATGTTTCAAGTAATCTGGAACATCCGATTGATGCATGTTTTTCATTCCTTCAGCTGCATAAAACTAGGATGTGCACTCCAGGAAAGGCTTCTCAAAACTTTCCGAGTAAATGCCCAAAGTAGTAACCATCTTGAAAAGATGGTTAAGTAATGTCCTGTTAACTGCTTCACCTAACATGCATGATCAAAACAGACACAGTGGATTACAAGATACAAATTTAATTAACACCTGAAAGATAAGAATTAATTATTAACATCATCCAAGAAACTAAGGGGAAAAATTTATGTGGAAGGAAACTAAATGCATGAGAATTACAAGAAAGAAAACAACAAAATAGTAAGTTCCTCAACAATTTTTAGGTTTTTCCTCAAGAATGATGGAAGCAGGGATAATTAAAATGAGCTAGAACGAAGCAGGTTATAGTTAAATTGATTAGGCATCCTAATTGACCTTTCTAGGAACTTCTTTCCCAAATAAAGATATGTAACCACCTTGTACCACTAAAATCATAGAAAAAGAAGTAAAACAAGCAAAGGAATAGTAACATTGAAACAACATTGCATTTTTTGCATAGGTTGTCACTTTGAAACCCATAAAACAGAATAGGAAATGTTTTAGCACATTTCAACTTGAACTTTGTTAGAGTTACCTCTCACTCTCAATCATTCTTAAAAGACCGTTGACAGTTTTGTGCTCAACTTTCAGAGCTAGAGAAAGATGTTTACGGAAGAGTTGCAGGCCCATGTTCCACAAAGAACTTATATTTGGGTTTTGTTTAACATATGTTTTGTCTAGGTACAAGGCTATACCACGAATCATCAACATTTGATCACAAAGATCTTTCCAATATTTCTCAACAAGCGATAAGAAAACCACCAGGTCAGGGCTTTGCCTAACCAAAGATCTTAATGTCGCATATATATGTTCTTCGCATTCATTTTCAATTCATTGATACAAATTTCCTCCAATCTTGTGCAGACAAAGATCATTGACAGCCTGAAGGGAGAATACCCAATTATCAAGGCTCAATATTTCTCACACTGCAAATGGCTATCATAATCAAAATAGAGAGAATGGGGAAAAAGTGAGACTTACCTGCTAAAGTTTCTCCAAGTTACAAGGATTTGGTTGCTTCAGAAATATAGCATTAATGGCTGACTTCAGCTTTGCCCATGTTTCCTCCATAAATTTGTAGGCAAAGAGAAAAAGGGAAAAAGAGAAAGTGGGGGAGGCAAGCGGCGTGAACTTTGTTATCGAGGGGAAAGAAGCGGGAAATGATGAAAATAATGGGGGGAATTAAAATACCACTTTTACAGATGACACACAATTAAAAATGTACTACATGTTTTTTGCAACTTTTTTATTATGACTATTAAATATGACACACATTATTGTAAGTCATAAATCGTTCAGATTTTAAAAAACATGACATTTTTTATGACACACATTATTGTAAGTCATAAATCGTTCAGATTTTAAAAAACATGACATTTTTATGACACACATTTTTTGTAAGTCATAAATTAGCATGTGTCATCGTTCGTGTGTCATTAAAGGTATATTTTTTTGTAGTGTGAATGCCCCAAAAAGAATATATTTCTTAAATTCTTCATCGTCGGGAATACAAAGTCTCCCACGATAATACAAACATTCGTTGGACCTAACCTCGTCCTTAATCTCGTCATTTTCTACTTATACAATTCTTATCAAGTAATTTTCATCTTTCCTTTGTTATTCTCTTATCCGATCTAAAAACATCGGTTTTATCTTTAATTCAGCCAACAATGCCATTTTAATTCAATGCTAGTTGCACATCCATAGTTCGCAAAACTGCAAAAGTTTTCTGACTAAGTACCTCTACAACAACCTTGGCCTTCCCTAGAGCATAATCAATGATCACGTCATAATCCTTTAAAAGCTCGATCCATCTTTTCTATATCAGGTTCAACTCTGTTTGAGTCCACGAGTACTTTATGCTTTTATAATTTGCATAAATATAGCACCGCTCACTATACAGATAATGGCGTCAAATCTTTAAAGCAAACTCGACTGCTACCAACTCTACATCATGTATAGGGTAATTCCCCTTGTGAGTCTTTAACTTTATTGAGGCATATGCCACAACTTTACCTTTTTGCATAAGCACACCTCCTAAGTAGTTATGAGATGCATCACTAAAACCACATAATATTTACCCAACTTAAAGTGTATAAGTACTGGTGCCTCTATTAAAATCCCCTTTAGCATATCAAAACTCTCTTGGCACTTCTCCGTCCAAACAAAAGGCACATATTTCCTTAAAAACTTAGTTTCTAGTGAAGCTAACATCAAAAAGTTCTTCACGAATCTTCAATAGTAACCAGTAAGTCCCAAGAAACTCTAAACTTCTGAGATGTTCTTTGGAGGTTTCCAATCTACTACAATATTAATTTTTAGGATCTACTCTTATACCTTATGCTGAAACAACATGGCCAAGGAAAACCACCTCTGCTAACCAGAATTCACATTTAAATAATTTTGCATACAATTTCTTCTCTCGAAGAGTCTGAAGAACAAAACAAAGATGAACATCATGCTCCTCTCTTGACTTTGAATATACCAAAATATCATCAATGAATGCCACTACAATTCGATCTAGATAAGGTTGTAATACTTGGTTCATCGAATCCATAATTGTTACCAGGGCCTTATTCAAATCGATTGGCATCACCACAAATTGTAGTGTCCATATCGAGTCTAAAAAGTTATCTTTTGGAATATCCTCATCTCTAATGTTTAATTGGTGGTATCATGACCGAAGGTCTATCTTAGAAAACACTGTTGTGCCTTTCAATTGATCAAACAGATCATCAATCCTTGGAAGAGGATACTTATTCTTTATTTTTACCTTAATTAACTGTCAATAATATATGTATAACCACATATTCATCTTTCTTTTCTCCAATATCACAAATACTCCCCAAGGTGAAACACTCGGTCTAATGAAACCTTGATCAATCAACACTTGTAATTGAGCCTCTAGTTCTCTTAACTCGATCAAAGCCATTCAATATGAAACCATAGAAATAGACTCAATACCTTGATAACCATAAATCTCGAATTCTACCTCTTGATTTGGAGGTAACCCAGGTAATTCATCTAAAAAGACATCTATAAATTCTCGAGTTATGGGAATATCAAACAATCATTCTTTAAATACTTGAGTATCTATCACATTAGCCAGAAAAGATATATATATATATATATATTTCTGACATCATTTTCTTCACAATCATTGTCGATATCACCTTGGGCGATGATTTTTTTTTCTCCAATAACTATAATTTCCAAATCATGCCTATCTTTATGAAATAATAACTTATTGAGACAAACAACTCAACCATAATGCAGAGACACCAACCTATACCCAATATAATCTTTAAACTCATCAAATGATAATTCCATCAGATTCACCGGGAGCATAGCCCCTTGAATCTTTATCGGATATTTACTACACGTCTGACTTACACTTATACCATATCCCTTAGGGCTTACCACTATCATAACACTCGAGATCAAGTTGAATATAATACCTTTATTTTAAAATTTCTTATTTCCTTCTTGAGGTAATTCGTATAACTTTTTTGGATCCCTTGAAAATATTCTCGAGCAGTTGAAGCATTTTTTATCTCAACTATGAAAGTCTAAATATCCACATCATTTAATAAGAAGACTTGACAACTTTGTAGCAATAACTTCATAGCAGTTAATGTTAAAATTACACTAGCAAACAAATTTACTCTTTTTCCTATCATTACGAACTTGACAATTTTTAAGTTCTCGAGAATCAATCTCAATCTAAGTAATAATTCATTGTAGCATGGAGTTTGTAGACAATCCATTTTCACAATTTTACCTTCAAAAGGTAACTCTATCAAGTTCATAAAACTTAACATATATTCTTAAACAAACTCATAATCATTTGATTCACTAATAACTCAGCTTTCTTTAAACTTTTAGCAGACAACTTATTTACCACTTACTCATTTCCTCTTACTCAAACTAACAATGCTTTAAACAATTTAATGCTTCACTTAAATATCTCTCAGTTATTTAAGTCTATCTGAAGAAATCTCAAAGTCAACGCTAGATTCAGAAATCTCCTCTAGATCCTCATCAGATTCAACTTCTCTTGTTAGCCATTCAAACTTTTTAATGGATTCCTTCAATGTAGAAACTTCGTTAAACGCTGGGTCATTTCTTCTACAGAATGAAGGAAAATCCCTAGCAGCTTCTACCTTTCTAAGGCATGATACTAAAGTCATGTCAGATTCTCTTGGGTTGATTTCAATCTCAACCTTCTTTTCAACATTATTAATTTTCTTACCTTTGTCTTTAGTTTGCGACATCTAAACACAGTCAAATTCATCTTACATTGGTAAAGAGTAACTTTACTCCCTAATAAGCGTCATCACAATATATATACAACTTTCATTAAACTTTTGACATCCTAGTGGCATGTATACATTCTTAACAAAATTAATACTCATTTCATGTCTAGAAATGACTAAACTTATAGCTCTTATACTAATAAATATACCACCCATTTCCCACATACGTTCTCGTACACAAGTCACATATGTCACATGACTTTCAAAACATGTCAATACTTGAAAACCAACAAAACTTTGTTTCTTTAGATAAAACAATTTAATAATATAGTTTATAAAACATTCTTCAAATACACACACACACAAGCACATATATATATTAAACACATCTAGTCAAATTAATAATAGTGGTACATATTATACATATTTAAAATAACATTAAACGATTCAGCTGATTCATTACAAACCAGTTTCCAAAAATAGTTAAATAGAGCTAATAGGACATGCAACTAAACATAGTCAAATATTACATCATGGGATGTCTTACTGGTATTGTAGTATATTCCATGATGCTTGGAGTTGCTCGGTACTCTTTACTTCTAATCTTGGTTTTTACCTACGCGTGAAACCAACACACGTTAAGTATATACTTAGTGAGATATAATATTATAAAAGAGGTGTGACTTAAGAATAAACATATCATGACATATCAAAATACGAATTTAAATCATATAAATCATATAAATCATATCAATACTTAAATTGGCTTGGCTAAACAAGCTTCATTCACATAACCTGATAAATTATATTTAGTATGCCCAACATACTTATCATTCAGTATTTTTCTAATTTATCCTTTATTTGCCCAATGTATGTCAATTGAGAATGCAAGGTACATGCATTGCACTGAAGTGCCGAAATGGAAATTCATAAACTTATAATGAATTCCATGGATTCACACATATTGTCGAAAGTACACATAACACTGATACGAAATTGCACCATTATGCATTAAACAAAATCGATCGATAACTTTTATATACATTTGTATATCGAAATGGTGATTCACAAACTCATTATGAATACCATGATTGCACATTTAGTGCCGAAAGTACAAATAGTACTGATACGAAAATGCACCGTTATGCATTACACAAAATCGATCGATAACCATTACAGACAATGTATGTCGAAATCCACCTATGACTCTCAATGCACATATAATGGGCTTTTAAGTCAAATTCACAGATTTAACATTCATTTTTGAAACCTAAATATTCATTCAAACAACATAAATGTTCATCTATTCATTTTAGAGCAGTTCATACTCTAAAATAATTCGTAATATCATTTCCATGAACATTATGAAAACATATCGAAATACTATAAAAAAATACTTTTATCAAAACATTTGAGTTGGGCTCATCTCATATAAGTACAATAAATGCACTCACCTGGTATGCCTCACTATTATGCCTTAATGATGTCCAACTACTCGACTTTATCCTTGCCTTTTTTTAGACTTAACTCAGGAGCTTGATTACGATCTACACAAGCATCCATAATTACACATACACTACAATTGTTAGTATACTGTCTAATATTTATAAAAAATAATAATACTTAAAAGTACTATTATTTTCTAATTCTATGAAAATTTCATCCTAACTTAAAATTTTAAACTGAATGGTATAAGTACCCTCTTACGGTATCGATACTTCTATACTATGATATCAATACTCCCTTCAGTATCGATGCCATTTTAGCATTATGGAATCCATTTTTCAATTACAATATCGATACCTTCCTCTTGGTATCGATACCCACACATCAGTAGCAATACTACTTGCATCAGTATCGATATTGTTCCTCGTGTTCATCCTCTTTCCTCAAATTTAACCCTATAATATCGGTACTATTCTTCCCGTACATATACCTTCACCCAAATTTTACATATTTCACTTCAAGTTTTACCCAAATTTTGCCTAAATGTGTTACTCTAATCTCCAACCATACCATTAAACTCATCATTACTTAATCTAACTAACTTATATCCATGAATCTCCCTATAATATCCAATAACTCCAAAGAACCCTTAAAACTAAAAATCACACCAAAATTTTAAACATGTTTTTTATCACTTCTAAGGCTCCAAATATCTTATTTACTTCTTTGGCACGTCAAATATACTTTTAAACTTCAATAACTGACAATATTTCATTAAATCATTTAAAAACCAATTTTATTAAATCTCAAATAAATCATTCATCTTTTAGTTTTAATCATCCTTGAACTTTCTTTAAGCCTCTATATCACTTAAAACTTCAAAACCAACCCAAAAACGAAAGGAAAACCAACTTAAAGGAAATATTACCTTAGCTATGGGGAGAAAGGGATGACGGGAAGAAAGAGAAGGAAAAGAGAACCAATTTTAGCTTTTACCATTTCCTCTATCCACTTTATAAATATCCCAAATAAAATTATTATTAAATTTATACCTTCTAAAAGACCAAATTGCCCCTCCATTCTTACTAATGAGTCTTAAGCACAATTTCGTAAATCATTTCTTATACTTTTCAATTTACTCTTAGATAATAAACACGGTAATAATTGAATAATTAAACATGCCTCAAATATCAAAATATAAAATATCATAAAATGCATAATAAACATCCACATAACATAAATATCCAAGCAAGTCTAAATCCAAAGTAAGAAATCATCCAAGATATCCAAATAAAAAATATCTAAAACATGTAAATATAAATCAAAAGTGACCAGGCATCCGATGGAAGAGGAGGATCAAGATCCGAAGATGGAGTACAGAAGGAAGCAAAGTCGTGAGAGAGAGCGTCTAACCTATCTGTAATAATGTCAAATCTAGTAAATCATGCTAAGAGTCTACATGCATCGCAACAATCCTTAAAACTTGAGCCCCAAAAGTAGTAAAGTGAGATTCTATGGTAGTAAACCTCAAATCCATAATTTCCATAAACTTTTGAAAGTAATGAGGCATGCACTTACATCCCTACCACTGACTCGATGAGGATCGTCAGGAACACAATTCATAGGATAATTGATGTCGTGTATCACATCATCTTCCTGAGGTGGATCTACTCGAGAATAAGAACTAATTGCTTGCTTTCCTTTTCTTTGCAAACTAGTGCCAATATTCTCTAATCCCAATTTACGAAGAGATTTAAGATCGATATAGGATATTAAATGAAAAACGAAATCTAGATCAACATTGATATCGAATTTGAAAAAGAAATGAATAAGAAGAAATCCATAGAAAAGGGTATCATATTTCATAGAGGAGAAGTTGTTTATGTTGTCAATGAGCTCACCGAAGACAATTTGGGGGAAATTGATTTGTTTGTTGTTTTGAAAGAAATGGATCCACCAAATGTTTATGGCATGAAGAGAAGAGAAATTAACTCTCGATAACCATCAAGACATAATGAGTTGCAAGAACCGCTCATGAATGTCTAAGATGTGTTCACCCTTGCTAACCTCGTACAGGGAATATACATGATCCTTGTCATCATCTATTTCTCTGAGCTCTAAGCTTAGGTCATTGTCTATGGAAGAGACATTGACAAAATGTATTGTCCCATAAGATAGGAGCGAGTACTAATAGTGGATTTTTGGGCTTCATCATGAACACACATATTATTGGAATAAAAAATGTGAATAAATTATTGAAAGATAATAGACTTGATCTTAAAGGTTTTATATAGCTTCCAAAATTTGATAATCGAAAGGAATTTAAAGTTAAGTTTAGACATGACAGAGAGAGAGGGCATACACTCACTCCTAATAGGGAATGTCTCAAAGTTTTGCATGTATCGATGCTAAAGTTTTTGTCGACCGTGTTCATTCAAGCAAGAGTTTTGAATAGTGAGTTCATTTGGGTTAGGATCAGGGATAGGATTAAGGTTTTGAGGAGTATGGGCTTAAGGAGGAGGATTATTTTGGGAAGTATGAGGACGCTTAGAAATTTTTGGGATAAAATTGGGATAAAATAACCTGTAAAAGGAACAAAATAATGTATATGTAATCTTGCATCAAATTTCAAATCTCAGCAATCATCATTAAGGAAAAGTTATATAAAAGATAGTCATATATATATATATATATATATATATATATATATATATATATATATATATATATATATATATAAAGTAAGTAAAGTGTATATATATATACATGTATATATGTATTCAAGGTAAATGTATAATGTACATATATATACACACAATTATTATTATTATATAACATTCTTCTATAAATTGGAAATAGGGATAAATTCATATATAAAAAAAGAGAAATTGGTTGCGGAAAATGAGAGATTCTTATATGAAAATAATGTATAAGTAACGTTCATTTACTAATTTAACTCAAATTAACAAAAATTAAGCTTAACTTTGAAAATGAAAAGTTTGGGTTTAAATACCTTGATTCATTGAAATGAATTGAAATGAGATGAATGCAACACTAATTTGATGATTTGCAGAAAGAAACTTGAAAACCGATGCAATTTTGATGTAATTTTTGAAATATAAGGGAATAGGGTTTGATGACTGCTAACAAGGTTTTGGGGAAAAATAAAAAAATTGAGATTTTAGGTACTCATTAAATGTGTATTGATACTCTAAAGCTTGAAAAACTTGGTATCAATACACAATATCAATACTCCTATCGCGAACAATATCGACAATTGATAAACAATATCAATATTGATGAAAGAATAATATCAATACTAGAAAAACAATATAGGTGCAAAAAGCTCGAAATGAATAAAAAATTTAGCAAATAAGTCCTAAAATGTAATTCTTATCAGTAATTAAGCACATACAACACATATGACCATATGAGACATAAATATTATGACCAAGATACTAGCATTCATTCATTCATACCATGTTTAACAACAAAAACACCTATGGATGCTAAAGTTGCATGAAATTCAAGTTAGAGAGCACCAAAAGATCTAATGTCATAATGTATACTTTGAATATTTTGTCTATTTTGATAAAAATCCTAACTAATTGCATAGTAGGCATCAGAGAATTCATTTTTTCATGATTTTTCATAAATTCATAAAAGTGCATAAAAATATTTAAACACAAAGTCAAGGAAGTTTTGTCAAACCTAATTCTCTCCCACGTGCCTAATATTTTTATTTACCTAAATCTTTTATAAAAATATCCACTACTTGACTCAAAGTGTCTACATACTCTAGAACTATATCTTCCTTTGAGACCGATCTTTAATGAAATGATGTCTAATTTTAATATGCTTAGTTCTAGAATGTTGGATCAGATTTTTGGAGAGGCGAATAACACTAGTATTGTCACACTTGATAGTGATAGTACCTACATCAATTGCATAGTTCATGAGTTGTTGTTTCATCCATAAAATTTGAGCACAACAACTACAAGCCAAAATGTATTGCACCTCGATGGTTAATAATGCTACATTATTTTATTTCTTTTAAAACCAAGAAATTAACATGTTACGAAGGAATTAGAAGGTAATGAAGGTTTTTTCATATCTAATTTGAAACATCCATAATCTGCATTTGAGAAGGCATGCATGCTAAAACTAGAGTCTCTAGGATACCAAATTCCTATACTAAGAGCGTCTCTAAGGTATATGAAGATTCTTTTAATAACTTGTAAGTGTGATTCCTTAGGACAAGATTGAAATCTAGCCCATATGAAAACACTAAACACAATGTTCGGTCTACTTGTGGTAAGATAAAGAAAAGATCCAATCATTGAAATATAAATATTAATATATGCACACTTACCTTCATCTTTAACAAGATCTGTAGATGAGCTCATAGGAGTAGCTTGAGGTTTCTCATTCTTCAATCCAACCTTCTTGAGAATATCTTTAATTTAATTTACTTTATTAATTAAGATACCATCTTTCCTTTGTTTGATTTGGAGCCTCAAGAAAAATGAAAGTTACCCCATCATTCTCATCTCAAACTCACCTTGTATTAACTTAAAAAATTATTTGCAAATAATATCATTAGTAGATCTAAAAATAATATCATTAACATAAATTTGAACTACTAATAAATCTTTACCTTTACTTTTTATACAAAATGTAGTGTGAATATTCCCTTTTGAAAAACCTTTTTCAACAAGAAAATTTGACAATCTTTCATATCAAGCTTTAGAAGCTTGTTTTAAACCATATAAAGTTTTTTGTCAATTTAAAAACATGATTTGAAAATTTTAGATACTCAAAATCGAGAGGTTGTTCCACATACACTTCTTCTTTCATAAAATCATTATAAAAGTAATTTTAACATCCATTTGATATAAAGTAAAACCATGATAACATGGAAATGTTAATAACATTCTAAGAGCCTCCATCCTAGCTATAGATGCATAAGTTTCATCAAAATCTATTCATTCTTCTCAAATATACCATTGAGCAACAAGTATAACATTATTTCTCACTAAATAAACATCTTCATCTAACTTATTCCTAAATATCCATTTAGTACATATAATAAATTTGCACTATGCCATTCAACTAATATTAATACTTGACTTATCTCAAATTGATTTAACTCATCTTGCGTACCTAAAATCCAATGTTCATCATTTAATGATTGTTTAATATTATTAGGTTATATGTATGAGATAAATGCAATAAAATTAAAATTTTTAAGAGAACATCTAGTGGTTACCTATTTGGATGAATCACCCTAAATTTCACCACTTTTTACATAGTTGTACTCCCTTGGGTAGGACACCTCACTTTCTTCTAAATTAGATTCTTGAGAGCATCTTGAGTTTGTTCATCCTTTAGTTCTCTCATGATGGTTCACCAACTTCATTTGAATTTATGTTACCTACATCATCAACAACACAAGAATCTTTCCTTGGAAGGGGGTTATCATCGAAAACAACATGAATAGACTCGTTTACCACTAGAGTTCTTTTGTTAAAGAAACGATAAACTTTAGAATTCATGAAATATACAAGGAATATTCCTTAATTAGTTTTTACATCAAATTTTCCACGATTGTCGTTTCCATTATTCAAAATAAAAAACTTAAACCCCAAAGGGAAAAAATATTTAATTTAAGGAATTTTATTTTTGAAAAGTTCATATGTAGTTTTCTTTAAAATAGGCCTAATCATTGCTCTATTTACAATGTAGCAAGCGGTGTTTATGGCCTCTATCCAAAAATATTATGAAAAATTATTTTCACAAAGCATGATTTTAGCCATTTCTGCTAAAGTTTTAATTTTCCTCTCAACAACTCCATTTTGTCAAGGGTTTTAGAGGATGAAAAATTATGTCTAATACAACAAGATTTGCAAAAATCCTCAAAACCAAGATTTTAAAATTTGGTTCTATGGTTACTTCTAAGAAATTGAGTAACCTTTTTCATTTTGGTTTATTTTTGAAAATGTGATGAATTTATCTAAAGCTTCATCCTTAGTACTAAAAAAGATAACCCATGTGTATAAAGAGTAATCATCAACAAGAATAAAAGCATAATTTTTCCACCCAAGCTAGTAGTCATAATAGGCCAATTATATCAATATGAACCAATTTTAACATTATACTAAATGAGACACCATTAATGGATTTAAAAGAAACTCTTTTAAGCTTGTCCTTATAAAATGCATCACAAATATTTTCTAAGTTAAATTTTAACTTTGGTAAGCCTCTCACTAGATCACTTTTCACAAGTTTATCTAATAAGCTCATGCTAGTATGTCCAAGATTTCTATGTCATAACCATGAATCATTTTAATTTTTATCAACTAGGCATACATTTGAGGAAACAATATAATCTAAATACACCATGTAAATGTTTCCTACTCTATGTTCAACAAGCATAATCATGTTGGAAACAACATCAACAATTTTGCAAACATTAGACTAAAAAATAACATTATAACTATTATCACATAATTTACTAATTCTAAGTAGATTATGCTTTAATCCATTTACATATTAGACAGTTTCAATTAAAATGGAAGAATTGTTACCAATTGAATCAATTCATTCTATATGACCTTTGGATTTGTCACCAAAAGTTACTACTCCTCCACTTCTCGGTTTGAGCTCTTTGAAACGGTTCTTGTCACTTGTCATATGTCTTGAGCATCAACTATCAATGTACCATTAATTTGTGCTTATGTTTTGTGCCTTGTAGCAATGCTTTTCCACCTACAAAAGTATATTAGTGTCTTATTTTTTGTACCCAAATTCTTTTGATTTGTATGTATTAGTTTATAATAATCTAGCCCCCTTAGGTATCCATTTTCTAGGATCCTTATCCTTAGTAATAATGAGTCATTTGAGGGACATATATGCTTCTAATAACTTTTCTATTTTGAGGTTCTTTGGGGAACTCTATGTTTGTATGGTCTAAAGCTATTTTTGACATATTTGGATTTAGAATTTTGACCTTTTTCAAAAATGATTAGATCTAACTTCTTTAAAAGAAGCCTTATGATCATCAAGTTTCTTTTAATTATCATTATGAACATTTGAAATTAGGTTGTGCAAGTCTTGATTTTTCTTTTAAAACTCCTCATAACTTGCTTGTCCTTGACCTTAATTCCAAGTTCATTGTTAGTATTGGATAAGAGATCGTTTTCATTTTTTAATTTTGAAATGTTTTTCTTATGTTTTGAAAGTATGATCTCAAATTCCAAGGTCAACACATCATAAGCCTCTTGCAATTCATCAAAAGAATATTCATTGAATGTAAATAAATTAGAGGTTACCTTAGAGTCGTCCTCTATCGCCAGGAGACAAAAGTTTTCTACATCTTACTCCACTTCATCGGAGCACTGTTCATCACTCTATGTAGAAATATGTTCTTTTTGTTTCTTCTTTTTGGATCCTTTCTTCTCTAAGTGAGGGAAATCAAATTTGATATGCCTCAGTTTTTTGCACTTATAAAAAATGATGGGATCCTTTTTTATTGATTCATTCTTGAATCCCTCATTTCTTTGAAACCTTTTTCCTCTATTGGACCTCATAAATCTCTTAAACTATTTGGAAAACATTGATATCTCTTTATCTTAATTCTAATAACTCTCATCTTCTTCTGTTTCTCCATCTCTTTATTTTCTTTATTTTTCTTTTCTTGCTCTTGTTCTTCCTTCACAATTATATCATGAGTAAGCAAAAACTCAATTAGCTCATCTAGGGTGAGTCTTTAGATTGTTTCAATTACGGAGATCTTCTTGGATTGCCACGATTTATGAATAATATATATCATATTTCTGACTAGCTTTTCATTTTGGTTGACCTCTCCAAATCCTTTAAGCCCACATTTACTATAACCAAAATCTATTGGTCATATGATATCTTCATCCGATCTAATCTTGAAGTTATCATAATTTTGATTAAGAAGACTAATCTTAGTTTCTCTAACCTCAATAGTTCCTTCACGTGTAACCTCAAGATTATTCCAAATTTCCTTGGCATTGGAGCAAGATGACATTTTTCCTATTTATTGGGGTCAAGTGCACAAAAATAGAATATGCATAGCATTAGCGTTGAGTTGGACCATTTATCTTTCTTCTTCATTTCATTCCTCCACATCTCTAGTTGGAGTAGTGGGACCTCTCATCATGATGCTCCATGCTCCCAAATCACTTTCTTGAATATAGAGCTTCATCTTATTCTTCCAATAGATAGTTGGCTCCACTGAAGTATAAAGACATGTTGATAGGCTGAGAATCACTAGCAATGTCGAAGTTTGAAGTAGATGTCATTGATGACATGAAAACCGATTGAACTCTTCTAGAATCTTCTCAAGAGATGTTAAACCTTCCAGTGAGTCTAGCTATGATACCAATTTTTGAGTTAATCAAACCAATAGAATGGATAAGAGGGGGTGAATTTGCAATTAAAAGATTGATGGAAGTTTTTGTTTTACAAGAGAATAAAAAATTTGACACAAGCAATTTTAAAGTGGTTCAACTTCTTTAATACAATCCACATCTACTACCTTAGCTTCCACACCAAGGTTTCCAACAAATTCACTAATTTGTTCAAACCTTTTAGGAAAATGTGTAACCTTACAACACACTTAGATTTATACCCCAAAGTCTCAATTGTACAACCCTTCTTAAGAAAAATTACAAATAACAACCTTTCTAAAATAACCTTTCTAAAATACCTTACAAGAAATATGTTTACGAAATTTAGAACAAATAAAACATAATGAGAGTATTGATATTCTAAATTGAATTTGTACTTAGAGGAGTATCGGTACTAAAATGGTATATTGGAATTTGCATTTTTAAAAAACATAATGAGAGTATTGATATTCTAATTTTGAGTATTGATACTTCTATAAGAAGTGTCGATACTACTTCAATTTTTTAGGCTATTTGTATCTGTACTTGTATCGGTACCACATGAACAATATCGGTGTTGTTCTTTGAGTATTGATATTGTAGGATTAACAATTAATTTTTGACTCGATTAAAATCTAAAACCCTTTGTAAAAATGTTTAAAAATTATTTCTAGTATATAACACAATTTTTCAATAGAGTAAGAAGTAAAAATGGAGTTTTTGACCTTAAAATGAATTTCTATATTTGAATGATCGAATCAAATATCATCTTAATTTTTTTAAATATTAGTTAGTTTTGGTATATCAAAATATCAAATATGTTCAACAAGGACCTAGGTATTCTATGTTATTTTTTAGTCCTTGAAGTGAACTCTACAATAATTGTCTTTTCTTAACTTATCATAAATATACGTTCAGTGGGGAGCTTGAATTATCTAACTATTACTCGACCTAACACTTCTTTTGTTGTTCAAAAACTTTGTCAATTTCTACAGACCCCTCGGAACCTTCACTTGGTTGTTGTTCATCGCCTTGTTCGCTATTAAAAAAGCACTTCTACTCGAGGTCTTTTCTTTCCTGTGGATTCTCCTATTCATTGGTTGCATATAGTGATGCTGACTGAGTTGGTTGTCATGATACTCTATGTTCTATTGCTGGTTGGTTCATGTTAATTGACAACTCTCTTATTTCTTAGTAGACTGAAAAACAAGATTGTGAGTCAAAATCCTACATTATGTTTGAGTATCGTGCTATATCCTCTACATGTTCTGAGATTGTTTGGCTTCAATGACTATTTTTTGAGCTTGGGTTTCCTCAAATAGAACCAACCCTGATTCACGTGGATAACACTAGTGCTATCCAAATTACAGCTAACCAAATGTTTCATGAGCACAATATAACACCATAAACTTGAATGGGCCTAAAGTGTCACATTAAGTCGCTGAGGCAATCCCTGATTTCAAAACTTGTTAATTTTTATTTTAAAACACACTATGATATGAAGAATAAACATAAATAACTTTTATAAAAATATTTTATAACACCCCAAATCTCGGGTTAGGAGTTACGATTTAACCCGATATAGTTTAGACAAGTCGATGCATCTTGTAAGAGTGTTGGACCCAATTTTAACATGGATTGGGCTTGGTGTTGAGCCTATTTTGACCTAAAAATGGTATTTTTAGTTAGAAACAAAGTTGGAAGGAACAAAAGTATAAATTTCCCCTAAAACTACATAAAGGTTGATTTCCCTTAAATAGTGCCTATGTCAAGTATGGAGGCATTGTCTCCTAATATTCTTCTACTCTTTCAAAATTTCGCATTCTCCTTTTTGAAGCTAAGAAAAGGTGAAAACTTTATTGATTTTCATTTATAATCCAGAGTTCTCTAAGCTAAGAATTGAAATTCCAACATCTCAAACTTTCATCCAAACCTCACATTTTAAGTTTTGTTTATTGAGAGACTTAGGTGGAAGAGGGTTTAAAATGGGCTTTGGGTTTTAGGTTTCCTTAATAATCCCAATATATTTAGAGGTTTGAAATCATGTTTCTAATCTTTTCAAGTCCCTAGATGAGTTGGTAACTTACTTACTTAGACCTTGATTAGTAAAAGAGGTTGGGGAAAGATCCAAGGTAAGAGGGAAAGTGAAATATAACCTTGGATGATTTGAGGGAGTTTCCAGCAGCTAGGAAACTAAGGTAACACATTAATAACTCCTTCATACCATTTGTGAGTCTTTAAAATGCATCTAGCTAAAGAGTCTTGTATTGAAAATCATAAATGAGCTTTCATGGTAGATTCACGTAATTGTTGTTTTAGTATGTTTAAAGACATTTTATGATCTTATCTTACATACATAAAACTCTAAGAATTATTTGGGGACCTCATTAGGTCTTTGGGAGGTTTTGGGAGTCATTTTGTGCCCAAATAGGTTATTTATGGGCTTGAGTATCGGTACCATAGAACAATATCGATATTGTTCATCATCTAGCTTAAAATAAAGAGGTTTTGAAAAGAAAAGTAATGATACTCATCCAAGGAGTATCGATATTACTGGTCGGGTCTCGATACTCATAGGGTAATATTGATACCGAATGCACTTAGCAGATTCTAGTAGGCAAATTTGAATTGATACTTATAGGAGTATCGATAACAAGGGTAAAGTACCAATATTTGATACCGAGGTATTTTCAAAACATAAAAGTAAAATTTGGTACCGATACCCTAGGAAGTATCGATACCTTAGCTTGTGAGTATTGATACTGGTCTAGCAGTATCAATACTAACCATCCATTCTCAGCTTGAATTAACCCTACAGTATAGATACCTTAGGGTGAGTATCGATACCATCATACACTTTTGAGTAAGAAACATAAGGAATATAGGAGCGATATTGAGGGACCCAATAACATTTAAATATCATCAAATATGATTACAAGTAAGAACCATAATTGATATGGAAACACAAATAGAAATAATATCAACTAGGATGTCATATAACTATCCTTGTTTGGTGCTCAGGAAAACTGTTAAGACACCCAAGTTACTCTAGCATATGAAGTTAGTAATGAAGTATAGAATGTCTGGATATCTTAGGTAGTGTGAGAGACACTTTGAGACTAACTAGGATGCAATGACCGAACATCTGCGAGGGATAAGTTAGTTGGGTGTTGTGTATGATGTAGAGATTTTGGACATCACCCTAGGTAGAATAGAGTGGTGTGGGTCCCGAGATGTGTAACCCTCTGACCATACCATGATGACTATCTTAGAGTAGCGTAAAGTATACGAGTATACTCATTGGCATTATTACACTCGATAGCATGAGCATTTATTTAACACTTGTTGTATGGATTAGTTGCTAGTGTTGCACTGGGCTAGTGAGCTCATTGTTTGTAATTTATTTCTATGCGCAGGTCGTTAGGAGGAGCATTAAAGGAGCCTATCACGTAGCATACGATTCACACAGTTGAGTAACAGAGTACGTCTTGAGTCATTTATTAAGAGGGCATGTATTATTCAAAGACCTTTTCGTATTTGAGTCGTAACTCTATTTATTATTCTTGATTATATTATTTTGAAATACTTATTTTGGGAGCTCCCCGATGTAAACCTTATTTAATTATGTTGATTTAATTTATCTTGAAAAGGTGTTACTTTCATAGTTTACAATGGTTTTAAATAAAAAAAATGTTTGGGTTAACCACTCTGATGGTCTTGTGTGGCATTCTAATCAGTCAACTTTGCATCGTATCAATTTAGGGTGTTACACCTGCAGTGGTAGTGCTCCTCGAACTGCTTAAGCTAATAACCTGTGGACGAAAAACATTCAAACATTGAACTTACAAAGCCTATCAGTATAATTGCTAATCTAAAGCAACAATATGAGTGTCATAAACACAAACATACTAAAGACATGGTAATAAGCAGTAGGTGCATGCATGATCTTAATCAAGTGCTATCTACTTAGGGTTTTATAGTTCTATAATTAAAGTATATATCTTACACTTCCCTTGATCCTCTACTAATGACATCACTGTGAGAACACCTCTGAAGGGTCTCTAATCCTAATGAAGCATTCGCTTGGTATCACATAGTCATAAAGCCAAGCTTTAATGATATATATTGTACTAGACTGATGCAACAATACATGCATATCCAATGGCCCAAAGGTCACACATCATTGACATCACTAACCTGCTCCTCGAGATTGTTTGGGCCTCGCTCCCTAGTTAACCTTGAAGTGCCTCGCGCATTAAAAATGCCCCATTGGGGGCAGCTAAGGTAACCTAGTTACACATTAGTATAGCTCAAGACACTAAAGTGAGATCAACCCTTTACTGGATGCTATCTCGTTGGTTCTCTAATATAGAACCTAATGTCAAACTCACATAGCTTAACATTGAAATTTCTTTCCTAGCAATGCTGGTAATATATCATATATATTACTCTATATGTTAATATTGATAGCTTTCCTGATGAAATTACTTTGTGTTATATTGTCTTTCCATTCAGATAATTTACTTTAGGTAAATTTAAATAAAGCCTTAAAGATCTTAAATTCAAATAAAAATTAAGTAGATGTTTAATCATTATTGAAGAAATTAAAATTAGAATTTTATGCATGTATTTCACTGCAATAATGTCTTTTTTTATTTCATCCATCTACCTAAATAGTATTTTCTCCATAGAAATCAATTGAACAATAACAATAAGCTAAGAAGTTATACATTTATAGTCACACTAAAAGCCTAAAATTGGCCCTAATATGAAAAGAACAAAATATTTGGAATCAAATTCGAGATTCAATATTAATTGAAATTAGAATAATACTATTTTATTAACATATATATTTAGTTTACAATTTTAAAATTCATGTTAGAACTAAAATATTACATATTTATTTGTTACACTTTGAACCTTAATTATTTGATTAAGATTCAAAGTAGTACATATTTACATAAAAACAATGTTCATATTTATACTTGAAATAATTATTTGCATCAAAACAATGCTCATAATTACACTTATAATAATTATTTGCATCAGAATAGTATTTGTATTTACACTTAGAATAATTATTTGCATCAAAACAATGTTTATATTTAAACTTAGAATAACTATTTTGTGTCTCTATGTTCGTAAGCTATTTTTTAGAAAAAGAAATATGCATCTTCTAGTTCTATTGTCGATGCTATCGAGACTTCTTGTGATCTTCCAAGTAATTAAATGTTGCTTTTAAAATTGATCTATGAACTACAACTTCTTCAAATCTGCAGCAACCTCCAAAAAAAACATGAGGTAAGTTAGGCACCAGAAATTCTATAGTTTTGGAACGTTTTACAAAATTACCTTGTGTAGTTGGAGGTATTATACAATGTTACTGTAATTAGTGTAAAAATCCTTAAATGTCCAACTAAAACTGGAACTAGTTTCATGCATAATCACATAAAATATTTTCTTAGGTACCCATTAACAAGGTAGATGAGAAACAACGGAATTTATGTTTCAGAAGAGGATGGATAAAAAAGTTCAGGTTCAGTTATTTAAAAATTTAGCCAAGCACTATGTACTATGTACAAAATATTATGTTAGGCTGATTATCATGGATGGTTTGCCTTTTAGGGTTATTGAGCATGAGGGGTTCTGTGATTTTTGTGATATGATGAAGTCTAGATTCCAAGTTCCCTCTAGGTTCACTATAATGAATTATTGCATGGAAATTTACTCGGAAGAAAAAGATAAATTTTTTTAATTATTTTAAGAATATCAATAAAAGGGTTTCTCTCATTAATGATATATGAATTTATCGGCAAAACTTTAGTTATTTGTATCCCATGGTCCATTTCATTAATGATGAATGTAAACTACATAAACATATATTAAATTTTACTCTAATTCCTAATCATTCGGGTGATGTGTGTAGTCACCATTTTTCAACCAATATATTATTATTATTATTATTATTATTATTATATATTACAAACCAAATACCCAACATCCAAACTCAAACCCGGGCCCAAACCAAAACCCTAACCTAACACCTAATCTAACCCTAACCCTAATATATTTTCATTTTCCATCGCCGCGGCCAAAGTTGAGTCCCACAGTCACTGACTGAGTTCGTCCCACAGTCACTGACTGAGTTCGTCCCACGTTCAGTCGCACCGGTCGTTGCCGCCACCAAGCCTAGCCGAACAAAATATCATTAGAAATCTCAACAAAACCAAGAAAATCCAGGGCATTAAAATGCAAATCATCATGCACAGAGACTATCAGAGGAGCAAGTACGAATTAGATTATTTTTTATTTTGTATCTCTGTAAAAACTAAGTATAAGAAACTCAAAAATCAATATGTAATGGGGATTTTTTTTGGATAAATCAAAAAGAGAAAAAAAAATTATTTTGAAGGTAAAAAAATGTTTCTATTTTTTCCAGTTTTTTAGCAAGATTTGAAATAATAAATAAAAAAGAGTGAAGACGAAGTGTTACCTAAGAAGGGGTGGTTGAAACCAACGGATCCGTTCGTCCTCACGGTGGTTGGAATAAGGAAGCTGAGGAGGTTGAGTTTTTTTTATTTTGGGAGTGTTTGGGGTTATTTTTATGGTTTTATGTCTTGTTTAGGGCCTAGGTAAGTATATCAGAGTAAGTAGGTTCATTCAGGGTTTAGTTTTGGGAACTTCGACCACTGTAGGTGGTGGCCGATGGTGTTATTATGATGGGTTTGGCTCTCGGTCAAGCAAGGGAAAATAGAGAGTTGAGAGAAAATGGAGAGTTTGTTTTGGGGTTAGGATACAAATGAAAAAAAGGAAAAATGGCTTTTATAGTATAAGTTTAAGGGTAAATCGTGTATAAGTCCCCTACATTTACCGTGTTTTTACAAAATAGTCACATGTTCATCCTTTTTTATTATTCTATTTGAATGTATGTACTTAGGTTGTAATTTTACATTTAATTAATTATGCTAGTTTAAATGTATGGGTTATTTATGTTGAGATCTCTCTACTTTATGTGTGAATTTACATTACGATCATTTATTTCATGCCTATTTATTTTATTTTTATTTTAATGTCCTAATAATGCTATTTTGCCATTTTTGTTTTTATTGAGTATATTACGGTTACAAAAAGGAAGAATTACACTTTAATCCATCTATTTTATGCCTTTTTTTGCATTTTGGTCACCTGCAGTGATTGTTTTAATTTTACTTTAATCATGTTGGCCTGATCTTGTAATTTTTTCATTTTTATTTGATAGAGCATTTTAGGATTATAAAAAAATGGCTAATCATGCATAAGCCCCAGAAATTTTAAGCGCATCTTTACATTCTGGTCAATATTTTGGGCCATTTTGTTTTTGTTTCAAATTTATAGGTTTTTAATGTGCTATTTTACTTTTTTATGTTTAATTCTTTATCATGAATTAATTTTATGAGTTAATAGGGCTTAAGCCATCAAACATTTGGAGTGGTTTTACACTTTAGTCCAATGTGGTGTTCTTTTATTTCGAATTGCATGTTCTTGTTTTGTTATTTTGCATTTTTTGTGAATAGGTGATTTAATTTTATAGTATTGAATGTCGTTCTTTTTATTTAGAGTGTTTTGCATGTCCTTAATTTGTGCCATTTTAATTCTAATTTTAGTATTATTTCTTATTAATTTTGTTTTACTTTTGATTTAATTCATATAATGCCATGTTAGTATAATGTGAATCTGTTTTAGTATATTTCTTTTACGTCCTATTTTTTAATGCTTTTAAGTTTAGATTACTCCTGCGTAGTCCTTAATTAGTACTTATTTTAGAATTAGTTCATAAATTTGAGAACTCTTTCACTTTAGTTCCTGGACGTTGAAATTAGGTTTTTATTTAACAAATCAATTAAGTTAATTAGAACCTCCGTTTTAGATAGAACTACATTTAGTCTTTAAATTAGGAAAAAATCTGAATTGGCTTCCACATTTAATATGCTCAGAGGACCAGTTCGATTATTCGAATAAATAATTGTAAAAATCAATTAGGGTTAATATTATAACCTCCATTTCTAGGTCAAAACGTTTAGGCTCTCTAAGCTTCATAATTTGACACTTTAGGTTAGAGAAAGCTTTAATTAACTACCTAGCATCATTAGGTTGACATAATTGATTATTTGATTGCATTTCTATTTCACGAGTAAGGCAATGTTGATTTACAAAGGAATCAATGGTATATCTCACGCAAGTATGCTCGGGGGTGACTACTAGTGATTCCTGAAGTAGGTCGACACCCTTTTAAAGATCGTATCATGAATTTTTAAAATCAGGGCAATGTTCGGTTATTTGGCATAATAGTTTATCTCCCACATTCATGCTAGGGGCAAACACTATTGGCTTAAATAAGCGAACATCCTTTTCAACTCTGCATCCATAGTAATTTTTCGATTAAATGAAGTTCATACTCAAAATTTTCAATTTTAAATATAGCATAATCAACTAGGTACTGATATTTTATGGATTTTCGTTGACCATAAACTTGATATTTTGATAAAATAAAATGTTTTATTAGAATCACCTGATTTTTATGTTGTTCCAGTCACGCCTAAAATGGTTGGGAGAAACTCCTCACATTTCAAAATATGTTAAAAAAACCGCCTAAGTCATACTAGTTTTTCCACACCCAGGGGAAAACGGTGTTGAAAGTTTGACGACTCCTCTGAGGACATTTTGTTTTCTAAAAAAACTTGAGAGTCAAGCCACAAGTTGGTGACCTTATATTTAGAATTCTGAAAATTACTAGTTCAATCTTATTTAATTTACAATTATTACGTTATTTCGAGAAAAAGAAAAAAAATTGGTTAATGCTTACACTTTTCTGAATTTATTTATGATTGTTGCATATAATAGCCCTAAAATCGAGCTCAAACTCGGTTCACCTAAGTAGGGGAAACGTCACACCTCATGGGGAGCATTGGGCTTCCTTGCGTGGGTCTGACGAACTACCTCTGAAAAGCATCCTAAGTTGCTTGTGTAGATATCAGTTCCGTGATACGCTTTTAGTGGTGTGATCCCCTAAGTTAAATCTGATTTGTAAATCTATAATGGGCCAAAATCGGAGTCCTTGTTAACCTTAGTAGGTTGTAAGGATAGCTTGGGAAACCATTGCTAGAACCAAGCCTCATCTCGAGAATTTAGTAAATCAACCCCGCTAGAGCAATGTGAAAAACCTAAGAAAGTTAGAACTTATGCGGTTAGGGTTTTAATTTCCTTTGTGTGTTTTATGTTCGTAATTAGCCTTCATTATTCTTTGAATTCTTTGAATTAATTTAACTTTACTAATTATCATTCATTATTCTTTGAATTAATTTAACTTTGCTAACATGTCTATTTTGTCTATTATTTGAATGTATCATTCTCATTCTCATTTCATAACATTACATAGAAGATATTGATTCTCGAATCATCTGGTTACCATAAAAAGGTCTTGATGCAGTAACGTCTCCTGATAGGACTGAGAATATGATAAATGTTCAGACTTGGTCAGAATATGGACAAGCGCAGTTTGAAAATAGTATTGAAGCTGGTGAAGAATTAGTGATGCCAGAGAAGGTTATTATTGGTGTCAAACAAACACATTGGGAAGAGTTGTCAAGAATCTGGGCTAGTTGAGATGATACTAAGAAAATACTGTTCAAAGAAGTTTATGCAGACGTAGCAGAGTTATTAAGAGTACCGATTGACACAATTGTCGTTCGAGCTTTGGCTAAATGCTGAAATCCCGCGTATCATTGCTTCACCTTTGGTAAAATAGACATGATCCGTATCCTCGAAGAGTATAACGCCCTACTGAACATACCAAATGTCTAAAGGCATTCGCTTTACACTAAGGCAATCTGACCCAAAGTATTCGTAATTAATATAGTTACCTTGATTGGGAAGAAAAAAGAATGAGTCGTAGAGTATATTCAGAACGATGGTATCTAGTGGGCTTAACTAAAAAGTTTAATTTATGAGCAAGCACCATCTAAGAAAATGAGATATTAGTTTTCACTCGCAGTATATGCTTTGGTAGTTTTCATGAGAAATGAAGATTACTTCGAGATTGTCATAATAGATTTTCTCGATGTCATTGCTAGGAAAACAAATCTCGTACAAGTAATCCTAGTAGAAATACTCATGTCTTTAAACAAGTGTAGGAGATTAGGTGGTGGTCAGTTTATTGGTTGTGTATAACTATTGATAGTATGGTGGTCGAGCCATTCTTGGATAATTGAAAGAGGTTGGGCTCGAAAGCATCAGTCAGATTTCTCTCCATTAGCAGACTTCATGGATAAGTGTAAGATTCTAGAACCTCGTAAAAGAAAAGGCTGGATTGAGGCTCTACAAAATATGAAAGATACCGAAGTAGTTTGGAAAGCGTATTGGTTACCCAAGGAAGACATATTGTATAGATACGACAATGACAACTATGTTATGTTACACAGACTATGGGGAGAAATTGACTACACTCATTTGATGGTACTTCAACAGTTTGGTGCCCGACAGTTCATACCATCTACTCATGGGCTGAAAGAAACAAAGTTCTTCTTTTCTACCCTAAATTATAAAGACCAAATCTCAAAGATATACAATGCTCAAAAAAAAGCCCTATTTCATTAATTTCAAGATTATAGAACCAACATTCACGTTGGCCTATGAGGTTTGGAGGACAGGGAGGATCAATGTTAACACCTCGAAACCAAATTTAGAAGACTGGTTGACCATCGAGGAACGATTAAGAAGGCTCCCAACTGAAGTCGATCTATTAAGAGAATAAATCAGGTTGATGAATATGGAAAGAGAAAAGGAGCAACCAATTTACTTAGACAAGAAAACGATGTAGGAACTCAAGCTAGTAGAGCAAGATGGGTTGATAAAACAGTTAGCCAAAGAAAAAGAGAGAATATAAGAGACTTTTGATTCCCTAGACCTATATTTCAGATACTTGGAAAAGAATATGAAGGCTAAGTGTCATCATTATACAACTAAGGCTTTGAAATTTAAGTTAGATGGGGTAGAAAGAAGTGCAAGAATAAGCAATGAAGAAAAGAATCAAGCTATGCAACATGCCCAGAGAATAAGGGTACAAATAGACAAGGCCAATCAAGATTTAGAATAAAGGAGAGCACAAATTGAATAACTGAATCACAACTTATTAGTTTAGAGAAAGCTTTTCAAAATCCCTACAACAACAATGACATTTTTCTTTGAAGAGAGAATGAGTCCTTGAAGAAAAGAATAACTTATTTGGAAGGAGAATATCTTATTTGATCATTAGACTGAGAAATGACTAAGCAAGAAAATGAAGCATTGAATACTAAGGTTGCTGAGTTGGAGGCTACAGTCCAAAGATGCAATGAGTGAATTCAACATGTCGAGAAGTTAGGAGATATAGCTAGATATTATATATAGTTCTGTTGGTGTCTTTTATTTCACTAAGTGCTTAGGTTGTGAGTTGTTGAGAACTGGTCATTCTGGAATCAATATCTTTTGCACTACCATTTTCATGTTTTTCCAATCTTTAAGTTTTAGTGCATGACAATCTAACATTTATTCATTTAATAAGACACCAAATAATAAAATATGATTTCTGATCGTTTGTAGTGATCCTGACCTTCACATTACACCCCAACTGTACTCGTAAGTTGACCAAGAAAATAAAATAGAGACTAGGAGTAAAATTGAAATAAATATGGAAAGTTCACAGCTCGACTTATTATAAAAGATAGAAGACATATTCAAAAAGTATTCGACTACCGAAAAGGCTACTACTGACCACCCACCATCATTCAATCAAGATCCCTTACATCCACCAAGTTTTGGCCCTGAACTATTTTACCCAGCAGGCTACACGTTTAACCCTCAACACCCATCGAGTTTTACACCATATCCCTCGCATCCTCTGGTTTTAAGTTCACAGCTCGACTTATTATAAAGATAGAAGACATATTCAAAAAGTATTCGACTACCGAAAAGGCTACTGACCACCCACCATCTTCAATCAAGATCCCTTACATCCACCAAGTTTTGGCCCTGAACTATTTTACCCAGCAGGCTACACGTTTAACCCTCAACACCCATCGAGTTTTACACCATATCCCTCGCATCCTCTGGTTTTACACTTGTACGTGTTTTTGTTTGCTTCCCACCTCCACATGAGAGTCGACCTAGACTCTATGTGGCTAATCCACAACACCACGCAGAGCCTTCATTCCCATTGAACTAACCGTCTGTGGCCAGAACAAGGCCTGTTGAATTGGGCGTAGAAGAGTTACCACCCGACTTTAATGTGTTGGCCGAGAAAAAAAAAAGAAAAAAATAATGAGCTCACCCAACATAAGAATCTATAGGAAATGGTAAGGTCAATAGAGGTAATTGAGTCATTTCATGGGATGGACGCTAGGGAACAAAGCCTAGTTATTGACCTTATCCTCCCATTAAAGTTCAAGGTGCTGGACTTCGAAAAGTATGATGTGACCACCTGTCAATCTACACACCTCACCATGTATTGTAAAAGAATGGTTGTCTATATCGAAAATGAGAAGTTGTTGATAGACTGTGTCCAATATAACTTGTCTAGATCCGCTACGAAGTGGTACAACCAGCTAACCAAAACCCACATCAAATCATGGAGGGATGTAACAAAAGCATTTTTGGAGTAGTATTGTCATGTTACTGATTTGGTCCCTGACAGATGGACTTTGTAGAGCATGGAAACATAACATAATGAAACTTTCAGGCACTACGCCTAAAGGTGGCATGATGTAGCCACCCAGGTACAACCCCCAATACTAGAGAAGGAAGCCATCGTTATCTTTGTGAACACCTTTAAGGTTGTGTATCTTGGATATCTATTAGGAAATGCCACTAAGAATTTTGTTTGGCTGGTCATTTCAGGTGAATTAATTGAAAATTCTATAAAACTGGTAAGATAAAGGGTGGAGAAGGGTCTAAGAATTCATATTTTAATAATAAAGAGAATGAGGTGAATCATACGAACACTTACCATAACAATTTCATAGTTAGTGATACGATCGCTCAGCCTAGGGCAAAGAATATGAACACTAATGAGAATAGAGAACCGAGGAAAGAGGCTACGAGGATGACCTTCTAACCTATTCTAATATCGTATTCTAAAATACATGCCTCTTTGTTTAAAGCAGACGTAGCATGCCCCCACAAGTTAACTTCACTCCAGCCGCCTTACCCTTATTAGTATAATGCCAACCCTTATTGCGAGTATCACTTAGGGTTTGTTGGCCATGATATCAAGAACTGTCTTGCATTTAAGAAGATAGTTCAAAATTTGATCAACACAGAAGACCTATAATTCAAAGCACCATCTACAAACACTTATACCCTTCCCAATAATAAGGGACATGTAGTAAATATGATTGGCGAAGAGGAAAATAAGAGGTTGAAGAAAGATATATCAGAAATCAATTCTCCTCTTAGCGTGGTGTTCAAACGTTTGTGTAAAGAAGGGATAATCAAGGGTAATCCCGAGTTGAAGCCTATTGGGTGTAAAGCGTATTGTGATTATCACCAAGAAGAGTGTCATAACATTCATTATTGCCATTACTTCCAAGAATTACTTTAGGAGATGATGAAATAGAATTCTTTGATCAAGAGCAGTGTAGAAGAAATATGGATGTTTACATGGCGGATAGCTCTAACAAGGTGCAAGGAACAAGAAAACTTGTGATCATCATAGTCAATCCTAGAAACTATGAGTGTCCCTCCATAGCTTAAGGTAAGCTTCATCTAGCTCATGTTTTTGGTTTATTTTGGTTGGTTCTTGTAACCTTAAGTAATAGGTAAGCTTAAGGAAAGGTTATATGAGTTTAAAACTATGAAATAGAGGAAATATTGGAGATTTAAAAAATGGGTACATCAAATGTCTTCTGGATTGTTACAACTGATCTCAATTTCTGAATGGAAAGGGGAACGAGTCACTGTGGACTTTGTTGCCATGCTACCTTTGAAATCCAGTAAAAATGACTCAAAATGGGTAATTGTGGAGAAATTGACCAAGACAACTCACTTTATTCTAGTTCGGATAGATTACTCGATTAATAATTATGTAGAGATGTATATAAAAGAGATAGTTTGGTTGCATGGAGTATTTGTATTGATAGTGTCCTACCCAGACCCAAGGTTTACTTCAAGATCCTAGAATTCTTTGCACGAGGCATTGGGTACTCAATTGAATTTCAGCATGGCCTTTCAACCACAGATGGATGGTCAATCAGAACATACTATTCAGATATTGGAAGATATGTTGCAGGCATGTGTGATTGATTTCTAGGGATTATGGGAAAAATATTTGCCTTTAGCAAAATTTGCTTACAACAATAGGCATCAATCGAACATTAAGATGGCTCTATACAAAGTTTTATATGGGAGGAAATGTCTAACACCATTAAATTAGTTTGAGTTAAAAGATCGAGATCTAGTTGGCCCTGATTTTATTAAAGAAATGGAAGATAAAGTGAACATTATCCAAGATAATCTTAAGATAGCTTCCGATCGACAAAAGTCTTACGCCGATCTAAAGAGAAAAGAGATTGAATATCACGTGGGGGATTAGGTATTTCTGAAATTATCACATTGGAAGAAAGTATTACGGTTTGGGCGCAAAGAGAAAACTGAGTCCGAGATTTATTGGACCTTATGAGATTTTAAAAAGGGTCAGACCAATAGCTTATCTATTAGCTTTGCCTCCCGATATGGACAAGATCCATAATGTTTTTCATGTGTCGATGCTCAGAAAGTACTGATCAGATCCATCGCATGTTATTACACCGGAGGAAATAGAGATTCGACCAGATTTGTCTTACGAAGAAGAACCAGTGCGGATCTTGGCTTAAAAAATTAAAGAACTACTTAACAAAAAGATTCCTCTAGTTAAAGTACTTAGGAAAAATCATAAATACGAGGATGAATTTTCTTAAGGGGGATAATTTTAATACCCCAAACATCAGGTTAGTGACTATTATGAAAGGATTTATATTTTGGTGGGTTAAATTGAGTAAATTGAAAAGTATAAGAAATGATTTAGGAAATTGTGTTTAAGACTCATTAGTAAGAATGGAAGGGCAATTTGGTCTTTTAGAAGGAATGAATTTAATATTCATTTTATTTGGGATATTTATAAAGTGGATAGAGGAAAATGGTAAAAGCTTAAATTGGTTCTTTTCTCCTTCTCTTTCTTCCTGTCGTCCCTATTCTCTCCATAGCTAAGGTAAGATTTCCTTCAAGTTGGTTTTTCCTTCCGTTTTTGGGTTGGTTTTGAAGCCTTAAGTGATATAGAGGCTTAATGAAAGTTCAAGGAGGATTAAAACTAAAAGATGAATGATTTATTTGAGATTTAATAAAATGGGTTTTTAAATGATTTGATGAAATTTGGTTAGTTATTGAAGTTAAAAAGTATATTTGACTTGCCAAAGAAGTAAATAAGAGATTTGGAGACTTATAAGTGATTAAAAACATGTTTGAAATTTGGGTTTGATTTTTAGTTTTAAGGGTTCTTTTAAGTTATTGGATATTATAGTGAGATTTATGGATGTAAGTTAGTTGGATCAAGTAATGATGAGTTTAATGGTATGGTTAGAGATAAGAGTAAGAGATTTAGGTAAATTTTGGGTAAAAATTGAAGTGAAATATGTAAAATCTGGGTAAAGGTATATGTACTAGAAGAACAATACCAATACTATAGGATTAAATTTGAGGAAAGAGGATGAACACGTGAAACAATATTGATACTGATGCAAGTAGTATCGATACTGATGTGTGGGTATCGATACCAAGAGGAATGTATCGATACTGTAATTGAAAAATGGATTCTAGAATGCTAAAATGGATTCTAGAATGCTAAAATGGATTCTAGAAAGCTAAAATGGTATCGATACTGAAGGGAGTATCGGTACCATAGTATAATATGTATCGATACCATAAGAGGGGTAACGATGCCATTCAGTTTGAAATTTTACGTTAGGATGAAATTTTAATAGAATTCAAAAATAATAGTACTTTTAAGTTTTATTATTTTGTGTAAATATTACACAGTATACTAACAATTGTATTGTATGAGTAATTATAGATGCTTGTGTAGATCGTAATCAAGCTCCTCAGTCAAGTCTGAAAAAGGGAAAGGATAAAATTACGAGTAGTTGGACATCATTAAGGCATAATAGTGAGGCATACCATGTGAGTGCATTTATTGTACATATAAGAGATGAGGATGACTTGCGATGATTCCACCTCAAATGTTTTGATTAAAGTATATTTTACAGTATTTCGATATGTTTTCATAATGTTTATGGAAATGATATTACGAATAATTTTAGGTGGCGCTTGGTTGGATGGAATCCCTTGGAATTGGGGGGAATTAGAATCAAATTCCACCACTTTCTAATGTTTGGTTCAAGTTTTCCAAGGGAATTGGAATCCCTCATGACTTCAACTTTCCATCAAATGAGGGAAAGTGAATTCCATCCAAGAATGGATGGAATTCAATTCCCTTGTTGGAGGGAATTGAAATTTGACCATACTACCCTCATCAATCTTTTGGTAACTTATTCATATATTGAATAAAAATATTTTTTTTATTATTTCGGGTCGGGTCGGGTTTCTAATTCATATATTCGGGTCGGGTCGGTGAAACTTTATTTTGGTCGGGTCAGGTCGGTTTTTTTAAGTGTGATATTCAAGTCGGGTCGAGTTCGGGTTTAGGGTGAAAAATACCCAACCCAAAAATATATATAATTTTACCTTATATATTTAGGAATAATTACAATAATACCCCTCTATATATTTTTTTCAATTAAGTCACTGTTTTTATTGAATAAAAATAATTTTTTATTTTGTTCGGGTCGGGTCGGGTTTTTTAAGTGTGATATTCGGGTCGAGTCGGGTCGGGTTTTTTTAAGTGTGATATTCGGGTCGGTTCGGGTTGGGTCGGGTCGGGTTCGGGTTTAGGGTAAAAAAATCGGACCGACCTAAAAAATATATATAATTTTACCTTATATATTTATGAATAATTACAATAATACCCCTCTATATATAATTGTTTCAATTAAGTCAATGTTTTTATTGAATAAAATAATTTTTTTATTATTTTGTGTCGTGTCGAGTCGGGTTTCTAATTCATATATTGAATAAAAATAGTTTTTGGTATATTTTTTTGTAACTAATTAACATACTCCGATTGGAATGTATCGAAATATTGCTCTATCTTTTGGTAACTTATTAACATATTTTGATTGCGATTATTTTAACTTATGATGTTTATTAGCATGATTTTTATAATTTATTGAAATGAATAATCAATCAATAAAATGAAATTTTAATATTTTTTAATTTTTTATAATATATTACTACATGTAAGTTGTAAAACAAACTAAAATAAAGCAAAAAAAACAAGAAGGATAATTCTGTCATTTTACATTACTGAAATCAAATTCATCTGACATGTGTGCGAACCAAACAGAATATGGAATTGGATTTCAATTCCATTTCCTGCCAACCAAACAGAATATGGAATCGGATTCCAATTCCTGACAGATTCCAATTCCTTCACAGATTCCAATTCCCTCAGAAACATTCCAGCGAACCAAACGCCACCTTAGAGTATGAACTACTCCAAAATGAATAGATGAACGTTTATGTTGTTTGAATGATTATTTATGTTTCAAAAATGAATGTTAAATCTGTGAATTTGACTTAAAAACCCATTGTATGTGCATTGAGAGTCATAGGTACATTTCGACATACATTGTATGTAATGATTATCGATCGATTTTGTGTAATGCATAATGGTGCATTTTCGTATCAGTACTATTTGTACTTTCGGCACTAAATGTGCAATCATGGTATTCATAATGAGATTTTAAATCACCATTTAGATATACAAATGTATATAAACGTAACTAATATTTTAAAGAATCTTCAAATTTTTTGTTATAACAAAGAGGTAGAGATTGTTAAACATGTTTGATATTGTGATATACCAAAAGTAACTAATATTTTAAAGAAATTTTAAGATTACATTCGATTTGGTCATTCAAATATACAAATTTGTTTTAAGTTCAAATCTCCATTATTACTCCTTGCTCTATGAAACAATGAGTTATATACTGGAAAAAAAATTCAAATATTTTTTTCAAAGGGTGTCATATTTTAATCGAGTCAAAAATAAATTTTTAATCATGTAGTATTGATACTATTCATGTGGTACCGATACTAGTATCGATATAAATCGCCTAAAATGTAAAGCAGTACCAATACTCTCGTTATGTTTTTTAAAAATGCAAATTCTAGTACAACACTTTAATATCGGTACTCCTTTGAGTATCAATACCAGTAATGATAATCCCTTGGTGAGTATGATACTCCCCTTCCCAAAGGCTTGATTTTTTAATTAATGCATGCAATACCGATACTCCAAGCACGAGTACCAGTACTCAAGGTTTCTAGGAAGCATTTATTGTTGCAAATTTCTTCTCACCATTCTATTAACTCCCACAACAACCCAAATGGATAGAATTGAATGAAGGGGAAAAAACAAGATTTCAAGTCACATGTTAATAGAAGAGATCAAAGAGAAAGTCAAAGCAATCACAATAAGTCAAAAATTCAAGATAATGTTTTCAAATATTCTTTTTGCTTTCAAGAACACTTTTTTACTTTTTGTTTCATTCTTCAAGTGTTCTATTTGTTCTGAATTGTGCAAACACATTCCTCGTTAGTAATTTTTCAAAGCTTGCTCTTTGTAATTTCTTCTAGGAAGGGTTGTACAATTGAGACTTTGGAGTATAAGTCTAACAGTATTGTAGGGTTACACCTTATCCTAAAAGGTTTGAAACAATTAGTGAATTTGTTGAAATCCTTAGTGTAGAAGCTAAAGTAGTGGATGTAGACTTCATTGAAGAAGTTGAATTACTCTAAAATTGCTTGTGTCAAATTTTTCATTCTCTTGCAAAAAAGCTTCCATCAATCTTTTAATTGTTAATTCATCCCCTCTTATCCATTCATGGGTTCGATTGACTCAACATTCCTTTATATGTAAAGAGCTTTGAAGGTGTTGTTAAAGTTGAGAAATCAATTCAGAGTCAATCCATGTAGTAATAATATCATCAACATATGCCATGAGAAAAACAATTCCTTTAGAAGACTTGTAAAAAAACAGAGGCACATTGACTCTGTATAAAAGAGAATCAATGATGATGGATCAAAACTTATCAAACCAAGCACGCGGAGCCTTTATTAAACCATAAAGTGACTTTTTTAGTTTACAAATATCATAAGAGGGTGTAGAAAACAACCCTTTTGGAGGAGTCGTATAAATTTATTCCTTAAGATCCTCATGTAAAAAGGTATTCTTAACATTCATCTGTAGAAATGACCATCCCTTGAAAGCAACAATAGCTAGAACAAGTGACACTATCATTATTTTGGCCACTAGTGTGAATGTCTACTCATAATCAATTTAATACTCTTATCGATTTTTAGTGCCACCAATCTTGCTTTATACTGATCAAGTGACCTATCATATCTCAGCTTAATGGAATATACTCATTTACAATCAATGTGTTTAACATCAGTTGTACAAGAAAAATATCTCAAGTATGATTTTCTTAAAGAGCTTGAAGTTTTTCTTGCATGGCTTTATCCCAGAATACATGTTTAGTGGCTTGAGAATAAGAGGTAGGAACTTTTATATAAGCTAAAATAGTAGGAAAACCATACCTAGTAGGAGGATGACTGATACGAGTAAATCTCCGAAGAGCCACTGAAGTGGGTTCTAGATCAGGATCACGAAGGATTTGTAATGATAGAGGTTGTTGTCACTGATAGAAAAAATCAGATTTAAAACACTCAATTGAGGGAGATATATCTTCAAAGCTAGGAAGAAGAATACCATGTGAAGGGAGCTCCTGCTAGTGAAAATAGAAATCATATTAAAAGAAAACCACATTTCTAGAAACTCGCAATCGATTATTGGCAGCATCATAACACAAAAATCCTTCGTGAGCAGTGTTATATCCCATAAATTCACACCTTAATGATTGAGCTTTAAGCTTGTGACGTTCATGTAAAGGAAAGTGGACAAAGTAAACACGTCCAAAAGTGTGTAGTTTATTATAATCAGGTTACATACCAAAAAACGAATGTAAGGAGAATAAAATTTCAATTGTTGAGAAGGTAGCCGATTAATCAAATAAATTATAATCGTAGAGCTTCCACCCAAAATCTAGGAGAACTGAGGCTTCTAAAAATAAAGTTCGAACCATATCCAGTAGGTGACGATTTTTCCATTCAACCATCTGATTCTGTTGAGGGGTATCTGGACAAAATCGTTGAGATATAATATTTTTTGTAAGAAAACTTATAAACCATGTGACATATAGTCACATCCATTATCAAACCATAAAACCTTAATGGGGGTGGAAAATTAGTTTTAATATAAGCCACAAAACTTCTTAAGATAGTGCACACTTCAGCTTTAGTACGCAAAAAATATATCAATGTGAAACAATTATAGTCATCAATGAATGTTACGGAATATTTATAATGTGCATGGGAAATGATAGGAGTAACACCCTAAACATCATTGTGTATAATCTCAAAACATGTATTAGCGCAAGTAACATAAGTAGGAAAAGGTAATACTTTACTCTTTCCTAGTTTAAAAATAGAGCATCAAGAGATAAACTATTAGAAGAACACTAATTTTTGTTACCAAGAAAACCATGCTTCATCAAATTAGACAATATCACATTATTTGGATGGCCCAATCGTTTATGCCAAACATTAGCCTTATTTTAAATAATAACAGAAGCCATAGACAGTTTTAGAAATGAATTGCAATGGAAATAATCTGCCCACTTTAGGTCCCCTCGCGATCACTTTCCCTTCCACTGATCCTGAACAAGACAAACACGATGTGAGAAATTTACATTACAATTATTATCCAGCAGTTGCCCAACTGAAAATAAACTAGTAAACAATTCAGGAGAGACAAATATATGATAGAAGGAATGTCCAATGTCACCAATGGTTGTAATTGGAAGATTACTTCCATTGACAATCTAAATTTATTGTTTGCTAGTATTCTTTTGAAGATTACGCAACCAATCAAATGATCCAGTCATATGATATAATGCCCCAAAATCAACAAATCATGGATAAGAAACAATATTACCTTGACCATGAAGTCCAAGGCTAGAGAATGTTGTGATGATCATCTGTTTGACCATTTCTAGAGTAGCAAAAGATTGATTTGTGCCAGCAATTGTGGTTGTAGAACTGATACTAGTAGGGTTTGAGATAGAAATCTGAAAAGCTTGGCCTCATCAGTTTTTTGGCCATGTAGGACATTGCTTCATAATGTTTCCATTCTGTTCAAAATAATTGTGTAATTTCTTACCCCTATTACGAGAAATATGACCGAACTCCTTCAATAACATTAACAACCTTATATATCTCCTTGGACATACATATAAAAACTTGTGTAGCCATTCTTTGTTCTTCACGCTATAATTCACCAAGACATATATCCAAGGAAGGGGCATGTTTTTTATTTAGTAATCCAGCTCGTGCAACTTCAATTTTGGTCTTAGTTTCATCAAAAACTAATCACGCCTACCGATAACCCCGTAAAAAGATTATATTTGGTGCCTTTTTACTTAGGTTATTGGGTGTTGAAAATCTTATTTCATTGCATATAGTTGTATTTAGCATCATGTAGTTGCATATGATGGTGATATTTTGTTGCTGCATTTTAATGACAAAACGGGTGTTGCTTAATGGGAAAGGTTGTGTTTTGCTGATGATGTGCAGGTGATTGAGTTGAATGATAAATGGAGAACTGTTGAAGCTAGCAGAGATAGAAAAATTCTATAGCATTCTGGATGGAATTTCTAGGCGTTGAAAAAGATTAAAGGCCGAAGATATTTTGCTGCCAAGACGTCCAGCCAACTTGTCCAGCCCACACATGTGAATGGAATAGTCCATCTTTAAGATATAAGGATAATGATATCCCATTATTAAGGAGAAGTTAGAGAATTTATGAGAATTTAAGAGCTTCATGAGAGTTAGAGAGTTCTTTTTTATTTTAGTATAAATAAGATAAGATAGAAGAAGAGAGAGAGTCAACAATAGGCAAAATAAATAACTCCATTATTTTTCTTTTTCTTTTTAAATTTTCTTCTTCCTTTTGGTGGTGTCCTCCACATCCAAGCTTCAAGGGGTAGCAAGCTAGGCCTTTTTAAAGTTATTTTTTGAAATATAAAGTTTATTTTGGTTTATCCACACTCTGTTTTTTAGTAAAATTTGATCTCATTAATGGTTAAAGTAAACCAGTTGGAAATAGACATATGTGGTTCACATTTCATGTAATTTCCATGCTACACTCCATGATAGACCTATGTCATTTGACTATGTTTGTATACGTGACCATTGATGGGTCTAGACATGATAGATATGACAAAGACCACTTTGATCCTATATGGATATAGTTGATGGACGAGATTGTTATAGAATACTTATTATATGATAGAAAATTTTGAGCTCTGAAGGTTGTACATTTGTCAAAAACATATGTTGTCCTAGTGGGAGATTGTTGGATTAAAATCCATATTTGTGGGCACGTATGTATAATGTACAATGTTATCATAAAGTATGACACAAAATTAAGTGACTAATTATGTTACATGTGTTGTATGTATTAAAGTGTCATGGAATCAAAGTGTAGATACCATAAGTTGTATTTATAATTTAATGAGGAGCAGAATTATAAATACTTAAAAGATTGACTTAATATTCAATCTATATAAAGATGTAGTGGTTCCCAATAAATAGGTTAACTTGTATTATTCTTATCCCGTCAAAGAGTTTTTATAGCAAGAGCAAACCTATTTTCTTAGAAGATCACAACCAAACAAAGACTCAAAGATCTTAACCTATCAATTAATTCAGGTACGCTTCCGCAAATCTAGTATTCTATTTTTGATGATTTGGCATGATTAGATCCTTGTTGTGTATCATAATTATTTATGATTTAATTCTAACAATGTTACCTCATCAATGCAAGCAAACATCACTTTATCGACAATTACATCTTAACAAGGGTTTAGATTTCATTACCTCATAGTCAGTACCTTCTATCCAACCAATAGTATTGATAATCATGCCGGTAGCTCGACATACATCATTACGAGCAAAGTGAGTCTCCAGCATTTGAGCAAGCTGATTTTTACTGTACAACAGCAAGATCAATGAATGTCATAATAAGTCTCTTCTATCCAAAGAAAGTATATGAACAAAAGAAAATATAAAAAATTAGTCACCTAGGTGTTGTATGGCCGTAAAAATAAGCAAGAGACAGCTCAACAGTGGATCAATGGGCAGTTCAATAGGCGTAGCAGCAATACATCCAGGGACTGTAATAGATCGTTGGCGTGTATCTAAATCCACAAAGGTAGGTTTCCAACCTAGTTTAGCTGCCCAACTAAGAAGCATCCTCGATAAGCTGCTCTTCCCAGAATCTGGAGGCCCCACAATAATCACTATTGGTCCCTGGGATGCCTGGGAATCATCCGGTGACGAAGCTTTAGCACGGTTTCTCCGTGCTTCTAGTACAGCATGTACATTCACGTAACTGATCATAGGTGTCTGCAAATCAGCCATTGCAACAGCATCAGCTATCTCTATGTACAATTTGAAAGCTGCATGTATGTATTACAAGCCCAGGATTCTAACTTTCAAGAAATAAGTACCTCATCAGCTGTATAATCAGTTTCAGTATCACCATCTATCTCAATTGTAGCACCATGCCAAGTGAAAACTTATTAATGAACAAATTCTCTTTATTATCACACGCTATAAACAAATCAAGAAGCCAAGCAAAGAACAAGATTGCAACTAAAGATTGGCTCTTTGTTTCCTAGGAAAAAGAATGTTTAAAACTTACGGCGAACTTGAATCGAGAAGGGATAGTGATCCACGACTGAGGGCACAATTAGGTACCAAAAATCTCCGCTGAGCCGTTAAATAATTGAAGTTTCACCGGCTTTTCATTACCAATCTTGATTCTGAGCTCGTGTTCTCTCTCTAACTTCACTTGCTTTATCGACGATGCCGAGGAGGAGCCACTGGCACCACCGTAAGACATGGTTTGTTGGCAGATTAAAACGTCGGATTAATGCTGGAACTTGTTTCATTTGAGGATTTATAGACGGTTTAATGCCCAAGCGAGAGAGAGAGAGCCAAAATTAAATATTGACAGGAGCCGAAATATTAAACTATTTAAGTAAAATATAAAGACTCATTAGGTATTTAAACTTGAAATTCAACATGAACAAACGACCTTAGTGATTAAGAGGATTATTGTTATCCTTGAGGTCCCGAGGCGTATGTAGGGTATGAGTGTTAATTGTCAAATAGTTGAAAGTCTTTGTATATATAGTATATTGTATTCACCTTAAATTTATAATAAAAAACTCAAAATTCACAAGACAATTTCTAATTTGTCTAATATTTACACTTACAATGACCTAAATTGTAATTAGATTAAAAATTTGAAAACACGTACTTATCATTCTTTAATTCGACTACTACTTGATTAAATATTTAATAAATTTTTATATTTTTTTAAATTTAAATATTTATTTTTATATGAACAAAAATACTATTAAACTAAAATTATATCGAATATACAAATTTTAACAGAGTACGAGGCCCATTAGTTCTTAAGGGAGCCGGGCAGGGTAGTTTGAAGAGTTCGGAAGTTTAAAACTGCTTTTCGGCAGTTGAGAAAAGAGCAAATTCTTTTCTTGATTTCGAATTATTATTACTAGTACCAACTATGACGCCCAAAGAGAGGTAGGACATTCTAAAGATGGTGGTGTTATATATTTTATTAAAATATTTTATTGAAAAAGTCTTGTAAAAATTGGTATTATAATAATTTTTGATTATTTGAATTTTAAATTAAACCTTTATTTAGAGATAATAGTGACGAGGTTTTACGGAGATTCGTAACATCTTGTATTTAATTGGACAACGAATGGTAAAAGTTTTATGGGAGATTGGACGAGGATGGAGACAAAAAATAGACCCGTTGTATTAGATGACACGAGTTAATATTCCTGCGGTTAAAGTCAAACATGTATTATTTAGTTTGTTAAGTTGTTGGATTAGTTTGTTAGGTGAGTAAAGAAAAGAGCTTAGTTCACATTTGGATATAAAATCTAAAGCTGACAATAAGAAGAAAGGTTATTGTTCATAAGAAAAATTGTTTCTTCGTTTATACAGATTCTTCTCGATAATGACAATGAGAAGAAAGGCTTATGCTTGTGAATGCCCTATCTCTAAAGCTGAACACATTGCAACCGTATTGAATAGACTTCCTTCATAATATCAGTCCTTTGTAATGGTTGTCACAACAGGTTCCAATATCTTTTTTTCTGGATGATATTATAGATGTGTTAGTAGATGCAGAGGCAGAGGCACAACTGATAAGTTTTAATCAACTTAATAATCTTTTCATAAGCGTCTTTATGATTCGATTATAAGAGGCAGTGAGTCTAAACTTTTTTTTTTGAAAGAGGGTACTTTGTATTATAAACGAATGCAAAGTACACCACCTCAAGCATCTCATTAAAAAACCTCTCTAACCCTAAATGGAAGAAAAAGAGTGAACCAAGAGGTGGAAGAGAACAAATAGAAGGAAAACACATACATTCAGCATGGCATACCCCAAACTACAACAATACTCACACAAAACACCCATACACTCCAATCAGCATAAAGAAATAAGAACAGATTGGACTATCGAAACTGAACTAAAAACGAAACAAACATCAATGTGGAGTGTCTGAACCACAATGAGACCCAGATACACCAAACCTGATAAACACTACATAACACCAAGGCTTCATCAATCTTCAACAAGCACGCAAAAACAATGAAAACATTCCTTGATTGTATGATTGTAAAAATATGAATAAAGTTCCTTCACATAAGAGAAAAGAAATTCTTGGTCTGGAACCACCATACTTAGTTGGTCCATAACCATTTCTAAGCTATTTCAGAAGCATCATGTTTTAATTGGTATAAAAGTATTTTTAAGTGCTATAAGATCATTATCTTTAAGTATCTACTTATTTTTTATGCCTATACAAACCATGTAGAAATAGTTGATATGCATAAGACAAGTTAAGCACGTGTTTATCTAAGACTATTGACTCAACACATTCAAAAGATATATGACTTGTTTTCACATGATAAGATGTCAATTATCTTTTATGAAGATAATGTAGAATGTGTGGCTCAACTGAAAGGAGGATACATGAATATGTTCAAGTGGTAATTTAGAAGATTTATTCACCAATGCATTATCTATTTCAAAATTTGAAGAGTTAATTCAATATCTTAAGTGATATTGTCATGATGGTGAGTACATATGTATTGTACTCTTTTTTTCTTTAGCCGATGTTTTGTTTGAACAAGACAAATTATCTTTATAAACATCAAAGGAGATGTATTTTAAATATTTATTTATGTGGATGTCTATTATAGTTAGAACATTATGTGTTGAATAAGACTTTTAGTTTAGAGAAAATATTATACACAATTTATATTAAAATAATAATACAAATTTCTCTTATTATCCTCACATTTATCTCTTCTTGTACTTTTTTTGCTGCCTTCTAGTTCTAAGACTTCGCCTTGACTAATCTGGACTGACCCGAGTTGCATATATGACTTTTGGTGGGTGAATCTTCCAACGGAGATTTTCTGTATACACAAGAACTCGAACCTGATACTTTGTTTAAGCAATATCAAGCTTATTATCACTTGAATCAACTCCATTGGTTCTTCTTGTACTTCTTGTTGTTTTGTTATTATTTTTCAAAACAAAAATTTTAATTGTATGAGATAAATATGTTAATACTTATTAAAATAGTTTTTTTAAATACATCAAAAGAATAATTTTAAAAATTGTATCGGATAAAAACATAGTGATAATTATAATTTTAATAAAAATATTTAAAATCACATTGGATAAAAAATGTTGACAACTATAATTTTAATAAAAACATTTAAAATTACATTGGATAAAAAATGCTTATAATAATTAAATTAATTTTTCAAATTTAATGATTATTATACGAGATAAAAAATTAATAATTATAATTATAAAAATTGGCACGTGATAAAGTTCTGGTAATTATAGTTTTAGTTATTTAAATATATAGATAATTACACCATATGCATAAAATGATATTTTAAAATTTAATACGAGATTGCTTTTGTATTTTATAAGATAATATTTTTGAAATTAAATAATAATATGTTTAAATTTAATAAAATTAAAAAATTTAATATTTTTATTTAGATAATTAATTTTCAAATGTACAAGCAATTATCTTCTGCATTTCACAAGTATGCAGACTAGTTATTAGATTTGAAAAATTAGATAATTTCATCAATTATTAATTAGTTAAATGGATAAAGTATTGAATTCTTGAAACAACCTTTAAGATTGAAATTTTAATATTGTGAATGGAAAAAATTGAATTAAGAAGATATAAAATTTGTAAAATTTTATCAATTATTAATTGGTATAATATGATCCGCCATTAAGTATTTTTAAACAATATTAAATTTATAAAAATCTCGTAATAATATGAAATTAGATTAATTAATTAGTGAATTAAATATTAAATAATTATTGAAAATAATTAAAAAAAACATAATTATTTTTTATGCAAGAAAAACCTAATTATCAAATAACATCCAACATGTTCACTTTACTAGATGCAAATTCTTCACTTTTCTAAAGTACCTATATTTGAGAAAATAACCTCAGTGACTGAAAATTCCTTATAATATACGCTTTTGACCAATTTTTTTTCGATTTGCCAAAATGACCAACAAAATCGCAATGCGATCTCTAAATCGCAACGCGATCTCCAGTATCGCAAATTAGTTTCCAGATTCGCAACGCGATTTTGACTATCGCAATGTGAATATGTAAATCGCAACGCGATTCTGACTATCGCAACGCGATAATACATAATCGCAACGCGATTCTGACTATCACAACGCGATAATACATAATCGCAACGCGATTCTGACTATCGCAACGCGATAATACAAAATCGCAATGCGATTTTCAAAGCGCCATTAGTATCGCAACGCGTATTTTATTTTCAAATTCTAAACACGAATATTAATATATCCCGTAATCGCAACTCTTAACCTAAAACCCTAAATCACAACTCAATCCCATCTCCATTCTCACTCTCTACGACGACATCCGTCCCCATCTCCGACGAAATCCATCCCCATCTCCGGCGAAATCCATCTATCTCCATCTCTCAGAGCCACCCTCACAATCATTCACGATCAGAAATGGAAAATCAACCAAATCAACCACCGAGGGTTAGTTTTTTTAATTATTTTTATTTTGAAATTTTTGCATTATTATTAGGATTTTCATATTGAAATTGATGATAAGTTTACTGGTAATTTCAATAATAGATTAATCATTTCACTTAGATTGCTTATTAAATTCATTCGATTGCTGCCAATACTGCTAAACTGTTTAGTCTTTAACCCTGTAAAGTTAGTATTTGTCTTTGTTTTGTCTTTTGGTTGAAGTAATGCAATTCATTCAATTTTAGACAATGACTATTTGAAACCGAGGATCGCAACGCGAAATGAAAATCGCAACGATAGTCAAATTCACGTTGCGATAGTCATTTACGTGTTGCGATTTTCATTTCGCGTTGCGATAGTCATTTTCGTGTTGCGATTTTAAGTTTCAGAAACTATTATTCTTCTGCAAATTGAAACTTAAATGAATTGCATTACTTCAACCAAAAAACAAAGACAAATACGAAATTCACAGTGTTGCAAATTTAAGTTTGAAGAATAAACTACTACTACTCTTTATTGTTTTTGGTATATCTTCACAGTGTAGTTTTTAATCTAACTTGGTATGTTTATTGTTTTTGTAGAACTTTTTTTCGGCTCAATTGACCTTAAGGAATAAAATAAGCCTAGTCACTACAATTGCGTCGAAGCTTTCACCTGTATAAAGAACATTGTTTGAGGATACTTGCTTCGGGCCATGGCTAAAAGTACAACATCCGGGTGGAGATGCTATGTTGACCCATTTGTGGCTTCATACCATGACTAGCTATCTAACCGAGAGTATAAAACATGGTAATGAAGAGATATGGTTTCATTTTCCACCGACATATACGTGTTTTGGGCGGAAGGAGTTTTGCTTAATCACTGGTCTACGCTTCGGACACGATGATGTAGGTCGATACACTAGTCATATTACCCTCCCATCATGGTTATCCCGGGTTTTTCCTGAGCTGTAAATGGAGAAGCCGAATTTACACGTCGATGACTTGACGAGATTATTGAATAAGAAAGATGGTTTTTCTCGGATGGATGGCGTCGATGTTGTCCGAGTATGCCATTTAGTACTTTTGCATGCAGGCTTTTTAGGCAGAGAGGCCAGACAACCTATTCCTAAGGACCTAATATTATTGGTAGAGGACCTAAATGCATGGAACCTGTTTCCGTGGGGTTCGTATTTATGGAAAGCTACCTGGAATAAGTTGTCATCTGCCTTTGATGACCGCAAAAGTTTGCGTGGCGATGGTTCCAAATACACTTTGTCAGGTTTTATTTGGGCCTTTAAGGTAAGAATTTCTATATAATGTTTCCAAAATTATAATTAATTATTTAACAATTACTAGAGTTTGTGTATTATATTGTTTTTGTAAATTTGGATATTTGACGCTTTTCCCGACATGCAGACATATGCATTAAAAACTTCAAATGATATTCCTAAAGCTATTTCCTGGAAGAGGAAACGGCGGCTGTTGATTTGGGAAGAGTTACTACGGTATATGACAATAAATGATGTAAGTTAACACAAATACTACCATATATATAAACAAGTTATTACTAGTACATGTTTAACTTTGTTTGAGCTTTTATATTGTTAGGAGGCCAACACTCCATTACAGAGGCTAACACCCACGGAGGCTGAGCTTGCCACTGATTGGTGGCAAGCTAGTAAGCATTTTTTTTATGGCACGGATGATGAGCAGCCTCTACTTCGAGAGCCATCACCTCACCCAGAGCCATCACCTGATCGACCACACTATATACCTCTACAACGAGAGCCATCACATATTCTGTCACATCATCGAGCCTCTTCTCCACCATCACCTCATGATAGGCGACCGGCAAAGATGCCACAACATTTATCTCCCTGTTCTCCACCTCCACCTCCACGGGATGAGTTAAGGGAGTTACGTGATGAGGTCAATGCCTTGCGTGAGGAGGTCGGTACTTTACACGATGGCAATGGTGCATGGCGTGACGAGGTATCTACTTTACGTGGTGAGATAACGGCTCTACGTGAGATGGTAGCATCGTTGCAGAATGAGGTTCATACTCTACGCAACGACGTAAGTTTAAGATTTTTCATATTTAACTTGATCTACTCGTAATTTCACTTAGACTAACCATTTCACTTAGATTGCTTAGTAAATTCATTCGGTTGCCGCCAATACTGCTAAACAGTTCTAAAATAACCCTATGAAGTTAGTATTTGTCTTTGTTTTGTCTTTTGGTTAAAGTAATGCAATCCATTCAAGTTTCAATTTGCAGAAGAAGAATAGTCGCAACACGAAACTTAAATCGCAACGCGAAAATGACTATCGCAACGCGGAAATGACTATCGCAATGAGAAGTTGACTATCACAACGGGATAATCGCAATGCGAAATAAAAATCGCAACGTGAAAATCGCAATGCGAAAATGACTATCGCAACGCGAATTTAGTTTCGCGTTGCGATTTTTATTTCGTATTGCGATTATCCCGTTGCGATAGTCAAATTCGCGTTGCGATTTTCGCGTTGCGATTTAAGTTTCGTGTTGCGATTTTAAGTTTCAGAAACTATTCTTCTTCTGCAAATTGAAACTTGAATGGATTGGATTACTTCAACCAAAAGACAAAAACAAATACTAACTTCACAGTGTTGCAAATTTAAGTTTCAAGAATAAACTACTACTCTTTATGTTGTCCTTGAACATGCACTAAACCTATATGTTGTCCTTTTAAATGTTTATAAGTGCTTACTTCCAGAATGTTATCTGATGCATTTTGTGAACTATGATAGAATAATGACTTGGGTGAATACCGTGCAAGTTTGAAACATATTTGTCTTTGTTTTCACTGTTTAATATCATGTCTGTTTATTTACTGATTTATGTATTAATAATTATTTTTAGCGGCCCGATAAGGTGGATGCTTTACGTCGGGTTTTTCTTGCACGACGGGGTTCACGCATCAGACGGCGTACACGTGCCATTATGTCTCCGTTCACCCCAATAGTGCGAAGACTCTGTAAGAAGAAGCCCGACTCACCTGTCATCATTCAAGAGGCCTCTCCTATCGTTCAAGGGGCCCCTATCATCCCTCAAGAGTCCCCTCCCACCATTCAAGAGGCCCCTGTCATCGTTGAAGAGATCCCTCCCACCATTCAAGAGCCCGATTCATACGGCGTAATATGTCGAATTATGGAGAAACCCCCTCACGTGCCGGACATGATGGATGACTGTTGGCTTTCGTATGAGTTACCAGCCAGTACCATTCCAGCAGATGAAGTGGAGAGGAAACAACAACCGGAAATAATTCTGGATAGTACCATCACGTCTTCTAATAGTAAGGAAATTGAAGAAAAATAAAAAAAATACGCGATATACAATTATGCCGACGTCTTTTCACGTAGTTCACTTGAAGAATCAATGACATGAATCATATGTGTTGGCTAATGGACAAGCTAAACTTTATCCTGTATGGTGGGAGGTCGATAAGGTTAGTATTTATTTTTTAAAATATTTTAAAGGTGTTCATAAACAAGTGCACAATTTGAATTATTACTTATGATTGCAGGTGTTTATCCCTGTTTTGGAACATACTCATTGGCTTCTCGTCGAGCTTCAGCTCCCATCCCTGAAGACAATAGTATATGACAGCATGATAAATTACATATCATTGTCTGATTTGAGAGATATTATTAAGGGATAGAGCTCTCATTTGGCTAAATTCTTAGATGCGATTAATTATTGGACTTATTTTGGAAACAAGAAGCCAAAGAAGTTCAATGTTACAGTTATCAGAGACAAGACCGCGCCACAACAAACGCTGGAAGCCAGAGGGGATTGTGGTCCTCTTGTATGCATGTGCTTGGAGCGTTTGACGACAGGAAGTACACAGTTTCTACCTCCCACCGATAGAGATAGAGGTGCAGTAGGCTTGTGGTTTCGGCATTTTATGGCTAGAGCGATATATGCGAGATGCTGCCTACCTGCATCCGCGTTATGAAAGTGTCCATAAATAATTTGTAAGTCAAATGCAAGTGTTGTTAAGTACCTAGAATTCAATAATAATTTGTTGTTTGTTGGTTTTAGATGTGTAGAAAGTGTTATTTGAGCAAATGTTTGGTTTCTGTAGGTTAATCCTGAAGTGAGCTGCGTGAAATTGATGTATGGGTGCATAAACAACTGTCTGGGGTACAACTTTTTTATTGTTTAATTGATTCTTAAAAGTCTGATTTGTTTAATTGATGAGGAAAATAAGAATTATTATCATTTTTTTCTTGTTTAATTGATTTGTAAAAATTGATTTGTAAAAGTTGATTTGTTTAATATTGATGTGTAAATAATTCTTATTTGTGTTTGTTTAATTGAATGAAATGAAAAAGTTGATTTGTTGATTTCAATTTGCATCATATTGAAGGAAAAAGACCTGTTGAAGGCACACTTTCACAACGCTAAACTCAAAATCGTAATGCGAAAGCCAAAATCGCAACGCGAAAGTCAATTCGCGTTGCGATAGTCTAATACGCTTTGTGATTTTCTCGTTGCAATAGTCAAATACCCGTTGCGATAGTCAAATTCGCGTTGCGATAGTCAAATTCGCGTTGCGATTTTTGAGTTGCGATAATCAAATTCGCGTTGCGATAGTCAAATTCGCGTTGCGATAGTCAAATTCGCGTTGCGATATTCAAATGAATGTGTAATAAGTGATAACAACTGAACAGATCATAGCAATGTTCAAACTCAAGTTACTAATACATGCCTAACTGAAAATGTTAAAAGTTTACACATAAAATACACATAATAGTCAAATTCGCGTTGCGATATTCAAATGAATGTGTAATAAGTGATAACAATTGAACAGATCATAGCAATGTTCAAACTCAAGTTACTAATACATGCCTAACTGGATATGTTAAAAGTTTACACATAAAATACACATAATACAACGTTTGCATTTAAAAATCACCTAAGTTAGTAGTCCTAAAAGTTGAAGCCGGTTGTGATTGGGATTTTGATTTTGATTGCGATTTTGATTACCTTTTTCTTGACACCATATGAGCTTTGGATTTTGATGAGGATCCATATTTTGGTAGAGGAAAAGATGATTGTGATGGCATTGATGATCCACATGTCAACCTTGTATGACCACTTTCCTTGCACCGACTACATGTCGATCTCTTCTTCTCTTCACCCTTAGACGGTATACGATCGTGACTTTTTGGTCGACCAGGTAGCCTTCTGTCCATGGCTGGTGGCAAAACTATTTGTAAGTCATCTGGTATGTCCCACTCAGAAGGATGTGGAATGGGATAGATAATCTCGACATAAGTCTGTTGATATACTTCTGTAGTGTAGCAATCCATAGCGTATGCGCTTGAATCATCTTGGTTTAGATGAAGAGCAACTTTTATAACATGGCCACACGGATAACCAGATGTTTTCCATTTCATACAAATACATGTCTTTACATTTAGATCGACAAGCCTATTTAAGTTATTATCTAGTACTTCAAACAAAGTGTTTGAACATGGATCAACTCTCCATGACGTTGACTTCACAACACGTTTCATTATCTTTTTTTCAGTCCATGGTGTAACACGATGTTCCAATGTTCCTGTAAATTTAAATAAATAATACTTAGTAAAATATATGATAAGTTACGAATTTAAAGAAATAATACATGCATGGTTTCTTTTCTTGTAGTACAACTGTTGAATAGAGGCTTGAAAAACCTCCATTAACATAGTAATGGGTAATTTCCGGGAATGACGACTTAGAGCGTTGATTGATTCTGCACTATTAGACGTCATGAAACCATATCTTGCTCCAAGTTGATGTACTCTTGACCATCTTTCAAACCCGACATCTTCTAGTGTTTGAGCACACTGAGGCAAAACACGTCTTAAACAATTTATATGCTTATTAAAATTCACTTCCTGATAAGCTTTTACAGCCTTCCAATATGTCCATTTGTGATTTTTTATACCAGCAGACCTTGATTTTAGATTTCTATACAAATGAACACCACAAAGTCCATGAAAAGCATCTGGGAAACACCTTCTAACAGCGTTGTCAATTGAGTTTGCCCTATCGGATATGATTGTCAGATTGCTAATAGGACCTATGCAATCCCTAAGATGCCCCATAAACCATGTCCATGAATCAGAGGTTTCAGATTTACCAACTCCGTAAGCTATTGGCAATATCCAATTGTTAGCATACATGGCTACTGCTAATAAGTTTACTCCAAGGTATCGACCTTTTAAATGTGCTCCGTCAACTATAATAACTGGGCGCTTGCAAGTAATAAACGAACGAATCCACAAAATCATATACACAACAAATATAATCATTTAAATGTGAAATGCATGTAACTAACAAAAATGGGTCAACAAAATTATATTGATTTACTAACCGCAGCACCAAGGCGATAAACAGCAACTCAAAGCGTCCATCTCTATCTGTTTTGATATGAGTTACCGACCCTGGATTTTTCAGCTTTAAATTATGACAATAAGCCGGCAGTTGGGCAAACGATGCCCCTCAACAATTCCAAGGCATAACATTTGGCTCTCCAAGCTTGAGAATATGAGATACTAATCTTGAACCGAACATTCATGTCAGTCATAATTTCATGTCCCCGATATACCCTGCCATTCAAAAACATTAACTCAGCCAAAAAACCACCCAACACCTTTTTGTTTGCCTGTCTATGGTGAGGAAAAACTTGGGTTCTTGAACATGTATGTTTATCAATAAAAGTCCTAACTTGAAATATTTCGCAATCTTTTATCCTCTTTGCAATCATACGCCACATACAGTTTTTGTCAATCATACACCTTGTTTTGAAATGATCTTTGCTTGATTTGTTAACGTTTAGTTGATAGCCATCTTCCACACATTTAGTATACAAAGCTATCTTCAAGTCTTCCTTTGTATCAAAACAATCATCTTTCTTGATACGAATAATTTTTGTGTAACAATCAACTGCTATTTTTACCAACTCTTCTTCCGGTATCTGAAGTAATTCTGGCATATTCCAGTTATACTCCAGTGGCATTTTCTTCGGGGACTTTTCTTCGGGGATTTCTTCTTATTCTTTTTCTTCTTCAGGGTTATATGAATTACAGAATGGATGTTCAACATGTTCATTCACAGTCGTAACTTCCTCCTCATTATCATTAATAACATCTTCCTCGGCAGCGGCTGTTTCATCATCAAAATTTGGTTATTGACCAATATCAAAATCATTACACGCAGGGTCTGTTTCTTCTTCTGAAACTTCATCAAAATCTGAGTATTGACCAAGATCAAAGTCCGGGTATTGACCAAGATCAAATTTCGAATACTGACTAGTACTCACAATTTTTTATGTTGGCTCATCATCGTCTAACTGGTTAATACGAAAACCGGAATTTTGTGCTGAAAGTTGATTGGGATTTGGATTAGGGAAAGGTTCTGGGTTTTGAGATTGTGTTTCATATTGGAAATGTGGTGAAACAAAATTTGCTTGGTGATGAAATTGTGGTGGAACCATTAAATTTTGAGCACTATAAATTGGGGTTGAAAAACTTAGTTGATTACTACCCGCTACTGACCTAACTTCACTACTTCTAGGTTCAACAACATATAATGTAACATCATCTTGCGAAACACTAATGTAAGCAATGAATCGTTCAACATCTTCATTGTCGGTTAACAAATAAACTTTACATTTTCTCTGATAAGATAGCCTAAATCCACTTAAGGGTTCTAAATTCAATTTATTTGCAACACGTAACATTAGAGTTTCATAAGTTAACTTTTTTAATGACAGATTTAGTTGAAGATTCATGGGTAAAGGCATATATTGTAAAACACCATGAACATTCTCCCATGACCCTCTAAAACACAAATCTATCCAAACATGATCAACATTAGATGATTTCATTATTGTAAATTAATTTACTAAACAAACGAGCTGCGAAACTAAAACCTGTTGTCGGATGGGGAATGATGTCGTTGGATATAGGAACGGATATCGCCGGAGAGAGTGATAGATGGATATGGAATGAGTTGCAATTTAGGGATTTAGGTTATGAGTTGCTTCTGCTGCGTAGTTATATACCCAAAACATTTGTGTTGCGAAATTAAAACCTGTTGCGAATTTGAAATTCAGTGTTGCGACAGTCGTTGCGATTATGTATTATCGCGTTGCGATTTACATATTCGCGTTGCGATTTACATATTCGCGTTGCGATTTTCCAAATTCGCGTTGCGATTTTCCAAATTCGCGTTGCGATTTTCCAAATTCGCGTTGCGATTTTGTAAAATCGCAATGCGATAGTCAAAATCGCATTGCGAATCTGGAAACTGATTTGCGATACTGGAGATCGCGTTGCGATTTAGAGATAGCATTGCGATTTTGTTGGCCATTTTGGCGAATCGAAAAAAAGTTGGTCAAATTCGTATATTATAAGGAATTTTCGGTCACTGAGGTTATTTTCTCCCTATATTTCAACTTTTATATTGAATATTTATTTGATTATAATTTTTATCTTTTATAATTATGGTTAGGTAAACTACACCGATTATCACTCAACTTTCTTCTATCTCCTATTTCAGTCAGTCAAGTTTAAATTATTTCAATTTAATAACTAAACTTTGAACATTAAATTTTTTTAGTCATTGTCGCGACCGGCTCTTAGGGGGAGAAGCCGACTAGTTACGACGATGGTGTTTTTTGAAAAGATTTTATAAAATGTTGGGAGTCGTCACCAATCATTTTATGGTATTATTAGAACACCTAAAAATCAGGTAATTTTAATAAAACATTTCACTTTATCAAAAATACAAGTTTTGGTCTACGAAATCAGAAATAGGGTTCGGGAGTCAGTTAAGCGAGGGGAAAGATTAGCACCCCACAGCGTCCAAAAATTAGTTCCTAGTCGATTATCATATATTTAAAATTGGGCACGGACTAACTTATTTTAGTGGCTAAAGGAACCATTGTCGTTCCTAGAAGTCAATAGTTTAAGCACCAGCGACTGCAATAGGGTGATTGAACATTCATTGTCAAATGGTTGAGAGTATTTAGAACAAATACTAGTATTTAATCACCTTAGCTTAATCAAATATATATATACATATATATATTAATTATGTTTTGAAGATACGTCTAAATACGGAATAAATATATATGGGACCAAAATAAACTAAACAGAAAATAAAATATTTAAATTGAAAGAAAATCAAACATAGTTATTGAAATGTAAATAAAAAATAAAAATACTGAAATTTAAATGCTAAAAATTAAATCGAATGTATTGTACATAAATTTAAAATGCGTAAATTAAAATGTAGAAAGGATACATTTGCAAGAAAATGAAATTTTAGAGGTTAGAAAAATAATTAATAAAATTAGAGGGCTAGGAAATCGAATAAACAAATAAATAAATAAATAAAGAGATGATGACCAATATGTAAATTTACGATTAAAATTGGATGACCTAAGTGAAATTATCCCAAATATTAAATGTTTATGTTAATACTTTGTCATTTTTTCATTTGAAACATGAAACCTTAAAACCATTACTGCATTTTTCTTTCTCTCTCTTATATCCCACGAACAACACCTCTCAACTAAAATCATATTTTCAAGTTTTGACCCTTCTCCTCCCCTCCGGCCATCGCAGTAGACGTCGGGCGAGGATGAACTAAACTCAAAAACCCCCTTTATGAAATCTTTGGTCCCTAAACTATCCAAATCTAACACTAAAACCTCAAAACACTTCCTAAAATGACTCCTAACTTAAAACCGAGTCCTTATCTTCTCAAGTCCGGCGACCCACAACTTTGATTCACTTTACTCAACGATAGAATTTCATTTCATGCAACACACGAAGAGAACGAAAGAGGCTCCACCCCATAAATCGAATATTTCAGGTAAAAAAAATGATCCGACTTCTGTATTTGTTTTTTTTAAACCAAAGAAAAAATAGTTGCTCAAAATAAACAATAAGTCAGAATAATCTTAAGATTTCTCTTCTTTTGAATGCTTCAGTAAAAATTTCGGGGGACCTTTTACAAACTAATTTTGGGGGTTTTATCATGTTTTCATATTACAATTCAAAACAAAAATAAATAAAAAATTGTTATTTTCAAAGACCTTTATGGTTGGGAAGGTGACTAGCAGCCAAAGAAGATGATGGAAGGTGATCAGCTAAGAACTGGCGGGTCAGACGTAGAGTTGCAGGCAGGGGCAGCAGAATTCCTGTTTGAGTGCAAAGGCGACAGGAATCGGGACATTTAATGACCCAGATATTAGGGTATTATGTTCCCTTTTTGTATATTTTTGAGATTCTTTGGTAATAATAATAATAATATAATAAGAGTTAAAAATTGAAGATTACACTCATCCTACTATATTTTTTCTAACTTTGTGGTGATATGGAATTTTTATTATTTTTAAATAAATTAATATTGCTTTTATATATTTCTCATTCTGCATCACCACCTACTCTTCTTCCAAGCCCATTTGCTTCAATTCTTCACCACTCATTTGCTGCTCACTAACCTGTAAGAAAATTAACACCGAAGAAGAATTAAAAAGAAGAAACGTAAATGAAGATCAACTAAAAAATTTATTCTGAAAACACATAAACCAACCATGGGTAGATTACAAGTATTTTAATCCATTATTAAAATGACTATTTTATCTATGGACTCAAAATAACACGTATTTAAATACTTAATACATGAAGGAACATCTTTAACATTAACGTAACACCCTCATATTGATACATGTGACCTGATCTGATCTGAAGTGTGATATTAAAGTCATTGGAACGATCCACAATAAAAATCCAAGAAAAATAAAATTTTTGTTAAGCGAATAAAAAATTATGAAACAATTTATAAATAAAAACACAAGTTTAGAAAATAATACATATATTAAAAATAGTATACATTAATATTCAGTGTCAAAACTAATTCAAATTCTAATATACAGATAAAAAGTGACACACATGCCCCCTAGTTACACATGCACCGCACTCTACAATCAACGCTGAAGGAACTCCTAATATTGATGTCGATAATTGCATAGGACTGATTCATTTAACCTGAAATGGTAAGTAACATAGTGAGCTTTGGGAAATTCAATAATATAATAATACCAAAAGATGCTAAAGGCCAATCAAATATATGGTGCAACATGAAGATTTCCTTAGTTATCCAGGCACATACAGGCCATATTGATGAGTTACGATTTCGCTAATTAATTCTTTAAGTAACAATCAGGAAGCTTACAGTTAAGAGGAAATGTTCAGAGATATAGATTTAGAAGATGGAGGTGGGGAGTTTAGTGTGTTCCAAAAAAACAAGAAATAATAGTTTATTTCAGTAAAACATATTTTTAAAAACACAATAATACCCTCCACCCAAGCACTCCATATGTAGTTCCGTAGAACTGCATCCATAAGGAGTTACCGTAGGCTCATTGGGCGTAAGAGTCAATATAAGGGATTGCCTTAAGGCTTTAGAGCCTATCCAAAGGGGTACCTTATGGTCTAAGAGCTACCCAAGGTTCACATTAGGTCCGTAAAGAATTACCAACTTGATTAGATCATACAAATAGTAAATATTAACCAGTAATATAAGAGATCAGGAGCAAGATACATTATATATCGAAAATAGAGATTTGAGATCGCGTTTTTATTCCAGATATCAACATCCTACTTTTTATAAATAAAAAAACATCTTTGTGCATAGGAAACACACTAGAGGATCCACATATTTTCCTGAGACACTTGGTAGTTATCAAGAAAAGAAAACATGTACTTACATAAATTAATCGGATTTCTGGAATTAAGTCCCCGTTTAAAGGGTTCAATTACTAATGGATCTAATCAAACTTTTAGAAATTGATGTTAGGACCGCATAGGATTCGAGTACATCAGGATGGTATTCAGGAACATGTACATCAGAATAATTTAAGATTCAAAGATACTGGAGTGATTCCATTAATCAGACCATCAGGGCATTTAGACATTTTGATTAATAAAGAATTCTTAGTAACTTAATCTAATATTGGTAAAACAATGATTTATGATATATAGTATTTATATCGAATTATCAAAATTTTGAGTCAAGTCAAACTAAATAGATCTAAATAGTGTGATACTTGCTAATTATTCGGACCGACATCCTTCACGAATATTCTCTTCTTAATACTAACTAAACTATTTGAACTGATCACCTTCAGAATCATCATTGATCAGATCTCGATGAGACGAATAGGTATATTATTGGTATTTTTTGTATTGCACAAGAATAATCTATATGCTTGTGTTGTGGTTTATAACCTTTAGGGCAGTACAACATTTAGGTTTATCGGTGTTTTCAGAATCTATCCAAAGACATTCACTTCTTCCAAGTCATGAGGGTATTTAGGTTATTTCCATACTTGAGGTTACTTCGATCATTTTAGAGTTCAAGCCATTTTGGCCTTTTTAGAGTTCAAGGATATTTTGGTCATTTTCTTCCATTAAGTCACATGCCTTATTTCAAATAATTTAGTCATCGGGTGTTTATTCTAGAATAATAAATTCTAAGTTCTTTTCCATCTCAAACGTTAAAAATCAGTTATCATGATTTTTCTAAACAAATCGAGTATTTAATAGGTAAATTAGTAGTTTATCAGATTAATATTGGCTTTTTAAGGGTTATTTCCCCTTTTAGGTCAATTAGGGTCATTTTTATCTCACAAGGGTAATTTTGTAATCTCTGATCCTTAAATTTCCAACATTAAAAACTATTTAACTAGAATTATCAAAATCTAAGAATTCAGGGGTTACTGATCTGATCCTATCTAGCACCAACTTCCTTCATCACTTGCTTATATCATTGAAGATCTTTCAAAACAATTTTAAGGGAGTTCTTCTTTACTTTATTTGTTCTTTGCTTATTTATGCATTACATCTTATTATATGTTTGCATTTATAGCTTTAGATATGCTTATCATGTGATTATCATGCATAACATCATTATACTTAGCCTTAAACATATATTTCACATCTTTACATAGCCTATTTTATATTTATGCATCATATTATAGCTCATGACATGCATACATATCCTATACTCGCTTATATCAGACATTTGGTTAAGTTACATTACTTATACTTATGTTTTCAATCATTTTGTAGGTACTTTAGACTTTAAAGAATACTATATCAGCTCACAGGAAGCTCACTAGACTTATGGTAGCTCAACGAAGCTCAACAAACCTAAAAGCAACTCACTTTAGCTCAAGGGCTTAAGAATGCAGCAAAACACTAGCTCGGAAGTAGATGAAGGAGCTGAATGAAAGTGACACTAGCTAGAGAGAAGTTGAGGGCCTAGTAGTTGAGCTGGAGACTAATGGCAGCTGGAGGTAGCTAGAATTTGAGCTAAGGTAGCTGGAGTGACACTAGGTACCTAGCTAGTTATCTACACTACCTAGCTAGCTGCCTAAGCTTCTAGATAGCTTACTAGCCTAACTAGCTACATATGTCACTATCTATGCATCTAACTACGTCAAGCATGCAACCTATGGTCGAGACCTCACCTTACCATGGCGTGGAGAAGCATACTACATCATATGGAGTCATGTGCTTAATGTGGGCTGCCATGTTCACTCCATGTGACATCAAATAGGTGCCTAAACACATCAAGGGATGCAACCATTCAGCCAAGAGCTTTTTCTATTCAATTTTGGTGCAAAACAACCACCAAATGTCTCCAAAACATTACCACATCCAAACTAATACCTAACCATTCGGCCTAAGGCTTGATTATTCATTAAAAATCATGAATATTCACCAAAAGCATGCATTTTCAAAGGCTGGTCACATTTATCCGAATTTAATACTTTGTTTTAGACTTAGGGACATCATTTTTCATTAAATAAACATGTATCTTCGAAAGGGTTCAACCTTGCCAAATAGATTTGTCACCATTCAACCATGCCCTTTTGAAATCTATAAATTGTCAATGCCTTGGCATTTGTAAGGCATACAATATCTCTTTGATCATTCAATATATTTGTGAGGTTCTCCTCTTGCTAAACTTCTTTTGAACTTTTATCGACTTATCAAGGCTTAGGCTTTATGGCATCAACCCCTATTCCATTGATACTGAGGTTGCTTTGGTTTAATATACCAAATTGGTTGAGGTATTTTATTGCCACCCCTTTTTCAACTTATAAGGTTTGATGTTAGGTTTTTATATAACCTAGTTTCTATCTTAGTTGTTCAAGATACTATCTTCACTTAGCCCTTTCATTCATAAGCCCATCACCTACCTAAACACTTCCGCAACCATACTCTTTCTCTATCATTTAAACAGTCCCCCAATTTACCTTTACATCAACTACCAAGCCTTCTATTTAAGCCTTTCTTTTTGTAGGTACTCGCTCTCTCACTAGATCCAAAATCAAGGGTAATATACTCCACATCAGGCGGTATTTAGAGCTTTGGGTGAAGAGCCAAGTGCACCAAGAAGCCCCTTCAACAACAACAAAAAGAAAAAAAAAGTTCAAAAGGTACAAAACAATCAAGTGAAGAAAGGAAGCAAAAGGTCTCCATTCAACATCATTTGGAGTTCGAAACCAAAGTTCAAGTAAGGCACCAATCAACTATAAATATAAAAATAACCAAAAAGATATCAACATAAAATAAGACAGGCAAATGAGACGAGATTTAACGTGGTACGACCTTCCTACTTCCACGACCGAGATGAACAACAATCAACTAAAAAAGTAAAGAACACGAAGAGTACAAATACATGAGATCACATGTATCCCAAAATTTTATATAGATATTCAAATTTGGTATATCCCAAAACACTCTTCCAACATCCCTTCAAAATTATCCCTGTAACATAAGCCTTAAAAGTTGCAGAAATCCTAAAAATGATTACATATCTCCAAAATAATTCTCTCTCTAACTGCCCTAAAGAATAAGACATAATCTCTTTATAAACCCAAACACTTGGTCACAATGAATTCTTTTTCATAATAATTCTCACCTAAAATAAATATATACTTTATTAAATAAATCTAACAACCAAATAATTTTTAACTACTAGAATTACAATAAAATTCAAATTAATTACCAATTATAATTTAAGTCAAAATATAACATCTTCAAATGAGTTTTTTTTTTGGAATGCAAAAGAAAACTCATGAAACATATTCTCTTCTTATGAGGAGTTAAAATATATTTTTGGCTACAAAATTATTTTTAAATCTCTCATAAACTCCAAAGATATTATTTTTTTTCTTTTAAAATGTTTACTTTTTTTGTCTCAATGTTGCTGAACTAACAATTGTTAATTTTGAATATTCTTCGATCTTTTAGTTCTTTGGTTAGATGAAAAATGATAGTTTATTATTTTAGATGGTAAGAAGTCATGTGTTTGCTTTCATTGTGGATCCAGTGGTTATTTTCCTAGGGATTGCCCATGGTTGGCTTTTGTAAAGCGATTATCTACTCATACTCCTTCACGTTCTAAAACATCTGTTCAGACCCCAGCTAGTAGTCGTAGACAGGGGAGAGCTTCTGGATTTGCTTTTAGGACTAACACTAGAGCCCGATCGCAGTAGAGTAGTGGGCCAGTTGTATCTGAGGCTAGGCAGCCAGTTCTAGTGTATACTATTAGACACGAGATGACAGTGACGAGCCAAAGGTTATTGTAGGTACTTTTACTATTTATTTCGTCTCATACTTTGCATTACTAGACAATGGCTCCACCCACTCATATGTTTCGAGTTCTGTATCCCGAGACCTTTAGATCCTGATCGAGGACACCTATAGTGCATTTACTGTTATGAGCCCAATGGGACAGTCTGTTGTTGTGAATAAAATATTTTAATGTTGTCCTCTAGAGGTTCAAGGTGAAATCTTTCTGATCGATCTTATGGAATTTCCTTTAGAGGAGTTTGGTTTGATTATAGGGATGAACTGGTTGAATGAGCATCGAGTCAACCTGGACTGTGAGTACAAGAGGACTACTCTGAAGACTTTTGATGGTCGGATCGTGTTATTTATTGGTGAGCGTCAAGGTTACCACTCTAATATAATTTCGGCCTTACCTGGTAACAGGATTATTTAAAAGGTTTATGAGACTTTCATTGCATGTATCCTGAATACTAGAGGCCCTTTATCCAAGATCAAAGAAATTCGTACAGTGAGTGAGTTTCTCGATGTATTTCCTGAAGAGTTTCCATGGTCACCTCCGGATAGGGATGTATAGTTTGAGATTGAGACTCATTTGGGTTCTGCCCCTGTTTCTATGGTATCATACCATATGGCTCCGAAAGAACTTAAGGAGATGAAGGTTCATTTCCAAGAGTTACTTGATCGAGGTTTTGTCAAGAACAATACTCCACCGTGTGGAGCTCCGGTTCTATTTGTACAAAATAATTAAAGATCACTCAAACTATGTATCAACTATCGAAAGTTGAATAAGCTGACAGTTAAGAAAAAACATCCCTTGCCTAGGATTAATAACTTATTTGACCAGCTTCGGGTAGCCAATGTATTCTCGAAGATTGATCTTCAATTTGGGTATTATCAGTTAAAGGTGAAAGATATTGATGTTGTGAAGGCTACTATTTGTACCCGATATGGGCATTACGAGTTTGTAGTGATGCCTTTTGGGTTGACCAATTATCCAACAACTTTTATGGATCTGATGAACTATGTGTTGTAGCCTTATTTAGACCAATTTATGGTAGTATTCATTGATGATATTATGGTCTATTGTCGGGCTGAGGCAGAACATGATGAGCACCTGAAGATTGTTCTGCAAACTCTAAAAGAGCATCATCTATATGCTACATTGAGCAAATGTGACTTCTGGTTTCAAGAGGTGACTTTTCTTGGGCATATTGTGTCTTATAGTGGTATTTAGGTAGATATGAGTATGAATAAGGCCATCGTGAGTTGTAAGAAACCCAAGAATGTCTCTGAGATTCATAGTTTTTCGAGTTTAGTTGGGTACTATAGGCGCTTTGTCGAGGGTTTCTCTATCATTATTTCCCCTCTAACGAAGTTGCTCATGAAGAATGTCCTTTTGACTAGGGAGATGCTCAGTAGGAAAACTTTGAGAAATTGAAGACATCTTTGACTCAGCCTCCAGTTCTGATTTAACCTGATCCTGGAAAGGACTTTAAAGTTCATAATGATGTTTCACGCTCTGGACTTGATTATGTTCTGATTTAGAAGGGAGGAAAGTCTCTTATGTGTCCCGTCAGTTGAGGTCGCAAGAGTGTAATTACCTGACCTATGATCTGGAGTTGGCAACTGTGGTCTTTACTTTTAAGATCTGGAGACACTATCTCTATGGAGAGAAGTTTTATATCTTTACTGATCACAAGAGTTTGAAGTATCTTCTTACTTATAAGAAACTTAATCTAAGGCAGTATTGTTGGCTCGAGCTTCTAAAGGATTATGATTACGAGATTGATTACCACCTATGTAAGGCTAATGTTGTCGATGTGCTTTGATCCATAAGGAAATATCCGATCTGAGGTCTCTGTTTGCCAGGATAAAGTTATACGATGATGGCATTCTATTAGCAGAGTTGCAAATCAAGCCTACCTTGACCAATGAGATAATACCTCATACTATGCTTTTGACCCGGATTGAGTTTTATGCTTCAAGGGTCAATATTGTGTACCTGATTGATAAGGAAGCGGTGGCAGATTGATGAACGTTTCTCTTGTTGAAGAATCAAACCTAGAAAAGCTCTAGACTCGATGAAGAATAATAAGGGATGAATGGGGAAGGTGGAAGCAATAGCTAGGGTTCTTTAGGGTTTTTTTTGGTGCTGGAAATAATATAAGAAACAAGATTAAAAAAAGATAAATAAAAGATAAAGGAATTGAAAATAAAGAAAAATAACCAAGAAATCAAAATATCTCCCTTATGAAAGTGAACGGTAAAGATGATTAATGGCGTGGATGGATATGCAGAAAATCGATGGATAATGTCCTATCGAGCCCTCCTAGTCGCAATGAAAAGGCAAACACGATAATATGGCTCTAACCAACCCTCCTAGCCGCAATGAAAAGGCAAATTGAAGTGTGAAGATTAATCTCCCTCACAAGAACTTGAAAGAACTCCAGGAGAAGAAGCTTTGAAGGCACAAGGCAATAAACACTTGCAAAAACGAACTCTCGTTGTATTATTAATCAAGGAAATCTTATTTACAAAGTTGAATGAAGCCTCCTTTATATAGGGGCTGAATTCTAAAGGTCCTAAATAACTAAAGAATAAAATAATAATAAACTAAACATGTTTTAACTCTAATTCCTGATAAAAATAATAATAACTAAAAATATTGTTTTAACCCAACCTTAATTCCTAATAAAATAATAAATCTGATCCTAAATGATAATTCATCATCCTATATTAAATTATATTACAAATAATCAATATAAATATTAAAAATTCGTAATATTTACAAAATCACGTATTAATCCCGTATAGGATTTCCTGCATGCACCGTCTTCAGTAAAATGGTCATATCTTGAGTTCCTGATATTGGATTGATGAGATTCAAGAACCGTTGGAAAGATAAGAGACAGAAGGTTGTATCTCCAGAGATATATTGACCAAATAAGATCAAGATCCCATTCAAAAAATCATCACAAGTCTGCTTCTGTTCTGATCTTCTTTTCCAATGCTTGGACGAGTGGATCATTTGGAAGAGTTATTACTTCTTCCTTTGATGTGAGCCTTGTGATGCATGTATAACTGATGATACAAAGTTGAGACAGGTTATCCTTCATAAGGATCATAGCAGTCAGTATGCTATGCATCCATGTGGAGATAAGATGTATTGTAACCCGAGAGAGAGGTACCACTAGGTTGGCTTGAAGAAGGATATTTTTTATAATCTGGCTAGGTGCTTAACTTGTCAGCAGGTTAAGGCAGAGCACCACCATTCGTCTGGTTTATTGTAACCTATCAAGATTTCATAGTGGACGTGGGAGCGCATTAATATATATATTGTTACTGGACTGTCTCTGACTTCTTCAAAAAAGGATTTTGTATGGGTGATTGTTGATAGACTCACCAAGTCAGCTCACTTTATCCCCGTTTGAGTTAATTATTCTTTGGAAAAGCTGGCTAGGCTGTATAACTCGGAGATTTTCAAATTGTATGGGTCCCTATATCTATCATATATGATTGATATCCGAGATTTACTTCGAGGTTATAGAAGGCTCTGCATGAGGATATGGGTACTCGTTTGAATTTCAGTACTTGTTTTCATCCACTGACTGGTGGTCAGTCTTATAGGGTGATTTAGGTCTTTGAGGACATGTTACGTGGCTACGTGATTGATTTCTATAGTAGTTGGGATAATTTCTTACCTTTGGCAGAGTTTGATTATAACAATAGTTATCAGGCCAGTATTCGTAGACATCATATGAGGCTCTATATGGGCATAGATGTTGCACTCTTATTTATTGGACTGAGCTGCGTGATAAGAAGACTTTGGTTCCAAAGTTGGTTCGAGAGACTGAGGATACTGTCAGATTGATCTGTGATCTTCTAAGAGAGGCTTTTGATAGATAGAAGTCTTATGCTGATAAGAGGAGAAAAATCTTTGAGTTTCAAGTTGGGGATCAGGTTTTTCTAAAAGTATCTCCCTAGAAGATGGTACTGAGATTTATACATAATGTTAATTTGAGTCCGAGATTTTATTGGATTGTATCGTATTCTGAAGAGAGTCAGACTTGTTGCTTATCAGTTAGAGTTGCCTCCTCAACTTAATCGTATTCATGATGTTTTTCATGTGTCCATGTTGAGGTTATACCATCCAGATCCGAGTCACATCATCCAAGTTGAGGAAGTTGAGTTAAGACCAAATTAATCTTATGGTGAGGAGCCTATTCATATTTTGGATTGAGACGAGAGAGTTCTTCGGAACAGCGTATTCCGATGGTGAAGGTCCAATGGAGTAATCGTGGTCCCGTAAAAACTACCTATGAGATAGATGAGTCAATGAAGGATTAGTTTTCACACTTGTTTGCTCAAGGTAAATTTTGAAGACAAAATTTTCTTTAAAGGGGGAGAGTTGTAACTGTTGGGACCGTCGGCGCACCCCATGGCACAGCGGAAACAAAACTCGACGGTCTCACCAGCGATCCAAGTACAAAAAACTGAAATCGAGAGAAAGAGATGCAAATACTTACAATGGGTTCCTTGAAAAACAACAAAGACAACAGTGAATACTGGTGGTGTAGATCGTTTCGAATTGTAAGCCTCCACGAAATCACGTCTCAGCCTCTACTCAGTTCACCCGATTGAGAGCAATTTTGTTTTCCCCCAAAATCGTTTTGAGAGAAAATGGCTGAAGGTTTTTGTGTGTGTTCTCTAAAAACTGCTGCTAGACCTAACACACCCTTTTATAGCCAAGTTACCCTAATCATATTAGGGTTTTTATTATTTCAAATTAATTAAATCTATATTTAATTAATTGGAATTTAATAATCATTTTATATCCAAGTTACCCTAATCATATTAGGGATTTTATTATTTCAAAATAATTAAATATATATTTAATTAATTGAAATTAAATATTTGAGATTATTAAAACATATACTTAATTAACTCTATATATATTTTAGTATCGTACAACAAATTGTACGTCTTTGCTCGCTTCAATCCTAGGGTATTAAGCGTTGTCATCAATCAATAACATGTTAGTCTTAAGCGTATTATTATTGTCCATGCCCATAATAATACTTGACTAGGGATCTTTTAATAATAACAATTATGTCATTATATGGACTTTATTTTCTTCCAGTTTATGTTAAACACATATATATATAACTGAAAATAATAGCGGCAATGCCTTTATTCAATAAAATCAGTAAATAAAAGTATTATTACAATCATCATATGATTGGTCTTTGGGCACACTCTAACACTAACACCTCTAATTTATTTACTTTTAATTTGACTTTATCTAATTAATTTTTAGGGAACAAATTGTGAATTTTTAAAGTTTTAATTCAGTTTTTGAATCTCCTTGAAAGTTTAAGGACCTAGCTTTAGATTTACCCTTTCCCATTTGCAAAGGAAAAAAAATGAAAAAGGTGATTGTGGTGGTTTGAACGCAGGTTATAGGGAATGGGGTAATTAAAAAAATCTTTAACCGACCTGTTGGGATTTTAAATCCCCAAATTTCCTTAAATCAAGTTCAAATCAAACCCTAAATAAATCCTCAATTTTTCCAACATTTCCATCGTCGTCACTTCATTGTTTCAGCTTTATCCGACTGTCGTGATCGTTACCGCCAGTACCATTGGGATCGTCGCGGTCGTCTGATCAAAACCCAATCCGCCAATCGTCGTGAAGCCTCACCATTCGTCGCGAATCAACGATCCAAGCATCATCGGAGAGAAAACAAGCTATTGTGGTTTTATCGTTTTCATGCCAATTTCGAGGTTCAGTGACCACACTGCCTTCACTGCCATGCTCCTCACACTCTCCCGACAAACACCCAATTACTATCGCCACCTCGTCACCATCCATTTTTCATCCGCCGTTGGCGTAAGCTTTAATTCTCTTTTTCGATGATTTTATTGTATTTATTGTTGAATTATGGTCTGATTTGGGTTGAATTCAATGATTGAAACGTCATAGGGTAATCAGTCATTCTCCCCGACCCATGTTGCCATCGTACTCGCCGCCACACGCCACCCCTGCGCTTGGGGGTATTTCATCAATTGAATTATCTAGAAACTAAGTCGATTCGCACTGAGTCAACTCAGACTGAACTGATATGAACCATTGACTTTTACTGAACTATTGACTTTAACCTAGATCGTTGACTTTGACTAGAGTTGACTTTGACTTTTATCAAAAAGTCAAAATTTTTAAACAAACATATTTTATGTTTTTCAACGTCTTGAGTCCGAATCCAAAGTATGTTTTTCTAAATTCTAACCTGAAAGCTTCCGAAACGAATGTTAAACCCCGAGCATGCATATGTAATTAATTATTTTACTAAGTGCTTTTAATGTAAGGTCAAGGACTAATTTATGATGTTGTTAATTGAAGGTACTTGAGATTCTTCTGATCGCTTGTCAGCCCGACCCATCTCAATTCGATCCATCCGACCCCGTGAGCCCGTGATTACTCATATTGCTCTGTGATCCCTATAAATACTTAAACTTAGTTATTTACTTCAATAGTAACTCGAATTCGTTATGGTTTAGGTTCAAGTGTTGTTGTAGAGCGTAATGAGGTCGGTGCTGAGTAGAGTTCCAGTCTAACTCCTTTTTTTGGTGCGTTCGTTGTGTGCTATATAATTGTTTTATCTGTTCTGAAAGATGATGGTTTACCTGAGTTGATTTATAAATGCTTTACTTGATCGATATCATGATTTTCCTGATTTACTGATTATGGATTATGTTTACCCGATACATGCTATCTGATTATTTATTTTTACTGGAAAATATAAATATGTCTGATTTATGGATCATGGAACTACTGTCATTACTAGATTTATTTTATTTGGATACTATTTGGGTAGGCTGGAGTATGGAGGTTCAGCTCTGATCAAGCTGGTAAATCCTTACAGATCTAAGGTGACCCTTGGGTAGGCTCATAGGCCCCGAGATGCTCCATTGGGTAAGCTCTTAGGCCCCAAGGTACTCCCTTGGGTAGACTCCTACGCCCAGTGGTCCTATGGTAAGCCCTTGTGGATGCAGTTATGGAGAATTGCATATGGTGTACGGGTGGAGGGTAACTAAATGTTTTTACCAAAAACTTTACTGTGACTTTTATGAAATATGTACTCAACTATATTCTGAAATTTACTATTACGATTTATTATGCCCTATTGGAACACACTGAGCTCCCTAGCTCACTCCCCTAAACTTTTTCCCCTTTTAAATACTTTTTGATAAGCACTCTACACCAAACAATTGGATGATCGACACATTTCGTACCATACTTTTTGTTGTAATGTTTCTATTTTTCAAACTATCTTTATTATGAGTGACATGTGCCTATATTTTATTATACTTATGTTATGACATATTATGTTTTACTACTGATGTGTAAATTTCTACGATACTGATTATTCGATATTTCACACGTGGGCATGATGCTTTATGTTATCATTAGTCCATTTGAACTTAATTATTTTTCTTAAATTATGTTTTTCAATACATGGATTTGAAAAAGTTTGAAAATGTTTTAGAAAAATCTTAATGCAATTTGTTATACCTAATCGTAACGCTAAGGCTGAGTTTGGAAGTAATGTCATCAATGATGGTAACAAGACAAGCTATCAAATTTGCCACGGCCTTCCCGAGTCAAATCAGAATAAAACCGTCTTCCCTAATGCATATCAAGAATGGAAAACACATTCCAATCACTAGAAAACTATCACTTTCCATGGGCTACTGGATATGGTGAAGCTTCGTAGTATGGATCACAAAAATTATTATTTTTTAATCTTAAAGCAGCACACTATATTAAACTTCAGATCCAAGAATAAACAACAATAGTAAATGCAAAACATATATCACGATCCACTACAATGTTCAGCAAGTAAAACTCAAAACCATGTCTATGACAATGGAGGATGTAAGTTCCAAAGAAATGGGCTTTTAAAGGGTTGCCGATGGTTTACTCATCTTCTTCTTCATCGCCATCTCCACCGGCAGCCTTCTTTGCAGCCGCTCTCTGGTTCCTTCTCTTCACTCTTCCTGGCCTGCCACCTCCAAACGGACTTGTGAGAGAGAAATCAATATGTTTTTGTGAGTCAACCCTCACCATGAAGGATGGGATGTTCACAACTTGCCTCCCAACCCTATCAAGTACATAGCAAACATCAGCAGCATATAACATTCAGAGTATTTTTACATCTTAATTGAGCCTCAACTATGAAAGTGAAATTCGATCGGAACTCAAGCCAAGCTTCAATCCTCAAATTTCAAGTCAACTTGAGCTTCTTAAAACGTGAGCTTGGCTCAGTTACACAACTAGGCTTAACAAATATGAAAGTGCTCAACAAAAAATCAGACCTAAGAATTTCAAAGGCAATAGATCAAAATTACATGCAAATCAGAAACCACTTTTGGGCACAATACAACAGAGAGACAAGGGCAGACATGGAAATAAACAGAAAGGAATGAAACAAAAGTAACCACACATGTGGACTACCAACTTTGACATTTACATACAATTTAGATGTAAATGTACAAAATCTCATTCGAGCAAGCATGATGTGAAAAACAGACAAACAAACAAACAATCAAAAAGCAAGTCTCTACCTGATATGCCTTTGTCTGATCAACACACGAGCATGGTGAATCGACTTGGCCATACCACTCTTGAACACTAGTGTTTGCAAGCGACGCTCAAGAAAATTCTCAACAGTCAAAGCCAAGACATAATCAAGCTTGTTCTGGCTCTCATCCAAAAGTCCATATCTGTTCATCCTACGAAGAAGTGCTTCACCTTCAAAAATACGACGAGGGTTCTTCTCATCAAGGGTGAGAAGGTCCCTAGCAGCATTACGGATACGACTCAAAGCATACTGAACCCTCCACAACTCCCTCTTACATCGGAGCCCATACTCTCCTACAAGTCTCAACTCCGCATCCAAGCGCTCCTTCTCATACGGACGTCGTGGCTTCTTAAAGGTCTTTCCATCTACAATCACACACCAATTTAATAACAAAGAACAACAATCTCCATCACTTAAGATGTCAGGCACCAATATGCTGACAAGTATTTTACAACTAGGATCCGAAGTTGACATAAAACTAGTCAACCAATTATACACTGCCATTTCCAAGATTCAAAAACAAGACATCAAAGTTGGAATCTTTAATTGCAGAAATGTCTTCAAAATAAGTAAACAAAGGGCATAAAAAATACATAAATAACGAGCTTTGAGATCATTTCTAACATTCTATACTACAGTAAGCAAAATAAAACCAGCTGCATTATTAACCAAAAAGTGAAAACAAAAGAAAAATAACAGATAAATTCAGGTGCCCCTTTGTAAGAAACCAAAAATAACTGAAATGGAAGAACAAAAACTTTAATCCTACAATACTAACTACGTTGAAACAATAGATCAGGTTTAAGAAAGGGAGTAAAAAGGAGAAAATCGTTATCTTACAGTTGCGGTAGAAACTGACGTGAACCATGGTTGGGCCGGCTCCACGTCGAAGAAGATGGAAGAAAAGGGAAGAAGCCGAGGTAAGAAAGCTAGATGGAGGCGAAGTATGATCATTATATACGAGGGAAACCCTAAACTCTAATGTTTCGTCTTTCAATTTTAGGGATTTTAATGGGCTGCTCAATGTGTAGAAAGGTGCCCTTTGGGCCGTGTAATTTTCACCATATCAATTTTATCTTTTATTATACACTGATTAGAAGAGTTTTTTCAAATACTAAAATATTATAAAATATAAAGTTAATTCTTATTTTTCTTTTCATTTTCATTTTATTTTTATTTTAAAATGCTTTTATATTTTTATTTAATTATAATAATAATAAAATAATTATAGGTATTTTCTCTAAAGATATTATACGTATTATATACAATAAAATCCCTAAGATTATATATAAATATCGTATGTAAATATATATTATTATTAAAATGACAAAATATCACATCCTTATTTTTGACTAATAAAACATGCGCTTCCCATAGCGAGATATTCGGATGGATGATTCTCTGATCGATCAATTCTTATAACTCAACTTTTAATTCTTTCAACTCAGTCGATTGGATGAATCTCTTGTCAAACAAGTCTTATAACTGAACCTTTTGTTCTTTCAATTCGGTTAATACCATACAGTATGAAGCGATGGACATCGGAATGGTTATTTGCAAAAGCTCAATTCCAAATTTTAACTTTCTATTCGACGATAAACCTGACAACTCTTTTGAAATGGTTTTAATGAAATATTGGAAGTCGCCACCAATCATTTTAAGGTGAGATTGAGACACCATAAAAACCGGGTAATTTAATAAAACATTTTTTTTATTGAAATATCAAGTTTGGGGTCTACAAAATCCAAAAAATAGGTTTGAGAGTCGATTAAGCATGAGGAAGGGTTAGCAACCCACAGTGCCTAGAAATTGGTACTTAGTCGATTATCCTATGTTTAAAATTTGAAAATTTTAAGTTCAAAATTTTATTTAATTTAGAAATCACTGTAGATGCAAAATTGAAGAGGATATTCTTTTATTAAGGCTAATAATATTCACCTCATGGCATGAATGCACGAGATCAATTATTGCGCCCAATAACCAAACATTACCTCGAAAATTAAGAAATTATGATGCGATTTTGAAAAGGATGTTGACCTAATTTGGAATTACTAGTAGTCACTTCCTGAGTATGATTGCGGGAGCTATACCATTAATTCCCTAACAAGCAAACATTGCCTTAATAATTTAAAACAATTGTAATCAATCAACTGATTAGGACCTAATTTACACAAGATGAGTTAATTAAAGGCTTCCTAACCTAGAGTACCAAATTATGAAAAATTAAAAGTTTGAAAAATGTAATTAAATGATTTTGATATAACAAAGGACTATATTGAAAATTTTATAAAGTTAATATTTTATTCGATTCAAGAATTTTAAGTTTATAAAAATAAGTTTTAATGTTCAAAATGTCATGGGTGTAGAACTTAAACTATCTCTGCAATCTATTGCAAAAGATTTAGGAATTCCTATTTATGGCCCTTTTAATGAAAATCATAAAGTTCCATTTGAAAAAAATTCTTAATGCTAGTTCCACTCATCTTGAGTTTGAGGAACGTCTTTTACAACTTTTTATCACTTGGTTCCTCCGTCCTTCGGGTGGTTGCACCACTCGTATGCGTTCCTTAGATTTTTGGTGGATTTAACATTTTTGCACCAAGGAATGTCCTAATATTTCACAAATTATTTTTCCTGAATTGGTGCACAATATCTCTAAGGGCTCAAAGTCCACTTTTTCTTTGCCTTACACTTGTGTTTTGAGCCATATTTTTCGTGCCCACTCCATCAATACCTCTTTTGATCCTCCCGTGCCCCTTTCGAGCCCACTCGATTATACCTCTGTTAAGAAAATGGGGTTCAAATTTAAAAATGGGAATTGGGTTAAAAATCTTGAAGATGCTCCTCCGGTTGATGATTCGGTTGCTCCCGTCGATGTCAATCTTCCCCGCCCTCCTGTCGCTTTAGACTCTCTCTATGACCTCATGGCCACTCATCATGATCTTGTCGATCGTCATTTTGATGCCATGGAAGCTAATGTTTCTAACTTGAGAGATAGCTTTGATGATTTAAGAGCTAGTTTTCATGCTTTGGAGGCTCTCTTTTCCGGCTTGTCTCGTCCTTCAGGTCCTTCTTCCTCCTTTCATCCGGACATTGAGGATTGATCATTTGCATTATGGATGCTTTCACATTACATGATATGATGGATATTTTATGTTGCCTTGGATATTTTGTTGGATATTTACTAGTACTTGTTAAATACATTGCATTGATAAATTTAGCGATTATTGATTATTTTGATATTTGTTGGATATTTGTTATTGTTCTCTAATCTTGGCTTCTCTCTTGTAGTTAATTGATTTTGATTAACAAAAAGGGAGAGAAAATTCTAGTAAATATTTGTTTTATAAACTTCCAAAATTTTCATTTTTGAAAATTCACTCTTAAATTCCTTTTCAAAGGGGAGAAAAATGAAAAAGTTTACTTATAACATTTTGATGTCTTCAAATTTTATTTTTGACACATTTTACAAAGTGGTTTTGTTATATCAAAAAGGGGATATTGATAAATGTAATTAAATGATTTTGATATAACAAAGGACTAAATTGAAATTTTGGTAAAGTAAATATTTTATTCGATTCAAGAATTTTAAGTTTGTAAAAATAAGTTTTAATATTCAAAATGTCAAAAATAAATTTAAAAGTGTTTATGAATTTTATAAAGGTTTTAAAATACTTTTTTAGCAGTTTTTGGGCCTGGTTTCGAAACCCCCTCTATAGGTTTTAAAACTCCTGCTACAACGGTAAAAAAAATTTGAAGGAAGGTTTCAAAACCCCTCCTACAGATTTCAAAACCTTTGTGTAGGATTGCATTCAACGTGCAAATTTATTGCTCCAAACGGCTCCAAACTCCCTCCAACACCCCTAACGGCTAGAAATCAATGATGACATATAAAAAGGGTATACAAATAGCCAAGTGAATACAAGAAAGTCATTCCAACAATCAAAGAGCATTTAGAGCCAAATTTGTAATCCATCTTGTCTTTCATACATAGAACACTATTCCATTCATTGTATTTTTCGTCCTATGTGTTTTTGGGTGTGTGAGAGTTTTAATTTGCAAACATTTTATCTTGTGAGGATATTCAAAAGTTTACTTCTTTGTAATTTTTTTCTTTGGAAGGGTTGTGCACTTGAGACTTTGAGCTATAAGTCTAAGTGTGTTGTAAAGTTACACATTGTCCTAAAAGGTAAGAACAAATTAGTAGATTTGTTGAAATCCTTAGTGTGGAAGCTAAGGTAGTGGATGTAGACTTCATTGAAGAAGTTGAACCACTCTAAAATTGCTTGTGTTAATTTTTCATTTTTCTTGCAAAAAGCTTCCATCATTTTTCAAATTGCCAATTCACACCCTCTTGGCCATTCCATTGATTAGTTTGACTCAACAAAGATCTTAAAGGATTAGTGAAGTCTCTAATATTAACCCAATCATTTTATTGACCAATTATTGAATCGGGTAATTGATTTGAGCAATTGGGCATTTTCATGCGGAAACCCAAATCGAATAAGGGACTATTTGTTTATCTAATTAATTATGTCAATTGGAAACTGTAATTAGTAATTTAGGGACTAAAATGTAGAAAGTCTAAAGTTAAAGGGCCAAATCTAAAGTTTAAGGATCTAATTATTAATTGAATTAATTATTTTAATTGAAAAATCAATTTGAATCCTTGAGCATGAAGGCAAGGACCAAATTGAAAATTCTTCTAATCTTAAAAGGACTAAAATGAGAATAAACTAAGTTAAAGGATTACATTAGAATCCATGTATTAACTTGCTAAGATTACAATAAAATAAAATAAATTTAAAGTAACATAATAATTTACCTTAATGAAAATATCTGAGAAGGAATGAAAAAATAATTAAAATTAAAACAATGTAATTAAAAAATAAATAATTTTAAAAAGGAAAGAATAACTAAAAAAATTATCAAATAAAATAAAGAAATATAATGTCGAAAGTTTTGATTAGAACGACCTGAAAAGAAAATGAGAAGTTAGTAAAATAAGAATATAATAAAATTAACAATTCCCAAATTAATATAAAAATGAAAATAAAAATAAATAAAGAAAATGAATAAAAATAATAATTAATAATTTAAAAATTATAAAATAAATTCAACTAAATTAATCCTAAGGTTAATTAAATAAAACAATTAGTCTAGGGACTAAATAACAAAAAAAATAAGTCTAGGGACCCAATTGAAACTTAAGCATGCAAATTAGTATAGTGACTAAATTAAAAAAAATAAACATGCAATTGAATAAATAAAATAAGGACCCAAATGTAAAAATACGGTTGAATATGAAGGATCTGAAAGGAAACATACCAAAATATTAGTATTAAAACATAAAAATGATAAACAGCAACGCAAGACAAAATTCAAATTAATTAAAATATTAGCCATAAATAAGTGACCAAAGTGAACATGGGAGAAGATTAGGGTGACTTCACGTGTGATTAACCCCTGATTATCAAAACGCGCGGATTGGGACTGAACCGGCGCCATTTCAACTTGACTAAGAAGACCCCAGAATGGAGTCGTTTTCTTGCGCCTATATAAACCCATTTTTAGCCTTTTTTTATTTTTTTTATTTTTGTGTTGCTCTTCTCTCTCTTCACTCAAAATTTAATCTCCCATCTCTCTAAATCCCTCATGGGACGTTTGGTAGGGGAATATTGGATTCCCATGGGAATAGAATTCATATTCTCCCGTTTGGTTATCCGGGAATCTCATTCCCGGTAATGTAAGATTACCAATAGTAGATTTTCTGGGGTATATTACCGGGAATGTCATTACCTCCATTTTCTTAGGTATTGTTGGATTACCGGTATTTTGACTAAAATGCCCTTAAATTTTTTTCTTCAAAAATATTATTCTTCTGTTATTAAATAATAAAAATTATATAAAGGTTAAATTATAAATTTATCCTTAAACTATTTTAGATTTACAAAAAAAAAATCTATAATTAAAATTTTATATGAAGTTCAAGGGTTAAAATAAAATTTTACCCTTTCATTAAACCTTTTTATATTTTCAATTTTGAAAAAAAAATTATATAAATTGTATGAATTTAATTTTTTTAAAGAAAATATATAAATATTTTCCAACTTGTTAAAAAAACAAATATATAATAAGGATAATTTGATCAAATATATATTTCAATAATCTTTTATTCCTTTAACCAAACACGGTAATCTTACATTCCTGCTAAACCAACCAAACACAAAATACAATATTCCTAGTAATCCTATCCCCTAGTAATCTTACATTCCCACTGGTAATCTTACATTCCGTAAACAAAACGCACCCTCAAGAGTTTGGGTGGAGCACTGTTGTGGCTCACCACGCTAGCCGTCGTTGTCGATGGTAGTTTGGGCACAAAATCTCCATATTGGCTATCCCTAAAGCCGGAAGTTCAAATTTGACCTCCATTGTATGAGAAACGACCTTCAACGTTGTGAAACAAAGTCGACCCTTCGAATTTTGATTATCCGATCTCTTCCGACATCCGTTAGATCGAAGTGGTTTCGAAGTATATGGTTTCTCTCCTCCACACGCTTCTCCACACCGTTGGGATTCGTCATAAGAGGCTCCGGTTGGCGGTTAGAACTTCGGTCGAGAGGTAAAACCTTCCCCTCTTTCTTCCACTAGAAGCACTTGGCCCTGAATCTCTATTGGAGACCTATGATACATCTTATCTACTAACACGTCAAGCCTTAAAAGACTCAACACTCGGACCTTATCTCAGAATCCTTAACTGAAATACCCCTATCTCAGGTGATCTCACTACATATGTATGAGTGGCTAGATTTTGAATATATCAATGTAATAACATGAGAGAAAAATAAGGTGAAGATACATGTGATAACATTTTCTCTTTTGCTTTAATTACATACTATCGAGCTGGTGCTTAGACGTCTAGTCAAACCACTAAATAAAAAGTTTTGGCTCTATTGTCTTTAAAACCTCTAACTCCTCACGAAAATCTTCAACCATGTGAAGTTGTGAAAGCTTATTATTAAGTAGTCGTTATGGTGAATCTAACATACTCTATGCAATAATATCTCAAAAAGTGATATAGAGACTCACAACTTTATCAAGCCCTAAAATGGCTATAACACTCCCCTTTATGCCTTCGAACACAGTGGAGACACTTCGGGATAGATGAGGCTCTAGCAAAGCCTCCCAAACTTGTCAAAGAAGTATATGCCTATGACCTCCTACTCTGACACTACTGGACCATTGTCCATGTTAGAAAAATGTTTGCATTAATCCAAGAATATTATAGCAAAATAATAATGAATAAATATCATTATAAAATTAAAGGGAATGAAAGGATAAGAGATAGAACGAGTTTACTCTTATCTTGATATCAGAAATAACAATTTGAGACAAAATCAATCATGAGAAAATAAACTAAAAAGTTAAACTTCTTAGAAGATAAGATAAAATAAATGGAAATAAAATACTTATTTTATTTTGATCTATCAACCGAAAACAGTTAAGGCTTGTCGCTACACAGTTTCCTTAAGATAGATTTTCGGCCACTCCTTTAGTGCTCGAGTTCGTTGGTCATCTGTCTCTCAGGATACAACAACTAATGATCAACAGTAGCACATCTACACATATTACGAACGATCCTTGCCTTCGACTATCACCAGAAAAACTAAGGAAGAGAAAACTTTTTCAATATAAGAGAAGTTCTTGAAAAACTGAGTTGTGAGATCTGTTAAGATGTGAAAAAGCTAACAAGTTTACTCAATATTTATAAGGTATTTTCATAAGATTTAATCCAACCAAATATCTTTTAATATCAACATTAAACAGATAACAATATCTTTTAATTTGAAATATTCAAAACATAAAACTCTATTTACCATTCAAACTTAAATAGATATTATTTTCATTTGAAATATACAAAAGTATATAATTATCTTTAATATTCAAAGTTAAAAAGGAAACAAAAAGCTTTTTAAATTGACATATTCAAAGAGTAATTATCCTACTAACATTCAAATTAAATAATATATTTAATTTGTAATGGTCAAAAGGTAAACTCTTTTTACTATTCAAACTTAAACATATATTATTTTAATTTGAAATATACAAAAGTATATAATTATCTTTTAATATTCAAAAATTAAAAAGATAACAAATACCTTTTTAAATTGACTTATTAAAAGAGTAATTATCGTACTAATATTCAAATTAAAAATTACATTTTAATATAAATATTAAATTCATCAATTAAATTCACATTTTTTCCAACAATCCCCCACATGAATGAAATTGATGCTTTAATCAAAAACATTCGACACGATGTAGTGATAACCTCTACGATAGATAGTTGCATAGGATAGGTAGATGTCCTCCTTTGAACCTTCCCTTGTGAAAGTATATTTACTTTACTGGTTAAACAATAGATGCAATGTCCTTGAACTGTTCTGTCATTTTTGTAAACGATGACATACTTCACACAACTACCCCTCTGACAAGAATTTAGTTCTCATGGGTATGTCCTTAAAACCATGGACATCTTCCTTGTAACACCCATATCCCGTATACCTTTTCGTACACGAGATACAAAGGTCACATCACTTTATAAAACATTTTGTAATTTTAAAAACCCGTCAAATTTTATTTCAATTTGAACAACTACAAAATATGATATTTATAGAAGCAAATACTAAAACTATCACTTATGTACATTACAAAATATTTACTATAGTTTAATTTCATGCCAACTAAGTTCTCAAAAATGAATAAGATTGTCATAATGTTACTGATGAGTCAACCTTTAATTGATGAAACTGCTGCTACTGCTGCACTCCTTATGAAACTAATCTTTGTCTTTACCTACACGTAAAATCAACACACGTTAAGTATTTACTTAGTGAGACATCATATTAATATTCAAATTAAAAGTTATATTTTAATATAAACATTAAATACATCAACTAAATTCACCTTTTTTCCAACAATCTCCCACATGAATGAAATTGATGATTTAATCAAAAACATTCGGCACAATGAGGTGATAACCTCTATGATAGATAGTTGCATAGGATAGGTAGGTGTCTTCATTTGAACCTTCCCTTGTGAAAGTATATTTACTTTACTGGTTAAACAGTAGATGCGATGTCCTTAAGCTGTTCTGTCATTTGTGTAAATGATGACATACTTCACACAACTATCCATCTGACAAGAATTTAGTTCTCATGGGTATGTCCTTAAAACCATGGACATCTTTCTTGTAACACCCATATCTCGTATACCTTTCCGTACACGAGATACAAAGGTCACATCACTTTATAAAACATTTTTTCATTTGAAAACCCATAAAATTTTGTTTTAATTTGAACAACTACAAAATATGATATTCATAGAAGTAAAATACTAAAACTATCACTTAAGTATATTACAAAATATTTACTATAGTTTAATTACAAGCCAACAAAGTTCTCAAAATGAATAAGATTTCATAATGTTACTGATGAGTCAACCTTTAATTGATGAAAGCTGATGCTACTACTATACTCCTTACGCAACTAATCTTTGTCTTTACCTACGCGTAAAATCAACACACGTTAAGTATTTACTTAGTGAGACATAATATTGTAAAGATATTACATTTATACGACAATATCTTATAAATATTGAATGAAGAATTTAATTGCATCATTCATAAGGACCAGTTAAGCCCTTCTCAGTTAAACCATAATTCTTTCATACCATCACAAATATTATTTTTAGTATGACCATCATACCTATCATTCTGTATATTTTCCCCATTATTCTTTATTTGCCCTGTGTACATTAAATATGAAAGTACTACACATGTATTGCACCAAGGTGCCAATTGATCATGTATCTTTTATAATCATTATGGCGGTACCTTAAATACTGTTAATACACCGTTTTGTATTTTCATTTGGGCATCCTTTCATGCCCATTATGTTTTTTTATGTTTTCCATTATAACATCCATTCATACTAGTTATGCATTATTGTACATATATATATATATATATATATATATATATATATATATATATATATATATATATATATATATATATATATATATAGCATCCCTTCATATCACTTATGCACCATTCATATCACAATACATTATAATTCCTTTATTCTTTTACCCAATGGTATTTAGCCTTTAATCTAACTTGTATATTTAACGCTCTCTGTCAAATGCACAGCCAGTCCATTATTCTTTTACTCAATAGTGTTTAACCATTCATCTAACTTGCATAATTGACACCTTTATGCCAAATGCACAAATAGGCCATTCATCTTTTACTCAACGGTATTTAACCGTTCATATAACTGGCATAATTGACACCTTTCTGCCAAATGCACAGCTAGACCATTCATCTTTTACTCAACGATATTTAAAGTTCATCTAACTGGCATAATTGTCACATTTCTGCCAAATGCATATCTAGGCCATTATTATTTTACTCAACGGTATTTAACCGTTCATCTAACTAGCATAATTGACACCTTTCTGCCAAATGCACAGTTAGGCCTCAAAGGCACTTAGCCTTTCATCTAACTGGCATAAATAACACCTTTCTGTCAAATGCACAGTTAGGCCTCAAAGGCACTTAGCCTTTCATCTAACTGGCGTAAATGACACATTTCTGTCAAATACACAGTTAGGCCTCAAAGGCACTTAGCCTTTCATCTAACTGGCAAAAATGACACCTTTATGTCAAATGCACAGTTAGGCCTCAAAGACACTTAGCCTTTCATCTAACTGGCATAAATGACACATTTCTGTCCGATGCACAGTTAGGCCTATTAATCTTATTTTAGACAAGTTTCTACTATAATAATGATTCATAATATCAATTAACCCTTTCAATCATTTTACATTCTATGGTTTATACTTATAGTGCCCATGCAATAATCCCACAATTTTAATATAATTTACGTGGATTACTCACCCAATACCAATACGACAATTAACCTTCTTATTATGATCTTCTGATAATTTCTCATATGTTTCCCATACAAAAATTCATACACTTAGTATGAATTTCTTAGTTCGCACACATAATGCCCATACGGAAATTCATACAGTTAGTATGAATTTCTTAGTTTTGCACACAAAGTGACCATTCAGAAATACATACACTTTGTATGAATTTCTTAAGTTTTTGCACACTTAGTGCTATTTGGTAATCACCATATTTACATTAATAAATCATACAACTATGACTACCGTAATATATACGTACATAATTAAATGCACTCACCTGGATTGCCTCGCTATTATATCCAAAATGCAAAGTTGATTACTCATGTACTTTGCCTTTGTCTTTAGTTTTGCTTGACTCGGGAGCTTGATTTCGATCTACTCAAGCATCCAATAAAGACACATACAATATCAATTGTTAGTATATTTCCTAACAATTTTACTCAAACGTTACTCAAGAGTACATATTATTAACTTTATATAACAATATCAGCCTATTTTTAACATTTATGGATCAATAGTATCGATACCCACCATGGTATCGATACTACTATAATATGGTATCGATACTACTATACTATGGTATCGATACTCCATTATGGTACCGATACCATTTTTGCATTCTGTGATCAATGGTATCGATACCACTTGAATCGGTATTGATACTACTCAACAGATTCTAAGCCTATAATATCAGTAATGTTCTATCAGTACCAATACCCGGACCCAGAATTTCCAGTTTTCAACCCGATTATCACCCAAATGGGGTTAAATTTTGTTATGATTACACCCAACAATACTATTAAATTCTTCTCTACCTATTCATACTGATTTTCCTTCATTTAACTTCTTAAAACATCTAAAATGTTCCAAGAACATTCAAATCTAAGAATCACACCACTTTTTCTAACATGTTTTTAAACCCATACTAAATCATAGAAACATGTACAATACTTTAATTATTTGAGTATCTATCACATTAACCAGAAAAATTGTAATCTATGTATTTTTCTAACATCATTCTCTTCACAATCATTATGAATATCACTTTAAGAAATGATCTTAATTCATCAATTGGTAATTCCATCAAATTCACCAAGAACACAACCCTTGGAATCTTTAGTAATTGTTTACTACCTTTCCACTTACACTTATATCATGACCCATTAAGGTTTACGACTATCATTTTACTCAAAATTGGTTATACAAGAATTCCTCTAGCTTTAGCCAACCTTGTACTAACGTATGAGTTCATAGATCAAGGGTCAAATAATACCAATACAGGCTCATCAAAAAGATGAAAAGTACCTGTTATGATTTCTGGGTCATCCCGATCCTCACTGATCGTAATATTATAGATTCTGGTGACTCCCCTAGTCTCTTGTCCCTGTAAGGATTTATCTCGTCCCCTTGATCTTCCCCTTTCTCTATTTCTATTAGAGGTTACCACATATCTTTCAGATTGCACCGAATTGTCCCCATATTTTTTTGGACAATTTCGGGGCAAAATGATCAGTCTCGCCACATCGGAAGCAAGATCCACTAAGAAGTATGCATACTCCTCGGTGCGCTCTTCCACATATTTGACATACAATTCTTTCTCCAACTGCTCTACCTGAGCTAGCAGCAACAGACTGGGACTGTTTTGTTTAATGTGAAGTTGTAGTAGAACCCTCTTTGTCTGTATCTCTCAAACTTGAGCCCTTGCCTCTCTTAACATAATAGGGAGTTAAAGGCGTTCCAACCCTTTTCCTCATCTGCAAACTATGTTTCGATGCTAAAGTCTCCTCTTAAGCTCTTTCGATAGCTTTAGCTCGGTTAATAACTTCTTGCAAGTTAGGTAAACTCAAAGCCAACATCATTTCTTTTAATTTTGGCCTTAACCCCTTAATAAATCAATCGCGTCATGCCTTGTTATTTGGAACCACCTCCGTAGCAAAACGGCTCAACTTATTATACTCAGTCTCGTACTCATGTACTGCTCGATCACCTTGTTTCAAATTTAGGAACTTTAACAGCATTGCCCATTTGAACTGTTCACCCACATACTTGTTCTTAAATTCTTACAAGAAGAATTACTAGGTAACTTGCTCCGGTGGTGCATACATCGTAGTATTTGACCACCAAACTCTAGCGGATCCTCTAAATAAAGATACAGCTCCATCCAACTATTCCATATTCGAACAGTAAAGACTTTCAAGCATTATTATAACATCATTTAACCATAAGTAGATCTCCAAAGAACCTTCACCCTCTTCTTCCCGAAACTCTGGAGCTCTCAAGCTCTTTAGCTCTTTTAGAATCAACATTCTCGGTGCTGGAGGTGCAGGGAGAGGTAGAGGAGGTTGAAAGCAGGTCAATATAGCATCGAGAGCTTTCATAAAAGCTCCATACTCTGGTACCGACATCCCTTAATATGCAGGTACATTAGCATTTTCAGATGGGACCAGCTGATCACTATTAGCCTCGTAACTTTTGCTACCAATTACTTCTCTCATCTCTTGTTCCCTCACTCTACGCGAGTTAGAGGATTCTGACATCTATTAGAACATACATAGTAATAACATTTCAGTTAATAAGGAGTGTCATCAATTACATTTTAATGACACCATATCAGTAAGCTTGACAATCTTAATGGCATGTAATCACCTTTTCTCATTTCAATTGAACTCAATTTTGGCTGAGAATCGGCTAAACCTGTAGCTCTGATACCAATAAATGTAACACCTATATCTCATATACCTTTTCATACACGAGATACAGAGGCCACATCTCTTTATAAAACTTTTTGGTCATTTAAAAACCCATAAAATTTTATTTCAATTTGAACAACTACAAAATATGATATTCATAGAAGCAAAATAGTAAGACTATCACTTAAGTAAATTACAAAATATTTACTATAGTTTAATTACATGCCAACAAAGTTCTCAAAATGAATAAGATTGTCATAATGTTAGTGATGAGTCAACCTTTAATTGATAAAAGCTGCTGCTACTGATGCACTCCTTACGTAACTAATCTTTGTCTTTATCTACGCATGAAATCAACACACGTTAAGTATTTACAAAGCGAGATAAAGTATTGTAAAGATATTAAAATTATACGACATTATCTTATAAATACTGAATGAAGAATTTAATTGCATCATTCATAAGGAGCAGTTACGCCCTTTTCAGTTAAACCATAATTCTTTCATACCATCATGGAAATTATTCTTAGTATGACCATCATACCTATCATTCTGTATATTTTCCCCATTATTCTTTATTTTCCATGTGTACATTAAATGTGAAAGTACTATACATGTATTGCACCAAGTTGCCAATTGATCATGTATCTTTTATAATTATTATGGCGACACATTAAATACTGTTAATACACCATTTTGTATTTTCATTTGGGCATCCTTTCATGCCCATTATATTCTGTTTACGTCTTCCTTTATAACATCCATTCATACTAGTTATACATTGTTGTTCATTGAATATATATATCATCCATTCATATCACTTATGTAGCATTCATATCACAATACATTATAATTTCTTTATTCTTTTACCCAAAGGTATTTAGCCTTTCATCTAACTTGCATATTTAACACTTTCTGTCAAATTCACAACTAGTCCATTATTCTTTTACTCAACAGTGTTTAACTGTTCATCTAACTGACATAATTGACACCTTTCTGCCAAATGCACAGCTAGGCCATTCAACTTTTACTTAACGGTATTTAACCGTTCATCTAACTAGCATAATTGACACCTTTATGCTAAATGCACAACTAGGCCATTCATATTTTATTGAACGATATTTAACCATTCGTCTAACTGGCATAATTGAAACCTTTATGGCAAATACACAACTAGGCCATTATTCTTTTACTCAATGGTATTTAATCGTTCATCTAACTAGCATAATTGACACCTTTATGCCAAATGCACAGTTAGGCCTCAAAGGCACTTAGCCTTTCATCTAACTGGCATAAATGACGCCTTTCTATCAAATACACAGTTAGGCCTCAAAGGCACTTAGCCTTTCATCTAACTAGTAAAAATGACACCTTTCTGTCAAATGCACAGTTAGGACTCAAAAAGGCACTTATCATTTCATCTAACTGGCATAAATGGCACATTTCTGTCAAATGCACAGTTAGACCTATTAATCTTTTATTTTAGACCAATTTCTACTATAATAATCATTCATAATATCAATTAACCCTTTCAATCATTATAAATTCTATGGTTTATACTTATAGTGACCATGCAATAATCCCATAATTTACGTAGATTACTCACCCACTACGAATATGACAATTCACCATTTTATTATGAACTTATGATAATTTCACATATATTTCTCTTACGAAAATTCATACACTTAGTATGAATTTCTTAGTTCACAGACATAGTGCCCATACGGAAATTCATACACTTGGTATGAATTTCATAGTTTTGCACACAAAGTGCCCATATAGAAATACACTTAGTATGGATTTCTTATGTTTTTGCACACTCAGTGCCATTTGGTAATCACCATACTTACATTAATAAATCATACAGCTATGACTACCGTAACATATGCATATATAATTAAATGCACTCACATGGATTGCCTTGTTATTATATATAAAATGCAAAGTTGATTACTCAGGTACTTTGCCTTTGTCTTTAGTTTTGCTTGACTAGGGAGCTTGATTTCGATCTACTCAAGCATCCAATAAAGACACGTACAATATCAATTGTTAGTATATTTCCTAACAATTTTACTCAAACGTTACTCAATAGTACATATTATTAACTTTCTATAACAATATCAACCTATTTTTAACATTTCTTGCTCAATAGTATCGATACCCCCACCATGGTATCGATACTATTATACTATGGTATCGATACTCCATTACGGTACCGATACCATTTTTGCATTCTGTGATCAATAGTATCAATATCATCCTTATGGTATCGATACTCCCCTATTGATATCGATACCACATGAATCAGTATCGATACTACTCGACAGATTCTACTAATTTTTAAGCCTATGGTATCGATACTGTTTTATCAGTACCAATACCCATGCCTAGGATTTATAGTTTTTAACCCGATTATCACCCAAATGGGGTCAATTTTTTTTATGATTACACCCAATAATACTATTAAACTTTTGTCTACCTATTCATACTGATTTTCCTTCATTTAACTTCTTAAAACATCTAAAATGTTCCAAGAACATTCAAATCTAAGAATCACACCACTTTTTCTAACATGTTTTTAAACCTATCTATTGACTCTAATCTCTTATTTACATATTTGACAAGTCAAATATACTAACAAACATCCTTAAAAACTCATATTCTAACATAACACTAAAAAATACATGTTCTTCAATCTCTATTATCTCATCCATAACTTAGTTTTGATCCCATTTAATCATTCCTTAAGCTTCTATTATACTCAATGCTTCAAAAACCAACAAAAAATGAAGGAATAAACTAGTAAATTGAAAACCCACCTTTAGTTATAAGGAGAGCTTTTCCACGGGAAGAGAAAGAAGAAAAAGAGGATAACTTTTGGTAACCTATTTTCCCTTTCCCCCCTTTATTTAAGATCTTGTTAAAATAAATTTTAAATTCATTTTCTCTTTAAAGGACCAAAATTCCCTCATAATCATCCATTACTACAATTTATTTTAAACCACTATTTCAAATCATTCTCATCTTTTATTAATTTGTTAAATAAATCCTCAAATTTTAAATTCTTTCAATAAAGTCCCTAACTCGATATTTGGGGTATTACATTCTTGGTTCTACAAGAGTTTGAAAGAACTATTTCCAATAGTCTCCTTGAAGCAACCCACTTCACTCTTACATAGGTGACTTATGTTACTCGGCTCACCGAAGCACACAATGGTCATTAAAAGCTTTTTTCTTAGCCTATACCACTTTGATCACTATTTACATCATAGGAATGGTCTTGGGATAATAAACCCCCATAGTGACCATACACGGGTTATGCAATTAGGTTGTCCCTTTGAACCTAGATCTTGGGATCTTCAGTCAATGAGGTAGGGTTTTCCTTCACATAACACCTTTAAATTTCATGGGCTTTAGTCATATTCCTTTAGATATTTTTTCAACTTGATCTCGATTTAACCCTTAGGTTAGCAGATCCGTAATGTTATCCTTTGGTGTTACAAAATCAACAGAGATAACTCAATTTGAGATCAATTTTCTATGGTATTATGTCGACGATGCATATGTCTCGACTTACAATTATACTTGCTAGTCAAGAATAAGCATACTGTGGGCACATATTTAAGCCATTTAAAAATATAGTCCAAGAAATTTCAAAGCAATTCAGCTTATTCTCCAGACTTATCTAGAGCTTCAAACTCAGATTTCACTATGAATCTGGTTATAACCATTTTCTTAAGGATTTTCGTAGCACTTTTTCCTTCCAATGTGAAACATATTCACTTTGCCATTGATGAATTAAATATCAAATTCCAACTAGCATCGGTATATCCCTCTAAACAATAGGATAATCAAAGAAAAAACAATCCATTGGTTAGAATTTATTTTCATTTGTTTTGGTAATTTGATAGTCACCTTTCAAAGACACCCCCACATTTCCAAGTATTTGTATGACATAGGTTTTCAACCTTTTCATAACACATATAGTGTCTTGTCCTTTTTCTTTTATGGGGACCTTATTTAAAAGGTAATTAGTTGACAGAACAACTTCTCTCTCCCCCACATGCTCAGTGAAAACTCAGAAATTCTTAGCATTGTTTTCATTGTTCAATTCTACTGCTTTGCTACTTTATTTATTTAGGAGAATATAGTGATGTCATTTCATGAGTAATATCATGTTGTGCACACTTCTTACCATATTAATCTATTTATTAAGTTGGTTTCAACTTCATGTTTATAGAAAATAAAATTTTTCTATAACTTAATTTTGCTATTTTAGCAAATACACATAGCAATACTTTTTCTATCATCAATGGAGATAACAAAGAACTTATTTTCCCTTATCTATGCCATTATTACGAAGTTTAAGAACTCGGTCAATAATAATTCATTAGTATCAACATCTTCCGTTTCATATCTATGGTTCAATTGTTAGAAAAAAATCACAAATAATATAGAAAATCAAATATATCTTAAGCTTGTTAGAAAAAAAGTGTGCATTAATCCATGAATAATATAATTATAAAATTAAAGAGAATAAGGGATAAGAGATAGAACGAGTTTACTTTTATCTTGAGATTGTTATCCAAAATAACAATTTCAGACAAAATCAATCCTGAGAAAATAAACCAAAAAGGTTAAACTTCTTAGAAGATGAGATAAAATAAATGGAAATAAAATACTCCTTTCATTTTAATCAATCAATCGGAAACAGTTGAGGCCTGCCGCTACATAGTTTCCTTAAGATAAATTTTCGGTCACTTCTTTGGTGTTCGAGTTCGTTGGTTGTCTGTCTCCTAGGATAGAACAACTAGTTTTGATTATTCATATAGTCATTTTAAGTTGGTAGCATATAGTAATTAAATTTTTTTCTATTATTTATTACTTTTTTTAAGTATTAATTTATATTCTACATTGTAGGAAATTACGTCCAGCAATAGAGTTGGATGGATAAAGCTCTTCAAAATGAAACATACAAAAAAAGATGGCTCTCCTATGGCTCCTGAAGTTGCAGAAATTATGGTATATTTACTGGATATAAAAATTTGCATTATGTTATATTTATAGTATAACATTTTTATTTTAAATAATGTTTCAATTCGTTCTAAATTCTTAACTGATTATCAGGAAAAATTGAGCGATAGAAGGGTAGAGTATGAAGCTACAACTTCATCCCATGCTCATCTCAGTACATGCCATCACACAATCAATCTTCTCAACAAGATGTTAATCGATTAAAACAATAGTTGAGTCAAGTTGATGAAAAAATTACTCAAATGAAAGTCGAAGCTGAAGCGAGAGGAAGCATTTTAGGGGCAAACCGCCACTAACGGAGTGTATATTTGGTGGCATTTTTAGGGGAAAAAGGCCTCTAAATGACTAATCTATTGCTGCATTTGTGACTAAAAATGTCGTTAAATAACAAACCTGTTACGAGAAAACACCTATAAATATCAAACCTATTGCGGCGTTTGTGCCCAAAAAGCCACTATATGGTGAACCTTTACGGTGTTTGTATACTAAAACGCCGCTATATAACCTGACCTTTAGCGGCGTTTTAGTATACAAACTCCACTACATAACCTAACTTTTAGTGGCATTTATTAGTAGAAAACAACACTAACGGTTGAGGAGTTTGTATTAGCGGTGCTTTTTTTGCACCAGCAGCATTTTTAGTGGCGCTTTTAAACGTCGCTATAGGACAAAAAAAGCCACTATAGATCAGTTATGTTGTAGTGTGTACAAATAGTTATTTTCAAACTCATCTTGAAGTGTTTGACTTGTTGAAAGGTCAAACAGGTCACCAAGTTCCATCAGGACTACTTCACTTCGTATAGATTTCAGTCTTTCAAAGCTAGCTGACTTGTATATCGAAGGAGTAACTAGACTTTGGAGTGTACTTGTCTACTAACTCCAATCAAGATCCATGATTTGTATCTTATTTCTAGAAGTCTCTGTAAGAAGTGTTAGGAGCGCAAGTGAATTTATGTATGACTTCCTACCCTTAGACAAAAGGTCAATCAAAAAGAATTACTTAGGTAACTTCTTTAACAAGTAATCTCTAATTCTCTTTGAATTTTAAATTTTTTGTTAAAGTCTCTTTTAGATTATGAAATACATGCTTATAGCTTACCCAACTGATTGGAGGTAAGAAAAGAGAAATCTCATCCTCTGATCAAGTTCCGACTTTAAATGACTTCGTTTTAAGTATTATGTTCATAATAGTGTTGCATATCTATATGTTAATCTAGGCTAAGACAAAACCAGTTTTTATGCACGAACTTCCTCGAGGAGTGAAAGAGAAATAGCCTTTGATAAGAGAAGATTAAGCTCTCGATGATAGATCTTGTAGCCTATTAGTTAGCTTTCTCATTTGAACTTAATTGAATCTAAAATGTAGTTCATGTCTCTAAACTATACAAATACCTTTCAGATCCTCCTCATATGCTTCACACGTTCATGCTTTGTAAGAATCCCTCAAATCGTTCTTCGGTGGTTCATCCTAAGTTTGATAAAAACATATTCTGATCTTAGCTTGATAATCATAAAACTTTGAATAAGAATTTATTTTATTTAGGATGTGTGATATTTATCTTTATTTCTAACATCTAGAAAGTTTGAGGACGGATTTTGTTTAAGGGAAAGAGAATTGTAGCACCCCTAAAACCGATCTAGTAATTTTTGTTACTTTCGATTTTCGATTATCGAAATATATATATATTTATGATTATTGTTGAATTTAGAATTTATTGGATTATATTTGAGTAATTTATAATAAAACATAATAAAGTTTAATTTTGATAAAGGACTAAATTGTGAAGTTTGACAAGTTCTAAGTTGAGGATCAAACTGAATTAAAGTTGAAGATACAATGTTACATGGCAATTAAGCCATTAATTATTGGTTGATGACTCATTATCCCATTTGTCATTATATTAAAATTTCGATTATTATTTTAAAGTCAAAATAATGGATTTTAATGCCAAATAAGGGTAAACCCACGGCTCAAACCATTATAGTGTAAGAAAAGAAATTGCTTTTTTTTTCTCCATTGTTCTGCTCTCTCTCATGCCGCTCACTTCTTCCGAAATTACTCGATCATTTTACTTGAATGCATGCCAACATTATATTGCTTCCAAGTAAGATAATTATTGGCGCAATATTATATCTCCAAGTGCTACGTATGAATTTTTGTTTAAGTCCATAGTTTAATTTTTAAACGACAGTTTTTTTAAATTCAATTTAGGATATTTCATATTCCTCGAGTATGTCAGTTAAATTACTAATGCATTTATCAATATTTATAGATTGCAAGCGTTGTAACACCATTCTTGCAAATCAAGATGATAACATTTGATATCTATCCTATTTTACAAGGTCAATGACAAAGCAAATTTTAGACAGACAGTAATGGCATATTAGTTATCAAATGTTGATGTTGTTTGTTGTTTTTCTTTTGTAAATCTATGTACCATCGTAGAATATGTAAAAAACAGCAGGGTAGAACTAATGGGTTGATGTGTGCACAACCTAGGATCAATCTCTAAATCTTTATAGATTTAGAGGTTATGGAATTTAGAGTTATTTGCAATTAGGATTAAAAATTGGGTAAAGATCATTGAATTATGGTAATAATGGTTACTAATGACATGTTATATTATCGACTAGGGATTCAATTGAAGCAATTATTAATCAAAAGGGAAGTTCTAGCTACTGAAATTGATGTGAAGTGTGTCGGAATGCTCTGTAGACTCGATTTCTAAGAGTGTAGTATGTTTAATGTTGCGATGGTATCTTGATAAAATTGTATGATTTTTATCATGTGCATTCATGTTTGTTATTGAGCTCAATTAAAGAAATGGAAGACAAAGGTCAACATCAAGGTAAGGTCCTTTGAACTATGATTTGTGTATGTTACGTGACATGATAAAGTTCATGTAGTCATATTTGTAATTTATATTGCAATGTGGAAACATGAAACAAGTTATAATATGGTATGAAAGCATGATTAAATATATTAAGACATGATAAGGAGCTAAGGCTTAATATGTCATTTGGTATGTCAAGAAAAGAAACTATATGAATGATGAGGAGCTACGACTTATTTCTTACTCAAAGATAAGAAACTACGTGAAAAGATATGTTAAGTATTTCCCTTGGATGATAAGTTTAGTTGGGTACAATTGGCATGCCATAGTGTTCATTTGAGCTCATGTTAGGGTTTGGATTATGATCCTTATTTGGTGATGTTGAAGGGAAGTTGTTGGTCATTGGCGATGTTGGAGGGAGACCATATCTACATAGATTCCAATGGGTCAAATAATGACATTATATGATATAAATTATTAATGAAAGTTTAAAGGCTAAGATAATGAAAAAAATATGATTTGATTATAATTATTTGGTATTTTAAGTAACAATAAGCTAAGTATATGATAAATGTTAGCCATGAAAGTTATATGATAAATTATGAATTTATGATATAAGTTTTTACCATGAAAGTTACATGTTATGACATACTCATTATGTGTCATTTGCCATTCAAGTGTTTTAGGCACAAGTTATCATGCTATATTTAAATGCTTTACATTATGTTAACTACCTCATTAAGCTATATAAGCTTACACTCTCTTTGTTTCACCATTTCAGGGTATTTAGTTTGATAGCTCATCGATTGTATTTAGAACATTCTAAGTCACTTCTGAAGCAATGAGTGTCATTTCATTTTTGTCTAAACTCCTAGATGGTGGCATATGTTTTTTGTTGTGAAATTAGTTGTAGTTAACTTTTATGCTCGTTAGTTAAGATAAAAAAAAGTTTGTATGATGTGTTGGTAATGAATTACGTGTTGTTGATTTGGAAATCTCTTAAGTGCTATATTGGTGATGTGTAAGATAACACATGCTAGTATAAGGCTATGAAGCCTTAAGATATGTGCAATAATTTCATGTGGCATGATTTATGCCATTTTTAATAGGCTAAATTGCATGAAAGAATGCTTGCATAAACTATGCATAAATGAGACGATTTCAATGAATTTATTAGATCATAATGTCATATAATCATGCATGAAATGTCTAAGTGATACTTGAATATTGTTTGATGGTTATATGTTAAGATTTTAAGTGTATCGTGTAAGAAAAATTGGTTCGATTTTTAAATCATGTCTTTTGTGTGTGTGTGTTGAGTTTCAAGCGCATGTTAAGTCTATGTTGTTTTAAATATGGTTAATTTGAATTGCTAAATGTAGTAAGTAAACTAGGATGTTCTATAGCTTAATAAAGCGATGATAAGGTTCGGGTTTAGTATCGAAGTCCAATCTTTAGCGTCGATACTAGAAATTTTAGAATGACTTTTAGCACTGAAACCATCATTTGTTATCGATATTGGGTGTTCGGTATCAAAACCGGAATCTTGGAATCGATACTGAGCTCTAAATTTTGAAATTTTGTATTTTACTCCTTAATTCATAACTTAGTCATATGATGTCTGATATATTCGTCGTTTCTTTCTAAATTCATTTTTTTGGAAGGAAAAATTATTTAATATAAAAATAGATTTAAAAAAGTTTTTATTGATTCCCATAACTTTTCATATTTACAATTTTAATCCCTTAACTTTTAAAGATAAATAATTGGTCCCTAATCATTTCTTAGGGTTAATAATGGATTACTAATAGCTTTTATGTTTAAGAATATAATGTTTGATATAATTCCAATGTATAGTTTATTGGTATAAGTTCTAATTTTTGTTTAATTTAGATTAAGTCTCTAAGCTTTTGAAAAGTTCCAATTTCACTCTTGATCAAAATAGCGCTATGAAATGATTGAATTTGATAGTAATGATCAAAAGGTAGTTAAGTATTGATTTGCAACAATATTTGTTTAAGTGAACAATTCTCATGGTTTCAAAATTTATAGATAAATCCCTAAACTTTTTTGAGTTTGAAAATAGCCTCTAAGTACAAATTCAAGTTATAATATGTTAATGATTGCCTAATAAATGATAATGCAAATGATGTGATTCGAAATACGATCATTTGATTTAGTTTTGATTATTTTTAAGTTAATATTATATTCGTTGCATGATTATTTTATTCGTTGCAAGATGTACATTATTAGATAAGTAAGGGTAATTTGGTAAATCCAAATCATCAAGTAATTCAACATAGAAATATTAAATTGATTTTATCAATATTCATTATTAATCCCTAACTAGTGATATACAAAATTCTAGATTAATTGGACATCAAACATGGACCTAATTAAACATGCTTTTCTAGGGACTAAACTGTAAACAATTCAAAAAGTCACATACAAACAGAAAATATGCAATTGACACCTTTATTATGTAATTAATTATATTTACGAGTGACCACATAAGTCCCACCAAAGTCTAAGTCAAAGTTTAATATTAATTAACAATTCAATTTCTAGACCATTTAGAACCTATATAAACATCCTAGGGTCAAACTAAGACTTAGGGACACTCAGGACCTTTAATGAGTGCAATTTTACCATTTTTCATCGAGCACATAGCAAAGGGATCGATCTTTTTTCACGAGGGATCGATCCTCTATAAAATAGTGAGTTTGGGATTGATCCTTTTAAGCAAGGGATCGAACCGTTTTAGGAAGGGACCATTCCTTTCCCCTAAGGGATCGATCTTTTGTTCTAGAAAAGTGCAAAAATCTAAAGAACATGCATAAATAAGCTACCAAACTTCCACATAATGATTCCTATGGACTAGATACATGCTTGGACACCTTCATAACACATCATACATGTCATAATACACTTGTAGCAAGCTTTATAACGCAACTTACAACATCATACAAGAATCTAGCATCAAAGTCAAATATTGCATAAAAGTTCACTTTTGGCACAATTCACTAAGTCCGATTATGCATTTTGGGTCATTTTCATGCATCCCATAAGTCTAACATATTTATTACATTTAATGACAATTTTCTAAACATGCCAAACACTTCATTAAAGCATAATTCAACACTTGACCATCTTAGAATTCCAAACTTTTATGAAAAAAACATACCACATTTATTACAATTCATTACAATTCAACCGTCCAAAGTTCAACCAAGTTCCCCATGGTTCTCACATTGTCGTTCTATGAAAAACAAACCCTATACACATTATTTAATAAATGTCTTGCTCGATCACATTGGATGCTTGCTCCTTGTCTCCAACTCAACCATTAATCATCTAAAAAAGTATTAAACATCGAGTGTAAGATGAACTCCTAGTGAATAACTAACATTAAAAGTGAAGCTCACATTAAAGCTAAAGGAAAGCCCTATATGCATTCACTCCTTACTTGTTTTTACGTCAACAATAATGCCACCATGTCATATTTTATAATCATCTAATGCTTTATAGATGTACAAAAAATACAAATGCTTCTCATCATCGTGTAACTGGAAGCAAAACACACACACATGCACAATTACCTTTTTGGAAAAATCACACACATATTTTCTCAACTAAAATCAATGGCATTTTGTTTAAAACACAACTCACTCATTGGATAAACTGACTCCATACAACTCCCTTTTATTTGTGGACTAACTTAGGTCCAAAACCACGTATTTTGAAGCAAAGCTCAACACACCAACCTCACCCCATAATCTTCTCAGAGCATAGTTCAATGCACCAACCTTACTCCGTATAACCTTTGTTCACAAACACATAGAAAACCATGAAGTAATCTTTCCTAGGCATGTTTTTCATATCCAAAGGTCCCATCAAGAAAACAATAGTCATTTACTCCAAGTTCACAAGAGTGGTTGTTAAATGATGCATAAATTATACACATATACACTTTCAAAATACACATTGAAACACTTATCGGAATTGGTTGTCATGATCAACCTTATATTGATAGCAAGTTTGTAACCCTCTTGAACCAACCTATGTATCAAGACCAAATCTAATGGATAACAATAAAAAAATTCCCAGGATAGTTTTTGATAACTTAAAATCCGAATTATAATTAAACATCCTTAAAAATATAATTAATAGCATCAACGTTTAAATTCAGTAAATTAAAGTCGTAAAAATAAAATATTTCGAAATCAATATCGAGGTAAGTTTAACATCAGTAATAAAAGCATTATTTTCAAAACATAGGCACATGTCACCCAATTTAAATACAACTCGATATATAAAACATTACAACAAAAAATCATTGTACAAATGTGTAGATCCTCCAAGTGCCAGGTACGGGTCGCCTATCCAAAAGTATCTGAAAGGGGGTAAAACAGTTTGAAAAGTGAGTTAGAGGCACAGTGTGTCCCAACAGTGCATAAATAAAAACATATAGTTACGTTTTTTTAAATCAGAGCATATCACAGTTATTAAAACATCATAAGAGTTTTTAGTTTAAACATTTTGGAATCTCCCTCTAACCGAACACCATATGTAGTTCCCCAGAACTGTATAACCTAAGGGAGTACCATGGGGCCTGAGAGCCTACCCAAGAAAGTTTTCGAGGCCACAGAGGCTTACCCAAGAAAAATATCAGGGCCGCAGAGCCTACCCAAGGGTCGCCTTAGGTCCATAAGGAATTATCAGTCGGTGTTGAACATATCCAAGAAAATACCAACAACGACTGAACCTGCCAAAGTCTTCATACCAGATCCCAAAGTACCCCGAAGAAAACAATTTTCAGATGGTAACCAGTAGTAGCAGTAAATTAGAGTTCAGACAGATCATCAATTCAGTAAAACAGTAAACAGAGATAATAAGTCAGGCAATCATGCTTTAAATTTCAATAAATCAGAAATCAAGCTTCTAATCAGATAAATTTTTCAATAGCCAAATCAGTTCAAACATTATATTTTAAATCATAGAAAATAATCATGTGCACATGAGATTTCAAACAGATATTTAAAACAGTTATATTATACACAAGGAACACGCCTCGCCAAATGGATTAGCTCGGAAGATCTATCGAGCACCAGCTTCACTAGGCTCTTCGACTAAACGAGAACCTAAGCCATATCAGAATAGGGTTATATACGTAATAATATTCTAAGTAGAATATCTAACAGGGTTACATAACTATAAGGGTATTCAAGGCCTCTCGAGGACGAGCAGATCGGGAGGAACCGGGTCGAGTAGTTGAATGGGCAGGAGATCCCCGAGTACCTTAAATGTATTATACAATAATTAGTCCTAGAACCTTCGATTAAATTAATTGAATAAAATCACTTAAATAAATATGCACTTTTCGGGTTTACGGGTCAATTTGGAGGCTTTCGGGTTTGAATTTGACAAAATAGACTTCAGAATTATACCGAGGACGTCTAAAAACATAAAATATGGTTTTTCAAAACTGGTTTCTAGAAGGAACCAGAGTGGGGACAAGCCCCACGTGCACATGGCGGTGAATGGGGGCGTATGGTACCGGCAACAAGGGTCTCGTCGACGGTCGATTACTCCCATAGCCTCGATCAACCAATTACATGCAATAACTAGCCAAAAATCAACCAAAATCGAAAGAAAATTAACCAAAATATAACCTGAGCTTACCCACGCCAACGATGAGGAAAACAACGATGGTGGACGATGGCTTCAGTCGGGTTTTGAGCACATGGCAATGAGGAAGCTAACGGAGTAGACAGTGAGGCTAGATGACATTCGAGGTGGTCAGAATTTGCTGAAAAATGACAAGACAATGGGGTTTCGGCGAGGCTTCAATTGACGATTCACGACGCTCTATGACGGTTCACGATGAGTAACCAGTGGGGTTTTGATTGTGGGAGGTCACTAGTCACGTTAGTGGTGACGACGCACGCAGACGAAGGCCAGATCGAAGTGAAATGTGGAGGATAAACGACGGGAATATAATTTGGGGGGGGGGAATGGGGTTGAAACACGGGGAGGGGGGTTTTTGGTTTGGGTAAATAAAACCCCAAAAATTAAAATGAATAATATATATAATTTATTATTTTAAACATAAATAGGGTCTAGGCCGGTAGGGCATGGACGGCCATACCATAATTCATGGGTTTAAGCCAAGCCAGCCCCCTACCTCACCCTTTTTTTAGCTGACAAACAAGGATGGGTAAATCACATGACTGGTCCCTAAATTTCCCAAACTTTCAAATTTAGCTCAGAAGTTTTAAAAATTTACAGCTTAGTCCAGAAAAACAATTAATTAATTTTAAATAAAATTTTAGTGTATGAAAATTCTCTTCCACTTAAAAGAATTTCGTCCTCGAAATTCATAAGAGTCGAACAGAAAGAGAAACTAGGTCTCTAAAGGCTCTTTTATAAGATAAGGGTTAATTACTCTATTGACGATAACAGAGAATTTCGTTAGACTCTGAGTAAAAATAGGGTCTCGATGCCTGAATCAAAAGTCTGTGGGTCTTAAGATACAAAATTCGGGTATAAAAAGGGTGTTGTTAGATATGCATGACCTGAAACATAAATAACAATAAATATACCTGCAGAAGTCTCGAGCTCAACTCGATCACCGAAATGTCGGGTCGTGTAAACAAGGGCAGGCTGTCGAGCCTTAGAAGCAGCTGGTCCTATACTCTGTGACCGAGCTCTACTGTCGACTCTAGAAATAGATCCAGAAGTCCTACCCTGACTATGACTCCTAGCTGGAGTCTGAACAGAGGCATGAGAACACATAGGAGTCTGAGCAGGTGTCTAATCGGCAGGAGCTGGATGCGGACAATTCCTCAGAAATGCTTACTGGATCCACAACAAAAGTAGGTACCCATCTTCTTACAACATTCTCCCCCGTGTCGATTTCCACAGAATTCATAACTCGATTTAGGAGAAGAATATGAAGAATAACCTCGACTAGCTACCGTAGGTAGAGGAGACGCAGGCCTCGAACCAGAATGACTCATCTGATGAGCAACAATACGAGTTCTTTTATCAGGGCGTGTGGAAGGTGCAGACTGACTAGAATGCCTTCTAAATCGATCTCTATCTACCCTATCACTATCAGATGTAGAAGCCTCGACTTCCTCCACATCTTTTTCTCTCCCAACTACAATATCGAATACCTCATCCCGATGAGTAACTACCTGATGATGCAACTCATATCGGAGTCCCTGAGTAAACTTTTGGCTCATATCTCTCTCGGTAGGTACCAGACTGAATCTGTACTTCAACAATTTCAAGAACTCGATCTCGTACTCAGATACAGTCATATCTCTCTGAACCAGGTCCTGAATCTGTTGTCGACTCTGAGCTAGATAATGCTCTCCCAAAAAATGGCTCCAAAAGCGCTCTCTAAAGAAATCCCAGGTCAAACGATGAATCAGAACACTGCTGACCACATACTCCCATCAGGTGTGTGCATTCTCATCCAACATAGGAATTATTGCTAAATAACGTCACTAAGAATCTAAACCTAATTGATCCATACGTCACTTAGTATCACTGACCCAATCTTCAGCCTCAGTCAGGGCTCCACCAATAAGGCCACTAAACGTCCTAACTTCATTAGCAATCAGAGTTTGAGAATTAGGAACTCGGGTACAACGCCAACATCTCTAACCGGTCCCTGAATCAACTGAAGAAACTGATGTCCAAGATTATCATCTAATATAACTCTAGTAGACTTGGGCTCAATAACAGTCGCTCCTCTAATCGGAGTAGTCAAGCCAATACAAGAGGCATAAGGTAGATCCATCGGGGTCGTAGGAGCAGGATCATCTATCGGAGGTGGGGGATCTACACGTATCTCATCTACTTGGTCTACAAATCTAGTCACTCGACCATGCCTATGGCTAGATCGAGACCATGTATAGCTCTCACCTTGGTGGATCTCGAGTTTACTACATAAGATAAAGCCTAGGGTTAGATTGTCACTTACAACTCTAGTAGACTTGGGCTCAATAACAGTCGCTCCTCTAATCGGAGTAGTCAAGCCAATACAAGAGGCATAAGGTAGATCCATCGGGGTCGTAGGAGCAGGATCATCTATCGGAGGTGGGGGATCTACACGTATCTCATCTACTTGGTCTACAAATCTAGTCACTCGACCAATCCTATGGCTAGATCGAGACCATGTCTAGCTCTCACCTTGGTGGATCTCGAGTTTACTACATAAGATAAAGCCTAGGGTTAGATTGTCACTTAGAGTCCTAAACACAATTAAACTAGTAAAAACTTTGTGACATGGCCTTCGTGACTTATTTTGTAAAATATTTCAAAATCATATTTTCAGTGTTGACCCATTCACAGTCCGAGGTTTAAAAACCAAAAGCTCTTATACCAATAAAATGTAACCCCTAGACCCGGTCTATGCGTCAAGACCAGATCTAACGGATTACAATAAAAAAATTTCCCAAGACATTTTTTGATAACTTAAAATCTGAATTATAATTAAACATCTTTAAAAAATATAATTAATAGCATCAAAGTTTAAATTCAGTAAATTAAAGTCGTAAAAATAAAATATTTCAAAATTAGTATCCAGGCAAGTTTAACATTAGTAATAAAAGTAGTATTCTCAAAACATAGGCACATGTCACCCAATTTAAATGCAGCTCGGAATATAAACCATTACAACAAAAAGTCATTGTATGAATGTATAGATCCTGCAAGTGCCAGGTACATGTCGTCTATCCAAAAGTATTTAAAAGGGGGGTAAAACAGTTTGAAAAGTGAGCCAGAGGCTCAGTGTGTCTAGGGATGGCAACGGGCCGGGTATTGGTCCCCCCGTCCCCTTCCCCGTTTAAAAAACCCGTACCCGTCCCCGCTTAAAAAACTGTGGGGATTTAAATGGGGATCCCCATCGGGTAATCGGGGAAAACCGCGGGGAAACGGGTATCCCCGTTTAGCATAAACGGTTACCTTATATGGTTATTTTCCACCGTGGGGGTCCCCGTTACCGTTTAAATTTCACACGATGACGAGTTATTTAAAAAATAATGTCATTGTCGGATCTAAATTTACTTGAAACGCCAAACACCACCAAATGCATCCAAAATATAAAAGCAAAACAATTCAAATAGACAAATATAATGACAACGACTAATAATATAATGTTTCAACTTTCATAAACGAAATCATTCTTCCAAAGTTCCAACTTCCAAGTCACGTCAACGACACCACCACCGTCATCAAACAATTGTGACCCCCAATTGCTACAATTACACAAAAAAAATTATAAGCCACCAAAATTTATATAAAAAAGTTAATGATATCACGTATAACTTGTATATCAATTTAGTACCTCGTCACCATCATCACGGTCATATTCGAAGCTTTTACAATATGCTTCGGACTCTTGTGAATAAGTTACTATATTTATTAATTTATATAACATATCATATCAACAATACAATTGAAAAAAATAAACTTATAAGTAAAAGAATTGATTGATTACCTCCTATTTCATTTATTAACCAACTTTGGGCACACATTAGCGCTTCCAACGTCTTTGGATGAAGACGACTCCTATGAGGACTCACCAATCTACCACTTGTACTAAAGGCAGACTCAGACGCAACATTGGATATTGGAATTGCTAATATGTCTCGGGCAATTTTTTGTAATGTTGGATACTTGAAACCATTTGTTTTCCACCAAGACAAAATATCAAGCTCCGAATTTTGTGTCCTTACTTTTTCTTGAAGATAATGATCAAGCTCCGACGTGATACCTACAGTAATAATTTTATACATTTAAAAGATAAATAAAAAAATCAAAAGATAAATAAAACGAACTCATATAGTGATACCTGTATAATTATTCTCTTCAATGAATGTAAAATAGTCGTTGAAAACCCCCCTCCACCTCCATGTCACTAGTGTTGCGACTTGAATCAACATCTCGATTCCGTGAACTTTCATAACTACACGTTTCATAATCTTGAAACAAACGAGACACAAGCTCCTTTAGTTTTACAATTTCAACATCAGACTTTTCAAAACCATAAATCTTCGGGAAAGCATACTCCATCATTTTGAACTTGTATCTTGGATCTAATACAACTGCAACTCCCATAACTCCATGTATAACTGACCAGTATTTATCAAACTTAACAAGCATCCTCTCCCCTATTGCTTTTATCAATTCATCTCGATCTTCACTCCACCTACTTAATGCAATTCTTATCTCACATATGGATGGGAAAAATACATTAGCTGTAGGATACTTGGTACCCGAAAACATCAAAGTCACCTTATAAAAGAGTTGCAATTTTCCACAAATACTTGAAGCTAACTCCCAATCTCTATCTGTAGGTAAACTTCTATATTGTGTTCGTTGCTTTAAACGTTTGAAAACATCCTTGTACACTATAGCAACACTCAACATCAAAAATGTCGAGTTCCAACGTGTTTTACAATCAAGAGACAATTTCTTTGAGCAATCAATTTCCAAGTGACGAGCCGTTTCTTCAAACTTTTCTATTCTTTTTTGTGTTGCACTCCAAAAATAAACATCCCTAATTCTCTCATTCCATCCCAATAACAGATAAACCATCTTGAACTATCAAGTTCAATATGTGTGCACAACATCTCATATGAAAAACTCTCCTCCTAAAATCAACGAGTTCAAAGACAACTTGTCTAATAATAAATGAATCATCAGATCATTTGTGCTACAATTATCAACTGTAACTGTTGATATTTTTCTATCAATGTTCCAATCACATAGAGATTCATACAACACATCAGCAAGAACTTCAGCAGTATGAGGACAAGGCACGTATATAAACCTAGTAAATAAGTAATTATAATCAATTTAGTTCTTATATTTAGTACCTAACTAGAAAAGGTAAGTTTAAAGTACCTCATTATTCGGCTTTGCATCTCCAGTTATCATCGATCAAATGCGATGTGATTGACATGAAACCTTTTTTGATTACTTGATGTCCACATATATATCGTAATGGCAATCTTGCTTCGATTCTTCTCCAATAGACTGAAATAAATACACCATACAAATTAGAAACCAAATAAATACAAGATACAAATTAGAAACCGATTAAACAAATAAACATACCGCATTGTTTTTTCTTTCTCGAAGTCATAAATCTTGAGAATGTCATTTTTTAAGGTATTCCTAGATGGAACCTTAAATAAAGGTTGAAGACCAACCACAAACTTTCGAAACCCATGTTCCACCATTACAAGTGGATTCATGCACTATTACCATCTATGGTATATCTCTACAAGTTCGCCTTGGACACTCTTGAAATGATCATGCAAGTGTCGTGTCCCATTCTTACTATTTGCTCCTAATTTTTTCTTGCAATAACGGCACTCTGCCTTATCCTCACCGTTAACATTCACCTTCTCAAAGTGATTCCATACAACTGAAGTAGTTTCGCTTTCTACTAGTGTACCAATATTGCTATCATCGATTTGTGTTTCTTTCTTCTATGGGTGAAATGGATGGGCCTTGGTTATTTGGCATCGGAGATGATTGAGTCATGTTATTGCTTTCAGCTTGTGATTGTGCTTGTGCCGCGCATTAGAATTATCATTTATGGATCGTGACCTTCCATTATGCTATGAAACAACCTTCATTAAGAAAAGTAGCTATATAATAATCAGAAATGGTATTAACATTTAGCAGATGATTTCTATGGTTGAAGTAGTAATAATTAGATAATTAATTTTTTTTATAATAATCAAAATCTAATTGGAAATTAAAGCACTAATTCTATACAAAAGGATTTATCTAACCACTGAACTTTAAATCAAAAAGTACTGCAGCAGCAGATATACCATCTACGACTACTTAATTTCTAAAGGTCAATGGAAACCAATATGATTCAGAGGTACATTTCTCCCTTTAGATTGACATGTGCAATCTAAAGAATAAACATAGATAACATCAAAGCCTTAACATAGGATTTTGATCAAACAGTCACATTCTACATCATTAGATAATTAATGTGCTCAACTATCATACAAAAATGGACTTAAGAATGAACTTGCACTTGCTGTAAAATTGCAACTCTAGAGCCTGAAACTTATGAGACTGTTTCATAACCTGAAAATTAAAGAGAAATAAAATCTACATATATGAATGATAATTAAATTTTGCAGTATTAGAAAAAGATACTTTCGAGAAACGATGAGCACGACTGAAGTGGTATACATACAAATCTATTTACAGGGCAACTTCTTCGGTTTTCTCAAGGGAACAAACTTTGCTCCAATTTCTAGTGCAATGGGAGGACCGAAGATAAAACCCCGAGCTTCTATACCTATGATGGTTCAAGCTTTATATACCATATATAAATCAAAGATATACAAGCAGGAAAACAAAACTGAATGCAGAAAAATCAAACAAAATTATAATTACATACCTTCAGAAATCCAATAGACCTCGACGAATTGATTTGAGAGAAAGAGAGGGGGAGGCGGCAACACAAAGGTATATTGGATTTTAATTTGCTAGAAACCCTAAAACATGTATTAACAAAGTCAAACTAATTAACACCAAGTACGATATAAACATTATAATACTGTATTAATCTCCTTTATATATTTTTTAATATAAATTAAATTTATTAATATTATATATATATATAATAATTATTTTTAATATTTATAGGGCCGAGTATCGGGGCGGGTAATCGGGTCGGGGATTACCAAACCCATCCCCGTCCCCATCCCCGTTTAGCATAAACAGTTTTTCCCCGTCCTCGTCCCCTTCCCCGTTTAGCGTCCCCGAACCCGACCCGTTTAATTCGGTTTTCGGTTTTCCCCGTCGGGTTCGGGTTTTTTTGCCATCCCTAAGTGTGTCCCAACAGTGCAGAAATAAAAACATACAATTACGTTTTTAAAATCAGAGCATATTACAGTTATTAAAACATCAGAAGAGTTTTTAGTTTAAACATTTCAAAATCTCCCTCCAACCGAACACCATATGCAGTTCCCCATAGCTACATAACCTAAGGGAGTACCTTGGGGCCTGAGAGCCTACCCACGAAAGTTCTCAGGGCCACGAAGGCTTGCCCAAGAAAAATCTCAGGGCCGCAGAGCCTACCCAAGGGTCGCCTTAGGTCCATAAAGAATTACCAGTCGGAGCTGAACCTATCCAAGGAATTACCAACAGCGACTGAACCTGCCAGAGTCTTCATACCAGATCCCAGTATACCCCGAAGAAAACATTTTTCAGATGGTAACCAGTAGTAGCAGTAAATCCTAGTTCAGACAGATCATCAATTCAGTAAAACAGTAACCAGAGATCATAAGTCAGGCAATCATTCTTTAAATTTCAATAAATCAGAAATCAGGCTTCTAATCAGGTAAATTTTACAATAGTAAAATTAGTTCAAATATTATATTTCAAATCAGAGAAGACAATCACATGGAGATGAGATTTTAAAACAGTTTTTTAAACAATTATATTGCACACAAGGAACACACCTCGCCAAATGGATTAGCCTGGAAGATCTATCGATCACCAACTTCACTAGATTATTCGACTGAACAAGAACCTAAGCCATATTAGAATAGGGTCATATACGGAATAATATTCTAAACAGAATATCTAACAGGTTATAGAACTATACGGGTATTCACGGCCTCTCGAGGATGAGTAGATCGGGGGGAACCAAGTCGAGAAGTCGAATGGTCAAGATATCCACGAGTACCTTAAATGTACGATACAATAATTAGTCCTAGATCCTTCGATTAATTTAATTGAATAAAATCACTTATATAAATATGTAATTTTTAGGTTTACGGGTCAATTTGGAGGCTTTTCGGGTTTGAATTTGACAAAACGGACTTCAGAATTAGACTTAGGATGACAAAAAACATAAAATAGGGTTTTTCAAAAATTGACTTTTTCGGTCAAAGTCAAAGGTCAATGGTCAATCCGGTCAAAGTCACCGGTCTGACTAGTTAACGGTCAACTCTGAACAAAGTCAACAGGTCAGTCAAGTCAACAGTTCGGGTCGGATCAACAGTTCGGGTCGGGTTGGGCCAACGGTTCAGGCCGGTCCAGACCGACTGGACCAGTTTCTAGAAGGAACCAGAGTGGGGATAAGGCCCACGCGCACATGATTATGCGTGGGGCCTCGTGGTGTCAACGACAAGGGTCTGGTCGGTGGCTGATTACTCTCATAACCTCAATCAACCAATTACATGCAATAACTAGCCAAAAATCAACCAAAATCGGAAGAAAATTAACCAAAATATAACCCGATCCTACCCAAGCAGATGGTGGATGACGACTTCAGTCGAGTTTTGAGCGCACAGCGATGAGGAAGCTAACAGAGTAGATGGTGAGGCTAACTGACGTTCGAGGTGGTCAAAATTTACCGAAAACTGACACAACGATGGGGTTTTGATGAGGCTTCAATCAACAATTCACGACGTTCTACGATGGTTCCCGATGAGTAACCGGTGGGGTTTTGATCACGGGAGGTCACCGGTCACGTCGGTGGTGACAACACACACAGACGACGGCCAGATCGGAGTGAAATGCGGAAGATAAATGACGGCGACTAGGTTATAAATTTGGGGTAAAATGGGGTTGAAACACGGGGAGGGGGTTTTCTGGTTTGGGTAAATAAAAACCCAAAAATTATAACGAATAATATATATAATTTATTATTTTAAACATAAATAGGGTCTAGGTCAGTTTATAAGGGCATGGCCGGCTATACCCTAGGTCATGGGTTCGAGCCAGGCGAACCCCCTACCTTACCTTTCTTTAGCTGACAGATAAGGATGGGTAAATTATAAGATTGGTCCCTAAATTTCATAAACTTTTCAATTTAGCTCATAAGTTTTAAAAATTTATAGTTTAGTCCAGAAAAATAGTTAGTTAATTTTAAATAAAATTTTGGCGTATGACAAAGTTGCTCACTCATCCATGGATAGTGAAGTTGTTCCACTCATCCTTAACACATTCATATATATACATTTTGCAAAATACACTTTCAAAACCACTATGCATCACTTGCCACACATATTCAATACACATGCCAATATTCACATTTCATATCACAATTCATATCAATTATGTGCATCAAAATAAGATCATTTATACTAATGTTCAAATAAGAGAAGTTCCCTAAACTACACTTTTTACCCTTGAACACGTTCATCCTCTAAGAATGAAAGTCATTCACCTTTGTTGTCCACTAACCGAAATTGATTCAAAACACTTAGCAAACGATTACCAAAACATGATGCACCAATTTTGCTCAATTATCAACATATTAAACACCTTGGAAAGCAAAACAATGCATCAAGAACACTTCCAAAATAGAGCAAAAAGACCTAAATTACCGAAAATCTTACCAAAATGACTCTCCAAGTGATCCAAACGACACTACTTCTTCTTAATGGAAGTTGATCAAGAACAACTAATATAAACAACTAAACTCATCTAGAAACCTAACAATTGACATCAGTTAACTTTAAAACCTCACAAGTGCACTTTCTCCTAACACCCTAATCACTACCAAACCCACATCCTTAACACTAACAGGAAGACTCAACCGACTCGTCAAACTACTAAGGATATATGAATGTGTAGATTCGGAATCTGTCAAAGCGAGCAAAGGAAAATATTCTAGTAAAAAGTTACCTATGATCACATTCTTTGGGACACGATCCTGAGGCTCATGAATCGCATCACTCTACTCGGACCATCAGTCTCAACTGTACCAGTACGACCTCGGCCCTACGACGAGCTTGACCCATTTGACCACCAACACGTCTACCTTCTTTGGCAGGAACAAGAGCAACATCATGAATCTTAACCCTTTTCAGGCAGTCTCACAACTAATGATTCACATTTCTACAATGAAAACAACCTTCGGTGAGATGCCAACACTCACTCGGATGCTTTTTGTTACAATCTGAATAGAGCAGAGACTACGGCCAATCCGCAGCAGCAGCAGACCCTCCACCAGTCTGCCTTGGACGAGTATCATGATACTAACCCCGGTGATCAAAACCTCAACCTCTCTTCGTCTGTCAACTTTGATAACTAACATCTCTAGGCCTTTTCCCCAAAAACTCTCGAATTAAATCAGCCACCAAAGTGACCTCAACCTCCCTAGGCTGATCCATAAAGGTATCAAACACCTCTAAAGGACCAGTAACAAGATATGTGCAAATTTTCCTTTTTAAATCTCCCTAGCCTAATCCAAATGAACTGAAGTGCAATGAAAATGTAGGGCCAAATGCACTGAAGTTTCAATACCATCACGGATTTACTCCAACCAAGGTGAACAATCTCGAGAGATCAAGATGCAGTTGCTTGACCTTAAGCATGCCATTGTACCAACTACATCTAACTAGTTTACTCGGGCAATAATAGCACCAGAATGCATGCAATGCACTCACCTCAATTAGTGGTGAGCGTTTGATCGAGTCGAGTCAAGTCAAGTCGAGTCGAGTAAAAATATTTTGAGTTATTCGTGTTGACGAGTCATATTTTATAACTCGGAGTTGACTTGAAATTCCTTTGAGTCGAATTTTCAAGTTTTTGTTTAAATTTAATTATCAATATTTATGATCTTATTATATTATTTGATTCAATTTAAATGGGTTTTTATGATAATATATATATATATACACACATTCATGTGTGATTTTTGATAAAAAAACACAATACATATATATATATTTTCATATGTGATATACATATATCATACAAAATTGAGAAACTCGACTCAAACTTGAAATTTCATCAACTAATTACTAAATATTTTGAGTTATTCGAGTTGTATTTTAAAACTCAATTTGAACTTGAAATTTTTCGAGTCGAGTTTATGAAATTACAACTCGAAGTCATTTTGATTCGATTGTTTTTGAATCGAGTTGAGTAAAAAAATCAGTTTTTCGATTCGAATTGAGTTTTGCTCACTCTTAACCTTAATATAATCAACCATTCATAGGAATAATTAGGATAGCTTACCTTAAGACTCCCTATTATCATGCATCATCGTAATAAAGAATGGGTTGACTTGCCTTAAGCATTCCCAATATTATGCACCAAAACATGGCAATCATTTATGCATCACATATGCATATTTTAATCCTTTATAAAGTCTATAAAACATTTACTACCTATAGGGTATTTTGGGTATTTCACCTATAAGGCCCCCTTTTTCTTTTTTTTAAGATTACTTCATGTAATTTACAACTGAAATCCTTTAGATATCGTTAATACCTTAATTATCTCGCCTTTTGGGTATCTCAGGACTTTTGCTAATTAATTCCTTTAACATTTAAGGGTATTTTAAATCTTTCAACATGGAGGGTTCTCCAATCACTTTTATTATTAAACGAGTATTCTTATTTATTTATCATGTGTTATTATAGACATATAAACAATTAAGAGATGCTACATACTCACATTAGTGACAGTAACACTAATCTCATCACTAACTTAAATTGGTTTACACCAGTCAAAATTAACATATATTTCTAGTAGTGAACTTATCATATACTTACACCAATTAAATTTATCACATAATTCCCATAATAAACTCATAACAGACTTACACTTAAAGATTTGGTTCCCAACCTAAAATTCAGTTCCCAAGCTAAAATCCGGTTTCCAACCTGAAATGTAGTTTCCAAACTGGAACCTGATTTCTAACCTGAAATCTGATTTCCAACCTGAAATTGGGTTTCTAACCTAAAATCCTATTTCCAACCTGAAATCTGGTTTCCAACATGGAACCTGATTTCCAACCTAGAATCTGGTTTCCAACCTGAAATTTGGTTTCCAACATAAAATCAGGTTTCCAACCTAAAATCTAGTTTTCGATCGGAAATCTGGTTCCTAACACACATTTCCAATAGTGAAATCATCATATAACAAGGTAAACTAAGCATGCTCGTAATAGTTCTACCTAGTCAATTTATCGTCAAAATAAGGCTCTTAGGAATTACTACCCGAACCTTAAATTGAGTATCCATGTATGACAAGAAAGGCATCGAGATTATGAAAATCATGAAACAATTCAGAGTTCGAGGGGTACTCACCTCAAGCAAGCATCCAATACCTTTACTAAAGATCATAAACATCTACCTTGGAAGAATTACCTTTCTCCTATTCCTTTTGATCTTCCACAAGACTCTTTGCAAAAAATCAACTCAGTGTCACTAAATATATTCTAATATCCTTAAAACACAAAAATATAACTTGAATAATTAGAGAATCATGGAGATTATTACCTTTGGTCTCTAACCTCCATGATTTACCCCTCTCATAACTTGATTTCTTCACTAGTCTTAAGAAAATACTACCTTAAAGGTGGAATAAATCACTCATCACTCTTCATTCTTCATTCTATCAAAATATCTAAACTCATAAACTCTCTCCCTTGAATTTTCATGAACAAACTTAGGGTTTGAACATAACTCATTCAAAATCTTCATTTTTGTAGTCAACTTGAAGGAAACGAGGAGATGGACATTGTAATCTCTCACAAGCCAAATAAAATCCAACTATAAACGAAGAAAATGAAGAAAATAGAGAAAACTTACATTGCCTCTCTTTCTCACATTTTCTTAAGTAAGAAAATGAATATAATCCTTTCGTCTTTCTTCATCTCTTTATTTCCATATATAAACTTATTTTTTTAACAAAATGCAACTACACAATTCATTTAGATCCAATGATCTAAATTGAAGATGGATAACCCCCATGCCATCCAATCTAATGGTTCATAATCACCTAAATAAAAATATCTTATGATTTTTTGGGATGATTAATTCATTAAAGTCTCAAACTTTTCCCTTGTTTTCACCTTAAAGATGTGTAATTCCTTTATTTCAATTTAGGCATTAATCTCACAAAACTAAATTCTAAGATTTAATTTTTCATCTCATACTTCAAATTTAATCTTACAACACAGAAATTGTCTAACTTGTCCTCAAAATAATTTTTTTATTTACCAAATTAGTCCTTAATAAAATTTAGGGTTGTTACATATTGTCACGGACTAAACTTTTGGGTCCATGGGCATTGGCGTAAAGGTTCACAGAAGGGGTTCAATTACGCAGACTTTGGGCTTGTTGGGCATGGTGAGTTGGCCTGGTTCTTGGAGAATGCTTGCGGGTCCGTAAAGGCTCGAGTTCGTGAAGGATCAAGTTCGAGGCGTCCGAGAGAAGCGACGAGGGTGTTACATGTTCGATGGGGGCAATTTTGTCGAGGCTCGTGGATTCGGACCGAGACATGTGTGAGCAAATTTCTGTAGAAGAATAATACAGAGTTGGGCTTGCCCAGAAACCATCAGACCTGGCCCGTTCCTTGGAAGATTCCAGAAAGAATATTATTATCCAATAATTAAGGATTTAATTATGGATAATGTTTTATTTGAATTCAAATACCTTAGAGATAGAGTTCTGTTAAGGTAGGATTCAATGTAAGCCGTCGATGTACTTTGATCTAGACCGTTGGATCTTGAGGGCCTCAACTATAAATAGAGAGCTCCTCCCCTCATTTGTAATCACTCACTTCATTCATTCTCTTCGGAGTAATAAAACTCAGGCATTTACTCTTACTCTCTCTGAGTTCTTTCTTTCTAGCTTTCTAGCTTGCAGCTTTCTAGCCTTGTCGGCTTGATCTCCTTTGTGCTTAAGCCTTTGTGGCTTGTGTACGATCGGGAGGCTGAGATAGCCTCGGGAGTGTTCCTTTCCGAGTTCTTTCAAAGTGCCAAAGTGATTCAAGTCTTGGTGACTTAGAAAGTTCCCACAACGCACGTGCTTCAGAGATCTGCTTCAACCCAGGTGGCTTGGATTAGCCCCGATTAAGTGTTATTTCCGCATTATTGTTTAACCCTTGAGGGTTTGTTCGTCGCTTAGTGAGCCAGAGACTCACAAGGACGTGGATAAGGCTGACTTAGGCGCCATTTCGACCTGGAAATCGTCTAAGTGCCGCACGAATCGTCTAGCAGAAGTCTAGCCCCGTGACAGGTGGTATCAGAGCGTTGCTGTAGCTGTAGCCCCGACACAAGTGGTGTCAAAACGAGTTGTCGGTGTAAGTAGTTTACCCGTCTGACTTAGTGGCAAGCAGTGACAGAGCGAGTTGTACTGGCAAACAACGATCGTTTTGTACGTGGTTTGGGGAAGCAAGTCAAAGCAAGTCGGAGTGTAGGTGTTGTGGATTCAACAGTGATCCGAGCTTGTCTTGTGACAAGAAGCATTTTAGCGAGGTGATGGAAGCCGTTGTGGATTCAACGAGTGTTCCAGACAGGTTGTGGAAAGGAAACGAGATGGCACAACAAAAAGGAGTTGTTCCCACAGAGGATGGCGCGGAGAGCCGTGGTTGGGGATTGAGCTAGAGAAACAAAGTGTGGGAGTTACCCCAGGATCATTGGAGGTGAGGATCAAGAACCTTGAGAGCTTCACGGAAGAAGCCAAGGAGGTCCAAGGAGTTATGGAGTCCCGTCTTGAACTGTTAAATCCATGAGGGATGGGTTCAAGGATGTGGCGCAACAGAGTCTCCACGGTTGGACGTTGATAGAGATGAGTAATGCGCTCAGGGTCGAGTGATGGCCTTGAGGGAAGAGATGGATGGGCTCAAGAGTGATACTCATGCGCAAAATAGTAATGAGTTATAGTGGTGTGTGCAATACTTCATCGAAGGACTTAGACCAGGGGTGATGCTTGCCAGTGAGCAAGGTGATACCCAGAGTTATTCGGAAGCCGGAGCTGTAGCCGAGTCAAGGTGCGAGCTTGCAGGAGCCAAGCCAACCGAATATGAGTCATCCAGACCCCATGCCCAAAGATAGTGGTGAAATGGGGGAGACCATGACAAGGGACAGTGGATAGATGGCAGAGAAAACTCTTCGATAGCCAAGAAGTGGTATCGACTGATCGTGGTCGGATAGAGCCATCGGGGAATCATGGCAAGGCAAGTCCGTGTTAAAGAAGAAGGTGAGTAACAAGCCTCTTAAATGCTACTTCTGTGATGGTCCTCACTTGATAAGAGATGCCCCGAGAAGAATCGCCTTGCTGCCATTGTCAAAGGAGAAGGCAAGTCAAAAGGGGAAGTAGCCGATGATGGTGCGACTGCGGGAGTCGAAGCAGTCAAACCAGGAGCGAGGCTCGGCGCGCGAATGCTAGTGGTGCAGGAAAGCCGAGGGTAAACAAGCGAGATCCACTGAAGTGCTCATATGTCAAGGAGCACATAGGGCCAAGAGTTGCCCAAACAAAGCAAAGCTCGGTGCCAATGCGAGTGGCGAAGCAACTAAGCCGAGGATAAAGAAGCGAGAGCCATTGAAGTGTTTTCGATGTGATGGAGAACACAAGGTGCGAGATTGCACCAATGAAGCAGGGCTCGGTGACAATGCGAGTGGCGAAGCAACTAAGCCGAGGGTAAAGAAGCGAGAGCCATTGAAGTTTCCAATGCGGTGGACAACACAAGGTGCGAGATTGCACCACCGAAGTAAAGCTCGGTGCGAAAGCTAAGGGCCAAGCTGAAGAGCCGAGGGTAAATAAGCGAGAATGGAGTGTTTCCGGTGCAAAGGTCCACATAGTGCGGGAATGCCCAAACCGAATCAAGCAGTCCAAGGGAAAGGACAAGGTCGAGAGTAGCGAGCCTGCCAAGCTTGGTTCAATGGTGTTTACTACTGCCAAGGTTAGTCAAAACCAAAAGCAGAACGGGTTGCCCAAACCCAATTTTGCCAAGGAGCTTTCCAAGGATACCGAGGAGGTAGCCGTTGCTGTTGAAGCTGGAGTTGGCAAAGGACCAAAAGAGTCCGAGACCTTTCAAGAGCAATCGAGCTCAGTGCATGCCGAGAGTGAGGCATGGTCTAAGTTGATGAATCTTAGACATGATGGGACGTTGAAGGAGTATGTGAGAGAGTTCGAGGAACTCATGCTCCAAGTCCCAGAGTTGACTGAAGAAGATGCATTCTTCACCTTCACAAATGGATTGAAGCCATGGGCAAAGGCGACGATGGAGAGAAGGGGAATCAAGGAGTTGTCTAAAGCCTTGATAGCCGCCGAGTCCATCATAGAACTTGGATTCAAGAAGACATCCAAGACAAAGTTGAAAGCCGAGGGTAATGGCGAAAATATTCGAGATGAGGGTCAGTCCAACAATGATGAGGAGCAAGGCTCTTCGAGTGAAGCTTGTTCGAGTGAAGTTTGTTCGAATGGTGAGCATTTGAGCATTGATCGTTCAAGTGGTGAGCACATGTCAAGAAAAGACATGGATGATGTTGGCAAAAGTAAAGCGAACAAGTGCCTTACACCGAGGGTAAGAAAGGAGCAGACGAAGGGTCACCGAAGTAAGGGGCCACAAGAGTTGCAAGTTTGCCGGGATGAAGCCGAGTGGTCCGAGAGGATGGAGAAGCCCAGGATCGAGTTACCCAAGGACATGGGTAAAGATAAGGTTAGCGAGGCTGCGAGACTCGGCTCAATGAACTTGAGTTCTGCCAAGGCAAGTAGAGGCCGAAAGCAGAATGGGTTGATGTGTGCGAACATCAACGTTGCCGAACCATCGGGAGTTGCCTTAGTAGACACAGGGGCAACTGATCCATTCATGTCAAAGAAGGATGCCGACAATCTTGGTTTAAGAGCCGAACCACCAAAGGGGGCAATCAAGACTGGCAATTCTGAAGAAGTTCCAATGGAGCGGAATGTTGTTTTAAGGACTACCATCGAAGAGACAACTGAGAAGTGGTTGATGGAGTCTAAGCCTTTAAGAGACATGATGGGCAAGAACTTGCCACCCATGTAAGAGGGTGGAAGTCGCACCGGACTTCAAGGGAGGAAGTGCCGATGCGAGTAGAAACACCAGACTTCCGGATAGAAGTGTTGGTGTGGAGTGCCAGACTTCACGGAGTAAGAAGGGCTGACACGTAGAGTAAATGTGCTGGGGGAAATCGAGGGACATCTCAAATACATTCCAAGTGTTGAGTTTGATTCACCATCGTTGATGAGCATAGGTCGAGGACCTAACCATCTTTTTACGGAGTTATCAAATGTTGGAAGGGACATCTGAGACTTTCAGAGTTCTTAGGGACAAGCGAGTGTTGCCGATGAATCTGAGTTGTCGTGTTGTATGTTGCCGGAGTATCCAATTCTTTACCGCTGGATAAAAAAATATCCTTGTTTTGGTGAATGCAAACGGGTAGGATGGATTTCGACTAAACTTTTGGGTCCATGGGCATTGGCGTAAAGGTTCACAGAAGGGGTTCAATTACGCAGACTTTGGGCTTGTTGGGCATGGTGAGTTGGCCTGGTTCTTGGAGAATGCTTGCGGGTCCGTAAAGGCTCGAGTTCGTGAAGGATCAAGTTCGAGGCGTCCGAGAGAAGCGACGAGGGTGTTACATGTTCGATGGGGGCAATTTTGTCGAGGCTCGTGGATTCGGACCGAGACATGTGTGAGCAAATTTCTGTAGAAGAATAATACAGAGTGTTGGGCTTGCCCAGAACCATCAGACCTGGCCCGTTCCTTGGAAGATTCCAGAAAGAATATTATTATCCAATAATTAAGGATTTAATTATGGATAATGTTTTATTTGAATTCAAATACCTTAGAGATAGAGTTCTGTTAAGGTAGGATTCAATGTAAGCCGTCGATGTACTTTGATCTAGACCGTTGGATCTTGAGGGCCTCAACTATAAATAGAGAGCTCCTCCCCTCATTTGTAATCACTCACTTCATTCATTCTCTTCGGAGTAATAAAACTCAGGCATTTACTCTTACTCTCTCTGAGTTCTTTCTTTCTAGCTTTCTAGCTTGCAGCTTTCTAGCCTTGTCGGCTTGATCTCCTTTGTGCTTAAGCCTTTGTGGCTTGTGTTACCGATCGGGAGGGCTGAGATAGCCTCGGGAGTGTTCCTTTCCGAGTTCTTTCAAAGTGCCAAAGTGATTCAAGTCTTGGTGACTTAGAAAGTTCCCACAACGCACGTGCTTCAGAGATCTGCTTCAACCCAGGTGGCTTGGATTAGCCCCGATTAAGTGTTATTTCCGCATTATTGTTTAACCCTTGAGGGTTTGTTCGTCGCTTAGTGAGCCAGAGACTCACAAGGACGTGGATAAGGCTGACTTAGGCGCCATTTCGACCTGGAAATCGTCTAAGTGCCGCACGAATCGTCTAGCAGAAGTCTAGCCCCGTGACACATATTCACTCATTCATCTGGTATGAATATGGTATGAATAATAATGATATTGAAGCTTAGAAAATGACTTGAAGGTTCAAAAATTACCCCCAACTATCTCTTAAAGGTTACTTTTAACATCAAATGTTATTTCTAAACTTCATAAAAATCTTATAGGACTATTTAACACCTAAATATCTTATGTTAAATACTCAGTTAAACATTTCAAGTCAAAATCATGCATGCCACGCAAATGCTCCAAACTATATTTTATTGTAAGACGTCATCTTTATGATATCTATGATACTACAAGGAATTAGAGATACATTATCTTGCACAAATTCAACCAAAATAAGCTCTTTGCTCAAGATCCACTACTCTTTTCCTTACCTCTAAGTTTAGATGACCTTTCTTGCTCTCTTATTAATCAAACACAGATGAAGATGAATTTCAATAATTTGAAATGACTAAAAAGATACTAAGGTATGAATTAAAAATATAAATATGCTCTGTAAAGTCTCTCAACTTTTAACTACTTTTAACTGAACTTGATCCTTATTTATTTTAATTTTTATAATTTAGTCTAATAATTTCAATACAATAATATTTTTGTTCATTTTAGTTCTTAAAATTATATTTTTATATGAAATTGTCCTATATATTTTTATTTTTATAATTTAGGCCAAACCCTATAAACTATATCATAAACTCTAAACCCTATAAATTATATCATAATTTTCAAATCCTAAAAACTTTTGTTCACCAACTTTTCAAATGATTGTAATTTTAGCTAATTTGATATTAATTTTCAAACCCTATAAATTGTAATTTGATATAAATTTTAGCTATACAATTTGCAATTGTTTCAATTTGATCCTTATGTGTTGTTTAATTTATTCAAATTCAATTTGTAATTTTATGTTTGTTCAATTTACTCCTTAAAATTATTTTTAATTTTAAATTGGTCCATATTAATTTTTTTTGTAATTTAGTCCAAACCCTATAAATTACATCTTAAACTTCAACCCATATAAATTATATCATAATCTCCCAACTCTATAAACTTTTGTTCACTAACTTTTCAAACGAATGCAATTTAGTCTAATTTGATATTAATTTTATCATTATATTTTACACTTGTTTCATTTCGATTCCTATGTTGTTTAATTTATTTAAATTTAAGTTTATAATTTGATGTTGTTCAATTTAATCCTAGTTTGTAGCTTGTAATAAGTTTTTCTATATATTTACAGAAAATTATTTTAATGTCTCTCTTTATATTGTTTCAATTGCATAGCTATAGTTACAGCCTATGGTTATGACTAGAAGCATATGATATAAGTAGACGTTTGTGAAAGGTGAAATATACTTCACCTGAAAAATGATCCGAATTAAAGTTCATTTGTATCCAGTAAGACCCAACTTGAAATTCAACTAAAATAGATTTGAATTTTATCTGTTGACGACGTGCTCGACCTGAACGAGACTCGACCCAAAGTTCATTGGAATCTGATATTTAACTTATTTAGACTTAAATCGTTTTGACTTAAATTAGTATTGATCCGACCTTAAATTAATCTAATTCAAATGAGTTGAGTCTAATTTAAAATCAACCTAATGATGACTTGAACTCGAATAAATAGAAGTTTAAGATGATGGGAGTCGAACTATTAAATTAATATGACATAATTATTATCCAACTTAATATTACATATGTTGACATGACAATACATGACATGATCTACCCTAAAAGTTAAATAATTATATAATTTCACATCTCTATTTGAAACCCAATGAGCGAAAGTCCATCCATCTCCCTCCACAATTCCAATTGAGAGGTTGTTATTCCAAATAAATGGATTAAAACCCGCAACCCACTTGCCTTGCTCATCTCGCTGTATACCTCCCGATACAGCTGCACTTTCGATCTTTCTGAGGAAACAAAATAATTATTATTTCAGTAATATTAAATACATACTAGTCAACTTCTTTTGAAATTTGTTTTTATATACCATTTTTAGATGAAGCTACTTTTATAAACAACCATCAGCCGACCTATTAATTAATATTGTGCTAATTATGTCATTCTCATGATTTGTGGGCCAAATTTTAAAATTTTTATTCAACGCGTTTTGTCTGATTTTCTTTCTATTATTGATGTGTTGACATTTTCCTTTTCCGCTTCCACTGTTGAAATACCGTGTTATAATCTAAAACTAACACTTGAAAATGAAAGGAAAATGACATTGATCAATTCCATTAATTTAGTAATTAGAACAAATTAATTAATTCATGGACTTAATACTTCTCGTCATGGAAAAACAATTCGGAAATTAGACAATTTCTTATCTTTTATTGACATTTTTAAAAAATAAAAGTTTGAAAAAATGTTTTCAATTTTTTGTTAATTAATAGATTGGTTTTTATTTATTTATTTATTTTATGATTTCACTTGGAAATATGATGGAAGTCTTTTATTGTATTAAGAAGTCAATTTATGATTAAATTCCTGATTTAAGAACTCTTAGTATATTAACGTAATACTAAGCTCCAAAATGAATATATATTGAAATAAAATTAGGTTAAATTACATTGTTAATAACTCAACTTTTTCCTCACTTTTATTTTGGTCAAAAATTTAAAAAAAAATCAATTTAAATCATTAAACTTTCAAATTAATCTTATTTTGGACAATTTTAAATGACATATTATTTTATTATCAAAATGACCATCCAACTCAGTTGGTAGAGTACAAGGTTCTTAATCTTGGGATCGTGGGATCGAGTCTCACGGAGGGTATTTCATAATTCGGAGGTCTCCTACGGAAGTTGCTCTCAACCTGGTGTTGAGGGCAGCCTACTATCTTATCTCCCCCTTACCCTATTACATATGGGAATAAGGGTCAGCTGTGAGATTATTTTATTATCATTATTTTATTAATATTTAATATTTAATAAGATTTAAAATAAAAACATTTAAAATATCTAACCTCAATCTTTAAATCTCACCCAATATAAACCCAACCCCACTGATATCTCCCTCAACATCCCAACCCCCAAACATTATTAATAACCTCAACCTTAACCCCCACCAACCTCAAATCACATACTCAAATCATAAATCTCAAACTCATACATTAAGGCCTAAACTCAATCTCTAAACCCTAAATCATAACCTCATCCACTCTCACTCTCATTATCTTCACCCTTACATCATCAAATGATGACTTATTAATAGCATTACTATTAAATTGAAACATCAACTAGCCCTAAATCACAATCATCCCATCTCACTCACACTTTTGATGCCACAATCACTTTTTTTTGTTATCCTCTCGGTTCCAAGGATACATCTTGACTAATTTGGATCGACTCGCGTCGCACACCTAATTTTGGTTGGTGAGTCTCTCAGCAGGGATTTTCAGAATACACAAGGACTCAAACTCGAGACCTTGTTTTAGCGATATCAAGCTATATATTGATAGTGGGTGTTTCAAATCTCATTTTACAATAAAAAAACTATTGAACACATTATGTTAATTAACAAAGAGAAAATAACCTCAGTGACCAAAAATCCCAGATAATATACGATTTTGACCAACTTTTTTTGGATTTGCAAAAATGACCAACAAAATCGCAATGCGATCTCTAATTCGCATTGCGATCTCCACTATCGCAAATTTGCGTTGCATTTCGCGTTGCGATAGTTGAAAATCGCGTTGCGATAGTTGAAAATCGCGTTGCGATTTTCCATTTCGCGTTGCGATAGTCTACATTTGCATTGCGATTTTCCATTTCGCGTTGCGATAGTCTACAGTTGTCGTTGCGATTTTCCAAATTCGTTGCGATAGTCTACAGTTGTCGTTGCGATTTTCCAAATTCGTTGTGATAGTTAAAAAAAAGATTTTGTTTCTTAAGAATTTTCTCTAAAAAGATAGTATCCGCGCGGACGTGTCGAAGACACGTATTACCACGACCACGACCACGACCACGACCACGAGACGAGATGATCGGGTCGTGGTCGTGGTCGTGGTCGTGGTAATACGTGTCTTCGACACGTCCGCGCGTATACTATCTTTTTAGAGAAAATTCTTAAGAAACAAAATCTTTTTTTTCAACGAATTTGGAAAATCGCAACGACGACTGTAGACTATCGCAACGCAATTTTCAACTATCGCAACGCGAAATGGAAAACCACAACGCGATTTTCAACTATCGCAACACGAATTTGCGATGATGGAGATCGCGTTGCGATTTCAACTATCGCAACGCGAAATGGAAAATCGCAACGCGATCTCCAACTATCGCAACGCGAAATGGAAAAACGCAACGCGATTTTCAACTATCGCAATGCGAAATGCAACGTGAATTTGCGATAGTGGAGATCGCAATGCGAATTAGAGATCATTGCGATTTTGTTGGTCATTTTCGCAAATCCAAAAAAGTTGGGTCAAAATCGTATATTATCTAAGATTTTTGGTCACTGAGGTTATTTTTAAGAAAAATCTTTAAAAATTAGGGAGATGGAAAAAATAAAAGCTTCAACAAATAGAGATAAAGATATGGAGAGCAGAGAAGCCACGTGACAGTAAAAAAAGAATAAAATAATGTCAAGATTATGGAGATGACAAGGGTGAGGATGGTGGGGTTTATGTTTGGGATTAAGGGTGATTGATGAGTTTTTAGGATTGAGATATTGAGGCTGATGTCGGTGAAAGTTGAAGTTTGGATTAAGGATTGAGATTTGGAGATTTTAAGTTAGGATTTAAAGATTGAAATCAGATATTTTAATTTTTATTATTAATCTTATACAATATTAAATATTAATAAAATTATTATGTAATAATAATAATAATAATGATATTAAAATCTATGTCATTAAAAAGTTTTTTTAAATTTTAAGCCTCATTAAAAACCCACACAAGGTTGGGGTCTTATAAGTAGAAAAGAGTACCTACCAATCCATTAATCATGTAAAACCATATCGTTTGTTACGTCAGCCTCGATGAAATCAGGATAATCAGTATCAAAGAAAAAGGTAACGTGGTGCAAGAGAGCTCGCCTAGCTAAAACATGAGCCACTCTATTGGTATCCCAACGTATATAAGCCACCATACAACTAAGGAACTTGTTGAGTTAATCGATCGACGAATCGACCAAGAGGGGGTGAATTGGCAATAAAAATTTTGGTGGAAGCTTTTGCAGAAAATAGAAAATATTTGCACAGCGATTTAGAGTGGTTCGACTTTCTCAACCAAAGTCTACGTCCACTACCATAGCTATCCACACTAAGGATTTTCCAACAAATTTACTAATTTGTTCTTTCTTTTGAGGAAAAAGAGTAACCTTACAACTCCCTCAAGAATTATACCCTAAATTCTTGAGAACACTCTCTCCCAAAGAGAAGATTACAAATTTCGCAAAATTATAGAAAAACCTCACAAGACAATATGTTTGGTCAATTCTAGAACAAAGAAAAACCACTAAAAAAATAATGCAATTGAGTACAAAGGGTGTTCTTGAAAGCAAAATGAATATTGAATGGAAAATAGGCTTGAATTTGCTCAAACTTGATGTTTAAGGCTTTCTCTTTGTTTCTCTCACAATTATTGTTGATCATTGGCTCCTAAGCTTGTTTAAATACACCTTGAATCACTTCTAAACGTTTGGGGATCATTGGTGAAGTCAATAGAGCCGTTATTGAGTAATTATCATTTAAAAATCTGGTGGGAGCGTGGGTGCATCGTACACTCTCAAGGGTGCATCGATACACTATGTGTAAAATTCAAATATTTTGACTGTTAATTGACCTAGTGCATTGGTACACTTAGGGTGCATCGGTACACTAATTATATTCGATGTTTCAAAATAGTCATGAGTGCATCGATGCATTATATGTGCATTGGTACACAAAATGCTTTCGATGTTTCAATAAAATCAAGAGTGCATCGATGCATGGCTGTTCATCAGTACGCAAAATGCATTCAAATTAGTGAGTTCATTGATACATCAAATAGTGCATCGGTACATTCCTTCATAAAATTGATTTTTGGCTCGATTTTGGTTTGAAATACTTTGTAAAATTTGTTTTAAAAATGTTTTAAGTTTAAAACACAATTTTACACTTTAGTAAGGTTTGAAATTGACATTTGAAAAACTTGGAGTAATATTTGTGATATTCGAATAATTTAATCGAATATAGTTTAAAAATAATTATAAAATCTTAAAATTCAATAACACTTAATTTGTTATATCAAAACATCAAAATGTTTTCAACAATCTCCCCCTTTTTGATATAACAAAACATTTGAGTAATTTTAAGATTTTGCTTTTGAAAATTCATTTTTGAAAAACAATTTTAATTTTTGAGAATTACTCCGCCTTACTATATTCTCCCCCTTTTTGTTAAATCAAAAAGACTATAAACATTTTTAAAACAAGATTTTGTAAGAATATAGCCAATTGATTTAAACTTTAAAGCTTAAGATGCTAAGATCAAGAGAAATATTAGTTATTAGTTCCATAAATCAATATTCATAATATGAGATGGTAATTGGTCATATTTCAACTAATATGTAAATGATGCAAAAACTAATAAACATTACGCTCAAATTAAAAATTCAACCAAACCAAATATATAAATATAAGCATTTTAGTTCAAACATCCAAACATCCATATCAAATTCAAACATTCAAACATCCAAAATATATCAATCCAAAAACATCCAAAATATTTTAACAATAAACCCTAAATTCAATCCAAGAAAACTAAGCAAGGCAAGGTCTAATCATCCATATGAAGATCGGGAAGAAGAGGATAATGTGCTCTCATCTCGAGTGTAAAAGTATTTAATCGTTCGTTCATAGCTTCATTGTTTGCGCGCATCTCCCGTTGAATTTCCAATTGTTGAGCCCCCATAGTGGTTAAATGGAACTCTATGGATGCAAACCTCAGATCAAATGACTCCAAAAATGATCGAAAGTATGGAGGTATTTGATCCTCTTGATGTGCCGGCTCGTCCTCGAGTACGTGATCATCGATATCTTGAAATAGCTCTTGAAGTTATGGATCATCGTCTGCTACAGGTGCCGGAGGAGCTTGTGAAGAGCTAGCTCCCAGTATTTTCTCGATGGATCGAACTCATTGGTCCTTTTCCTTCTTCCATCCCGATTTCTTTAAAGATGTGATATTTATTTGGTTCTGAAAAGGGATGGGAATATCAAGCGAAACCTTAAGCTCGAGTTTGATAAACAAATTACTAAAGAGACAACCCTAAACTAAAGTTTCAATATTTTTGGATGGGACAACGTTTACGGTATCTACTAATTCACCGAAAATGATATGTGGCAAATTTATTTTCTTGTTATGTTGGATGCAATGTATCCACCATAAATATAAGATTCTAAGAGATGAGTACCTACCTCCGGATGGTCTAAACCACCAAGAGATGATCAAGTGAAGGAATCACTCGTGATGAGTTCTTAAGGTACTTGCACTAGCCTTAGCTTTATAGGGTGTAACCACAATCTCTTTTTCATTATATAGACCCTTTTTATCTAACCCAAAGTTGGAAGCGATTGTGTCGGAGTCAATATAAAGGAATTAACCTAAAAGATAAGATCGAATCCCTATGGTTTCAGTTTGATGCTCGTTTTGGACACAGACCGCATTGGAGTAGAAAATGCATACTAGTTTATGATAGACAATTGGTTTCAGGTGAAAAAATTTATCAAATATCCAGGATTTAAGGGTAGAAAGATATTCGAAATTCATATCAACCATTGCTTGCATAGAGGGAATACGCTCTTCCCGGATTTTATATGACTCAAATGTATTATGGTACCTATGGTAGAGATCTTGTATACGGCCAGGCACATTAAAACAGGAGTTTAGAATAGTCATATTTGGATTGTTTGGATTGGGTGGAGAAATAGGAGGTTGGTTTTGAGGTTGGTTTGAAGACCGACTAGAGGATGACCTAGGGCGTTTAGACATGATTAAAGGTCGTAATGGGTAAGGTACCTGCAAATTTGAAACACATGTATGCAATATAATCAATCCCAAAACTCAATAAGAGTCTGCAATATTCAAGGTTTTCTAAACCGAATCCTAATGGGTAATGTTTGAAAATAATTTTGAAAAACAATGTTTAAAAAATTATGATACATATATTTTCATAAAACAACATAATTAAATAAAAAACAACCATTAAAACAATTTTTTAATTTCGAAATTTTCACAATTTTTTGAAAAATCTTGTGTTTTTCATGAAATTGTAGAATCTAGTTTATAAACATTATATAATCAATGCTCGATATAAGGTTCAACATAGAACTAATCAAAACTAGTCCTATGTTCAAAATCATTAAAATATGGGTTTTAGAAAAATTACCTTGAAAAAAAATTGGGATTGAGTCGAATGTAGTGTTGTTTGCACGAATTTGTTGATACATACATGATCAAGAGTTGAAGTGCGAACAAATTCCGACTAAAATTGTTAATTTTGAGAGTAGAGAGTGAGAGAGAGGGAATGGCAGCAAGAGAATTTGAGTTTGGGATTTGAGAAAATAACAAATATTCGGGATTATATGCCTAAAACCCGACGAGTGTATCGGTACACTGCATAGTGTATCGATGCATATTCAAAGAATGCATCGGTGCACCTTCATAGCGTATCGATGCAAATTCAAGAGATGCATCATTACATTTTCATAGTGTATCGATGCATAGTGCAAAAAATGTTAAAATCCGTTTTAAACACTTAAAAAATGCTAAATTAATTAGCTCTAGTGGTATTGGCAACTCAAAGATCGAAAATTAACAATGTTCAATCAAATAAAACTATCCTTAAATTTTATTTGAACATACAATTAATTTTCACTAAAGTTCATAAACTCCCCCTAACTATGAGCAAAGAATGCAATCAAAAATATTATTTTTATAAGCATTTTTCAAAAACTAATTAAAAGTGCTAAAATTATTTTAAACACTAAGTCAAGGTAGGTTAGTCAAACTAGATTCTCTCCTAAGTGTCGAAAATCTTTCTTTATCTAAAGGTATAGTAAAAATATCCGCTAATTGATGCAAAGTATCAACATATTCTAGAACTATATCTCCTTTTGTCACATGATCTCTAATGAAATAATGTATAATTTCAATGTGTTTAGTTCTAGAGTATTGGATGGGATTTTTAGTGAGACAAATAGCACTAGTATTGTCACACTTGATAGGTATTGTACTAACTTCAATTTCATAATCTAAAAGTTGTTGTTTCATCCATAAAACTTGTGCACAACAACTACCAGCTGAAATGTATTCCGCTTCAGTGGTGATAATGCAACACAATTTTGTTTCTTTGAAAACCATGAAATCAACATATTTCCTAGGAATTGGCAAGTACCGGAGGTGCTTTTCCTATTTATTTTGCATCCTCCATAATCTGCATCAGAGAAGGCACGCAAGCTAAAGATAGAGTCTCTAGGATACCAAAGTCCTAAAGTAGGAGTATCCTTAAGGTATCTAAAGATTCTCTTAACGGCTAGTTGATGTGATTTCTTAGGGCATGATTGAAATCTAGCACATAAGCAAACACTAAACATAATGTCTAGTCTACTTGAGGTAAGATAAAGCAAAGAGCCAATCATTGACCTATATAATTTAAAATCCACACATTTACTTCTTTCATCTTTGTCAAGCTTTGTTGATGAGCTGATTGGAGTGGTATGAGGTTTCCCATTTTCCAATTCAAATTTATTGAGCATATCCTTGACGTATTTTACTTGATTGATGAAGATGTCATCTTTTCTTTGCTTGATTTGGAGTCCCAAGAAAAATGAGAGCTCCCCCATCATGCTCATCTCGAATTCACTTTGCATTAGCTTATAAAATTCTTGGCAAAGAACATCATTAGTAGAACCAAATATTATATCATCAACATAAATTTGAACTACTAATAAATCTTTACCTTTATGCTTTAAAAACTATGTAGTGTCAACATTCCCCTTTGAAAAACCTTTTTCAATTAAAAAGTTTGACAATCTTTCATACCAAGCTCTAGGAGCTTGTTTTAAACCATATAGAGCTTTTGTCAATTTAAAAACATGATATGGAAAATTTAAATCTGCAAAACCAGGAGGTGTTCCACATACACTTCTTATTTTATAAAACCATTTAAAAATGCACTTTTAACATCCATTTGATATAATTTAAATTCATTGAAACATGCAAATGCTAATAACATTCTTATTGCTTCCATCCTAGCTACGGGAGTGTATGTTTCATCATAGCCTATGCCCTCTTCTTGAGTATAGCCTTGAGCAACAAGTCTAGCCTTGTTCCTCACTATATTACCACATTCATCAAGCTTATTCCTAAATACCCATCAAGTACCTACAATAGATTTATTACTATGCCTTTCAACTAATGTTCATACTTTACTTTTCTCAAATTGATTTAATTATTCTTGCATAGCCATAATCCAATTTTCATCATCTAATGTTTCTTTGATATTCTTAGGCTCTATGCATGAAATAAATGCAACATAATTTCATATATTTCTAAGAGAAGATCGAGTTGTTACCCCTTTGGATAGATCACCTATTATCTCACCATCCTTGACATATTTGTATTCTCTTGGGTATGAGACGTTCCTTTCTTCAATGGTTTTATTCTCGAGAACATCGTGAGTTTCCTCATTTTTCGTTTCTTCCTTTGATAATGGTTCTCCAATGTCATGTCTAATGTCATTATAGATCACCTATATCTCACCATCCTTGACATATTTGTATTCTCTTGGTATGAGACGTTCCTTTCTTCAATGGTTTTATTCTCGAGAACATCGTGAGTTTCCTCATTTTTCGTTTCTTCCTTTGATAATGGTTCTCCAATGTCATGTCTAATGTCATTTGCTTGTACAATACCTACGTCATCATCAACACAAGAATCCTTCCTCGAAAGGGGATTATCATCGAAAATAGTGTGTATAGACTCTTTTACCACTAAAGTTATTTTATTAAATACCCGATAAGCTTTAGAATTTAAGGAATAACCCAGAAAAATTCTTTAAACACTTTTAGCATCAAATTTGCCAAGATTTTCTTTACCGTTGTTTAAAACAAAGTATTTTACATCCAAAAGGATGAAAATAGCTAATATTATGCTTTTTATTTTTGAAAAGTTCATATGGAGTTTTCTTTAAAATTGGCCTAATCATTACTAAGTTTATAACATAACAAGTTGTATTTGTGGCTTCCACCCAAAAATATTTTGGTAAATTGTTTTCACAAAGCATGGTTCTAACCATTTCTTCTAAAGTTCAATTTTTCCTCTCAACAACTTCATTTTGTTGAGGGGTTCTAGCTGCTGAAAATTTATGGCTAATACCATTTGAATTACAAAAATCAGTAAATCCAAGATTTCAAATTCAGTACCATGATCACTCCCAACACTAGTTATGGAGTAACCTTTTTCATTTTGGATTACTTTTGAAATTGTGATGAATTTTTCTATTGCTTCATCTTTAGTACTTAAGAATAAAACCCAAGTATATCTAGAATAGTCATCTACCAATACAAAACAATATTGTTTTCCACCCAGGCTAACAATTTTAATTGGCCCAAAAAGATCTATATGGATCAATTGTAATACTCTACTAGTTAATACATCATTAATGGACTTAAAGGAATCTCTTCTATGTTTTCCTTTAGCACATGCATCATATATTTTATCATTATCAAATTTTAGCTTTGGCAAACCTCTTACTAAATCTCCTTGAATTAGTTTTTGTAAAACACTCATGCTAGTATGTCATAGTCTCCTATTCCATAACCAACTATCATGTTCATCCTTAGCAACTAGGCATAAATTAGTCATATTTATAGAATATAAATGCACCATGTAAATGTTTCCTATTCTATCACCAACAAGCATAATCCGATTAGATGCAATGTCAATTACTTTACAACCATTAGTTTCAAAATAAGACATTGTATCCTTTATCGCATAATTGACTAATACTCAATAAATTATGCTTCAACCCATTCACATATAAAACATTTTTAATTTGTATGGAAGATGTATTACCTATAGTACCTATACCTTCAATGTGACATTTTGAATTATCACCAAAAGTCACCTCTCCTCCATTTTTGTCGTTAAGCTCGATGAACCGGCTCTTGTCTCCGGTCATATGTCTTGAGCATCGACTATCAAGGTACCATGAGTTTAAACTTGTATTTTGCGCCTTATAGTAATGCTCCTTTTCCTACAAACATAGATTAATTTTTTATTTTTGGTACCCAATTTCTTTTGGGTCCATATTCATTAGTTTCTAAAATTCTAGTCCCCTTGGGTATCCATTTGTGTAGGATATCCTTATCTTTAGTAGTAATGAGTTCTTTAGGAATCCATATACTTATAACGATTTCCATTAGAGGTTATTCGGGGACCACTATGGTTGTAGTTTTTAAAACGTTTTCTAACAAAGTTAGATTTTGAACTTTCTCCATTTTCAAAACGTTTTGTTCCAACTTTATCAAAAGAAGCTTTAAGATCATCAATTTTCTTTTGATGATCATCATTTATTCTTGAAAGTAAATTATGCAAATTAGTATTTTTCTTTTCAAACTCATCTAGTTTGATTTGCAAATCCTTAATTTTACTTTCAAGATCAAAGTTGGTCTTGGATATGAGATTATTTTCTCTTTTCAATTTTGAAATATCATTTTTGTATTTTAAAAATAATTTCTCATAATCCAAAGCCAACCCAATATATTCCTCTAACATCTCATCAAAAGAATAATCTTCGAAATTAAATGAGCTAGAGGTTACCTGAGAATCCTCCCCGAAAGCCATCAAGCACAAGTTGGCTACTTCTTGTTCCTCTTCATCGGAAGCTTTGTCATCGCTCCATGTAGCCACGTATGCCTTATGCTTCTTCTTGGATTGACCCTTTTTCTTTAATTATGGGCAATCGTATTTAACATGCCCTGGCTTTTTGCATTCGTAGCAAATGATCGGGTATTTCTCCTTTGGTTCATTCTTGAAGCTTTCATTACGTTTGAATTTTCTTCCTCGGTTGGGCTTTATCAGTTTTTTGAATCGTTTGGAAAATAATGTCATTTCCTCATCATCGTCATCTTCATCCGAATCACTCTCATCCTTTGTGGATTTGAGAGCAACTCCAACGTTCTTCTTCTTCTCCGTCTCTTTCTTTGTCTTGTCCATCTTTTCAAGGTCTACCTCATCTTGAAGCATCATTTCATACGTGAGGAGAGAACCAATTAGCTCATCGAGGGTCAAGGATTTTAAGTTTTTAGCCTCGATGATCGCCGTCTTCTTTAATTACCAAGATTTTGGAATAGAGTAAACCAACTTCCTCACAAGCTTCTCGTTTGGAATGATCTCTCCATATGATTTGAGACCATTGACAATCGTGGAAAATCTATCCATTATAGATTTGATATCTTCATCCGGTTTCATCCTAAAATTTTCATAGCTACGAGTTAGAAGACTAATTTTAGATTATTTTACCTCGTTTTTGCCTTCATGTGTGACTTGTAGTTTATCCCATATCTCCTTGGCGATTGTACAAGATGAAACTCTCTCGTATTCATCTGGTCCAAGAGCACAAAACAAAATATGGATAGCCTTTGAGTTGAGCTGGAACATTCTTATTTCTCCTTCACTCCACAATCTTGAATGAGTGGAATGTATGATGTATCTGTCTTCTATGATATTCCACGCTCCCATGTCTTTTTCTTGAATGAAGTACCTTATTCTGTTCTTTCAATAAGCGTAATTAGCTCCATTGAAGAATGGAGGCCTGTTGACGGGCATTGAATCAAGACCGAAGTCAGAGTTTGAAGTGGAGGCCATTAATGACTTGAATATCGATATAACTCTTCCCGAATCGACTCAAGAGGTGATTAAACATTCAAATGAGTATGTCTCTAATACCAATTATTGAGTTAATCAATTGACGAATCAGCCAAGGGAGGGGTTGAATTGGCAATAAAAATTTTGGTGGAAGCTTTTGCAGAAAATAGAAAATATTAGCAAATCGATTTAGAGTGGTTCGACTTTCTCAACCAAAGTTTACATCCACTACCTTAGCTATCGACACTAAGGATTTTCCAACAAATTCACTAATTTGTTCTTTCTTTTGAGGACAAAGAGTAACCTTACAACTCCCTCAAGAATTATACCCCAAATTCTTGAGAACACTCTCTCCCAAAAAGAAGATTATAAACTTCGCAAACTTACAGAAAAACATCACAAGGCAATATGTTTGCTCAATTCTAGAACAAAGAAAGAAAACTATAATACAATTGAGTACAAAGGGTGTTCTTGAAAGCAAAATGAATATTGAATGGAAAATAGGCTTGAATTTGCTCAAACTTGATGTTTAAGGCTTTGTCTTTGTTTCTCTCACAATTATTGTTGCTTAATGGCTTTTAATCTTGTTTAAATACACCTTGAATCACTTATGAAAGTTGGGGATCATTGGTGAAGTCAATAGAGCCGTTATTGAGTAATTATCATTTAAAAATCTGGTGGGAGCATGGGTGGATCGGTACACTCTCAAGGGTGCATCGATACACTATCTGTAAAATTCAAATATTTCAACTATTAGTTAACCTAGTGCATTGATACACTTGGGGTGCATCGGTACACTAATTACATTCGATGTTTCAAAATAGCCATGAGCACATTGATACATTATATGTGCATTGGTACACAAAATGCTTTTGATGTTTCAATAAAATCAGGAGTGCATCGATGCATGGTTATGCATCGGTACACAAAATGCATTCGAATTAGGGTGTGCATCGATACATCAAATAGTGCATCGGTACATCCCTTAATATAATTAATTTTTGGCTTAATTTTGGTTTGAAATACTTTTTAAAAATTGTTTTAATTTTGTTTTAAGTTTAAAACACAATTTTACACTTTAGTAAGGTTTGAAATTGACCTTTGAAAAACTTGGAGTAATATTTGTGATATTAGAATAATTTAATAGAATTTATGTTAAAATGACTATAAAATCTTAAAATCAATAACACTTAATTTGTTATAACGAAACATCAAAAAACTTTCAACAGAACTGATTACATTGATCATGAATAGAGCGCAAATAAATTTCGACTAGCTCTACATTATTAAATTTATTCACAACCATAGAACATAAATAAATTTTGACTAGCTCTGCATTACTAAATTTATTCACTACCATAGTCGAGTCATGTTCAAAGAGAACATGTTGAGAACCCTGTTCCAATGCCATATTAACGTAGCCCCAAGACTATTCAATTCGGCCAAACCTGAATAAAAAACCTAGGCAAAATAGTAGCGAGTCCATCCTGGACCATTCCCTGCTCATCATGTGCAACGACTCCCACGATAGCAGTTTAAGAAATCGGGTCATACGCACCATCAACATTCACTTTGATTGTTCTTCCAGGCGGCGGCATCCACTACTCTCTAGTTTTGGATCTCTCCCACTGTGGATTGGTGGAGGCTTGGGCGGTAAGAAAATCTTTGTGGAGAAGCTTAGCATTTTCCACCAATAACCAAGACGGTTGATGATACATGCACGACCAAGCTCAAACTTCATTCATCCATGAAAAATTCATGAAAACAAAGAGAGTTGTCATTACCTTATTCTTTTATTATTCACATGTTGTTTGCCTTATGTATGACAAATATATTTATGATATATCGTGTTATAATCATCCATTAATCATATATATACATGTTGTACTCAAAGATAAACATACTTTGATCATTCATATGATATATTTATAACTTAATCATTATTGTTGATGCATAATATTAATTTCACATCTTTACTTAGTTTATAATCATTTTCATATGTTTTGTTTTCATTTAAATTGATCTCATTATGTTCTTAATATGGTAGCATGCTTAATCATTCATTTGTTAGCTCATTTGCATTCATTTAAGCTCATAAGTCTTATACATTAGCTTACATTTTTATATCATCATGTTCTTAACTCATGACATGAATTCATAGCTCACAAGGTCACATACATGCACGACAACAAGGTAATTGAATTATTCCAGCTCACATCCTTTGATTTACCTTGTTTTCTTTGCATATGTAGGTCAATGGAAGCATGACACACATTTGGGTAGCTTGTGGGAGTATTTGGAATTCATATACAGCTTATATTCAACTCACAAACTTCATGGCAACTCATGGAACACAATGGGAAGCTCAACTCACCTGGAGGAGCTCAAGGCTAACTAAACTCAGTTTGTTGAACTATTTGAAGACAAGTTGCTGAAAGTGACAACATACATAGCTGAACATAGCTGAAAGTGATGCTAAGGAGCTTGGGAGTTCACGACTAACAAGATCATTCACCACCAGCCCTTGCATTGCTAGCTAGCTATACAATTGCAAGCTTGAAGTTAGCTCAACTCATGTCCAAGGTTGCTGCACATGATTGTACCTTCATCACATGCCTAAGGCTACATCATAAGCCTCCTATAGAACTATGTGCATGCCTTGTGACCAGCCAAGCCATGTGTTATGCGTGTGCTTGGCGCCAAAGCTGAGTGGCTACATAACCATTAGGCCAACCAGCCTTACCCTTCAAATTGGCGCCAACTTGAATGGACTCAAGCACTATTCGTCCATGGGACTTGCCCCCTCCAACCAGTCGAATCATCACCTATGCATTCATCTTAATTCTTCAATTATTAAGTATTTTCAAAGAGACACAATGGTTAGCCGAACCATTATGTTTCTATTCGGCCATGTCTCTTTAAAAACTATAAATAGGCTAGTCTTAATCATTTGTAAACACACCTTTCTTATTAATTAAAGTGAGATTATTATCTTTTCTCAAATCCTTGTGACTTTTATCGACTTACATAGTAAGGTCTTACTTGTGGCATCAACCTCTATTCCATTTATACTTATGGTTCTTATCTCTTTATAGATAGTGGGTCCAAGTCCTTTTCTACCATCCCTTAGAGAGATTTGTAAGGCTTGGTCTTTGTTCATTGTAGCATTGGTTCTTCCTTGGTCTTTCTAAGATATTATCTTCACTAACCATCATTTCTTTCATAAGCCATATCATAGCCATATCAACCTACTTCCGCTACCAATCTCATAACATAAATAGCCCTCCATTTCACCTTTACATCAACTACCAAGCCATCTATTTGAGCCATTCACTTATGCAGATTGTTTTGCTTCCTTCCTAGATTCACAATCAATTCAAGGTACAAGTGCTTTACATTAAGCGGTATTCAGAGCTTTGGTGGAATAAACAAAGTGGAACAACAACAACAAAATAGAAAAATAAGTGCAAGTTTAGTGCAAGTTTAGTGCAAGTGAAGAAACTAATAGATCAACAAAGAAATTGCAAAGCACTCAAAGAAGAAAACAAAAGAAAAAGAAAAGAAAATTATAAAGAAAAGTTGAAAGCACAACAACAAGTCTCATGAGCAAGAAATTCAAGTAAGCATCTCAAATTGATTATGGTGATAGAGAGGTTGTGAAGTGACTTTGTGTAAGTAACCCTTTTATTCTTTTCTTTCTTATTTCTAAGCCACCCTTTGCATTATATTTTGCTTTTCTATACCTACTAACAATTTGCAGCCGACTCACAACAAGTAAGCATTACTTGGTATAGTTTTGAGTAAAGTTACTTAGAACTCGAGACAAATAGATTGAGAGGAAAAAGGATTGAGCATGGGAGACTAGAAGAGGACTAGTAAAAGCCTTGAAGTCCTAGAGTGCAAACACGAGCGGATTGAGTGACACTCAAGTTTCCTTGGAGTGAACTCGTGAGGCTTTGTGAGAGCATTATTTGGTAAGGTCCTTTACACATTTCTTTTTCTTAATTTTTCTAACATGTCTCTTCCATCCAATATATTTGTAGTTAAAAGAACTTTGAACATTCAAAGTCAAGAAGATGAATAAAGAGAGAATATCTTCCATACAAAATGTCATGTGGAAGATAAAGTCTGTGTAGTGATCATTGATGGAGGAAGTTGTTCAAATGTAGCAAGCACTCATATGGTGGAGAAGTTGAGCCTAAAGACTTCCAAACATCCTCATCCTTACAAACTACAGTGGCTCAATGATGTGGGTGAAGCCAAGGTAACCAAAGAAGTCATTGTTCATTTGTCCATTGGAAGATACAAGGATGAAGTTCTTTATGATGTGGTGCCCATGAGTGCAAGCCACATTATATTAGGACGATTTTGACAATTTGACAAGAAGGCTACTCATGATGGATTTTCCAATGAGTATTCTTTCCAACATCAATGAAGGAGAATCACGTTGGCACCTATGCTTCTAAGTCAAATCCACGAATGTCAGGTGACTCTTAAAGCACGTATAGAAGAATGAGAGAAAATGAAGGCCATAAAAGAAGCTTTGAATATATGAGAAGAAACGATCAAATCAACAAGAATACCATTAAAGAAGAACGTTTTGAGGAGACAAGAACAATTGGAAATGAAACTGTTGGAGTTGAAAAGGAGGTTTTACAAGTAGTGGAGCAAATTGAAAATGACAAATCTGAACAGGATGAGTGTAGAGAAGAGAAGCATAGTGAAGGACAAATTTTACCTAATAAATCTTCTTATACTATTTCTTTTGCCTTGCAGTATATTCAAAGAGACGTAACTTTTCAAACTAAAGATTCAAGAAACATGTGTTTTGAAGAGCCAATAGTCATGACCTTTGGTGATCCACAAGACATGTCCTTTGACATTCCAAAAGATATACCTCTTGAAGTTCAAAAGAATGTGCCAATTGAAGATCCAAGAATTGTGAATTGTGACATTCCAAGTGATATGTCAATATTGGAGAAAAATCAGCAACCAATGGAGAATTCAATCATCAAGAAAACAATGCCCATTAAACATCTACCCTGGTTTGCTAATTCTATTCATTTTGTTATTAGTTTTTCATTTTCTAACTTTGATTTATTTTACAGTAACTTGATCCGTGTAAATGGTTTTATCCTATCAATCTATGATGGCAAGATCATTTGTTATTTTGAGTTTGATTGGTGCATCAAATTCAACCAATACAAGGGAGTGATGCAAGCATTGTCCACCTTGTTAAATGCCATTACCCGGGTGGACACAAAGCTTAAAGAAGTTGACCTTAACCACTTACCTGAAGGAGATCAAACGTCAAACTTATTCACCAACAATCATGATGATTCAAGAAGAGAAAGTGGTGAGATAAGATGCTTCGAGAGATACAATCCTTGGAGTATAAAATGCCATATTTGGAGGAAACTACAGCAACGTTGGAACAAAGGACACACATCTTTCCAAAAGGACAAGATGACTCAATGTAGTAGGAGAAAGGGTCTCAAAAGGTATGTTACTCGTCATTAGAAATTTTGATGCAGGAAATCATTGGTGAAGAGTTGTCTTCAAAAGAAATAATTCTAGAAGAATGTTATTCTAAAGAGGTACATGTTTGCAATAGTTATTCCAAATAAATTCCTTTATTTGAATACTTTTCTGAAAGGATATTTTTAAAAGATGATTATTCACAAAAGAGGATAACATAATTGGATTCATACCTTTTCAAAGAAGCGCAACTTGTCAAGAACAAATATACAATGAATAAAATTGATGGACGAATCAAAGAGGATGAGTCTGTTCATTATACAATTCACACCCCAACACAAGCCTTCGGTTTGAGGACAAATTACCTTCAAAAAGGGGGGATGATACATGCATGACCAAGCTTAAACTTCATTCATCCATGAAAACATCCATGAAAACAAAGGGAGTTTTCATTACCTTATTCTTTTATTATTCACATGTTGTTTGCCTTATGTATGACAAATATATTTATGATATAGCTTGTTATAATCATCCATTAATCATATATATACATGTTGTACTTAAAGATAAACATACTTTGATCATTCATATGAAATATCTATAACTTAATCATTATTGTTGATGCATAGTATTAATTTCACATCTTTACTTAGTTTATAATCATTTGCATATGTTTTGTTTTCATTAAAATTGATCTCATTATGTTCTTAATATGACAACATGCTTAATCATTCATTTGTTAGCTCATTTGCATTCATTTAAGCTCCTAAGTCTTATACATTATCTTACATTTGTTATATCATCATGTTCTTAGCTCATGACATGCATTCATAGCTCACAAGGTCATATACATGCACGACAGCAAGGTAATTGAATCATTCCAGCTCGTATCCTTTGATTTACCTTGTTTTCTTTGCACATGTAGGTAAATGGAAGCATGACACACATTTGGGCCACTTTTGGGAGTATTTGGAATTCATATATAGCTCATATTCAACTCACAAACTTCATGGTAGGTTATGGAACACAATGGGAAGCTCAACTCACCTGGAGGAGCACAAGGCTAGCTAAACTCAACTAGTTGGACTATTTGAAGACAAGTTGCTTAAAGTGTCAACATACGTTGCTGAACATAGCTAAAAGTGATGCTAAGGAGCTTGGGAGTTCACGGCTAAGAATATCCTTCACCACCAGCCCATGCAATGCTAGCTAGCTATACACTTGCAAGCTTGAAGTTAGCTCAACTCACGCCCAAGGTTGTTGCACATGATTGGTCCTTCATCACATGCCTAAGGCTACACCATAAGCCTCCTAGAGAACCATGTGCACGCCTTGTGACCAGCCAAGCCATGTGTTATGTGTGTGCCTCCTTTAGGCGCCAAAGTTGAGTGGTTACATAACCATTCGGCCAACTAACCTTACCCTTCAAATTGGCGCCAACTTGAAAGGACTCAAGCACTATTCGGCCATGAGACATGCCCCCTCCAACCAGTCGAATCATCACCTATGCATTCATCTTAATTCTTCAATTAATTATGTATTTTTAAAGAGACACAAGGGTTGGTCGAAACATTATGTTTCCATTCGGCCATGTCTCTTCAAAAACTATAAATAGGCTAGTCCTATTCATTTATAAACACGCCTTTCTTATTAATTAAAGTGATTATTCTATTTTCTCAAGTCCTTGTGACTTTTTTCGACTTATCAAGTAAGTTCTTACTTGTGGCGTCAACCTCTATTCCATTAATACTTGTGGTTCCTATCTCATTATAGATAGTGGGTCCAAGTCCTTTTCTACCATCACTTAGAGATATTTGTAAGGCTAGGTCTTTGCTCATTGTAGCACTGAGATACTATCTTCACCAACCATCATTTCTTTCATAAGCCATACCATAGCCATATCAACCTACTTCCGCTACCAATCTCATAACATAAATAGCCCTGCATTTCACCTTTACATCAACTACCAAGCCATCTATTTGAGCCATTCACTTATGCAGGTTGTTTTGCTTCCTTCTTAGATCCACAATCAATTCAAGGTACAAGTGCCTTACATCAGTTGATAATGCTCACCATGCAGCATAGAAAAAATTGGTAAAATAAGAATAATTTGCAAGTTTAATGATTGAATTGAAATATTTATAAAATTTAGTTGCTGAAATAAAAGTGAACAGATAATTGAGTGATCACGATTTAATTTACTCATAAAATTATCCCTAAAGATTCTATCAATGACACAAGGGTAGCCACAAATTAGGAGAAATATCTTAAAAGAATTGCAAATCCATGAGTACGCAGTTATTTTATTTACCTATATATTTTGGGTTCACTGACCCCAACTTTTTTCACTTTTATATTGGGGTTTTTCATCAGATCATCGTGTAATCAAAATCAAGCATGGGTGTGACTATCAAGCAGGCGGCCCTCATCGTCGGCGGCCTCGGTGTCTTATCTTTCATCTTCGGAGTCATTGCCGAGAACAAGAAGCCTGCGGCCGGAACCCCAATTCCCGGTAAAGATTCGGTTCTTTGTAAGTATCCGTCGGATCCCTCCGTCGCCCTCGGCTACCTATCGGTTTCATTCCTCATTTTATCTTCTTTCGCCGGCTATTGGTCTCTGTTCTACCCTTACAAGGGAAAATCTGTTCCACACTCTGTTCTCTTCCAAAGCACCAGTTTCACCATCTTCTTCAGCATCGCCTGGTAAGCACACCCCTCTCTCTCTTTGTTTTAGTCCATCAGTATGCAGATCCGATGATTACCTTAATCCTATGCAAAAGGAAAGATGTAATTCTTCAAAAAAAAAATGAATAGCGGACGATTATAAGGTAATAAATGTTTAAACTTTTCTTACCCAATTGATATTACATACTGTCCTCGAACCCACTTGATGGCTTTTATTCTTCATATTGGGTTATCATGATTATCTTGTTCACTCATATAGTCCTTCCCAACAATTCCCGAATCATATTATCCTATTGAACTCACTCAAGTATAATCATGGGCATAGTATTAAATTGAGGGTTGCGATTGCGGTGCTTTGGTTGTTGATGTTGCTGATATTATTTATTTTATAAAAATAACTATGTTTTTTATGTATTTTGCGGTAACCTTAAAAAATGCTATGATACAATCCGTATACTGCATTACGCTTGTAATTTAATATCATAATTTAATATTATGATTATGGGTGCCCTTGTTATTAAGATATAAAACTGTGATATGCTTATGGGCAGGTTTACAGGTGGGTTAGCAGCGACTCTGCTGTTGTGGCCGACGATCACAGAGCATCTACACTTGACTCGCAATGTTCATCACAATCTGGAGACACAATGCCCAACTGCTAAGACTGGACTCCTTGGTGGTGGTGCGTTTGTGTCACTGGATTCAGCCCTTTTCTGGTTAGTTGCTCTTATGTTGGCTGATAATGCCCGTCAGGATCACTTTGATCAAGTTGAAAATGGCATTAAAGCTTAGGCTCTCGTAGCCGCTGAAAATAAATACCGTCTCAAATGGGGTGCCCTGTAATGCAGTTGATGGCTCACGGGTCCATCATCAACTGCTTCATATCTTTCACACAACTATCTTTTTATCTTTATGTCGATGGTTTACATTTCACAGTAATAATTATCTATGACTGGTATTTGTTCAGCAAATTATATGGATCCCCAAAAGCAAATATTAGATATATAATTGGATCATATATAGCCTTCTTTATAATTGTGCTTGCAACATTGAGCATTAATCAGTTATTTATTTTATTGATGGCATCTATTTTAAAATTTTATTTATTTATACGCTATACGAAAAGTTTTTGTTATTAATGTATATGTATTATCCTTGAAAATTATTTTTGAATCTGCCATTGTTAGTCATTCTATTTGTCCTGAACTACCAAATCCCATTTCAAACATGACACTTAAGATATAGGCTCATATTATGTAAAGATTTAGCCAAGAGATGGTATTGTAGCACTAAATAATTGTTCTATACTTTTATTAAAGACAAATACAACATATGTTAAATATTTTCGGCCAAATATAACACAGCAATTGTTAAAAAAATTATTTGACTTTTACTGAATTGTTAAAAAAATTTGAGTGCTAAAAAATTTATTTTACTTTTTTAAAATAATTTTTATTTAAAAAGTTAATGTAGGTTATGCGATAAGGCTTGTTAGTTAGTATTTTAATATAACACTAACTCTTACAAAAGTTAGATAGATAAGGATAACTACTAGGTAGTTTATTTCTAATAGAAAACTTACTCCTAACTTTTCCTATAAAGAAAAGATGTATTTTCACCGTTCATAATATGCATAAAAAATAAAAGAGTTCTTTTTCTTCTCCACTATGTTGTTTATTATTTATCAACATGGTATTAGTTAGGTGACATATCCTTCTTCTTAACCCTAGTCGATTACTTTTTTTACCCGAAATCTAGCCGTCGATCATGAATTCCGTCTCTTCTTCATCGGAGGTCACTTCGAAAATCCTCGTTAATTCACCCAATGCGAACCTTTCTGATGTTTCTTCAACCTCTATCACCTGTCACCGATTGAATGGTGACAATTATATCCCTTGGTCGCAATCTGTCCGCCTTTATATAACATGTCGGCGCAAACAACAATATCTTTTGGAGACCACACCAGTTCCTGTTGTGACGGATCCTGAATATTCAACCTGGCTAAGTGAGAATACCATGTTTATATCATGGCTCATCAATTCCATGATTCCTGCTGTGGGGGAAAATTTTCTGTTGTATGAAACAACACCTGAAATTTGGAGTGCTCCAAAGGCGATGTATTCGAATCTGGAAAATTCTGCTGCTTTTATTTGGGATCGAGTGTCAACCTGCCAATCTCAAATAAGATAACATGACTGACACTCAGTATTTTATTCTAATGTCGCGCTTATGGCAGCAACTTGATTTGTTTGATTCCCATGCATGGAGGTGTATAGAAGATGCCCGTATATTCAAGAAGATTGTTGAACAACGCCGGATATTCCAATTTTTTTCTGGTTTGCATCGGGATCTTGATGAAGTCTGAGGACGAGTATTAGGCTTAAACCTCTTCCTTCAATCCGGGAAGTATTCTCTGCAGTACGACGCATACCGTTATGCTTTCTGATTCGCAGCCCACTGAAGGGTCTGCATTGCTCACTCACTCTCAAACTATTACTCGGCCAAAGAAGGGGAGACTTTGGTGTGACTACTGTAAGAAGGTTGTCCATCTACGGGATTCCTATTGGAAGTTACATGGCAAGCCTACTGATGGGAAGTCTTCAAAACATCATCAACAACGTGATACTCAAGGAAATTGTGTTGTGAATACTGATTTACAACGAAGTTCATTTACTAAAAAAAATTGAAGTGTTGCAACAGTTTTTTAGTCAATTAAACACTCATTCCTAATCTGTACCTACATGTAGAATTCCTTCTGCTACTTTGACGAATACATCCACCACTCCTACTTGGATTGTGGATTCTGGTGCAAGTGATCATATGACAGATGATCTTCGGCTCTTTCTCACTTTTCATGCCGACTCGTCTATCTCTCATATTTGAACAGCTGATGGTTCTCTATCTGATGTTGTTGGTCATGGGTTTATTCGAATAAATAATGACATTTTGTTATCTCATGTTCTTTATGTTCCCAATCTCACTTGCAATCTTATCTCCATTAGCAAGTTGTCTACCGATTTATGTTGTATCACGAAATTTAACTCTGATTTTTATGAATTCCAAGATTCCAACTCGGGGAAAGTGATTGGCAGTGCTAGGCTTTGTGGGGGTCTTTACCTACTTCCAACAACTTTATTTTCCCACCCACCTATATCCTTCAATGTTATATAACAATTTCCTTTACTTGAACCTTCAACTGATGTTATGTTATTGCACGTTCGTTTAGGACATCCCGATTTCTTTTATATTGCAAAATTGTTTCCACATTTGTTTGTCAATAAAAGTTTGAAATCTTTTTCTTGTGATATTTGCCCACTTGCTAAACAAACTTAGAGTGTTTATCTACCTTCTCCATATAAACCGTCCAAACCATTTACCATGATCCATAGTGATATTTGGGGACCATATCAGGTCACATATTTACATAGGTTTCGGTGGTTTATTTCATTTATTGACGATCACACTCGTACTACATGGACCTTTCTCATGAAAATCAAATCTGAAGCTTGTGAAATATTTAAACGGTTCCTTAAGATGGTTGAAACCCAATTTCAGTGTTTTATCCATTTGTTTCATTCTAATAATGGTAGTGAGTATTTTGCTAATGTTTTGGGTTCTTTCGTTCAGGAAACCGGGATTGTTCATCTTACTTCGTGTGTCAATTATCCTCAACAAAATGGGATTGCTGAGCAAAAAAACAGGCATCTTCTTAAGGTTACTCGGTCTCTACTTTTTTCCATAAATGTTCCTAACTATTTTTTGGGGGAATCCCTTTTAACTGCCACTTATTTGATTAACCGACTCCCTAGTAAACCGTTACAATTTAAGTGTTCGAGAGATGTTTTTATTCAATTTTTCCCAATTTTAAACCGATGACTTTATTGTTACCCCTTAGAGTTTTTGGTTGTACTGTGTTCGTTCATAACAATGTTCATTTCAGGTCCAAATTATATCCTCGAGCATTTTGTTGTTTGTTTCTGGGTTATTCATTGATTCAAAAGGGCTTTCGGTGTTATTATCCACGTACAAAAGAAATTATTTATTACTATGGGCGTTACTTTCTTTGAAAAAACATATTTTTCCTTAAAACTGCTATTCAGGGGGAGTTATATAATGAATATCAGTTTGTTGACTCACAACAATTGTCACTTGATTTGTAGCCAACTCTTTTTTATCAACAAGCAACGTCAAACCAGTTAAACTAGTCGAATAAGCCTACAAAATCGCTCCAGCCATACCAAACAACACTACCGAACCTACAAAATGTATTCTTGCCAAACCAGCCCACCGAAACATATTTACCTCGGCATGATCAACATATTACGTCGCCTCAAATACCTCAATCCGAATTACAGATTTACAAGAGAAGACAAAAAACAATTTCTAAATCAATCCCTGAACTTAATCCCGAGTCTCCTACACAGCATGGTCACTATCATGACCCAGAATCGAATGAGAATCCTTTGGAGAATAAAGAAGGAAATCAGAGTTCTTCCACTGAATTAAATACTTTAATTGATGATAATGACTTGCCGATTGCTCAAAGGAAAAGAGTAAGAAAATGCAGAAATTATCCAATTGAGAGATTTGTTGTATATGGAAAGCTAACGCCTTGTTTTAAGAACTTTACAACAAGTGTAGATAGCATTACTGTTCCAGTTATGGTGGAAGAAACATTGAAAGATCCCAAGTGGAAAAAGGCAGTAGAAGAGGAATTAAAAGTACTGGAAAACAACAATACTTGGATTATAGTTGATCTTATGAAAGATAAAAAACCAGTCGGCTGCAAATGGGTATCCACGGTAAAATACAAAGCTGATGTTAGCATTGAAAGATGTAAGGCCGAGATTAGTGGCGAAAGGATTCACTCAATCTTTTAGAGTTCATTGTCATGAAACGTTTGCTCTGGTAGCAAAACTAAACACTGTGAGAGTGTTATTGTCATTAGCAGTCAATGAGAATTGGGTGCTTCATTAGTTGGACATCAAAAATGCATTTCTAAATGAAAACTTGGAGGAGGAAGTGTAATACCCCAAATATCAGGTCAGTGACTATATTGAAAAGATTTGAAATTTGAAGACTTGTTTGAATAAATGGAAAAAAGATAAGAAAATGATTTAAAATAGTGTTTTGGATTAAATTGTAGTAATAGATGAATATAGAGGGTATTTCAGTCTTTTAAGGAGAAATGAATTTAAAATTTATCCTTATTAGGGATTTTAGGAAGAAAATGGGAAAGTAGAAACAAAGAGAGTTATCACTTCTCCTCTTATTCTTCCCGTGCAAGGACCACTCTCCATAGCCTAAAGGTAAACTTCAATTTAATCAGTTTTTCCTTTCGATTATGGGTTGTTGTTACAATCTTAAGTGATATGTAAGCTAAAGAGAGGGTTAAATAAGATTAAAACAAAGTTATGGATGAAATATTAGAGATTTAAGAAAATGAGTTTTGAAATGATATGTTAAAAATATGAGTGTTTATGGATGTTTATTGTAGATTTAACTTGTCAAAGAGGTAAATGAAAGATTGGAAGCATTGGATACGATTAAGAGCATATTAGAAAAAGTAGTGTGATTCTTAGAACTAAATGTTCTTGGAAGATTTTAGATGTTTTAAGGCACTAAATGAAGGATAGTTAGTATGAAAGAAGAGTTTAATAGTATTGCATGGTGAAATTATAATGAAATTTGACCCCAATTATGTAATAATCGGGTTAAAAACTGGAAAATCTGGGCAAGGGTATCGATACTAATGGAACAATACCGATAATATAAGCTAAAATAAGATGAATTAGTTGTGTAGTATAGATACTGATTCAATCAGTATCGATACCGACAAGGTAGTATCGATACCATGGTAAGGGTATCAATACCAGGCAAGATCGAATATAAAATTTGTATCGATACCGGAAGGGGGTATCAGTACCATATTATAAAAGTATCAGTACTAGGGTAGTAGTATCGATACTAATGAGCTTGGAACGACCAATTAGGTTGAAATTGTTATAGAAAATATAATAATATGTACTCTTGAGTAATGTTCAAGCTCCCGAGTCAAGCAAAACAAAAGGCAAAGGCAAACTACCTGATTAATCAACTGTATGTTTTGGATATAATAGCGAGGCAATCCAGGTGAGTACATTATTGTAATTATTTGAAATGAAGAAGATTTATACTGATTCAAATTAGAACGTTTAAATTAATTTATGTTATATAGTATTGACTACGTTATTTATTATATGTATGGAAAGAGTATTATGAATGAGTTTGAGTATGAACTACTCTAAACTGAATACATTAATAAAATGCATGAAATGATGCCATAAATAAAATGCATGAAAGGATGCATTAAGGCATGCATGGATGCCATAAATAAAATGCATGAAAGGATACATTAAGGCATGAAAGAATGCCATAAATAAAATACATGAAAGGAGGCATTAAGGCATGAAAAGATGCCATAAATAAAATGAATGAAAGGATGTATTAAGGCATGAAAGGATGTCATCAATAAAATGCATGAAAGGATGCATTAAGGCATGAAATGATGCCATAAATAAAATGCATGAAATGATGCATTAAGGCATGAAAGGATGCCATAAATAAAATGCATGAAAGAATGCATTAAGGCATGAAAGGATGCCATAAATAAAATGCATGAAAGGATGCATTAGGGCATGAAAGGATGCATTAAGGCAAGAAACAATGTCATATATAAAATGCATGAAAGGATGCATTAAGGCATGAAAGGATGCCATAAATAAAATGAAATTTAACGAATAATTACTACATAAAAAATGAAAAGAAAAATGTATAAGAAAGAAATGTATGTTGGACATACTAAGGGTGTTTATGATAAGAACTATAAAAGAAGTTTGGTTTCAATAATAGGGACTTATTTAATCCTTATAGATGATGCGAATTAGTTCAAAAACTAAGAAATTCATATTAAGTTTATGAATTTTAGTATAGGTAGTGGGTGTGCAACCCATGTAAATTATAGAAATGTTTGGGGAATGACTGTTTTGGCACTATAGGTGTAAACTATAGACTTTATAATGAAATTAAATAGTTAATTGATAATATGTCTAATTATTAAAGTATGATCTGTTTAAAAGTAAAAGATGAATGGCCTAGCTGTGCAATTGGCATAAAGGTGTCAATCATGCAAGTTAGATGAAAGGCTAAATGCCTTTGTATAAAAGACTAAAGGAATTATAATGCATTTTGATATAAATGGTGCATCAGTGGTATGAAAGGATGCTATACACACACACACACACACACACACACATAAAATGTACATCAATGCATAATTGATTAGATGAATGTCATAAGGGAAAAACGTAAACAGTACATAATGGGTGTGAAAGGATGTCCCAAAATGAAAATACAAAAATGGTGTGTTAACAGTATTTAAGGTGCCACCCATGATGATTATAAAAGATATATGATTAATTGGCTCTGTGGTGCAATGCATGCTAGTAATTTCTCATTTAATGTGAAAATGACAAATAAAGAATAATGGGGAAAAATATAAGAATGATAAGTATGTTGGGTCTATTAAGAATAATTCCAATAATTGTTTGAAAGAATTATGGTTTAACTGAGAAAGGCTTATCGAGTCCTTATGTTTTATGAAATTTAATTCATCATTCAATAGTCATAAAATACTTATGTATAAATTATGCTATCTTTGTAGTATTATGTCTCACTAAGTAAATACTTAACGTGTGTTGTTTCCACGCGTAGGTAAAATCGGAAACAAATTAAATAAGGAGTGAAGCAGTAGCAGTAGATATCATATGTTAAGGTTGACTCTCATCAGTAACGGTAGGACAATCATGTTTATTTTGAACAATTGTTGGCATGTAATCAAATTTTTAAAGAAAAATGCTCTGTAAGGTATATATAGTGGACATTTTGGTATTATATTTCAATGATTGTTTTAGCATTGTGCTAAAATGTTTTAATTTAAATTTTGAAACAAACTTTTAAAGGTTTTCAAAAGACAAAATTGTTTCAAAAGTAAGGTGACATCCAAATCTCGTATACGGGAAGGTATACGGGAGATGGGTGTTACATTTATTGGTATCAGAGATACAGGTTTAGCCGATTCTCGGCCGAAATCGAATGTATTTTAATGTAAAAATGATTACAGGCCATTAAGATTGTCAAAGTTACTGATATGGTGTCAATTAGAGGATGATTGATGTCACACTTTATTAACTTTATTGTTATTTTTATGTATATCCTAATAGATATCGGAAACTAAAGACAAAGGTAAGAAAGTAGATGATATTGAAAAGAAGGTCGAGATCAAAATCGACCCAAGAGAATCTGACATGATTTTAGTATCATATCGTAGAAGGGTAGAAGCTGATAGGGATTTTCCTCCATTCTGTTGAAGGAATGCCCCAACGTTTAATGATGTTTTTGCAATGGAGGAATTTATTAAAAAGTTTAAACTGTTTATAAGAGTAAATATGATTATTAGTGTAAATTTTGCATTAACTGCTATGAGGTTATTGCTACAAAGTTGCCAAGTTTTCTTATTTAATGATGTGGATAATTAGACTTTTATAGTTGAGAGAGAAAATGTTTCAATTGCTCGAGAATATTTTAAATGGATTTGGAAAGTTACATGGATTTCCTCAAGAAGGAAGTGAAAGATTTTAAAATAAAAGTATTCTATTTAACTTAATCTCGAGTGAGATGATAGCAGTAAACACTAGTGGGTCATGGTGCAAAGATGAGTTGGACAGGTAGTAAACATTTAATAAAGATTCTCGGGGCTATGTTCCCGGTGGATCTGATGAAAATTTCATATGATGATTTAAAATCATATTGAAAATAAGTTTTTTTTTGTCTCCAAAGACGATTAATTCAGAAAGATCCAGAGGGTATGGAAATTATAGTTTTAGTAAGAAAGTAAAATCCTCACTTAAGGTGATATCGATAATGATTGTGAAGGAAAATAATGTCAAAAAGTAAAGCTTAAAGAACTCTCATTACTGATGTAAAAAAATTGTGACATGATCAATTTCTTTTAACTTCTAACGATAAAGAACATAATTAGCTTTGAGAAAAGATAAGTAAAACAAAACTACCATTTGATTCTATTTGTCACAATCATGGTTTTATATATATATAAGCATAAAATTTCATGGTGATTCAAGCATCTACAAGTTCTAATTATGGTTTGAACTTCATTAATTGATCCTCCAGGTAGAAGTCGAGAAGTTTATAGATTAGAAGAATCAGACAAAGATAGATTACGAAGATTGATTTGAAAATGCTAGTGTGTTCCATTAGTGCAAAGAAAAATGTACAAATATTTTCAAACATTAATAATTTATTTTAGAAAAATAAAATTTTAAAGAGATGACAAAATCTAATTTAAAATAATCTAACTACCCTTCATCCGAACACTAGAATGTGTAAGTTCCTATGAATCATACATCCACCTGTACACTCGGTAAGAACCTTTTACATTTAGCATAAAGACATAAGGTAAGGACCTTTTAAGTATTGTATAAGGACTTGAGGTAAGGACTTACCATGTGCATAAAACAAATGAGCTTGCGAAAAGGTCTTACAAGTCATGACTAAGCTCGAAATACTTCATATAAAAGTAACCAACCCTAGAGCAGTAAAACAATAATATTATAAATCATGAAACAAATATAGTTTTGTATTAAAAATAGAAAATCATATATTGTATTTTTATTTATGATAACAAGCATATTTTAAAATAAAATAGAACATTTTTATTTTTAAATCAAAGAAAATACTCAAATTAACATGGAACATATTAGAAGGTCCAATTTATTTCTCGGAGGTACATGGTAATTACCAAGAAGGATAACACAGAACTTCTGTCAATTATGAACTGATTTCAAAAAAGATCTCTATTCTAAAGGGGTTTGACAGCTAACGGGTATACTAAGACATTCAAAAGTAGATTCATCAAGATTATTTAAGATTCAGACATAATCAAATGGGTATTCATGAAATATTACACTAGAAATATTTAAGATTCAGATAGACCAAGAGATATCCATCAATTATGCATACAAGGGCACCTTATTCATTTTGAATCTAAGAGAAATTTGGTAAATCAGTCTAAAGAAAGTAAAATAATGATCGAAGCATTCAATATTTCTAACAATTTACTAGGTTTTCAAGTCTCGTCGAACTAACTAGATCTCAATAACATGATATTTATAAAGTATTGGGACAAAGTCACTTCTTGAATATTCCTTTCTTAGTAGCAACTACATTAAATAGCTCAACATATTACCTTCATAAATTATCTATGAATGTACTCTGAAGAGGTAAACATGTGTTCAAGTAGTATTTATTTTATTCTACTATTGTAATAATATCAGGTGTGGTCAACATACTTGGGGCGTGCTCTATAATCTTTAGATGTGATACAATTTTTCAATTTTATCAATATTTTCAAAATTTATCCAAAGACATTCTCTTAACCCAAGTCATGAGGGTATTTAGATCATTTAAACACTCAAGGGTATTTCATTTATTTTAGTGTTCAAAGATATTTTGGTCATTTCATTCATTTTTTTCATATGCATTACTTCCAGAAAAATAGTTCTTAGGTGTTTATTCAAGAATCAACAATTCTAAGTGTTTTGCCATCTCGGAGGTTAGAAACCAATTACTAGGGTTTTCTAAATAGATCAAGAATTTAACCGACGAATCTATAGCTCTAACGAGTCAAGTACGAATTCTCAGGTCCTTTTCACTATTAGGGGAAGTCCATGTACTTTTTATATCTTAAGGGTATTTTTAGAATTTTTTATCTAAGTATTTCCAATATTAAAACTACAATAATAACAAGAATTTATGGTTTCGAGATTAACTATTTTATCAATTAATCACTAAACTTAAAGTTCCATACCGACCATCTAATTCCTAATGCGGTCGTTCGATTCTTATATAGTTTATTATCCATTTACCATGTTCAATTAAAGTTTAAAATAATCAATAATAAGCACAAGATCAATCGAATTCAAACTTGCATTACCAATTACCAAAGTGTACTATAAAACATATATAACTTGCATTACCAATTACCAAAGTGTACTATAAAACATATATAAGGTAGTAAAGTATTACATCGATTTTGAACTAATTCGATTGAACTTTGAAATTCCCTTCGATCGTTTTCAAACTTGAAATCAACATTCCATAAAACGTCAAGTCTATGGCAAAATGAATTACATCATAAATAGAAGTTAAACGAGGAATTTAGATCGAATCATAAAGTCAAATGCTGAAAAACAACTTACCATATTCAAATTTGGTGAAACAAACCTAAAAAAAACCCATGACATCGAAAAATGTTAGGATATGTGTTCCTACAAAATGAACAGTCAAACAACGACCGGTTAATATCAGTCAACGGTCGATCAATGGTCAACGGAGGTCAACGACTCAATCAGGCGTTACTCAACTCGACTAGGTGTAGTTCAGCTCGGCTAGGTGCAGGCACATATCGACTTAGTTCAGGAGGTCTGGACCAGTTAAGACAAATTTCTAGAAGCTCCTAGGCAAGGAAGAAAGCGCATGCATAAGGGGCGGCGTGTAGGGCACATGCGATGATTGTGGCATTTGGAAATTCACAATGATTTTCCAAAAATGCAATTCAAGGGCTCGGGAGTTGCTTATTGATATTGTTTTGTAACAGAAAATGACAGAGGCAAGATTTCATGAACGATCAAAACTTCAATCTTCTCACGGCTCTACACGTCAGTGACGATGTCAAATCCGATGACACCAGTCGACTCCTTACACATCCAGGAACACATTAGTATCGGCGGTGAAACAAACGAGGGCGATGAAACAGCGGGAAACGTTTCTTGGGAAGAAAAAAACATAAAATGATGAGAGAGAAAATATGGTTTATACTTTAGGAAAGTGAAAATAAGTGATTTACAGGTAAGTGAGTTTAAAAATCAACTTTTCCTAAGAATGAAAAAATATAATTTAGGTCCTTGAATTTCCCCATATTATAAATTTGAATGAAAATTTAATGAAATATCAATTTAGTCATGGAATTTAAAATAGAAAGAAATATTAGCCTAATATCAAGGTGTGACATTAAGATTTTAAATCTAAATATACCAATAAATATTTTTTTCATAAGAATAACTATATAAACTAATTTAATTAAGGTATTGTCTAATAAACAAAAAATTAAGTAAAAAATAAATATTATAAAATTTGTTTAATATATTGTCTGAAGTTACAGTATAATTAGACTGTTTGATAAATATAAATATTAAAAGATAATGTACAAACCGAGTTAATTCAGTTGTTAGACGGATGATTATTAGCTCTTGAGGTCCAAGTTTGAGCACATAAATTGATAGTTTTTTGAACAAATACTACCTTATAATTAATCTTAAATTAATTAAAAATATTAAAATGTTGTCATACTCCGAGGAATAAATTAATTAATTTATTTAAAGATTCAGGACTAAAGTGAAATTTTGGATTAATATCGGATTCAAATTCAAAGTATCAAAAGATTAAGGACCTATGGCATGATTTTTCCATTTTTCTTTTTAAGGGTTTCTATCCAAGTTTCAGACGTTTTGGAATCGAGCTCTCCACCATTCAAAATTGTGAACCGAGCTTGGTAAGTGTCTCAAAATCCCTTAAAATAGTTTTAGAAATTTTTGTGGAATTTCTTTCGACCCTTTACGGCCCTGCACGCTCTCCCATGCGCCACCCCTTAGAGTGCGGAAAGTCCACCGCCTGGTGGATAGCTTGAAATGGGCTGCCCAGATCCGACCTACTAACTCGACCCGCCTGCCCGGTCCAGTCACTGAGTCAACTCGGCCCGAGTCAACCCATCCGAGTTTACTCGGTCTGAGTCAACTCGTCCGAGTCAGCCTGTTTACTTTGACCAGTTAACTTTGACCGTTGAGTTTGACCAAAAAGTCAAATTTTCTGAAAAGTCATTTTTTATGTTTTTCGACACCCTGAGTTTGATTCTGAAGTCGATTTTGCCAAATTCGCACCTGGTAAGTCGTTTTTCCATGTTTTATCTCGGATTCAAGTTGGTTTTTCAAATAAAGTTCAGTTTCTGACGTAAATTCAATTGCTTTGTATCTGAGGAATTATGGGACGTTGAATTCAAGTTCAAGGGAGATCGAATGAAGTTTAAATGGTCGATCAGTATGACACAAAAATCTAGGTAATACTATACTACTTTTTGTATGCTTTTCAGAATTCGTGGATAGATGGTAAATGTGTAATTAGAATAATTGGTCTGTTAGGGTTGTTAACTATCTTTGGACTCAGACAGAAATTAGATTAAGGACGGAACACTGTATAATACTCTTACGGCTCGAAAAAGAATTGGTATACTGATCGGAAACAAATCTCAGTTCAATGAATAAATCAGTAAATTAAACAATCTCTGAATGTGTAGTTTATGATAAATCTCATTAAGGATTAAATGTAGGAAATATTTATATATGAAATTACTGTAAAGAACGACATGATTAAATTATAGAAATGCCCTTGTTCTAAAAAGGACCAAGACGTCCCTAATGGTGAAATTAACCTCTAGTGAACAAATGAGCGTAGTACAATGAATTGTAATGTAACTGTAATACTTTCAAGATTAATTTACCCGAAATAATGTCATTGACGGAATTGAATAAAATTACGATAATACGCTCAGCTCTGAAATGAACTAGTAACCTCAATGACTGATAATTAAGTAAATGATTTGGATAAGTCTGGAAACTCTGATGAATTTATATGGTGTACCATTCCTATGGGTTACAAACCACAAATCAAGTATATCGGCATTTCTTGATATCATTGAAACTTAGAAAATGAAATAAAGACCATTAGAATATATGTTCGTCTTTTCAAGTTACATTCAGCTATGATGAAGGTGATCAGTGGACAAGAATTGTTGGTACTAAAGAGTGAATACCCTGGAAGGGTAACGAATGGATCGGTCGACATGCATTAGTTCTGGGAGTTATTCAGCTTGAGTTATTTCGATACTCCGATATATCGACACAAATCATAAATGTTTGAATATTCGTTCTCCCTTATCACCTCAAATCACTTTGGTCATATCTAAAAACACCAGTAACTCAGATACAAAGGATTCTGAATACCCTTATGATTACTTAGTGCCTCTGAAAAACGTCTGAATCCTATATGGTACTGATAAATCACATTCTGAATAACTGATGATTCCATCAGCTAATGAACTATTCCGATAGTGGTTCTAACTTCCTCAGTATAGTGAAGATATGTGTTTATCTGTCTGATAAGATTATCATGTATCTCTGAATCATATCTGGAAACCCTAGTGTGTTCCTTGTGTGAAAAAATAACTATTTTAAATATCTGCTTGAAATCTCATATGCACATGATTATTTTCTCTAATTTGACATATAATAGTTGAACTGATTTGACTGGCATGTTTAGTCGCAGCGGTTAATTCCTTTTATAGGTTCTGCACCGACTGGTAATTCCTTATTTTACGGACTGGAAAATGTTTTCTACGGGATACTCTAAAATCTGGTATGAAGACTCTGGCAGGTTCAGTCGCTGCAGTTAATTCCTTTTATAGGTTATGCACCGACTGGTAATTCCTTACGGACTTAAGGAGACCCTTGGGTAGGCTCTGCGGCCCTGAGATTTTTCCTGGATAGGCCTCCGTGGCCCCGAGAATTTTCTTGGGTAGGCTCGCAGGCCCCAAGGTACTCCCCTAGGTTATGTAGTGCTGGGGAACTGCATTGGCGTTCGGTTGGAAGGACTACTATGGTTAAAAAAAAGAAGATCTATATATTTTCACTGGTTTTTGTGGGAATACACTCGACAACCTATTATGATCTCCTGAACTCAATCATCCAAAATATTTCCATCTGAACTTAAAACTTACTGTCTGTTACTACCTGAAATATCCGTAGGATCTTTGCTCAGCATAAAAATCTATAGAGGTCTGAACCGATAAGGAAACATAAGTTTATCTATTATCTGTATGTTCTTCAAAATCATCTGGTAGTTCTGTATTATTAAGCTTCCCAAAGCTCACTCTGTTACTCACCCTTTTCAGGTTTAAAAGGATTGAAACATTACAACTATCGACATCAATAAGGGAGTTCTTCCGGCTTTGCTTGCAGAGTATGGTACATGTGATTAAGGGGTATGTAGGTTATATTTTGTTTTATATACGAGTCTGAAAATCTGTTTTATTTATGAATATTGATCAATCATTTTATGAGTGTACATGTTTTGATAAAATGTTAATTTTTCTGAGATTTTTATGGTGGGTCGCTACAGTGGCTCTGATGTGACACCCCGGATCGGATCGGATTACCCGCATAGACCCAGCCTATACGTTTCAACTAAGTCTATCGGGTTACATTAATGATTCTTAAATACATTTTCCAAAAAAACATTATTCGATAATTTAAAATCATATTACAAATGTCATTTATAATTGTATGTAATAATTAACGATAAAAACCCAACTCATGAATATAAAACTAAAATGTTACAATTTAATTTAAAACATGTCGTAAAATTTGGATCACGATAAACAAAATATCAGTAGCAAAAGAAATAGTTTTCACAGAAACAAATACATTGAAATAAAGGCCCATGTTACCAAAACAAAGTCAACTTGAAAGATAAAAACATGGAAAAATGGCTTACCGAGTGCGAATTTGGTAAAACGGACTTCAGAATAGGACTCAGGGCGTTGAAAAACATAAAATCAGGCTTTTCAGAAAATTTGACTTTTTTGTCAAAGTCAACGGTTGAAGTCAACTGGTCAAATTCAACGGGTCAAAGTCAATGGGTTGACTCGGACGAGTTGACTCAAACCGAATTGACTCGGATGGGTTGACTCATGTCGAGTTGACTCAGTGACTGGACTGGGAAGGCGGGTCGAGTTAGCGGGTCAGATTCAGGCAGCCCATTTCAAGTTGTACACCAGGTGGTGGATTTTCCCCACTCTCAGGGGTAGCGCGTGTGGGCGCGTGCAGGGCCATAGAGGGTTGGAAAAATTCCACAAAAATTTCTAAAATTATTTTAAGGGATTTTGAGACACTTACCAAGCTCGGTTCACAATTTTGAACGGTGGAGAGCTCGATTCCTAAATGTCAGAAACTTTATCTTCCGTACCCCTCACACGTCGGCGACAGCGGAGACAAGAAGGACACCAGTGGACTCGGGACGACGCAAGGAACATGATGGTGCAGAAGGTGTTGAAAACAGAACAACGGTCGACGACGAGTCGGCGATCAAATGTTTCCTTCTATAAGAGGAAATTATTGAAGAAAGAAAAAAATCATTCATTAACATTTCGTCAGATTTGGGGTTATAAAAACCCTTAAAAAGGAAAATGGAAAAATCATGTCATAGGTCCTTAATCTTTTGATACTTTGAATTTGAATCCGATATTAATCCAAAATTTCACTTTGGTCCTGAATCTTTAAATAAATTAATTAATTTACTACTCGGAAAATTTTAGGCCCTATTTTGAGGTGTGACAAATATAATTTAAAAGGAATTTCAATACAAAAATTATTAAATGGATTCAATATTTCATATAAAAATAAAGGCTTTTGTTACTGTTTATAAAAAAATAGAATACATTATAGGTTTTTCTTTGTTTTTTTTTTCAAATGTATTTAGAAATAAAATAACTGAAATTAATTTTTTTATTTATTAATTTTTTTAACGTGTTGTCAAATAGACGTAAGTTTTGTATGCTTAACTTTAATTGCCTTTGAAATAATTTCATGTGATTAGACATAACTAAAAGACATGAGAAAATGATAAATAGAACTAATTAAAAGAGCCGTAGCTTTTTCCATAACTAGAAAATTATATACAGATTGAGCAAACTCTTTGTCTCAACATTTTCTTGTAGAATCTCAAATACTTAGAAGAAAAAAATCTTGATCCTGAAGCCTCGTCAATTTAAACAAACAAAAGGTAATTAAGTTTGATAAATAGCATTGGCATCAAATCCATTTGTTCTTAAAAAATAATCAAATTTCATATAATGGCAACATCCGCCTAAGTTTGATACATAACATTAGCACCAAATCCATGTGTTCTTCAAAATCAAATTTCATATAATGGTAATATCCGGCAGAACAGACGAAATATTTTATGTTAAAAGGTAAACTTATAAAATTTTAAGTAGTACAAACTCGAAATATTTTAGGATGAAAAAATATATTATTAATAAAAAAATACAAACAACAATCTAAAATATTTAAGAATTTAAAATTTTTAAAAGCACGTTGGATTCAACCCTGGCAGAAGGAAATTAGTTAATTCAAAGATTATGATAAACTTCTAATTAGACATTCAATTAAAGTCATAAATGTAAAGGTTTTAGGTATCACGCAGGCAAGGGATTATAAGATCGGAAAACGAAAGGTTCGTGTATCGGTCGGTGTACATGCAAATGGAAATATATAAGTATTTTCCGTACATATTTGGCGAGGCTTACAAATTATATCAGAATCGTTCAAGATAGGGACAATTGTTGTTGGCATCGAATCAAATCACTGAGACACTGCCTTTTAACATCAGTTTAGGGGCCACACAGTGCAGATTAGGCTTGAATCTCTATAATTATAAAAGCTAACGATTAGCTGTTTCATTCCATTTTAACCCAATCACTAGTCTGAATTAAACAAAAGGTTTTATTATCATTTTAGGGTTTGCCAAATTAGCTTAGTGGTAATAGTTTTTATTATAAACTAATCAACTATATTGAGTTGTTAAGGAAGTTGGACAGTCATTTCACAACGACTATTCTAGGGTTTGCTAGTGTGAAAAAATAACAAAACCCAAAAAAGCAATATAATAATTATGTTAATAAATGGTGTATTTAGATCTTCATTAATAGAATATTTTGTTTTTGAGTGATAACAATAATGACACGGAACACAAACCAAATATAATAATAGAGTAGAAGGAAGTAATAAGCTAAGTTTATTTGTGATAATATAAGGTAAAATTAAGTCGAATAAGGAAGGTTTTCATGCAATAAATATATGCCCTAGGGTTAGGGTTTTGCCATGAAATTATCAAACTAGAAAGCTCTGCCTCTCTTTCTTTATGTTAGTACTCGTAATTTTACCTATATATTTTTAAGTTTATTCCAGCTTTTGCCTCATAGTAATTGAAATAACTTGATAATTTTGGTTCAGTTCTGAGAGACTACACACGAGGGAATAGATGAAGCGAGTAGTACTGAGAAGCGTGGAGCCACCAAGGCCGGTTAGGACTGTGAGATATGCGGAGTGCCAAAAGAACTATGCGGCGGCGGCCGGATGCTACGTCTTCGACGGGTGCAGGGAGTTCATGCCGAGTGGAGAAGAAGGAAATGGCACCTTGACTTGTGCTGCTTGTGGCTGCCATAGGAATTTCCATAGAAAGGTTGAAAGCTAAGGTGATTTGCGAGTGTTCGTCTCCATCTTCCATGGAGCACAATAATAATAATTTGTGTTGGGTTCTTCATGAAGCCTTTTTCCTTTTGCTACGCTATAATTTCATATTATATTCAATTGCAGAAACAATATATGTAAATTCAAATTCGAGACTTGCAGGATGGAGGAATAAACCAATTATGTTGAACCCTAGGTTTAAATAATGATAATAGTTGAGTTTCACCTATACCTTACTTAATAGATCGTTCTGAAAGAACAATCAGCTAAAATTGATTAGGTTTATCAATTAAATTTACAGCCATTTTTTTTTGCAGTACTAATCTGCTTATGATAATTAAATGCTTAACCTTAAATTGATTAGGTTTCACTAGTTTGAAGCTTATCATAATTGAAACCTACTTGGCATAATGTGATGATAATTAAATGCTTAACCTTAAATTGATTTTCAACTTTTTTATTTATTTTTATTTTTTGTGGATATTAATTATGATAAAGATGATATTTATTGATGCTAAATGGCAGTAAGTTATGTTTTACACCAAACAATTAGAAACGTTATCTTGAGATGGTGAGGCCAAAAATCCATGGAATATTTTCTAAATGTGGAAATCAATCTGTATGGTAATTAAGAACCCTATGTAATTGAGTTCAAGGCCCACATATCTATAAACTAATGGAATATTTCTTAATAGGGTCTAATCTGCTAGTCGTCATGATGGGAAATTTTCTTAGTGATGTACTTTAAAAGGCAATTATGAAAAAAACTTAACCCACTAATATGGGTTCTAATCAAGAGCTGATCTTTGAGTAAAAATCAAAATTTGAAATGTAATATTAACGTGAGAGAAAAATATAGATTTCTAATGTCATTACTGTTTTTTTACAAAGACCGGAAAATAGAATATAATAAATTTATGAAAGCGGATGGAAGAGAAATAATAAATTTACAAAGAAACACTCATGTGAAGGAATTATAAAATTGAAATGGTTGGTAACTATTAGATTCATTCAGGTATATTCACGAATAAATATATTTTTATATCATTAAGTATATTCATGCCCTTCATTTATATCTTTTTCATAAAAAAGTACATTCATATATGGCTACTGGATTCATTCATTTTTTTAAAATTAGATTAATTCATCTTAAATACACTTATTAAACACAAATACATAAAAGTAAATAAATTAAAATATTATAAAATAATTCAAATTACAATATCCAACACTTTCCCTTAATTTAAACCTTCTCTATCACGTTAATTTTTTCATATTTTGTTCCAAAAATCTCCAACCTTGGAAGGTTTTTGTAAAAAATATTTGCAATTTGATCTTGACTTTACAAACTAGCTCTCTTCTTGACAATATTCCTTCTAATAAAATGAAATCTTTGTCGATGTGTATGCTTTGTTCATGGAACATCATATATTTTGTGAGTGCTATTATTGAATACTATTACAAAATAAGGATTGTTAGTACTAATTGAAAAAATAATAATATTGAAATAAAAACTCAAGTTTGACTGTGTCATAGATGAATCATTGTCTTAGAAGCAAATCACCCTGATTGGTGTAATCTTCGAAATGGATGTTTTCTTCTGGGTTAACATGATCCTTCAAAATTTGTACACCTAAAAACTAAAGTGGAAACTGATGATATTATTCTTCTCAAAATAGAAAGAGAGAATTATTGCGGAGAAAATGATATATGATGGATTGAAATGGACAGAAATTCTCCCTATTCATGAGCCGGAAATAGGGCTAAAAATGACCAAAAACATCTCATTAATTACAATTAATGATCTGTCTCCAATCAATTGTCAATCAGGTAATTAATGGCAAATCAATAAATTTAATTAGCCCAGAAAATGACTAAATATTAGTATTCATCAAGCTTCTATAATTTTAATAATATATTGATACAATCCTATTTGTGAACTTACCCATCTTCTTCATTTCATCTTGTGCAAGGATGAAAGTCAAGGGATTTTCCACACATTTCTCACATCACTACTTTAATTATTTAATACATAATCACATGATGTCATACATTCTTCGTATGCATTCTTATATCTATTGTTTTGCTAATATATTTTAGCTTATGCATCTTATGTTTAGACTAATGTTCATGTACCTTAGCCATCATATTATGCATATTCATTAAGTTCCATAGCATGGTAGTAGCCCCACATCTTTATACTTTGCTCATGTCAAGTTTATGTTAGCTCATGCATTCAATCATAGCTCATTTCCATACTTATCATGTCACATCCCGAAATTTTTGGATTAATATTAATAATTTTAATAATTCTTTCGAGGGACTAAATTATGAGAATTTGAGAAATTAGGATCTATTTTGTCAGATTCCCATCAATTCAAGGACTTGAATCATGAATTACCCTTTTCTTTTAATTCCCAATTTTATTTCCCCTCCCAATTAGAATTTAGTTTGTGAAATCTCCCAACACACCCCAAAAACCCAAACCCGACCTAATTGTCTTGTCGTCGTTCACCCTATCACCGGCTAGCGCCTCTTTCCTCATTGTCTCCCATTCAAAACCCCTCTGGTTATTTCCTAAAAATCATTGTCGATCGTCATGGGTGGCCCTTTGAATCTCTGTCGAAAACAAAAAAAAACCATTGTTATTTTTCTTTGCAATTTCGGCCACCACAGGCGACCGTGGGCCGCGTTGGTGCCACCAATCAACTCGCCATCCCAGTCCGATCAAAACAAGACCATCCTCACTCCATTTAGGGCCCCTTTCATCGTGAATTAGCCGTCAAAGCTTCGACAAAGACCTAAACCATAGCCGTTGTTTTTGCGATTTCACGCCATTTTCGAGCTCTGTCTGCCCCACCACCATTTGAGTCTCCATTCTATTTCGACCAAAACATACCCAATATTGTCCCCTATCGCTGCTTCCTCTGTTTCCATCGTGACGAAGGTTTTAATTTCTTTTTCGGTTATTTCGTCGCGTTTTGGGCTATAATCTAAACTGATTTGGGTTGTTTCTAGTGAGTGGTGTCTTTGAGAGTGTTCATCGTCGTCCCTATCCAAATATCCCGTCCCACGTGCCACCGCCATACGTGGGCAGTATTTCTCATTAAATTTTCTAGGAGCGAGTTAACTCAGGTTGAGTTAACGAGTCAACTCAGGTTTAGTTAACGAGTCAACTCGACTGAGTTAGCTGAGTCATCTTTGATTGAGTGAACCCATTGACTCGTTGATCAAACTCGTTGACTTTGACTTTGACCTGATGACCTTTGACTATAGATTTTGACAAAAAGTAATTTTTTTAAAAACTCTTATTTTATGTTTTTTTTACTTCATGAGTCTAAATCCGAAGTTCATTTTGCCAAATTCTAAACCGAAAACCTCCAAATTGACCTATAAACTTGAACTGACATAGTTACTTTATTAAAATTGGTTAAGGAAAAAGAAGGAAAGGGCAAGGACTGATTTATGAAATTGGTTATGTTAGGTACCCATGATTCTTCTAACCCTCTGACTGCTCGACCCAGCTCCTCTGGATCCGTTCGACTGCGTGAGCCGTGACTATTAGTATAATTTTGTAACTCTGTTAAATACTATGTTTAGTATATTATCCCGATAATAATCCTACTATGATTTGATTTGGGATTGTTTACTACTTTTGTTGGTAGCGAGACTCGTGCTTAGTAGATCTCTCAGACTTGCCTGTTTTGTGAGTTATGTTTTTCGATATCCTGAGTCTGATTTCGAAGTTCATTTTTCCAAATTTTAACCTGAAAGCCTCCAAATTGACCTATAAACTTGAACGCTCATAGTTACTTTATTAAAATTGGTTAAGGAGAAATGAGGAAAGGGAAAGGACTAATTTATGAATTTGGTTATGCTAGGTACCCATGATTCTTTTGACCCTCCGACTGCTCGGCCCAGCTCCTCTTGATCTATCTGACCGTGTGAGTCGTGACTACCAGCATAATTCCCTAACTCTATTTAGTATATTATCCCGATAGTAATCATACTCTGATCTGATTTAGGATCGTGTACTACTTTTGTTCGTAGCGAGACTGATGCTTAGTTGATCTATCAGACCAACCCATTTTGCAAGTTGTGTTCCTTGTGTGTTATATATATGTTTTTAAATATCAGTCTGAATTACCATGTGCATATGAATGTTTTATCTGATTTGAAAAATGATTGATTTAAATGATTGGAAAGCCTTATTCTAGTTTACTATTTTCCTGGATCCTTGAATCTATTTTACTGATTTTAAATTCTTGTTTGACTAATACATGTTCTCTGGTTATTGTTTATTGAAAAATGTATGACCTTTGATTTTCATGATTTACTAGTAATGTTTGAAACTATTTTCACTGGGGTTTTGGGATGTACTCTAGAAGCTCTAGTGGTTCAACTCTGATTAACCTGTTAATTCCTTATGGACCTAAGGCAACCCCTAAGTGGGCTCCAAGGCCCAAATGACCTAGTGATAAGACCTTATAGATCCTATGGCACTCCTATAGGGTGGCTCCTTTATTTTGTGCATTGTGGTAAGTCCTTACGGACCTGAGAACACTCCTCTTAGGTGGCTCATACGTTTCGGCTAGGGTAAGTCCTTATGGATTGAAGGAGCTCCTTTAGGTTGGCTCATAAATCCTTTGGACCTAGGGTAAGTCCTTATGAAATATAGTTTTGGGAACTATATTTGGTGTTTGGTTGGAGTGTAACTTTGGCATTTTACTGAAAATTGTATTGCTACTTTCATATTATAAAATTGAAATGATTTTAGAATTTTCTATTTGTTTTACTTTGCACTGTTGTAACACAATGAGCTCCCTAGTTCATATCCCCATCTTTTCCCTTCCATATATTTTGGATAGGCACCCCAGACCCAACACTTGGAGGATTGAAACATTCCATACAATATATTTTGTTGTAATGTTTTAATCTTCTGAACTGCCTTTATTTTGGTAATATGTGCCTGTTATTTTGATGGTTTTATGGCCTACTCCCTATCACCTCTGATGTATGTATTAATTCTATAATTGATTATGGGTACTTTGTTTCGCTGTTGATATTTCATGTTTTATATTACTCTTTTTGGTTTTTTCTAGTATAAGTATGTTTTAAAAGAGGTTCTGGTTTAAAAGTGTTAAAAATATGTTGAAAATGTTTTTATTGTAATCCGCTAGATTTGGCCGTAGCATCATGCATATTTGTTATTCTTAGCTCACACAAGTAGAATTATCTTGCTTTCATAATTTACATAGATGCACACAATGGCAAGGAACCTTATTGCAGTTCGGTGGATTGAAACTCATAACAAGGCAACTCACAACTGGCTAAGGAGCTCAAAGTTAAAGGAACTTAGATCAAGGCTAGTTAAAGGAACTTAGATCAAGGCTAGCTAAAGGAGTTGAATGAGAGCTAAAGGTAGATGTAGAGAAATTGAGGACTTAGTAGCTGAGCTGAGGATTAGAAATAATTGGATGGTAGCTGAGATGGTAGTTGAGTAGTTGGAGTGAAACTAGCTAGCTAGCTTGAGTCTACCTAGTTAATACTCACCTAACTTGCTACTTGACACTCACCTAGGTCACCTAAGCACCAAGGGAGCATCATGGCCAAACCTTATAATCTAATCAAAGGCATGGAAATCATGTGCCACCAAGAGAGCATTAATGTGCATAGCTACACCAAGGTCTTAACATGTGACTCCTTAGGCACTCAAATTCAAATGAAGGAGATAACCATTTGGTCAAGGCATAACTCTTCACTAAGGCGCCAAGATAAAAGGGTTCAAGCATGCACACAACCTTTCATCCTAGCTGAATCATCATTACCATTCATCACCTTTGTAATTTGAATAATTATGTACTTATCAAAGGAAACAAGGTCTAGTCGAAACACCATGATTCTATTCGGCCCTACACTTTCATTTCCTATAAATAGGCCACACTTTGGCATTTGTAAACATCTTCATTTGATCATGAAATATACTTGTGAGATTATTCTCTCTTCCTTGGTGCTTTTGTGACTTTATCTGCTTATAAAGTAGTAATACTTGTGGCATCAATCCCCTTCACTCCATGGATACTTGTGGTTCCTATCTCCGCTATAGATAGTAGGTCCAAGTCCATTTATATCACCCCCTTAAAGAAGCATATAAAGGTTGGGTCTATGTTCGTTAACATAGTTTCTTATTTGAGCATTCTTTAAGATACTACCTTAACCAAAAATATCCATTTCTTTAATAAGCCTACACCCCGCTCATCTTCATTCAAAATAAACCCATTAACTTCATCATTATAATTCATATTCAAGGTTACCCTTACACCTTAACATCAACCGTCCAAGCCCTTTTTTTTAAGCCTTCACTTACTTGCAGGTTGTTTGCTTCCTTCTTAGATCCACAATCAAAATGTAGTCCCCACCGCATCATATATACTAAAATATTCATACGAACAAAGGCAACCTATAAATATTAGAGAAGGTTTCTCATTCAAGCTTAAAACTTCTAAAAACTTATATTAATTGTCTCTGAAAAGACAGTATATGAGAAGTACATGTCAAAACACTTAATTAACACAAACCATAACTATAATAACAACCAAGAACATGGATCGAACCAGCCGATCGATAGCAGTAACAGTGAATGCATGCGAGGAACATGTTTACCAATACTTAATAGAGAATGAACAAGAGAATGATATTTAAACTATCTGAACTTCTTTTTCCTATCAGATGTGAGATTAAAATTTGTAAATTCGTTAGAATTTCTAAAATTCCTCAATAAATTTGAAAGAAAATTAAAAACTCATTTTTTAGAAGAATTTTAGAAAGAAAGTGAGAAGAGAAATAACGAAATTGGTCGCTAAAGTATTAGTGAACATATATGGAATTGATACATAGTGATATGAATGTATTTGGAATTTTAGAAACAAGTGAATGAATATGGAACTTATTAAGATATTATTAAACTCATAAAACACAAATTTCATTCACCCTTTAGAATTCATAATGAAACAACAAAATAAAATGAACTCCTTAGGATACTGGTAAGTGATTTACAAGAACAACACTTGTTTCTCATAGAAGGTGGCTAATCTATCACACTTTGATATATGATTTCATCAATTCTATCTCAACATAGACCACCCGAACTAGCTTTATAAAATCATTAAGATCTTCTATAAGATCATATTCTCAAATGGATAAGGTGAATTCATTAAGTGCTTTTACTAAGAACAACTAAACCTTTAAGTAAGTTCACCAAATCCTTTTCAATAGGATGACTCAAATAATTTGGGAAATGAACTATGTAACACCCAAATTCGGTATGACCTAAAAGTTAATCGATCAGAGTGCTACACGAGACCACCGAAATGGCTAACCTAAAAATTTTCTTTTAGAACACATAGAAATCATCATTTAATTACCATAAAGGGATCCATAAATTAAAACATAAGTAATTAAGTTTAAGGGCAAAGATCTAACAAAATATTTCCCAAAATAAATACAATTCAAACATTTCATACCAGAGTTATGACTTAAATACATGAAGGTATATGAATATTACATGCCCTTTAATAAATAAACCAACACGTACTCTGCTACTACTCTGAAATTTGGAATGCCAACTACACGATAAGCTCCTCCTAAGATCATGCGCACAAAAATAAATTTCGAACATTGAGCTGAAAAACTCAATGTCACACTAATAACTGAACTATACTACATGCGTTCACTACATGGTCATGCTAGCAAGCAAAATGATAAGATTACAAGTATGCTAAAGACATATACTGAGGTAAGCATTATTATATGGTCAGAGAGCTCACTCCATTTTAAGACACACACTCCTCTAGCCTACTTAGAGTAAGATCTAGAATTTTTACATCAGAAATATTCACACTGCCAACCTACTCCTTATGAGTACTTGGGACATCTACGCCGAGCTAGCAGCTGGAGTGCCTTGGCACTTACTGAGGTATTTTTGGACATTCTAAACACACAAGAGGATCATTATACTGCAAGAGTAACTCGAGTGTCCTGATTATTTCCATAACGTCTCACAATGGCTAGTTTCATGTCATCTTAATTCATTTCATTTCTAGTTGTGTTTGTATTCATTAATTATTCTCACTTGTAGTTTTATTAGTAAATTCCTAGTGTTATTTAACCCCCTTACCAAAACCTTGCTCAATTTGGGTTTCTTGCGTATTTATAAGTTATGGTATCACTACTAAACCCTTTAATATAGATAATGATAATTGAGTATCGATACTTATCCTAGGTACTGATACCAAAACTAGCTATTAGAATCTGATAAAACCTGATAGTATCGATACCCTTACTTAGAGTATCATTACTTCCTCACTAGGGTATCAATACCAATATGAGCATCGATACCAAAATCTAATTTAATGTTTGAAAAATAAATTTAGTATCCATACCCTTACTTAGGATATAGATACCGTTCACGTAGTATCAATACTCCCTTAAGTATTATTACTAAAATAGGCCACTATAATTTCAAAAATAAACATGGTTTCGATACTCCACCCTTAAGTATCGATACCCAACAGACGATATCGATACCCAATGAACAGGTGTCGACACTCCAAGCCTAATACCCCTTATTTTAGGCTACCTGAAGAATAGTATCGATATTGTTCCTATAGTATCAATACCCAAGCCCAAAAATGATATGTTTTAAGTAAGAAAATGACACATAACTTTACCCATTTGCCCCATAAGGCCCTTATTCGTTATTTAAGTCTAAAGAGTCATTTCCATCTTGAATAACATCAAAACTAAATTCTACCATGAACATGATAATATACTTCATGAACTCATACAAGTTAACCAATAACACTTAATGACTCACAAGTGGCAAAAACGGGATAGAAATGTGTTACCTTGTTATTAGGCTACCAAAAAACATTCTCACTTAACCAAGAACCAATTTATCTTTGCTTTTGGTTTTGAATCTTTCTCCAACCTCTTTCACTAATCATAGGTAAGGAAAATAAGTTGATAACTTATCTGAGAGCTTAAAATGAAGTTAAGAACACTTCCTAGAGCTTGAATCTATAAAAACAACGAGCTAAAAACTCATAGTTTTTAAACCCCCAACTTATGGCTACCTTAGTCAAAACTTGATCTTATGAGCTTAAAATGAAGCTTAGGATGAGGAGATCAACATCCTTACCTTGACATTTTTGTGCTGAGCTAACAAGACTACAAATCTCTCATTTTGTTGATTTTGTTTTAATGGCACAAATGAGAGAAGATAAGGAAGTAGAAGACAAAAAAGTGAAGAAAAAGATGAGTGCCCTCCATCATTTGCTACTAATTTAAAAACATCTCTTTTATCATTATTTAGGCTTAATCAAAGCCCAAACCTACACAACTTTGGATCAATTCTTCCTAGAAGCTTGATGGGTAATACTAAACACTCATGAGTTAAACCAAAATACGAGATTCAGTCAGTTACAACTTTTTATTCCAAACAAAAATTTGTCCTTGAAATTTACTTGGATATAGAAGATTTGGATGTTGAAGTTGCATGCCTTCCTCAGTTTCCATGTTACCTCCTCGATACATGATTCTTCCATAGGACCTTCACTAAAGGGATCATCTTGTTCCTCAATTCTTTAACATCCATGCCAAGATTCTAATCAATTCTTATTCACAGGTCAAGTCTTGGCTCACCTCGATATGCTCTAATAAAATGACGTGAGAATGATCAGAACGATATCTCTATAGCATGGATACATGGAACAAGTTATGAATATACTAAAACTCTAGGGGTAAGGCTAACCCCTAAGCTATGTGTCCAACCCTCTCGAGTACCTTATAAGACCCTATAAAATGCAAGGTCAACTTTCCCTTATGCACAAATGAATCACTTTGTTCCACATGGATACCTTGAGAAACAATTTATTACCTTTCGTAAACTCAATGTCCTTATGCTTCAAGTTCGCATACGATCTCTACCTATCAAAGGCTATTTCTCAGACGACTCTAGCTCAACCAAACCTTTTCTTCGTTCTCTCTAATCAGATCAAGGCCAACTATCTTTCCTTCACTAAGCTTTGTCTAACAAAGTTGAAGCCTACACTTGTGTCTATATAAAGCCTCGTATGAAACCATCTGGATACTGGACTAGTAACTGTTATTGCAAGTAAACTCCAACAGTCGCAAGTGGTCCTCCCAAATACCCTCGAAATTTATAATGATGCACCTAAGCATGTCCTCCAAGATTTGAATGACTCGCTCTAAATGGTCATCTATTTGAGGATGGAAAGTGGTGCTAAACTGTAACTTGGTGCTAAACTGTAACTTGGTGCCTAAGGATTCATGATGGGATTTTTCAAACCAGGAAGTTAAATGTGAAACTCGATCGAATATGATTGAAGTGGGTAACCCACAACAGTATCTCACAAATATATAATTGAGCTAGCCTCTCTAAGGTGTATTCCATTCGTACTAGAAGAAAATGAGATGACTTAGTTAATTGATCTACTATAACCCACATTGCATCGTGCCTCTGTCTAGTTATTAGTAACGCGATCAAGAAGTCGATTGTTACCCTATCCCACTTCCACTAAGGAATCTGAATGGGCTAAAGTAACCTTGAAGGAACTTGAAGTTTTGATTTGACCTGCTAATACACTAAGCACCTAGATATGAGCTCAAACACTTTCCTTTTCATGCTCAACCACCAATACGACTGTTAGAGCTCACGGTACATTTTATTATTGCCTAGGTAAATTAAGAGCATACTATAATGTGCTTCATGGAGAATCTTACTACTTAGCTATTCATCTATGGGCATGCACAAATGACCACTAAAGTATAATACGTCCCCATTACACAAATTAAAACCCAAAATCTCACCTTGGTAAACTTGCTCCACATGAGCCCTTAAATGACTATTGAATTCTACAACCTTTTCAACTTGCTCACTAATTCTGGCTCAATACGTAGCTCTGCTAACAACCCACAATCACCTGACAAACTTAATCACGCCAAAAATGCTCACAAATCTAACATCAACTTCATACTCAAGACGTATGCAACTATATTTACCCCTCTCGGATGATAGTCTATCACAGAGTCGTAGTCCTTTAATAACTCGACCCATCTACAATATCTCAAATTCAACTTCTTTTGTGTGAGTAGGTACTTAAGGCTCTTGTGGACTACGAAGATGTGACACTTTTCTCCGACCAAGTGTTAAGACTATCAAGAAATAATGGTTGGTCTTTTTTTTTACAACATTAATTCCATTGATGGTTTTGAGACTATCAAGAAATAACAACAACTTCAACTAACAACAACGATCGGGCTAGCAACCACTATCAAATGTGCAACCAAAAGTAAGCAAAATAAAATTTAGAATGAAAACATCGTCGGCGAAGAAAAGAAAGGAAAGAAGGAGAAACTTTGGCTAGCTTGGGATTTTATATCCCAATGATTTTGATGACAACTCGCGAATCGTAATGGTGAAAAGGTCAATCTTGATGTCGCAAACAACATACCATAAAAGGAAGACTATCACATGATTAACAGTGCCTAATGAGGAGATTGAAGGCCATCGAAGGTCGAAATCGTGTTGGGGAGTTCAAGGCGATTCAAGTGGTGACTTTTAGTTTCAACAACCATTAGTGACGACGGTGGTCACCAGTGATCAACTGACAAAGCTCTCATGTCTTCTTTACAGTGCACTGGAACGTGAGGGGAGGGTATTTGAAAGTTGAAGTATGAGAAATGTGTAAAAATAAAGGGAGTTTGATTTTAAAAGCCACCCAAAACGACATTGTTTTGGATAGGGGTGTGCGAATTCAGATATTAGATCAGATCTGATCCAAAAAAATTAAATATCCAAAAATTTAGGATATCTAAAATAGTGATACGTATCTAGTATGGAAAAAAAATATCCAATTTTTTTATTGAATATTTAAATCTGAATATAAATTTTAAACGTTAACTTTTTTTGAATTAATGTAATTTATTTGATACTTCTACTATATATATATATATAATTACTACAGAAAATAAATAATTAAATATTCTAACTTTTATTAGTTTAAAGCTTTATTGGGTTAGTGAGTTTATGGGGCTAAATTTATCTAAAATCTAAAAGCTCAATTTTTTCGGATTTTTGGATAATCTGAAAGTGGAATTTATCCAATTCCTATCCGATCTAATTATTCAAAAAATTTCGATTATCTTATTTGAGTTATCTGAAAATAAAAAAGAATTAGATATTCAAATTTTTAGATTAGATCACTGGATCATATAAATCAAATTGAGTATTTTTGCACACCCAAGTTTTGGGGACAACTAAAAAAGGGAACGAGGCTAGTTTTGGTTTTAGTCCTCCTAGTTTGGTAAGAATTTGTCCTTATTGTCTATCTTTTTTTTTTTGCTTAATAATTTAAATTAATTTGATTTAATACATGGTTTCTGTAATTAAATATTAAATTGGCTCTATAGGTCTTTCATTTGGTCAATTAGGTCCTTTTTCTATTAAATGAATTTTAATGAGATATATTTTATGTCGAGGGAAATTATTTGAAGTCGTATTCATATGATGGATGGTTTGTGTTCGTGAGAAAAATATTGAAAAACTAGAAATCAATATTGTGAGCTCGAATTCGAGAGTAAGGTTTTGGCACCATAGTTGATAATTGACAAGAATTTGACCGACATTCACTAACATTGACTATTGTTGAATTTTACCAACGTTGACTGACATTGATCAAAAAGTTAACTTTTTTTAAAATGTCAATTTTTGATTTTTTTTAAGTCATGAGTCCGTTTTTGGGGTCCATTCTACTAAATTTCAACACGATAATCTATTTTTCAGTATTTTATCATTTGATTCGATTTGATTTTCGCGTTTGAGACCCATTTATGATGTAATTCATTTTGCTATGTATTCGAGTTATTATTGTATATTGAATTCAAGTTCAAGGGTGATCGAATGGAGTCGACATGGTCGATCGATGTAACATAAAAATCGAGGTAATACTCTACTACCCTATACATGCTTTCTGGTACATTTTGGTAACTGGTTAATGCATGAATGGTTATGAAAATTACGTTGATTATTATTATGAAACTCGTACTGAATATGGCAATAGGATAGAAAGTTGGTTTAGACTTAATAGAATCTTATAAAAAATTGAAAGATAGTTACAGAATAATTCCAAGGTTAGTGATTAATCGATAAATGAATTAAGTTAAAAATCCTTAAATTCTTATTATCATTGATAAAATTATTAAGGCCAACAATAATTGGATAAAAATTTATAAAAGTGCCATTGAGACGTAAAAGATGACATGAATTGACTCTGATAGTGGAATGGACATGAGAATTCATATTCGACTCGATAAACTTACTGATTCACCTGTTAAATCTTTTTCATGTTTATAAAAGTTGTAGTAATTAGGTTCTAACATCCGAGAGGGTAAAAGATTTATATTTGTTGACTTATTGAACAAACACCCAAGATCTAAATTATTGGAAATAATGCATATGATTAGATCGAATAAAATGATCGAAATACCCTCGAGCTCCGAAATGACTAAAATAACTTTGATTAATGAAATGTCCCAAATACTCTCTTGATTTAGATTAAGTGAATGCCTTTAGATAAATTTTGAAGATACAGATAAACCTAAATGTTGTATCACACCTAAATGTTATAGAGCACGACCCAAGCATGTCGTTCATTATTGGTACTATTGCAACAAAAAGAAAATAAAATGAATGCAACCAAAATACATATTTGGCTCCTCAAGATCCATTCAATGATGATTCTGAAGTTTATCATTTCATCGATATAGTGCAATTGATATTAAGTGAATATTCATGAAGCATCTCAATCATAGCGCCATGATTTGTTTAGTCTGATTTGACTCGAAATCCTGATAATTTGATGTAAATACTGAATACAAAAAATCACCATTTTATCCTTATTGGGTTAAATTACTAAGAATTCTTTAGGAATCAAAATTTCTAAAATACCCCTGATGGCTATAATAATAAAATCTCTCTTGTTATATCTAAGTCTTAAATACTTATGATATAAAGGTTTATGAATACCTTCATGATGCACATAAATCTTAAATGGTCTTGAAGCATTAGTTTCTAAATATTTGATTAGATCGATTAGTAATCGAACCCTTTTAATAGGACCTCATTTTTGAAATCCGATTATTTTAAAAGAATTTTATGTTTTCCCTTCCTAGTAACTACCAAGTGCCTCTGAAAAATAACGAAATCCTATAGCGTGTTCCTTGCTTGCTATATGATTATTTTATCTATTTTGATTTATGAATGAATTATCTAATTGAAATCTTAATTATAGATTTACTGATTACAAAATATGTTTGCCTTATATATGTTCTATAATAACCGATTTTACTATAAAATATAAATTTCTAATACTATTATTTATTATCTAAAACTATTTTATTTGGGTACTATATATGATTTATTATGGAGTTCTACATGTTCAACTTTGATCAAGTTGGTAATTTCTTATAGACCTAAGGTACTCCCTTAGGTTGGCTCTTTTATCAATGAATACATGATAAGTCCTTACAAATCTAATTACAGAGGATTGTATTTCAGTGTACGGGTGGAGGGTATTTATGTGAATTAAATAAACCTCACTGTCACATTATGATATTTTACTGGCTCACAATTTCTAATATTATTATTTTCTTTTTGATCTAGTTTATATTGGGATATTTTTAAGGATTTTTTATGGAGTCTCTACAAGTTTAACTCTGATCAAGGCGACTGTAGACACCCGTTTTGTCCAGGATATAATAATTATTATTATTATATTATGAATATTATTAATACTATTTATTATATTTTACAGCCCAACAATTAACTTGAAGCCCAACAAAGACCAAAAAGCAGTTATAAATATCAACTCAATTACAAGATGTTGGTTCAAGCCCAAGATCCGGATCTAGACCCGGTTACAAGATCCGACCCGCCACCCACCAGAGATGCTGTGTGCTTCACTGTTGCTCTCATCTGCGTGAATGAGACTACCAATCATGGCATCCATTGAAGCTGATATAACGGCAAAATATAAGCAAAATCAACAAACAAATTAACCACCAAAGTCTAAGAGTTTAGACAAGCCTTTACCTAAACCTTTAAAATAAAAAATAAATCCCAAAAATTATGAGGTTAAACATATCTGCTTCAACACTAATACAAGGAAAATGGTGGATTCAAAGCAACAATAAATATGGGGGACCATTCAAGCAGGGAGTTTTTCATGAACAAGAGAAGGGGAACGAAGCAGAAAGAACACAAAAAACGAAAAAAACACTGGAGAGTTTTCCATCAGCCACAAAACCGGAAATCAACCGAAATCATCAAGAAAAAGAAAAAAATCAGCCATGACAAATTGATATGAAGGAAGTCTTGTAATCGGGTATTAAACCCCAGAAAGCATTTGTAAAAGAGATCCTATTCTTTTCGGGAAGAAAGCAATTCAAAATTAGGTACCATCTGTTTGATATTTTTCACTGTTTTGTGTGTGTTTACAGAATGAATACGAGTAAGAAAAAAAAAAAAATAGAAGAGCTTTTTCCTACTTGTTTTCTTTCGAATCTTGTCATTGGGTAAACGTTATTCGTCTGGGGTTTTCGCCGAGTGTAAAGGAGCCGAGAGCAGGGTTGACATCGTCCGAGCCTTTGGAGTATTAGATTGGCAGTGTCGGGTTCCATAGGTTTAGATCGAAGTAAATAAAAAAGAAAAAAAATGAGTCTTTTGTAGAATCGAACTTCAACCATTAAAAAATACAAGAAAATCATCAAAAAAATACCATTAAAGAATTTAAGGATAGAAGGTTTACCTTGGGGGCGCAGCCCTCGTCGAGTGTAGCTTGGTGATCACCGAAGTTGAGAGAAAAGTGAGGGAAGAAGATGTTAATGGTGTGGTTATGAGAGTTTTGGGGATGGGTCTAGGTTCCTTATCGGAACCGTTGAACGATGGTGGCCAGTGAACTCCAAGGAGTTTCACGATGGCAGAACGCTGGTGAGTGGCGATGGAGCGACGGCTAATTCCTTCTCTGGTGTCGAGCGGCGTTGTGAGGATGAAAGAGAGAGAGGCATTTTGTTAGGGGAGAAGTTAAGTTGAGAGTAAAATAGGGTAAACATTATACCCTAAATATTACCTATATCCGATGAACTATGCATCGTCGTTTAGGCAGCCATCAAAATTGCAGTGTTTCAATAACTGTCAACTTGTGTTTTGTGGAGGGGTAAACTCTTTGACCGATCCTTTGGTTTTTGAAGTATTAAATTTGGGTCCTTAATTTTATATTTTCTGATTGTAGCTCCTAAATTTTAAGCGCATCTCATTTCAGTCACTAATTGTAGGTTTATATGTTTATAATTTTGTCCTTGTATTTTATGCGCATTAAATTTTAGTCCCACATGTTTATTTAATTTATGCTGTTTAGACATTAGGATTCTATATGTTGCAAGTTCCTTTTTAGTCAAGGTTGATTTATTTATTTAGACATTTGACTATTTAATTTTTACATGTTACTACCTAATCATGTATATATTAGGTTTATTCTGGTTTTAAATTTTAATCTTTTGTAGTATTTTTTTAGTACTCAATAGGGTAATATTCATATTTATATCTTAATTATTATTTTGTTTACATTCAAGATAATTATGTTTTATTTAGTCCTTATTTTAATAAATACAATTATTTTCTAAAATTTGTATTTAGAGATGTTATGTTTTCATTGGTTATTTTTAAGTCACTTTCGTACATTACATATTAATATATATACGTAAGTTATAATGTATATAATTTGTGGTATTAAAATATTATTGCATAATAATTTTTCAAATATTATTTATTAATTAAATAAGTTTTTTAATTAATTTTTGTATGTTACCCTCACATGCATAACTCGACATTATTACTTAATTGGATAAAGGGTAATACCCTTTTAATTTAAAATCATTTTAAGTGGGTTGTCTTAACTTATTCGAGGTCCGCTTTTAACGATTTTAAAATAAAAGGGTATCCCATCAGTGACACCTAAGAAATTGACTCATCACTTTAAAATTTGGTAATGGAAGAAAAAGAAATGTTCGGCTATTTAAATTTATCGAGAAAATGTTGTTATTACTATTTATGATATAGTCTCGATATTTTTAAATAATCGAATATTATTTATCTTTCTAAAGGATGGATAATTTTAACTTAATCAATCTGGGTGTTTTTGAATATGGTGAAAATTGTATGTTGTTATTTTGTTGGGGATTATAAATTAAATTAAATTTGAATTTGTAAATTTCATTGCAAAGACATTAATTAATCGACTAGGTACCGATTTAGGGCGCTGTGGGGGTGCTAATCATTCCCTACGCGTAACCGACTCCTGGACTCATTTTCTGGTAACGCATACCTCAATTTGTTGTTTTAAATAAAATTAATTTTTATTTAAAATGACAACGTTTTTGGGTGCCCAATCACACCCTAATCAAAGATTGGTGGCGACTCTTCCAACCTGTGTTTTTATCAGGAATGAATTCTCAAATTTTCGAAACGAGAGGTTTTCTAAAATCACATTACTTTTTAATTAAAAATCAATCATAAAAAAGATAATTAAAAATTGGTGTGGTTTTCAAAATCCCGCTTTTAATAAAAAAACATTTCGACTGCTTGGCGACTCTGCTGGGGAATTTTTTTTAGAGAGTCAGGCCATTAGTCGATTAATAAATTGTCTTTGGAAATAAAATTACAAGTTCGTTCTAAGTTGGTTTTTGATCCCTTGTTTGGTTGTAAATAAGTTTTGTTTGCATTTTGACTCTTAATTTGTTTAACTACTAAATAGTTGTACTGATCTGTTTTCTAATGTTTTCAGATTAAATAATTGTTCAGGGTCTCGAGTTTTCTGTTCAATGTTGTTTGCTTTGTTTTCGCTTTTCCTCACACACTGCACAGTTGCATTATCATGAAATGAGCTAAAACCCTGCTCCGTCCTATTTAAGTAAGAGTGAGAGACTACTCTCTCGTGAGGTTTTCACCTCCGCATGGGATAGTGGATCACTCCTGGAGCTCACGCCTTATAATCCTCGTTAGGTTTTCACCTCCTCATGAACATAAGGAGGTGTGTTCCCTCGAAATTGAACTCGATCCCCAAAAGCCTGTGATAGGCCAGGATTAAGGGTTCAGTAGCCCAAGGAGGCACCGACAAGGACAATTTGAGAACCTATTACTCTAGAACCGAACCCAACATATAGTAAACATAGCACTTGAATATAGGTCGAGCTTAACCCAAATCTTAAGAGTATCGTGAGAAGGGTACACAAGGAAAAAAATTTGAGTCATTTAATTTCATTTTCTAATTAAATGTGTGTGAACTAGAGACCATACGGTTAGGTTTATTTTTCAAACCAGCATGTGAATTAGATATTTGAGATACTCGATTTGTTCGGGGCTAAATCGGAGCGGACCCGAAGCAATGGTAACCTAACCCGACCCCAAACCAGTTAAAGGTCCAATTTAAGCCCAACGATCCAACAGAGTATTCGCCAGTTCACGTGAGGATTCCCTACAACAAATGGAAATTTTTTTAGCCATGTAGGATAATTGGTAAGTTATCAGAAGTTACCAATAAGATCGGGGTCCATTATTATGGGCAGAAAAAAATTGTAAAGGGGTTAAAGGGGTCAGCTTTAAGGATTAACCATCAAAGAGGGAGGGGGAGAATTGAAAAAAACCATCTCAAAGCAAAAAGCGGGGGGAATACAGATAGAACTAAAAAAAAGAGAATTTTGTAAAGACTTTCTAGTTCATCATTTTTGCAAGCAATAAAAGAAAGCAATTTTTTTTTTAAAATTTCACGGTTCCATTTGAAGGAAAGCATCAATCATTCACAAAGGTCATAACATTGTCTCGAGCAAAAGCAACACCAAAAAGCATTTAGGAGGTATTTCTTTCATTTTGTTTATTTTCCAATAGAGATTTATATGTGTGTGTGTGTGATTTTTGTTTGAAACGAGAATAAGGGTCAGAAGCTTACCGAGTCTACTTGAGTCATCGTAGTCGACCATGGCTTTTGAGGAAAGGCCTTCGGCTCTTGGAAGAGCAAAGGAGAGGTAGCCGTGAGTCCTTAGGCACAGATTTAGGATTTTAGATCGGAGTAAAGAGTGAAATACTTACCTCATCGATTCGGGTCCTTCATTGCAAGTAACCACCGCGGTGGTGGTTAGAGATGTAAATCGTGTCCATATAGGGCATTTAGGGGCATTAACCGTAGTATTTGGGGTAGTGATTGAGCAAAGGGTTGGGCTAGCGTGGGATAATGGTGAGCGGCGTTCATGTGAGTTTGATAGAAAAAGGTTGAGAGATGAGTGGCATAGGTGAGGTTAGTCTAGGTTTAATTATTTAGTTAGGTTTTATATTATTAGTTTTGGGTAAATTAGATTTTAGCCACTGAAGCTTAGGGTAAAATTCAGTTTTAGGCCCTTTTTATATTTTCTGAATTTTAGATTTTACTTCTCTATTTTTGAGCCTTCTGTTCTAGTCCGTCCTGCTTTTCAGCGTTTATCTATATTATTTTTTTGGATTTTTATGTCTTATATGTTGCATGATGTTTGCTGTTTAAGTATTAAAGGCCATATATACGCAAAACAAAAAATAATTATGCTTTAGTTCCTTAATATTTCCTATGTTTTTACATTCAATTCACAAATGCATGTTTTAAATCTGTTTTAGTTTAACGCTTATTTTATATTGTGATTACGAATTAGTTTGTTAAGATTTTCTTCATGGTTATTAATTTTAATTATATTTGTACTGTTGATTTCAGTGTACTTAGATTACTTTATCTGCTAGATTCAGTCCTTAAATTTAAATTTCTTTTATTTTAGTCCATTGTAAGGATTGCTTTCTTTAATTAGTTGTTTATGTTTATTTTATACATTGATAAATTCATGTATGTATAAGTGTGAGAATGATTTATTTATGGTATGCATGACATTTTCATTTATTTTGCACAATTTGTATAATACCTTCATGTGCATAACTCGACTTATAAATACATAATCGGACTAAGGGTAATACCCTTTTAATTTAAAATTGTTTTAAGTGGGTTGTCATAATGCATTTGAGGTCCGCTTTTAATGTTTTAAAATAAAAGTATATCCCATTAGTAACGCCTAAAAATTGATCCATCACTTTAACATTTGAGAATGGAAGAAAAAGAAATGTTCGGGTATTTAAATTTATCGAGAAAAGGTTGTTATAGCTTTTAATATCTGGTCTCGATATTTGTAAATAATCTAACATTCTTTATCTTTCTAAAACGACTCGGTAATTTTAATTTAATTTATTTGAGTGCTTTTGAATGTTTTTAAATTTACATCTTTGTTTTATGGGATCAAAAATCAAATTAAGTTTGAATTTGTAAAGTTCATTGCAAAGACGTTAATTAATCGACTAGGTACCGATTTATGGCGTTGTGGGGGTGCTAATCCTTCCCCACACGTAACCGACTCCCGAACTCATTTTTTTTGTAACGCAGACCTCAATTTGTTATTTTAATTAAAATTAATTTTTCTATTTTATTTAAAATGACAAAACATTTTTGGGTGCCCAATCACACCCTAATCAAAAATTGGTGGCGACTCTTCGAACCGTATTTTTTCGATCGTAAAGGAAATCCAAAATTTTTCGAAACGAGAGGTCTTTTAAATCGCATTTGTTTTTAAATCAAAAAGAGGATAATTAAGATTTAATGTGGTTTTCAAAATCTCACTTTTTCTCATTTTAAAAAAAAAATATTTTCGACAGCTTGGCGACTCTACTGGGGACTTTTTTTTAAAGAGTCAGGCTGATAGTCGATTAATTAATTGTCTTTGCAATTGAAAGTTATAAATTCATTTTAATTTGGTTTTTGATCCCTTGTTTGGTTTTTAATAAGTTTTGTTTATATTTTGATTTTTTTTAATTTAATTCGATTAACAATTAAATAGTTGTACTGATCTGTTTGCTAATGGTTTCAGAATAATTATGTGTTTTGGGAATTGGTTCTGAGTTTTTTTATTGTGTGTTTTTTCGTTTTTCCTCACACACTGCACAACTGCATTTTCATGACATGAGCTAAAACCCCGCTCCGTCCTAATTAAGTAGGAGTGAGAGACTATGCCTTCGTGTGGTTTTCACCTCCGCATGGGATAGTGGATCGCTCCTGGAGCTCACGCCTTATGGTCCTCGTGATGGTAATCACCTCCGCATGGACATAAGGAAGTGTTTTCCCTCGAAATTGAACTCGATCCCCTAAAGCCTGTGATGGGCAAAGATTAAGGGTTCGACAGCCCAAGGGGGCATCGAAAAAGATAATTCGAGAACCTATTACTTTAGAACCGAACCCAACATATACTGAACATAGAGCCTGAACTTAGGTTGAGCCAAACCCGAACCTTAAGAATTCCGTGAGTAGGGTACACAAGGAAAAGCTTTCTAAGTCATTTATTTTCGTTTTTGAATAAATGTATGCGAACTAGATATCATGCGGTTAGGTTTATTTTTCTCGAACAAGCATGTGAATTAGATATCATGCAGTTAGGATTTCTTTTTTGAATAACAATGCATGGGGGTAGATATCATATTGTGTAGGATCTGATAAAGCATGATTGGGTAGCTAGCATGTGTGGGTAGGATTCTTGAATAAATTATTATCCCGACTTAATTTCTTTATGCTTACTAACTGATCTTTTGTTGTCTTTGCTTTATTTTTTTTTCTGTTTTGCATTGCACCATCCATTTCATGGTGTTGATTTAGGATCGATGTCCATATAGAAGGCCAATAATATGGAACGAATGGTTCAGAAAGTGGTTGAGGACAATGCAGATGTTCTGAGATGGTCGGAATAATCCCAACTGACCAACGGGGACAGTGTGATGCCTGGATACATGTAGGAGTTATTTGGTTACACTCACATCAATGTACGTCAGAATGATCTGAGTGAGCTAAGAGATGTATGGGGAGGATGGGAAGCGGCCGATAAGGAGATGTTTTATCAGTTGTACGGTGATATTCCTTATCTTTTGGATGTTCCTATTGACCGAAATTTGTTTAGAGCATTGGCGCAGTTCTGGAATCCGGCTTATAGCTGTTTCACATTTGGTAGGGTGGATCTGACACCAATAATAGAGGAGTATCAAGCTTTGGTCCGTTGTCTGAGGTTCCAAATAGATAGAATATATACCAAGCTGCAGTCACTCATTCATTTAAGAAGAAATTACTATTGATGACCAGAATGAGTGAAGATTGGGTAGTTAGAAACATTAAGAAGAAGAGAGATAGTGAGTGCATCTCTTGGGTTGCTCTGAAAGAAATAATTGATCATCACCCTGATAAGAGAAAGAAGCTTGACTTGTTTGCTTTAGGGATTTATGGGCTTGTTATTTTTCCAAAGATGCTAGGATATGTAGACATATCAGTCGTTGACCTGTTTGAAAGATTAGAAAAGCACGTAGATCCTGTTTTAGCCATTCTAGCTGAGACGTTTCGGTCTTTGAGTTCTTGTAGGTGCGAGGGAGAATGACGCTTTATAGGATATGCGCATTTGTTGTTAGTGTGGATTTTTAGTCATTTCGAACGTGTTGAAAGGGCACCAAGACAGGTGTTTCTAGATAGGTTTTCGCCTTTAAAGGATTTTCTTTCTAAAGAATGGCATGGGGCCTTCACCGAAGAAAAATGGATGGTCATCTTCAAGGATATCAGAGATGGTGATATTTTGTGGCAAGCTTCGTGGAATGTCTCTTCGGATATAATTTACCGATGTGGAGAGCGAGATTGGGTTCCTTTACAAGGTATATGGGGTTCTGTTGGGTATGCTCCGCTACTAGTTTCCATACAGTATGGGTCGAGGCAGTTCATTCCAGCCACATGGGACTTGGTAGGGTCAGATTTTGCATTCAAAGGAGATCAATATAAGGGTAAAGTTAAAGGGGTTACTGAGGTCTGGAAGCAAACTCATCGTGTGAATCTTTTCAGTTATGATCTCGAGTTATCTCAAGAGTACGAGCAATGGAGAAGCGGTCGAGTAAATGACAACATCCCGATGGTGAATCCTGAAAATATTTAGTCGGTGGAAGAACAGTTGAGAGTGGTGCCATCTCCATTAGAGTTAGCTAAGCGTGATTTCGAAGCAGAACAGAGATAATGGAGAATGACTTTGCAGAATATGGAAGATGAAGTGTATCAAAAGGGATTGGAGATTGGCATTCAGAAGAGTAGAGCAGATCGAATTGAAAAAGTGGAGAAGCAACTTCGGCTAGACTTTGACGATCTTCGGTCACCTTATCAGTGAATTGTAAAAGCTCACACAGGTTCTATCTCGAGTAAGTCTGTCAAATTGAGGTAAGAGGTGGCGAGCCTCAAAAGAGTAGCCGGAGAGAGTCAACAAGAGCTCAAGCAAAGCAGACACCAAGTGAAGATTTTATCGAAAGAAAAGGATTCTTTAGAGCAGCGATTACAAGAGAGTCAGGCCTAGAATTTGAAGTTGATGGGGAAGATTTCCAGTTTAGAGACTGTATTATGAAGATACCGAAGCAGGGAAGGTAGCTCGAGCCATGGGGAGGTTGAGAGTCTGAAAAAACAAGTGAGTGAGCTTGAAGCCATGGTTCAAGATTTTCAGAGGCAAGCAAGTGAGCTATCGATAATTCCTTATGAGGGGGATGTACAGTAGCATTTTCGATGGGAGCGAGCTCAGGCAAGAGTTAAGCAAAGAGAGGACCTTATTACTTGTTACCTAGGACACGCGTGGAGAATAGCTCAATATTTGATCATTTTATCTGAGGAAGCTACTGATGTGACTGAAGAACTGGATCCCGAGGCTGAAGAAAACTAGAAGATTATGTAGCTGCTAGCACATGTACAACAAATAGGAGAGATGGTGCAGATTTATTTGTGATATGTTCCAACTTTGTAATTGAACGTCGTTCTAATATAAATAGTTGTTCTAAGGAGTCGTTCCAGGATCAACACCTTGCATTTTGCATATACATTTTTTAATGCATTTAAATTTTTTCATCGCATTTTATTCATTCATAATCATATATTTCATATTCATTAATAAACATCAACGTTAACAAAAGGACTCTGTGACAGAGTAATACTGGGAACTTCCAAACATCCCTATAATACCCGGAAGAAGGTCATGGATGATAAAATTGCTCAACTTGAGAAAACTCAGCTGGAGTTACAAGAGTATATGAAGAAAATGCAAGAAGATATGATGAATGCCCAGAAGGAGATGTTTGCCAAGTTTGCGAGTCTGTTGGAAGGAAGAAATCCGGAACATGGGAAAAGCCCTGTGCCAGGAGCTGTAACTGAGGACCCACTTTATCCTCCAGGGTTCACCCCAGAACAATCTCATAATGTTCAAGTGACTCCTGTTCATGTCGGGAAGGTGCACATTAATCCAGTCGGTGATTCTGTTAATGTACAACCTGGATCTGGTTCGTATCAGGAAGAACATCAATATCATCAAGTTTCGGACCTTGATGAAGAAGCCAAGAATGACCAAAATAATACGCTGGAAGATAAATGGAAATAGTTAGAAAGAGAAGTCAAAACCATGAAGGAAGATACCAATGTCTATGGATTCAACACAAAGGAATTAAGTCTAGTTTCGGATTTGGTTTTGCCTCCAAAGTTCAAGGTTCCTGACTTTGAGAAGTTTGATGGTACCAGGTGTCCCTCTGCACATATCACAATGTTTTGTAGGAAGATGACTGGATACATAGGGGATGATCAATTGTTGATACACTGCTTTTAGGAAAGCTTAACTGGTTCGGCAATCCGGTGGTATAACCAGCTGAGTAGAGCTAATATTAAATCGTGGAAAGACTTGGCTAAGTCCTTTCTTGAGCAATACAAACATGTAAAAGATGTTAGGCCCAACAGGATGATGTTGCAAGGAATGGAAAAGAAGTCTAACGAGAGTTTTAGACAATATGCTCAAAGATGGAGAGATGTAGCGGTGCAAGTCCATCTACCACTGGAAGAGGAGGAAACAAATATGCTTTTTGTCAATACCTTAAGGGCTCCTTTTTTCTCGCATCTTATCGGTAATCCTTATCGAAGTTTTGCTGATGTAGTTACGGCGAAAGAAATGATTGAAATGGCGGTTAAGAGTGGAAAACTCGAGGGAGGAGAGTCTAGTAAGAGGCCACCATTGAGGAAAAAGGAAAATGAAGTCAATAATGTGAGGCTGTACGATTCTAATAACATCACTGTTTCCCGTCCTCAAGGAGCAGGGTCATCAACACAAAATGACAATAGACAATGGGCAAGGGACCAGAGGAGAGAGAGGCCTCAATTTGACCCCATCCCGATGACTTATAAGGAATTGTTTCAGATTTTGTATGATCGGCATGTGGTTTCGCCGTATCACGTGACACCAATACAACCTCTTTTTCCCAAATGGTATGATACTAGTGCTCAGTGTGAGTACCATGCGGGGAATCCCAGGCATTCCATTGAGAATTATAACGTGTTTAAGAAGGTTGTCCAAGATTTGAAGATGAGGAATGTCATCAACGTTGGTGACAGTGAACAGCCGATTATAGCTCAGAATCAGTTGCCAAGCCATGCAGGGGCAGGAGTTAACGCAATTACTAAAGAAAAAAGAAAGAGAATTATAAGGAAGGTTAGTGATGTGGTATCACCCATGAGTTGGGTGTGGTGTCAGATGGTTAAGGTAGGATTGTTGAAGCCCAGTTTGATGGGTGAATAGTTTAACAGTGGAGAGGTATGTAAGTATCATAACAGTGAAAGACACAGTATTCTGCAATGTCCTGACTTCCTATCTTTGGTACAAGACATGATGGACAGTAAAGAAATTGAGTTCTTTAAAGAGATTGTTGAAGAAGAGGAAGTGGAAGTTTGTGCTTCAGAAGGATCGTCTAAAGGGGTATACAATGTTAGTTGTCCCCTAATCATTACTACCAAGAATCGATTACCTGTAAAGGTAGCTCCGAAAGTGGTTATTACACCTCCATCTCCATTCCCATATCGAGATAATAAACAAGTGCCTTGGAAATATGATTGCCAGATAGGAAATGTAACAAAAGAGAATGAGGAAGTAGATGAGGTGGGACACTTTACCAGAAGTGGTAGGTGTTATTCTCTTAATCCACCTAAAGAGTTGAGAAGAAGGTTGCGATTGATAAGGGGAAAAAGGTTGATGTGCAGATAGAAGAAGATAAGCCTGTTATCAACGAACCTATAACTGAGAGTGAAGCAATGGAATTTTTGAAGTTTCTGAAGCACAGTGAGTACAGTTTTGTGGAACAGTTACACAAGTTGCCTGCCCGTATTTCTGTTTTATCATTACTTTTGAGTTTAGAGTCCTATAGGGATGCTCTGTTAAAGGTTTTGAACCAGAATTTTGTTCCGAAAGAGTTATCCATTGAAAAGTTGGACCGGTTAGTTTCTAATATACAAGCTGATAATTTTTTATCCTTTTCTGAGGATGAGATCCCTTCCGGGATGATTGGTAGTCAGAAGGCTTTGCATATCACAGTTAAGTGTAAAGGGCATGTGTTGTCCTGGGTTTTGGTTGATAATGGTTCGGTTTTGAATGTGATACCCTTAGTGACTCTGAAGAAGCTTCCATTAGATAGTACACTTTTGAGAACCTGCCAAAGTGTGGTTCGAGCTTTTGATGGGACTAAAAGAGAAGTGTTGGGCAAGATTGATGTTCCTCTGACTATTGGTCCAACAACTTATGAAGTGGAATTTCTCGTAATGGACATTATGCCTATATACAATTGTTTGTTGGGAAGGCCTTGGATTCATCAGGCCGGTGTAGTTCCATCCACATTGCACCAGAGACTAAAATTTGTGATTGATGGAAGGTTGGTATGTATTCATGCTGAAGAGGACATTATTGCTTATGTTTCTACTACTGCTTCGTATATTGAAGTTGATGAGTAAGAAGTCGAGTGTTCTTTCAGATCATTGGAGTTTGTCAATGCCATGTTTATGGCCAAAGGCAGGAAGATACCAAAGCCTCGATTGTCAAATTGTACCAAGATGGGGCTTAAATTGACTCTTGGAAGAGGAGCGAAAGTTAGAAAGGGGTTAGGTCGATAATTGTAAGGACCGGTGAATCCAATATACCCTATTACTAAAAGAGATCGATTTGGTTTTGGGTATCAGCCTACTTCGAGGGATAAGCTAAGGGGAATTAAGAAAGGTTAGGAAATGAGAAATGCCAGATTGGCTGGTGAAGACCTTAGCTGGGAACCCATAACCTTCCCGCCGTTGAGAAATATTTTCATATCTGGGGGGCATATGTTTCAAGGGAATTCAAGGAATAATGAAGTGATGGTTGAGAAGGCCTTAGAAGATTTAGGCATTAATGTTATAAATGATGGTGAATTTGAGGAAATGAGAGCTATGGGCATTTATCCTGCACCGCCGGGCTTCGTGTTGAATAATTACACCGCGGAAGAACTGCCTGTAGTTTACAAATCTTTTACAGAGTAATGCACTGGAACTTTCTCCCTATTGTTCAGACCCTAGGGCAATAGGTGATTTTATGTAAAGGGTTAAGCTATTTGTTTTTGCTCGCTTTCAATAAAAGATGCATTTTGTTAGTTCAAAATGGCAAACAATCTCTCATGCATTCATTCATTCTTTGTTGTATATATGTATGTATTTATTCCTTTTTATTTATTTATATGGGAAAAGATCCTTCCATATGTATATATGTATATATATCTTCTCTTTCATTTTTCTTTCAGGAACTCAGATATTAATAATATGAATGCTAATGACTCTGACCCGAATATTGATTTCGAAAAGCCTATATGTCAAGGGGAAATCAAGGATTGTGATGATGATGAGGGATGCGAATTACCTTCTGAATTGCTGAAAATGGTGGAGAATAAAGATAAGCGATTCTGCCTCATAAAGAGCCTATTGAGATTTTGAATTTGGGGACAGATGAGAATAAGAGATAAATAAAGATTGGTACCACTCTGTCAGTTGGAGGACGACATGATTTGATAGAATTGCTTTGAGAATACAGGGATGTGTTTGCTTGGTCATACGAAGATATGCCAGGTTTAGATACAGAGTTGGTTGTCCATAAACTACCAATAAAGCCTAAATGTAAGCCTGTACAACAAAAACTGAGAAGAATGAGACCTGAGATGCTGCTCAAGATTAAAGAGGAAGTGAAGAAACAATTTGATGCCGGGTTTCTTAAAGTGGCTAAATATCCCGAGTGGGTGGCGAATATCGTCCCGGTACCGAAGAAGGATGGAAAATTTCGAATGTGTGTCGACTATATAGATCTCAACCGAGCTAGTCCAAAAGATAATTTTCCTTTGCCACATATAGACACTCTAGTGGATAATACTGCTGGAAATTCTTTGTTCTTTTTTATGGATGGTTTCTCTGGCTAAAATCAAATTAAGATGAACTCTGAAGATATGGAAAAAATGGCGTTCGTTACCATGTGGGGAACGTTTTGTTATAAAGTAATGCCGTTTGGATTGAAGAACGCAAGGGCAACATATCAAAGGGCCATGGTGAAATTATTTCACAACATGATGCATAGAGAAATAGAAGTTTATGTCGATGATATGATTGTCAAAGCTAAGACAGAGAAAGAACATATTAGGAATTTGAGAAAGCTCTTTAAAATACTAAGAAGATTCCAGTTAAAACTCAACCCAAATAAATGTACTTTTGGGGTGACATATGGGAAGTTGTTGGGATTTGTAGTAAACCAAAAAGGAATTGAAGTAGACCCAGATAAAGTAAAAGCTATTCAAGACTTGTCAGCCCCACGAACATAGAAAGAAGTCAGAGGATTTTTGGGGAGATTGAATTATATAGCTCGGTTTATTTCACAACTGACGGAAAAGTGTGATCCCATATTCCACCTTCTTCGCAAGAATAACTCAAGGGAATGGAGTGAGGATTGTCAAAGAGCTTTTGAAACAATGAAAAGATATTTGTCGAGTACTCCAATCTTGGCGCCACCCATCTCAGGCAAACCATTGATTCTGTATTTGTCGGTTTATGAAAATTCAATGGGGTGTGTGCTGGGGCAACGTGACCAAACTGAGAAGAAAGAAAGGGCTATCTATTATCTCAGCAAGAAGTTCACTGAATGTGAGACTAGATACTCACCCATTGAAAAGTTGTGTTGCGCTTTACTATGGGCTACCCAAAGGCTTAGGCAATATATGTTGTATCATACTACTTGGCTTATATCCAAGCTTGATCCCTTGAAATATCTAATGAGTGTGCCTACATTATCTGGAAGATTAGCTCGTTGGCATATCCTATTGTCTGAATTTGACATCCAGTATGTAAACCAGAAGGTAATTAAATGAACTGCTATAGTGGAATTCATTGCAAGCAGGGCTTCGGAAGAATATGAGTCGTTGAGTTTTGATTTCCCAGATGAGGATTTAATGTCTATTTCGGTAAAAGAAACAGTTACGTCCACTAGTAAATATTGGAAGTTGAACTTCGATGGTGCTTCAAATGCCATGGGACATGGAATCGGAGAAATTTTGGTCTCACCAGAGGGAGAACATTATCCTTTCACCAGTCGGCTTAATTTTAATTGTACAAACAATATGGCCGAGTATGAAGCTTGTGTTCTGGGTCTTAGAGCTACCATTGAACACAAAGTAAAAATGCTCAAGGTGTATGGGGATTCAGCTTTGGCAATCTACCAACTCAGGGGAGAATGGGAGACAAAATATCCTAAGCTTGTAGAATATCGTAAGTTGGTTATGGAACTTGTTGAAGAATTTGAAGAAGTAACTTTTAATTACCTCCCCAGAGAAGAGAATCAAATGGCAGATGCCTTGGCCACACTAGCAGCAACATTTAAGATGAGCGAGCATTCAAATATGTTGCCCATTGAAATGAAAGCTTATGAGTATCCAGCCTATTGTTTTAATATTGAAGATGAAGAAGATGGAAACCCCTGGTATTATGATATCTTACAATATATAAGGTATCAGAGTTATCCGGAACAAGCCACTGAGAATGATAAGAGAACCATTAGAAGAATGGCATCAAGGTATATGCTTGATGGTGAGACTCTATACAAGAAAAGTCTGGATCAGGTCTTGTTAAGGTGTGTTGACACGAAAGAAGCCAAGTTGATTCTTGAAGAAGTGCATGAGGGAATATGTGGTACCCATGCTAATGGGCATGCTATGGCTAGGCAGATTATGAGATTTGGGTATTATTGGTCAACTATGGAAACAGACTGTATCAATTATGCCCGAAAATATCACAAATGTCAGATTTATGGAGATAAGATACATACTCATCCTCATCCATTGCATGTAATGACAGCTCCGTGGCCATTCTCAATGTGGGGCATGGATGTTATTAGACAAATTTCTCCCAAAGCTTCAAATGGTCATCGCTTCATTTTGGTAGCCATAGATTACTTCACCAAGTGGGTAGAAGCATCTTCTTATGAAAATGTTACTCAGTCGACAATATGCAAATTCTTAAAAAAGGAGATCATTTGTAGATATGGTTTACCAGAGAGAATTATCTCCGATAATGTGTTGAATTTAAACAATAAGATGATGGATCCGGTCTGTAAGCAATTCAAAATATAGCATCATAATTCTACCACTTATCGCCTGAAGATGAATGGGGTAGTAGAGGCGGCTAATAAGAACATCAAGAGGCTCATAGAGAAGATGACTGAGACCTATAAGGATTGGCATGAGAAGTTGTCATTTGCTTTGTTTGCCTATCGAACTGCAGTACGGACATCAACTGGGGCAACTCCATTTTCTCTGGTATATGGGATTGAAGTTGTCTTACCTGTTGAGTTGGAAATTCCCTCACTTCGGATTTTGTCAGAGGTAAAGCTAAATGAGGCAGAATGAGTACATGCTAGGTATGACCAATTGAATTTGATTGAAGAAAAGAGATTAAAAGCTATTTGTCATGATCAGATGTACCAGAAACATATGATACGAGCACATGGTAAGAAAGTTCGCCTTCGAGAATTCCATGAAGGAGATTTGGTGCTTAAAAGGATTTTGCATGTTCAGAAGGATTTCCGAGGAAAATGGAGGCCCAATTGGGAAGGACCTTATGTTGTCAAGAAAGCCTTTTCTGGGGGAGCTCTAGTCTTAACCAAAATGGACGGATCGAAATTACCCTATCTAGTGAATTCCGACGCTGTTAAGAGATATTTCGCTTAAAAAAGAAAAAATGATGAAAAAAGAAAAAGAGAAAAATGAAAAAATGAAAAAAATGAAAAAAATGATAAAAATGATGAAAAATGATGGAAAATGATGAAAAAAATGAAAAGAGAAAAAGAGAAAAATAGAAAATGGGAAAATGGAAGAAAAAAGAAAAGAAAAAATGATGAAAAAAGGAAAAGAAAAAGAAATAAAAGGGGGGTTCAAGATGAAAATCCGCAAAGGGCATCTTAAAACCAAAGGAGGTCTCAAGTTGAAAACCCACAAAAGGCGACTTGAGTTTTGTTTAAATTCAGAATTTGTGCATGGTGAAGGTTCTGAATTGATTTTGGAAGTGGAAAGAGCTCATGATATGGGTAGTAACAATGACAGTTGGCGATCAGGGTTGAGACTAAAGATTAATGAGTCTCGATTGAAACAACCAGGAGAGAAATTGAATGCACATGAGATTCAATATTGGTTTAGGGCATCCAATGATGGAGATTTGGGAGTTTAGAAGTAGCTTCACACTCTTAAGCATCATCATAATTTTGGAAATCCTTTGTAGTTACCTAAAAATTCTCTGCATTATATAAATAAAGAGATATCTTTTCTTGTTAATTTCCCTTTTGCAAACATCTTATTTTGAAAAGTTAAAACATATAGCTTAACTTGAAGTACATAAGATAATTTTGTATTATTGTGCAAAAGGTTTTGGAAAATACAGGTATTCTGAAGCTGACAATGGTTTAAACATGTAAGCTTGTGTGGCTACGTGAAACTAAAACCTTGGACTTCATAGAAAATCTCAACCATTAAAAGATGACCCAAAGAGATTGTCATTTATCAAGAAGTTGGTCATGGGTACTAGTGGGTTTCAAGAAAGAAAGAAGTCAAGGTCCTATTAAACCGAAGGATATGGTATTGAGATTCTCAACTGGGGTGAACTAGTCAAATGTTATATGCCCAAGACGAAACCGAGTTCCAATGAGATCAAAATGAGATGGTGTTCTTTAGAAGAAGAAAATGCATTAAATTGCATAATTGCATATATTTAGGCATGAATAGGATCATGGCATTCATAATTGCATGATGACTTAAGCATTTACAGGTTTCCCAAAGATAGTTGAAGATTGAAGATATTGAAGCATTGAGATAAAGATAACTAGTTTTGACATCTTGAAAAGAATGATGTTTAGAAGAAAACTAAGCCAAAGTAGATTCACGTATCCAATGGCTTCCAGACAAGTTTTCGCGATGGAGATGGATTTTCAGAAATTTTCTCAAATTCTAAATTTTTTAGTATAAAATTTTTCAAACATACATTAATGATTGGTAATGTTTGATTTTCAGGTTGGACCTTCGAAACAGGTAAATCTTAAGCCTTCACGAAAGAGCAGTGAAGCAATTCAAACTTAAGCCTTCACGGAAGAGTAGTGAAGCAAATCATCTATAAGCCTTCATGGAAAAGTAGTGAAGCAAACTCGTTTGTTGAAGATTGAGTCCTATACTCTTTGAAGGAATAGGGAGCGGACAAGTTCGTTGAAGATTGTTCAAATACCATACTCTCTGAAGAAATAGGGAGCGGACACGTTTGTTGAAGATTGTTCGAGTTCTATACTCTCTGAATGAATAGAGAGCGGACCCGTTTATTGAAGATTGTTCGAGTCTTATACTCCCTGAACGAATAGGGAGCAGACACGTTTGCTGAATATTGTTCGAGTCTTATACTCCTTGAATGAATAGGGAACAAAAACGTTTGCTGAATATTGTTCGAGTCTTATACTCCCTGAATGAATAGGGAGCAGACTCATCATTCGAAGATTTCTCAAGTTTCATTTATCCCGAAGGAACAGTGGAGTGCTTTAATCTTTTAAAGTTTTCAGGACCAGACAAAATCAATCATCTTTTGATTTTTCCTCTATTCTCGTTACACGACAATGAGCAAAGAGGGGTAGCTGTAGATACTCAATTTGTCTGGGGCTAAATTTAAGCCCAACGATCCAGCAGAGTATTCACCATTTCACGTGAGGATTCCCTACAACAAATGGAAATTTTTTTTAGCCATGAAGGATAATTGGTAAGTTATCAGAAGTTACCAATAAGATCGGGGTCCATTATTATGGGCAGAAAAAAAACTGTAAAAGGGTTAAAGGGGTTAGTATTAACAAGAACAAAACCAGAAAAAGGAAAGAATTTAGGAGGTATTTCTTTCATTTTGTTTATTTTCCAGTAGAGATTTATATGTGTGTGTGTGTGATTTTTGTTTGAAATGAGAATAAGGGTCAGAAGCTTACCGAGTCTACTTGAGTCATCGTAGTTGACCATGGCTTTTGAGGAAAGGCCTTCGGCTGTTGGAAGAGGAAAGGAGAGGTAGCCGTGAGTCCTTAGGCGTGGATTTAGGATTTTAGATCGGAGTAAAGAGTGAAATACTTACCTCATCGATTCGGGTCCTTCATTACAGGTAACCACCGCGGTGGTGGTCGGAGATGTAAATCGTGCCCATATAGGGCATTTAGTGGCATTAATCGTAGTATTTGGGGTAGTGATTGAGCAAAGGGCTGGGCTAGCATGGGACAATGGTGAGCGGCATTCATGTGAGTTTGATAGAAAAAGGTTGAGAGATGAGTGGCAGATGTGAGGTTAGTATAGGTTTAATTATTTAGTTAGGTTTTATATTATTAGTTTTGGGTAAATTAGCTTTTAGCCACTGAAGCTTAGGGTAAAATTCAGTTTTAGGCCCTTTTTATATTTTCTAAATTCTAGATTTTACTTCTCTATTTTTGAGCCTTCTGTTCTAGTCCCTCCTGCTTTTCAGCGTTTATGCATGTTCCTTTTGTTAATACGAATAAGGTGTAATTACATTAAAATATATATAGGTAATATGCTACATGTATTTGTATGTATTGTTTTTTTGGATTTTTATGTCTTATATGTTGCATGATGTTTGTTGTTTAAGTATTAAAGGCCATATATACGCAAAAAAAAAATTATGCTTTAGTTCCTTAATATTTCCTATGTTTTTACATTCAATTCACAAATGCATGTTTTAAATCTGTTTTAGTTTAACGCTTATTTTATATTGTGATTACGAATTAGTTTGTTAAGATTTTCTTCATGGTTATTAATTTTAATTATATTTGTACTGTTGATTTCGGTGTACTTAGATTACTTTATCTGCTAGATTCAGTCCTTAAATTTAAATTTCTTTTATTTTAGTCCATTGTTAGGATTGCTTTCTTTAATTATTTGTTTATGTTTATTTTGAACATTGATAAATGCATGTATGTATAAGTGTGAGAATGATTTATTTATGGTATGCATGGCCTTTTTATTTATTTTGCACAATTTGTATGATACCTTCATGTGCATAACTCGACTTATAAATACATAATCGGACTAAGGGTAATACCCTTTTAATTTAAAATTGTTTTAAGTGGGTTGTCATAACGTATTTGGGGTCCGCTTTTAATGATTTTAAAATAAAAGTGTATCCCATTAGTGACGCCTAAAAATTGATCCATCACTTTAAAATTTGAGAATGGAAGAAAAAGAAATGTTCGGGTATTTAAATTTATCGAGAAAAGGTTGTTATAGCTTTTAAGATCTGGTTTCGATATTTGTAAATAATCAAACATTCTTTATCTTTCTAAAACGAATCGGTAATTTTAATTTAATTCATTTGAGTGCTTTTGAATGTTTTTAAATTTACATCTTTGTTTTATGGGATCAAAAATCAAATTAAGTTCGAATTTGTAAAGTTCATTGCAAAGACGTTAATTAATCGACTAGGTACCGATTTAGGGCATTGTGGGGGTGTTAATTCTTCCCCACACAAAACCGACTCCCGAACTCATTTTTTGTTAACGCATACCTCAATTTGTTGTTTTAATTAAAATTAATTTTTCTATTTTATTTAAAATGACAAAACGTTTTTGGGTGCCCAATCACACCCTAATCAAAGATTGGTGGTGACTCTTCGAACCGTATTTTTTCGATCGTAAAGGAAATCCAAATTTTTTTGAAACGAGGTCTTTTAAATTGCATTTGTTTTTAAATCAAAAAGAGGATAATTAAGAATTAATGTGGTTTTCAAAATCTCACTTTTTCTCATTTAAAAAAAAAAAAATCTTTTCGACAGATATCATGTGGTTAGGCTTTTTTTCGAATGACAAGGCATATGGGTAGATATCATGTTGGGTAGGATCTACTAAAACATGTTTGCGTAGCTAGAATGTGAGGGTAGGTTTTATTTAATGATTACGATATTTATTATTTTGTTGTACTAACCCATTTTGGTTTTTTGTCTACTTTATTTTAGATTTATTGCATTTGCATCTTCATGTCATCCAAAGGTGTTAATTCACAAGTGATTGACTAATAAGAAGGCTGGTTATATTGAGGCAATAAATTCTCAACCATGTAGTCAAAACCGGGAGATCCGAAGATGTTCAAATAATCCATGAAGAAGGATATCCGATGAATGAAGAAATCTGAAACTGATCGAAGAATTCCTTTAAAGGTGCAAAGGCCAAGATACTAACTCAGAAGATAGATATAGTCAGACCAAAGATGAGAAGACCCTTCGTAAAGACATGAAGACCACTTCGCATTGGAGGTAAAAGTGTAGATGTCAAGATTCCATGAAAAGACATCCGACATCATCAAAGGTGATAAAATACGCCGACAATTGTGGGGTGCAATATTAGATTCCATGAAGAGTACGACTCAAGGAAATGAAGAATCACAATTATATTTTGACTGCATGGTGTAATGAATTCTTGTTGTCTAAATGAATGTTGTTCTATAGTGGTAACTTTTGGAATTAACACCTTGTGCATTTGCACTTGCATTTGCATTCTTATTTCAAGGTACACGAAGCTAAAAAATGACATTGAACAATGGAGAAAGAATTACAAGGTACACGAAGGTCGAGCCGAGAAGTTTGCTCATGATTTACAAATTGCAGAAAGAAGGCGCAATATAGCTATTCATAATTTGGGAAAATATCAAGCCGAAAATTAGACGTTGAATTTGTCCATAGCCAACATGGAAATTTCATATCAATGCCACAAGCGGGAGAATTAAGCTGAGCTAGAAGCCAATAAAGCCAAGAACAAGAAGTGGATGAAGATTATGGATGATTGTAGTGATCATATGCAAGAACTTCATAACCACAATGACTTTCTTACAAGGAAGAATCAATAGCAGTGTCTACAGCTCCGAGAATCGGCACTCAAGATAGAGAAAAGGGGCAAATTCATGAAAGAAGCTATGACCCAAGCAAACAATGTAGCTCATAAATGGGTTGATTTAGCTGGCTTTGTAAGAGAATTGAAGAAGATTGACAACTCGACCCCCGAGCATGAGTGGAAGTTAAATTAGCTTTTGAAGGAGATAGAAAAGCTAGGAGTGAAAGCTGTCCATTATCTCTAAAAGTTTGTTTGATGGATCGAAACCTTTATGTTCAATGAAAGTTGTTTTAAGATGGTCACTCTAGAATGACACCTTTTGTATTTACATTTAGCATTTGCATTTGCATTGGATGTATGTATTTAAGCATTTTATATGCATTAATTATGAAAATACGAAAATAACTTACGAAAGATTATGTGACAGTAATAACAAGATCATTCATTCATATTGCCCCTCATCATCATGAACAAACAAATGGAAACAATGGAGCAATCTAATAAGGAATCACAAGATCAGTTACAAGAAAAGTTGGTTGGGCTACAACAAGGTACGAGGAATCAAGCATCGGGTTCTCTGCAAGGTGCATCGAATCAAATGGTCCAGGTACTGGCACTACAAGATATTGGTAAAGAGAAAATGGATGATAAAGAAAATCAATGTCATCATACTAATGCATCAAAAATAATAATCTTCCCCAGGGCATCTAACTCAAACCTAGGGATGAGCCTCGTCAATTATGAGCAATTTGAAGATGAATTCAAGTGGTTAAATAAAGCTATTAAAGATATGAAGGTCGTTAATGCCTCTCACAAGGAGTTAGAAGCTAGAGAACTCAGTTTGGTCCCTGATTTGGTCATCCCACATGAAATTAGGGTGCCTAACTTTGAGATATATGATGGCACTAGTTGCCCCTTAATTCATCTGAAAAATTTTGCAGAAAGATGGAAGGATACCTAAATGATGATAATTTACTGATTCATCGCTTGAACAGAGAACATATCAAGACATGGGTCAACCTAGCTGATGATTTTTTGGGGCAATATCGATATGTTAAAAGACTTAGCCCCAAAATGTCATGACCTTCAAAAGATAAGTATGAAAGCTACTGAGAACTTTAAAGAATATGCCCCAAGATGGAGAGGAGTGGAAGAACAAGTTCAGCCTCCTTTGCTTGAAGAAGAAATATCATGTATGTTTCACGACTCTCTCCCAGCTCCTTTCTTTGAGTTAACGCTGGGAAATTCGACGAAGGGCTTCAAGGATCTTATGATGGTTGGAGAGTTAATTAAAGATGGAATCATCAAAGGAAACTTGAAAGTCACTTCCGAACTTCTAACTGATCAAAAGGAAAAGGCTGATGAGTTGAATGTCACATCCAGAGTTCCCGCAGCCGTAAAAGAAAAGGGGTAGCAGGGTACTCGAGTCGTCCAAAGAAAGTCCCAAGCTCGAAAAATACTTTGAAAGTATTTTAAACATCTATCTCGGATCTGTATCCCCATTTGGTTAAAGCTTAATACCTCAAACCGAAGCTAATGAAATTACCACCAAACCCTTCTGCCCATAACTACGATCAAGATAGTGTCTGTGATTTTCACTTAGGGGTATTGGGGCATGCTACGGGGAATTGTAGGATGTTTAAGGAGATAGAGATGCTTGTGGAAAATGGGACGTTGACACAAGAATTGGTGAAACAGTGGATGATGAGCTCGAGTGGGGCATCAGAGCACATAATGTAGTATCCGTTTGGGACAGGTGTTGTTACATTAGATAAGTAATGGGGCATCCTAATTAGGAAGAAGTTATTTCATGAAACTTTATGTCATTTGCAACATATTGTTTGAAAATGTTTTTTTGGACTTTCTCATCAGTTTTTGTAATAATATTTAAATGAATTCATGTTACTTTAAGGATGGTGAACATTGAATCGAATTTGCAATTTGGAATCCTTTGAATATCAACTGAATTAAAAACACTTTAAATGATTAGAGTTATAAATCTTTGACAAAATGACAAGGTTGAAACCTAATAAAACAAGGACCTTGACCTTATCCCCAAAAGATACAATTAAACACCATATATTTTTATTGCAGGGACCGATATGGTCTTCTCCTCTTATAAGGAAATGAACAATAGGCTTGGTATTCAGGTATGCATAGCAGCGAACAACATGGGGCATCTTTTGTGTATGATGTTACAAAATTAACTAGATCATACTTTTGTTAATGAGGTTCAATGATGATTATGATCTTTACGGATTAAATAGTCGAGTAGGTGAATCTGATTTGGTTCAGTTGATTGGAAATTAAACTCTAACGATGAGATTTTCTGAATTTCAACAACACCTAGACTATGACAGGTTCTTCTTGAAAAGCTTAAGAAATTGGATCTGTATACCCATATTATAATATTATATGTATACAATAAAGCTTGAGTTGTCCCTCTAGAGCAATTGGTTAAACGCCCCGATTTTATAGATATAATTCAGCTAACCTGATAAAGGTGATTATATTATATGTATACAATAAAGCTGAGCTATTCCGCTAAGGCAATTGGTAATAGAGGAAACTCGAAAGCCCTAGCTTTATGAATAGATTATATTCAAACCATGACCTTGATCGGTTACTTGGCAATTCGGTGTATGCTCCACTGTGATTGTCAAGTCAAAAACTTTGTGATAAGATAAACCCTTCAGCTAGTATGATAAAGGCAAATTACAATAAAGCTGATTTCAGCTAGCCAAACAATGGCAAATTAAATAATTTTTTTAAATAAGGAGTTTTAGTAAAGATGGACTAAGAGAGTTAAGGAACACCTGTTATATTTAATTTCACACTAACACTCAGAAATTTCATTTTTAGATCGATATTTATGCACTGCCTTGGTTAGAGGAGTATACGAAGCTTGAATAAATGAAAGATTTCAGAAAACTGAAATAGAAGTGTTCTAGAAAGTCTAATAATTGATTATGCTAGTTGCGTCATTTTTTACGTATCCGATTAAAATACCAAGCCAAGAAAGAAAGGCATGTTGCGATGTTCACAATTATCAAGAAAGAAATGACATTTTGGTGGTCGAAACCTTAAAAAATAGGAAGCCAACCCCTCAATTTTGACAGTTGTCAAAGAGCTATAACCCTGAAAACATTAAAGAGCTATTGATTCTTTTGATATTCTGTGAACTCTGTTTATGATTTGATTTGATTATGATCCTGAATTAAGAGGCAATGTTTTATAAAATTCTTTCATTCTTTGATCCTTAAAATAAGAGAAAGGGGAAAAACATTTTCAAATAGGATAATTTCATATGTGAAAGGTCCTTGAAGCTGGTGAGGCTCATTGTGCCTCTATTGGAGAAGAAGAATAAGCAATGCCAGAAAATGAAGCATTCCACAATCTTGAAGCAGATGGTCTAAGAGATCAGAGTGGATGAAGAATATGAACTTATAACATTTCTTTATGACGTTGTCAATAACCTATCAAGAAGAAGATGACCTCATTATTCAGAAGGGGCACATATTACATCTTGTATAAAATGCAAGACATTTTGTTTGGAGAATTGATCACTTCTTAAGTGTTTATGACAATGTGAAGAAGCACCCTCAAACTACTTGACAACACTACTGTGTAGTGACACCAGATTGAGACCATTCAAGATTAAGATATTTTGGGCACGAAGAGAGCCATGAGTACCCACATTGGGGCATGACCAGAAACCCAGATCATGTTGAGATGACAAGATTCAGACCAATAAGACATTGAGAATGAGTCTTACAACTTGGAGTGTCAAGGGCAAACCTCGAATATTGAGTAGAGCTTAAATTGTAGAGGAAGCCGATCGAGCATCAATAAACAGCAGAGTCCTGGAAGAACAACTCTGAAAGTGTATTTGATCCAAGGACGGAAAAAAGGCATCAAGATCATATTATTGACCGCATCAAGAATTCGAGAGAGAAAACACTTCATCCGAAATGAAGACAGAAAACAAAGACCACAAGAGGATTGGGCAGATCTTTAAAAGTTGCAAATTGCTACACTGATATCTTCGTAAACCCTATAGTAAAAAGATAAAGAGGAACGAGGCTTGGTTCCCCACCTTGGAGTCAAAGGAAAACTGAACCAACATTTACACATGCATGAGAACATCATTTGCATAAAAAATGCATTGCATTGAATTCGCATTTCACACATAAACATTTGGTTTTTACAAATCTTCCAAGGAAAAAAGATTCCTGATATCCAAATCCCAACAAATCGAAGCTAGAATCTAATCCTCAAATACAAGGAATCACGTTTAGAGAGTCGAACCATAAGAGCAAGATAGGTCTCATCCAAAGAGGAAGCATTACTTTGAAATGGGGCATGTTCCCCAACCATTAGGTGGTTTTATAAGTATAAAAATGAAATACGAAAGATTTCTCATTCCAATTTGAAATTTGAAATTTTTGAAAGTAAGAACGGTTTCTTACCTAGTAAATTATTTTCAAAATTTATATGTCCTTCGGGCCATCAATAAGTCTTTCGAGCAAGATGCTTAAATCCTTCGGGTCATCTGTAAGCCTTTCGAGCAAGATGATAAGTCATTCGGGCCATCCATAAGACCTTCGGGTAGTATGTTTTCACATGTCTATTAAAAAATGAGAAATGTTTCTCATTTAAATTTGAAAATTGAAATTTTTGAAAAGTAAGAAAGGTTTCTTACCTAGTAAAATATTTCCAAAATATGATAAGTCCTTCGGGCCATTCATAAGACCTTTGGGCAAGATGTTTTCACATGTCTATCGAAATATGAGAAAGATTTCTCATTTAAATCTGAAATTTGAAATTTTTGAAAAGTAAGAAAGGTTTCTTGCTTAGTAAAATATTTTCAAAATTTATAAGTCCTTCGGGCTATCAGTAAGCCTTCCGAGCATGATGATTAAGTCCTCTGCCACATCTAAAGCCTTCACTGAAGAGTAGTAAAGCAAATCCATCATAAGTCTTCACCGAAGAGTAGTGAAGCAAATCCATGAGTAAGCCTTCCGAGCATGATGATTAAGTCCTCCGGGCCATCATAAGCCTTCACGAAAGAGTAGTGAAGCAAATCCATCAGTAAGCCTTTCGTGCATGATGATTAAGTCCTCTGGGCCATCTTAAGCCTTCACCAAAGAGTAGTGAAGCAAATCAAACTAAAGCATTCACTGAAGAGTAGTGAAGCAAATTCATCATAAGCCTTCACGGAAGAGTAGTGAAGCAAATCCATCAGTAAGCCTTCCGAGCATGATGATTAAGTCCTCCGGGCCATCTTAAGCCTTCATCGAAGAGTGGTGAAGCAAATAAATCTTAAGCCTTCACCAAAGAGTAGTGAAGTAAATCAATCTTAAGCTTCACCAAAGAGTAATGAAGCAAATCCATCAGTAAGTCTTCCGAGCATGATGATTAAGTCCTTCGGGCCATCTTAAGCCTTCACTGAAGAGTAGTAAAGAAAATCCATCTTAAGCCTTCACCAAAAACTAGTGAAGCAAATCAATCTTAAGCCTTCACCGAAGAGTAGTGAAGCAAATCGTTCTCGAGTCCGACTTCCCCAGCAGAAACGGTGGAGCTGATCCCATATCAAATTTTTAAAGCAAGGAGATGGAATTGGATGAAACGAGTTGTCTTTCTTTTATCTTTGCCCTATTCTTGTTAACACAAGAATGAGCAAAGAGGGGCTACTGTAGACACCCATTTTTTCCAAGATATAATAATAATAATTATTATATTATTAATATTATTAATATTATTAATATTGTTTATTATGTTTTACAGGCCCAACAATTACCCTGAAGCCCAAAAAAGCCCAAGAAGCAGTTCTAAATATCAACTCAATTACAAGATGTTGGTTCAAGCCCAAGACCCAGATCCAGACCCGATTACAAGATCCGACCATCCACCCACCAGAGATGTTGTGTGATTCACTACTACTTTCATCTGCGTAAATTAGGCTGCCAATCATGGCATCCATTGAAGCTGATATAACAAAAAAATATAAGCAAAATCAACAAACAAATTAGCCACCAAAGTCAAAGAGTTTCGACAAGCCTTTACCTAAACCTTTGAAATAAAACATAAATCCCAAAAATTACGAGGTTAAACATACCTGATTAAGCATTAATACAAGGAAAATGGTGGATTCAAAGCAACCATAAATATGAGGGGACCATTCAAGAAGGGAGTTTTTCATGAACAAGAGAAGGGGAACGAAGCAGAAAGAACACAAAAAACAAAAAAAACACTGAAGAGCTGTCCATCAGCCACAAAATCAGAAATCAATCGAAATCATCAAGAAAAAGAAAAACATAAGCCATGACAAATTGATATGAAGGAAGTCTTGTAATTGGGTATTAAACCACATAAAGCAATCGAAATCATCAAGAAAAAGAAAAACATTAGCCATGACAAATTGATATGAAGGAAGTCTTGTAATTGGGTATTAAAACCCAGAAAGCATTTGTAAAAGAGATCCTATTCTTTTCGGCAAGAAAGCAATTCAAAATTAGGTCCCATCTGTTTGATATTTCTCACTATTTTGTGTGTGTTTACAGTATGAATACGAGTAAGTAAAAAAATAGAAGAGTTTTTTCTTACTTGTTTTCTTTCGAAACTTGTCATTGGGTAAACGTTATTCGTCTGGGGTTTTCATCGAGTATAAAGGAGCCGAGAGCAGGAGTATTAGGTTGGAAGTGTCAGGTTCCATAGGTTTAGATCAAAGTAAATAAAAATGAAAAAATGAGACTTTTGTTGAATCGAACTTCAACCATTAAAACATATGAGAAAATCATAAAAAAATAGAAAGTGGAAAGAATTTAAGAATAGAAGGTTTACCTTGGGGGTGCAGCCCTCGACGAGTGTAGCTCGGTGATCACCGGCTTTGAGAGAAAAGTGAGGGAAGAAGATGTTAATGGTGTGGTTATGAGAGTTTTAAGGATGTGTCTAGGTTCCTTATCAGAACCGTTGAACGATGGTGGCCGGTTAACTCCAAGGAGTTTCACGATGGCAGAACGCTGGTGAGTGGCGATGGAGCGGCGGCTAATTCCTTCTCTGGTGTCGAGCAGCGTTGTGAAGATGAAAGAGAGAGGCGCGTTTTGTTAGGGGAGAAGCTGAGTTGAGAGTAAAATAGGGTAAACATTATACCCTAAATATTACCTATATACGATGAACTATGCATCGTCGTTTAGGCAGCGATCAAAATTGTAGTGTTTCAATAACTGTTAACTTGTGTTTTGTGGAGGGGTAAACTCTTTGGCTGATCCTTTGATTTTTGAAGTATTTAATTCGGGTCCTTAAGTTTTTAGTTTCTGATTGTAGCTCCTAAGTTTCAAGCGCATCTCATTTCAGTCCCTAATTATAGGTTTATATGTTTATAATTTTGTCCTTGTATTTTATGCGCATTAAATTTTAGTCCCACATGTTTATTTAATTTATGTTGTTTAGACATTAGGATTCTATATTTTGCATGTTCCTTTTTAGTCCTAAAGGTTGATTTATTTATTTAGACATTTGACTATTTAATTTTTACATGTTACTACCTAATCATGTATATATTAGGTTTATTCTGGTTTTAAATTTTAATCTTTTGTAGTATTTTTTTAGTATTCAATAGGGTAATATTAATATTTATATCTTAATTATTATTTTGTTTACATTCAAGATAATTAAGTTTTATTTAGTCCTTATTTTAATAAATACAATTTTTTTCTAAAATTTGTATTTATAGATGTTATGTTTTCATTGGTTATTTTTATGTCACTTTCGTACATTACATATTAATATATATACATAAGTTATAATGTATATAATTTGTGGTATTCAAATATTATTGCATAATAATTTTTCAAATATTATTTATTAATTAAATAAGTTTTTTTAATTAATTTTTGTATGTTAACCTCACGTGCATAACTCGACATTATTACATAATTGGATAAAGGGTAATACCATTTTAATTTAAAATCGTTTTAAGTGGGTTGTCTTAACTTATTCGAGGTCCGCTTTTAACGATTTTAAAATAAAAGGGTATCCCATCAATGGCACCTAAGAAATTGACTCATCACTTTAAAATTTGGTAATGGAAGAAAAAGAAATGTTTGATTATTTAAATTTATCGAGAAAAGGTTGTTATAACTATTTAAGATCTGGTCTCGATATTTTTAAATAATCGAATATTCTTTATCTTTCTAAAGGCTGGATAATTTTAACTTAATCAATCTGGGTGTTTTTTAATATGGTGAAATTTGTATGTTGTTATTTTGTTGGGGATCATAAATTAAATTAAATTTGAATTTGTAAATTTCATTGCAAAGACATTAATTAATCGACTAGGTACCGATTTAGTGCGCTTTGGGGGTGCTAATCCTTCCCCCACGTGTAATCGACTCCTGAACTCATTTTCTGGTAACGCAGACCTCAATTTGTTGTTTTAAATAAAATTAATTTTTTATTTAAAATGACAACGTTTTTGGGTGACCAATTACACCCTAATCAAAGATTAGTGGCGACTCTTCGAACCTGTGTTTTTATAGTGAATGAATTCCCAAATTTTCGAAATGAGAGGTTTTCTAAAATCACATTACTTTTTAATTAAAAATCAATCATAAAAAGATAATTAAAAATTTGTGTGGTTTTCAAAATCTCAATTTTAAGAAAAAAACGTTTCGACAGCTTGGCGACTCGGCTGGTGAATTTTTTTGAGAGAGTCAGGCCATTAGTCGATTAATAAATTGTCTTTGCAAATAAAATTACAAGTTCGTTCTATGTTGGTTTTAGATCCCTTGTTTGGTTGTAAATAAGTTTTGTTTGCATTTTGACTCCTAATTTGTTTAACCACTAAATAGTTGTACTGATCTGTTTGCTAATGTTTTTAGATTAAATAATTGTTCAGGGTCTCGAGTTTGTTGTTCAGTGTTGTTTGCTTTGTTTTTGCTTTTCCTCACACATTGCACAGCTGCATTATCATGAAATAAGCTAAAACCCCGCTCTGTCCTATTTAAGTAGGAGTTAGAGACTACTCTCTCGTGAGGTTTTCACCTCCGCATGGGATAGTGGATCACTCCTAGAGCTCACGCCTTATGATTCTTATTAGGTTTCCACCTCCGCATGGACATAAGGAGGTGTGTTCCCTCAAAATTGAACTCGATCCCTTAAAGCCTGTGATAGGCCAGGATTGAGGGTTCTGTAGCCCAAGGGGGCACCGACAAGGATAATTCGAGAACCTATTACTCTAGAACCGAACCCGACATATAGTGAACATAGCGCCTGAATATAGGTCGAGCTTAACCCGAATCTTAAGAGTTCCGTGAGGAGGGTACACAAGGAAAAAAATTTGAGTCATTTAATTTCATTTTCTGATTAAATGTGTATGAACTAGAGACCATATGGTTAGGTTTATTTTTCAAACCAGCATGTGAATTAGATATCATGTGGTTAAGATTTTTTTTCGAATGACAAGGCACGTGGGTAGATATCATGTTGGGTAGGATCTACTAAAACATGATTGCATAGCTAGCATGTGAGGGCAGGTTTTATTTAATGATTATGATACTTATTATTTTGTTGTACTAACCCATTTTAGTTTTATGTCTATTTTATTTTGGATTTATTGCATTTGCATCTTCATGTCATCCAAAGGTGTTAATTCACAAGTGATTGACTAATAAGAAGGCTGGTTATATTGAGGCAAGAAATTCTCAACCAGGTAGTCAAAACCGGGAGATCCGAAGATGTTCAAATAATCCATGAAGAAGGACATCCGATGAATGAAGAAATCTGAAACTGATCGAAGAATTCCTTTAAAGGTGCAAAGGCCAAGATACTGACTCGGAAGATAGATATAGTCAGACCAAGGATGAGAAGACCCTTCGTAAAGACATGAAGATCACTTCGCATTGGAGGTAAAAGTGTACATGTCAAGATTCCATGAAAAGACATCCGACATCATCAAAGGTGATAAAATACGCAAACAATTGTGAGTGCAATATTAGATTCCATGAAGAGTTCGACTCAAGGAAATGAAGAATCACAATTATATTTTGACTGTATGGTGTAATGAACTCTTGTTGTCTAAATGAATGTTGTTCTATAGTGGTCACTTTTGGAATTAACACCTTGTGCATTTGCACTTGCATTTGCATTTGCATTCTTATTTCACGTTAGCTTATTAATTCATTTATTTCGCTATTGTTACCTTTTGTCATTTTGACATCTCATTTGTACTAACTAGCTTGTTATGTTGTTTTTTTCTTTGTCTGCATTGCATGATTATGACATAATCCAAAGGTGTTGATTTGTGAGTGGTCATCATAGTAAAAGGTTTTCATGATAGACAAAGGGTTTCATGATCAAGCAGGATATAACACAGCTGTGAAATATCATCCTATGAAAGCTTCAAGAATAGTGGAGAGATCTGCACCCAAAGATCACATGGTTGCGGAAGAGCAAAAGGAGATAAGAAAATTGAGAGATGAGATGTTTATGGTGATGAATAGAATAGATGCTTTGGCCAAAGGAAGTGGGACTTATAACTACAGAAAAGAAAGAGTTCGGTGAAAATAATCTTGAGGTATCAAATACGCAACAGACTACTTTAGAGCCTGATGATTCTAGCCAGTATGAGAAGCCACACACAATCATTGTTCGTATCAACAAGCTGTTTGGAAACGCTAAGGAAATAGTTGCAACTGTAGAAGTTCAGAAGGATGAAAAGAAGCCATGCGGTCAGAACTCGGTGATATTTGATAGTCTACTCCCGACATCAAGAGCAGTAAAACGGGAAACTCCAGTTTAACCCAAGGTGAGAGGTGGCTCTCGTTGTGATTTCATCCCAATATCATATAAGGAGTTGTATGATGCACTGTTAGAAGCCCGAGAGGTGGCCCTGCATTATGTGAAACCTCTGCAGTCTCCATATCCAAGTTGGTATGACGTCAATGTTCATTGTGAATATCATGATGGAGTTTAAGGACATTCTATTAAGAATTATTCTACATTCAAATGCCGAGTCCAACTTCTTCTAGATCATGGAGTATTGGAGATTGAATTGAAAGGACAACCCAGTTTGGTAACGGATTATCCTGTTGAGTTTGAACCAGAAGTGACCAAAGGTAAGGGTATCAGTGAGGGCGTCTAGGAAGAGGATTGTTTGCCAAAATATGAAGCTCAGATTCCTCATTTAAGGAGCGAAAATAATAAATTGAGCAGAGAGATAGAAGCCATGCGGGATGTTTTCCGAAGGATCAGTCAAGCCTTTAAATTTACTAGTATAGGAAATGTCCCAGATGGGTGGATAACAGGGGTCACTAAACTAAAAAATGATATTGAACAATGGAGAAAGAATTACAAGGTACACGAAGGTCGAGCCGAGAAGTTTGCTCATGATTTACATATTGCAGAAAGATGGCACAATATAACTATTGATAATTTGGGAAAATATCAAGCAAAATATTAGACGCTGAATTTGTCCGTAGCCAACATGGAAATTTCATATCAATGCCACAAGATAGAGAATGAAGCTGAGCTAGAAGCCACTAAAGCCAAGAACAAGAAGTGGATGAAGATTATAGATGATTGTAGTTATCATATGCAAGAACTTCATAACCATAATGAATTTCTTACAAGGAAGATTCAACAGCAGTGTCTACAGCTCCGTGAATTGGCACTCAAGATAGAGAAAAGGGGCAAAGTCAAGAAAGAAGCTATGACCCAAGCAACCAATGTGGCTCACAAATGGGTTGATTTAGCTGGCTTTGCAAGAGAATTGAAGCAGATTGACAACTCGACCCCCGAGCATGAGTGGAAGTGAAATTGGCTTTTGAAGAAGATAGAAAAGCTATGAGTGAAAGTTGTCCATTATCTGTAAAAGTTTGTTTGATGGACCGAAACCTTTGTGTTCAATGAAAGTTATTTTAAGACGATCACTCTAGAATGACACCTTTTGTATTTACATTTAGCATTTGCATTGGATGTATGTATTTAAGCATTTTATATGCATTAATTATGAAAACACGAAAATAACTTATGAAAGAATATGTTACAGTAATAACAAGATCATTCATTCATACTGCTCCTAATCATCATGAACAAACAAATGGAAACAATAAAGCAATCTAATAAGGAATCACAAGATCAGTTACAAGAGCAGTTGGTCGGGCTACAACAAGGTACGAGGAATCAAACATCGGGTTCTCTGCAAGGTGCATCGAATCAAATGGTCCACGTACTGCCACCACAAGCTATTTGTAAAGAGAAAATGGATGATAAAGAAAATCAATGTCATCATACTAATGCATCAAAAGTGATAATCTGCCCCAGGGCATCTAACTCAAACCCAGGGATGAGCCTCGTCAATTATGAGCAATTTGAAGATGAATTCAAGTGGTTGAATAAAACTATTAAAGATATGAAGGTCGTAAATGCCTCTCCCAAGAATTTAGAAGCTAAAGAACTCAGTTTGGTCCCTGATTCGATCATCCCACATGAATTTAGGGTGCCTAATTTTGAGATATATGATGGAACTAGTTGCCCCTAATTCATCTGAAAATATTTTGCAGAAAGATGGAATGATACCTAAATGATGATAATTTGCTGATTCATTTCTTCCATTAAATCCTTGCTGGGCCAGCTGTAGTATGGTGTAATTGCTTGAACAGAGAGCAGATCAAGACATGGGTCAACCTAGCTAATGATTTTCTGGGGCAATATCGATATGTTAAAGACTTAGCCCCAAAACATCATGACCTTCAAAAGATAAGTATGAAAGATACTAAGACTTTAAAGAATATGGCCTAAGATGGAAAGAAGTGACAGCACAAGTTCAGCCTCATTTGCTTAAAGAAGAAATATCATGTATATTTCACGACTCTCTCCCAGCTTCTTTCTTTGAGTTAACGCTGGGAAATTCGATGAAGGGCTTCAAGGATATTATGATGGCTAGAGAGTTAATTGAAGATGCAATCAACAAAGGAAACTTGAAAGTCACTTCCAAACGTCCAACTAATCAAAAGGAAAAGGCTGATGAGGTGAATCAATGTCACATTCAAAGCTCCCGCAGCCGTAAAAGAAAAGGGCCAGCAGGGTACTCGAGTCATCCAATGAAAGTCCGAAGATCGAAAAATACTTTGAAAGTATTTCAAACGTCTATCTCGGATCTGTATCCCCATTTGGTTAAAGGTCAATACCTCAAACCGAAGCTAATGAAATTACCACCAAACCCTTCTGCCCATAACTACGATCAAGATAGTGTCTGTGATTTTCACTTAGGGGTATTGGGGCATGCTACGGGGAATCGTAGGATGTTGTTTAATGAGATAGAGATGCTTGTGGAAAATGGGACATTGGCACAAGAATTGGTGAAACAGTGGATGATGAGCTTGAGTGGGGCATCAGAGCACATAATGTAGTATCGTTTGGGTCAGGTGTTGTTACATTAGATGAGTAATGGGGTATCCTAATTAGGAAGAAGTCATTTCATGAAACTTTATGTCATTTGCAACATCTCGTTTGAACATGTTTTTTTGGACTTTCTTATAAGTTTTTGTAATGATATTTAAATGAATTCATGTTACTTTAAGGATGGTGAACATTGAATCGAATTTGCAATTTGGAATTCTTTGAATATCAACTGAATTAAAAACACTTTAAATTATTAGAGTTATAAATCTTTGACAAAATGACAAGGTTGAAACCTAATAAAACAAGGACCTTGACCTTATCCCCAGAAGATACGATTGAACACCATATATTTTTATTGCAAGGACCGATATATCCTTCTCATCTTATAAGAAAATGGACAATAGGCTTGGTATTCATGTATGCATAGGAGTGGACAACATGGGGCATCTTTTGCGTATGATGTTACAAAACTGAATATATCACACTTTTGTTAATGAGGTTCAATGATAATTATGATCTTTACGGATTAAATAGTCTAGTAGGTGAATCTGATTTGGTTCAGTTGCTTGGAAATTAAACTCTAACGATGAGATTTTCTGACTTTCAACAACACCTAGACTATGACAGGTTCTTCTTAACAAGCTTAAGAAATTGGATCCGTATACCCAGATTATAATATTATATGTATACAATAAAGCTTGAGCTGTCCCTCTATAGCAATTGGTTAAACGCCCCGGCTTTATGGATATAATTCAGCTAGCCTGATAAGGTGATTATATTACATGTATACAATAAAGCTGAGCTATTCCGCTAAGGCAATTGGTTATAAAGGAAACTCGAAAGTCGTGGCTTTATAAATAGATTATATTCAAACCATGACCTTGATCGGGTACTTGGAAAATTCGGTGAATGCTCCACAGTGATTTTCAAGTCAAAGACTTTGTGATAAGATGAACCTTTAAGCTAGCCTGATAAAGGCAAATTACAATAAAGCTGATTTCAGCTAGCCAAACAATGGCAAATTAAATAAATTTTTTAAATAAGGAGTCTCAATAAAGATGGACTAAGGGAGTTAAGGAACACCTGTTATAGTCAATTTCACACGAGCACTCAGAAATTTCATTTTTAGATCGATATTTATGCGCACTACCTTGGTTAGAGGAGTCTACGAAGCTTGAATAAAAGGAAGATTTCAGAGAACTGAAATTTCTCTGAAAAAGAAGTGTTATAGAAAGTCTAGTAATTGATTATGCTAGTTACATCATTTTTTACGCATCTGATTAAAATACCAAGCCAAGAAAGAAGGGCATGTTGCGATGTTCACAATGATCAAGAAATAAATGACATTTTGGTGGTCGAAACATTAGAAAATAGGAAGCCAACCCCTCAATTTTGACACTTGTCAAAGAGCTATAACCCTAAAAACATTAAAGAGCTATTGATTCTTTTGATATTTTGTGAACTCATGTTTATGATTTGATTTGATTGTGAGCCTGAATTAAGAGGCAATGTTTTATAAAATTCTTTCATTCTTTGATCCTTAAAATAAAAGAAAGGGTAAAAACATTTTCAAACATGATAATTTCATATGTGAAAGGTCCTTGAAGCTAGTGAGGCTCATTGTACCTCTATTGGAGAAGAAGAATAACCAATGCCAAAAAATGAAGCATTCCACAATCTTGAAGTAGATGGTCTAAGAGATCAGAGTGGATGAAGAATATGAACTTGTAACATTTCTTTATGACGTTGTCAATAACCTATCAAGAAGAAGATGACCTCATTATTCAGAAGGGGCACATATTACATCTTGTATAAAATGCAAGACATTTTGTTTGGAGAATTGATCACTTCTTAAGTGTTTATGACAATGTGAAGAAGCACCCTCAAATTACTTGAAAACACTACTGTGTAGTGACACCAGATTGAGACCATTCAAGATTAAGATATTTTGGGCACGAAGGGAGCTATGAGTACCCACATTGGGGCATGACCAGAAACCCAGATCATGTTGAGATGACAAGATTTAGACCAATAAGACATTGAGAATGAGTCTTGTAACTTGGAGTGTCAAGTGAAAACCTCGAATATTGAGTAGAGCTTAAATTATAGAGGAAGTCGGTCGAGTATCAATCGATAACAGAGTCCTGGAAGAACAACTCTGAAAGTGTAATTGAGCCAAGGTCAGAAAAAAGGCATCAAGATCATATTATTGACCGCATGAAGAATTCGAGAGAGAAAACACTTCATCCAAAATGAAGACAGAAAACAAAGACCACAAGAGGATTGGGCAGATCTTTAAAAGTTGCAAGCTGCTACACTGATATCTCTGTAAACCCTAGAGAAGAAAGATCAAGAGGAATGAAGCTTCGTTCCCCACCTTGGAGTCAAAGGAAAACTGAATCAACATTTACACATGCATGAGAACATCATTTGCATAAAAAATGCATTGCATTGCATTCGCATTTCACACATAAACATTTGGTTTTTACAAATCTTCCAAGGAAAAAAGATTCATGATATCCAAATCCCAATAAATTGAAGCTAGAATCTAAACGTCAAACACAAGGAATCACGTTTAGAGAGGCAAACCTGAAGAACAAAAAAGGTCTCATCCACAGAGGAAGCATTACTTTGAAGTGGGGCATGTTCCTAAACCATTAAGTTGTTTTATAAGTATAAAAATGAAATGAGAAAGATGTGTAAATCCTTCGGGCAATCAATAAGTCTTTCGAGCATGATGCTTAAATCCTTCGAGTCATCTGTAAGCCTTTCGAGCAAGATGATAAGTCCTTCGGGCCATCCATAAGACCTTCGGGTAGGATGTTTTCACATGTCTATTAAAAAATGGGAAATGTTTCTCATTTAAATATGAAAATTGAAATTTTTGAAAAGTAAGAAATGTTTCTTACCTAGTAAAATATTTCCAAAATATGATAAGTCATTCGGGACATTCATAAGACCTTTGGGCAAGATGTTTTCACATGTCTATCGAAATATGAGAAAGGTTTCTCATTTAAATCTGAAATTTGAAATTTTTGAAAAGTAAGAAAGGTTTCTTCCTTAGTAAACTATTTCCAAAATTTATAAGTCATTCGGGCTATTAGTAAGCCTTCCGAGCATGATGATTAAGTCCTTCGGACCATCTAAAGCCTTTACTGAAGAGGAGTGAAGCAAATTCATCATAAGTCTTCACCGAAGAGTAGTGAAGCAAATCCATCAGTAAGCCCTCTGAGCATGATAATTAAGTCCTCCGGGCCATCATAAGCCTTCACAGACGAGTAGTGAAGCAAATCCATCAATAAGCCTTTCGAGCATGATGATTAGGTCCTCTGGGCCATCTTAAGCCTTCACCAAAGAGTAGTGAAGCAAATCAATCTAAAGCCTTCATCGAAGATTAGTGAAGTAAATTCATCATAAGCCTTCACGGAAGAGTCATGAAGCAAATCCATCAGTAAGCCTTCCAAGCATGATGATTAAGTCCTCCGGGCCATCTTAAGGCTTCACCGAAGAGTGGTGAAGTAAATAAATCTTAAGCCTTCACCAAAGAGTAGTGAAGGAAATCAATCTTAAGCCTTCACCGAAGTGTAGTGAAACAAATCCATCAGTAAGTCTTTAGAGCATGATGATTAAGTCATCCGGGCCAACTTAAGCCTTCACCGAAGAGTAGTGAAGTAAATCCATCTTAAGCCTTCACCAAAAAGTAGTGAAGCAAATCAATCTTAAGCCTTCACCGAAGAGTAGTGAAGCAAATCGATCTCGAGTCTGACTTCCCAAGCAGAATGGGCAGAGCGAATCCCATATCAAATTTTTAAAGCAAGGAGATGGAATTGGACGTAAACACGTTGTCTTTTTTTTATCTTTTCCCTATTCTTGTTAACACAATAATGAGCAAAGAGGGCAACTGTAGACACCAGTTTTGTCCAGGATATAATAATAATTATTATTATATTATTAATATTGTTTATTATATTTTACAGGCCCAACAATTACCCTGAAGCCCAACAAATCCCAAGAAGCAGTTACAAATATCAACTCAATTACAAGATGTTGGTTCAAGCCCAAGACCCATATCCAGACCCGGTTACAAGATCTGACCCACCACCCACCAGAGATGTTGTGTGCTTCACTGCTACTCCCATCTGCGTGAATGAGGCTGCTAATCATGGCATCCATTGAAGCTGATATAACAAAAAAATATAAGCAAAATCTACAAACAAATTAGCCACCAAAGTCAAAGAGTTTCGACAACCCTTTACCTAAACCTTTGAAATAAAAAATAAATCTAAAAAATTACGGGGTTAAACGTACCTGATTCAGTACTAATACAAGGAAAATGGTGGATTCAAAGCAACCATAAATATGGAGGGACCATTCAAGCAGGGAGTTTTTCATGAACAAGAGAAGGGGAACGAAGCAGAAATAACACAAAAAATGAAAAAACACTGGAGAGCTTTCCATCAGTCAGAAAACCAGAAATAAACTGAAATCATCAAGAAAAAGAAAAACATCAGCCATGACAAATTGATATAAAGGAAGTCTTGTAATCGGGTATTAAACCCCATAAAGCATTTGTAAAAGAGATCCTATTCTTTTTGGGAAGAAAGCAATTCAAAATTAGGTCCTATCTATTTGATATTTCTCACGGTTTTCTGTGTGTTTACAGTATGAATACGAGTAAGTAAAAAAATAGAAGAGTTTTTTCTTACTTGTTTTCTTTCAGGTCTTGTCATTGGGTAATCGTTATTCGTCTGGGGTTTTCATCGAGTGTAAAGGAGCCGAGAGCAGGGGTTGATATCGTCCGAGCCTTAGGAGTATTAGGTATGCAGTGTCGAGTTCCATAGACTTAGATCGAAGTAAATAAAAAAAAGAAAAAAATGAGACTTTTGTAGAATCGAACTTCAACCATTAAAAAATACCAGAAAATCATTAAAAAATAGAAAGTGGAAAGAATTTAATAATAGATGGTTTACCTTGGGGGCGCAGCCCTCGTCGAGTATAGCTCGGTGATCACCGGCTTTGAGAGAAAAGTGAGGGAAGAAGATGTTAATGGTGTGGTTATGAGAGTTTTGGGGATGGGTCTAGGTTCCTTATCAGAACCGTTGAACGATGGTGGCCGGTTAACTCCAAGGAGTTTCACGATGGCAGAACGCTGGTGAGTGGCGATGGAGCGGCGGCTAATTCCTTCTCTGGTGTCGAGCAGCGTTGTGAAGATGAAAGAGAGAGACGCGTTTTGTTAGGGGAGAAGTTGAGTTGAGAGTAAAATAGGGTAAACATTATACCCTAAATATTACCTATATGCGATGAACTATGCATCGTCGTTTAGGCAGCGATCAAAATTGTAGTGTTTCAATAACTCTTAACTTGTGTTTTGTGGAGGGGTAAACTCTTTGGTTGATCCTTTGATTTTTGAAGTATTCAATTTGGGTCCTTAAGTTTTTAGTTTCTGATTGTAGCTCCTAAGTTTCAAGCGCATCTCATTTCGGTCCCTAATTGTAGGTTTATATGTTTATAATTTTGTCCTTGTATTTTATGCGCATTAAATTTTAGTCCCACATGTTTATTTAATTTATATTGTTTAGACATTAGGATTCTATATTTTGCATGTTCCTTTTTAGTCCTAAAGGTTGATTTATTTATTTAGACATTTGACTATTTAATTTTTACATGTTACTACCTAATCATGTATATATTAGGTTTATTCTGGTTTTAAATTTTAATCTTTTGTAGTATTTTTTTAGTACTCAATAGGGTAATATTCATATTTATATCTTAATTATTATTTTGTTTACATTCAAGATAATTAAGTTTTATTTAGTCCTTATTTTAATAAATACAATTTTTTTCTAAAATTTGTATTTATAGATGTTATGTTTTCATTGGTTATTTTTATGTCACTTTCGTACATTACATATTAATATATATGCATAAGTTATAATGTATATAATTTTTAGTATTCAAATATTATTGCATAATAATTTTTCAAATATTATTTATTAATTAAATAAGTTTTTTTAATTAATTTTTGTATGTTAATCTCACGTGCATAACTCAAAATTATTACATAATTGGATAAAGGGTTATACCCTTTTAATTTAAAATCGTTTTAAGTGTGTTGTCTTAACTTATTCGAGGTCTGCTTTTAACGATTTTTAAATAAAAAGGGTATCCCATCAATGGCACCTAAGAAATTGACTCATCACTTTAAAATTTGGTAATTGAAGAAAAAGAAATGTTTGACTATTTAAATTTATCGAGAAAAGATTGTTATAACTATTTAAGATCTGATCTCGATATTTTTAAATAATCGAATATTCTTTATCTTTCTAAAGGCTGGATAATTTTAACTTAATCAATCTGGGTGTTTTTTAATATGGTGAAATTTGTATGTTGTTATTTTGTTGGGGATCATAAATTAAATTAAATTTGAATTTGTAAATTTCATTGCAAAGACATTAATTAATCGACTAGGTACCGATTTAGGGCGTTGTGGGGGTGCTAATCCTTCCCCCACGGGTAACCGACTCCCAAACTCATTTTATGGTAACGCATACCTCAATTTGTTGTTCTAATTAAAATTAATTTTTATTTAAAATGATAACATTTTTGGGTGCCGAATCACACCCTAATCAAAGATTGGTGGCGACTCTTCGAACCTGTGTTTTTATCGTGAATGAATTCCAAAATTTTTGAAACGAGAGGTTTTCTAAAATCACATTACTTTTTAATTAAAAATCAATCATAAAAAAGATAATTAAAAATTGGTGTGGTTTTCAAAATCTCGCTTTTAAGAAAAAAACGTTTCGACAGCTTGGCGACTCTGCTGGGGAATTTTTTTTTAGAGAGTCAAGCCATTAGTTGATTAATAAATTGTCTTTGCAAATAAATTACAAGTTCGTTCTAAGTTGGTTTTTGATCCCTTGTTTGGTTGTAAATAAGTTTTCTTTGCATTTTGACTCTTAATTTGTTTAACCATTAAATAGTTGTACTGATCTGTTTGCTAATGTTTTCAGATTAAGTAACTGTTCAGGGTCTCGAGTTTTTTGTTCAGTGTTGTTTGCTTTGTTTTCGCTTTTCCTCGCACACTGCACAGTTGCATTATCATGAAATAAGCTAAACCCACGCTCCATCCTATTTAAATAGGAGTTAGAGACTACTCTCTCGTGAGGTTTTCACCTCCTCATGGGATAGTGGATCACTCCTAGAGCTCATGCCTTATGATCCTCGTTATGTTTTCACCTCTGCATGGACATAAGGAGGTGTGTTCCCTCAAAATTGAACTCGATCCCTTAAAGCATGTGATAGGCCAAGATTGAGGGTTCGGTAGCCCAAAGGGACACCGATAAGGACAATTCAAAACCTATTACTCTAGAACCGAACCCAGCATATTGTGAACATAGCACCTGAATATAGGTCGAGCTTAACCTGAATCTTAAGAGTTCCGTGAGGAGGGTATACAAGGAAAAATAATTTGAGTCATTTAATTTCATTTTTTGATTAAATGTGTGTGAACTAGGGATCATACGGTTAGGTTTATTTTTCAAACCAACATGTGAATTAGATATCATGTGGTTAGGATATTTTTCGAATGACAAGGCATGTGGGTAGATATCATGTTGGTTAGGATCTAGTAAAACATGATTGCATAGCTAGCATGTGAGGGTAGGTTTTATTTAATGATTATGATACTTATTATTTTATTGAACTAACCCATTTTTGTTTTATGTTTATTTTATTTTGGTTTTATTGCAATTGCATCTTCATGTCATCCAAAGGTGTTAATTTGCAAGTGATTGACTAATAAGAAGGCTGGCTATATTGAGGCAAGAAATTCTCAACTATGTAGTCAAAACTGGGAGATCCGAAGATGTTCAAATAATCCATGAAGAAGGACATCCGATGAATGAAGAAATCTAAAACTGATCGAAGAATTCCTTTAAACGTGCAAAGGCCAAGATACTGACTCAGAAGATAGATATAGTCAGACCAAGGATGAGAAGACCCTTCGTAAAGACATGAAGACTACTTCGCATTGGAGGTAAATGTGTAGATGTTAAGATTCCATGAAAAGAAATTTGACATCATCAAAGGTGATAAAATACGCCGACAACTGTGGAGTGCAATATTAGATTCCATGAAGAGTACGACTCAAGGAAATGAAGAATCACAATTATATTTTGACTGCATGGTGTAATGAACTCTTGTTGTCTAAATGAATGTTGTTCTATAGTGGTCACTTTTGGAATTAACACCTTGTGCATTTGCACTTGCATTTGCATTTGCATTCTTATTTTGCGTTAGCTTATTAATTCATTTATTTATCTATTGTTACTTTTTGTCATTTAGACATCTCATTTGTACTAACTAGATTGTTATGTTGTTTTTTTCTTTGTCTGCATTGCATGATTATGACATAATCCAAAGGTGTTGATTTGTGAGTGGTCATCATAGTAAAAGGTTTTCATGATAGACAAAGGGTTTCGTGATTAAGCAAGATAAAACACAACTGAGAAATTTCATCCTAAGAAAACTTCAAGAATAGTGGAGAGATCTGCACCCAAAGATCACATGGCTGAGGAAGAGCAAAAGGAGATAAGAGAGTTGAGAGAGCAGATGTTTATGGTGATGGATAGAATAGATTCTTTAGCTAAAGGAAGTGGGACTTCTACAACAGAAAAGAAAGAGTTCGGCGAAAATAATCTTGAGGTATCAAATACGCAATAGACTACTTTAGAGCATGATGATTCTAGCTTGTATGAGAAGCCATGCACAATCATTGTTCGTATCAACAAGCTGTTTGGAAACGCTAAGGAAATAGTCGCAACTGTAGAAGTTTAGAAGGATGAAAAGAAGCCATGCGGTCAGAACTCGGTGATATTTGATAGTCTACTCCCGATATCAGGGGCAGTAAAACGGGAAACTCCAGTTCAACCCAAGGTGAGAGGTGTCTCTCGTTGTGATTTCTTCCCAATATCATATAAGGAGTTGTATGATGCACTGTTAGAAGCCCGAGAGGTGGACCTGCATTATGTTAAATCTCTTCAGTCTCCATATCCAAGTTGGTATGACGTCAACGTTCGTTGTGAATATCATGCTGGAGTTCAAGGACATTTTATTGAGAATTATTCTACATTCAAACGTCGAGTCCAACTTTTTCTTGATCATGAAGTATTGGAGTTTGAATTGAAAGGACAACCCAGTTTGGTAACGGATTATCCTGTTCAGTTTGAACCAAAAGTGACCAAAGGTAAGGGTATCAGTGAGGGCGTCTAGGAAGAGGATTGTTTGCCAAAATATGAAGTTCAGATTCTTCATTTAAGGAGCGAAAATAATGAATTGAGCAGAGATAGAAGCTATGCGGGATGTTTTCCGAAGGATCAGTCAAGCCTTTAAATTTACTAGTATAGGAAATGTCCCAGTTGGGTGGATAATAAGGGTTACTAAACTAAAAAATGACGTTGAACAATGGATAAAGAATTACAAGGTACACGAAGGTCGAGCCGAGAAGTTTTCTCATGATTTACAGATTGCAGAAAGATGGCGCAATATAGCTATTGATAATTTGGGAAAATATCAAGCCGAAAATTAGACGCTGAATTTGTCCATAGCCAATGTGGAAATTTCATATCAATGCCACAAGCGGGAGAATGACGCTGAGCTAGAAGCCACTAAAGCTAAGAACAAGAAGTGGATGAAGATTATAGATGATTGTAGTTATCATATGCAAGAAATTCATAACCACAATGACTTTCTTATGAGGAAGATTCAACAGCAGTGTCTACAGCTCCGAGAATCGGCACTCAAGATAGAGAAAAGGGGCAAAGTCATGAAAGAAGCTATGACCCAAGCAAACAATGTGGCTCACAAATGGATTTAGCTGGCTTTGCAAGAGAATTGAAGCAGATTGACAACTCGACCCCCGAGCATGAGTGAAAGTTAAGTTGGCTTTTGAAGGAGATAGAAAAGCTAGGAGTGAAAGTTGTCCATTATCTGTAAAAGTTTGTTTGATGGACTGAAACCTTTGTGTTCAATGAAAGTTGTTTTAAGTTGGTCACTCTAGAATGACACCTTTTGTATTTACATTTAGCATTTGCATTTGAATTGTATGTATGTATTTAAACATTTTATATGCATTAAATATGAAAACACGAAAATAACTTATGAAAGATTATGTGAAAGTAATAACAAGATCATTCATTCATACTGCTCCTCATCATCATGAACAAACAAATGGAAACAATGGAGCAATCTAATAAGGAATCACAAGATCAGTTACATGAGCAGTTGGTTGGGCTACAACAAGGTACGAGGAATCAAACATCGGGTTCTCTGCAAGGTGCATCGAATCAAATGGTCCAGGTACTACCACCACAAGCTATTGGTAAAGAGAAAATGGATGATAAAGAAAATCAATGTCATCATACTAATGCATCAAAAGTGATAATTTGCCCCAGGGCATCTAACTCAAACCCAGGGATGAGCCTCGTCAATTATGAGCAATTTGAAGATGAATTCAAGTGGTTGAATAAAGCTATTAAAGATATGAAGGTCGTAAATGCCTCTCCCAAGAAGTTAGAAGCTAAAGAACTCAGTTTGGTCCCTGATTCGATCATCCCACATGAATTTAGGGTGCCTAATTTTGAGATATATGATGGCACTAGTTGCCCCTAGTTCATCTGAAAATATTTTGCAGAAAGATGGAATGATACCTAAATGATGATAATTTGCTGATTCATTTCTTCCATGAAATCCTTGCTGGGCCAGCTGTAGTATGGTGTAATCGCTTGAACAGAGAGCAGATCAAGACATGGGTCAACCGAGCTGATGATTTTCTGGGGCAATATCGATATGTTAAAGACTTAGCCCCAAAATATCATGACCTTCAAAAGATAAGTATGAAAGCTTCTGAGAACTTTAAAGAATATGACCTAAGATGGAGAAAAGTGGTAGCACAAGTTCAGCCTCCTTTTCTTGAAGAAGAAATATCATGTATGTTTCACAACTCTCTCTTAGCTCATTTCTTTGAGTTAACACTGCGAAATTCGATGAAGGGCTTCAAGGATCTTATGATGGCTGGAGAGTTAATTAAAGATGCAATCAGCAAAGGAAACTTGAAAGTCACTTCCAAACATCCAATAGATCAAAAGGAAAAGGCTGATGAGGTGAATGAATGTCACATCCAAAGCTCCTGCAGCCGTAAAAGAAAAGGGGTAGGAGGGACTCAAGTCGTCCAAAGAAAGTCCCAAGATCAAAAAATACTTTGAAAGTATTTTAAACGTCTATCTCGAATCTGTATCACCATTTGGTTAAAGGTTAATACCTCAAACCGAAGCTAATAAAATTACCACCAAACCCTTATGGCCATAACTACGATCAAGATAGTGTATGTGATTTTCACTTAGGGGTATTGGAGCATGCTACGGGGAATTGTAGGATGTTGTTTAAGGAGTTAGAGATGCTTGTGGAAAATGGGACGTTGACACAAGAATTGGTGAAACAGTGGATGATGAGCTCGAGTGGGGCATCAGAGCACATAATGTAGTATCGTTTGGGACAGGTGTTGTTACATTAGATGAGTAATGGGGCATCCTAATTAGAAAGAAGTCATTTCATGAAACTTTATATCATTTGCAACATCTTGTTTGAACATGTTTTTTTGGACTTTCTCATAAGTTTTTGTAATGATATTTAAATGAATTTATGTTACTTTAAGGATGGTGAACATTGAATCGAATTTGCAATTTGGAATTCTTTGAATATCAACTGAATTAAAAACACTTTAAATGATTAGAGTTATAAATCTTTGACCAAATGACAAGGTTGAAGCCTAATAAAACAAGGACCTTGACCTTATCCCCAGAAGATACAATTGAACACCATACATTTTTTTGCAGGGAACGATATAGCCTTCTCCTCTTATAAGGAGGCTTGGTATTCAGGTATGAATAGGAGCAGACAACATGGGGCATTTTTTGTGTATAATGTTACAAAACTTAATAGATCACACTTTTGGGTTCAATGATGATTATGATCTTTACGGATGGAATAGTCGAGTAGGTGAATCTGATTTGGTTAAGTTGCTTGGAAATTAAACTCTAACGATGAGATTTTCTGACTTTCAACAACACGTAGACTATGATAGGTTCTTCTTGACAAGTTTAAGAAATTGGATCCGTATACCCAGCTTATAATATTATTTGTATACAATAAAGCTTGAGTTGTCCCTCTAGAGCAATTGGTTAAACACCCATGCTTTATGGATATAATTCAGCTAGCCTGATAAAGGTGATTATATTACATGTATACAATAAAGCTGAGCTATTTCGCTAAGGCGATTGGTTATAGAGGAAACTCGAAAGCCCTGGCTTTAGGAATAGATTATATTCAAACCATGACCTTTATCGGGTACATGGCAATTCGGTGTATGCTCTACTGTGATTGTCAAGTCAAAGACTTTGTGATAAGATGAACCCTTCAGCTAGCCTGATAAAGGCAAATTACAATAAAACTGATTTCAGCTAGCCAGACAATGGCAAATTAAATAATTTTTTTTAAATAAGGAGTTTTAGTAAATATGGACTAAGGGAGTTAAGGAACACCTGTTATAGTCAATTTCACACAAGCACTTAGAAATTTCATTTTTAGATCGATATTTATGCACTGCCTTGGTTAGAGGAGTCTACGAAGCTTCAATAAATGGAAGATTTCATATAACTGAAATAGAAGAGTTCTAGAAAGTCTAGTAATTGATTATGCTAGTTGCGTCATTTTGTACACATCAAGAATTTGAGAGAGAAAACTATTCATCTGAAATGAAGACAGAAAACAAAGACCACAAGAGGATTGGGCAGATCTTTAAAAGTTACAAGCTGCTACAGTGATATCTCCGTAAACCCTACAGAAGAAAGATCAAGAGAAAGGAGGCTTGGTTCCCCACCTTGGAGTTAAAGGAAAACTGAATCAACATTTACACATGCATGAGAACATCATTTGCATAAAAAATGAATTGCATTGCATTCACATTTCACACATAAACATTTGGTTTTTACAAATCTTCCAAGGAAAAAAGATTCATGATATCCAAATCCCAATAAATCGAAGCTAGAATCTAAATCGCAAACGCAAGGAATCACGTTTAGAGAGGCGAACCTGAAGAACAAGAAAGGTCTCATCCACAGAGGAAGCATTACTTTGAAGTGGGGCATGTTTCCAAACCATTAAGTGGTTTTATAAGTATAAAAATGAAATGAGAAAGATTTCTCATTCTAATTTGAAATTTTTGAAAAGTAAGAACAATTTCTTACCTAGTAAATTATTTTCAAAATTTATAAGTCCTTCGTGCCATCAATAAGTCTTTCGAGCATGATGCTTAAATCCTTCGGGTCATCTGTAAGCCTTTCGAGCAAGATGATAAGTCCTTCGGGCCATCCATAAGACCTTCGGGTAGGATGTTTTCACATGTCTATTAAAAAATGAGAAATGTTTCTCATTTAAATTTGAAAATTGAAATTTTTGAAAAGTAAGAAAGGTTTCTTACCTAGTAAAATATTTCCAAAATATGATAAGTCCATCGGGCCATTCATAAGACCTTTGGGCAAGATTTTTTCACATGTATCGAAATATGAGAAAGGTTTCTCATTTAAATCTGAAATTTTAAATTTTTGAAAAGTAAGAAAGGTTTCTTGCTTAGTAAACTATTTCCAAAATTTATAAGTCCTTCGGGCTATCAATAAGCCTTCCGAGCATGATGATTAAGTCCTCTGGGCCATATAAAACCTTCACTGAAGAGTAGTGAAGCAAATCCATCATAAGTCTTCACCAAAGAGTAGTGAAGCAAATCCATCATTAAGCCTTCCGAGCACGATGATTAAGTCCTCCAGGCCATCATAAGCCTTTACGGAAGAGTAGTGAAGCAAATCCATCAGTAAGCCTTTTAAGCATGATGATTAAGTCCTCTGGGCCATCTTAAGCCTTCACCAAAGAGTAGTGAAGCAAATCAATCTAAAGCCTTCACCGAAGAGTAGTAACGCAAATTCATCATAAGCCTTCACGGAAGAGTAGTGAAGCAAATCCATCAGTAAGCCTTCCGAGCATGATGATTAAGTCCTCCGGGCCATCTTAAGCCTTCACCGAAGAGTGGTGAAGCAAATAAATCTTAAGCCTTCACCAAAGAGTAGTGAAGCAAATCAATATTAAGCATTCACCGAAGAGTAGTGAAGCAAATCCATCAGTAAGTCTTCCGAGCATCATGATTAAGTCCTCCGGGCCATCTTAAGCCTTCACCGAAGAGTAGTGAAGCAAATCCATCTTAAGCCTTCACTAAAAAGTAGTGAAGCAAATCAATCTTCAGCCTTCACCGAAGAGTAATGAAGCAAATCGATCTCGAGTCCGACTTCCCCAGCAGAAAGGGTAGAGCGGATCCCATATCAAATTTTTAAAGCAAGGAAATGGAATTGGACGAAACGAGTTATCTTTTTTTATCTTTTCCCTATTTTTGTTAACACAAGAATGAACACAGAGGGGCAACTGTAGACACCCATTTTGTCCAAGATATAATAATTATTATTATTATATTATTAATATTATTAATATTGTTAATATATTTTACAGGCCCAACAATTACCTTGAAGCCCAACAAAGCCCAAGAAGCAATTACAAATATCAACTCAATTACAAGATGTTTTTTCAAGCCCAAGACCCGGATCCAGACCGGGTTACAAGATCCGACCCGCCACCCACCAGAGATGTTGTGTGCTTCATTACTACTCTCATATGCGTGAATGAGGTTGTCAATCATGGCATCCATTGAAGCTGATATAACAGAAAAATATAAGCAAAATCAATAAACAAATTAGCCACCAAAGTCAAAGAGATTCAACAAGCCTTTACCTAAACCTTTGAAATAAAAAATAAATCCCAAAAATTACGGGGTTAAATATACTTGATTCAGCACTAATACAAGGAAAATGGCGGATTCAAAGTAACCATAAATATGGGGGGACCATTCAAGAAGGGAGTTTTTCATGAACAAGAGAAGGGAAACGAAGCAGAAAGAACACAAAAAACGAAAAAACACTGGAGAGCTGTCCATCTGCGACAAAACTGAAAATCAACCGAAATCATCAAGAAAAAGAAAAACATCAGTCATGACAAATTGATATAAAGGAAGTTTTGTAATCGGGTATTAAACCCCATAAAGCATTTGTAAAAGATATCCTATTCTTTTCGGGAAGAAAGCAATTCTAAATTAGGTACCATCTGTTTGATATTTCTCACTGCTTTGTGTGTGTTTACAGTATAAATACGAGTAAGTAAAAAAATATAAGAGTTTTTTCTTACTTGTTTTCTTTTGAATCTTGTCATTGGGTAAACGTTATTCATCTGGGGTTTTCATCAAGTGTAAAGGAGCCGAGAGAAGAGGTTGACATCGTCTGAGCCTTAGGAGTATTAGGTTGGCAGTGTCGGGTTCCATAGGTTTAGATCGAAGTAAATAAAAAAGAAAAAAAAATTAGTCTTTTGTAGAATCGAACTTTAACCATTAAAAAATACCAGAAAATCATTAAAAAATAGAAAGTGGAAAGAATTTAAGAATAGTATGTTTACCTTGGGGGCGCAGCCCTCATCGGGTGTAGATTGGTGATCACCGGCGTTGAGAGAAAAGTGAGGGAACAAGATGATAATGGTGTGGTTATGAAAGTTTTGGGGATGGGTCTAGGTTCCTTATCGGAATCGTTGAACGATGGTGGCCGATGAACTCCAAGGAGTTTCACGATGGTAGAACGCTGGTGAGTGGCGATCGAGCGGCGGCTAATTCCTTCTCTAGTGTCGAGCGGCATTATGAGGATGAAAGAGAGAGAGGCATTTTGTTAGGGGAGAAGCTGAGTTGAGAGTAAAATAGGGTAAATATTATACCCTAAATATTACCTATATGCGATGAACTATGCATAATCGTTTAGGCAGCCATCAAAATTGTAGTGTTTCAATAACTGTTAAATTGTGTTTTGTGGAGAGGTAAACTCTTTGGCCGATCCTTTGATTTTTGAAGTATTCAATTCGGGTCCTTAAGTTTTTAGTTTCTGATTATAGCTCCTAAGTTTCAAGCGCATCTCATTTCGGTCCCTAATTGTAGGTTTTAATGTTTATAATTTTATCCTTGTATTTTATGCGCATTAAATTTTAGTTCCACATGTTTATTTAATTTATGATGTTTAGACATTAGGATTCTATATTTTTCATGTTCCTTTTTAGTCCTAAAGGTTGATTTATTTATTTAGACATTTGACTATTTAATTTTTACATGTTACTACCTAATCATGTATATATTAGGTTTATTCTGGTTTTAAATTTTAATCTTTTGTAGTATTTTTTTTAGTACTCAATAGGGTAATATTCATATTTATATCTTAATTATTATTTTGTTTACATTCAAGATAATTAAGTTTTATTTAGTCCTTATTTTAATAAATACAATTATTTTCTAAAATTTGTATTTAGAGATGTTATGTTTTCATTGGTTATTTTTAAGTCACTTTCGTACATTACATATTAATATATATACGTAAGTTATAATGTATATAATTTGTGGTATTAAAATATTATTGCATAATAAATTTTCAAATATTATTTATTAATTAAATAAGTTTTTTAAATAATTTTTTTATGTTACCCTCACATGCATAACTCGACATTATTACTTAATTGGATAAAGGGTAATACCCTTTTAATTTAAAATCATTTTAAGTGGGTTGTCTTAACTTATTCGAGGTCCGCTTTTAACGATTTTAAAATAAAAGGGTATCCCATCAGTGGCACCTAAGAAATTGACTCATCACTTTAAAATTTGGTAATGGAAGAAAAAGAAATGTTCGGCTATTTAAATTTATCGAGAAAATGTTGTTATTACTATTTATGATATAGTCTCGATATTTTTAAATAATCGAATATTATTTATCTTTCTAAAGGATGGATAATTTTAACTTAATCAATCTGGGTGTTTTTGAATATGGTGAAAATTGTATGTTGTTATTTTGTTGGGGATCATAAATTAAATTAAATTTGAATTTGTAAATTTCATTGTAAAGACATTAATTAATCGACTAGGTACCGATTTAGGGCGCTGTGGGGGTGCTAATCCTTCCCCACGGGTAACCGACTCCCGAACTCATTTTCTGGTAACGCAGACCTCAATTTGTTGTTTTAATTAAAATTAATTTTTATTTAAAATGACAACGTTTTTGGGTGCCCAATCACACCCTAATCAAAAATTGGTGGCGACTCTTCAAACCTGTGTTTTTATCGTGAATGAATTCCTAAATTTTCGAAACGAGAGGTTTTCTAAAATCACATTACTTTTTAATTAAAAATCAATCATAAAAAAGATAATTAAAAATTGGTGTGGTTTTCAAAATCTCGCTTTTAAGAAAAAAAAACGTTTCGTCAGCGACCCTTGGGTAGACTCTTATGACCAAGGTACTGCCAATAGATGCATTTCTGGGGAATTGTATATCAATGTTCGATTGGAGGGCATCTATGTTATTTTAAAAAATCTATTTTACTGAAATAAATTATTATTGTTTTAAACTATCTATAAACTTCTCTATGTTGAGAGAACACACTAGCTTCCTGATTCTTACCCAAATTTTTAACCCATTACTAAAACCTTTATATGCTTGGATCACTAAAGAAATTTCATGCCTTATCATATATCTTATTATCCTATAGCAACATCTAGCAGTTTTGTATTACTGATCTTTTTTAAAGTTTAGTCTTTTACTTACCATTTTAAGTAAAAAAATCAATCATATTGAGTTATCAACATCAACAATGGGAGTTCCTTTAGTGTAACTTGCGAGCATGATACCCGTTATAATCACTATTTGATCGATTGCAAATATATATGCTACGGTATGAAAATCTATGCAAGTGTACTTAATCGATGTAAGCAATATAATAGTAAGTTGAGTATCATCTCCATAGGGATTCGTGGGAATTTTTGATGTTTTGCTACAACTAGAACTAGGTGTCACAAGCTAATCCTATTGTACTTTTCAAATAGGAAAACAAACGGGATTAAATGGTATAAACGAATAAAAAAGTATTATTGAGGCAGAAAATATTGTAAAGTGTGGTGTGCAGAAAAGTTTGGTCGGGGCAATAAAAATATGAAAAAGTAAATAAATAAAAGTTGTCTAAGAAAGTAAAAATGTTGAGTTCAATATATTCAGAAAAACCTCATACAATCAGACTTCTTACGGAGTACTTAGGTTGGTTTTGCTATGGCGAGAAGTTATTTTACCTAAGAATGATTTGGTACGCTATGCTTAGGTTGCTCGACATGATTACTAGAGTATTCAAGAACGATCGCTACAACAATACTACTCGGCGTGAGCTACAACCCTTGGTTTGTCAAACTGTTCTTGTGGCAATACCCCTCAACGTAAACTGTAGTCTTTTCCTATATTACTCAAGTATTTACCCATTTTAGTCAAATAAAACCCTCTCCTTATCTCTAAGGAGGATTAAAACCTCACCATCCTGGATTAGTTCTGTTGTTCACGTAGATCTACCCTAACTCTTTCGATATTAGGCATCTACTCCTAGAAAATGGCAATCTCTCAAAAGCTCTTACAAAGTCTAAGAATGTTTTGCTGAGGCACCAGACCATCTCTCAAAAGATCTTACAGTGTCAAGGAAAAATATTTAAACAGTGAACAAAACAACACTTAGCATAGACAAACTGCATCATTCATTAACAAGAAATAACGTTTCAACAAAACAATAACCAACACCAAGTAAAATAGTTCATGGTGCGGTGAATATCATCCAAAAATCATTATTTTATGTACATCCCTTAACATGATATAAAGAACAAATAAAGAAACACTCCCAAAATAAGAGCTTTACTGTAACATTCTAACCACCACTATGCCTGCTCCAATGGCCAACCTTTCTTGAGGGCCTGACCGCTGCTCCGATGAAGCCCGACTATGGAAGAAACCAAGGACGGTCGAGTGGGGAACATGGAAAGCGAGGTGTTGCAGTCGTTTACTCCAAGCCTAGGGTATATTCTCTCCTTGATTGCGTCGCCTTTTGAAAAGCCATGGTGAGGTATTTATAATGGGAATTTCTAGGGTTTAGTGCCCTTGAAAATTCTCTAAATCCCCTAGTTGACATACCCATTTTATAAATGACATAGTAGCTAGTTGTGGTCAATTTCCTTGATAAGGGCATGATTGCACGTGAGGATAAAGGTGGGAAAGTGACGTCAGTAGTTCTGTTCAGCCATGTTAGACTTGCAAGATAAATCTTGCCTTGGCAAGAAAATTTGTTCCTCATTGTCTTCTTCTTGTGTTCCTCTAGCCCTGGAGAATTACTTTGTCTCGGCAAATAAATTTATCATCATTATTTCCTTCATCAACACAACCAGCCAACAACCTTCCTCTAAAGCAGAATCAGTTGAACCAAATAAAGTTTGCCTCGGCAAAACTTATCCACCACACGTAAATGTATACTACATGAAACTATATACAACTAAAATGCTATGACAAATGGATTTTAGACAAACAATAACCTAAGTAAAAATACCCAGACCACGGTATTTTATGGAGTTATCACTATTCTACCCAATATCTTTTATTATTATTAAATAAAAATTATAGTCAATCGCAGTAAAAGAAATTACTACCCTTGACCAGATGAAGACTGCCCAAGCCCACAACCCAAATATTATGAAACCATGGGTTTCACACTTAATGTATTTGATCGCACTATCTCACGCCGTTAGATATCGAGATGATCTAATTGCACTATCTCACGCCATTAGATATCGAGATGATCTACGAACCTAATTCCCAATCAACTAGGATTTAAAACCCTAATATGACACGACCAACACCACCGAGCTCGATTCTGACCAATAAGCTCGATTCTAGATGCGCCAAAACTATTCGAGCAGAGATAAATCACAAGAAATCTGGGACCATTAATGTGATCCATGCGTGACCAAGTCCTCCCCGTCAAATGATCATATGCCTCGTCAGAATCCACAGCGAATAAGAAAGCGAAAAGATAGAAAATGTCAAGAAAAAGTTTATTTTTCTTTTATTTTTATAAGATGCAAAAAAAAGGTATAAAACCAAGAAAAAAATGTAAATGAGGAAGGGTTTTTAGGGAATCAAAAGATCAAAAAAAGAAAATAAGTAATGATGTATATTTTGAATAAGTAATAAGAAAAAGGGTTCGATTAGGGATTATTATCTGAGACGTGTGGTCTAATCATTCAAAATCCTAGTCAGTGTGTTTATAAATGAATGATCAAAGAGGTTTTAGGGTATTTGGAAGCTTTATTTTTTTGTTTGGCTTCAAAAATGAGTTTAGGGTAATGAAATATAGAGCTTGTGAAGTTTAGGGTTCGTTTAGATTCGTTGTGGATTTTTTGACCATCACAGATGGTGGTCAAAGGGAGGAAAGACCACCAACATACAGTGAGTGATGATGGAGATTCGGAGCTTCGGTGAAGCTCTCAGCCGAGAGAGTACGAGAGGATTTGAAAATAAAAAAAATGATGATTTTTTTATGTTTAGGTTTAAGTTTATCCAAAATAGGAATTATTTATGTCATATTTTAAAACTTAGGGACAAATTACCACTTAAATCCTTTAAACTATTGCATTTGATTCAACAATCTTGTGCGTTTTTCATTTGTTGCGAAGTCGAGGTCCTTATGCTGCTATTTTCCACTTTTGTTTTCATCAATGGTTTTAGATGATGAAGTCTAGGGTCAAATCTCGTTAAAGCCCCTGAACTTTTGTCCAAATTAAAAATTAAAATTAATTTCCTTATTTTTCTGTCATTTTATTTATCAACCCTCTAATTTTGTGCACTTTAAATTTCAACGTTTTAAATTTCTAACATTTACATTTCAATCCTTTAATTTCCATCATTTACTTTTTTGATTTCTTTTTAATTCGAGCTATATTTTATGTTTTATTTCATTTTATCCTTTCAAACTATTTATGAGCTTTATTTCATTTCTAGTACATGTAATTTACTACATCTGCATTTTGGTCCATATACTTTATATTCTTATACCTTATTTCTTATATATAATTGATACATATTTTCTACTTGTTAAATATTATTCTTGATTATATGTACATATTTAGCATATTAAATATATATACCTAATTTATTAAGAAAATTAAGGCAATGGTATTTTTTATGTGGAATTTATGGAAATGCGTCAAAATTGGCAAGGAGTGTTTGTGAGGATTGTTTGTATTAAAGAATACCCTTTCAAAAAATTTATTCAAAAAATGGATCATAATTTAAATACCATTCGAATTTACAATTTTCAATATCTAGATGACGTATAACCGCTTAGGTATCAATTTTGGGCGTCGTGGAGGTGCTCACCCTTTCCCATGCCTTACCGACTCTTAAAACCTTTTAAAAATGATTTTATTGTTAACGCATACTATTTTTATCTTTTAAATTAATATTTCTGAAATTATTTTAAAAGGTATATTTTTTAGGTATTTGATCTACCTAATCTAAAGGTCGATAACGGTTCTAAATTTATTTGTTTTCGAAACCCTACTATTTTTTCAAAGGTCATACTATTTTTATTTTGTTATATAAAAATGACATTAATAGTTTGAAGACTCTACTTGGGGCATTAGAGAATCAGACCTTAATCGATTATACGTCATCTTTATTAGTTGAAAAGAATAAATTTGAATGGTATTTAAATTTTGATCAAATCCATTTTATTTTACATTTCATCTTGGCATACATTATTTTTGTTAGTAAATAATTTTACTAAGGTGTGATTTCGCCTTGTTTCATGTTTCTGATCATTTTTTGAATTTTGTTTTTGTTTTTGAATCTATGTAAAGAATTGTCAGTTTCCCCTTACCTAAATTTTGACCTTATGAGTATTTAAAGCCTTCTTATTGTGCTTTATCCCTTTAGGTTGAGGTCAACACTGTGCTAATGTGAGAAAAATTATTTTTCTCCACATGGGCTTTAACGAGTAACCTATGGGGGTATATGCCCTATGTTTACAAGTGAAACGTTGAGTTTCCTTGCATGGACATATGGAAATGCATCCCCTCCAATTGAACTTGGTCCGTGTGCCTATAATGGGTAAGGACTGAGGGTCCGACAAGCCTAAGGGGGCAACACAAAACGATTTAGTAGTAGTGAAACTCTACTCGTTTTGTGTCAAAACTCTACCTGTTTTGTACCAAAACGTTTCTTGTTTGGTACTAAAACTTTTCTCCTTTCGTACCAAAACTCTGTTCGTGGATCATCAAAAGTCATAAGGGAGAAACTCACTCAAACCTTTACTTAGATCTACTTTTTGCAAAACGCAAGAACACTAGGAAAGAATGTGGTTAAGATTTATTTGTCGAAATAAAAGTATGGGTAGAAATCATGTTTGTGTAGGAACGGATAAACCACGTTTGGTTAGATAGCATGTTAGGGTAGGTTTTATACATAACAATAGTTCTAACTATCTTATTGATACGAACTCGTTTTGGTTTTGATTTTCGTTCTGTCTTGTATTTATATCACCATGACATTTTCATCATCATGATATAGAGGTGTTGATATGCAAAATTGGTTACCAAAACTATAAGGTTTTCATCTATGTTATGATCCCTATTTTTTGGCCCAAGTCATATATGTTGTTGCTCGATAATGATTCAAGTAAGAAATCTATATCTCTTTACTTGAAAACTAAAATTACACAAGCAATGTTGTAAAAATGATATTGATATAAGTAAATTTAAAAATGAAAGGTTGTAAGTTATGATGAAGAGGTTTGAAGGTGGTGGAAGAGTGATGGTTGTTGTGGTTTGAATAAGGTGAATGAAAATTGTGAATGACTAATAGTGTTGGCATGGAATAGGTGAGTTCTAAGGAAGATGGATTATGACCCTCTAACTATATGAAAGTTAGGAAACAACAATATAAATATATGGAAACAAAGTGATAGTAGATGGAGCGTGACCCACTAACTATAGATGAGCTATGAACAAATGCTATAAGAAAATGAAATGGATAAATACTACAAGACTATCTTGGACCTGATAGAGTTCTTCAAAATAACTACAATGAAAGTAAACTTTCAAGAAGTATTTTATAAATCGAAAGGTGTGTTTACAAATACATTGGAGGTGCCTATTTAAAATGTTGTTAGGCACCATATGAAGAGTCTTAAAAATGGTGTTCAATGTTTCACCTTAATGGTGATAAATGCACTTTATTAGCTTGTCTTCTCTTATCTCTTTATGTGAATGATTATCATAGTGTTCTTGGGATGAATTTGGACTTAATTTAGGATAAATGTAGCCTTAATTTCGTACAAATGGTGGAAGGCTCTTGGACTGCCTCATTTTGCTTGCTGATGAAATAAAATGGGGATGAATGTAAGGTTTGAATGAATGTAGGCACCCTTGCCTTCCACTTTGGAGTGTCTCTTCCTATTCCATGATGATTTTCATCACTTAATTGTAATAATAATTGAAATAATTCAACCTTCATTGCATGCTCCCTTGAAGAATATGAACAACACTTGAAATTGGATAATAAAATCAGCCTTGAATGCCTTAAATATGTGAATTAAGAAGGACTTCAATTGCTTGTCTCTTGGTTAAAGATGAAAACACTCCTATTTAGTTCAAACTTATGCACACGTCCATGCAGCTAGACACAAAGGTAGGTTTTATTAAAACTTTAAATAAAAATCTGCATGAAACAATTTAAGAGATAATTTGCTTAATGAACTAGTTTAATGAATGAACTAAATTTATTTAGTGATCGTAATACATGAATGGACTATAAATGAAGTATCTTATTAAATGAACTTATATGCATGAATGAATTAATTCCTGAAATGAATTATAAACTTAAATGCAATACATGCTTTTATGAATAACATGCTTATTGAATGTAATAAATGTTATGCAAACTTTAATTTTCTAATGCAAATTCATGCATAAGTAAAATAAGGTGTTCCTCTCTTGTTGTTATTCTTCCTTCCTCACATCTCAAGCTTGATATAAGCAAACTTTCCATGGCAACTTGGTATCATTTGGATCTTACAGGTGTAATGGGCCTACTTGGGTATTGTTTCGGGTCTTTGTTGTTGGGAATCACATCGGTCCCTACCTCTTTAAGGCGACTTGTCAATAAATTATCATCTACATCATAGAGAGATAAGTTAGCAACATTAAAAATTACACTAACATTAAACTTACTTGGGAGGTCTAATTGATATGCATTGTCATTAATCCTCTTGATTACATAGAAATGACCATCTCCTTGAGCATCAATTTTTGACTTGCGTTGAGCCATAAACCTTTCTTTTCTCATGTGTAGCCATACCCAATCTCTCGACTCAAAGGTAACTTGCTTACGACCCTTGTTCATTTGTTGCTCATATTACTTGGTTTGTTTTTCAATGTTCTCTCGCATTTGTTGATAGATCTTTTTAACAAACTCGGCCTTGTTTTTCTATCCTTGTTGTTAATTTGTTCAGCGAGTAATGGCAATAGGTCCACTGGAGTTAATGGGTTAAATCCATATACTACTTCAAAAAGAGTGTATCCCGTAGTAGTATAGATTGAAAGGTTATATACATACTCCATATGTGGTAGGCTCTCCTCCCACATTTTCAAATTCTTCTAAATAATAGTCTAAAGTAGCATGGATAATAGTTGTTTCACCACTTCAGTTTGGCCATCTGTTTGAGGGTGACGATTAGTGAAAAGAAGCTTTATACCAATCTTACTCAACAACCAAATTTATGTTTGAATTACTTAAACCAGGAATTATGCAGTAGATAAAAGGGGGTTTTCTAAAAAAATTAAATAATAAAAAGAAATTTAAAGTAAAAAAGAAAAAGAAAATAAGGAATATAACATTGAAAATGAATATGGTAAAAAATCAGCCTCAAGCCTCACTTTGAATCAATTTCCTTCGGATCATCAAACTAGATTTTCCCTTCGGGATTCATGTCGGTTACTTTGTCTATAAGGGAAATCCTCATGACTCTTCTTTGTATATCGAATACCCAAGGCAATCTTTGATTCCAGCTTCGGAAATTGATTTGATTAACAACAATTGTCGTAGATCAATAACTGCTTAGGTTCAAGAAGACCGACTCGGATTGTTGTTTCAATAACTACTAATTTCGATCTCAATTCCCTCTTCGCAAGGCTATATCGCCACGTGTGTTCCTAGGAAGTCGAATGTACTTTTAATAAGTCGATCATTCCTCCAACACATTTAATCGCAATAACATATTGACCAAAGTCAATCTTTGATTTTGAAAATAAGCTCATAGATTGAGAGAGATATTCCGAAGTTATTAATGTAATTGACATGGAGAATGATCGCACCAGTACTTCTTTCGATATTTTATTGGGGCGTTCCTTCCTAAGCATAGTGCACACAAAAATTGACGTAAGAAGTGGGATTTTAACCATGGAGTTTGATGGTGAGATCGTTAAATTTGATGTGTATAAGAAAATGAAACACCAGAGAAAGTGGCGAACATAAATTATGTTGGTATTATTGATCTTTTGGAAAATGAGTTTGTAGAAACTAATTTTTCTTTTGATCTATGCAAGGGGTTAGAAGATCATGATGAGGAAATCAAGAAGTTAAAAAAATATTTTCAGATTGTGCTGATCTAAAATTGATTCTTGCTAAGTCTAATGTTCTGCCTTCTGTTTTGTAGGTACATGAGATAGAGCTGAAACAAATGTCGAAAAACTTAAAAGGTTCCTTTTTAGGAGGAAATGCTACTTCACTAGTTATTTCGGATAAGCTATCAAAGCTGAAAAATATCCAAAGAATAACCTATGAGAACACCAAATTCTACAAGGATAAAATAAAAGAATTATGCAATCATAGAATTTTTCATAAGGAAATTCTTAGTTGGAAAAAGCTTATGAAGTGGATAAAGTATTTCTCTTAGAACCTATAGTCTGAACCAGGTCGTCGAGCTAACGACGTTAAACAAAAGTTCTTCGTGGAAGGCAACCCATTATTTTAAATTATGTTGCATTTTTATTTTTTATTTTGGTTAAGCAAATCTAATTTAATTATTTATTTTATTTTTCAGGAACCAAATGTTTTTAATCAAGCTTAAACGAGGAAAATTTGCAGAATTTATATTCAAACAGTGGTAATATTCGATACCCAGAAGCAACAATAACTTTTTCACGCGGAGTAATTCTGTTCCAGCTTTGTGTGTTCCGTTTTATTAAACGACACACATTAGCATTCCCCTTTTAGCTGGCCGACGCACATTAGCCAAACCCTTAAAAAATTTATCAGCCATTATAAAGTATTTACTTGCTGTCGCCTATTCACCCTATCTTTTTTTTTCCTTTGACCACCATCCCCACCTATCATATCTCTCCTTATTTTTTTTTCAAATTTTAAACCCAATTTCACTTAAATTAAAACATCCCACATGCTTTTTAACCTAAAAAAAAGAAAACAAACCAACACATTTCCTGCCTATTTTCTTCCCTAACCCGATTTCTCACCCCCGAAAAACAATTCATAGCCTCTTTCCTCTACCATGTTCATTCTCGCCGTCCTTACCACACCATTCCGTTTGATCCAATGTGCTTTTACCCGTCTGTTGTTGGTCGTAATGGTTCGCACTAGGAACAAACAAAACCATGACACCGCACCACCAAGTGTCCTTGGTAGGTATCGTCGGCTCAATGCTCTGACTTTTGTTAAAGTGCCCAGTGATTCCGAGCCACAAGCACCGCAACTTACTCCTTGCCCAGCACGAACCCGAGGCCACACACCCAACTCTCCACCCGCGCCGTATCATTCGACCTTTGCACCCACAACCTCTCTCCGCCCCAGACTAAGCATTGTTCGTCGTTCATCTCCTCCATGCTTTCCATCACCGTCCTTCCAGTCCATGACAACTGTGACCACCTCTTCCTCTTAGCCACACCCATTGTGTTCCATGCATTTGACGACATCGGACAATACTCCAGAGGTTTCCACCGATGACACCACCTATTCGTACTTCTAGTTCATGGTATGAACCCAGGCAACCCACTTTATCATCCCAGTGCCTCCCACAGTGACCGTGGCCATGATTGTAGTCGACAGTAAATCCGGGGAGTACATATTCATTCTCTAGTACTTTAATTTTACATTTTGGGGCAAAACACTTTAAGTGAGGGGGAATAGAGTCTAGGTTAAATTTCTCTTTGCTCATCTCTGTGTTTTGATGCTAGTATATATTGATTGGATTTGCATAAAATTTTATTAAGTTCCTTTGTCTTGTTGAATATATTTTGTATGCCATGCTTTTTTAGGAACACATAACTGTTTAGGTTAGGATATTCTTGATAAAGGATAGCGTAAATAGTGATCAAATTAGATTTCTTGTGATATTCCATGATTTTGTTGGTTGAAATGTGCTTAGCTCAATGCATGAAAACAATTTGGTGAGATTTGAGCATTTACGAGCATATCATTTGGTCTCATTTTATTGGATTGAGTCTGACGAGTTTGACATTGGTATTCTAGAACCTGCATTTTAAAAACGGTTGAGAATACACACGAACATGATGTTTAAAATGATTTGGGAACTTTAGGATTAACCACTCCATTTTTCACTCTAAAATTGCCTACCCATGCATTTTCCCATAGTTGACCACTCTTGATCCTATTTTCATTATTTTTTTCACCATATTCATAAACCCAAGCCTTTTTATTTTATCCCTCTTTTCTACCATTTTTCAGGGAACAACTTATCAAATTTATGATCATGCTCCATAAATAGGAGAATTTTTTATATGTTAGAAAGGAAGTCATGTAAGAAAAAAATTCTTCTTTGTTTCGAAAAAATACAACAACAGTTTGAAAAAAAACAAAATAAGATGTTTGAAAACAAAAACAGAAAAAATGAGAAATAGTGGAAAAATAAAACAACAACAAAAGTAAGGAACAATCAAATTCAATTCGAAAGGAAAATGTGTTGTTTGATGGTTATTTTCTTCTTATCTTGATGTACTTAGTCAATTGATGGAGTTGAACTTATTATTTGTAATTCCTTGTCTTCAATTTTTGCCATATATTTAGCCTTTTCCCCACCTTTACCTAAGTCCCATTACAACTAATAAAAGACCCTTTGATTTATGCATCTTGTTCTTATTAGTAGTGGAGATTTGATTTACTTACAGGCTTATGGTAATGTCATGTCGGTTCTGACATTGAGCGTTTCTATACCCCAAACACATTGAGTGATTTGAGTGAATCTCGGTAAGGTGTTGAGTTTTGGGCATTGAGATTGATGAATGAATGGATGTTACAATTGTATTTAACTTGTTCCAATTGGTGATGTTCAATTGATTGGTGTCTTGACTTGGATAATTATTATGGTCTCTACCTTGCTTCCTCGAATGTGAGACTTGAAAAAGAAAGGTAAATGGAATTTTTTGACTGATTTGATTATATCATACTTTAGGAAAAACATGAGATAAGTGAGAGGAATTTAATGAGTGTTCTAAATCGATATTACTTGCTTGTGAAATCTTTGATCTTAAGGATTTATTACTGCTGATTTGGTTGTGTTATACAGATGTATTCTGCATTTTTTTTATTATTTGGTCACGGCTGGAGACATGAGCATGAATCTGGGCATGATACGGTATGACGTGGCAGTTTCTAGAAGGTCCAGTCAGTAGCAGTTTTCTAGAAGATCTAGTCAGTGCCTTCTGGAAGGTGGACGGACAGAGATATCTTATGAGACTTATTTTTAAATTTTAAAGTTTGAATTCATAAAACATTTGAAATTATCTTTAGGTTTATTTTTATTTTAATTTCCATGCTTATCTCTAGGTTTTTAGAGGCTATAAATGTTGGGACCGTCGGCGCACCCCACGGCTCAGCGGAAACAAAACTCGACGCGATCCAAGTATGTAAAACTGAAATTGGGAGGAAGGGATGCGAATATTTACTGTGGGTTTCTTCAAAAACAACAAGGACATCAACGAGAAGTGGTGATCACGAACTGTTCGAATCGAAAGCCTCCACGAAAACATGTCTCGACCTCTACTTAGTTCACACGATTGAGACCAAAGTTTTATTTTTCCCAAAATCTGTTTTGAGAAAATGGCTGAAGTGAAAAATGACTTCTATACCTTGCCTCCTTTTAAAAATATCAATTACCCTAACATCTTAGAGTTTTTAAAGTTATTTCGAATTAATAAATAAAATATTATTTAATTAATTCAAATTAAATATACATTAAAGACTTATAATCTAAATTACAATCTTTAATGTGTATTTAAAAACTTATTTAATTTTTCTGAATTATATATATATCAATTAAAAGAGTTGTAATCTAAATTACATTCTTTTAATGCTTACTTACTCTATTTGGGATAATTAAAATCATATGTATATCAAATATACGTATCTTAACTATAGATATATTTTAGTAACATACAACAAATTGTATATCTTTACTCATTTCAATCCTAGGGTGTGACCTTGTAGGTTCTTGTAACGTTAGTAGTAATTATTAGAACAATTCTAATTTTACATACAATCAGTGACATCTAGCAATATATCATTGTTACATAGGTTACAAGAAATTATGATTCGACATATCATGTTTGTGATTAACTCTTTTATGTATTACATCCTTTTGTCCTTTATATCTAGAATAGGCACAAGTCCTAAAATAGTCATACTTGTATAGCCCATCTATTGTTTCTTGATATCTAGAGTAGACTATAATTAACAAATAATTTGTGATATCACATATCAACTTATTCAAGCATGGCCATGCATTTCTAGTCTCACTCAATCAAGTGGCCTGTGATATATTTCCTATTATGTAGGAAGAACAAATCCTATCTTAACCATATACACCCCACTACATATATCGAGATATATTCAATAACAATCTTTATAGTATAACAAGTTATGGAGCATGTTTAACTGTATCAAAACATACAACAATATATGTTGGGTAGATATTGATCTCAAGTCTGAGGATCATACATATAGTCATCACCATGAGCAATGTTATGATCATTACATAATAATCCAAGACATATGCTCATGATGGGTCAATCGAATACATTGTTCTTTAACAATATAGTCATGTATCAATTCTGACATCTCTATGTCAATGACAACTCCTTGTCATCAATCAGTAACATGTTAGTCTTAATCGTATTATTATTGTCCATGCCCATAATAATACTTGACTATGGATCTTTTAATAATGTTATTATATGGACTTTATTATTTTTCAGTTTATGTTAAACACATACATATAACTGAAAATAATATTTGCAATGCCTTTATTCAATAAAATTGGTAAATAAATGTATTATTACAATAATCATATGGTTGGTCTTTGGGCATACTTTAACAATCTCCAGTAGCACTAAGACCAATCACTCACATATCTAATACAGAGTGACTCAGTGTGACGATCATGCTTTGCTGTGTAAGAGGCTTTATCAAGGGATCAACAATATTGTCATCCGTGTGAACTCTGTATATTTCCACATCTCCTCAATCTATGATCTCTGGAATGAGATGAGAGCGCCTAAGAATATGTTTGGATCGTTAATGAGATATGGGTTCCTTTGCTTGTGCAATGGCTCCATTATTGTCACAAAGGATTTCTACAGCATCTGATATGCTGGGAACAACCCTTAATTCCAACATGAACTTCTTGATTCAATCAACCTCTTTTGCTCCTTTACTGGCTGCATTATATTCACCCTCTGTTGTAGAATCAACTATTGTGTCTTGCTTCGAACTTTTCCAGCTCACATCACATCCATTAAGACAACACAAAACCCGATTATGATCGTGAGTCATCCTTGTCAGTTTGGAAGTTGGCATCAATATAACCTTTTACAGTAAGCTCTTCCTCCCCTCTATAGACAAGAAACTTATCCTTAGTTCTTCTTAAATACTTAAGGATATTTTTAACCGTAACCCAGTGATTTTCACCAGGGTTTGCTTGATACCGACTTGTCATGCTTAAAGTATACGATACAACTCGTCGAGTACATATCATGGCATACATGATAGAACTAGTAGCTGAAGCATATGGAATCTTATTCATCCATTCTCTTTCTTGTGGAGTTGAAGGACACATTTCCTTCGAAAGAGAAATGCCATGTCTCATAGGAAAAAATCCTTTCTTGGATTTTTCCATACTGAATCTTTTCAGTACTTTGTCTATATATGTACTTTGACACAGACCTAGAAGTCGTCTTGATCTATCTCTATAGATCTTAACTCCTAAGATATACGCTGCCTCACCCAAATCTTTCATATAAAAACAACTACCTAACCAAGTCTTAACAGACTATAAAGTAGGTATATCATTTCCTATGATGAGTATGTCGTCTACATACAAGATTAGGAAAACAACAATGCTCCCACTAGCCTTCTTATAAACACAAGGTTCATTTTCATTTCTGATAAAACTAAACTCTTTGATTGCATCATTGAAACAAAGATTCCAGATTCGAGAAGCTTGTTTTAGTCCATAAATAGACCTATGTAGCTTACAATCCTTTTGAGCATTTTCTGGAATGACAAAACCTTCTGGTTATGTCATATACACATCCTCTTCAAGTTTTTCATTAAGGAAAACAGTTTTGACATCCATTTTCCAGATTTCATAATCATGGAATGCAGCTATTGCATGCAAGATCCAGATGGACTTAAACATAGCTATAGGGGAGAATGTTTCGTCATAGTCTACACCATGAACTTGTAAAAAACCTTTAGCGACTAATCGCCCCTTGTATGTTTGTACATTACCATCCATGTCGGTTTTCTTCTTGAAAACCCATTTACACCCTATAGATTTGACCCCTTCAGGTGGTTCAACCAAAGTCAACACTTGGTTTACTAACATAGAATCCATCTCAGATCTCATGGCTTCAAGCAATTTCTCATAGTCTGGGCTAGCACTTCCTCTTGATAAGTCCTAGCCTCATCTTGATCCATAAGAAGAACATCTCCATGTCAAGTAACAAAAAATCCAAATCTCTCAGGTACATGGCGTTCTCTTGTGGATCTGCGTAGTGATTGTGTTTCTAAATCTGTTAATTATTCCTCAACAACTTGTGAAACATGCTCAACTTCAGATTCATTGATATGTTGTTCTTGAACTTCTCCAAGTTCAATATTTCTACCCTTCCCTTTCTTTGAGAGAAATTCTCTTCCGAGAAAAACTCCCTTTCGAGAAACAAACAATTTGTTCTCATTAGGGTTAGAGAAATAGTATCCCTTAGTTTCTTTAGGATATGCAAAAAATATACACTTATGAGATTTAGGTTTGAGCTTTGTAGACATATGATGTTTTACATAAGCTTCACAACCCCAAATCTTCAAAAAAAAAGACATACTAAGAAGCTTCTCAGTCCATATCTCGTATGGTGTCTTTTGAACTTATTTAAATGAAACACGATTTAGTGTGAAAGTGATTGTTTCAAGTGCATGTCCCCAAAAAGAAGTCAAAAGATCATTATGACTCATCATCGACCGAACCATGTCTAACAATTTTCGATTCCTTCTTTCAGAAACTCCATTCCACTGTGGTGTACCAGGTGGTGTAAGTTGTAAGACAATCCCACATTCTTTCAGGAGTTCATCAAACTCTATTCTTAAGTATTCTCCACCTCGATCTGATCGAAGTGCCTTAATACTCTTGCCTAGTTAATTTTGTACTTCATTTTTAAATTCCTTAAACTTTTCAAGGGCTTCAGATTTATGGCGCATAAGATAAATATACCCATACCGACTGAAGTCATCGGTGAAAGTAATGAAGTAATGGAATCCACCTATGGCTTTTGTATTCATTGGCCCACATACATCATTATGTATTAACCCTAATAAATCACTTGCTCACTCACCTTTACTATTAAAAGGAGCTTTAGTCATTTTCCCAACAAGAAAGATTCACATACATCATATTGCTCGAAAATAAATGAATTTAAGAATCCATCTTTATGGAGTTTTGATATGCGTTTCTCACTTATATGTCCTAAATGACAATGCCAAAGATAAGTTTGATTCGAGTCATTTGTTTTTGATCTCTTAGTATTTATGTTATAAATGGTGTTTTCTTGATCCAAAATATAGAGACCATTAACTAATTGTGCCGAACCATAAAAAACACTATCGAGATAAAAAGAACAATAATTATTCTTAATAGTAATCTCAAAACCAATATTGTCCCAACAAGAAATAGAAATAATGTTCTTAGTCAAACTAGGAACAAAATAATAATCCACTAAATTTAAATCAAGTCCACTAGGCAAAGATAAAACATATGTCCCTATAGCTAATGCAACAACTCTTGCTCCATTTCCCACTCGTAGGTCTACATCTTCTTTCGCCAGATTCCTTCTCTTTTGAAGTCCCTGTACAGAAGTACAAATATGAGATCCATAACCGGTATCTAATACCCAAGAAGTAGATGTTTACAAATTAACATCAATAACATAAATACCTGAAACAAACGTTCCGTTTGTTTTTCCCTTCTTGACTGACCTCTTCAAGGTAAACATGGCAATTTCTCTTCAAGTGTTCGGTCTTATCGCAATAGAAACATTATCCTTCCTTGCTAACTCCCCCTTTAGGTTTCAATGCATTTTTCCCTTTTGGTTTGGCCTTATCATTTCCCTTAGACTTTGCCACTACATTTTTCTTTCCCTTTCCTTTATCCTTGTGGACCATCAGAATGGGCTTAGGTCCAACCTTTTTCATGTTACTTTCAGCAGTTCGTAACAGGCCAAATAACTGTGGAAAAGTCTTGTTAATTTCATTCATGTTGAAATTAAGGACAAATTAGCTAAAGCTATCTGGCAACGATTGCAGGATAACATCAGTAGCCAATTCATCTTTGAGAGGAAATCCCAGCTTTTCCAATGTTTGGATGTAGCCCATTATCTTGATGACTTGAGCTCCTACAGGAGTTCCCTCTTCCATTTTGCATTGAAATAGAGCTTTATATGTCTCATATCTCTCTCGACGTGCTTGCCCTTCATATATTTCTTTGAGAATTTAAACCATCTCATATGCAACCATGTCCTCATTTTTCTTCTGAAGCTCAGGAGTCATGGTGGCAAGCATTAGACATCCAACATCTAACATATCATCCATATGTTTCTTGAAATGTCTTTGTCAGCTCTTGAAGCATTAGCTACCGGTTCATCAGGAACAGGTTCCTCAATGACATATTCATTCTTTTCCTGTTTGAGAACAATTATCAAATTACGAAACCAGTCAAGGAAGTTTATGCCATTAAGTTTATCCTTCTCAAGGAGTTATCGCAGTGATAAAGTGTTGTTTGCAATTAAATCTACAATAATGGAAATATTAAAGGAAGTAAATTTACATAATTTAAATTTATAAATAGGACTTTATTTACAAATTACTCCCACTATTTTATTCAAAATTAAAAACCTCTCTGTTTTAATTTCGGAAAAATTCAACAAAAATTTTTCTAGTGGGGGAGGATACATAATACATCAATTTCCTAAATCAACTTTGGCTTTTATTTTAGGATAGTGATTAGTTAGGTAAGTAACACTTTACTAGTTATATCTCATGTAACTCCTCATTTTGGTGAACAACTTTTGTTCAAGTCATCTCATGACTTATCCAAATATTTAACCTTTGGGTTTCTAATCCTATTAGAATAACCTAGCTAAGTTATTACCAATATCTCAACCAGTGAATATCACTTGCTTATTCTTCGCGTTTAACCAAGATATATTTATGTGCCAATGCTTTGGCGAAGCCCACACAATATTGATCGAAGCCTAAACGAGGGTAAATATTAGACGGTTAAGTTAACTTAGATTATAAAGAGGGATTTGCGTAATTATCTCATCATTATTGATCTCATCAATATTCATTCTTATTTTATCATTTGATGCATTGCATACATAAAAAATATAGAAATAAATAAGATGCAATGGTTATAGCCCAAAACAATGACTAAGGTGGCCCATCCCATGCTAATGGGAGAACTAAAAACCCTAAAGCCTAAGAATGCTCTCTAGGTATCTTCTCGCCATTCTTCTACTCCTTGTGAATCTTCATAGGTTTACAATTTTAAAAGAAACTTGTTTTACATATGATGGAGTAAGATGAGAAGAGAAATACAATAGAGATATATAAAGGCACAGCTCGCAGACCGTATTTCAAATTAAACCATTGTAAATTGAACAAGGGCTATAACCATGCATTTTAAACACCGTGCAAAACAAACATATCATATATATATACATATTTTTACGCCTTTGTTAAAAAAATATTAATATGGGCCTTCAATTTGTACCGTGACGGCCGGTGGGATTTTTTTGAAAAATAGTACTTATGTTTCTATGGAAAAACTTCACTATTTGATAACACTTATCAACAGAATCGTGTTTTTGGGATTTTCAATCTCGAAGATTTTCTACATCGGAAAAACCATTGTTCCACTGCCAAACGCGATCTGCTATCGCACTCCCACGGATCATCATGTCAACGATTGACATATGGATTTCGTAAAATCCTTGCAGCAACAAATCGATTAAAAAATTGAATAACAAATTAACATATTAATCGTTGCGGTTATCGATTCGAACAATTATATCATGCATATTTGTCAAAAACGATAAAACTAGAACATGTATCTCATACATATCACATCAACCCAGAATTTAACTCGAATTTGGATCTTACAAGTGACTCCGATACCACTGTTGGGACCATCGACGCACCCCACGATGCAGTGAAAACAAAACTCGATGGTCTCACCAGTGATCCAAGTATGTAAAATTGAAATTGGGAGGAAGGGATGCGAATACTTATAGCGGGTTTATTGAAAAACAACAAGGACAACAACGAGAAGTGGTGATCACGAACTGTTTGAATCGAAAGCCTACACGAAAACACATCTCGACCTCTACTTAGTTCAACCGATTGAGAGCAAAGTTTTCTTTTTCCCAAAATCTGTTTTGAGAAAACGACTGCTAGGCCTTGTCTCCTTTTAAATATATCAATTACCCTAACATCTTAGGGGTTTTAAAGTTATTTCAAATTAATAAATAAAATATTATTTAATTAATTCAAATTAAATATACATTAAAGACTTATAATCTTAATTACAATCTTTAATGTTTATTTAAAAACTTATTTAATTATTCTGAATTATAAATATCAATTAAAAGAGTAGTAATCTAAATTACATTCTTTTAATGCTTACTTACTATATTCGGGATAATTAAAATCATATGTATATCAAATATACATATCTTAACTATAGATATATTTTAGTAACATACAACAAATTGTACATCTTTGCTCATTTCAATCCTAGGATGTGATCCTGTAGGTTATTGTAACGTTAGTAGTAATTATTAGAACAATTCTAATATTACATACAATTAGTGACATCTAGCAATATATCATTGTTACCTAAGTTACAAGAAATTATGATTTGACATATCATCTTCATGATTAACTCTTTTATGTATTACATCTTTTTTTCCTTTATATCTAGAATAGGCACAAGTCTTAGAATAGTCACACTTGTATTTCCCATCTATGTTTTTCTTGATATCTAGAGTATACTATAATTAACGTATAATTTACGAATAATTTGTGATATCACATATCAACTTATTCGAGCATGACCATGCATTTCTAGTTTCACTCAATCAAGTGGCCTGTGATATATTTCCTATTATGTAGGAAGGACAAATCCTATCTTAACCATATACACCCCACTACATATATCGAGATATATTCAATAACAGTCTTGATAGTGCAACCAGTTACGGAGCATGTTTAACTGTATCAAAACATACAACAATATATGTTGGGATGATATTGATCTCAAGTCTGAGAATCATACATATAGTCATCACCATGAGCAATGCTATAACCATTACATAATAATCCAATAATCAAGACATATGTTCATGATGGGTCAATCCAATACATTGTTCTCTAACAATATAGTCAATCCAATACATTGTCTCTAACAATATAATCATGTATCAATTCTGACATCTCTATGTCAATGACAACTCCTTGTTATCAATCAATAACATATTAGTCTTAATCGTATTATTACTTTCCATACCCATAATAATACTTGACTATGGACCTTTTAATAATGTTATTATATGGACTTTATCATCTTTAAGTTTATGTTAAACACAAACATATAACTGAAAATAATATTGGCAATGCCTTTATTCAATAAAATCGGTAAATAATTGTATTATTACAATCATCATATGATTGGTCTTTGGGCATACTCTAACAATAAATACCCTCTTGGGGTAAGCCTAAACACACAACTCAGAATTTACTCTTCTTCTTCTTTCTAGTTTTATAAAGTTCTTTTTTTTCTTTTCAAGTTTTCGTTTTCATTTTTATTTTAAAATTTATTTTTAAACATGCTAAGTATGACTTTTTTCATGCTTAGCTAATTATCTCATAAGCCGAGAGCTAAAGCGATGTCTCAATTCCAACATGAGAATTGGAAAAACACCTTAATAACTTCAGAATATCTCTCTCAATCTTTGCGCTTATTTTCAAAATCAAAAAAATTTCACAACCAAAGATTGACTTGGTCAAGATGTTGTTGCGATTAAATGTGTGAGAGAAAGGATTGGCCTATTGGAACCACGTTCGATTTCCTGAGAACACACTTAGCGAGATTGCCTTGCCAAGAGGGAATTGAGATCGAAATTAGTATTTATTGAAACATCAATCCAAGTCGGTCTTCACAAACTTAAACGTTTATTGAACTATGAAAATTGATGTTGATCAGATCAATTTATGAAGTCGGAATAAAAGATTGCCTTGGGTATTCGGTATACAAATAGAGGCACAAGAATTGCTCTTGTAGACAAAGTAACTGACGTGAATCCTGAAGGAAAAATCTAATTCGATGATCCAAAAGAAATTGAGTCAAAGCGAGGCTTGAGGCTATTTTTACCACATTCATTTTCAACCTTCAATTTTTATTCTCTTTATTTTTCTTTAAATCACTTTTTATTATTTAATTATTTTTACCAAAACCCCCTTTAATACTTATCAGCTTATTTAAGTCATTCAAACAGAAATTTGGAATTTTCTAAGTCCGTGAGGATCAACCCTTCTCTTTACTACATATTTCCTTTATTTATTAATTGAGGAGAAGGAATTTATTTTGACATCAAAATGACAGTTTTCACCTAGTAGAACCCATACACACTAGAAGAATTTACAGACTACTTAAATATATTATATTGGTTTAAAACCTAATTAACACCCAAAATCCCCAAATTGAGAACCCAATCCCTACATTATTCCCCCCGTCGGGCTTCTTCACCTCAAAATCCTCGTCATCCAGCCACCATAGAGCGTACTGTTGCCCCCGTTCGACTACCCATCGACCAGCGAACAAAACCCCCATAAACCTCTTGATCGCTTGTAAATATATATGCTAAGGTAAGCAATTCTGTGCAAGTATACACGATCGATAAAAGTAATATAGTAGTGAGTGAGTTATCGTCTCCTCAGGGATTGATTTAGAAATTTATCCTTACCACAACTAGAACTAGTTTTCACACACTAATTCTTACTATCTTGTCAAACTAAAAACTAATATTAATAATACAAGGAAGTGATATAATGATTGCAGAAAAGGTTGGTCGAGGAAAAATAAATATACAGACTACTAAAATAAAACAAAGCAAAGACAAGTGTGGATTCGAATATAATTCAAACAACCTCAAATATTTAGACTTACCACAGAGCACTTATGCTAATCTTTTGTATTGACAACAATTACCCTGTCTCGAATGAATTATTATGACTTACTTAAGCTGCCCGACAGGATTTCTAGGTATTCTAGACGGTTGCTATGGCAATACTACTCAGCGTTAACTACAACCCTTGGTTCGTCAGACTGTTGTTGTAGCAATACCTCTCAGCGTGAACTATAGGCATTGCCTATCCTACTCTAACATCTATCATTTTTAGTCGATTGAAACCCGCTCCTTATCTCTAAGTTAGACAAGTTAGAACATCACCATCTCGGATCCATTCCATTGTTCACTTAGATCTATCTTAATTCTCTCGAATCTAAGAATCACTATCTAGACAAAAGGCTATCTCTTAATGCTCTTACATTACCAAGACATGTTTTACCAAAACCCCAGGAGATCTCTCGATGCTCTTATAGTGTCAAGGTAAAATATTTAAACAATGAACAAAATAGTCATGAGAAAAAACATAATTCATCATTCATAAATAGAAAATAATTGTCTAGGCAACACAAAGATTAACACCAAGAAAGATTGTCATGGTGCTATCGCAAATCGTCCAAGATTTATCGTTTAATACAACCCCAAAGATATAAAGAAGTTAAGAACAAAAGAAGAATGACTCCCAAAACCAGGAGCTCTGTCGTGACAATTCTGATCAGCACCGCGCATGCCTTGGTGATTAGCCTCTCTCGAGACCTGATCACTGCTCTGCTACAGTCTGGCTATGGAGCCACCAATGAAGGTTGGTCGGTGAATGATGAGACAGCACTGCAGTTGCTTGCTCATGCCTTAGATAAAGCTCTTCTCTCTTCTTTATTGCCTCCATCTTTTGGCGGCTACGACTGATTATTTATAGGGAAGAATCTCCTAGGTTTTGCATAATTAGAGATTCCTTTAATAACCGTTGCTTTCTTGTCCAGACTTAAAAAGGAAAAGGTGGCTATCAGAATATTTAAGGCTTTCTTGCACGTGGAGGAGGTCATCCAGCTGGCGTGTGACATAGGCAGTTTTGTCATACCCACTTCAAACTATTCAGATAAACCTTGCCTCGGCGAGATAAATCTGCTACTTACGTTCTTCTCTATTCCTTTGGCCCTTTCAAATTACTTTGTCACGACTGAAATGTTCTTCCTCTGTAAGTTTTCTGTATATACATAGTCCACACAACCCTTTCTCCTCAGCATCAGTTAAACCACATAAATATTGTCGAAGCAAAACTTATCCACCACAAACTAATATAACTACATGCAACTAAATGCAACTAAAATGTTGTGCATACTTTGTTTAGACGAGCAATACCTTAAGTTAAAAGACTAGAAATTGAGTCTTTTTACGAAGTTATCACCTGTAGTCAAAAATCGACACCGTTCACCGTAAAACCCACCGTGAAGCTTCAACGAAGTAAAACCCCATCGCTCAATTTTTTCGATTCACGTTGCTCTAACCGGCCGTTCGATTCACCACCTTCACCATTGCATTCATCGATGTCGTGTGATCAAAACCTGATAGGATTGGTCCCTCGTCGTTGTGCCACTGTCATACGATGTAATTGAAGTCGAGATTGTATTGAGAGTAATCAGTCGGTGAATATGAGTCCTGTCATCATCGCACGCACCAGCGGTGCACGTTGGGCTTTTCCATCGGTCCATGAGGTTTTTGGAACAGATCCAGTCAGACCGACCCAGTCCAGTCAAACCGATCTGAACCAAGTCAACTCGGTTGAGTCAACTCACTTGAGTCAACCCGAACTAAGTCCGTTTAGCCGTCAAACCCGAGCATGCATATATACTTAAGTGTTTTATTTACGAATAATTAAATTAAGGTTAGATATTGACAAGATATTGTTATTTGAAGGTACACGAGACTCTCCCGATTACTCGATAGTTTGACCTAGCTCCTCTCGATCTGTTCGACCTCGTGAGCTAGTAGTTACCCATGTGACCCGTGAACCTTATAAATACGTAGATTAGAATATTACTTAGATATTAACTCAGCTTACTATGAATTAGGTTCGAGCACTGTTGCAGAGCGTGGCGAGGTCGGTGCTCAATTTATTTGATGTCTGGTTCCATTTTATGAGGTGTGTTCCCTATGTGCTACATGATTATTTTATCTGCTACGAAATATTTTTCATCGAGATTAATGATTTATTGATTTACTGAGTTACTGGTTGATTACTTATGAACTATGGCTGATTGAAATATGTTATCTAGTTAATTTTTTCACTAGAAATATGATTAAGTTGATTTTGGATTCATGGAATTTATTGCTTACTATGTGAACTATTAATTTGAGATACTGATTTTGGTAGGATACTGAAGTATGGAGGTTTATCTCTGATCAAGTTGGTAATTAATTACGAACCTAATGTGACCCTTGGGTAGGCTCTGAGGCCCCTAGAACTTTCTTGGATAGGCTCTCGGGCCCCAAGGGGTTCCCTTATGTTGGCTCTTTATATCTACTAGGTATAAGGTAAGCTCTATGGAAGCAGTTATGAGGAACTGCATATGGTGTACGAGAGGAGAGTGACTTCGAGTTTTTAAAATTTATTTTCATTATGTTATTTATGATATTTTACTAAATTATTACTTGATTATTTCACCATTATGGTTTATTTGCACTGTTTGGACACACTGAGCCCTAGATCACTTTTCAAACTATTTTTGCTCCCTTTCAGATACCTTTAGATACGCACCCCGAACAAGGCACTTGCAGGATCGACACATTTCTTGCAGTCCATCTAATTGTAATGTTTTTATATTCCAAATTGACTTCAGTTCAGTGAAATATTCCTTTCTTTTAAAGTACATATGCATGCTCAGGTTTGATTTTGGACTAGGGATTTGGGGTTTCCCCCCATCGATGGGGAGTCGAATGGGGGCAACGGTGCGATCTACGGTGGCTGGACAACAAGGATTTCAGGATGGAGAGGGCTGACAGAGGAAAGAATTTAGGGATTGGGTTTTTAATTTGGGGATTTTGGTGGGTTAACCGGGTTTTAAACCAATATAATATATTTTTACCCAAAATATCATAAACAATACCCTAGCCAAAATAGCAAAGGCAGGGGTGACCTTTCTGGGTGTTAAGGGTTTGAACCCCTACAACACCAAATTTGGATTTTCTTTTTTTCTCTGCCAACAACAAATGGGCAAATTCAAGGCTAGGTCCCTGAATTTCTTACAACTTTCTAAAATGACCTACAAGTTTTAAAAACTTACAATTTGGCACCTAAATTTCAACCAAATTAAATTTTAAATATATTTTATTTGTATTTGGGGTTGTTACATCTTAAAAAAAAAAGAAATCAAATAATTTAAAATAAAAGAGAATTATAAAAGTAAAATAAAATACTCTTATTATATTTGATCTTGTTATCGGAATCAGTTGAGCATTGTCGCTACACAGTTTTCTTAAGATAGATTTTTGACCACTCTTTGGTGCTTGAGATCTTTTGGTCGTCTATCTCCCAAGATACAACAACTTGATGATTAGCTATATTAGCAAAACATTAGAGATCACAAACTTTCCCTGCCTTCGGCTATAACCAGAATAATTAAGGGAGAAAAAAAAGTATTTTCTGAGAATGAGAGAAAATATTTTTCAAGACAAGAAAACTTCTTGAATTTTGAGATGTTAAAAATATAATATGATTGCTCAGTATTTATAAGCGATTTTCAAGAGTGTTTTACTCCAACTAAACATCTTTTAAAATCTAAATTGAAACAGATAATAATATCTTTTAAATTTAAAATATTAAAGAGATATACACTCATTTTATTATTCAAATTAAATAAATATAATTTTAATTTGAAATATAAAAAAGTATATAATTATCTTTAATATTCAAAGTTAAAAAGATAAATCATACCTTTTAAAATTGACATAATCAAAGAGTAATTATCCTAATAATATGCAAATTAAATAATAACTTTTAATTTATAATATTTAAAAGGACTCTGAATTTAATATAAATATTAAATCCATTAAAGTAATTCACCATTTTATTTAAATTTGATATAGTTATATGTGAAATTATTAATTGATGTTACAAATAAAATTAAATAAATAAAACACTGCGATTTTTACTTTCAAAATAATATTTCTAAAGCTAAAACAACTCTTAAACTATTAGATATAAATTTTTAATGAGTCTATGGTACACGTTGCACATCGAAACACATCATTAATATAAATATATCAAAACACATTACTAACTAAAATGTCAAGTAAGCATTAAAAGAATCTACGGATTGTTCAATATGATTAATCTACTAATTTTATACGATAAAACTTTTAAATGATTATTAAACCATACCAAAATAATCTTTTTAGATATTAAACTTTAATTTTTTTTATAAAATAGATGCAACAACGTTAATTGTTTTTTCAAACACATTTTCTAAGAATTTTTGCCCAACAAATTGATCAAATTTTCTATTTTGGATTCCCAGAACAGGCTGACCTATCCCTCCTTTAGGATTCTCATGCAGTCCCTCAAGATAATATTTTCAGAATGATCTTCCTCAATATCCCTATTTAGCATGTCTACAACCTATTTCGCGTCTATCTCGATGATGAGTCTTGTCTGCCCTAGGGACTTTGCTAGAACGAAGCCTTGTCTCACACCCTAAACTTTAGCTAGGGCACTACTTGTTGTCTCAATCTTCATCATAAAGCCACCCATCCAAGCACCTTCTTCGTTGCAGATTAGGCCAGCCGCTATAACTAATCCTGTAGTCCTTTTATAAGCCACATCTGTGTTCAGAATCCATCTACATTCTGGAGGTTTCTTTCACCTAACCCACACTTGGGTTATCCTTGTGCTAGTAGCTCTCAGCGTCAGATGTGTTTCCCTAGCCAACTTGACTGCATAGTGAGTGACTCTACTAGTGTTTTCTTGTTTGTCGTTGAAGACCCTCTCGTTCATGTCTTTCCATAGACCCCAGATGAGTGTCGAGTAGAGAATTCCCCATTCCACTCTGTTCCCACAGTCTTTATTTGATCGGCAGTTTACTCTTATCCATTTCTTGAAGTCTGTTGTATCAAAGTGTTCATCCTGCTGGGAGGAACACCTGTTTTGTCGTATTACATCTTGTGAGAATATGGTATATCGACTCAGTCAATCCTCCCACCCCAATAAGTTAATCTTCTTTTTTTCAAACACATTTTCTAAGAATTTTTGCCCAACAAATTGATCAAATTTTCTATTTTGAATTCCCAGAACAGGCTGACCTATCCCTCCTTTAGGATTCTCTTGCAGTCCCTCAAGATAATATTTTCAGAATGATCTTCCTCAATATCCCTATTTAGCATGTCTACAACCTATTTCGCGTCTATCTCGATGATGAGTCTTGTCTCCCCTAGGGACTTTGCTAGAACGAGGCCTTGTCTCACACCCTAAACTTTAGCTAGGGCACTACTTCTTGTCTCAATCTTCATCATAAAGCCACCCATCCAAGCACCTTCTTCGTTGCAGATTAGGCCAGCCGCTATAACTAATCCTGTAGTCCTTTTATAAGCCACATCTGTGTTCAGAATCCAGCTACATTCTGGAGGTTTCTTTCAGCTAACCCACACTTAGGTTATCCTTGTGCTAGTAGCACTCAGCGTCAGATGTGTTTCCCTAGCCAACTTGACTGCATAGTGAGTGACTCTACTAGGGCTTTCTTGTTTATCGTTGAAGACCCTCTCGTTCTTGTCTTTCCATAGACCCCAGATGAGTTTCGAGAAGAGAATTCCCCATTCCATTCTGTTCCCCCAGTCTTTATTTGATCGGCAGTTTACTCTTATCCATTTCTTGAAGTCTGTTGTATCAAAGTGTTCATCCTGCTGGTATGCTCGAAGCTCCTCCCACACCTGTTTTGTCGTATTACATCTTCTGAGAATATGGTATATCGACTTAGTCAATCCTGGCAATTTTTGGAAATCGCATCCCGATACATGTTCTTCTTTGCACGGATCTCATTGGTGTTCAGCCTGTTTAGAACGCATAACCATATAAAGAATCTGAAGCATTCAGTGGCTCTAACTTTCCAAATCCAGTTCATATTTTCATGTGGGTGGTCAAATGTTTCCATATGGGTTATCAATTTATAAGTTGAGGCTATTGTGAATTTTCCATCTTCCGACTAGCCCTAGAGGACTTTGTCTTGGTCTTCCTCGTTGCTGGTTATTGGGATAGGCATGCCTTGGATCAGGTTCATTGTTTCTATCGAAATAATATTCTAAATTTCTTACAGGATCTAGGTTTTTTTTCCTATTAAATGTATTTATCCAATGTATCATGGGAATTGTCTGTGACCAGCCTCAAGTAAGACTTAATTAGTGGTGCGTCTCCCATCCACCAATCATGCCGGAATTTGACTTTGTCGGTTATTCTGATTTACGTACTACTTCCTTTTTTGATAATATCGTGAGTCTTCAGTATACCTCTCATAATTGAGGAGTTGTTTGCTTGCGGTTGGACATCCTGGAAGTTGGCGTGTTTCAAGTATTTTTCTTTAAATATTTTGCACCAGATCTTATCCTGATAGTTGTAGATTTTCCAATCATTTTTTACATTAAAGTGACGTTCATGGCCTTCGCTCTACGCGTACCTAAACCGCCCCAGAGCTTCGTTTTGCACACGTTTTCCTAGCTCACCAAATGGTTATGGCCATAGTCTATTCCCCCTCCCCATAAGAAGTGAAAAGGAAAACACGATAAATGACTCTAACCAGCCCTCCTAATCACAATGAAGAGGCAAACTGGAGTGTGAAGATCTCTCTCACAAAGAACATGAAAAGAACTTAATTAAATGAAGCTTCGAAGGCACAAGTAACCAACACTTGCAAAGATAATCTCTCAATGTATTGTATTAAAGAAAATATGCATTTACAATGGTGGGAGGAACCTCCTCTATAAAGGATGAAGGATTCCTTATTGTAGTATGACTAATGCTTGAAAATAATAATAAAAATAGCAATAACAATACTATTTTAATTTCTGATAGCAATAAACTAAAGATAATTGTTTTAACTATATCTAAATTTCTAATAAAATAAAAAATATAAACCTAAAATAAAATGCATCATCCTATATTAAATTATATTACAAATAATCAACAAAATATTGAAAATTCATAATATTTACAACATCACGTATAAGAATTTTTACATGTGTTGTCTTCACTAAAATAAGCGTATCTTGAGTTCTTGATATCGAATGGATGCGATTCAAGAACCATTGGAAATCTAAGAGATAGACGGTCATAACTTCAAAAGACATGTTGATCAAATAACATCAGGATCCCATTAAAAAATCATCGCAAATATGCTACTATTCTAGTATTCTTTTCCAAGGCTTGGTCATATTGATCAATTGGAAGAATTAATCCATCTTCCTTTGATGTGATCCTTGTGATGCATGTATCACTCTCCCTTTTCATCCCTTTGTCAACCAATGATGCTTAGATACTTACGTTAACCTTTTTGTGGATTATTAGAACTCCTAAATAGGTGCCCAAGTCGTCCTTTAAGGGATTGCCATCTAAATTTCTTAGATAACTTGAAGTATTCAGATTAATGATGTGGGAAATGAACAATTTTGACTTTTAGAGGTTAACATGCAAACATGATATATGGCTGAAAACCCTTATAAATTCTTTTTGATTTTGGAAACCTGTACCACATTTCTTCAGGGAACAACAATAACTCGTTCGCGACGAAAATATGACAAATTTTTTTACCTCATCGAATAATTTTCAAGGCTTTTCATTTGACATTATCCACCTTTTCAAGGATCATGTGAGATAGTCTCTCCATGACTAAGATAAACAACTAGGGGATAGCAGATCCCCTACCGAAGTCCTCGCTCCGAAATGATGCTCTCGGTTATTTCTCCATTCCATAGAGGCTCAAAAGAACTGTGTTCTATATAGTGCATGATGATATCAATAAGCTCTTTTGGGAAGTTAAACACCTTAAGAGTCTGCTTCAGAAAATCCCAGCTCATATTTTCATAAGATTTTTGCAGATCGATCTTTATAATTAGGCACCTTTTTTCCCTGTTTTCTCATCATCATATGCACCGCTTCTTGGACCATCAATATGTTCTTCGTTGAGCTTCTCCCTACTAGGAAGCTATTCTAGAATGGACGCACTATCTTTTGAAGAATTAGCTCAAGGCGCTGTTCCAAAGCTCTGGAAAGAATCTTATAAGAGGTGTTGAGTATGCTGATCAGGCGATAATGGTTATGTCTATTGGCATCATTTCTCTTTGGAATGAGTATGAGGAAGGCCTTCAGGACCCGAGGGTTGACGGTTCCCGAGCTTATGACTGTATTGGTGAAGCTTAAAATCATTTTTTCGCCGTGTCCCAATTTTTTTATAAAAAATTGGTAGAATATCATCTTGACCAAGGGCTTTAAGCCCTTTCTGGAGAACAGAGCTGACCAAATTGTTAGAGTATGCCCAAAGACTAATCATATGATGATTGTATGAACATATTTTGTTTAATGATTTTATTGAATAAAGACATTGTCTCTATCATTTTCAATTATATATATGTGTCTAACATAAATTGAAAGATAATAAAGTCCATATAATAATAATATTATTATTAAATATCCTTAGTTGAATGTTATTTGGGCATGGACAATAATAATATGTTTAAGACTAACGTGTTATTGATTGATGACAATGAATTGTCACTGACATATAGATGTAAGAATCAAAGCATGAATATGTTGTTAGAAAACGACATATTGGATTGACCCACTATGAGCATATGTCCTGGATTATTATGTGATGGTGACAACATTTCTCATGGCGATGATTATATGTATGATCCTTAGACATGAGATCATTATTATCTCAACATATATTGTTATATGTTTTGATACATTTAAACGTGCTCTGAAACTGGTTGCACTATAAAAACTGATATTGAACATATGTCTATATATGTAGTAGTATGCGAATGATTGAGATAGGATATAGTATATATATCATAGGTCACTTGATTAAGTGAGACAAGAAATGCATGGCCATGCACGAATAAGATGATATGAGATATCACAAATTATTTGTTAATTATAGTCTACTTTAGATATCAAGAAATAATATATGAGTCATACATGTGTGACTATTCCAAGACTTGTGCCTATTTTGGATATAAAAGACAAAAGGATGTAATACATACAAGAGTCAGTCATGAAGATAATAAGTCGCATCATAATTCTTGTAACTTAGATGACAATGATATATTACTAGATGTCACTCATTTTTGTAATATTAGAATGGTTCTAATAATTACTACTAATATTATAAGAACCTACAGGGTTACACCCTAAGGTAGAAATGAGCAAATATTAAGTATATTTATTGTACAATATTGTTGACGAAAACGGGTAAAGAAAACGAAAGAACACGAGAATTTTACGAGGTTCGGCAATGTGCTTACGTCCTCGGTGCCTAGGCGGCGCTAGAAGTTTTATTCAATGATATTTTAGGTCTAGGTTACATCTCTATTTATAATAGAAAACCCTGGTACATAATTACAAAATCAACCCTGTACCGTACCGCGGGGGCTGCGCCCCCACACCCCCAACCCACATAATTCGTAACCCCACAACGAGACTTTTTATGAGCCATACATAACAAATCTCCACCTTGGCGAATATCCTGCCCCTTGGAAACTTCAATGTGGGTTGGGTTACCTTGCTTCTTTAACAACTCGAAACATTCAACAAGTCCAAGCAATGCTTGAACTTGTCTGTCGTAACTGGCTTGGTGAACATATCAGCGGCATTCTCATCAGTATGTACCTTCTGAAACAAAACCTCTCCAGATGCAACCAACTCTCTGATCTTGTGGAACCTTACATCAATATGTTTAGTTCTAGCACGATACACCTGATTCTTAGCCAAGTGAATAGCACTTTGATTATCACAAAGCAACTGAACTCCACCTTGTTGAACACCCAACTCCTTCACTAAACCAGTAAGCCATAAAGCTTCTTTTGCAGCTTCAGCCGCTGCCATGTATTCAGCTTCAGTTGTAGATAGTGCCACGACAGATTGAACAGTAGACTTCCAGCAAATAGGCCCTCCACCAAGAGTAAACACATACCCTGTCGTAGATCTTCTATTATCCAAGTCACCTGCATAATCTGAATCCACATATCCTACAACCAAAGGATTATCCCGCTGACTCCCAAAAACAATTCCATGTCCCACAGTACCCTTTAAGTACCGAAAGATCCACTTGATTGCATCCCAATGTTGCTTACCAGGTTTAGACATGTACTTACAAACTTGACTAACAGCATGAGCTAAATCAGGACGAGTACATACCATCGCATACATCAAGCAGCCAACAACATTAGAATACGGAACCTTTGCCATATTTTCAGCTTCCTTATCTGTCTTAGGGCACTGTTCTGATGAGAGCTTAAAGTGATTCGCCAATGGAGTGCTAACTGGTTTCGCGCTGCTCATCGCAAACCTTTCTAGCATTTTCTCAACATAACCCCGTTGAGATAGCCGCAGTTTCCTTGAGTCTCTGTCCCTGCAAATTTCCATTCCAAGAATTTTCTTTGCAGCACCTAAATCTTTCATATCAAATTCCTGACTCAATAAAGTTTTCAAACCGATAACATCATCCATGTTCTTCGCAGCAATCAACATATCATCAACATACAGTAATAGAAAAATAAAAGAACCATCATCAAGGCTCTTAACATAGACACAACAATCATACTCACATCGGTTGTAGCCAATCTTGATCATATAGGAGTCAAACCGTTTATACCACTGTCTCGGAGACTGTTTTAACCCGTACAAAGATTTCTTCAATCTGCAAACTAAATGCTCGTTTCCAGGTTGAGTGAAACCTTCAGGTTGCCGCATGTAGATCTGCTCCTCTAAATCACCATGCAAAAAAGCAGTTTTAACATCCATCTGCTCTAAATGCAAATCCCAACTAGCCACCAATGCAAGTACTGCTCGGATTGAAGTGTGCCTGACCACAGGAGAAAAGATTTCATCATAATCAACTCCTTTTTGCTGTGAAAAACCCTTCGCTACCAAACGAGCCTTGAACTTCTCCCCCTCTTTTTCTGTTACTGCCGGTTTCTTCTTATACACCCATTTGCAACCAATCGGCTTCTTACCCTCAGGAAGGGGAACTAACTCCCATGTGCGATTATGATTCAAAGACTCCATCTCCTCAACCATGGCTGCCATCCACTTGTCGTTTTCCTGACTAGTAACGGCATCATGAAAAGTAACTGGATCATCACTGCTAACAGTAAGTGCAAAAGATACCAAGTCTTCAAAACTCAATCTGTTCGGAGGCTTTATATTCGTCCGTCTCACCCTGTCTCTGGCGAGACTATAATCCTGCAAATCATCCGTAGTGGAACCACCAGAAGTCGGTTGAGAAGTTTCTGGTTTCTCAACTGGAAACTGCTCGAAATCTACCACTGTCGTGTCTTGCTTCTGCTGCAAAATAGACTGTTCATCAAAAACGACATCTCTACTAATCACAACTTTCTTCGCAACTGGATCCCAGAACTTGAATCCTTTGACACCTTTCTTGTAACCCAGAAAAATGCACTCCTTCGATTTTGCATCAAGTTTGGATCTCTCATCAGCAGGTACATGCACATAAGCAGGACAACCAAAAATCCGTAAGTTATCAAAACTAACATCATGACCAGTCCATACCTCTTCTGTAACTTTCCCAGCCAGCGATGCCCTTGGCGATCTGTTGATAAGGTAACACGCCATGTTAACAGCCTCAGCCCAGAAGTGTTTGGGAAGCCCCACATTCAACCGCAAACATTTGGCTCTTTCATTCAACGACCTGTTCATTCGTTCCGCAACACCATTCTGTTGTGGTGTCTTGCACACTGTAAAATGCCTCTGAATCCCATGCTCCTTACATAATTGTAGGAACTGTTAATCTGTGTACTCCGTACCATTATCAGACCGCAAACACTTGATTTTTCGTCCTGTTTGGTTTTCTACCTCAGCTTTCCACAGCTTGAACTTCTCAAAAACTTCAGATTTCTGTTTCAAAAAATACACCCAAACTTTCCGTGAAAAATCATCAATAAAAGTAACATAGTACCTAGATCCACCCAAAGACGATGTCGTGGAAGGCCCCCATACATCAGAATGCACATAATCAAGAATCCCTTGAGTTGTGTGCTTCGCAGTCTTGAAACAGAATTTAGTCTGTTTACCAAGAACACAATACTTGCAAAAATCGAGCTTACAGCTTTTGACACCATGCAACAAGTTTCTCTTGTGTAATTCTGCCATACCACGTTCACTAAGATGAGCAAGGCGCATATGCCACAATTTTGTCGTATCATCACAGGACTCAACAGAGTGAACTCCACCTGCAACGGTACTCCCTAACAATCTGTAGATATTCCCTGCAGTCATCTTGCCTTTCATCACAGTCAATGCTCCTTTAACAATCCGAATGGTTTCCCTATCCTCGTCAGCCTTAGGGATAAAACCATTCTTGTGCAAAGTGCCCAAGGAAATCAAATTCTTCTTCAAGTCTGGGATATGTCGAACACCACTCAACGTCCGAACGGAGCCATCGTGCATCTTAATTCTGACATCACCAATACCAACAATATTGCAACATCGATCATCACCCAAATAAACCGAACCAGAATTAACCGGCCTGTATGTCGAAAACCATTCCCTATTTGGCGTGATGTGATAAGAACATCCAGAATCAAGAATCCAAGCATCCGTCAATTGTGTCGTTGAAATAGAAAGCATATCACCGTCACTGCAATCAGAAGTATCATCCTCGACCACGTTCACAGACTTGGATGAGCCATCACGCTTCTCATCGGTCTGCTTTTTCAACTTCGGACAGTCTCGCTTCATATGTCCCGCCTCCTTGCACTTGTAACAGTGAATCGTCTTCTTATCCCTGGATTTGGATCTGGAATTCCGCTTCCCGGACCCTGCCTTCTCTGGCTTCCGTCCACGATCTCGGTTACCCTTGACATATAAGCTATCGGCTTGAGAGCTTTCCCCTGCATTCTGCTTCCGCTGGTTGTGAGCCAACAAGGCTGCAGTAATCTCCTCAACGTTGATAGTCTCTTTCCCATATGTAAGAGTAGTCACCATGTGTTCGTAAGAGGAAGGCAACGAACACAACAGAATCATCGCTCTGTCTTCATCCTCAATTTTCACATCAAGCCGAGCCAGATCAGAAACGATTTGATTGAAGACATTCACGTGTTGCGCCAAATCGTGATCGTCCTGCATCTTCAGCCCATACAGCCGCTGCTTCAGATACAGTTTTGTCGTTAAGGATTTGGACATAAACTGACTTTCCAACTTCCTCCAAATTTCGTCTGGAGACGATAGATGCATGACGTGATACATGACCTCGTCCGCCAAGCATAATCGTATGGTTCCTGCCGCTCGCTGCTGCAATTCTTCCCAATCTTCCTCATCCATCGACGCCGGCTTTGTAGGTCGCAAAGCCTTCAAGATCCCTTGCTGCGCCAATAGATCCTTCACCCTCGTTTGCCATAATCCGAAGTTACCCTGACCATCGAATTTCGCGACTTCGAATTTTGCTCCTGACATCTGATACCAATTGTTGACGAAAACGGGTAAAGAAAACGAAAGAACACGAGAATTTTACGAGGTTCGGCAATGTGCTTACGTCCTCGGTGCCTAGGCGGCGCTAGAAGTTTTATTCAATGATATTTTAGGTCTAGGTTACATCTCTATTTATAATAGAAAACCCTGGTACATAATTACAAAATCAACCCTGTACCGTACCGCGGGGGCTGCGCCCCCACACCCCCAACCCACATAATTCGTAACCCCACAACGAGACTTTTTATGAGCCATACATAACAAATATAATTAGAGTTAATATATGTATATTTGATATACATATAATTTAATTTTTTTGAATAAATAAGTGGACATTAAAAAAATGTAATTCTGATTACAACTCTTTTAATGAATATTTAATTTGAAATAATTAAATAAAATTTTATTTCGGAATAACTAAATAAAATTTTAATTAATTCGAAATTACAAACCCTAAAGATTAGGATAACTCGTGTATATAAAGATAAGCAAGGGTCTAGCAGCCGTTTGATTTTTTAAGCTGTTTTTCTCAAAACTATTTTGGGAAAAAATAAAGGAAAAATATATATTTGCTCCCAACCAATTGAACTACGTAGAGGTCGGGACGTTTTAGTGGAGGCTTGCGATTTGAATCGTTCGTGATCAGTATTACCGTTGGTGCAAGCTTGTTTTATTCAAGGATCATAATGTAAGTAATCATATCCTTTTCCTCCCGTTTTCGGTATTATCATGCATGGATCACTGGTGAGACCGTTGAGTTTATTTTCGCTGCTCCATGGGGTGCACCAACGGTCCCAACAGTGGTATTAGAGCCACTTGTATGACCCGGATTCGGGTTAAATTCTTGGATGATGTGATATGTATAAGATACATGATTGTTTTATCTTTTTCGGTGAGTATATATGATATAATTGTTTGATTCAATAAAAGGAACGATTAATATGTTAATCTGTTTAATGAACTTTACAATAAGTGGTTAAGAGTTAATCATGTATTTGTTGCTATAGACTTCTCATGAGGTTAGATCTCTCATTGTCGTCTATGAACAAGCCAAGAATCTTGTTGTGCTTCCGCCTAATCAAAGTTGTAAGATAGAAAAAATTTTCATTTCTTTCACCTTTTAGGTTTCAATCGAGTCTATATTTCTGTAACCAAAGGACTTCTTCATGTGTTAAGGTGAGTTCAAATTCCTCTTGATATGATTTTTTTTTCCAAATCCTGAAGGTAGCTGGAGTTTTTGTAGTTTATGGATCTTTGAATACCATCCAGTCTTTTAATCAAAGAATGTTTACGTTTGAAAATATTCCCAGAAGTTTCCTGTTTCTAAATCAGCATGGCCTTCTTAGTTTCCTCAATGGCCTCGATTAAGGAATCTTTCTTCTTATCCCACGCCTAGCTAAACACAAAAGGGAATTCCTCATAGGTTAACCACATTGCCTCGAATATGAAAGGAGTTTTGTCTTTATAACTACGAAAAACCAGGTTTTTGTTAACTAAAATCATATTATGATCCGAGTAAAGCCTCACCAAGTTGACCACCTAGCTAAACACTCCCATAGATTAACCACTTTGCCTCGAATTTGAAAGGACTTTTGTCTTTATAAAGAGCCATATCCAGTCTTTCATGCAGGATCACCCGGTTGTTGCTTTTTCAAACCCAAGTGAAGGTATCCTCTAGATAACCTGCATCCATGAGGTTACATCTATCCCACCATTCGTGGAATAAAGAAATATGCTCAATGCAGTCAGTGTTACTTCCTTGGGGCTCTTCAACGGAAGCAAAATTGTTAATATTTCCATCAACCAACCAAGGTTTATCGGTACTCTCTGAGAACCTATTGAGATCCTCCCAAAATTCAACTTTCTTAGCTTGATGGGGTTGAACATAAACTATCGAGATATATCAATTTTTCTCCTCCTCCTAAACCTCATAGTGGATGGCTCGATTGATCAAATAGCAAACCCTAACTTTATGCTAACTCTCATTCTAAAGAAGAATAAGACCGCCTCGAAAGCCTTGAGTAGATACCTCAAATATATCTTTGAACCTCCTTTAGCTTTAATTTCTAGTAGAACCATGATATTAGGTTCACCTTTCAAATGAGGTCCCTACAATTTCTCATAAAATCAACGTTACCGATTCCTCGACAGTTCTAGGAGATGTTCTTCATGAGGTTCCTTTTGGTTTTATGGAGCCTAACTAGACTTCAGACTCTCCCTTACCTGGGTCAAAACTAGGTTGCATCTTGGTTTCCACCCTTAGGTTTACCTCCTCAAATTGTCTCATGTTGTTTATGTTGAGATCCATATCATCTTGTTGAGAGCTGATTTCAAGATCAACAATCATATCTTCTGGGTTTTCTGCCTCCTCATGGTTTCCAAGGTGTTATCTACTAGAGCCCATTATTTGCTCTAGATTCTTGTGGATATTCTCCCCGGACATGGATTTTCCCAGCATTGTCGTTCTACCTTTGCTTTTTGGGACCCCCTTCGATTGTTGGAAGCTTGTTTGGTTCATTTTGCTACCCTCGACTCCTGGTCCCCTACTAGGTTGGCTCCTAACCTCAGCTTTGAGCCTGTCTCTCCCAAGTTCTTGAGTAAAGGACACCTCCCTATTATTGATTGTGGGCTCCATTCCTTCACCCATCTCCTGGTCCTACTCTATGGCTTCATTATCACAAAACTCTTTCTTCGTTTTTCTAGCATTCAGTGCCTTAAATCTATTACCTTTTCGCGTATCTTGGACGGTCTTTCCCTGGTTCTTGTTGTTGTTACGTTATCCTCTTTATCTTCTTTAGACCAACATCCACAGATCATAGTTTGTGTTATTGGTACCTTTCCGATCCGATTAAGTATCTTTTTGGATTTCTTCTTCTTTGGAATCTTGGACGTTCTAGTCCTCAAGATCCCCTTTCTCTTCTATTTTTGAGGTGTTTTCCTTGTGCCTCGGTGAGCAAGTAGCAGTTTTTTCCCCCACCATCCCATATTGGAAGCAAATGAAATGTAAACCTTTATACTCGATATTAAGGAATAGGTTTCCAACGCGAACTTTCGATAGGAGTAGTTTGTTCAAATCGATCTCGAAGCATATTCTGGCGAATCCCCCTCTAGTTGTCCAATAGTGTGGGCGTTGACCTTGTTGCTTTTCTACAAGTTTTCCAATATCCACAAGGACTTCTTCGTCGAAGTATTCTATTTGGAGACCCGATAAATATATCCAAACTACCGTAGAGAAAATATTTGCCTTCGCTACAATGAAATTCGGTCGCTATTGCTACATTGTTATGTAGTGATCTATGATCTTCCATGGCCCCTCCGTGAGGACCTTGATTCTGTCCTCATTGTTATGAAATTGCACAGCGTAGTAACAATTCCCCAAGTCAATGCAGTCAAACTCACCTTCAAATTTCCATACAGTCGACACTGTTGATTAAAACCTTGTACACAACCGTTTTCCCTGAAACCTTGATGATGGGGGCTTCCTCCAAGGCTCCCTGGCTCTTTCTTTCAACTCCGTTGAGATTTTCACCGTCGGAATGGTATCATCTTCCATAGCTTCTTTCTCTTCCGAATCTGATTCTTCGTCCTCAATTCTTGTCGAGCTTTGAAGTAACAATGAAAGAATGGTGAATCCACCACCGTGTCCCTCCAAGACTTAACTGATGAACTCCCACATGGATTTACCTCATTTTCTGTCTGCCTTACCCTCTTGTTTCTTCTTCCAGTGTTCTCGTCTCCGCCTCACTTGTCACCATGGCGACGGGAAAGTTCTCTTCCTGCATGGGTGCCAAAACAAGAAAGCTCCAAGATACTTAAGATACAACCCTTTTCTTACGCAACATCTATCTATATTATAATATTATATATTACAATAGATTTAACTTTTATTTTATATAATTTACATAATATATGAACATAACTGTCGATAATCATTTTCATCCGAGTTGATATTATTATACTATTATTAATATTATTACTATTATTATATTATTACTATATTACTATATTATTATTATATATTAATATCATTATATTTATATATTAATATTATTATATTACAAATATTACAAAATCGAGGACTCGTTACAAATGAAGACCTGAAAGCCCAATTACAACAAAACCAAGACCCAAGCAGATTCAAGCCTAATAGCCCGGTTCAGACCCAACAACCCAACAGGCCCGAAAAGCCCAAGACCTATTTAGGGTTTCCTATGCTTTTCCACCAGCCGCTAGCAACCATCACCTTTGGATTTGGAGAGATCCAACGGTCCACAACTCATCTAGACGAAACCCTAGGGTATAATAACCCTAGTGCTATGATTTCAGTCGCCGCCTCTGCCGCCTCCAATCACCTGCTTCCACGACGCCACCGCCTCCAACAGAAGAGTCCAGAGATGTACATCAGTCGCACACATTGCAACCCTAAGATGACCACCGCCATAGGCCGGTGACTCATCGTGGTTATTCTCTTTAACTAGTCCAAACGAAGCATCATCGAGGGCTATAAAAAGCTCGAACCTGCAAGCAACGAAGAACAAGAGCAAGCAACCACACCAACAGTAACGAAAAACAGGAAAAGAGAAGTGGAAAGAAGCTTACCACGTTCGTCAAAGTCTTCAAAAGTCACCGGATATCGTTGTGTAACCAAGGTAAAACCTTTGGTTTTTTATAGATCTAGGCCGATTAATAGAGGTTTAGAAGAAAGGGGGTTTAGATTCAACACCAGGAAAAATAGGGTTTTAATTTAGAGTGTTTTTTGGAATTCAGGTGGCGGATGGTGGTGGTGAACGGCTGTCAGCTGGTGGCCGACCATCCCACCGGTGGGATGTTTAGAGAGAAGATAAAGAGAATGAATTCTCTCATTTTTAGAGAGAGAAAGAAATTTGAAGAAATGAGAGAATAAAGGCCATTTTCGGCAATTTAAGGGTATTTATACCCAAATTAAAACTACGTCGTTTAGGGGTGTCTGTGTAATTCGGGATGGGAAAATTACACGCGTGGTCCATCTGTCTTTGTAATCTCACAATTCTGTCACGAAATCAGGTTCCTGCATTTTTTTAATTTGGTTCTTATATTTTATTAATTTGTATTTTAGTCCTTGCTCATGCTTATATATATGTTTAGTATAAATTGTATATTTAGTCCCTTAAATATTAATAATTTATATTTTAGTCCCGAATTATAATTTAGATCAAATTACACTAATATTACATAGGTTTTGTAATATTTCAAATTAGACGTATTATTTTTATTATTTTATAATTCAATCCATAAAATTTAATATCTTTTATTTTTAATATTATTATTTAATATTTCAGTACCTAAAATATTTAATCTTTGTATTAATAACCTAGTATTTTAGTTTATATTTTAATCATTAATTATTATTATTATTATAGGATTAATTGCAATATTAGTATTTATATTAGGATAATTTTATAAGTTCATTCATATAGTTTTAATATTAAATATTATAATAGGACTAGTAATATTTTATATTAAATATTATTTAATAGTTATTTATATTAAGTTATTTATTTAAAGAACAAATCTATAATTTACTGCAAAGACATTAATTAATAAATACCGGTACCAATTTTGGGCGTTATGGGGGTGTTCATCCTTCCCCATGCGTAACCGACTCCCCAACTCATTTTTCTGGTAAGCAGACCCGATTTGTATTATTTTAATATTATTCTTAGGAATTTTTATTAAAATAATATGACATTTTGGTGACCAATCTCACCATATAAAAAGATTGGTGGTGACTCTATAACTTGGGTTTTATCTGATTCATGGAGGATAAACACTTACTTTTTCGAGATTATTTACAACGTTTGGGGTGTACTATTTGGACTCTCCGTCGCCAGGGCAGAGAAACGTCTAGCCAGCTTGGCGACTCTGTTGGGGATTTTAAAAAAAAAAATAAGAGTCCAACCACCAATTTATTAATTAATCGTCTTTGCAGTAAATAATAAATTTGTTTTAATTTTGTTATAATTATTTTTATTATTTTACTAACTTTTGATTTTTTATGTGTGTACAGACTTAGTTTTTGGGTCATTAAAATAGAATAATAAAATTGTATACTATTTTATTTCTTTTTTATGCTTTTCCTCACCCACTATGCACTTCATTCATGAGATGAGCTAAAACCCCGTTCTTATCATGTTTAAGTGAATGAGAAACTATTACTTTGGTGGTTTTTCACCTCTGTATGGGATAGGGGACCATTCTTTGAGCTCACACCTTATATTCCTCGTGTGGTTTTCAACTCCATACGGACATAAGGAAGTGTGTTCCTTCGAATTGAACTTAATCTGAAAGTTTGTAATGGACTAGGATTAAGGGCTTGACAGTCCAAGGGGACACTAACAAAGGACAATTCATTGATCCTCTTACTCTAGAGCCAAAACTCAGCATATAGCAAACCTAGAACTGGAGTCTAGGTGAAGCTTAACCTGAATGAATCTTGTAAGTTTAAATACACAAGGAAAACATGTTAAGTCTTTTTATTTTATTTTATTATTTTTAAATAAATGCATACGAACTAGAAATCATGCATTTAGGTTATTCTTCCAAACAAAGCATGGAACTAGAAAGCATGAGGTTAGGATATGATTTTTATTACTAACTAATTTTTGTATATTCTGGAAATGCATATATTAATTTTCTGTTTGCATTTGTACAATCATAACATACTCAAGAGTGTTGATTCAAGAGTGATTATCAAAATCAAAGGCTTTCATTATGGATAAAGGGTTTCATGATCAAGTAAACTGTGAATCAACCAAAGAAGGGTATTTGGAGGAAGCTTAATAATGGAGGGATATGCACATAAAAATCTTGTTAGATTGGTACCAAAAGCTTTTTATGGTAAGAGCATCAATAGAAGCAGTCACAAGGGAGATAATTTTTATGAAACTCAAGCACGTTTTTGGAAAGACAAAAACAAGAAATTGAGCACAGAGGTTGAAGCCATGCTTGATAATTTTTGAAAAGTCAGTCAAATATTTAAGGATGTTGGATTAGAAAATACCCCTGAAGAATGGATGACAGAAATCATTAAACTGAAGACTGATGCTAGCTACTGGAAAAAGATATATGAGGATCAAGTAAAGAAATTCTTCTATGACTTCCAAATTGCTGAAGAAATATACATTGCAGTCATCACAAATTTGGAAAAATGTCAAGCTAAAAGCCAGATATTGAAGAGGGATATAGCCAACATGGAAACTTCATATCTGATCCATCAATATGAGATTAATGCTGAATTAAAATCCACTAGAGCTCAGAACCACATAGTGCTGAAAATGATGGATGATTATGAAGATCTGGTACAAGAACTTCTTGAACATAAAGGTTCTCTGATAAAGGAAAACGAGCAACATTGTCTACAAATTCAGAAGATGGTAGGTAAGGTTCAAGAAAAAGAAGATGACATAAAGAAAGTTGCTGTCCAAACAAGCAAGGTTGCCCACAAGTTGGTGGACTTATTTGGTTTTATAAGGGAACTGAAGCAGGATGATAATCTAATTCTGGAACATAAATGGAAATTAACTTGACCTTTTAAGGAGATAGAGAAATTAGGAGGGAAAGTTATCCTTTATATGTAATGATCTTTTGGATGTATTGAAAAGCCCTTTTTGTGTTCAATGGAAGCTGTTTTAAGATAATCACTCTCGAATTATACCTTTTGCATACATTTGCATTGCATAGTTTGCATTCTCATTTTTATTTTTGCATTTACATTACATTTATTTGTTTAAGTATTACTACATACATGTAAATAATTCATAAGAGGTTTTGTAACAGTCAATCGAGATCATTCATTCATATTACTGTGTCATCATCATGGAAATAATAGGGCAATCTCATGAGGGATTACAAGATCATCTGCAAGAACAATTTGACGGGTTACATCAAGATACGAGTAATGAAAATTGGGATCTTTACAAGATGGATTGAATCATATAGTCCAAGTAATGGAAGCTAAGACTGCTAATGAAGAAGAGATGACCGTTAAAGAGCAACAATGCTATCAGGTTAATGCATCGAGGATGATAACATACCCTGGGGCATCCCACTCGAATTCAAAGAATAGCCTCATTAACTATGAACAATATGAGGATGAATTCAAGCAGATGGAGGAAGCAATCAGAGCTATGAAAGATATTAATGTCTCTCACAAAGAACTAGAAGAAAGAGAATTAAGTTTGGTTCCAGATCGGTTATCCCTCATAAATTCAGGATACCTGATTTAGAGAAATATGATGGAACCAGTTGTCCCCTAATCCACTTAAGAATGTTTTGCAGAAAAATGGAAGGGTACCTAAATTTTGATGATTTGTTAATTCACTCTTTCCATGATAGTGTTGTTGGGCCAGCAGTAGTATGGTATAATCATTTGAACTGAGAACATATCAAGAGATGGGTTGATTTAGCTGATGCATTTTTGGGACAATATCAATATGTTAAAAGCTTATCTCCCAAATGTAAGGATCTTCAAGAAATAAGGATGAAAACCAATAAAATATTTAAAGAATATGCTTTGAGATTGAGAGAAGTGGCAGCACAAGTTCAACCTCCCATGATAGAATAAGAGATATCATGTATATTTCATGATTCCCTTCCAGCTCATTTCTATGAATTAATGATGGAAAGTTCAAAGGATGGATTTAAGTATCTTGTTACAAGTGGAGAATTAATTGAAAATGAAACCAGAGAAGGAAACTTAAAAGTCACATCCAAAAGCCCAATTGATCAAAAAGAGAAAGTTGATGATGTGAATGAATGTCACATCCAAAGTCCCTACAACCACAAAAGAAAATGAGCAATTAGTGGTTCAAACCAATCAAGGAAAATCCCACGATCAAGAAATACTTTGGAGGTGTTCCAAACTTCTATCTCAGATCTATATTCGTATTTGATTAAAGGTTAATACATTTCACCGAGGCCAACAAAAATGCCTCCAAACACTTCTGCTCATTTCTATGATCAAGATAGTGTTTGTGATTTCCACCTAGAGATACCTGGACATTCTACTAGAAATTGTAGGTCACTATTACAGGAGATAGAGATACTTGTTGACAAAGGGAAATTGACACAAGAATTAGTGGAACAATGGATGACAAACTACAAGTGGGGTATCAAAGCATGATTAAGTCAATTGTCATCACATTGGATGAGTAAGGGGAATCCTGATCAAAGAAGAGATCATTTCATTAGTCATGGAACTTTATCTTATTTTGTAGCATCTTCTTTGGACATATTTTTTTTGTTCTTTTCTCTACCTTTTATAATAAATAAAAGTATGTTGCTTTTAAGGTTATGAGCATTGAATCAATTTCACAATCTTGAAGTTCTTTAAATATTATTAGATTAAAAACTCTTTACAATTAGAGTTATACAACTTTGGAAAAGTATCAAGATTGAATACCAGAAAAAAGGACCTTGACCTTACCTCAAAAGAGATGCATCCCCTAAATACTACATTTCCACAAAAATAAGAGAGCACTCTCCAATGTAAGGAATTAGACAAAATGCTTGGCATTGATATTTAGAAGCATACAACGTGGGTCATCTTTCGTGACATTGCGAAGCTGACTAGATTACTTTTCTATTAATGAGATTTGACGATGAAACTTTGATAAATCTAGTCTAAAGTCAGTTGCTTGTGAATTGAAATTTAGTAATGAGACTTTCTGAATTTCACCTGACACATAGACTATAACAGGTTCTTTTAAAAAAAAGGGGTAAGAGTCATAAGCAGAAAAAGTTATCCCTCTAGAGCAATTGGTTAATAGCCCTAGCTTTATGGATAAGTTTCAATTAGCCCAATGATGGCTAATGTTGATAAAGCTGAATTCAACAAGCCAAAATGGAAAAAGAAGAAGTTATTATTAAAAAGTGAAATGATACTTGTTATAGTCTATTTCACACATGTGCACACATAAATTTCATTATTAGATGGATGTTTTCACATTACTTTGAATAGAATCAAAGATTTCATAGAATTGAAATGGAGGTATTCTAGAAGGTCTAGTAATTGTTATACTAGATTCTGTTATTTTGTACGCATCCGGTTAAAGATACCAAGTTAAGAAAGTGAGGCATGTGACAATGTTCACAATAGAGTGAGAGAGGAGTGACATCTTCACTAAGATGTAACCATAGAAAATAGGAAAGCCAACCTGAAACTAACATCTCAATCTTGATACTTGTCAAAGAACTACAACTCTGGAATAGTAAAAGTTGTTGATTCTTTTGATATTCTCTGAATTCATGCCTATGATTTGATTCTATTGTCAACCAGTAAACGACAATATTTTTCAAAATTCTTTGGTTCTTTGATAAGAAAGGAGGAAGAACATTTTCAAACAGGATAGTCTCAAATGGTGAAACAATGACAATAGAGTTTACCATACATCACTATTCTGTCCACCATGTGATTACATTATCCCCATATGAGCCGTAAAGGATAAATATGTTGTCAAATGTTCCCTGATATCATCCCATATGTATTTTTACTGAAGTATCATTATGAAATCATACAAAATAGCTCTGAACATCATTCAAAGAGTTCCCTGATTGAAAAATCTAGGCAGAAACAACAGGAAAGGATGAATGTGTTGTCAAATGTTTTATGAACCAGTAATTATGGTACTGAACCAATGTTGTGATCATGAGGTATTCTATCTGTTGACACAAGATGAATTTTTTCTTAATATTCCAAGATAAAAAATGAGTCATGATAATGATTTCTTTCTACGAATAAGCGTTGGAACTTTAACAACAAGAAACTAGTGGAGCCAACTAAGATTAAATAATGGGTTGTTGTTAAGTATCATGATATAATATGATTTGAATAATTTTGGTCAAGATCTGATTAGATGTGGAGACATGAAAAAATTAGGATAAATCCTTTTTGTTATGTGTTTCAAGAGTCAAATCAGAACATACGTGGTTGACATCTTAGTTAATTTTTGCTAAATTCGGTATATTCATATCTACATTTTGCAAAGATGATAGATTATCTTTTCAAAGATGAGAGATTTATCAGATGTCTACACAAGTTCAGGTAAAGACAACTGGTTTTATGGGGCAACAAGGTCATAGTTCTGAGTATGGCAAGAGTCCCATAAATGAAATAGTTCTTCTTAAGATAAAAGAAGGCACAAAGATATAAGTTGATGAGATGGTTATTCAAAAAAAATGGAAAGGATTGATCAAGTGAAAGAAGATCAAACTTGGGAGTCAAAAGAAGATTGAATAGACATTTTATATTCATGCATTCATAAAAGCATCATTTGCATAAAAGAGCATGCATTACATTGATACATTTGATTGCATTTGCATAGATACATTTTTCACAAAGATATAGGGACAAAATACCTTACAGGTATAAGGTAAAATCACAAATATAGGAGTCATGTTTGGAGAGGCAAACATCTGAAGAATAGATGAACGCAATCCATACAGAAGAAGTATTGTGGCATGCCCAACCAACAAGTTATCTTAAAAAATGAGAAAGCAATTTTCAAAGTTTCTAATTCAATCTTTTCAAAAAATGAAATTATTGAAAAGTAAGAAAACAATTTCCAAATTTTCTTACCTAGTAAATTATTTCCCACAAATTTATAAACCTCCGGATCATCTGTAAAACCTCAGGGTAGGATGTTTTCGCATGAAAATGAAGAAACGATTTTCAAAGTTTCTCATTTAATGTTCTAGAAAATTAAATCCTTCGGGTGATTTGTAAAACCTCATGGTCATCTGTAAAACCTCAAGGTAGGATGTTTTCGCATGAAAATGAGGAATCGATTTTCAAAGTTTATCATTTAATGTTCTAGAAAATTAAATCCTTCGGGTGATTTGTAAAACCTCCGGGTCAACTGTAAATCCTCATGGTAGGATGTTTTTATTTTTGATTTCCTAAAAGAAATAAGTCAGCAGGATAAAATTTTCTTGTCTTTTTGTCTTTCCTCCATTCTTGTTAACACAAAAATGAGCAAAGAGGGGTAGCTGTCGATAGTCATTTTTGTCCGAGTTGATATTATTACACTATTATTAATATTGTTACATTATTATATTATTACTATATTATTATTATATATTAATATCATTATATTTATATATTAATATTATTATATTACAAATATTACAAAATCACGGTCCCGTTACAAATGAAGACCCAAAAGCCCAATTACAACAGAACCAAGACCCAAGTAGATTCAGGCCCAATAGCCCGGTTTAGACCCAACAAACCAAAAGGCCCGAAAAGCTCAAGACCCATCTAGGGTATCCCATGCTTCTCCATCAGCCGCCAGCAACCATCACCGTTGGATCTGGAGGATCTAACGGTCCATAGCTCATCTAGATGAAACCATAGGGTATCATAACCCTAGGGCTATGATTTTAGCCGCTGCCTCCAACGCCTCCAATCACCTGCTGCCACGACGCCACCGCCTCCAACAGAAGAGTCAAGAGATGTACATCAGTCGCACATGTTGCAACCCTAAGATGACCACCGCCATAGGCCAGTGACTCATTGTGATTATTCTCCTTAACCGTTCCAAACGGAGCGTCATCGAGGGCTATAAAAAGCTCAAACCTGTAAGTAATGAAGAACAAGTGTAAGTAACCACACCAACAGTAACGAAAAATAGGAAAAGAAAAGGGGAAGGAAGTTTACCACGTTCGTCAAAGTCTTCAAAAGCCATCGGAGATCGTTGTGTAACCAAGGTAAAACCTTCTGTTTTTATAGATCTAGGCCGATTAATAGAGGTTTAGAAGAAAGGGGGTTCAGATTCAAGACCAGAAAAAATAAGGGTTTAATTTAGAGTATTTTTTGGAATTCCGGTAGCAGATGGTGGTGGTGAATGGCTGCAAGCTGGTGGCCGACCATCCCACCGGTGGGATGTTTAGAGAGAAGATAGAGAGAATGAATTCTCTCATTTTTAGAGAGAGAAAGAAATTTGAAGAAATAAGAGAATAAAGGCCATTTTTGGCCATTTAAGGGTATTTATACCCAAATTAAAACTACGTCGTTTCATGGTGGGGGTGTCTATATAATTCGGGATGGGAAAATTATACGCATGGTCCCTCTGTCTTTGTAATCTCACAATTCTGTCACGAAATCAGGTTCCTGCATTTTTTAATTTGGTTTTTATATTTTATTAATTTGTATTCTAGTCCTTGCTCATGCTTATATATATGTTTAGTATAAATTGTATATTTAGTCCCTTAAATATTAATAATTTATATTTTAGTCCCGAATTATAATTTAGATCAAATTACACTAATATTACATAGGTTTTGTAATATTTCAAATTAGACGTATTATTTTTATTATTTTATAATTCAATCCATGAAATTTAATATCTTTTATTTTTAATATTATTATTTAATATTTCAGTACCTAAAATATTTAATCTTTGTATTAATAACCTAGTATTTTAGTTTATATTTTAATCATTAATTATTATTATTATTATAGGATTAATTGCAATATTAGTATTTATATTAGGATAATTTTATAAGTTCATTCATATAGTTTTAATATTTAATATTATAATAGGACTAGTAATATTTATATTAAATATTATTTAATAATTATTTTTATTAAGTTATTTATTTAAAGAACAAATCTATAATTTACTGCAAAGACATTAATTAATAAATACCGGTACCAATTTTGGGCGTTATGGGGGTGTTAATTATTCCCCATGTGTAACCGACTCCCAAACTCTTTTTTCTGGTAAGTAGACCCGAGTTGTATTATTTTAATATTATTTTTAGGAATTTTTATTAAAATAATATGACATTTTGGTGACCAATCTCACCATATAAAAAGATTGGTGGCGACTCTACAACTTTGTGTTTTATCTAATTCATAGAGGATAAACACTTACTTTTTCGAGATTATTTAAAGCGTTTGGAGTGTACTATTTGCACTCTCTATCACCAGGGCAGAGAAACGTCTCTACAGTTTGGCGATTCTGTTGGGGATTTTTTTTAAAAAAAAATGAGAATCCAACCGCCAATTTATTAATTATTCGCCTTTGCAGTAAATAATAAATTTGTTTTCATTTTGTTATAATTATTTTTATTATTTTACTAACTTTTTCTTTTTTATGTGTGTAATAAACTTTGTTTTTGGGTCAATAAAATATAATAATAAGATTGTATACTATTTTATTTCCTTTTTATGTTTTTCCTCACCCACTATGCACTGCATTCATAACATTAGCTAAAACCCCGCTCTTATCCTGTTTAAGTGAATGAGAAACTATTCCCTCGTGTGGTTTTCACCTCCGTATGGGATAGGGGACCATTATTTGAGCTCACACCTTATGTTCATCGTGTGGTTTTCACCTCCGTACGGACATAAAGAAGTGTGTTCCTTCGAATTGAACTTAATACGAAAGTCTGTAATGGACTAGGATTAAGGGCTTGATAGTCCAAGGGGACACCAACAAAGGACAATTCGTTGACCCTCTTACTCTAGAGCCAAAACTCAGCATATAGCAAACCTAGAACTGGAGTCTAGGTGAAGCTTAACCTGAATGAATCTTGGTGTTTTATCTGATTCATGGAGGATAAACACTTACTTTTTCGAGATTATTTATAGCGTTTGGGGTGTACTATTTGCAGTCACTGTCGCCAGGGCAGAGAAACGTCTCGACAATTATATGATATATCATTATATTGGAATATTTGAAAATAAGTTGGACTGTATCCGTTAATAGAAATATGGTTGGACCGTATCCGACTAAAGTTTTAAATATAAAAATCCTAATTCAATTTATATTTTAATCGTATCAATTTTTTTCCAAGCCCAATTTACGAAGTTAATGTTATTGTTTAAAACCCCCAAATTTCGGATGAGTCTTCAATATTAGATGGATAGTTTAATCTTTGAACATATCTATACAATTTTATTGTCTTAAGAATATCACTCTCTTTTCATTTTGATTTTATTTAAGAACCAACAATCATGTAGTGAGAGGATTCCATTTGACTATTTCAATAAAAACAAATAAAATCATACGCATGTAGTGAGAGGAGTAAATAATTTCTATTAGGCCCGAACAAAGAATATGACCAAATTATACGTTTAAATAGTTATGTGTTTTGTAAATTCAAAATTCGTTGTTATTTAAATTAATTTTAATTTTTTTTATAATTAATTTTTGTTTTTATAATGTAATATTAAGTATTTTATATTTCAAATATTGAATATAATTTTAAATTACTATATAATAAGGTAGAATTTGGTAATACAATGTAAAACTTAAATTTTTTATACAGATTTAGTATCGTTGGATGAGTGAAGATAGATGACTTATATTACTGTAGGAAATGATAAGATATTTACTGAAAAAAGAGTTAATCTTAACAATTTATTTTTAGTCACCCAATCCTAAATCAGTGTAAAATTAATTTTTTATATTGTGTAAGTGGACACTAACCCTAAAAGATAATAGGTATAATTAAATTGTTTGATAAATATAAATTTTAAATAATAATATAATTAAAAGAAAAGGAAAGAAGTGTTAAAAATATTAATACGTGATAAACAATTTTTATTTACTTAACATTTTCATATTTTTTATTAAAATATAACAAATAATTTTAATTTTTTATTATCAAATGTACTTAAAACATTAAATTAAAGATATTATTAATTTGTAATAAAATATTTTTTTAACAAATTATCAAATATGCTTTTAAATTAAATATTAAAGTTGATCATTGCACTTTTGTTTAGAGGTTTAGTATAATTAGAAACAAAAATACAAATACACGAGAGTTCAAATTTAATCAGACTCTATGATTTAGTTAGACCAATGAGAAAGGAAGAGGGAAAGATAATGAATGTCATTTCCTATAATGAATTTGGAACGACTTTTATGTCATTTCTTATCTAATTTAAAATCATTAGATTAAGGTTTTATCAAATCATTGATGTGAGACAATTAGCATGTTGGTTCATCATTTGCCTTTATCGTCATAAACTAAAATTTTCATCTTTTCTCTTCGAGATAGGAGGTTTTGACCAATATTTTTTGCAATCGTTCTTTTTAAGTTCACGTTTAAAAAATTAATAATTAATTAACCATATCTAGAATAGATAGTTAAAACTTAAAAGTTATCTATTTATACTTTTTTTTAGATTATAGGTTTACTATTATTAGGAATAAAATTTTCCTTACTCTTCTCTTAAAAAGCAACTGTTAAAAAAATTCTAACAAAGTGGCTTTTTTTTTACAAGGATAACTAGATTTCATTAATAAAAGGCTTAAGTATACAAAAGATGCTTAATCTATGCTCGTTCTTCTAGTTTAGTGTCTAATGTTTATTTCGTTTCAGTTTGGTGTCTAACGTTTTATTCTATTACTCGAAACAGGTCAAGCCATCAATAACCGTTAAGTTTGGCCGTTAACCCATTAAAAATGGCAACTGACATATTTTTTAATTTTAAAAAATAATTTTTAAAAATAAGAAATTAATTAAAATAGATTAATTGAAAAATGCCCCCACGATCCAAACTCAATTGAAGAACCCGCCGTTTGCTCTTTGATAAAGGGATGATTTTTTCAGCACTTGATCGTCGTTCATTGATCCCAGCCAGTTGGCCGTTAAACCATTAAAAATGGCAACTGACATATTTTTAATTTAAAAAATAATTTTAAAATAAGAAATTAATTAAAATAGATTAATTGAAAAATGCCCCCACGATCCAAACTCAATTGAAGAACCCGCCGTTTGCTCTTTGATAAAAGGGATGATTTTTTCAGCACTTGATCGTCGTTCATTGATCCCAGCCAGCCTATGCTAACGTCGGTGAAAGACCATGAGATGGCTTTGAACTATTGTTTTATTTCTTGTAACGAATTCTTGTCCGGCCATTGTAGCTACTTGGGCATCAAAACGCTGCGTATTGCCGAATAGACAATGAGGACTGATTCACGGTTCTTCAGGATGGGTAAACCGAACCGTTTCGAGACAGTCGAAACAGTTCTCTCGTCGCAAAATGTTCACATCAATGAAAGATGGACTAACGCTTCTAAGTGATCCACACAACAAAGCATTGAAAAACAGGAATAGCAGAGTGACAGACTTGCAACTACTTTTTGAATGGGATCATGATATTATTTGGTCCACATGTCTTCAGATTTACGACTGATTTCTCTTAGCTTTCCACGTTTCTTGAGTCACCTCAATCCGATATCGAAAACTCAAAATATGTCCATTTTAGTGAAGACAACGCATGCAGGAAATCTTAGACAGGATTAATACATGATTTTGAAAATATTACGAATTTTTAATATTTTTTTATTGAATGTTGCATTATCTTGTAGGATTATTTTTATTATGTTTATTATGAATTAAAATAGAGTTAAAACAATTATCTTCTTTTTTTTAATAATATAAGGGCTAAAGAGCCTTTACAAGAACTAGAATCTAAGAAAAGGGGGACCTTGAGTGTCCCTTTACAAGTAAGAGCTAATTGATTATTACGAATTTTCAATATTTTTTATTTTTTATTTGTAATATAATTTAATAATGTATGATGCATCATCTTTTAGGATCAGGTTTATTATTTTATGAGGAATTAAAATAGAGTTAAAAAAAATAATCTTTAGTTTATTGCTATTAGGACATCTTTATTTTATTATTTTTATTACAAAGTTAGGTTACAACAAGGATTCCTCCTCACATATGTAAGGGAGGCTCCTCCCACCATTGTAAACACGAAATCTTTTCTTTGAATTATAGTACAACGTGAATATGTTTTTGGAAGAGTTGATTGTTTTGTGCCTTCGAAGCTTCTTTTCCTTTGAGTTCTTTTCAAGTTCTTGAGAGAGAGATCTTCACACTCTGGTTTGCCTTTTCATTGCTATTAGGATGACTGGTTAGAGCTGTATTATCAAGTTTTCCTTTTCATTGTGACTAGGAGGGTTTGATAGGACGTTTATCCGTCTATCTTCATCTTTCACAAATACATTATCCTTTTTCCTCCATTATTTCCACCACCTCCATTGGCTAAGTTTAATATTTCCATTACATATCTCTATTTTATCTTTATCTATTCTTATCTTTATTTTATCCATCTTTTTTATTATTTTTATTTTTCATTGTCTTAATCTTTGTTTCTTTGTCTCAATTTACGACAACCTTAATCCAAATACCAACATTCTTTACCGTCGCCCATAAACTTCCCATTCTTTCCCTCTCGTTCTTTGATCGAGTTTAGAGCTTTCTAGGTTTGATTTTTCAACAAAGAGCAACTTTCATCATCCTTTAACGCATCTCTTTCAATTGGTATCAGATTTGATATGATACTTGGAAAGAATCAAGAGTACTTGATCATTCTTGCAAGCATACATCATCAAGGTACCCCAACGGAGTTAGTTCGCACAAAATCATTGTTTTCATGTTCTTTTTCAAATTTTTCAGTTTAGTTTCAATTATTTCTTGTAAGTTTTCTGTTTTTCATTGAAAAGAAAAGAAAAAAAGAAAAAAAAGAAAAGAAAAAGGCAAAAAAGGGAAAACCCAAAAAATCCAAAAATTACAAATGAATGAATTTGGGTTTGATTTCTTACAGGAACATTCTTCATTCTAACATATTTTTGAAGTCCAAAATTCAGGTCAATTGAACATCAATTCGCCCCTCTGATTCATTGATTAAGATTGTTCTACATATTTGAATACTTGACGAATTTTCATAGAATTTTATAGAAAGTATTTGGTGTTGAAATTTTCCATATTTCAAATATACCCATTGTAAGACATCCAAAAAACTTTCAAAATTTTTGGAGATCGAAAACCCCTTCATAGGCATTGGTCAAGTTGATCCTGCGTTTAATTGGCAGATTTGGGGACATGTTAGTGAAGATTTTTTTCAGACTTTTCCAGGAAGGTTTTGGTGCTGAAATTTTCCATATCCAAACTAAACACATTGGAAGACATCCAAAAAAATTTCAGAATTTTTGGAGATCGAAAACCCACTCAAAAATGTTTCTCGAGTTGATCTTGTCGAGACGTTTCTCTGTCCTGGCGAAGGAGAGTGCAAATAGTACTCCCCAGACGGTGTAACTATCATCGAAAAAGTAAGTGCTTATCCTCCATGAATCAGATTAAACACCAAATTGTAGAGTCGCCACCAATATTTTTATATGCTGAGATTGGTCACCAAAATGTCATATTATTTTAATAAAAATTCCTAAGAATAATATTAAAATAATACAACTTGGGTCTGCTTACCAGAGAAATGAGTTCGGGAGTCAGTTACGTATGGAAACGAATTAACATCCCCACAACGCCCAAAATTGGTACCGATATTTATTAATTAAATGTCTTTGCAGTAAATGATAAATTTATATTTAAAGCTTAATATAAATAAAAAGTCTATTATTAATTCTATTATAAAATTCTATTATAATCATATTAATTATGTATGATAATAATACTAATGTATATAAGTACTAATTAATATCATAATATATAATTATTAATTATTAATACATAAAATATTAATATTAATTAATCCTAAAATTATATACAAACTGTGTAATTTATCCTTCATTTACTAATACGGGATCAAAATAGAAATTTTTTAATATTTAGGGACTAAATGTGATATTTAATGTATATATATATATATATACGTAATAGTGATTAAAATAAAACTTAATAAAACTTGAAAACTAAATTAAAATATGCTAAAACATGATTTTCAGTGACTAAATCAAATAATTACAAAAGTTACAATGACCTCGAATGGGATTTTCCCACACCTATATTTGCACTGACACTCCCTCCCCAAAATGACACCGTTCGGGGAGGGATTTATATTGACCCTAAACCAGTCTAAGAGGCTTTAAGCCTCATTTTCTCAAAATGCTTCTCTCTCTTAGAGAGAAAAGCTCTCGTCCCTCTCTAGGATTCCCTTGTCGGAGGGAATTTGATAACCGTTGGCCACCGTACGCCGACACCGACACCCACCACCGGTCACCACTCACGGTGGTTGGATTTTACAAAGTTATATCAAAATAAAGCTCTCCTTTTCCTAAACCTAGATCTGCCCTTATTTTCTACCAAAAACGATCCTATAGCGGTAGATCTACAAAGTTTACCTTCGAAAATGGCTTCTTTGGTGACACTGTTTGCTTCTGTTGATGGCCGAAACTTTGAGGGTAAGACTCTTTTCTCTCTTCTCTCTATTTCGTTGGCTTGGTTGTTGTGTATTGGGTACTCTTGCTTTCTTTTGCTTGGTTCCTTATTCTCTATTGTTGTCTTCATAGGTCTAACCCTATTTATAGGGTTCTTCAATACACCCTTTTGTCCGGTTAAAAGACCATACCATGGTGAGTCACCGGAGCTATGGTGGTGACTCACCCTAGGGGTGGTGAGTTGTGTGGTGGAGAGTCTGGGTGCATTAAGTGCACCCAAGTGGCTACTACTAGTTGGAGCGCTCGGCGGCGGAGGCATCATTATCTCTAAGGCGGCGTCGGAAAAGCCCTAGGGTTACAATGATTACCCTAGGGTTTGGCTGGTCAACTGTGGACTATTGGATTGGCTTTTGGATCGGACGATTACGATCTGTGCGGCATTGAAACCTGTGTGAAACCCTAGCAGCATTAGGGTTTACTTCTGGCATGGGCTTGCTGGGCTGTTTTCGGTTCGAGTCTGGGCCTGGACCAAGCCTGCTAGGCTACTTGGGTCGAATCTGGTTGTAATAGGGGTTTAAGGTTGTAATTAGGCCTCGGGGCTTAATGCATTTGGGTCCTGTAAAATTGTAACTATTATTATTTTTTGTGAAGGTTGAATTTGCATTGCTTCACTACTCTTTTTGTGAAGGCTTGATTTGCATTGCTCCACTACTCTTTTGTGAAGGCTTGATTTGCATTTCTTCACTACTCCTTTATGAAGGCTTGATTTGCATTGCTTCACGACTCCTTTGTGAAGGCTTGATTTGCATTGCATCACAACTCCTTTGTGAAATCTTGATTGACTTGAGAAGAATATGTTTCACTACTGTTCCGTGAAAATCAGATTCGAAGTTGATTTGTTTCAACTACTATTCTTTGGAGATCGGATTTACTTGGAAAGAAACCGTTCCCAATACTCTTCCGTGGGTGCTATACTAGTGCAGTCTTTGGATATCCCTCTTTAGGGATTTTTAGTTGATTACTCTAATCTTGGGATTTGGACTTTCAGCTTCTTTTTGAAAAACCTGCAAATGTGACATTGTATTTGCTATCATGCATTTATGAATGTCATGATCCTATTTATGACTAAAATGTGTGTAATGACAAAATTTTGGGGTATCTTCCTTTTCTTCGAACAAGGACCCCCTTTTGTTGTCCATTTTTGACTTAGTCTCATCATAGATGTAGCAATCATAATCATTTAATCTCGACCAACCAGCTTGATCTTTTTCTTTTGATCCTGAACTTGTCTTTGTTATTTTTGAATTCCAAATGACAAATCATTCCACCAATGACAAATATTTCAGATTATCATCAAATATCTAAAACCTCCTTATGTACTTCAATGTTTCATGTATCATGTCATTATATGTTAAAATCATTGTTAGCCTCAGAATGTCAGTATTCTTCAAAGACTTTTTGTACAATAATACACCATGATTTTATGTACTTCAAATTAAACTAAATGTTTTAAAACTTTCAAGTTAAGATGCTTTGCAAAAAGAAAATATTTTTATTCATACAAAGAATTTTACATGTCAAACTTTTATTTGTAAAAGACAAAGTAGGTATCTTCAAACACCAATAGCATAAATGTTTTTGAACTGGTACACCGCAAAGTGACTTGAGTGTAGCTTCTGTCAAAAGGATCTCGAAATTATGATGAAGGTATGGAGTTCCTCAAATCCTTTTTCTCTTCAAGCAAAATATCTTTTAACTGCATCTGAATTTATTGGGTAAGGTAATTCAGGTCCATCCATTTCAATAATGACTAAAGCTCCTCCAGAAAAAACCTTTTTTATAACATAAGGTCCTTCCTAATTTGGCATCCACTTTCTTCGGTGATCCTTTTGAAAAGGTAAAATCCTTATGAGCACAAGATATCCTTCCTAAAATTCTCAGAGGCGAACTTTCTTATCATGTGCTCGTATCATCCTTTTTTGGTACATCTGACCATGACAAATTTCTTTCATTCTTTTTTCTTCGATCAAATTTAATTGGGCATATCTGGTTTTTACCCAGTCTACCTCATCTAACTTTACTTCTGATAGAACCCGTAATGAAGTAATTTCTACCTCAATTGGTAAGACTGCTTCCATCCCATAGGTTAATGAAAATGGAGTTTCCCCAATCGATGTTCGTGCTGAAGTTCGATAGGCTAACAGAGCAAATGGTAGCTTCTCATGCCAATCCTTATAAGTTTCAGTCATCTTTTCTATATGCCTCTTGATATTCTTATTAGCTGCCTCAACCGCTCCATTTATCATTGGGCGATAGGTGGTGGAATTATGATGCTTTATCTGGAATTGTTCACAAACTGATTTCATCATTTTTTTTGTTCAGATTCAAAGCATTGTCTGTAATAATTCTCTCTGGAAGACCATATCGACAAATGATCTTTTTTTTTCAAGAATTTACAGACTGTAGCCTGGGTAATGTTTGCATAAGAAGTTGCTTCTACCCATTTGGTAAAATAGTCTATTACCACTAAAATGAAGTGATGACCATTTGAAACTTTGGGAAAAATTTATCCAATAACATCTATGCCCCACATAGAGAATGGCCAAGGAGTTGTCATTACATGTAATGGATGAGGAGGAGTATGCTTCCTATCTCCATACATTTGACACTTGTGACACTTTCGGGCATAATTAACAAAGTCTGTTTCCATAGTTGACCAGTAGTATCCGAATCTCATAATTTGTCTAACCATTGTATTCCCATTAGCATGGGTACCACATATTCCTTCATGTACTTCTTCAATAATTGATTTAGCTTCTTTAGTATCCACACATCTCAACAGGACTTGATCTAGGATCTTTTTGTACAAGACTTCTTCATCGAGTACATACCCAGATGATATTCTTCGTATAGTTATCTTATCATTTTCAGTTGCTTGTTCGGGATAACTTTGATATCTGATATATTACAAAGTATCATAATACCAAGGTTTCTCTTCTTATTCTTCAATGTTAAGACAATGAGATGAATATTCATAAGCCTGTATTTCAATTAGCATCATGTTTGGATGTCCATTTACCTTAAATGCGGCTGCCAAAGTTACCAAGGCATCTTCCATTTGATTTTCTTCTCTGGGGATGTAATCAAAAGTCACTTCCTCAAATTATTTGATGAGTTTTAGAATCAGTTTATGATATTTTACAAGCTTAAAATCTTTCGTCTACCATTCTCCTTTGATTTGGTAAATTACTACAGTTGAATCCCCATAAACCCTAAGCATTTTTATTTTACGTTCAATGGCAGCTCTAAGTCCCAAAATACATGCTTCATACTCATGCATATTGTTTGTACAATCAAAATTAAGCCGGCTAGTAAACGGGGAAATGCTCTCCTTCTAGTGAAACTAATATTGCCCTAATTCTATGTCCCAAAGCATTTGAAGAACCATCAAAAGTCAACTTCAAATGTTCAACATTGCACACACTTGCTTCTCCTATTGAAATTGCCATCAAATCTTCATCAGGAAAATCAAAATCTATTAGTTCATATTCTTGAGAAGTTCTACTCGCAATAAATTTAGCTATTGCACTTCCTTTTACTGCTTTTTGACTGACATATTGGATGTCGAATTCCGACAACAATATTTGCCACCGAGCTAATCTTCCAGATAATGCAAGAACATTCATTAGATATTTGAAAGGATCGAATTTAGATATGAGCCATGTAGTCTGATACAATAGATATTATCTAAGCCTTCGAGTAGTCTATACCAATGCACAACACAATTTCTCAATTAAAGAATATTTGGTTTCACATTTAGTGAACTTCTTACTAAGATAACAAATAGCTCTTTCTTTCTTTCTTCTCAGTTTGATCATGCTGTCCTAATACACATCCCATTGAATTATCCCAGACCGATAATTAAAGAATTAAAGGTTTATCTGGGATAGGTGTTACCAATATTGGAGTACTCGATAGATATTTCTTGACTGTCTCAAAGGCTTCTTGACATTGTTCATTCCATGTTCCAGAATCATTTTTCTAAGGAGGCAAAAATAATATCATATCTCTCAGTTAGTTGCGAAATAAATCGAGCTATATAATTAAGCCTTCCCAAAAATCCTCGAACCTCTTTTTATGTTTATGGGGGGTGGCAAATCTTGAATAGCTTTGACTTTATCTGGATCTATTTCAATTCCATTTTGGCTTACCACAAATCCAAAAAGTTTACCAGAGGTTACCCCAAATGTGCATTTACTTGGGTTGAGCTTTAGCTGACATTCCCTTAATCTCTGGAAAAGCTTCCTCAAATTCCCAATATGCTCTTCTTCAAATTTGGATTTGACAATCATATCATCGACATAAACTTCTATTTCTTTATGCATCATGTCGTGAAAAAAAGTTACTATAGCCCTTTGATAAGTTGCCCCTGCATTCTTAAGTCTAAATGGCATCACTTTATAACAAAACGTTCCCCATAAGGTGTTGAACATTATTTTCTCCATATCCTCAGGGTACATTCTGATTTGATTATGGACAGAGAAACCATCCATAAATGAGAATAAAGAATTTTTAACAGTATTGTCCACTAATGTGTCTATGTATGGCAAAGGAAAATTATCGTTTGGATTGGCTCTATTAGATCTCGATAATCAACACACATACGGACTTTACCATCCTTTTTCGATACAAGGACAATATTTTCTACCCATTCAGGGTATTTATCTACCTTAAGAAATCCAACATCAAATTGTTTTTTTACTTATTCCTTGATCTTGAGTAGAATTTCAGGTTTCAGTCTTCTCAGCTTTTGTTGCACATGTTTACATTTTGATCTTATGGGTAACTTATGTACTACCAATTTTGTATCTAACCCTGGCATATCCTCGTATGACCAAGAAAATACATCCTTGTATTCTTGCAGTAATTCAATCAAATCCTGTCATCCTTTATCAGATAAATTGGTAACAATTTTCACCTCATTTTCCATATTGGATCCTAAATTTAAGATCTCAATAGGTTCCTTATGACGTAGAATTTACTCATCCTCTTTTTCTACCATTTTTAATAGTTCAGAGGGTAAATCATATCCTTCACCATAACCTTCAATTTCCTCAGGATACATAGGCTGCTCAAAATCAATTTATGGGACAGTATCATTAGCATCTATGTCATGGATATTTGAGTTCCTGAAAATAAACAAGAGTATATACATATAATCATGAAAATTTATTTAAAATGATTGTCATTTAGAACTAATGCATCTTTTATTGAAAAAGAAAATCATATAGTTTAACCCTTTACACAAAATCAAACTATTGCCCCAAGGTATAGGCAATAATGAAAGTTTTGGTGTATTACTCTAAAAAAGACGTGAAAACTACATGTAATTCTTCTGCAGTCCAATTATTTAACTCAAAGTCTGATGATGCGGGGTAAATGCCCACATCTTATTTTTCTACAAATTCATCATCTGATATGACAATGATACTTATTTCTTTCTAAGCATCTTCATCAACTAGCTTTTTGCTTTGCTGATCTTCTTGGAAAATGCATCATCCCGACACAAAAGTATCATTTAATGGTGGAAAGGTCATTGGTTCCCATGTGAGATCTTCTTCAGCTAACTTCGTCTTTCTTAATTCTTGATTCCTTCTAATGCCCCTATGTCTCTCTTTTAATGTTGATTGATATCCTAAACCAAATCGATCTTTCTTGGTAATAGGAAATACTAGATTCACTGGTCCTTTCAAATAGCTTCCTAATCCTTTTCCAAATTTTCCCCTTTCCGTAGGGTCAACCTGAGTCCCATTTTCGTGCAATTGGAAATTTTGGGTTTAGGCATCCTTTTCCCCTTAGCCACAAATGTTTCATTGACAAACTCCAAGGATCTAAAAGAGCATTCAATAGCTTCTTCATCCAGTTCGACATATGGAGCAGTGGCAGAGACTGAAGCGATGATGTCTTCTTCAGCATTAAGACATATCAGCCTACCATCTATTACAAACTTTACCTTTTGGTGTAACGTAGATAGTACTGCCCCTACCTGATGAATCTAGGGTCTTCCCAACAAACAATTATAAGTGGGTATAATATCCATTACAAGGAACTCTATCTCATATGGAGCTAGACCAATAATTAAGGGAATATCGTTTTTTCCTAATACATCCTTCTTGGTTCCATCAAAAGCTCGGACAATACTGTAACTGCTTCTTATGAGTGTTCTATCAATTGGTAATTTTTTTAGACTCACTAATGGCATTACATTCAAAGCCAAGCCATTATCTACTTACACTCGAGATAAAATATGTCCTTTGCACTTAACTGTAATATACAGAAATCCAGTGCTACTATTTATTTCAGAAGGAATTTTGTTTTCGAAAAAAGAAAGGAAATTATCAGCCTGTATATTTGTAATTAGCCTATCCAATTTGTTTACAAACAATTCCTTTGATACAAAAGTTTTATTTAACACTTTTATCAAAGCATTACGATGTGCTTCAGAGCTTAATAAAAGTGCTAAAACTGATATACGAGTTGGCAATTTGTGCAACTGTTCAACAATGTTTTATTCACTATGCTTGAGAAACTTCAAAAATTCTACAACTTCCCTTTTAGTTACAGGTTCATTGATGGTAGTTTCATCCTCTTTTAACTGTAGCTCTACCTTTTTCCCTTTATCAATTGGACCTTGCTTCTCTGATTCCTTAGAATAACATCTCCCACTGGGGGTAAAATGTCCAACTTCATCTACCTCTTCATTTCCTCCAATTGTTTCCTTCATTTCCTCCCATTGTTTCCTTCATTTCCTCCCATTGTTTCCTTCATTTGACATTCACAATTCCATGTAACATGTTTTTCATCTTTTTAAGGAAACGGGGATGGTTAAGTGATAACCACCTTTGGAGCTTTCTTATCTAGTACCTGAGTTCTTGGCGTGATAATTAGATGATGATTAGAGTTATAAAACTCTTTGTATGATCCCTCAGATGCACAAATATCCATTTCTTCTTCTGATATTTTCTTGAAAACTTCCATCTCCTTTTCATCCACTATTTTTTGTACCAAAGCCCAAAAATCTGAGCATTGTTGTATAACATGTCCTTCATAACCATGATAACGACATATATTTCCACAACTTAAGTGTTTTGCTGACATATCAGATTTTAACAAACCAACTCTGATCATTTGAGTCTATACCCATAACATTTGTGATTTCACTCCACTGATATACTTTATCACCTGCTATCCTTTTTCCTCAATAACTGCATTGATCCCTGCTCCTGTATGATTTGGAAACGGATTTTGAGTCATATTTGGTTGCTCTTCATCACCAAAATTTATGATGTTCTTTGTTATCAGGCTTTGAACAATTCTTTTGAATGCGATTCAGTTTTCGATGGAATCCCCACGAGCTCTTGCATGATATTCTCATTGTAAGTTATCATTGTACCACTTAGGATATAGAGGTTGTATGGGTGATACATGATAGGGTGATATTATATGTTTTCCATATAATATCTGATATAACTCTTTGTAGGTAATCGAAATTGGGTCAAACTGAAATTTCTCTCTTTCCACCCTTGGTTCTCTTGTTTCTTGCTTGGAGAAGTTTGGTGTAGAAGATCCAATATCATGAGGTCGAGATACTGTGATATTATTGGACTCATATTTCCTTGCATCATTTACCTCACTTTCTTTCTTTTTCATATATGGCTTTTTGCTATATTCACCACTTTTAAGTTTCCCACTCTTAATCGCCATTTTAATCATCTCACCTACTGTAACTATGTCAGAAAAGCTTTTGAAATAATTCCCTATGAGGTGAGTAAAGAAAGGAGCTTTCAAAGTGTTTACAAAGAGCACATTTGTTTCTTCTTCTTCCATGGGTGGATGTACCTGTATAGCTATGTCCCTCCATCTCTGGGCATTTTGCCTAAAACTTTCATTGAATTTCTTTTACATGTTCTGCAGTACCATTCGATTAGGCCTTATATCCTTCACATGCTTATATTAGCTCTACTTAATTGGTTATACAATTGGATGACCAAACCAGTTAAGCTTTCTTGGAAACAATGGATCAATAGTTTATTATTCCCTATATAACCCATAATATTTCTGCAGAACATTGTGATATGGGTAGAAAGAGATTTCATACCATCCAATTTTTCAAAATATGGGATTTTAAACTTAGGTGGTAGTACCAAATCAGGTACCAAACTTAATTCTTTGGCTGCAATTTCATACACATTGGAGCATTCCTTTATTTCCATAACTTCCTCCATTAGTTTTTATAGTTGTTTGTTTAACGCTTTCTTTTCTTCCTGATCAAAATCTGGAACATTCTCAACTTGTTTTTGGTTTATGGAAGCACTAGGTAAATTTATGTTTGCCCTCCCTATCTGAGTAAATGCTCCGGACTGGGCTTTATCATGAGAGGTTGCATGATCCGGAGGGTATAAAGGTTCCTCAGTTACTTTAGTTTTTAGATGATCTACTCTTAGTGTAAAGCCTGGATGATATAAAGGATCTTCAGTGAAAGTACCAATAACTGGGGAATTTGTTTGATCCATGTTTGTTCTTTGTAACATACTTGCAAATTTTTCCATCATCTCATTATGGGATTTCACTAACTGTTCATGCATTTCTTCCTAAATTTTCTAGAAATTCTCTCGCATCTCAAGCTAGTTCCTTTCAATTTGAGCAACCTTATCGTCCATTGCCCTTTTTCTGGTATTATATGGATGCTTAGGGGATCCAGTATTCTTCGAAAAAGAAGAAAAAACCTTTTTAATGAATATGGATGAAAAATATATTGTCAAAATGTTCATGCTCAATATGTAAATGCAAGGTGTTGATATCAAGGTGATTTCTTTAGAACATCATTTATATTAAAGCAAAGTCTTATTACAAAGCTTTTAAAACATAGTACATCACAAATACATCTGGGAAGCTTCTCCTAACTGCTGTATGTGTTCATGTAACTCAAAGACCTTATAAGCTTCTTCAGTTCCTGGTTCTAATTCTTCATTCAAAGTGTTAGCTTCGTATGCCAAGTCCACTAAATATTGTGCCACTCACTGAACTTGCTCCAGATACTTTGCAATGAGGTCGTCTCTTTATTTGACCTTCCATTGAGCACGTTCACAATGGTATCACCATTGCAAAATTCATTCATACGGGATAATAGGGAGTTGATTCGCCCTTCTCTGAAGATCTTGGACTTTGGTTTCTAGCTCATTCACTTGCTTTCTTAGATTCTTAGTTTCCGAGTTACTTTCTTGATTTCGCAATGTAGTTTCCAACCCTTCAATCTTGCTTTTTAATCTCTAGTTTTGAGCTTGATTTTCCAATAGTCTTTGCTGTAATGCCTCCTTTTCTTTAGCAAACATCTTGATATGGTTTTTACTTTGTTTGAGCTCATCTTTACCTTTTTTAACTTTTCTTTTCAGACCTGACAACTCTTGTTTGCTTGATCATTCGGTAATCTGAGTCTTTACCACCCGTTGATAGGTTGACTGAGATCATTGAAGTCTATCCTGAGCTATTTTTCAACCTTGCTAACTTGACATGCTTTCCCTTTGTGGATATCTATCTCAATTTCTTTGTGGTAGACTTTTTCTTCCAGCTTTCGCAGTCTTTCTCCACTATTTTCTTTCGATCTCGAAATCTTGTTTTGCCAGCTCCAATGGAGATGGTATAATTCTCAAATGTTCTTTGATGGGTTGAATATTCTTGGAATTAACCACTGGAATGTTGTCGTTGATTCAGTTGATTCTCCATTGTTCGTATTCAGGTGAGAGCTTTTGACTACAAGTAAATAAATTTACTCGATGAAGCCATTTCCAGGCGTCAACAACTTTTCTGATCTTTTCCTTGTACTGATCACTCCTGAATGCAAATTCTGACTCAGATAAACCAGATGTCACAGGAATAAAATACATGGATCCATATTGTCTGGAGACCATCAAAGGTGCATATCCTACAGAACCCCATATGCCAGGTAAGGGGTCCCAATCATGCTCTCCACACTTATACGCTATGTTTGAAGAAGTATTCCATGAAGCGCACCATGATACGTCAATATCTTTAAGATTTCGAAAGATGTTCATCCATTTTTCTTCATCATAACCTCTGGGCCATTTACGAGAAAGGAAATCTTGTAGAGGTGAGAAGCCTTCTAGAAATACTTGTCCATGAGCTCTTTCTTCATGTTTAAAATGGTTCAGAATCCATACCAATAATAGGGGTGCACAACCTATAAAATGTCCCTCTCCCTCGCATCTGCAGGAATTCAAGAAACATAATGTTTCAGCTAATATGGCAGCAACTGAATCTGTATTCTTGTTCAATCTTTCAAATAGGTCTACAGTTGATATATCCACATGCCCTAGAATCTTTGGGAAAATGATTAATCCTTAAATTCCTAAAGCCATCATATCAATCTGTTTCCTTTTGTCTAGATGGCGGTAGATTACTTCTTTCAAGTCAGTCCAAGTAATGCATTCACTATCACCTTTTTTCTTGATATGTCTTGTAGCCCATTCTTCACTCATCCCGGTCAATAAGAGCACTTTCTTCTTGAAAGGAGAAGTGTTAGGTGACTTGATATATACCCTTTCCTCGTAGATTCTTGGACAGTGGATAAGAGCTCGATAGTCTTCTATAGTGGGTGTCAAATCTACCTTGCCAAAAGTGAAGCAACTGTAAGCAGGGTTCCAAAACATTGATAGAGATCTGAACAGATGTCGGTCAATAAGAATGTCCAAAAGATAAGCAATATCTCCATATAACTGATGAAATATCTACTTTTCTGATGCATCCCACTTTCCCCATATTTCTTTCAACTCGCCCAGATTATTTTGGCCAACGTTGATATGTGTATATTTGACCAAATCTGACACGTACCCAGGTGATAGACTATATCCCTAGATAAGTTGAGACTTCTCAGACCATCTTAAAATAACCGTATTGTCTTCTACTTCATATTGGACTCTTTGTTCCATATTTTCAGCTCTCTAATGAAATCCGTCATGAATCAACACCAAGATATGAAAATGTAAAATACATAAATGAAAATGAAACATAAAATTAATTAAAATAATGAAACCCTAATTTAATGCAATCTAGTTTCATGCTTTGTTTAAAACAACAAACCTAACCGCATGATTTCTAGTTCGCATGCATTTATTCAGAAAATAAAAAATAAAAAACTCAACATGCTTTTCCTTGTGTGCTAACTTTACAAAACTAATTTGGGTTAGGTTTCACCTAAACTTCATTTCTAGGTTTTATTATATGATGGGTTTTGGCTCTAGAGTAAAAAGGGTCAACGAATTATCATTTGTTGGTGTCCCCTTGGACTGCCAAGCCCTTAATCTTGGTCCATTATAGACTTTCAGATTAAGTTCAATTTGAAGGAACACACTTCCTTACGTCCATACAGAGGTGAAAACCACACAAGGAACATAAGGTGTGAGCTCAAAGAATGTCCCCCTATCCCATACAGAGGTGAAAACCACACGAGGGAATAACTTCTTATTCACTTAAACATGATAAGAGCGGGGTTTTAGCTCATGTCATGAATGCAGTGCACAATGGGTGAGGAAAAGCATAAAATAAAAATAATATACAACCTATTATTTTATTCTAATGACCCAAAATTAAATATGTACACATAAAAAACAAAAGTTAGTAAAATAATTAAAATAATTAAAAAAAATTATTAGTTACTATAAGATGAATAATTAATAAATTGGTGGTTGGACTCTCATTGTTTTTAAAAAAACTCCCCAGCGGAGTCGCCAAGCTGTCGAGACGTTTCTCTACCCTTGCAATGGAGAGTGCAAATAGTACACCCCAGACAGTGTAACTACTCTCAAAAAATTAATGCGTATTCTCCATGAATCAGATTAAACACCAAATTGTAGAGTCGCCACCAATCTTTTTATATGGTGAGATTGGTCACCAAAATGTCATATTATTTTAATACAAATTCCTAAGAATAATATTAAAATAATACAACTCAAGTCTGCTTGCCAGAGAAATGAGTTTGGGGGTCGGTTATGTATGGGAAAGAATTAGCATCCCCACAACACCCAAAATTGGTATCGGTATTTATTAATTAATTGTATTTACAGTAAATGATAAATTTATATTTAAAGCTTAATATAAATAAAAAGTCTATTATTAATTCTATTATAAAATTATATTATAATCATATTAACTATGTATGATAATAATCCTAATGTATATAAGTACTAATTAATCACATAATATATAATTATTAATTACTAATACATAAAATATTAATATTAATTAATCCTAAAATTATACACAAACTGTGTAATTTATCTTTAATTTACTAATACAAGATCAAAATATAAATTTATTAATATTTAGGGACTAAATGTGATATTTAACGTAATTATATATATATGTAATAGTGATTAAAATAAAAATTAATAAAACTTGAAAACTAAATTAAAATATGATAAACCATGCTTTTCAGTGACTAAATCAAATAATTACAAAAGTTACAAGGATCTCGAAAGGGATTTTCTCACACCCATATTTGGATCGACACTCCCTCCCCAAAACGACACCTTTCGGGGAGGGATTTATATAGATCCTAAATCGATCTAAGAGGCTTTAAGCCTCATTTTCTCAAAATGCTTTTCTCTCTTAGAGAGAGAAGCTCTCGTCCCTCTCTAGGATTCCCTCGCCGGAGGGAATCCGACAACCGTTGGCCACCGTACGCCAGCACCGAAACCCACCACCGGCCACCACTCACTGTGGACAGATTTTACAAAGTTATATCAAAATAAAGCTCTCTTTTTCCTAAACCTATATATGCCCTTATTTTCTACCAAAAATGATCCTATAACAGTAGATCTATAAAGTTTACTTTCGAAAAGGCTTCTTTGGTGACGCTGTTTGCTTCTGTTGATGGTCGAAACTTCGAGGGTAAGACTCTTTTCTCTCTATTTTTTTAGTTTGGTTGTTCTGTATTGGGTACTCTTGCTTTCGTTTGCTTGGTTCCTTGTTCTCTGTTGTTGTCTTTGTAGGTTTGACCCTATTTATAGGGCTCTTCGATGCACCCCTTTTTCCGATTAAAATAACATACCACGGTGAGTCACCGGAGCTACGGTGGTGACTCACCCTATGGGTGGTGTGTTGTGCAGTGGAGAGATTGGGTGCATTAAATGTACCCAGATCTTGTAGATCCAGCGAGGACGTGGCTACTGCTGGTTGGAGCGCTCGGCGGCGGAGGCATCATTATCTCTACGGTGGCATCGGAATAGCCCTAGGGTTACAATGAGTACCCTAGGGTTTGGATGGTCGACTATGGACTGTTGGATTGGATTCTGGATCAGACGGCTAAGATGTGTACGGCGCTGAAACCAATGTGAAACCCTAGTAGCATTATGGTTTACTTCTGGCGTGGGCTTGTTGGGCTGTTCGGTTCAAGTCTGGGCCTGGACCAAGCCTGCTGGGGCTACTTGGGTCGAATGTGGTTGTAACATGGGTTTAAGGTTGTAACCGAGCCTCCGGATTTAATGCATTTGGGTCCTGTAAGATTGTAACAAATAAGAACAATAATAATAATATAAATATAATATAATATAATAGTATTTATTATATTTATTACGTATATATATAAATATCATTCGGATGAAAACCATTGTCAACAGATCCAACAATCCAGGTTTTTTCGGGTCTAGATTTTTCCAAACTTTTTATTTGACTCTTATTACCGTAGGTCCTTTTGTCGTTCCTTTTCCTTGTTCCTCTACATCATCTAACACATTTTTCTTCATTGTGTTAGTAGGATTCAAAAAGTTTTCATATTTCTTCTTCCTTGCATTCTTGTTCTCTTAGAGTCATGCATTTCTTTGGCGTCTTAGAGCTTTTAAGTAATGTTTTCCTTTTTTTAGCGATTGAACTCCGATACGAACATTGAAAAGTGTTTTTTTAGAGAAAATAGTTTTAAAGAGTACAAGATTAGCTTTTTTGCCTCTCATTTTGTTACTTCCTTTGAGCGACTTGTGAGGTTTCTTTGTTTCCTTTTTCTTTTTTCACATCAAAATTTTCTTTGAGTGTTGTGATTTTCAAGATGTTCGAACCAATTGTTCCAAAATAAGCATTTCGAAATTCGATGGTTCGAAAGACCCACATGCCGACTATGAGTGGGAAACCAAGATGGAATTTGTATTCCACGACTGCAAGTGTTCCGAACAAGAAAAAGTCTCTATAGCTATATATGGATTCAAAAACAAGGAACTACTTTGGAGTGTACAAGTTATATGCAGAATCAATTTCTGGGATGAGCTCAAATTTAAGATGAGAGAACAGTCTGTTCCAAGTTACTACATTGAGGAAAATCGAAAAAAACTTCAAATACTACGACAAGATAAAAGATTAGTGGAGGATTATTATAAAGAGATTGAGTCTTTAATTCAACGAGCAAGGATTTGTAATGACGATTACCACTGTTACTTATTCATGAAAGGTCTCAATCTATACATTCGAGATAAACTTGTTGAATAATACTTCGAAGATCTTTATGGTACACTACAAAAGGCCCTCATAATTAAAAATGAAAACAACGAAAAAATTGTTTTAAAGACACTTACCAAGTGACACGCGTCATTTTCGCGTCAAAATAATTCATTCTTCTCAAATAATAAATAAAGGAAGTTAAACATAGTAAGAGAGAAGTAAGGGTCCATCACACAGGGACTAAGGAAACTTCCTGATGTAGATTGTTTCTTGGTCTTTGATCTAGGTGAAAAATTGCAAGTAAAATAAATGGGGATTTTGTTCTGAGTTAAAGAAAATCAAGATTTAAAGAAAAGAATTTAAAGAATATGAAAATCAGCCTCAGGCTATAGCTTTGCCTCAATTCCAATCGATCCTTGAATTGGATTTTACTCTGGTTAAATGTCAGTTTGAGTCCACATGGTTCAATCCTTGTAGCTCACTTTTCTCTATGGTGATTTATTTTCCCAAATTTATTTTAGAAATCTCAATCCTTGTTCGGATTAACTGCGACTGTCGTTGTTTTAACTCAAAACAATTTAAAAGTGCTTGAAAATGCCCGACTCGAATTATGTTTTCTCAATGGAAATCGAACTCGATCCTAATTTTCCATTATCGTGCTATCGCTAAGTGTGTTCAAGGGAATTCAAATCAATTGATTCTATAATCCCAACAGTAAACCATCACGACATCCAAGTTAAAATAGATTTTTGAAGTGAAAGTGTTTTAATTTTAAGAAAGACAATCCATCAATCTTGTTTCTAGAAAATTGAGAAAATTAACCCGAAGTGTATGAGATGCTTTTCAATTGTCACATTAGGAATTGAGTTATCGCTTCAGCCTTTGGCTTGAAAAACTTCGCTTAGTATGATAGAAATCATACTCAACATTGTTTAAGAGAAAATAACTTGAAAATAAAAGAAGAGCAAAAAAGAAAAAAGAAGACTAATATTATAAAACTAAGAGAATAAAAAGAACAAGTAACTAGAGATGTTTTGAATAATCGAGATGATTTCTAAGGCTTACCCTAAGGGGGTATTTATAGTCTCCTAAAACCCTTGAAAATTACATTTGAAATAACTCAAGATAAATCCTAAAATTATCCAAATAAAATCCAAATAATGATAATTCCAAATTTAATGTTTGAATTTGCGGTTAAGTCTTTTGCTTCCACGAAAATGCTGACTGGACCATCTACAAGATGCTGACTAGATTCCACGTTAGTGCTTTCATGCCCCCTAGGTCTTCCTTTATTCTAGAAAAATGAAAAAGGTGCAGAACTTCGTCTTTTAAGTGCAATTTCAAGAATTCAGGGTATTGCATAGAAAACAAATAGAAATGCCTGAATGAACAATAATAATGAACAATCAAAGGAGTATATAAACACAAAATATAGCATAAAACAAACAATAGTCAAATTCACCCTCACTTATCCAATGCTTGTCCTCAAGCTTTTCTCAATCAACATGCCAAAATCAAAAGTTGCCATTCTCCAATTTACATCATACTCTAATCATCCCTATGAACCAAAATCAAAGCAATTAATTGAAACAAGAAAATAGTCAAGCAGGTGGTGTAGCTAGGAAATAAGTTAAAGCAAAAAATACATTTTAATAACTCATTAATCTCATTAAAGCAAAAAATACATTTTAATAACTCATTAATCTCATGATGCAAAACTCAATACCCTTACAAAAGATTCACTCATTTAGCTCAAAGTGTTTAAGGAAAGAAACGCTCAAGCCAAAACAAGTCAAAGCATTACCATAGGCTTGTAATTAAATCCAATCTCCACTACTTAAAAATGAATATGATGCAAAAGTCAAGATGTCTTTACACAGGGTTGTAACGTGGCTAAGGTTCGGGTAGGATAAAGGTTAAAAATTGGGTCTAAATTTCAGGACAAAGAGAAGATCGTTCCAAAGTTTATTCTAAAAAAGCAAGCAAATATAAACAACAAACGTTTTCCTTTTTTCTTTCGAACTTTTTTGTTTTTTTCTTCAATTTTTTTTTCTGCTGCACTGTATTTTTTTCCTGCACAGCTCTAACCAAACTGATTTTTCTACACTAATCCAAACTGCACTATTCAAACAGTGTAATTTCTGCTTTTTTCAAACATTGTTTTCTCTTTTTTCTGCATTTTTTTCGAAGGAACAATCTTATAGTTTTCTTGAAATGGGTGACAAAGGAGGGTAAAATGAAAAACGTTACAGTTTATTAAAGTGGTAAAACAAAGAAAGGGATTAAGGCTCAAATTTGGCTATCTAAGGGAAAAATAAACAAAAGGAGATGTGATCCAATTCAGCATCATGGATATTCCACCCTTACAAGGGGAAAGACTTTCTAACTTTACACATTATATGCTTATTTAAAATATTTTAATATAGTTATTTTCATTTACATATACTATATCTATAGTTATTATGATGATAAATTAACCATTACTATGTGAGATATAAGTTATCATAATATACTATATAGTTCACATTCTTATATAATACATTATATAAGTTCATTTACTTAGTTTATTTCTTTATGTTATGAATGTAGGCACATTCGACCAACACTTGGGAGCTACATTGGAGCTAAATAGAGCATGCAACAGCTAGGATACTTACATGGGAACGATTAGGAGAGCATAAGGAGCAATTTGGTGAAAAGTTGTTTTAAGGCTGTGAGCTCATAGCTGGATTGAGCTACAAGATGACTTCATTTCAGCTGGGGAGCTGCACCATCATCATCACCACTTAGGACACTTCAAATATATCCTAAGTTAAAATTTGTGAAAACGTACCTTTTCGCGACTACTTGCCATCTCAAGAGGTACCTTTTCACAAGGAGCTGCCATAATGTTCACCATGCTACAAGTCACCTATGGCCAGCTCACCTTTAGCTCATTCACACCATAATTAGCTCAAACATGAAGGGGAACCTTTCTCAAACATCATGACCTTTCATGAATGATGCTGCCCATGAAGATGCCTTTTCATCCAAGAGCACGTTGTTGAAGAAATTACAAACAATGGAAGCTTAAATCACCAAGTGACATAATATAAAGCTCCATGCCTATTCGACCACACACATGCCATGCACATGAGAACCTTTTGGCACCAAACATGAGAAGGTACATCACCATTCGGCCATGGGGAGAAAATGGCGCCAAGATGAACAAGCATGCCCATTCGGCCAAGGGAGATGCCTTCTCATCCTTAGACGAATCATCAAGCCCCTTTATGAAGGGTTAGCCGAACCATCACAAGCCCAAATGACTTAATCTTTCATTTTAAAGCATTATGTATCTTCATAAAGTCATGTATCTAGTTGAAACATCACGTAACCATTCGGCCAAGCCCTCTCATTTCCTATAAATAGAGTGGCTTGCCATCATTTGTAATCATCTCATCTCATATATCAAAATTACTCTTGTGAGTTAATTTCTCTTCAAAGTTCTTTGTGAACTTTATCGATTAAACAAGTATAGTTCCTATACTTGTGGCGTCATTCCTTCCATTTTGATTCCAAAATTCCTAGATTGATATCTAGTGGGTTGAAGACATTATCACCACCCCTCAATCAAGTTTGTGAAGACCGGGATTGTGCTTCATAGCATGGTTTCCTCTTTGGCGTGTTTGAGATACAACATCACCACCATTGCCATTTCATCATCACCATCATCCATCTCTTCCATCAATTCCGCAACCATCTCTATCCTTTCTTTATTTCATCTCATTCTTATTATTTCTTTTCATTACTTATATTATTATTCCCTTTATTAAGTCCATTATTAATCATATTTCTTATCTTATTTTACAGCCCAAACTTATAAATTCAAGGACATTAGTACTTGTCAATCCTAGATCGGGACACAATAAGGCTATCTATTCTCTTCCATCAAAGCGTGTAGAATAGCCTTACAACAAGCGGTAATTAGAGCATAGTTGGATTGAAAACAAAAGTGTCATTTGCGTGCAAAGCAAAAAGAAAAACAGAAGAAAAGACTCCTACATCAAAATTGGATTGCAAAAAGAAAGAAAAGATAAAAAAGAAGAGAAAAATCAGAAAAGAATAAAAGAAAAGAAAAAGAATTCAAAAGAAGGCAAGCCAAGGAAAGTGCTCTACCATTGCAAAGTACAACAAAGAGACCATCTACACTAAGAGAAGATAACCTTATTGTTTATTGAGAAAGGTTGCAGTAAGTGTTGTTTCTTGAATTGTAAGTCACTTCTTCCTTTTCTATCCTTTCATTTTTTTCCTTGTCTTCAACCATTTCCTTCTTTTAATACATTATATCCTTTCTTATACCTATCCATATCTTCTATTTTTTTTCTACCCTAACCTATCTGCAGCCAATGCACACAAGAAAGGAATTAACTTGTTATGATCTTGATAAGTTCCTCAAAGGACTTAGCAAGAGATATTTGAGTGGAAAAAGGCTATTGAGAGAGTGAGATCAGAAGGGAAATTGTTAAAAGCCATAATTATATTCCCGAGAGTAAACACGAGTGTTGAGTGGAGTGATCTTATCTTTTCTTTGGAGTGAACTTGTGATACGTTGTGAGTGTGCTGGTAAGGTTTATTTTTGTTTTATTTACTAACCATGTCTCAAAGTCCTAAAGGAAATATAGGTCAACCCAATTTGCAAATGCAAGCACTGATTGGAGAAATGATGAGAATATTTCGAACAAAATTTGATGCTCTCCATGAGAAACTAGACCAAAGACAAGATCAACCACAAACCAGAAACAATGATACTCTTCAGAGGTAACAACCTCTTCCAGAATATGATGTCCCAAATCCTTATGATGAAGAAGAACCAACATTGATACAAGGACCCAAGCGTGCCAATATTGATGATAACATGAGCAACATAAAAATCAAGATTCCTCAATTTCAAGGAAAAACTGATTCGAAAGCATATCTTGAATGGGAAATCAAGGTGGAACATGTTTTTAGTTGCCATAACTATTCTGAACTCAAGAAAGTAAGATTGGCATCCATGTATTTTGTTGATTATGCTTTGATATGGTGGGATCAACTTACTATTACTCGAAGGAGGAATGGAGAGAGACCAATTTCAACATGGCTCGAAATGAAAGGTATCATGCGTAAATGTTTCATTCCTACTCATTATCACCGGGACATGTTTCAAAAATTGCAGAACCTAAAGCAAGACCAAAGAAGTGTAGAGGATTACTATAAGGAAATGGAAGTGGCAATGATCCGAGTCAATATTGAGGAGGATCGTGAAGAAACCATGGCTCGATTTCTTGCCGGACTTAATCCCAAGATTGCCAACACACTAGAGTTGTACCATTACATAGAACTTGATAAAATTGTGCAAATGGCTTTGAAAATAGAGAGGTAACTACGGAGAAGATCTCGCACTACCATGCCTTCTAGATGGAGTCCTAACAATTTGAAGAAGTCTACTCCTACTCCTATCAAGGAAAAGACTGAATCCTTAAATGCTTCCCAACTCAGCAAGGATAATCGAGGAAAAGAGATTCCAGAACGATCAAGAGACATCTGTTACTTTAAATATCTTGGGATGGGACATGTATCCACACAATGTCTCAACCGAAACACCATGCTACTACTTGGAAATGGAGAAATTGAATCTGACCATGAAGAAGAAGAAGCGCCACCACCACCAACAGAAATTGAGGAAGAAGCCGAAATTGGTGCTCCGGTGGAAGGTGAAGCCCTAGTGGTCAAAAGAAGTCTAAGTGCTCAAGTGTTAGAAGACAATGCACAACGGGAAAACGTCTTTCATACACGCTGCCATGTGAATGAAAAGGTGTGTTTCATGATCATGGACTAAGGAAGTTGTACCAACGTTCCAAGTACCATTATGGTGGAGAAATTGGGATTAAAAACATTGAAGCATCCAAGTCCCTACAAATTACAATGGTTAAATGAACGAGGAGAACTTAATGTCCACAAATAGGTGATAGTTCATTTCTCCATTGGTAAGTACAAGGATGAGGTTATGTGCAATGTTGTTCCTATGCATGCTAGCCATTTACTCATTGGAAGACCATGGCAATATGATAAGAGGACCATTCATGATTGTTTTACCAATTAGTATTCATTCAACCATGGAGGGAAGAAGATCATCCTAACACCCTTGACGCCTAGACAAGTCCAAATTGATCAAATCAAGATAAAACAAAGTGTTGAGGACATGAGGAAAGGAAAATCGAAGTTAATAGAGGAGGAAACCAGCCCAAAAACAAGTTCTTGTACATCTAAGTGCTTGTCACAAAGATGTCTATTGACAAGACGCAAAGTTGATGCTAATTTTTCTAACCTTAACAAAACAAGAGTTTCCTTTGAATTGCAGGATGAACCAAGCACCACAATCCATCAATTTGGTGAACTAAAGGATATGACTTTTCAAGAACCAAGAGGTGCAACTATTGAAGAGCAAATAATGGTAACTCTTCATCCAAAGGACATGATCCATCAAGAATCAAGAGTCATGCCTATTGAAAACCAAAGGGAAATGATTTTTTCATCCAAAGGGCGTGACTTATGAGGACATCACCATTCCAAGAGTCATCACCTTTCATGAATCAATGCATCTATATATGGAAAGGGGAATGATTTTTGGAATACATAAGGGCACCAACATTCAAAGCCAAATGTCTTCAATAGACATGAACTTTGAACCTACATTTTTCAGGAAGTATTTCTTAACCTTAATTTTGTTTGATCATATTCGTACTAATGAAAGTTTTCTTTCTTTTCAGATCAAGAACTTACAAGGAATTCTTTCAAAAGATATGAACTTTTTTATAAAGGTACTTATCGAATGGAAGGACTCAAGGAAAAGAAGATCTTTCGATTTGAGGACAAATCGATTAAAAGAAGGGGAGGATGATGTGATCCAATTCAGCATCATGGATATTCCACCCTTACAAGGGGAGAGACTTTCTAACTTTACACATATATATGCTTATTTCAAATATTTTAATATAGTTATTTTCATTTACATATACTATATCTATAGTTATTATGATGATAACTTAACCGTTACTATGTGAGATATAAGTTATCATAATATAATATAGTTCACATTCTTATATAATACATTATATAAGTTCATTTACTTAGTTTATTTCTTTATGTTATGCATGTAGGCACATTCGACCAACACTTGGGAGCTACATTGGAGCTAAATGGAGCATGCAACAGCTAGGATACTTACATGGGAACGATTAGGAGAGCATAAGGAGCAATTTGGTGAAAAGTTATTTTAAGGCTGTGAGCTCATAGCTAGATTGAACTGAAGAATTGAGCTACAAGATGACTTCATTTCAGCTGGGGAGCTGCACCATCATCATCACCACTTAGGACACTTCAAAATATATCCTAAGTCAAAATTTGTGAAAACGTACCTTTTCGCGAATAGTTGCCATCTCAAGAGGTACCTTTTCACAAGGAGCTGCCATAATGTTCACCATGCTACAAGTCACCTATGGCCAGCTCACCTTTAGCTCATTCACACCATAAGTAGCTCAAACATGAAGGGGCATCTTTCTCAAACATTATGACCTTTCATGAATGATGCTGCCCATAAAGATGCCTTTTCATCCAAGAGCACGTTGTTGAAGAAATTACAAACAATGGAAGCTTAAATCATTAAGTGACATGATATTGAGCTCCATGCCTATTCGGCCACACACATGCCATGCACATGAGAACCTTTTGGCACCAAACATGAGAAAGCACATCACCATTCGGCCATGGGGAGAAAATGGCACCAAGATGAACAAGCATGCCCATTCGGCCGAGGGAGATGCCTTCCCATCCTTAGCCGAATCATCAAGCCCCTTTATGAAGGGTTAGCTGAACTATCACAAGTCCAAATGACTTAATCTTTCATTTTAAAGCATTATGTATCTTCATAAAGTCATGTATCTAGCCGAAACATCATGTAACCATTCGGCCAAGCCCTCTCATTTCCTATAAATAGAGTGGCTTCCCATCATTTGTAATCATATCATCTCATATATTAAAATTACTCTTGTGAGTTCATTTCTCTTCAAAGTTCTTTGTGAACTTTATCGATTAAACAAGTATAATTCCTATACATGTGGCGTCATTCCTTCCATTTTGATTCCAAAATTCCTAGATTGATATCTAGTGGGTTGAAGACACTATCACCACCCCTCAAGCAAGTTTATGAAGATCGGGATTGTACTTTATAGCATAGTTTCCTCTTTGGCGTGTTTGAGATACAACATCACCCCTATTGCCATTTCATCATCACCATCATCCATCTCTTCCATCAATTCCGTAGCCATCTCTATCCTTTCTTTATTTCATTTCATTCTTATTATTTATTTTCATTACTTATATTATTATTCCCTGTATTAAGTCCATTATTAATCATATTTCTTATCTTATTTTGCAGCCCAAACTTATAAATTCAAGGACATCAGTACTTGTCAATCCTAGATCGGTACATAATAAGGCTATCTACTCTCTTCCATCAAAGCGTGTAGAACAGCCTTACAACAAAAGGTAGGCCATTTATTTTTGGGAAGAGAAATGGTTTAATCCTAATGCCTCTATCATACTAAAAAATAAAATCATGCATGTAGACTCGACTAGCATTACACCACAAAGTTCTAGAATGCTAAGACTAGTTTGGCACATACAAAGAAACAAAGAACAAGAATGAAAAAGGTATGATGATTAGGCTCAAAGCTCAAAAATAGGCTCAATCATCAAGTCTAGCATCAATTCAACCAAAAACCCATGGAATGTAAAAAAAAATATCATGAAAAATCACTAGATATGCCAACTAACCATCATGCATCAAATGTTAAATTCAAAGAAAGATTAAAAATTTGTCAAAAAAATTAAAACAATCAAGTAAACTAAAGAATAGGCAACGAGCAATTTCAACATACCAAAATCAAAATAACTCAAATTCAACCATCTAATAAACAAGGTGAAATTCAACATGTTATCCTTCCCCCCCCCCCACTAATATGTTTTATCTTAAAGCATAAATACAATTTTATACAAAAGAGAGGGAAAAAGAATACCCCATCTAGTGATGGCCGCGTCGAGGTGAGCCCGGGCGAAGGTTGGATAGAATCTCGACAAGGTTGGTTTCGATGGAATCCAAGTGGCCGTGCACTTCATGAATTTTATTTCGCACATCCGATTGTGGGTGCTCTATCGTTGCCATGGTTTGTGGAGCCCGTCAAAGAAATACGCACACATTGCATGGGGTAATCATGCCGGGAGGAACTATATACGGTGCATCAGGAGTACCGGCTAGAAGTCCCATCGATTCCAAGCACCTAGCATCCAAAGGGTCCATTGCAAAAGCATATGTAAATTGGTTAGTATTGAACGTCAATGGAAACAAACGAGATACTAAGTGACTAATATAAGGTTAAAGAATGAGCGGGCGATCGATGCGAACAACGAGCTAAAATGTGTGGGTGAACGAAAAACCTAAGTTAACCTTTACATCGGTTTGCATACACCGTAGGAAAAATAATTCCACTTTGCTCAATGAGGACGTAGTGTTATTACGTCCGAAATAAATGTATTCTAGAAATCGATGTATGTAGCGGAGAGCAGGGTTGTGGATGTGCCACCCTTTGGTGGTGCGAGAGTCAAAAGTAGCACCCTCTGATCTGGTGAGCGAATAGGCTCGATGCTCTAATTTAACCAACAAATGGCATGGCTTACCAAAGATGAGTTAATATGGAGACATTCAAATAGGACCTTTATAAGAAACCCAGTACACCCATAATGCATCGGATAGCTTGAGGTTTTAGTCTTTACGATTTTGGCTTTGCAATTTTTTCAAGAATTGTTTTAATCTCATAGTTCGATACTTCCGCTTGTCCATTGGTCTACGGATGGTAAGCAGTGGAAATTATTTGAGTCACTCTGAACTTTTTCATAAGTGCGTCAATTATCTTGTTGATGAAATGGGTTCCTTGATTGCTTATTATCGCTCGTGGTGTGCCAAACCTGGAAAAGACAAAAAATTTCAAAAACAATAACAGTGTTTCTAACATCGTTATTTCGAGTATCCTTAGCTTCTACCCATTTAGAAAAAAAACAACAAGAATGATATAAATATTTCCAAATGAAGAAGTAAATTGACAAATGTAATTGATTCCCCACACATAAAAATCTCACAGAAGTGAATCGAATTTTGAGTTAATTCATTCCTTCGGCTTAAATTGACTACACACTGACACTTCTCACATGATTTACAAAATAAATAAGCATCACATAATAAATTAGGCCAAAAGAAACCATATTCCAAAATTTTACGGGCATTTCGCTTTGGTCTAAAGTGACCACCACATGAATAAGAATGACAAAAGTTTAGGATAGATTTTACATCTTCTTCACCGATGCATCACCTAATTACCTAATTTGAGCAATGCTTCCATAAATACGAATAATCCAAAATATAATATCACGACTCCCACTTTAGATGATTAATTTCAAATCTAGGCAAGTCTAAGGGTAATTTACCTGTGGCCAAATAATTTACCATGTCTGCAAACCATGGAACCATCTTATGCACCAACATCAAATGTTCCTCTAGGAACTCTTCTCGAAGCGGTGGATCAATTATATAAAGGGGAATGTGACTCAAATGATTTGCAGCTAAGTTCTCGCATCCCTTCTTGTCTTTAATTTCCAAATTAAATTCTTGTGAAAGTAGGATCCATCGGAAAAGTCTTGGCTTCGCCTCCTTTTTGCTCATTAGGTACTTTAAAGTTGCATGGTCAGATAAACAATTACTTTAGTTCCAAGTAAATAAGATATAAATTTATCTAAAGCAAAGAAAATGGAAATTAATTATTTTCTATTGTGGAGTAATTTTTTTGAGTCGAATCCAGAGTTCGTGAAGCGTAGGTGATAACATGTGGTTCTTTGCTCATATCTGACGTGTCATACATAAGCTCAAAATCATATTCCCAATTTGGTTCTTTGATGAGTGGTGTCGTGATCAACTTTTCTTTAAGTACATCGAACGATTCTTTGCACTTAAGATTAAAGTCAAAGACTTTATCTTTTTGTAACAGTTCAGACAACAATTGTGCCAGCTTTGAAAAATCTTTAATAAATCTTTGGTAGAAACTTTCATGGTCAATAAAAGAATAAACCTCCCTCACAGTTGTGGGGTAAGGTAGTGAGCGTATAATATCGGTCTTGGCCTTATGAATGACAAATCCATTAGATGAAATAATATGTCCCAGAATTAATCCCTTATCAACCTTAAAATGTCATTTTTCATAGTTCAAGACAAGATTAAATTCTAAGCATCATTTAAGAACATTAGTTAAATTATCAAGGAATTCACTAAAAGAATTACTGTATACCATGAAGTCATCCATAAAAACTTCAATGCCCTTATCCATAGTCAAAAAAATACTCAACATACATTTATGGAAAGCGGTGGTGCGTTATAAAAGCCAAAGGGGATCGGACAATATACAAATTTGACTTGGTCTTTTGACGCCACTGGATATGGAAAAAACCTGAAAAACCATAAAGGCGATAGTAATGAGTTTTCTCAGCTAATCTCTCAATTATTTGATCTATAAAGGGAAGAGGGAAATGATCCTTTCTAGTGAGAGAGTTCAACTTCCTGTAATCAATACGGACTCACCATCTATTTTGAACTATTTTCGGCACTAACTCCCCTTCTCGATTTTCAATCACTGCAACTCTAATTTTCTTTGGAACTACATAAACCAGACTTACCTAATTACTGTTCGATATCAGATAGATCACTTCGGTAGCAGGAATCTTTTGAATATCTTTCTTTACCACTTCCATCATTGGTGGATTTAGTCGGCGTTAACCTTCTCGTGATGGCTTTGCTCCTTCTTCAAACTTGATTTTGTGCATGCAAGTTGAGGGACTAAGTCCTTACTGTTGGCAATATTACATCCTATAGCTTCTTTGTATGCGCGCAACACTTTCACTAATACTTTTTCTTCTTCTTCAGATAACTTGTTTGAGATGATCACTGGTAAGGTACCATTTTCGCCCAAAAAGACATACTTTAAGTGCTCTGGTAACTATTTTAATTCTATCTCAGGTGCCTGCAAAATAAAAGGTAACATTTTAGTTTTAGAGAAAGGTAAAAATAAGTTAGAATTAATAGAAAAAATACTTTCAAACTCCCTTTCTTTCTTTCTGAGGCAAAGTTCAAGATCCCTGTAAAAATTGTAAGAAAGATTAGATTCAAAAAATTCATCAATTAAGGGATCAATAATATCAACATAATTAATTCTTTCAACTTGATTCAGGTATTTCACCGCTTTATAAACGTCAAACTCTATGACCTCACCATCAAACTCCATTGTTAATATACCGCTCTTCATATTGATCTTTGTATAAACGGTGCTTAGGAATGGTCAACTTAAAATAACCTTAAAAAAGTATCCATCTTATCATTTTCCATGTTGATGACATATAAATCGGTAGGGAAAATGATAACATCGACCTTCACCAAGACATTTTCAAGCACTCCCTTCTGGTAGATAACAGAACGATCAACTAACTGGATATTTACTCTTGTATCCTTCTAAGGCTCATTAGTGATCATTTAATAAACAAAAAGTGACATAACATTAATTAAAGCTCCTAAGTTGAACATTGCACGTTTAATTAAAACATTACCTATTTTATAAACATACCTTTGATCTATAAAGGGAAAAGGAAAAGGTCATTTCTAGTGAGATAGTTCAACTTCCTGTAATCAATGCAGACTCACCATCTGTTTTGAACTCTTTTTGCCACTAACTCCCCTTATTGATTTTCAATCACTACAACTCTCATATTCTTCGGAACTACATAATCAGACTTATTCAATTACTAGTCGATATCAGATAGATCAAGTCAGCATGAAGAAGTTTTTAAAACTCTTTCTTTACCATTTCTTTTTCTTCTTCTTCGGATAACTTGTTTGAGATGATCATTGGTAAGGTACCATTTTCGCCCAAAAAGGCATACTTCATAATTAATTCTTTCAACTTGATTCGGGTATTTGATCGCTTTATAAATGTCAAACTCTACGACCACACCATCAAACTCCATTGTTAATATACCACTCTTCATATTGATCTTTGTATGAGTGGTGCTAAGAAATGGTCAACCTAAAAGAATCTCAAAACAAGTTTTCATCCTATCATTTTCCATGTTGATGATATATAAATCGGTAGGGAAAACTAGAACATCGACCTTCACCAAGACATTTCAAGCACTCCCTCCTGGTAGATAACAAAACGATTAGGTAACTGGATAGTTACTCTTGTTTCTTTAAAGGCTCGTTAATGATCATTTAATAAACAAAAGTGACACAACGTTAATTAAAACTCTTAAGTTGTACATTGCACGTTTAATTAAAACATTACCTATTTTATAAACATACCTTTGATCTATAAAGGGAAAGGGAAATGGTCATTTCTAGTGAGAGAGTTCAACTTCCTATAATCAATGCAGACTCACCATATGTTTTGAACTTTTTTCAAAACTAACTCCCCTTGTTGATTTTCAATCACTACAACTCCTATTTTCTTGGGAACTATATAAATCAGACTTATCCAATTACTATTCGATATCATATAGATCATGTCTGTATGAAGGAGTTTTTGAATCCATTTCTTTACCACTTTCATCATTTATGGATTAAGTCGACGTTAACCTTATCATGATGGCTTTGCTCCTTCTTAAACCTTGATTTTTTGCATGCAATGTTAGGTACTAAGTCCCTTAATGTTGGCAATAGTACATCCTATAGCTTCTTTGTGCCCGCGCAACTCTTTCACTAATGCTTTTTCTTCTTCTTCGGATAACTTGTTTGAGATGATCACTGGTAAGACACCATTTTCACCTAAAAAGGCATACTTCATAATTAATTCTTTTAACTTGATTCGGGGTATTTCATCACTTTATAAACGTCAAACTATACGACCTCACCATCCAACTACATTGTTAATATATCACTCTTTATATTGGTCTTTACATGAGCGGTGCTTAGGAATAGTCAACCTAAAAGAACCTAAAAACAAGTATCTATCCTATCATTTTCCATGCTGATGATAGATAAATCGATAGGGAAAACGAGAACATCAACCTTCACCGAGACATTTTCACGTACTCCCTCCTGGTAGATAATAGAATGATCAGCTAATTGGATAGTTACTCTTATTTGCTTCTAAGGCTCGTTAGTGATCATTTAATAAACAAAAAGTGACATAACATTAATTTAAGCTCCTAAGTTGCAAATTGCACGTTTAATTAAAGCATTACCTATTTTATAAACATATCTTTGATCTATAAAGGGAAATGGTCATTTCTAGTGAGAGAGTTCAACTTCTTGTAATCAATGCAGACTCACCATCTATTTTGAACTCTTTTCGACACTAACCCCCCTTGTTGATTTTCAATCACTACAACTCCCATTTTCATGGGAACTACATAAATCAGACTTATCCAGTAACTATTCGATATTAGATAGATCACGTCAGTATGAAGAAGTTTTTGAATCTATTTCTTTACCACTTCCATCATTGGTGGATTAAGTCAGCGTTAACCTTCTTGTGATGACTTTGCTCCTTCTTCAATCTTGATTTTATGCATGCAATGTTAGGTACTAAGTCCCTCTATGTCGAAAATATTCCATCCTATGGCTTCTTTGTGCGCGCGCAACACTTTTACTAATGCGTTTTCTTTTTCTTTGGATAACTTGTTTGAGATGATCACAAATAAGGAACCATTTTTGCCCTAAAAGGCATACTTTAAGTGCTCCGGTAAATGTTTGAATTCTATCTCATCTTCCTGCAAAATAAAAGATAACATTTTAGATTTAGAGAAAGGTAAAAATAAGTTAGAATTAATAGAAAAATATTTTCAAACTCCATTTCTTCCTCTCTGAGGTAAAGTCCAAGATCCCTGTAAAAATTGTTAGAAAGATTAGATTCAACAAATTCAACAATTAAGGGATGAATAATATTGATATAATTAATTCTTTCTACTTGATTTGGGTATCTCATCGCTTTATAAACGTCAAACTCTACGACCTAACCATCAAACTCCATATTTAATGTAGCACTCTTCATATTGATCTTTATATGAGCGGTGCTTAGGAATGCTCAGCCTAAAAGAACCTCGAAACAAGTATCCATCCTATCATTTTCCATGTTGATGACATAAAAATTGGCAGGGAAACGAGAACGTCGACCTGCACCAAGACATTTTCAAGCACTCTCTTCGAGTATATAACATAATGATCAACTAACTGGATAGTTACTCTTGTTTCCTTCAAAGGCTCGTTATTGATCATTTAATAAACAAAAAGTGTCATAACGTTAATTAAAGCTCATAATTCGTATATTCCACGTTTAATTAGAACATTACCTATTATATAAACATACCTTTGATCTATAAAGGGAATATGGAAATGCTAGTTTCTAGTGAGAGTGTTTAACTTCGTGTAATCAATGCATACTCATTATCTGTTTTTAACTCTTTTTGGCAGTAACTCCGCTTCTTGATTTTTGACAACTATAACTCCCATTTTATTTGGAACTATATAAATCAGACTTTCAATTACTATCCAATATCAGATAGATAATGTCGGCTTCAAGTAGTTTGTGAATATCTTTCTTTACCACTTCCATCATTGTTGGACTTAGTAGTGTTAACCTTCTCATGATGACTTTGCTCCTTCTTCAACCTTGATTTTGTGCATGCAATTTAAGGGACTAAGTCCCTTAATACCGATAATAGTCCATCCTATAGCTTCTTTGTGCATGCACAACACTTTCACTAATGCTTTATTTTCTTTTCTTTTCGGATAACTTGTTTGAGATGATGATTGGTAAGGTCGCATTTTCACCCAAAAAGGCATACTTAAAGTGCTCCGGTAACTGTTTTAATTCTATCTCAGGTACCTATAAAATAGAAGGTAACATTTTAGTTTTAGAGAAAGGTACAAATAAGTTAGAATTAATAGAAAAAATATTTTCAAACTCCCTTTCTTCCTCTCTAAGAAAAAGTCCATGATCCTTGCCAAAATTGTAAGAAATATTATATTCAACAAATTCATCAATTAAGGGATCAATAATATCGACATAATTAAATTTTTCAACCTGATATGGGTATGTCATCGCTTTATAAACGTCAAACTCTACAACCTCACCATCAAACTCCATTGTTAATATACCATTCTTAATATTGATCTTTGTATGAGCAGTGCTTAGGAATGGTCAGCCTAAAAGAACCTCGGAACAAGTATCCATCCTATATTTTTCCATGTGGATGACGCAGAATTCTGCAAGGAAAATGAGAACATCGACCTTCACCAAGACATTTTCAAGCACTCTATTCTGGTAGATAACAGAACGATCAACGAACTGGATAGTTACTCTTGTTTCCTTTAAAAGCTCGTTAGTGATCATTTTATAAACAGAAAGTGGCATAACATTAATTAAAGCTCCTAAGTTTCATATTGCACGTTTAATTAAAACATTATCTATTTTACAAGGTATAGTGTGTTAGAGTATGCCCAAAGACCAATCATATGATGATTGTAATAATACATTTATTTACCGATTTTATTGAATAAAGGCATTACCACTATTATTTTCAGTTATATGTATGTGTTTAACGTAGACTAAAAGATAATAAAGTCCATATAATAACATTATTAAAAGATCGATAGTCAAGTATTATTATGGGTATGGAAAATAATAATCGCTTAAGACTAACATGTTATTGATTGATGACAACGAGTTGTCATTGACATAGAGATGTCATAATTGATACATGATTATATTGTTAGAGAACAATGTATTGGATTGACCCATCATGAGCACATGCCTTGGATTATTATGTAACAGTCATAACATTGCTCATGGTGATAACTATATGTATGATCCTAAGACCTGAGTTCAATGTCATCCCAATATATATTGTTGTATGTTTTGATACAGTTAAACATGCTCCATAACTGGTTGTACTATAAGGTCTGTTATTTAATATATCTCGATATATGTAGTAGGGTGTGTATGATTAAGATAGAATTTCTCATTCCTACATAATAGGAAACATATCACAGGCCACTTGATTGAGTGAGACTAGAAATACATGGCCATGCTCGAATAAGTTGATATGAGATATCACATATTCGTTAATTATAGTCTACTCTAGATATCAAGAAAAAATAGATAAGATATACAAGTTTGACTATTCCAAGACTTGTGTCTATTCTAGATATAAGGGACAAAAGGATATACACTTGTTTGTTTTGCATGGTGTTTGACAGGCATGGTTATATCCCTTATATGTAAAACGAGTTTCTTTTAAATTGTAATCATATGAAGATTCAAAAAGAGCAGAAGAACGGACCGAGCTAAAGGTGAGAAGATACCTACGGAGCAGTCTTAAGTTTTAGGGTTTTGGTTCTCACATTGGCTTAGGATGGGCCACCTTAGTTATTATTTTTGGGCTATAACCATTGCATTTTATTTATTACTTATATATGTTATGTGGGTAATGAAAAAAAATACTAAAATAAGAATGAATATTGATGAGATCAATAAGGGCCTAATATTAAAATGAAAAATGATGAGATATTTATGCAAACTCCTCTTTATAATCTAAGTTAACTTAACCGTCCAATATTTACCCACATTAAGGCTTCGATCGATATTGTGTGTTCTTTGTCAAAGCATTGGCACATAAATCTATCTTGGTTAAACACGAAGAATAAGCAAGTGATATTCATCGGTTGAGATATTGGTAATAACTTAGCTAGGTTATTCTAATAGGATTAAAAACCTAGAGGTTAAGTATTTGGATAAGTCATGAGATGATTTGAACAAGAGTTGTTCACCAAAAGGAGGAGTTACATGAGATATAACTAGAAAAGTGTTACTTACCTAAATAATCACTATCCTAAAAGAAAAGGAAAAGTTGATTTAGGAAATTGATGTATTATGGATCCTCACCCACTAGAAAAATTTTCATAGAATTTTTCTGAAATTAAAACAGAGAGAGTTTTTAATTTTGAATAAAATAGTAGGAGTAATTTGTAAATAAAGACCTATTTATAAATTTTAATTATGTAAATTTACTTACTTTAATATTTTCATTGTTGTAGATTTAATGGCAAACAACACTTTATCACTGCGATCACTCCTTGAGAAGGAGAAGCTTAATGGCATATACTTCCTTGACTGGTTTCGTTATTTGAGAATTATTCTCAAACAAGAAAGGAATGAATATGTCACTGAAGAAATTGTTCCTGATGAACCGGCAGCTAATGCTTTAAGAGATGACAAAGACAAATTCAAGAAACATATGGATGTTATGTTAGACGTTGGATGTCTAATGCTTGCCACCATGACTTCTGAGCTTCAGAAGCTACATGAGGACATGGTTGAATATAAGATGATTCAAAATCTCAAAGAAATATATGAAGGGAAAGCACGTCAAGAGAGATATGAGACCTCTAAAGCTCTATTTCAATGCAAAATGGCAGAGGGAACTCCTGTAGGAGCTCATGTCATCAAGATGATGGGATACTTCTAAACGTTGGAAAAGTTAGGATTTTCTCTCAAAGATGAAATAGCTATCGATGTTATCCTGCAATCGTTTCCAGATAGCTTTAGCCAATTTGTCCTTATTTTCAACATGAATGAAATTAACAAGACTATGACATAGTTACTTGGCATGTTACGAAATGTTGAAAGTAACATGAAAAATTTTGGACCTAAGCCCATTCTGATGGTCCACAAGGACAAAGAAATGGAAAAAAGGTAGCGACAAAGTCTAAGGGAAATGAGAGTTAGCAAGGAAGGAAAATGTTTCCATTGCGATAAGACCGGACACTGGAAGATAAATTGCCATATTTACCTTGAAGAGGTCAAGAAGACAAAAGCAAACAGAACGTTTGCTTCAGGTATTTATTCTATTGATGTTAATTTGTCAACATCTACTTCTTAGGTATTAGATACCGGTTGTGGTTCTCATATTTGTACTTTTGTACAAGGACTGCAAAAAAGATGGAATCTAGATAAAGAAAACTTAGACCTACGAGTGGAAATGGAGCAAGAGTTGTTGCATTAGCTATAGGGATATATGTTTTATCTTTGCCTAGTGGACTAGATTTAAATTTAGAGGATTGTTATTTTGTGCCTAGTTTGACTAAGAACATTATTTATATTTCTTGTTTGGACAAGATTGGTTTTGAGATTATTATTAAGAATAATTTTTTTTCTTTTTTATCTCGATAATGTTTTTTATGGTTTGGCACAATTAATGGTCTTTATATTTTGGATCAAGAAAACACCATTTATAACATAAATACTAAAAGATCAAAAACAAATGACTCGAATCAAACTTAGCTTTGGCATTGTCGTTTAGCCATATAAGTGAGAAACGCATATCAAAACTCCATAAACATGGATTCCTAGATTCATTTGTTTTCGAGCAATATGATGTATGCAAATCTTGTTTGTTGGAAAAAATGACTAAAACTTATTTTTAATAGTAAAGGTGAGCGAGCAAGTCATTTATTGGGGTAAATTGTTAGTGATGCATGTGGACCGATGAATACACAAGCCAGAGGTGGATTCCATTTCTTCATTACTTTCACCGATGATTTCAGTCGGTATGGGTATATTTATCTTTTGCACCATAAATCTGAAGCCCTTGAAAAGTTTAAGGAATTTAAAAATGAAGTACAAAATAAACTAGGGAAGAGTACTAAGGTACATCAATCAGATCGAGGTGGAGAATACTTAAACACAGAGTTTGATGAACTCCTGAAAGAATGTGGGATTGTCTCATAGCTTACACCACCTAGTACACCACAGTGGAATAGATTTTCTGAAAAAAGGAATCGAACACTGTTAGATATGGTTCGATCGATGATGACTCATAATGATCTTTTGACTTCTTTTTGGGGACATGCGCTTGAAACAACCGCTTTCAAATTAAACGTCCTAGTATGTCTTTTATGAAGATTTGGGATTGTGAAGCTTATGTAAAACATCAAATATCTACAAAGCTCGAACATAAATCTCATAAGTGTATATTTGTTGGATATCCTAAAGAAACTAAGGGATATTATTTATTCAACCCTAACGAGAACAAAGTGTTTGTTTCTCGAACATGAGTTTTTCTCGAAAGAGAATTTCTCTCAAAGAAAGGGAAGGGTATAAATATTGAACCTGGAGAAGTTCAAGAACAATATATCAGTGAACTTGAAGTTGAACATGTTTCACAAGTTGTTGAAGAACATTCAATAGATTTAGAAAAACAACCACTGCGCAAATCCAAAAGAGAACGCCATGCACCTGAGAGATTTGGATTTCTCGTTACCAGACATGGATAAGTTCTTCTTATGGATCAACATGAGCCTATAACTTATGAAGAGGCAGTGTCTAGCCCAGACTCTGAGAAATGGCTTGAAGCCATGAGATTTGAGATGAATTCCATGTCAGCAAACCAAGTATGAACTTCGGTTGAACCACCTGAAGGGGTCAAACCTATAGGGTGTAAATGGGTTTTCAAGAAGAAAACCGACATGGATAGTAATGTACAAATATACAAGGGGCGATTTGTCGATAAAGGTTTTCAACAAGTTCATGGTGTAGACTATGACGATACATTCTCCCCTATAGCTATGTTTAAGTCCATCCGAATTTTGCTCACAATAGTTGCATTCCATGATTATGAAATCTGGCAAATGGACGTCAAAACAGCTTTCCTTAATGGAAAACTTGAAGAGGATGTGTATATGACACAACTATAAGGTTTTGTCACTCTAGGAAATACTAGAAAGGTTTGTAAGCTACAGAGGTCTATTTATGGACTAAAGAAAGCTTCTCGAAGCTGGAATCTTTGTTTCAATGATGCAATCAAAGAATTTGGTTTTATCAGAAATGAATATGAGCCTTGTGTTTATAAGAAGGCTAGTGGGAGTATTGTTTCTTTCCTAATCTTGTATGTAGATGACATACTCACCATAGAAAATGATATACCTACTTTATAGTTTGTTAAGACTTGGTTAAGTAGTTATTTTTCTATGAAAGATTTGCGTGAGGCAGCGTATATCTTAGAAGTTAAGATCTACATAGATAAATGAAGACGACTTCTAGGTCTGAGTCAAAGTACATATATAGACAAAGTACTGAAAAGGTTCAGTATGAAATAATCTAAGAAATGTTTTTTTCCTATGAGACATGGCATTTCTCTTTTGAAGGAAATGTGTCCTTCCACTTCACAAGAAAGAGAACGGATGAATAAGATTCCATATGCTTCGGCTATTAGTTCTATCATGTATGCCATGATATGTACTCAACCATATGATCGTATACTTTAAGCATGATGAGCCGATAACAAGCAAACCCTGGTGAAAATCATTGGGTTACGATTAAAAATATCCTTAAGTAATTAAGAAGAACTAAGGATAAACTTCTTATCTATGGAGTGGAGGAAGAGCTTAGTGCTAAAGGTTATATGCCAGCTTCCAAACTGACAAGATGACTCACGATCGCAATGAAGTTTTTTGTTTTGTCTTAATAGAGGTACTGTGAGCTGGAAAAGTTTGAAGCAATACAAAATAGTTGATTTTACAACAGAGGCTGAATACATTACAGCCAGTGAAGCAACAAAAGAGGTTGTTTGGATCGAGGAGTTCATATCTGAACTAGGGGTTATTCCCAACATATCAAATGTTGTAGAACTCCGTTGTGACAATAATGGAGCCATTGTACAAGTAAAGGAACCCATATCTCATCAATAATCCAAAACTATTCTTAGGTGCTTTCATCTAATTCAAGAGATAACAGATCGAGGAGATGTGAAAATATGTAGAGTACACACGGATGACAACATTGTTGATCCCTTGACGAAACCTCTTACACAGCAGAGGCATGATCGTCACACTGAGCCACTTGGTATTAGATATGTGAGTGACTGGTCTTAGTGCTAGTAGGATATTGTTAGAGTATGCCCAAAGACCAATCATACGATTATTGTAATGATACATTTATTTACCGATTTTATTGAATAAAGGCATTGCCACTATTATATTCAATTATATGTTTTTGTTTAACATAAATTGAAATATAATAAAGTTCATATAATAACATTATTAAAAGATCCATAGTCAAGTATTATTATGGGCATGGACAATAATAATACGCTTAAGACTAATATGTTATTGATTGATGACAACGAGTTGTCATTGACATAGAGATGTCATAATTGATACATGATTATATTGTTATAGAACAAAGTATTAGATTGACCCATCATAAGCATATGTCTTGGATTATTATGTAACAGTTATAACATTACTCATGGTGATAACTATATATATGATCCTCAGACTTGAGATCAATGTCATCCTAACATATATTATTGTATGTTTTGGTACAGTTAAACATGCTCCATAACTGGTTGCACTATTATTGGATATATCTCGATATATGTAGTGGGGTGTGTATGATTAAGATAAAATTTGTCTTCATACATAATAGGAAACATATCACATGCTACTTGATTGAGTGAGACTATAATTGCATGGCCATGTTCGAATAAGTTGATATGAGATATCACAAATTATTCATTGATTATAGTCTACTCTAGATATCAAGAAACAATAGATGGGATATACAAGTGTGACTATTCCATGACTTGTGCCTATTCTAGATATAAAGGACAAAATGATGTAATACATAAAAGAGTTAATCACGAAGATGATATGTCGAATCATAATTTCTTATAACTTAGGTGGCAATGATATATTGCTAGATGTCACTCATTGTATGTAATATTAGAATTGTTCTAACAATTACTACTAACATTACAATAACCTACAGGGTCACACCCTATGATTGAAATGAGCAAAGATGTAAAATTTGTTGTATGTTACAAAAATATATCTAGAGTTAATATATGTATATTTGATATACATATGATTTTAATTATCCTGAATATAGTAAGTAAACATTAAAAGAATGTAATTTTGATTATAACTCTTTTAATTGATATTTAATTCGGAATAATTAAATAAGATTTTAAATAAACATTAAAGATTGTAATTCATATTATAAGTCTTTAATATATATTTAATTTGAATTAATTAAATAATATTTTTTATTAATTTGAAATAATTTAAAATTCATAATATGTTAGGGTAACTGATATATTTAAGTGAGGTAAGGTCTAGCAGCCATTTTTACTTTAGCTATTTTTCTCAAAACTAATTTTGGGGAAAATAAAATTTTTCTCTTAATTGGGTGAACTAAGTAGAGGCCGAGATGTGTTTTCATTGAGGCTTACAATTCGAACCGTTCGTGATCACCACTAGTCGCTGCTATCTTTGATGTTCTTCAAGGAACACATTGTAAGAATTCGCATCACTTCCTCCTAATTTCACTTTTGCGTACTTGGATTGCTGGCGAGACTGTCGTGTTTTATTTCCGTTGCGTTATGGGGTGCGCCGATGGTCCCAACATAGCAAGCATACCTTGATCATTCATTTTTGGTCGGTGCTTCCGTTAAAATATTGTTGACACATGTTTTTCTAGATTTACTTTTTTGTGACTAGTTTTTCTCCTCTTTGTGGAGTAAATATCGTTTAAAAATTGGTAATACCTTGACACTTGTTGGATTACTTCAAGGAGATGTATTTTGACTTGTTCTTTCTGGAACACCTCAAGGATATCTCTTTCTTCGGCTCTTTTTTCACACCTCATCAACCTTGATGGGAAGGGTGGTGCGATTTCAAGAGAAGAAAGAGAAAGAGGTGGCATTGAAGATGTACCTCATCAACCTGTTGTTATTTATTCCTCCTGGGATTCCTGTTCTTTAGTTTTTCTCTGAGAATTTGTACCTAACTTCTCTAGGATTGGTTGTTCTACAATTGTTCCACTTCGGAGGGTGATAACGCTTACATTTTCCCGCGAATTCGACTTTTTTTGAGATGGTAGTCTTCCCTACGACTCAAGTTTCCCCATAGCTTGAGCCACTTGACTCGCTTGCTTATCTAATTGTTAAAGATTTGTTTCAGTTTGGCTTTCGAATTTTTCTTGAGAACTAACCAGTTTCTCTTGGAAAATAGCCAACTTCTCCATTATTGCCTCTAATGATGTCTTTTGCGATTATTGTTGTGAAGGAGGCCTCAATTGATTTGTCGGCTTATGGTTCTATGCATAATTGAAGTTTGGATGGTATCGTCATCCCGTATTGTAAGTATTTCCATACAGGTTGTATGATTTATGTGGAGGTCCCAAAAAGTTTCCTACATTGATAACTTGTGCGCCTCTTTCTTCTTGTAGCATCGGGCAGTAGTTCGTCGGATGATCTAACATTTCACATATCTCACATACTCATAGATCCAATTTTTCCTATAATAAGATAATGAACCACTTTTGTAAGTTTATCGATTTTATTTTCAAGGGAAGAGATATTTACCTCGTGAACCCGTCTGATGGGTTCACTTGTAGAGCAAAATGTTGAGAGTTGGTTGTCATCGTCGAAATTAATTCCCTTGTTGCATTCACGGTCATATGGATGAGAGTTCCTCCACTGGAAACATTGACCATTTTCATCTCTAAAGGTAGCAGTCCTTCGTAGAAATACTAGAGAAGCGTTTCCTCGGTTAATATGTGTTGCGGACAACTTGCGTAAAGCTTCTTAAATCAGTAATCGTAAAACGATTCTCCATCTTTTTTTAGTCGCCATGATACTTCTTCTCAATTCACCTACCTTTTCTGCTAGGAAAAATCAGTCAAGAAACATACGATTTAGATCAACCCATGTATTTATCGAATTTAGAGGTAAATAAAATAATCATTATTTTGCTATGCTAGATAAAGAAAAAGGTTCGATGTGAAATTCCATTGAGTTTAGATCAATTATTTATCGAATTTAATTTGTTCTTCGGATACTCCCTGAGGTTTATTGCTTGAATAGACCATATGAAATTTCGTTAGATGCTTGTTCGGATTCTCACTTATTCTTTTAAGTGTAATATTCAAAATCCATGGTCATGTATATAAAACAAGTAGAAATGCCCAAATGAGCAATAACAATGAACAATCAAGGAGAATTTATACACAAAATATAGCACAAAATAAACAATAGTCACCAAGGAGCTTCATCTATTTACCAAGGTCCTTCATCTACTTACTAAGGTACTTCATCTACTTACGAAGGTAATTCATCTACTTACACCTCATTTTCTACTCCACCTTCTACCATGGATACTGAATCAGACAATGACATCGATAAATATGATGCCATTAACATTGTAATAGAAGACACTGATCTTTAGTTACTTAGCCTTATATCATTGGAATCAAAAGATTTACTTGAAAGTCTGAGGAGGATGGGAAAAAGAAAAAGACACTGAAAAATAGGCAAAAACAAAAGAGGTCACAACCCATAAAAGCCATGAACATGACCCAAGGGAGATGAGTGAACCTAATTGTAAGAAGAAAAGAGTAACTCAAAATCAATGTGTGATCACAAAAGAATTAAAAGAGAACCTTATTCAGAAAAAGTCTTACATCCTTGTTCGCTTTAGGTAATCAATTATTTAGATTTCTAATAATAACAATGATTATTCTAGTGTGTTTAGGATTTTTTAGAAGTGTTAGGTGGTCTACCTGACGGACAACCATCAGAAAGAGGGAAACAACATCAAATCGATCTAGTTCAATGTTCCATCATGCCTCGCCGAACAAAATTTTTTGGAGAAATTGAAGAGTTAGATTTTCTATGAAAAGGCTACATCCAGGAAAGCCTTAGTCATCGTGCCACCTCAGTGATGAAACACGAATTAAACCACTCCACATGTAAGTATATTATTACCTATATTGATTATGTTCTTATCTACTCCTTTTCTTTTTGACCATATTCAAATACTTGAAGTTTGGCAACAAAACAAACTTTTGACAAAGGTTATCATCCATAATAACCATAAATTCTTTGAGTGGTTAAAGGATCGAGGTAAGAAAAACATAGTTGAATATATACACTCCAGAAGTTACATTCTTACCTATCAAAAGCATGCTACTTTTCTGAGAATTGAACATATCAAAGATGTATATCATGATGTCTAAGATATTTCTGATATATATACCCATTCTTTCAAAAGTACTTTTAATGAGTTCTATTTTGTAGATAGGTTTTCTTTTCAATTAAACAGGTTTTGCATTTTACAAAGCTCATCACGAGGATTATTAGTTCCTGAACCACACTTAAGTTACTTCATGGATTGCTTTCATGAACCAAATGACATGGTTTTTAAACACTCCTTGTCGCTACACACGAGTGAAACCATGTGAATCAGTTACAAATAAAGTCAACAGTGGTCGGCGCCATGTGGAATTTTAACACAAGCGCTATGTTACAAGACTTGTGTATAGAAAAGGAATTCAAGAAAGCAATAAATCAATTCCATCAAGGAAGAAACCTCTACTAAAGAACATAATGACACATCACATTGATCTAGGTAAGTGTTTTATAATTTTTCCTTTCCACACATCTAATCCTCTTTCTCTTGGATTTTCAAATTTGTGGACGAATCCTTTTGAGGAGAGGAGGAATGATATATGCACCAGAGTCTATACTGATGAAAACACATGCTTCTTTGGACTATTGTTTCTACTCGAACCTATTAGAAGAACAAAGTCCAGAATATTCAAAGCTTATATACTCGGTAAGTATAATGTGAGTGAATTCTTAAAAGGATTTAATTTTTCTCCCTTTGATTTTTTATATTTGAGGTAGAATCCTTTTTTAATAGAGGGATTATGATACATGCATCACAAGGTTCACTTTAAAGGAAAATGGACTAACTCTTCTAAGTGATCCACACGAAAAAGCATTGAAAAATAAGAATAACATAGTAGCAGACTTGCGACTGCTTTTTAAATGGGGTCCTGATGTTATTTGGTCAACATATCTTCTAGAGTTACAACTGAATTTCTCTTATCTTTCTAACGGTTCTTGAATCACCTCAATCCGATATCGATAACTCAAGATATGTCCATTATAATGAAGACATCGTATGCAGAAAATCTTGTACGTGATTAATACCAGATTTTGTAAATATTACGAATTTTCAATATTTTTTATTGATTATTTGTAATATAATTTAATAAAGTATGATGCATTATCTTTTAGGATTAGGTTATTATTTTATGTGGAATTAAAATAGAGTTAAAAAATTATCTATAGTTTATTGCTATTAGGACATATTTATTTATTGTTTTTATTACAAAGTCATCTTATAACAAGGATTCCTCCTCACATATATAAAGGAGGCTCCTCCGACCATTGTAAACAAAACAAATTTTCTTTGAATAATAATGCAAAGTGAATACATTTTTGGAAGAGTTGATTGCCTTGTGCCTTCGAAGATTCTTTTCCTTTGAGCTTTTTTCAAGTTCTTGAGAGAAAGATCTTCACACTCCGGTTTGTCTTTTCATTATGATTAGGACTGGTTAGAACCGTATTATCGAGTTTTCCTTTTCATTTCTACTAGGAGGGTTCGATAAGACATTTATCCATCTATCTTCATCTTTTACAAATCCATTTTCCTTTTTCCTCCATTATTGCCGCCACCTCCATTGGCTAAGTTTAATCTTTCCATTACATATCTCTATTTTTCCTTATCTATTCTTATATTTATTTTATCCATCATTTTTCTTATCTCTATTTTCCATTGACTTAATCTTTGTTTCTTTGTCTCAGTTTCTAGCAACCCTAATCCAAATACCTACATTCTTTACCACCACCCATAAACTTCCCATTCTTTCCTTCTCGTTCTTTGATCGAGTCTAGAGCTTTCCAGGTTTGATTCTTCAATGAACAGAAACATTAATCATCCATTTCTGCATCTCTATCACTTTGCCTAAATGTGACATTGTCTTCGTATTCGTAGTTGACCTCAGAGAAAATGAGCTCTGACTTACTCATCCAAAATGCCTTCTTGAATTCATCTTCCAGATAATTGGGTCCGTCACAATCATCCCACCATAACCTCTAACCCGACCCAAACTCCTTTCCTGTCCCAATAACTGAATTCGTTGTGGAGCTGAAATTCTTCGCCTTACACGGTCGTCGGAGTGAATCTCTGTCATGGTTCAAGCTTTTATCTTGCGGGTTGGATAAAAAATGGGTTTTCCGTAGTTAGAACAACAACCATATTCTTTAACGAAAAACCTTCAGTTTCATCGTCGATCATGAAGAACATCACTATTATCCATTTTTCAGAAAAAATAGTGGAGTGAAAGAGAAAGAATAAATGTGTGTTGCATTTAAGGAAGAAAAAATTAATTAAAATAGATTAATTAATTTCTTATTTTTAGAAATCATTTTTTAATATTAAAAAATGTCATGTGAAATTTTTAATGGGTTAACGGCCAAACTTAACGGTCTGTCACGGCTTGACTCATTTTGAGTAACAGAATGATATGTTAGGCACCAAACTGGAACGAAATAAACGTTAGGCACTAAACTGAAAAAACGAGCATAGGTTGGGCACCTTTTGTATACTTAATTCTTAATAAAATCAATTAAAGGAATCAAACTTACAACACACCTAAATAGAAAATTATGGACAATAGTCATAAAAACTCATACATAAAACAAAATTATTAAAACCAATAATATGAAGAAAAATTAAACCTTCCATTGAGAATGACATCAAACATAGAAAAAACCTAGTAACATTCATAAAAATAATTGTCTTCGTTAAACGAGATGCTTTACAAAGTGATAAAGAAGTGGTAAGAGAACCAAACAATTTGGAAGACTAATTCACTACACAATTCTGATTATATCGGAAAAACAACCATTTATTAAAGAATGAATCTGACGATACATAACCACCGATAAAACAATCAGACAAAAAATATCATGAGGATCTTTGTGCGAGCACCAACACAATCACAGAGGTATGCAAACAAATGTACCAAAATTCATAAGGCAGGTGCCATAAGAATAGAGAAAAAGTGATCCACAAGAGCTGAGAAAAACATGTCACAATGATATAGATTCTTATTTAAAATTAAAATAAAAGATAAACATAATATGAAAAGGAAACAAGAAAAATAATAATCATTGGCAGTCGACAACCAATATTAAGATTTCTGTCTCGTTAACTAAACAAAAGTAAAAAACTAAACAAAAGTAAAAAAAATTAAGTCTATTACATATAGAAAACCCTAGTCTCTCCCTCACTCCCCTCTCTTCGCTTTTTTTCTTGAAAATTTGTGCCATTTTATATAGATCAAATCAACTTTTTCTTTTTGATTTTATTTAGCCGACTGCAATATCGATTTTTATGCTAGTTGATGACCACTGATTGTCTTTTGTTTTATTTATTTTTGTTTTTTAATAAAATATTTTTTCTTTGTGATATTGTTTATCTCTGTCTTTGTAGCACGTTTATCTCTATCTTTTAGTAGTTTTCTGGTGTTTGCTCGTTATTTTCATTTATCTTTTTTCTAGGGATGTATTTGACATCATCACGACTAATCTAGATGTCACTTATTTGTTATCATGTTGATCTTCCCTTTTTTAGAACCTCGAATTAATTTGGATGCGCATTTTTGCACCCTTGGATAATTTTCTCACGTCGCTCCTGGATAGATTCATCCCCTTTATATGGTTTGTTTGCCAATACAATCAAATTTGTTCGTATCTTTATTTTATTCAAGGATTTTGGTTGGGTTTTTTTAACTTTTTCCTTATTTGGTCCTTGTGTGATCTAGGTGGCTAGTTTTTTGTATCAATGGTTATAGGAAAATATATTAAATATAATTTTGTTTATGTTTACGGTTATGTGACAAACGTCGTAATTTCTCAAATAAATAAGCATTTTTCTAAGATAAATAAGCTTTAAACTAGTGTAGAGAAGAAATGGTCAATTCGTAGGGACTAAGAAATTTCCAATGTCGGTTTGAATTGATCTTTAACCAAAAAAATCTATAAGAAGACGGAAATAAAAGGGGGTTTAGCAAAATAAATTGAAAATGATAAAGCAATAAAGAAAGAAAATAAATAATTGAAAGTAATTATGAAAGAGATAGCCTTTAGCTTCTCTTCGCCTTAATTTGTCTCGATCATTGAAATAGATTTTACTTCGGATACTTGTCGAATATAATCTACAAGGCCCACTTAGATCCACTCCGTTCCACCAGTCGTCAGTATGCGCCGTCACCACTAGTGTGATCGGTGACCTTCCACAACCAAAATCCTTGTATCTCCTTGTCGGGTAGTGCCGCTGATCATCGTGAATAAAGCTGGAGAAGTTCGTCGAAAACCTTTCCCCGCAACTCGGTTTTCCTTCGATTACTGTCAATCTAGTCATCCTCTTTCCTCACCACCTAAGACGTTAGCTTCCTCACCGTCGAGCACTCTAAACCCAACTGAGACTGTCATGGATCATTGCTTCGTCGTTGACCGTCGGTAGAGTATGGTTTCGAATATTTTATTGGGTTGATTTAAATTGTTTTGGGTTGAAATTGGACTATTGTGAATTAATCTTGGTTTGTTGAATCTGTAGGAGTGCTCGGCTGATTGACCGTCACCGCCGTCACATGCCGCAACGTACCCTCGCATGCTTGTGAGGCTCCTTCCCCAACCTTGGTCTTTTCTAGAACGGTCTAGGTGAACCAAATCGGCCCAACCCGGTCTAAACCGGGTCTGTTTGACCCGAGTGAGTCAACCAAAACTGGTCAAACTAAGTAAACTCACTAAGTCAACCCGGTTTAGTCAACTCGAACAAATTCAACTTATTGACTTTGACTTTAACCGTTAATTTTGACCAAAAAGTTAAAAATTTGGAAGTCATATTTTATGTTTTTCGACGTCTTGAGTCTGAATTTGAAGTCCATTTTTCCAAATTCGAACTCTGTAAGCTATTTTTCAGCATTTTATCTCCCGATTTAATACAATTTTTCATGTTTAAGTTTTGTTTATGATGTAATTGGTTTTGCCATGTATCTGAGACATTATAGGACATGGAATTAAAGTTCGAGAGTGATCAAATGGAGTTAAAATGATCGACTGATGTGGTTCAAAAATCAAGGTAATACTTTACTACCTCTTTGCATGTTTTATGGAACATGTTGATACTGAATAAATGCATGGATGCTTATGATTGGTATAATATGCATATCTGGTTATAAATAGACTCGAACTGAATACGGTTTAGTGATAAATTGGTTAAGACTCGATTGAATTGTATAAAAGAATTGGTAGATTGATAAGAATTAATTTAAGGTTAGTGATTAATAGGCAAAAGAATTATTCTTGAAATCCTTAAACTTTGAATATTATCGTTAAATGTTTTGATGTCGAAAATGTTTAGAAAGGAAATTTTGAAAATACCCTTATGAAGTAAAAAGAAAATGAAATTGACCCGAATAATGGAATTAACCTGATAGAACTACAGATCCACCAACTGAACTCTTGACTGATTTGGAAGACCTGTAAATCGGTTTGAAGACCTAAAAATCAGTTCATATGTCATGATCATGAGAGAGATAGAAATCGGAGAAGATGGGGGAGAATTAGGGAAATTGCAAATAGGGTTAGGGATTTTAATTAAGAGGAGGTTAGGGATTTTAATTAAGGGGAGGGATACTGCCAGTAGTTAAGGAAGTCACACCAACAACACCTGTAAGGGAATCTAACTATTAGAGACAGCTGTATTGACAGCTGGTAAATGGTTGGTACAATGTAAATGTTTTAGGTAGGGCTGAAGGCATGAAATGAATGAATGAATTTTCAGTTTTCTTGAATCCCTTTTCTTCTCTTCTTTAATCTCCATTTCCTCAATTTCCTTCGATTATTCTTCTTCTATCGCAGGGACATAACAATTGGTATTCAGAGCCATCATTTCCTGGCAGCTTGAAGCAAAGAACCAAACCATGGTCGAAACTCCTAATCTTTCTTCAATCCAGCAGCAGATTACAGAACTTACAACTCTGGTGATGCAGGCAACGGATGGCACAAAACTGCCTAAATAGTGGCAGAAGTAGGACAGTAGGTTGAGTATGTTGGAATCCAAAATGGCGTCGCAGTAGAGAGATGTGGAGCACATTTTATAATTGCTGACTGGTAAAGAGTGTGAGCAAAAACATGATGATTTTCAGGTGTTCGATAAATTGCCATCATCAAATATTCAAATTACTACTTATGTTGAGTATTTCAAGCAATATATATCAGAACAATTTCCTGAGGATATTGCTGAGCTTATTTACAGTAGCTATCCATCGAAGGAGCAACGCCTTTTTGATGACGTTTTTGTAACTTTTGTCCTACATCATCCAGAACATGGGTATGCGGTTGTTCTTCCAATAATTTCAGGCATCATTGATGGTACGTTGGTGTATGATAAAAGTACCTCTCCTTTTGCATCATTCATCTCCTTAGTCTGCACAAGTAGTGAGAATGAGTATTCTGAACAATGGGCTCTAACATGTGGAGAGATCTTGCGAATTCTGACTCATTGCAATTGCCCGATATATAAAATAGAACCACAAAATAGTGAACCAGATAGGAAGCCTTTAAGATCTTTGTCTCCTTGGATTACTGATTTATTGCTTGCAGCACCTTTGGGTATCATAAGCGATTACTTCCATTGGTGCAGTGGTGTTATGGGAAAATATACAACTTGGGACCTCAATCCACCTACTACTACTTCTTCTCGTGGATCTGGAAAACATTCTCAGCTCATACCATCAACTCCAAGATGAGCTGTTGTAAATGGTATCGGTGTCATTTTAAGTGTATGTGATGAAGAGGTTGCACGCTATGAGACTGCTAGTTTAACGGCTACTGCAGTCCCTACTCTTCTACTTCCTTCCCCAACAACAGCTTTGGATGAGCATTTAGTTGCTGGGTTACCAGCTCTTGAACCATATGCACGTTTGTTTCATCGGTATTATGCTATTGCAACTCCAGGTGCCACCCAACGATTTCTTCTTTGACTTTTAGAAGCACCACCATGGTGGGCTACAGATGCACTTGATGCTACCGTGCAGTTTGTGGAACTCCTTCGGGCTACTGAAGATTATACAACTGGTATAAGGCTTCCTCAAAATTGGATGCATTTGTATTTTTTGTGGGCAATTGGGACTGCAATGTCTATAAGAGTGGGTATTGCTGCTGATACTGCTGCAACTTTACTTTTTCGCATACTTTCACAGCCTGCATTGTTTTTTCCTCCAATTAGACAAGTTGAGTGAGTATAATTTCAACATGAACCTTCTGGTGGTTATATATCGTGCTATAGAAAACAGATTAAGGTTTCTGCGGTTGAAGAAACTATTAAAGCTACTGCTCAAGGGATCGCGTCAATGCTTTGTACTCATGGACCGGAGATGGAATAAAGAATATGAACCATATGGGAAGTTGTTTATGGCATGATTCCCTTGAGCTCTTCGGCTGTTGATCTTCCATAAATTATTGTTTCAACCTCGTTGTAACCTTCCGTATTATCGTGGAACCTATACATACCACTTTTGAAGGTCCTGGAATACCTTCCATGTGGAAGTCCTTCTGAAGCATGTCTCATGAAGATATTTATGGCGACTGTTGAAGCAATTCTACAGAGAACTTTTTCACCTGAACCCTACAGGGAGCAAACCAGAAAAACAAGATACATCATAAGGTCTGCCTCAAAGAATCTTGTTGTGGCGAAACTTCGTACAATAGTGCATTCCCTCTTTTTGGAATAATGTGCTTCTATAGAGCTTGCTTCATGCCTACTATTTGTTATCTTGACTGTGTGCATTAGCCATGAAGCTCAGTTCAAGGGGAGTAAGATACCAAGAGGTGAAGAAAGTTTTCCTCCTGATGAGGGCATTGAGGAATCATAGGCACAATCTGAAAAGTTGAAAACATAAAATCCAGAAAAGCAAAACAAATTGTTACCAAGTGGGTGCTTACAATGGCAAGGGAATTGCTCGAGAAAGTTCTTGAGAAGCAGAGTTATACGGTCATTGGAAGGCATGATATTGATAAATTGATGCAACTTGATCCTACTAGTGTGTGCTTACCAAATGCACTGGGTCAGTCAAATATGGGAACTATTGTTTCTGATTCAGAACGTATGGAAATTGAATCAGAACTATGTGAACTCCTCTTAAATTTACGTCCTATTAAGCAGGAGAATCTAATTCTTGATGACAATAAACTTGTTTTGATGGCATTCCTGAGTGATTCATTAGAGTATGTTGCGGACTCCATTGAAATACTTGTAAAAGCAACCCCACTAGCAGCATTAAACCATGCGGATGAGTACAGAAAACTAGCAATTGATTGTAGGAAAGTTATGCGTGTTGAGATGCAGTTGGAGACAATTTTCCACTTGCAGGAAATGACATATAAGGAATGCCTAGAAAATCAAGATGCAGATGATCCTAATGATTTCTTTATTTCACTTACTGCGCAGATAACACGCAGGGATGAGGAAATATCACCTTTTGTTGCTGGAGTGAATGAGAAGTACATATTTGATGGAATATGTAGTATTGCAGCAAATGCATCACTTAAGGCTTTGGCCGACATGAAATCGATCAACCTTTTCGGAGTTCAACAGATATGTCGGAATTTAATTGCATTAGAATAGGCCCTCATTGCTATCCCTTCAATTGATAGTGAAGCTATACAACAGAGACTCGATCATGTCCGAACCTATTTTGAACTGTTAAATATGTCATTTGAGGCTCTGCTTGCCTTCATCACCGAGCACAAGCACTTCTTCACCGTGGCAGAGTACTACAATCTTCTAAAAGTACAAGTACCTGGAAGGGAGAAGAAGTACAATCAGCTACAGTGGAATAACTTAATGTTGGAAAACGTCATTGGGGTAAACTATATTGTGCTTAAGGCATAATTGTTAGGTTTTGATACTTGGGGATAAGGATCCTTTCATAGAGGGGGTATTGTCATGATAGAATTAGGGAAATTGAAATAGGGTTAGGATTCATTAGAGAGGTTAGGGATTTTAATTAAGGGGAATGATACTGCCAGCAGTGAAGGAAGTCACGCCAACAACACCCAACAATACCTGCAAGGGAATCTAACTATTAGAGACAGATGTATTGATAGCTGGTAAATGGTTGGTACAATGTAAATATATAAGCAATGTTTTAGGTAGGCCTGAAGGCATGAAATGAATGAATGAATTTTCAGTTTTATTGAATCCCTTTTCTTCTCTTCTTTAATCTCCATTTCCTCAATTTCCTTCGATTATTCTTCTTCTATAGCAGGGACATAACATCATAATCCTCAAAATCAGTAATAACTAAAATAACCCTAAAAAGTCATCCTTGCTCTGATAGACTACTTATTCACTTGATAAATACTCAGTTTGTTCAGAAACATCTTGTTTACTAATTTTAATTCCCGAGGCGATAAAAAATTAGAATTTATGATTTTGGAATAATCACCCGATGATTAAATTACTGGAATATATATGACTGAATTAAAGAAAATGATTGGAATACCTTGAACACTAAGATAATCGATGTAATCTCCAGTAAAAAAATGACCTAACTACCCACATGACCTAGAAATAAGTGAATATTATTTGATAATTATGGAAACACCGAGAAAACCTAAGTGTTATATCACCCTAAAGGTTGTGGAGTACGACTCAAGTACATCAGTCATGTTGGAGACTATTGCAATACATAAATAAAACAAATACCATCGGAATACATACAGTTCCTCAAGATCTATTCAACAATGGTTCTGAAGATGATCATAAATATTCTTGAAGTGCTGAGATTTGTTCAGTGCGAGTTGACTCAATATTCTGATAAATTGACATGAATCATGAATATCGTAAATCATCATTTCACCCTTAGTGGATTAAATTACTAAGAATCCATTAGAGATCAAAGTGTCCGAAATACCAATTATGGCCTAAATAATGGAATCGATCTGGTTATATCTGAAATCTTAATTTATTCTTATATAAAGGTTCCTAAATTATGATGTTTGTTTAGATCCATTAGCATTTAAACCCTTTTTTGTAGGGATCGTGTTTCTAAAATCCAATCAACTTATAGAGACTCATGTTCCCCTTCTTGATAGTTACTACGTTCCTCTAAAAAATAACTGAAGTTTCTAGTGTGTTCCCTATATACTATATGATTATTTTATTTGTCCTCGAATGTAATTTAGCAAATTTATTGATTTATTAAGTCTTTTAATTGTTCAAAATTCAAAATTATTGATTTATTGATTTATTTTTTTGCGAACTATGGCTACATGATATATGCTCTTTGGTTACCTGTTTCCACTAGAAAATATAATTATGTCTGATTTATGGATCATGGAATTTACTATTTATGATATGAACTGATTATTGGGATATTATCTGTGTAGGATTATGGAATACGGAGGTTCAGCTTTGATTAAGCTGGTAATTCCTTATGGACCTAAGGTGACCATGGGTAGGCTCTCATGCCCCAAGGCATTCCCTTATGTTGGCTCTTAGGTTCATTGGGCCTAGGGTAAGTCCTTATGGATGCAATTCTTGGGAATTGCATATGGTGTTCGGGTGGAGTTTATTTATGTGATTTAAATAACTACATTGTAATTTTTACAATATTCTATTGGATCATGATTTTGATATTATAGTTTACTGCTCAATCTGATTTCTACAGGATATTGTATGAAGGTTCAGCTCTTATCAAGTTGGTAATTCCTTATGAACCTAAGGTGACCCTTGGGTAGGCCCATAGGTCTCAAGGTACTCCCTTAGGGTGGCGCTTTTTTTGTGTGCTTCTGGTAAGCCCTTATGGATGTAGTTTTGGGGGACTACATATGGAGTGTTCGGGTGAAGGGTATTAAAATGATTTTAAAATTATGTTTTACTGAAATAAAATATTACTATTTTTAATCTATGATTTTATTTATTTTGGATTTGTAAAAACACACTAGACACCATATTACAATCTTCTGAACCTGATCCTTTGAACTGTAAGCTTCTTGTCTTTTACTTGAAGAAATATCAGTGGAACCTCAATTCATCACGAAAACTTATAGATGCTTGAATCAATAAGAAATTTTTTATGCTTATTATTTATCTGCAAGTATTTCAGCGTCACCTGATAGTTTTCTATTATAGAGCTTCCAAAAGCTCGCTCTATTATTCACCATTTCAGGTTAAAAGATCGATCTAGTGTAGTTATCGACTTCATTAGTAGGAGTTCTTTCGGTTTTGCTTACAGTATGGTACAAGTGTAATTAGTAGGCATATAGGTCACGTTTGATTTTTATATTGAGTCTAAAACTTTTATGATGGGATTCATGAACGAATTATGTTTTATGATTTGAAAGATTTCAACACTTGTATTTTTATATGTTTTAATAAAACTTTTAAAATTTTCTATTATTTTTATTATGAGTCACTCTAGTGGCCCCAATGTGACACCTCAGATCGGTCCAGGTCACCCGTATCGGTCTAAGGGTATTACATTTAGTGGTATAAGAGCTTAGGTTGAGACATCTTTCTGGGTAGACTGGCCGATCAACTGTCATAAGATGTATGGTCAGTAGATGCCCCTAGACTATAATCGTACTTCTCTAAGTAGAAACTTCAAGGTCGAGTTCCTCTCTGTAATAAGTTAAGCTAAGTTTTCTATACGTTAGGGCTCGACCTATGCATAAAAAGAATACCAGTAACGTTTGTCTAAATTCTGTAAAATACCTCACGATTAATGTGAGAGTTACTTATCAGAGAAATTCTGACTAGACTCCAGAAATAAAATTAGAATGCGTTACCGCTCTATGAACCTAACCTCGTAGCTAAGGTCAAATTATTTCCACAATGATAATTCTGTTCAGATTCTTTTATTATGATGAAGGAGAATTCTAACTAGAATGTATATTCAGTTGGTTAAGGATTAGTAGAGGACCCATACTTCTGTAAAAGCTACTTGAAGATATTGAAAAATTGTTGAAAGTTTCACTTCTGTATTTCTGTGACTTGAGTGAATTTTAAGGAAGAAATTATTTTAAGGGGAGGAGAATTGTCACGCCCCAAATTTTATATAAAATACATTTAATTTATTTAATTTAATTAAGGGACCAAAATAGGTAATTTTGCAAAAATATGGGTTAATCTCATAAATTTGGGAATTTTAATAACTTAACCCTGAATTTTCCCATTTTTCTAGTCAATAGAAAATTTTAAAATGAGAAAATATGTAGCTAAGGGGTATTGAACCCCTGACCTCCTGCATGGCCAACTATACCCTTACCAATCAAGCTAGGCAACTATTGTTAATAGGATGTAATAAAATTTTATTTTATATTTTATATAATGGTTGATAACCCATTTTTTTCAACCCCTAGCCTGAACCTGAACCATCCCCAAATTTTCCCTAACCTCATCAACCTTCCTTGATCCGCTTCGTTCTGTCTGTCATCAATGTGCACCGTCACCACCAGCGTGACCGGCGACCTTTCACGACCAAAACCTCTCTATCTCCTTGCCAGGTAGCGTCGTCGATCGTCGTGAATAAAGCCAGAGAAGTTCACCAAAAACCTTTCCTCACTGCTCAGTTTTCCTTCGATTACCGCTGATCTAGCCGTCTTCTTGCCTCACTACCTATGTCGTTAGCTTCCTCGCTGTCGTACGCTCGAAACCATATCGAGATCGTCGTATATTGTTACTTCGTCATTGACCGTCAGTTGGGTAAGGTTTCGAATGTTTTATCGGGTTGATTTAAATTCTTTTGGGCTGAAATTGGACTATTACAGATTAATCTTGCATTATTGAAGCTGTTGGAGTGCTCATCCAACTGACCTAACCTCGTCACCACCGTCCCGCACTGTCACATATCGTCACGTGTACGTGGGGCTCCTTCCTTAGCCTTGGTCCCTTCTAGAACAGTCCAGGTGGATCGAACCTCTCAACCCGGTCTGAATCAGGCCTGTTTGACCTGACTGAGTCAACCCGAACCGGTCAAACTAAGTCAACTCACTAAGTTAACCCGGTTGAGTCAAGTCAAACATATTTAACTCGTTGACTTTGACTTTAACCGTTGGCTTTGACCAAGAAGTCAAAATTTTTTAATAGTCATATTTTATGTTTTTCAACGTCCTAAGTTTGAATCCAAATTCCATTTTGCGAAATTCGAACTCAGTAAGATGTTTTTTGGCATTTTATCTTCCGATTCAATATGAATTTTCACATTTAAGTTATGTTTCTAATGTAATTGGGTTTTCCATGTATCCAAGACATTATGGGACGTGGAATTAAAGTTTAAGAGTGATCGAATGGAGTTAAAATGATCGATGGATGTGGTTCAAAAATCGAGGTAACACTTTACTACCTATTTGTATGCTTTATGGAACATGTTGATACTAGATAAATGAATGGATGTTTATGATTGGTTTATTATGCATGTTTGATTATGAATGGACTCGAACTGAATATGCTTTAAGTGATAAATTGGTTAAGACTCAATTGAATTGCACAAAGGAATTGGTAGATTTATAAGAAATAAATTTAAGGTTAGTGATTAATAGATAAAGGAATTAATCTTGGAATCCTTAAACTTTGAATATCATCATTAAATGTTTTGATGTCGAAAATGTTTGGAAAGTAAATTATGAAAATACCCTTATGAAGTAAAAAGATAACGGAATTGACCCGAATAGTGGAGTTAACCAGATAATTCATTCTTGACCTGATAGAACTACAAATCCGCCAACTGAACTCCTGACTATTTTGAAGACCTATAAATCGGTTGGAAGACCTAAAAATCGGTTGGAAGACCTGAAAATCGGTTCCTAGTCCTCAAGATCAGTAATAATTAAAATAATCCTAAAAAGTCATCCTTTATCTGATAGACTACTTATTCACTTGATAAATACTCGGTTTGTTCAGAAACATCCTGTTTACTGATTTTAATTCCCGAGGCGATAAAAATTTAGAATTTATGATTTTGGAATAATCACCCTATTATTAAATTACTGGAAATGATATATATATATATATATATGATTGAATCAAAGAAAATGATTGGAATACCATGAAATCTTAGATGAATGATGCAATCTCGAGACAAAAATAACCCGACTACCCTTATGACCTAGAAATAAGTGAATTTTATTTGATAATTCTGGAAACACCGAGAAAACCTAAGTATTATATCACCCTTAAAGGTTATGGAGTACGACTCAAGTACGTTGGTCATGTTGGAGACTGTTTCAATACATAAATAAAACAAATACCATCAGAACACGTACAGTTCCTCAAGAACCATTCAATGATTGTTCTAAAAATGATCAGAAATATTCTTGAAGTGCATCGATTTGAGTGGTGACATATATCGCAGTGCTGGAATTTGTTCAGTTTGAGTTGACTCGATATTTTGATAAATCAAAATGAATCTTGAATATCGTAAATTATCGTTTCACCCTTAGTGGATTAAGTTTCTAAGAATCCATCAGAAATCAAAGTGTATGAAATACCCCTGATGGCCTAAATAATGGAATCGCTCTGGTTATATCCAAAATCTTAATTTATTTTGAAGTAAAGGTTCCTAAATACCTTTCTGATACACCTGAAATCCTAAACGGTCCTGGTGCATCAATGTCTGAATGTCTTTTTAGATCCTTTAGCAATTAAACCCCTTTTTAGTAGGGATCTCATTTCTGAAATCCAATCAACTTGCAGAAGCTCGTGTTCCCCTTCCTGATAATTACTAGGTGCCTCTGAAAAATAACTGAAGTTTCTAGTGTGTTCCCTATGTACTATATGATTGTTTTATCTGTCTTTGAATATGATTGACCGAAGTTACTGATTTATTGAGTCTTTTAGCTGTTCGAAATTCTAAATTACTGATTTACTGATTTACTATTTCTGAACTATGGCTACATGATATATGCTCTTTGGTTACCTGTTTCCACTGGAAAATATAATTATACCTGATTTATGGATCATGGAATTTACTATTTATGATATGAACCAATTAATTGGATATTGTTTGGGTAGGATTATGGAGAATGAAGGTTCGGCTTTGATCAAGTTGGTAATTCCTTACGGACCTAAGGTGACCTTGGGTAGCTCTCAAGCCCCAAGGCATTCTCTTAGGTTAACTCCTAGGTCCAATGGGCCTAGGGTATGTCCTTATGGATGCAGTACTTGGGAATTGCATATGGTGACCGGGTGGAGGGCATTTATGTGATTTAAATAACTACATTTTCATCTTTACAATATTCTATTGGATCATGATTTTGATATTATAGTTGTATGGGTAGGAGTCTGGAGTACGAAGGTTCAGCTCTGATCAAGCTAGTAATTCCTTATGGGTCTAAGATGACCCTTAGGTAGACCCACAGGCCCCAAGGTACTCTCTTAGGGTGGCTCTTTTACTGTGCGCTTAGAGTAAGCCCTTATGGATGTAGTTTTGGGGGACTACATATGGAGTGTTCAGGTGAAAGGTATTAGAGTGATTTTAAAAATTTGTTTTACTGAGATAAAATACTACTATTTTTAATCTATTATTTTATTTATTCTGGATTTGTGGGAACACACTAGACACTCTATTCCAATCTTCTGAACCTGGTCCTCTGAACTTTTCCTCTGAATTGTAAGCTTCATGTCTTTTACTTGAAGAAATATCAGTGGAACCTCAGCTCATCACGAAAACATGTAGATGCCTGAATCAATAAGAAAAAGTTTATGCTTTTTATTTATTTGCATGTCCTTCAACATCACATGATAGTTCTGTATTACTGAGCTTCCCAAAGCTCACTCTGTTATTCACTATTTCAGATTAAAAGATCGATCCAGTGCATCTATCGACTTTAGTAATTGGAATTCTTTCGGCTTTGTTTTGAGTATGGTACAAGTGTAATTAGGGGGCATGTAGGTAACGTTTGATTTTTATATTGAGTTTGAAATTTTTATGATGGGATGCATGAACGAATTATGTTTTACGATTTGAAAATTTTCTACATTTCTATTTTTATATATTTTAATAAAACTTTTAAATTTTTCTGTTATTTTTATTGTGGGTCGCTCTATTGACTTTAATGTGACACCTCGACTCATATTAGGTCACATATATCGATATGAGGGTGTTACATTTAGTGAAAGAGATAGAAAGAAATGTTAGACACCAAATTAAAACGAAATAAACGTTAGGCACCAAGCTGGAACAAAATAATTTCTTATTTTCAGAAATTATTTTTTAATATTAGAAAATATGTCAGGTGGCATTTTTAATGGGTTAATGGATAAACTTAATAGTCCATCACGGCTGGCCATATTAAATCACAGAATTAAACGTTAGACACTAAATTGAAACAAAGTAAAAAATAGATACTAAACTGAAAATACAGCCATGAACCCCTTTTATATATTTAAGCCATTAAATAAAAGGTGAAAACGAGTTTTTTAATCCTGTAAAATATATTCTTCACCATCGTCCGAGTATATACAAAATCTTGGATTTTCATTTCATTATCAATAAGTTGTATTGTTTTCCGTTTTCCGATCTCCCGACAATGGCGGAAAGTCCGAGCGTTACCCAAGAGCCTTCCGGGAGCGGTGGCAGCGTGAGCAACGGGGAAGACAACAATCGAGGGCGAGTCCCCGCTTCGAAGGCTTCAATCGAAGCGATGCGGAGGATGAAAGTGGAAGGGGGCGGCGATTGTTCCATCTGTTTGGAGGAGTTTAAAGAGGATGAAGAAGACAGCGAGATGCCATGCAAGCATGTGTTTCATTCGGGTTGTGTGGAGAAGTGGCTGCAGATGAATGGGTCGTGCCCGATTTGTCGGTTTTTGATGCCGCCTGAGGAAGGCGCTAGTAGTGGTTTGGGATCGGGAGGTGGGCAGATTGATCCACAATTGAGACAGATGCTGTTGAGAGTATCAAGCTTGGCTAATTCCATCGGTTGGATGGTTTCGGGTCGGACTCAAGTTGATGATGACGATTCTTTAGCTCAAGACTGAAGCCTCCAAATGTTTGAAGTTGTTGAGATTGTGATGTTTTAGTATTTCATCTCTTTTGTTTACATTGAATGAGTGAAGTTCCAAATCACTTTTTCTCAATAATCTATACCATCTCCTAAACCAGTCCTTAGATCAAGATGATGCCACCATGTTTCCTTTAAAAGAATGTATGAACTATAATAAATAATTTTGGATACACAGAATTTTATGTTGTGTGATAAATTTTATGAATCAATTTATAAAATTTTAGAAAATAAAAGTAGTAAATTATCAATGGATAATACATGGGGATTTGAAAATTTTAACCGACAATGAACGCGATCCAACAGCTTTGGCTTTGAATTGAATTGTTACACCATGAATTATGCTCTGTATAAGATCAAGTTAATCATATGAACAGTTTTGGTATTTATGCTCTCACTGAACTTGGTATATCATGAATTGAGTTGTTATACCACACATTTCTTGAATCAAAGCTGCACTCTATTCTATCAAAAGTATAGGACTCGTATCTAAAAAAAATTCTATATTATTTAGGTCAAAAATTGATATGTAATCCATATACCAAGTTAAAAATTAAAATCCTTTTGTATCATTCATTGAAAATTATTAAAAAAAAAATTTATGATTTTTGTCCATCAAAAAAATTGTCATATACACTTTGACCAATTATGTATTGGCACTCCTAGTTCAGTTCTTCCAGCTCCATTTGCTCCACTCAACCTTCACCAATTCAACAACTTTTAGCACAGTTCTGGTGCAAAAGGAGAAGACAGAGAGAGAGTAAAAATTGGAAGCATTGGAAGCAGAATCTACAATTGTTCAAGAGGAAAGTACTCTACAAATAAATAAAGAAATAAGCTGTGTTACACAGAAGGTATACGTCCAACCCTGAAATGTTCAAATTTCTTCAAGGTTTCTCCATGTTTTTCAGATTATCATACGTTCATATCCATATCCGGTTATGAGTTGATCGAGGGTATTTCTAGAAAAATAATCAGAACGATACAGGAAATAAGCATCGAATATTTACCTTTCCTAGAAGATTAGAGGATTTACAACATTGTATTTGGGTGCTTTGATATAAATGTAAAGCTTCACATTTTCAGTTGCTTCTATAACCTATGCGACTTGAACTCAAATGGTCAAATACTTTCTTAAAGGCTTTCATGTAGATAATTCCTAATACCATGTGACAGTTCTATAACTAATTTAGCAGAGACTATTAACTCTTTTAAACATAAAAGGAAAAGATAAAAGCAACACATAAATTCATGAGGTTGAACTGAATTTAAACTGGGAAACAGCAAAATCGGTTTATTCTCTAATGCTAACAGCTTAAATTGATGAAAACCGGCTGGACTGCAGAGTAATAATTGTGATGAACCATAAAAAGGGAAGAAATGAAATTACCTTAGCTATATTTTTGCATGCTGTTCATCTCACCTATTCTTCCTTTAACAGGATATGCTTGAAACAAGGAAAAGGCACTTTAAGTACTAACGGGAAAAGCTTCAACAACAAGACAAAAGAAAACGTATGCAAATATAACAATTGGCTTTGTTACACCGTGGTCTATCATTGGAGATGTAGTAATTCACACAAAAAGAATGCAAGATTGAGAACTAAAGAGTATCAAACCATAAGAGTAAAGTTACTCCACTCATGCAATAAGATACTCATGGATTCAAATTTCAATCAAGTTAAAAAATAATATATTCTACAATAGAACATGAAGATTCAGTTGAGAATACTATGGTCAGAAGACTAGAAGATCTACACACGAGATTCTTAACGAACTGTATGAGCAATAACACTCATTAGACCACGTTACCGTTATTTGTAATGTGCTAATATGAAGCTGAGACTGCAGGTAACGCTGTTGGGTAAAACAGATGAAGAAAGATTTACAAAACTTTGCAGTTAAGCCCTTAAGTACACCCAAGTCTGAGTCTTCATTTTCACTGATTCATTTACCATGAGAGAGCCAATCCCGGACCTCGTTCTTCTTGCGCGACCCTATTTTTGCAAGATTGACTCATACATCAAACTCAAACTAGGGACTTGGATAATGCTTATTGCCTGCCCATCCATCAAGGATTATATCCGACAAGCTCAACTTAGAACTCCTTATCGGACTCCTACAATCTGTATCACGGTCAAATAGTTTTCATAACACATTACCAATCAAACAGCCCAAGAAAAGCATGACAATCTAATACCTGACAGGTTTCAAATTTCAGTGATCTATAACTACATAAAAATAAATTCTAGATCTAATAACAGAACGCATAAGCTTTAGAACATAATTTTCAGTAAAATAGCAATAAAATAAACGGAAGAAAGGGTTATTATATTCCCCCTAATAACTGAATGTATATATATAATCCATACAACTTATTGCTATAAGAAGCTTATTTAAAGACAACGTAGTATCAGATTAAACTAACTTGAGAAGGCACTCCTTTCTGCATTATGGCCACTTCTATGTTGCTTTAATTCCTCTATCTATGGTATCCTGAAATCCTATTTCTTGATCTTCCTTTTCTTCTTGGGCCCCGGAACCTCCAATCTGCCAACCGAACATCCACATTTAGCTCGAAAAACGATCACTGCTCTTCCATTAACCGGTGCCATCCTCTTTAACTCAGCTTCCAATTCCTTATTACGGTTGTGCAGCAATTCTAAAAGTCCTCTAGTAACACCATCTTTAAGCGTAGTGCTTGAATTCTTAACACACTCTTCAGTTTCCATCTGAATATCGAATTCGGTCGCCTTACTGAGCCCTTTACAGTGAGGTTTGCCACATTTCCTAGTTGTACAGAGCAGCAAAATCGAAGCAGCTATTGCTGAACAAGAAAAACCAAGTCCTATAGATCCATATATCATCGGAGAAATCATCATTTCATCTTTAACCAAATAAAAGGCAGCTTCAATGGACTCAAACAATATCAAAGATATGGATTTTATAGTCGGAAACAATAAGAATCCAAAAGCCGCAATCACAGCAATTAAGAAAACAACATCAATGGCAGCATATCTTGATCTATCACAAGATGGGATTTTCAAACAACTTGGAGGATTGGATACCTTCTGTTTCTTATAAAAATTGGCCCTTGATGATGACGATTTGGATGATTTGGGGTTCATCATGAAATCACTTGAATTCCCAGAATTTGCCATAGGAGAAGCCTGGTCAACCGAGTTGCAGACCGAGATTGATCTATGCAAATAGACCATTTCAAATCAAACCCAGAAATCGAACTCCAGAAACAAAGAGAACCCAATCAACAAAAATTGAAACCCTTATCAATTTTCCTTCATCCCTAAACTCCAAATCCAGACCAAACCCGCCTAGCAAAGAAATCAAAAAGAAAATAACTTTATTATCTCCACCTGAAAATCAGGTGCTCCTTCAATTAGTATGCAAATGTTTAAATCCCTTAAAGAAAACAACAGTCGGAAATTTTCAATCCCAAATTGAGATTTGAGATTGAGTTATCAAGAGCTATAGAAATATAACTGAAATAATCTAAGGCCGGCTATTGGAAGACGAGGAGAGAGAAAGGGGACAAAGGAAAGTCCATTTTTTCTAAAATTATTTATTTTATCACAAAACTTGTTGATCTAACATACAACGCTGTGCTTTTGGTGAAGATCAGATGCCTTTAAAGAAAAAGAAAGAAAATTGCTGGGCTGTTGATAATTGGAATGGCTTGAAATTAGGTTATTTTCAAGTGTTTTCAAGGTTTTTTTTCCCAATACCCAGTGAGTAAATTATTTGGGCCAATAAGTCTAACACTGATTTTAATTTGGGATATACGGTCTTTTCTACGGTAAAAGATAAATTTGTCAAGTTGATGTGATGAGTCCACTTAAAAAAATTTTTTTATTGATCTCAGGTATGTGAGTCCTATGTGTGACAATATTTTAATATTTTCACGGAGACTCTTCACGTCGAGATGAGATTTCATTAAATAATTTAAAGGAAGAAAAAATTATAAAAAATCAGATAAATTCGTCACGTCGAAATGATGAGTTTGTTTTGAATTTAAAAAAAATATTCGTTGTAGTCGTTGCACAACAAGTAGCTGCAACGATCAGCATGAAATTCGTCACCTCGAGATGATGAGTTTGAAGGGATTTTTGGAAAAAAAAATAGTTATTTACAATCGTTAGTTTTGGGGTTATAAATAAAGTTTTAGGTTTTTTATAGTGTTTTCTTAAGAAAAAATTGAGAGAAATTCAAATATTTTGAAAATTTCTGAAAATATCTAACCCGCAAAGAAATGCTACGTCGACTGTTGTCTATATTTCTTCCCTCGAGCTCGGTCCAAAAGAAGAATGGAGCTTTCGTTAACAAGGAATGACTCTTAGAGATCGACATTTGTGGATTATTATATATTTGCAACAATTCGAGTTTTATCCAACGATATTTTTGCGTGGTTTTAAGGTGAACCCGACATTGTTTACAACTCTGATAGAACGTTGGAGGCCTGAGACGATTACTTTCCATTTTTCGAGTGGTGAAGTGACAATTACGTTGGAAGATATCGCTTACCAACTCGGTGTTCCGGTCAATGGTGCAGTAGTAGTAAAACACAACAATTTCGACTTATTCATAACTGTTTGCCAAGTTTTGAGAAAGCTGTCACCATCAGAAGTCTTAGATGGATATCAGATACAAATCACTTGGTTGGAGTCTAAATTTCATGTGATGGACGACTCTACCGAGGTAGAAGTAATTTTTACAACCCGAACGTATTTGTGTTAATTCATTGAAGGGATATTGTTACCGGATAAATCTAGTAATTTGGCGCACATTCAGTATCTTTCTTATACCTTGAACTTTGCAAGACTACAATCGTGGTCAAAAATCATATGTAGTGGGTTGTCTAGTCTTGCTACAATCATTGGTGTAATACCAGTTTCTATTTTTTTAAGTCAATTACACCAATCCCGGTTAGTTTTCCCTCTTTGTAAGGTAATTTTTTAACATTGTTTTTTAATAAATTTTAAAATTTATTTCTTTTTAAAATTTTAAATTTTTATTTTTATATTATTTAGATGATGACATAAAATTATCGAGACCAAGTTGTCAGGTACAACTTGTTGAGATTACTAATCAATATCACTGGTCGACACGAGGTAAATATTAATTTTTGGGTATTACTAAAATTTAATTAAATTTTTTCACTTTATTTATACTAACTTTTATTATTAATGTTTACAGTTTTCTTGGATCCGGTATTATGGCAATGAGATCTCCCAGGTAAGGTCAGAGTTGTGGTGTCCCGTTACGCCTCTACTACACTTTGTGATTGTTGAGATTCACGCTGCATATAGAGTGTTATGATAATTTGGGTCTCATCAACTGATTCCTACGCAAATAGTAGATATAGACGTGCTCCATAGAATTGATATGTATGGGAAGCATAAAGATAATAGGCTGAGGAAGCATGATGTCTACATTGAGCAATGGAATCAGAGTCATTTATCAATCCCTATGCATTACGAGGTTACACCCGTTGAACTTGATTTTTGACATTTCTCCCTACCTCTGAAATTATGAAGACAATAAGAAACCATAATTATCGACTTCGGAAAAGAGGGAAGTATGGGAACAAGTAAAAACCAAATTTACAAAAGACAAGAGCTCATCATCATCTTCGTCTTCTGCTTCTGCTTCTTTTGATTTTTTGCATCTCGGACTAGTTTTGGAGACTCAGCTGAATTAGGTTGGAGGTTCATGGGATACAATGCAAAGCACTCAAGCATATTTGACTGAGGGTGAATGGGATCATGTTATAAATGGTTAACAACATAACCAAGTCGAGTCAATGAAGGCAATGATGACGTCAAATATATCATATGCCCACCACGTATTTCGAAGGTGCATCTCAAAGTGGAGTAATGTTCAGAACACCTCCTCTTTAAGAAGCAAACGAAGATAGAGATGGAGACGATCAAGGCAGACGACCCCAACATACTCGACGAGCCCCGTGCCATTTTCATTCAACCACTCCTCGGCATCGTCAAGAACTACGAAAGTATAAATAAATTTTATTATGCATTGTTTTATTTTGTAATAAAATCATTTGTATTTATTTAAGGTTTTTTTAATATTATTTTTATAATATTTTTTAAATTATATCTGAAAAACTCTTCACGTCGATATGACGAGTTTCGACGGTTAATTTTTATTTAAATTTCAAACTTTGACCATTGCGCAACAAATATATTTTTTAAATTCAAGGCAAACCCGTCACCTCGACGTGGCGAGTTTGTATGTTTTTTATATTTTTTTCTTTAAATTATTTAATGAATATAAAATTAAAATTTTGAATTCTCAATCCTTGTGAAAACATTAAAATATTGGTCCACATAGGGCCCACATACCGAAGATCAATAAAAAATATTTTCAAGCGAACTCATCACGTCGACGTGACGAGTTTTTCCTTTACTGTAGAAAATACTGTATATCCCAAATTAAAATCCTTGTTGGCCTATTAGGCCAAATAATTTACCCGCTTGGGGTATTGGGCCAAAAAAACATGTCTTCAATCATGTGTTCATGGTTTTATGGGTTATTCTTTGGGTTTCATTTCATTTTCCCTTATTTTTAGTATAAACTACACGTTTAGTATCTCAACTATTTGTTATTCAATTGATTTTTCCCAAAATCATATCTAACATTATATTTTGGTTTTGTTTTGATCATTCGTCCTTAAAAAGTTAACGGTGATGTTTACGTCTAGAGGTTCGTGACAAGCATTGAAATCGCCAAATAAAAATACTTTAATATCAAATAAATAATGAAAGTAGTATAGAGAAGTAGAGTTATATCGATAGGGACTAAGGAAGTGATTAATCTACTTTTTTCGATCTTTTGTTTTTTATTGAAATAATAAAAATGAAGAATTTGGAATTGATGTAAATAAATAAAATAAGTAAAAATAAAGTAATAAGTGAATGATTAAAATAATTGAAGTATTCAATTGAGATGGTATATCCTTAAACTTTGCTTAGTATTAATTTCGATCAATCATTGAAATAAATTTTCATCTTTTGGATGCATGCTAGTAACAATCAATGGAGCCTACCCTCACAACTAACTTTTCTCTTCGATTAACCGAAATTTTTAAGCTTATCTATGAAATTCAATCCTGACTAGTCTACCCACGTCTACACCATTATATCCAAAATAGCTTTGAGTTTTAAAAGAGCTCTACACGAGTTATAACATCTCACAAAGAATTCAACTCGATCTTGGTTCCCCTTAATAGTATGCTGCTAAGGTTATTCACAATAAATCAAACTACAACCAACCAATTCGTTTTCTCAACCATAAGCCAATACTACCTTCAAACCAACATCGACTTTTTGATATGAAGGTGTTATAACTTTAAGGGAATGGTTGATTTCCACTCCTAGTGTTTAAAGAACCGAAGAATACTACCTGAAGTTATGAAGAATAAAACTCAGTTCTCATGATTTAGAATTGAGCTTCGTAAAACTTAATTTTGATCAATCATTGAAATAAATTTTCATCTTTTGGATGCACGCTAATAACAATCAACGGAGCCTACCCTCGCAACTAACTTTTCTCTTCGATTAACCAAAATTTTCAAGCTTATCTATGAAATTCAATCCTTACTAGTCTACCCACGTCTACACCATTATATCCAAAATAGCTTTGAGTTTTAAAAGAGCTCTACACGAGTTATAACATCTCATAAAGAATTCAACTCTATCTTGGTTCCCCTTAATAATCTACTGCTAAGGTTATTCACAATAAATCAAACTACAACCAACCAATTTGTTTTCTCAACCATAAGCCAAAACTACCTTCAAACCAACATCGACTTTTTGATATGAAGGTGTTATAACTTTAAGGGAATGGTTGATTTCCACTCCTAGTGTTTAAAGAACCGAAGAATACTACCCGAAGTTATGAAGAATAAAACTCAATTCTCATGATTTAGAATTGAGCTTCGTAAAACTTAATTTCGATCAATCATTGAAATAGATTTTCATCTTTTGGATGCACACTAATAACAATCAACGGAGCCTACCCTCGCAACTAACTTTTCTCTTCGATTAACCGAAATTTTCAAGCTTATCTATGAAATTCAATCTTGACTAGTCTATCCACGTCTACACCATTATATCCAAAATAGCTTTGAGTTTTAAAAGATCTCTACACGAGTTATAACATCTCACAAAGAATTCAACTCGATCTTGGTTCCCCTTAATAGTCTGCTGCTAAGGTTATTCACAATAAATCAAACTACAACCAACCAATTCGTTTTCTCAACCATAAGCCAAAACTACCTTCAAACCAACATCGACTTTTTGATATGAAGGTGTTATAACTTTAAGGGAATGGTTGATTTCCACTCCTAGTTTTTAAAGAACCGAAGAATACTACCCGAATTTATGAAGAATAAAACTCAATTCTCATGATTTAGAATTGAGCTTCGTAAAACTTTAGGCTAAGTGGAGTTAGCTAAGCATGGATTGAATCATTGTTAGCAATTTGGTAGGAAAAATAAATAAAGAAGAAAAGTAAAAGATAGAAAATACTTCTATAGAAATAACCAAAGAAATACAAATTTCAATATGAGTTCAATTGTTGATCCTAAGGGACATTTATACATGAGAGTTCTAAGTAAACAAAAAAACCCAATTCCTAAACAAAATATAATAATAAAGATAAAATATTTAAACTAAATATCTTAAAATTAAAAATCAAGGTTTATCAAAAAAAAGATAAAGATAATTTATTTAAAACTAGTGACTCAGTTTGAACTCTACTTTATCTTCTAAATAACCTCCAATTATCTCTCAATCATTTATCTTCCATAAACTCTTGAATTTGTCTTTGAGATAATGTGGGACCACCTTTTAAAAGTTGTTGATTATATCATCATCATTTGGTATGTCAAGATAAAAACACATCGTGCCCCTGGTCTTGCTCATGACTCCAGCCATGACTAAAAACCTACAGATTCTGCCTTTTCACTACTAGTTTTAGTTGATTAATTCCAATGAAGTCCCTAAATGAAAACAAGCCAAAAAAATAAATCAGTAATATTCAATCAAATATGATAAGTAAATAACAAAAAAAAATATGTAATATTCAACACTAATCGAATTCTCCCTCACATATTCAATTCCTGTCCTCAAGCATATCTCAATTCAACATACTAGCTTTTCCATCTACCTTCCATCATCTCGTTTACATCTTAGAATACCAACAAAGTCAAGGTCACATCAAATATTTGAACTAAAATAACAATCAAGTGGAAGAGCATGAATAGGATAAATTTATAACTAAATCAAAACATCCCATTATTTCATCAATTTCAAATGCAACAAGACTTAACACTCTCACATGGTTTCATTCAATTTTCTCAAAGTTTTTAGGATGCATTCAACTCTCAAAGTTAAAACATAACATGTTATTACCATATGCTTGCAAATGAATCAAATCTCCACCATTATATATGAATATGATGCAAAACTCAAAGGGTCTTAACAAAGGTTGTAACGAGGCTTAGGTAAGGCTATAAAAAAGACAAATATAAAGGTTCAAGATAATCAATACAAGAGATATTAAAGCACATGATATTAATTCCATAAAAAAATTAAACATATAACCAAACTCAACCAATCACTAAAGAATTCCACATAATCAACATCCAAAAAACAAACTTCAATATTTTTTTTCTTTTTCTTTTTTTTCTTTTTTCCTTTTTTTCCTTTTTTCGAATGTTTTTCACTTTTCTTATTCTTTTTTGTGTGGAACAATAGTTTTCTCTTACCTTGACAATGGTTGACAATGGTAGTAAAAGAGGGGATAAAAATAAAAGTTTCGGGTTAAGACGTGGTTAAACAAAGAAAAAATAGGCTCAAAGTAGCTCATTAAGGGGGAAAACATATAGGTAGGTTTTTTTTAAGGTACGAGAAATGAGTTAATTCTAATTACCCTTATCATTTTAAAACATCAATTCAAAATTTGGCTTCAACATGAATTAACAAGCAAATTCTAGAATCAATATGCTAAGTTCGACACACTCATGAGAAGAAAAAATAGCAAAAATATGAGGAATTGCTCTTAAGGCTTAAAATTTTACCAAAATGTGTAAGATGTATCAACTCAAGTGTATTTTCAACAAATGAGCTCATGACATGTCATCATATATTTGCAAGAAAAACATTAGTCATATTATCCACTTTTATGTATCACAACTCAAATAAAGATGTATATGAAACTTTCAAGGTATTTAAAGACGTTCAACAAAGAATCAAGATTTTAATGGAAAAATCAGCATATATGAACTAAAACATACCAAAATTCAGCACATGAAAAAGCAAGGAAAAATTGTATTTCACACCTCACTTAAAGTGTATGGTCCCAATATAAATTAAAAAGGAAAGCAAAAAAGTGAGAAGAGGTAGAATACTCCTCATGTCTAATGTTGGCCTCGCGCTTGGGGATGGTTGTTGTGCCTAAGGAAATGTAATGCGATCGATCTTAAATTAAATTATGGCAATTGGGACTGTTCAAAAGACAAACCATCGGAGGATGTATCAACGTTAAAATTCCCTACCAAGTTAAAGTCAGGGTGGTACATCAGTAATGAAATAATAAAAGTAGGCTCATTATTTACTTCCTCAAAATGTTCATGTTTGAAAGTAAGCATAGAGTGCGGCAGAGTGAAATCTCGATTTGGATGACGGTTACGGCATGGTGATAGACTAATGTATAGAGTGTTGCTCATTTCAGAGGTTTCTTGCGTATCATGGTGGTTGTGTAGGAGTGGGAAGAGGCAATGAGAATGGTTGATGGTGTTATGCAGTAGTGGAGAGGGACGTGCATTGGCTTTAGAGATGCAGCCGCGAAGATTGGAATGAAAAGAAAGAATAGAGATGGTGCAGCTATTAGGATTTTGTGAAAAAAAGAATACTCTATTGCGAGTTCCGGTATATGTATCCAAACCATCATGGAAGATATACTTGCTTTTGCTATTGAAAAGTTCAGACGCCATTTTTTCATTGCAACATAATGATCCAATATTTTTCACGGCCCTCCAATTAGACTTTTAGTCTGTCTTCCATACTTTGGAATTTTATAGCATAATACTAATTATCCAAATCAATGCAACCAAACTCACCATCCAGTTTTCATAGGGCTGATATCTTATTCTCTAACAACTTATAAACGATTGTTTTCCCCAAGATCTTGATATTCAGTGTTTTCCTCAATGACTCTTTAATTCTCTTCTTTGTTTCGGTCGGGATCCTGACTATTAGAATATCGTCACTTTTTCTTCTTCTTCTTTATTGGAATATATCTCTTTCTTCCACTACTCTAGTCGAGTTTTATTCCAATTTCGTTGCGATTTATTCCAAATTCGTTGCGATAGTCCAAGGTCGCGTTGCGATTTATTCCAAGTTCGTTGCGATAGTCGAAGTTCGCGTTGCGATTTATTCCAAATTCGTTGCGATAGTCCAAGTTCGCGTTGCGATTTATTCCAAGTTCGTTGCGATAGTCGAAGTTCGCGTTGCGATTTATTCCAAATTCGTTGCGATAGTCCAAGTTCGTGTTGCGATTTATTCCAAATTCGTTGCGATAGTCCAAAATCGCAATGACGGTATTGCATTTGTTTCTTAAGAATTTTCTCTAAAAAGATAGTATTCGCGCGGACGTGTCGAAGACACGTATTACCACGACCACGACCACGACCACGACTACGAGACGGGACGGCGGCGGCGGCGGCGTGCGAGAGTCCCCCTTGTTCTCTATCACTCAACAAGGAAGTGGGAAAGCCAAGCCTTAAATACCATTCCCAATAGTGTTTCCAATACTATGTATGATTGAGCATTACCAACACTTGTTCCCAATACTATGTGGGATTGAGCCTTAAATAGTGATATTATTTTTGAATGTTTTGCTTAAAATTGCAATAATCGCGATTGATTGTAGATTGACTTTTAATTATGACATATTTAATCGTATAATACTAATGCAATGGTTGTGATTTTGTTTTAAGGTGCATGATTGTTAATTGTTTCCTGAATAATCACATTGTATTGGAAACAAGTGTTGGTAATGCTCAATCCCACACAGTATTGGAAATACTATTGGGAATGATATTTAAGGTTTGGCTTTCCCACTTCCTTGTTGAGTGATAGAGAACAAGGGGGACTCTCGCGCGCTGCCGCCGTCTCATCTCGTCTCGTCTCGTCTCTGGTAATACGTGTCTTCGACACGTCCGCACGAATACTATCTTTTTAGAGAAAATCGCAACACGAACTTCGACTATCGCAATGCGAACTTGGACTATCGCAATGCGAATATGTAAATCGCAATGCGATAGTCGAAGTTCGCGTTGCGATAGTCGAATTTGGAAAATCGCAACGTGAACTTCGACTATCGCATTGCGATAGTCCAAGTTCGCATTGCGATAGTCGAAGTTCGCGTTGCGAATCTGGAAACTAATTTGCGATACCGGAGATCGCGTTGCGAATTATCGATCGCATTGCGATTTAGTTGGTCATTTTGGTAAATCCAAAAAAATTTGGTTAAAATCGTATATTATAAGTCATTTTTGGTCATTGAGGTTATTTTCTCTTAAATATATATCCATTTAGAAAAAAATTGAAAAAGTAGGTTTGTAGCCGTTGGACTCGTCATGTTAGCGTGACAAGTTCCAATGGTCATTTTGAAAAAATTTCACTAGAAATAGGAGTTGAGTGAGTTGATAGAGTTATATAAGAACCAAATCATGCATTTGTGGAAAGAATATTTCAAAAACTTTCCGAAAGATCATTTTGGGTTTGATTACTCTAACATTGATGATTAGGATTCAAGCTCACATTCATATGAGGAATGGGTAAAATAGTTGATAAAGTCGAATATTGATCAACATAAGAAGAAGAAGAAGAAGAATGAAGACTTACCAAACCGACATAGCAAACGAATTATCGAGAAGAATGAAAACAGAAAAATAATAATGTAAAAATTGAGAGGAAAAAGAAGAGGAAAAATTGTTTATTTTGTTGAAAAAATGTTTTATATATATATATGAATTAGAGTTTAGTTAAACATTATTTATGATTAGTTTGCAATTATATCTGAAAAGTAAAAAATAAAGATGGTTCTTGATATTGTTAAATTATCCAAAACAAGTACAACAGACAACATAGGAATACAATTACGAAGGTTTTATCGGCCCAATTGATATTTTGGAAGATGTGGACAGTGCTTCATGTTAAGGCCTTCACCTCTGCAGTGGACAAAAAGTTTTAGCAGACCTTGCTCTCGTTGAGGATCATCCATATCAGTATGAATTCTATAGACACCCATTTTTTTATTGGGATTAAAATATATATTGTAAACACCCGTTTTTGTCCGGGCCAAAAATATTAAATTATTATTATTATTATTAATTAGTTTATTTATATTTTGTACATACCCAAAAAATAAAGCCCAACAGATTATAAATCCAAGCAGCCCATGAAGCAGATGGAGACCCGATCCAAACTAGTAACCCAAAATCTGACCCAACTTGAAACCCTAAACAAATTAAGGTTTCAACACATCATCTGTCGCTCCACCGTCAGAGTCAATTTGCACAAATCATCCACAGTGACAGATCACCTGCTTCAATCAAACAAAGTCAAGCAAATTAATTATACTACCTAAACCTGTCATTTTCATACCAACTGCAAAGAAAATCCAGATGCAGCCATGGAGATTTGGTGAAGAGATCAATGATAAATTAAGGGCATTCGAACAGATACGGGGGGCCGAAAAATTCAGCTTGGGGTGTCGACAAGAAAAAATGGATTCAAAGAGAAAAATCTTCACTGTTGTTTAGAGAGGAGCAATAAATACGAAAAAGTGTGTGTAAAAAGGATTCTTGCTTACCCCATGTTCAAGTGTCGAGATATGTAGCAGGGTCTTCCCATCTTTTTCGAAATCAATATTGATAATTTTATGAGGCATTCCATTTATATTTTTGTGCATTGAGTGTGTGTGTGTGATGCATTTCAAAATACACGAATAAGAGAAAATCATAATAAAGGAAGAGGAATTCACCCACCAACCATTATTGAATTATTAAATAACCAAAGAAATTAGCTTAAGTGGTTAACCTTGGTAGTTTACCCATTTCACCAGATTTGTAAATTGAGAAAATATCATTGTCAGGTGTTAGTTTTTATGTCGTTATATAGAGTATTTTGGATGTAGAATAGAGAGGAAGGTGTGTTTATGTTTTAGGTTGGCTTAAAATTCAATCGACCACCATGAACGGTGACCAAAGAGAAGGGATCGTTAATGAATGGTGTTAGGGAGTTTTGAACATTTAGGTGGATAGATAGTTAGGGGGTTGAGATTAGTTCCAGGAAAACCAAAAATTTCGAAACAAAATAAAGAAAAGAAGTAAAGAGATTGATGAGATTTTAATACCTTGGTTGTTTGAGTTCTGTGGCAGTCAGAGTAAAGGGTATCGTCGAGTGTCGGTAAACAATGATCTCCTTCAAGCATGGTAGCCGTTTGTAGGCCTAGGAGAGAGATCTTGAGAGGTAAACAAATAAAAATCATGGCGGAGATGGAAGCTATGAGGGTGGTTTTGATTGAAGAAGAAGAGTAGAGAGGGAGATGAGAAACGACTGAATGTTAGGTTTAGAATAAGTTTAGGGTTAGGCTTTTTACATTAGAATATATATAAAACGTTTTGGGGTAAATTATGTTTAGTCCTCACGATTTAGGAGCATTGTACAGAGCAGTCCTTTGCATTTTGCTGTGTTATGACTTATTTTTTTAGTTTTCATGTAACTTAAAAAGTTTATAAGTTCAATTTACAAACATAGTGCAATTAGTTTATTTCGTGCTTATTAATTATTGTGTAAATTTACGTTTCATTTGGAAATCTTATCTATATATATAATGTATAATATAGATATGTATGCCTATATAATAGTAATAGTCATTCGTATAATGTGTTTATATCTTGTAATTACATTTACCAATTTAATATGTGTAAGTCCATGTGAATATATTTGATTAAGAACCTGTAGACTTAATTTTTTTATATATACTTTTCAATTCGAAAGAAATGTATGAACTTCACGAGCATAACTTGACTCCTATCACATAATTGAATATTTTTCATCTTTCTAATAAAGATTGGTAATTTTTTTGGTGCATGTGAATATATTTATTATTTTATTATTCAATATATTTTTATTATTTTATGTAAAGTACAATAGTCAATTTATATTTGATTTGATTTTTTTTAATGAGTGAAATTTTCTTTATGAATAAGAAATAGATGAAATAAGTTTCCCAACAAAGGATTGCTAATGTCGAGATTTCTTTTCATATTAAAAAATTTTCTCTTTTAATTAATAATTCAAAACAAATTAAACTTCGATAAAAGGATCATATTTTAACTTTATATTCGATTCATATTTTCCATTATTTATGACGATATGTAAACGACACAGTACCAATTTTGGGCGTTGTGGGGGTGCTAATCCTTCCCCATGTGTAACCGACTCCCGAACCCATTTTAATCGAATTTTGGTAAACGCATACCAACTTTTGCCTTAAAAAATGATTTTTCTTAAAATTGCTTTTGAAAGACGTTTTTAGGTATTCGACCTACCTAACCCAAAGGTTGATGGCGACTCCTTTTTAATTTAATTCTAATTAATCAAAAATCACCCATTTTCCAAAATTAAAGTCAAAACTATTTTTAAAACAATTAAACGATTATTCCCGTCGAAAATTTGTTACGACAGCTTGGCGACTCCACTGGGGATTTTTTAGAGAGTCAAGCTGTAAGCCGTTTATACATTGTCATTGTGATGGAAATTATGAGTTCAAATTTTAAGTTAACTTACGATTCATTTATTGAAGTTTTTAATTGCTTTATTTTATTATTATCATACTAACATTTTAATTTTTTCTTTAAGATATGTCCAAGTTTTTATCGAGTGGTGTCGCTTTCCTTTTGAGTCAAAGGGCTGAATGTTCTTCGTCACACACATCACGGGCATTTGCATACCATAAGCTCACTTACGAGCTTTTTCCCTTTTAAGTTGAGATGAAAGCTTAACCTACATGAGATATAATTTGTTTCTCCGCATGAGTTTTAGCAAGTAATCTTTGGGGTTCATATACCTTATGTCTATGTGAGATAAATTGTTTCTCCATATGGACATAAGGGAATGTATCCTCTCAAATTGAACTCGATCCGCACAAGCCTGTAATTGGCCACGATTGAGGGTTTGGTAGCCCAAGGGGGAACCAACATTAAGGACAATTCGAGTACCTTTTTCCCGTTAGAGCCAAAACCATACATATAGTGAACCGTAGAACGGTCACCCTAGGTATAGACATACTGAACCTTTGATCGTCAGTAGGTACCCAAATTAAGTGTACACAAAGGAGGAGTGTTTCTGAACCTTTTTTATTTTCTGTTGAATAAGAACATGTGAACTAGATACCAGGCAGTTCGGATCATTTCTTTGAAAATAATTATTTTGGGTAGAAAGCATGATTGGGTTGGATCACTATCTAATAAAAGCATGATCGGGTAGATATCATGATTGAGTAGGTGTTATATTTATCTTTAAATAGTATCTTTTAATTTTATTGATTATTTCGCCCATACTAATTTATTTCTATTCTTTTGTGTATGTCATTTTTTTTGTTCTTCTTTGCATTACATCACTTAGGATCTACATTTGCATCTCCGCATTTGCATAATCATCATGAATAAAAGAAAGGTGTTAATTAAACCAAGTAATCATCAGATTAGAAGAGCGATCATTGAAATGGAAAAGAGTTTTCATAATAAGGAAGAACCCAATCCAGCAATTCTAGATTGATCTAAAGAAGTACAAAGGGCAAAAAAAGGATGTAGTTTTTCTGGGGGTTTCATATCACAAATGATCACAAATGTCAATCTCACGTAAGAATGATCTACAAGAACTGATAGAGATTTGGGAAAGTTGGAGAGTACTTACCAAAGAGAGGTTTTACAAGAAATATGATTACATCATAACTCAGCTCCTTTATGTAAAAATAGATGAACTGTTGCTCAAGGCTTTGGTCCGATTCTGGAACCCTGTGTACAGCTGTTTCACTTTCAACAGACAAGATTTGACACCAAAAATCGAGGAGTATACAGTTCTATTTAATTTCGAAAACCTCCAGGTGGATAGAATTTATTCCAAACCTCTAAAAATCCAATCCTTCAAGAGTAAACTGGTAAAGATTACTGGTACATGTGAAAATTAGATAGTAGAGAACACCCAATAAATGGGAGAAAGTGAGTGTTTTCTGTGGTATTGCCTCAAGAAGGTGATATTCGAGCGCATAGATGAAGATAAGAGATTAGACACCTTTGCTCTGGCTATACATGGTCTAATTCTCAAAGACTTTGCCACACGTGGAGGTTGCTGTTGCAGATTTCTTGGACAGATTGGAGAGATATATAAATCTTGCATTGGCTGTCTTAATAAAGACCTTCCAATCCTTAAATGATTGATATAGATTGGAGGGAAGGTAATTCAAAGGTTGCGTTCAACTACTCATCATCTCTATTTGGAGTCATTTCTAGAAAGAAAAGAAAGTTATTGGGATCATGACTATAATCATGAAGCTAAATAAAAAGGCCAAACCGCATTCATAGATTGATCTTTCTTGTAAAGATGAAGGTTCTTTTGGAAGAATGAAACTCTTTCCAAGAATAATTACTTTTGGAAATCGATACCTTTTGCATTTGCATTTGCATTCGCATCTTTGCATTTTTAGGTTTGTATTTACATTTTCATTTTTTTGCATTTTGCATTTGCATCTTTGCATAGTTATATTTATAGTTTAAATCTTACATCATGTATTTGCATTTTGTTTCAAACTATTTTACATGCATTAAATCATGAAAATATGGGAATAATTCGTGGAGGATTCCATGACATAATTTTCGAAATCAAATTGGAGTTAAATTGGTCTTCCTATAGAAGGATAAGAACCATGAATGAGATTGTAGCAAGGGTGGGTAGAATCGAGAAACTCCAAGAGCAACTTATCAAGATTCAACAAGAAATGATTAATGAAGCAAGGAAGTTCCAATTTGAATCCAAGGAACAAATGTCCAAGTTGATGAGTATGATGGTTACTGTAATATATGGGGAGAAATCATCAGAGGACCCTATTATGCAAAAAAAGATGAAGACTTCGAATGATAATCTGAATGATAGTGGTGCAACAAATGCGATGGCAGAGAAAATGATCAAGAACCTGTTAAGGGATATGTTAATTCAAGTCAACTCCAAAAATCAAGTATGATTCCAGAAAATGCTACAGAGATCATACTGGGAAAAGCAAAAGTTAAGGGTGAAACTTCTAATACAAAAGTGGAGTTGGACTCAAAGAAGAGAGGCATAGAGGAGGTTCAAATGCCAGTAAAGATAGCCAAAAAGAACAGAAAGAAGAAGAAGATGATACCTCTAATTCCGATTCTAATCTCATATTCGGACTTGTTACCCTTTATTTTTGAAAGTGGGCTCCTAATGTCTATTCCTCCAAGGCCTAATACTTATTTACGTCCAGATTGGCAAGGTGTCAAAAATTCATGCGGCTATCATTCTGGAGAGTTTAGCCACTCCATGGAAAATTGTGTGACACTGAGATTAAAAGTTCAAAACCTCATCACGGAAGGATTGTTATTCTTTGAAAATGCAAAACCTAAGCTCCCCAGAAGCTCAAAACCTGTCTATGAAGGGATGTCTTCAAACCAATGTCTCTCCCAAGACGTTGGTCAAACGTTGAACCTTCAAAATGAACATCTCAATGATCAGTCACAAGGTATTCAATATGGTCATAATAATGGCAAGGAGAAAGTTTTTTTTGAATATCATGTCGGAGCCCCGAGGACACTTTATTAAGAATTACAACAACTTCAAGTGACAAGTCCCAGATCTTTTAACTCATGAAGTTATAGAGGAGGATGTTAATAATCAGTTTGTTTTGGTCAGACAATTGGGTTCAGCTCCCTGAATGGTGTTGATGAGGTAATAAATGAAGTGTAAACGGAAGAGGGCGTAAAAAGAGGAATGAGCAAAATCAAGGAAAACAAGATATGTGAGGCAGAGATAAATGATCCAACTTTTGAGACCTCTTTGACACTAAAAAATGAGATAAGTGTGGGAAATGACAAGCAAGAAGCTAAAGGAGAGGTAATCCGAGACTGGTCGCAAACGATGTCTTGGGAAAAATACAACCCTCAAGGTTTTTCAAGTGCCTATTTCCAACTTGCTATCCCCTTTAATCAAGAATCAATACCTCACTCCAAGGCCTTTAAGAGTAAAGACTAGTCCATCTACTTATGGCTATGAGCCGAATAGTGCTTGGGATTTTCATCTAGGGGCATTGGGCCATCATACTGACAAGTGTATACCATTGATGGAGGAGATAGAAAGGCTCATTGATAATGGAGTCCTGACAAGAGAAATGATCAATAAATGGGGGGTAAATGAGGAAAAGGAGCCTGGTTCAATTACACACCCAACATTATAGGAGCAATGGGGCATGATAAATAAACAAGTGGAAGTTGTTATTTACCACTGTAGTACTTTCTATTTTCAGCATCTTGTTTGAACTTGATTTTTGTTCCTTTCTTTGCCTTTCATGTAATAAATAAATTTTTGTTGCTTTTAAGGTTATGAGCATTGAATCAATTTTTCAATCTTGCAGTTCTTTGAATATCAACATGATTAAAAACTCTTTATGATTAGAGTTACATATCTTTGACAAATTATCAAGATTGAAAATTGATAAAACAAGGACCTTGACCTGACTTCAGATGAAATATGCCCAAACATTATACCCTTCTACAAATATGAGATAGCCTTCCCCAGTGCAAGGAATTAGATAAAAGGCTTGGTATTTACATATAAAAGCGTACAACATGGGGCATCTTTTGTGTGACTTTGCGAAATTGTCTAGATTACTTTCTATTGATGACGTTCGATGATGAAATCTTCACAATTAGGTAAAGTCAGTTGCTTGGGAATTGAACTCTAACAATGAGATTTTCTGATTTCCACCAAACCACCTAGGCTATAACAGGTTTTTCTTAAGAGTTATATATCCATGTTATATTATTATATATACAATAAAGCTTAAGTTGTCCCTCTAGAGCAATTGGTTAATAGCCCCGACTTTATGGATAATATTCAACTAGCTTATTATATTATATGTATACAATAAAGTTGAGCAATTCCGCTAAGGCAATTGGTTATAGAGGAAACTCGAAAGCCCTGGCTTTATGAATAGATTATATTCAAACCATGACCTTGATCGGCTACTTGGCAATTCGGTGTATGCTCCACTGCGATTGTTAAGTCGAAGACTTTGTGATGAGATGAACTCTTTAGCTAGCCCGATAAAGGAAAATTACAATAAAGCTGATCTCAGCTAGCCAGACCATGGAAAATTTTATAAATAAAAAGTTTCGGTAAAGATGGACTAAGGGAGTTAAGGAAAACCTGTTATAGTCAACTACATATGAGCACACATAATTTTCATTTTTAGATCGATATTTTCGCATTGCTTTGGTTAAAGGGAAGATTTTAGAGAAGTGAAATAGAGGTATTCCAGATGGTCTAGTAATTGGCTATGCTAGTTGCGTCATTTTGTTCGTATCCGGTTAAAATACCAAGTCATAAAAGTGAGGCATGTGGAAATGTTCACAAATAATGAGAGAGGAGTGGTATCTTCAATATATGTAAGCATAGAAAATAGGAAAGCCAGCCTGAAATTTACCCATAAATCTTGATACTTATCAAAGAACTATAACTTTAAAACATTAAAGAGTTGTTAATTCTTTTGATATTATTTAAACTCATGCTTATTATTTGATTCTATTGTGAACCTGTAAGAAACAATATTTTACAAAATTCTTTCATCTTTGATAAAGAAAGGAGGAAAAACATTTTCAAACAGGACAGTCTCAAATGAGAAAGGTTCTTGAATTAAGTTGAGGAATGTTATGCCTCTACTTGAGAAAAATAATGAGCGATGAAGCACTTCACATTCTTGAAAGCAAGTGGTCCGAAAGATCAGGAGGGCTGGAGGAGAGAACTTCTAACACTCTTTTGTGACATTATCAAGCAACCTGATAAGAAGACAATGATTGTCTCATTCAAAAGGAGCACATATCCCAGTGCATAACAAAAAGGCAAGAATGCAACCAGTCAAGCAGAAGATAACCACCTTATTCAGAAGAGGTATATATCTCAGACATTCTATTAGAATGATTGATCACTTGAAGACATTCTCTTAGGTTACTTGACAACACTGATGTTTAGTAACACCGTAACCAGAGTATTCAAAATAAACACATTTGAGCACGAATAAAGCCACAATGATCCACAAATAGGGCATTATCAAAGTTGACTTGAAGGTTTGAGGTCTATATTATCCATGTGGGGCATCATGAAGGTTCACATCAGCATGAAAAAGACGGAGTAATCCATGTGGGGTATCTTGAAGGCTCACACCAACATGAAAAGGTTGTGATATTTTGAAAGTCCATTTCAACCAGAAATAGAATATTGGGGCATTTTGAAGGCCCATTTCAGACAAAAATGAGTCATGTGGGGCATTTTGAAAGTTCATCAGCAATAAGTAATGTTGAACGTATCAGCAAATGATGGGGTATGCTGAAGTCCCATATCATCATGTGTCAAGATCATTGATTTGAGCAAATATTTTCAATGAGACAGAAAGTTAAAGCATCCATCTTGTATTCCAACTGAGCTTTGTTCTTAAGTGACGTCCTACAAAAGCTCTAAACACTATGCAAAGAGCATCACTGATTGATAAATTTGAGCAGAAGCTATAGGAAATGATGATTGTGTTGTCAAATGCTTTACAAACCAGTGATTATGGTGTTGAACGAATGTTGCGATTATATGGTGTTTCTATTTATGAAGTTTGTCTTCTTCAACCCCAAGGTTAGAAGTGAGATATGATGAAGATTTCTTAATGAAAGAGGTGATAAAATCTTAACAGCAAGAGACTAGTGGTATCAACTAAGGTTGTAAGATGGGTTATTGTTAAAAACAAGCCTCATTTGATGTGTAATTAGATGTGGTGACATGAAAATTGGATAAGTCCTCCTAATGTCGAGTTTCAAGACTCAAATCAGAATTGACGCAACTTTCCCTTTGATCTTTACGGAGTTCGGCATAGTCATACGGATAGTCTCTGAAAATAGGGTAACACATTCATATTTCTAATCATAGCAAGAAGTTGAGAAAGAAAATGTTTTCTCCAAAATGAAGACAAAAAACGAAGATGACAAGAAGAGAGAAGAAGATTAGATGGATCTTCAAAAATGCAAGTTGGAAATTATGAGTTGCTACATGAATATTTGAGTAGACTTTGGGAAGAAGTGATCAAGTAGAAGAAGACCGAGATGGCCACTTTGAAGTTAAATGAAGATTTCATCTACATTTTTTGCATTCATAAGAACATCATTTGCATATAAAAAAGTCATGCATTACACCTACATGAATTTGCATCTTTGCATCAAACATTCATTCATAATAGTTGCATTCAGCTACATTTTTGCAAATCTTTCAGGAAAAAATTAGAGTAAAATACAACATGACATCCTCAGCAAGAGGGAGCAATCATCTTCAGATTCAACATTTTCAAACAAATTTTGTCTTGCTTGAGACAGTCTCATTTAATATGAAAGATTTTATCTCACTCAAGATTGTTTTTCCTTGAAACAGAAGATTTTATCTCACTCAAGATTATTTTTCCTTGAAACAGAAGATTTTATCTCACTCAAGATAGTTTTCTTGAAACAGAAGATTTTATCTCACTCAAGATAGTTTTTCCTTGAAACAGAAATTTTATCTCACTCAAGATTGTTTTTCCTTGAAACAGAAGATTTTATCTCGCTCAAGATTGTTTTTCCTTGAAACATAAGAGTTTATCTCACTCAAGCTTGTTTTTCCTTGAAACAGAAGATTTTATCTCGCTCAAGATTGTTTTTCCTTGAAACATAAGATTTTATCTCGCTCAAGATTATTTTTCCTTGAAACAGAAGATTTTATCTCGCTCAAGATTGTTTTTCCTTGAAACAGAAGATTTTATCTCGCTCAAGATGGTTTTTCCTAGAAACAGAAGATTTTATCTCGCTCAAGATTGTTTTTCCTTGAAACATAATATTTTATCTCGCTCAAGATTGTTTTTCCTTGAAACAGAAGATTTTATCTCGCTTGAGATTTTTTTTCCTTGAAACAGAAGATTTTATCTCGATTGAGATTGTTTTTCCTCGAAACAAAAGATTTTATCTCGCTTGAGATAGTTTCCCTCGAAACAAAATTTTTTTGTCTCTCTTGAGACAATTTCCCTCAAAACAAAAAAAAAATTGTCTCTCTTGAGACAGTTTCCCTTGAAAAAATTTTGTCTTCCTTGAGATAGTTTATCTTGAAACACAAAATTTTGAGCACGTTTCCCTTGAAATTTTTTTGTCTCTCTTGAGACAGTTTCTCTTAAAATAAAGTTTTGTCTCCTTTAAGATGGTTTTTCTTAAAACCAATTTTGTCTCGCTTGAGACAGCTTTCCCTTGAAACAAGAAATTGAATCTCACTTGAGATGGTTTTTCTTAAAACTTACTTCGTCTTGCTTGAGACAATTTTCCTTCGAAACAAAATTTATCTCACTCTATAGAGCTTCTCTTAAAACAAGTTTCTTATTAATTTTCATCAAGTGTTAAATTTCTGACATGAATTCAAAAAGCCAACAAAGATTTTGTTTCACGACTTCAGCAAAGAATCAATCCATATTTTTCACCATTGAAAGAAATGGATCTCAACAAAGATTCGAGAACCTTTGGGGCAATAACTTTGGTTACTTCAAACACAATTATTACTGACACATGATAATCTTTTGCAGGTCTGAAAATTTTCAAAGAGAAGATAAACAGATCAACATTTCCAATGGAGAGTTTATAACGAGAAGAACTCATCCGACAGAGGGAGAAAAAGTTCATAATGAGAAGAGCTTGTTCGACCTATCACTCGATTCTCGGCATTTCGAATCAGTGACACCTCACTTGAGGGATTGAAATTTTTCAGAAGAGTTCATAATAAGAAGAACCCGTCCTAAAGGAGAAAGTTCATAATGAGAAGAACTTGTTCCTTTCAAGTCCATCACAGAAAGAGATGGATCAACATTTCCAATGGAGAGTTCATAATGAGAAGAACTCATCCAACGAGGAAGAAGAAGTTCATAATGAGAAGAACTTGTTCAACTTCGCATCAACATTTTCAATAGAGAGTTCATAATGAGAAGAACTCATCCAAAAGAGGGAGAAGAAGTTCATAATGAGAAGAGCTTGTTCGACCTATCACTCGATTCACGACATTTCGAATCAGTGACGCCTCGTTAGAGGGATTGACATTTCCAAAAGAGTTCATAATGAGAATAACTCGTCTTAAAGGAGAAAGTTCATAATGAGAAGAACTTGTTCCTTTCAAGTCCACCACAAAAATAGGTGACTCAACATTTTCAGTGAAGAGTTCATAATGAGAAGAACTCATCCACAAGAGAGAAGAAGTTCAAAATGAGAAGAACTTGTTTAATCCAACGACGAAGGAAGAATGGACAAAAACTGGTTGTCTTTTTCATCTTTGCCCTATTCTTGTTAACACGAGAATATGGAAAGAGGGGCAGCTGTAGACACCCATTTTTTTATTGGGATTAAAATATATATTATAGACACCCATTTTTGTCCGGGCCAAAAATATTATTATTATTATTAATTAGTTTATTTATATTTTGTGCAGACCCACAAAATAAAGCACAAAAGATTATAAATCCAAGCAGCCCATGAAGCAGATGGAGACCCGATCCAGACCAGTAACCCAAAATCTGACCTAACTTAAAACCCTAAATAGATTAGGGTTTTGACACATCATCTGCCGCGCCACCGTCAGAGTCAATTTGCACAAATCATCCACAGTGACAGATCACCTGCTTCAATCAAACAAAGTCAAGTAAATTAATTATACTACCTAAACCTGTTATTTTCATACCAACCGCAAAGAAAATCTAGATGCGAACATGGAGATTTGGTGAAGATATAAATGATAAATTAAGGGTATTCGAAAAGATACGGGGGGGCCAAAAAATTCATCTTGGGGTCTCGACAAGAAAAAACGAATTCAAAGAGAAAAATCTTCACTGTTGTTTAGAGAGGAGCAATAAATACGAGAAAGTGTGTGTAAAAAGGATTCTTACTTACCCCATGTTCAAGTGTAGAGATGTGTAGCATGGTCTTCCCATCTTTTTTGAAATCAATATTGATAATTTTATGAGGTATTCCATTTATATTTTTGTGCATTGAGTGTGTGTTTGTGATGCATTTCAAAATACACGAATAATCAAAAATCATAAAAAAGGCAGAGGAATTCACCCACCAACCATTATTGAATTATTAAATAACCAAAGAAATTAGCTTAAGTGGTTAACCTTGGTAGTTTACCCATTTCACCAGATTTGTAAATTGAGAAAATAACATTGTCAGGTGTTAGTTTTTAGGGTCGTTATACAGAGTATTTTGGATGTAGAATATAGAGGAAGGTGTGTTTATGTTTTAGGTTGGCTTAAAGTTCAATCGGCCACCATGAACGGTGACCAAAGAGAATGGATCGTTAATGAATGGTGTTAGGGAGTTTTGAATGTTTAGGTGGCTAGATAGTTAGGGGGTTGAGATTAATTCCAGGAAAACCAAAAATTTCGAAACAAAATAAAGAAAAGAAGTAAAGAGAGTGATGAGATTCTGTTACCTTGGTTATTTAAGTTCTGTGGCAGTCGGAGTAAAGGGTATCATCGAGTGTCGGTAAACAATGATCTCCTTCAAGCATGACAGTCGTTTGTAGGCCTAGGTGAGAGATCTTGAGAGGTAAACTAATAAAAATGAAGGCGGAGATGGAAGCTATGAGGGTGGTTTTGATTGAAGAAGAAGAGTAGAGAGGGAGATGAGAAATGGCTGAATATTAGGTTTAGAATAAGTTTAGGGTTAGGCTTTTTACATTATAATATATATAAAAAGTTTTGGGGTAAATTATGTTTAGTCCTCACGATTTAGGAGCATTGTACAGAGCAGTCCTTTGCATTTTGCTGTGTTATGACTTATTTTTTTAATTTTCATGTAACTTAAAAAGTTTATAAGATCAATTTACAAACATATAGTGCAATTAATTTATTTCGTGCTTATTGATTAAATTTACGTTTCATTTGGAAATCTTTCTATTATATATATGTATAATTATAGATACATGCCATATAATAGTAATAGTATTTGTATAATGTGTTTTATATCTGTAATTACATTTACCAATTTAATATGTGTAAGTCCATGTGAATTTATTTGATTCAGAACCTGTAGACTTAATTTTTTTATATATACTTTTCAATTCGAAAGAAATGTATGAACTTCACGAGCATAACTTGACTCCTATCACATAATTGAATATTTTTCATCTTTCTAATAAAGATTGGTAATTTTTTTAGTGCATGTGAATATATTTATTATTTTATTATTCAATATATTTTTATTATTTTATGTAAAGTACAATAGTCAATTTATATTTGATTTGATTTTTTTAATGAGAGCGAAATTTCCTTTATGAATAAGAAATAGATGAAATAGGTTTCCCGACAAAGGATTGCTAATGTCGAGATTTCTTTTCTTATTAAAGAATATTCTCTTTTAATTAATAATTTAAAACAAATTAAACTTCGATAAAAGGATCATATTTTAACTTTATATTCGATTTATATTTTCCATAATTTATGATGATATGTAAGCGACACAGTACCAATTTTGGGCGCTGTGGGGGTGCTAATCCTTCCCCATGCGTAACTGACTCCCGAACCCATTTTAATCGAATATTGGTAAATGCATACCAACTTTTGTCTTAAAAAATGATTTTTCTTAAAATTGTTTTTAAAAGACTTTTTTAGGTGTTCAACCTACCTAACCCAAAGGTTGATAGTGACTCCTTTTTAATTTAATTCTAATTAATCCAAAATCACTCATTTTCTAAAATTAAAGTCAAAATTGTTTTTAAAACAATTAAACGATTGTTCCCGCTGAAAAATGGTTACGACAAATTCGACTAGATTCAAGATGACCCTTCATCTTCCTTCGTAATTATAGATTGGAAAACCATTCTCCAGAAACAGTTGGTGGTCAATATGCATCGTTTGGGAGATACTTAAAAGTCACAATCGTATATGTGGTCGAACAAGTGCCTGAACAACATAATCAAAATTGAGTCTGGTGAAATTATGAACATGCAATGATGTTGCATGTGTTTGATTTTTCTTGATTGTTTTCTCCAGATCTGGAGCCCAATTTTTGCCTTCGTTGATCATTACCTTTTCTTGGGCACCTTTGTCTACCCATACTTTACCCAATTTAAAGTAAGTATCCCAAACAACACTTGCTACCTGAATATGTCTAGTCCCTGTAAGAATTGAATTGATACATTCGACAAGATTGGTTATCATATGACCATAATGTTAACCTTGATCGTCATATGCCTATAACCATCTTTCTCAAGGTATTTCAACTGCAAACTTATAAACCTCTTCTCCATATTTCCTCAAATTTTCCATTCTTGAACAGAAGTTTGGTTGTGGTAAAGCATATCCTGAAAAAAAGTTTGATTTAAGTACAATAATAAATGGAGAATATAAATAAAGGAAAATAAAAGAATAAGTTACCCATGTTGATAATCTCTTTCTTAATCTTCTTATTCTTAAACCTCGTCATAGCCTTGGATGCAATATGATGTATTCAATACACTGGAAATGCATGGTGAGGCGGCCACATACTTCCCGGCCTGTCAATCGTGGCCAACAACCTAGGTGAACGGTCTGAGATCATACAAACTCCGTCTTGTGTGACAACATGGGAACGTAAGTTTGACAAAAAAAATCCACGTTTCCCCGGACTCATTTTTAACAATGGCAAAGGCAATGGGGAAAATGTTTTTGTCTCCATCTTATGCAACAACTATCATCAGGACTTGTTTGTATACGCTATAGAGAAAAGTGTCATCCACTTGAACCATTTGTTTGCATTAACGAAAACCTTCAATGGATGACTTGAAAGCCTAGAACAGGACTCCGAAAACTCTCTTCCCTGGGATAATATGTCCATCAAACATGGTCGCAGGATAAGTATAAGAGTGAACAATGGTTCCAGGGATGAAAAATTTCATTGCGTGTAACAGATGTGGGAGTTCATTATATGATTGATCTCGATCACCGCACAATAGTTTCATAGCTTTCCTTTTCACCTTCCACGATTTATAGTAAGATTGAATATAACCAAATGTGTTCCACATTGATGCCACTATCATTGAAACTAAGATTCTTGGATTTTTCTCTACCAAAAGCTTGACGTATACACATATGACATTAGAGTCTAAGTGTTTATGGTCTTGTGTCAAGGAACTCAACATACAAGGTGCATTTATCATAGGCAAAATAATGCACCATGGTAGAAACTTTTCAGTTCTCGAACTTTTCATAAATCTATTAATACGTGTGAGGTGAAAGCTAAATTACTCATTTGAAGTAAAAATTTGCAATTATGAAAACTATTCGTGCAACGGTGTTGTTATTGTAAATCTTTAACTATGTGTTTCGAAAAAAAATATTCAACTAGACGAGTTGAAGTTCAATATAGAAACAAGGGTTCAACTCGGAAGCAGTAGAAGAATATCTTTGTTATATTATAAATTTCCACTATCACGCACAAGGTTTCATCTAGGGGATGACGTCGACCTTGTTGGTATGCTTAAGACATACTTCTATCATTCTTTGTCTAATGTCGACTTGTTTGTAGAGTTCGCTGATTTTGACCTTGCTCGTACGGTTGAGGATGTTGCTTCCAGCTCGAACATCCCACCAACTCAGACAATTGACGATGAAACAAACATAGATGATGGAGGCCAAGAAACATGGTTCCAATTTGTATGTGAACGACAACAAGGAAAAGCATGATGAATTTAATATTACTTCTAACAAGTCTACTGATTACGAAGATTAAAACATCATAACGAATACCACTATGTTTATGATTTTCTTTACTATTTAAGGTGTGTGTAAGGTTAGTTCTGTTTACGTCCTTAACGAAATATATTAAGTTTGTTGTTTTCTTCTTCTTAATGTCATGTTCACGGTTCTTTGTTTTTTGTCTCCATAACGTAATGTTTAATGATTTAATTTAATGTTTATAGTTCATTGTTCTTTTAAACAAAAATGTATTACAATCTGCTTAACTTTTCAGTCATATATTAGTATTATCGTTCGAACTTCTCACATTAAAAAGATAAAAACAACAACTACATTTTAGGCTACAACAACTAGTCACCTCGAGGTGATGAATTCTGTAATTTTGTTTATTTTTCTATTTAAAATAAATAATTGTAAAAAATATTATTATTTTAATATAACTCGTTATCTTGACGTGATGAGTTTTATAGAAATTAATTAAATAATAATGACAGAATATAAAAAATATCTTTAGGAACTCATTACATCCATATACTATGAAAAATGTTGTAAATCATAAAATAATTTTTATAGCCTATATCCTAAAATTTTTATCTTGATTGGCCTATTGAAAAAGAAATCTATAAACAAAGGTTGTCTAATATTAGCGCCATTGAAATTAAGAGCAGAGTCAATCACGGCATATAAAGTGTCACATATATTAATTAATTTTACTTTTTCTAAAAGTAAACCACGACCTTAAAAAGAAACGTAAACCACAACATGTTCATATGATAATCCACAACTTCCGACTAAAAGAAAAGAAAAACTACCTTTACAATCACCACGAAATTTACTCTTCCTTACCAATAAAAAACTAACATTCAGTAAACTGATTTAAATTCAATCTAAATTATAATAAGTAAATCGCATAAAATAATCACTTATATTTAAGTAAATTTACATTTTAACCACTAATATTTGAAAGGATATATTATTATTAGTACTACTAGTACCTTGATTTATCATATTAATCACTTAATTTTAATTGATTACAAAACTGTTAAAGAGAAGTTGTACCACCAATGTCTCGTCAACGATGTCAAACCATTCAACCGTTGACTATGATTTATAAAATAACGACAAAATGATGCGTCATGTTAGCTCTTTAAATTTTTGTCATGCATATTCCACTATCTTATTTAATTTTTATAATAATTTTACTTTTACTTTTTTAACTCTTATATTCATTTTGTACTATTAAAAATAAATCTCTTTTAATCTAAAAAGTAACCTACCATTTTATATTTAATTTCAATCTATTCTAAATTTATAAAGTGAATGAGTCTATCACGTTTAACTGAGCAGTATTAATTTAGTTTATAAAAATTTAAAAGACTTAACTTATAATTATAAATAAGTTATAAATTTAATGGTAAATAATTTAAAATAATTATTAATTAAATTATTTTCTATAAAAAATTTTAACAACGATTTGATCAAATATCATCCTCTAAATTAAATAACTATAAATATATTTTTATTGTTTAAATAATTTGTTTTTAAAATTTTAATTAATTTATAATTATACGTTGAATATTTTAAAATTTTAAATTTAATAAATTAAATTATTAATACTCAATTATATTTATTTAATAAATTAAATTAATAATAGTCAATTATATTTATTGTCAGTGATATTAAACGGTGTTGGTGGAGCTTTAAAGAATTTTCATATATATCTTAAAAAATATTTCTAGACCCCTTACTAACTTTCCTCAAACTCATAGCACACCCAACAGATCCCTAACTAACATCTTTTTTTCTTTTTTTCAAGCGACTTAAACGGCCAAACAGTTATTAAAGGCGAGAGAAAGAACATAATCTAATAACGATTTTATCGAATGGCAGAAATTAATTATATAATATAATTTCTCCCAATTTATATGTTAGTTCTGTTTAAAATCTTTTAGTAAAAAACTATTCTGGTTTCTGATAGAGTGAGAAAGGGGAAATATTAATTGAGTTCTAAATAGATTAAAGAGGAGGTTTCTCATATATAACAGTAACCATGGTTGGTTTGTGAAAAAAGGGGTCATTAAAGTTTTAAAGTTACTTCATTTCCCAAATATAATGTAAAAATGAGATGTAAAATAAATTACATGTTTAAAGTTTTTTTTTATTAATATGAAATATTTGCTTAAAATAAACTCTCAACCTTTTAACATTAAACGTTTAAAGACAAACTCTTAACCGACAGAATCATGTATCAAAGAAAATTTTTTGATTTTATTTTTTTTAGTCCTTTGAACTTTCATATTAAAATTTTATGTATTTATTGTACCTTAACTTTTTATTTAGTGAAAATTTAAATTTGTGTTAAAGAAGAATACATTTTTAAAAGTATTAATTCAATTAAAACATGTTAATATTGACATTAACCTATTGTCGAGACGTTTCTCTGCCCGGCGACGGAGAGTGCAAATAGTACACCCCAAACGGTGTAACTAGTCTCGAAAAAGTAAGTGTTTATCCTCCTTGAATCAGATGAAAAACCAAATTGTAGAGTCGCCACCAATCTTTTAATTTGGTGAGATTGGTCACCAAAATATCATATTATTTTAATAAAACAATATTAAAAAAATACAACTCGGGTCTCCTTACCAAAAAAATAAGTTCGGGAGTCGGTTACGTATGGGGAAGGATTAGCACCCCAAAACACCCAAAATTGGTACCAGTATTTATTAATTAGTGTCTTTGCAGTAAATGATAAATTTGCTTAAAATAATTTACAAATAATTTATTACTAAATATTTAATATCATTAGTCCTATTATTATATTATAATCATATAAATTAAATTATCAATTATGTATGATAATAATCCTAAAGTAAAAATACTATAATTATGTACTAATTATGTAATTTACCCTTTATTATGAATAGGAATAAAATATAAATTACTAAAATATAAAGGACTAAATATATGATTTTACCTAAAATATATGTATTAATATAATAAGGACTAAAATATAAATATATAAGATGCGAAAACCAAATTAAAACACGCAAAACCTAATTTCGGGACCAAATCGTAAAGCTTACAGAACCAGAGGGATTACGCGTGTAGTTGACCCATGCTTAAAATTACAAAGATACCCTCCCAAAACGAGTCTTTAAGGACCATTTCTCCCATTTTCCTCTTTTGGTTCTCTCTCTAAGGAGAGAGAAGATCTCTCTTTTCTCTAAACCCCTCACTGGAGGTAGGTCGGTCACGAGCCGGCCACCGTTAACCACTGTATTCCATCGTCACCGGCCACCACTCACAGTGACCGAAAAATACCAAATTACCCTAAAATGTATATCCGAGCACCCTATAGCCAAATCCGGCGTTGGTTTCCTCTAAAAAGCTTTATAGTCTCGTAGATCTAAGTTTATACCTTCGGCTCTTCAATTTTTCGGCGGCGTGTGGAGGCGCATAGGTGCTCTGACGACGTTGGGTAAGCTTTCTCTTCTCTTCCATTCCTTTCGTATTGTTGCTTGGCTGTTGGTTATCCTCTCTGTTTCTCTTTTTCTTGCTCTATGGTGTGGGTGTTTGCTATCGTGTTCATCGTTCTTGCTGTTTGTATCTTCTTTGTAGGTTTGGTGGCCTTTTATAGGGCTCGGTTGTGCATCCTTTGGATCGGTTACAAGGATGCCCTTCGGTGAGTCACCGAAGCTACGGTGGTGACTCACCCTAAGGTTGCGACGTGTACGGCTGGTGTGTATCTTCTGGAGCCTTCTAGTGAGGCGACAGCGTCGTGGTAATCTTCAGTTGAAGCAGTGGAGGCGGTGGCTGAAATAGATCCTAGGGTTACAATGATACCCTAAGATTCCTACTGGATGGACTGGTGACTGTTGGATCTGCCTCTGATCGTACGGTTGGGATCTATGTGACGCTAGAATGGCTAGTGGAAACCCTAGCTGCTAATGGGTTTCTCGCAGGCCTGCTGGAATTGGGCCTGAACTGGTTGTTGAGCTTGAATCAATTGTAACCCAAATCTCAACCTAGCCCGAGTTGGGTTGTAACCGGGCCAACAATTAGGCTTATAACTTGGGCATGTGTGCCTTGCTTTGTAACCGGGCCTTCGGACTTTGTAAATAATAATATTAATAATATAATATTATTATATTATAATAACGTATATAAAATGTCACTCGGACGAAAACTGCTGTCGACAGCTACCCCTCTTTGCTTATTTTTGTGTAAACAAGAATAAAGTAAAGATAAAAAGACAATTTTTGTCGAGTGAACTTCTTACTTTGCTGGGAATTCGTTCCACTACTCTTATGTGGAGATCAAATTTTGATCTGATCTTGCTCCTGCTTCACTACTCTTCTGTGAAGGCTGAGGATGACTTTGCAAATAATTTGCTTCACTACTCTTCTGTGAAGGATGGATTTGCATGACTTCATTACTCTTTCATAAAGGCTTCATACTTTGCTGAAAAATTCATTCCACTATTCTTCTGTGGAGAGTGAATTTTGTTCTTGTTCTTGTTTTTGCTTATGCTTCTGCTTCTTCTTCACTACTCTTCCGTGAAGGTTTCATGTTTTGCTGAAAATCCGTTCCATTACTCTTCCGTGGAGATCGAATTTTGTTCTTGTTCTTGTTGGTGCTTCACTACTCTTCCGTGGAGACTGAAAATGACTAACTTGATAAGAATCCAATTTCATTATTCTTCTGTGAAGATCAGATTCGAGGTTGGATTTACTTCCACTACTCTTCTGTGGAGTTTGATTTGACTTGAAAAGAACCATCTTACTCAAGAGACTGACAGATGATCCAACGGTTTGAGGATGGCCCTAAGGACTTATTCTATGGCTCGAAAGACTGATAGATGACCCAAAGGTTTTTATCATCATGCTCGAAAGACTTACAGATGACCCGAAAGATTTAATTTTCATTGAACATTAATGAGAAATTTTCTCATTTTTTGAAATAACTTGTTGGTTGGGCATGCCCTAAAATAATGCTTCCTCTGTGGATTGCGTCCATCTATTCTTCAGATGTTTGCCTCTCCTAACACAATTCCTTCATTTTTGATTTAAATACTACCTTATACTCATAAGGTATTTTGTCCCTGCATTTTTCTTATAAAAAATGTATTTATGCAAATGCAATGAAATGCATGATCTTTATGCAAATGATGTTCTTATGAATGCAAAATATCGGTTCAATCCTCAATTGACTCACTCATTCCTTTTTTGAATAACCATCTGGTCAACTTATATCTTTATATCTTCTTTTGTTTTCAGAAGAACTATTTCATTTATGTAACTTTCGCCACATTCAGAATTACGACCTTGTTGCCCTATTTTTCTTGATAACACCAGTTTTCCTTATCTGAACTTGTGTAGAAATCTGATAAAGCTTTTGTCTTTAAAAAAGAGAATTTATAATCTTTGCAACGTGAATATATCATTCTTGTAGAATATAGATATATATGATAAACTCAGCAGAGATTGATCAGAATATCAGCCATGTCTGTTCTAATTTAAGTCTTGAAACAATTCACAAGAAGGATTTATCCTAATTCCTTTCATGTCTCCACATCTAATTAGATCTCGAACAAGGTCTTTCAAACCATATTATGTCAAGATATTTAACAACAATTCATCGTTCAATCTTAGTTGGTTCCCCTAGTTTCTTGTTGTTAAAGTTTCAACATCTCTTCGTGGAAAGAAATCTTCATCATTTCTGAATCTTAGAGTTTGAGGAAAAACTTCATCTTAAGTCAACCACATGATTGTAACATTGGTTCAGCACTATAATTATTGGTTCGTAAAACATTTGACAACACATTACAAAAAAAAAAATCCAATCAACTCGAAACGACCCAGAGTGTCCTTTCTTCCGATAATGTTGTTGGAGAAACTGGGAACACTAAAAAGATATCAATGAGGCCGCGGGTCAACCTCGCTAGATGCCATGAATATTTTATGTTGGAATTGTCGTGGTCTCTCAAATACCATGATAGTTCAATCTCTTCGGTGCTTTTTCGCCAGTCGTTCTATGTCTATCATTTTCTCATGTGAAACTATGTTAACATAGACTAAAAGTGATATTGATCGTAGTCGTTTAGGTATGCATAATTGTTTTACAATATATTAGGATAGTCAATGTACCAGGCTTATGCTGCTTTGGAACAATGAAATAAAAGTCAAACTTTTGTGTTACTCGTTGAATCATATTGATATTATAGTACATACTGAACAACACCATTTTTGGTTCACTGCTATTTACGTCATATCCAATTCTAATCAGAAACACGAAACTTGGATCTTGCTTGATAACTTGTGAAAACACCTCTCATTTGCCATTGGTAGTTGGAGGGGGTTTTAATGAGATGCTAATCGATAATGAAAAGAATGGAGGCATATACAAACCACGTACTCATATTGATAACTTTAGAGATGCGTTAAATCAAAATGGTAATGTCGATATAAAGTCGTCGAAAGGGTGTTCACATGGTTGTATGAGGCTCAAGATGGCACTCACATTGTTGAATTTTTGGATAGATTTGTAGCCACTAGAAACTGGTTACAGTGTTATCCATAGGTTAGAGTAGTTTCAAAAATTGCAGATAGGTCTGATCATTGTTTTCTCTTGCTGGATACAAACTGAAACCATAGAATTACGATTCCTATTCTCTGTGTGACTATATTCATTGCGAAAATAGTCTAGCTTCCGGAAAGTCTTGTTGTCATGCGTCGCAATTGTCGAATAAATAAGCTTTTATCAAATAATTAAGCTAACGTAGTATAGAGAACAAAGGGTATCATCGGAGATTTAGAAATTTCCAATGTCGATTTGAATCGATCTTTAGCCAAGAAATCTGTAAGAAAAATAAAGAAGGGGGTTTAACAAAATAAACTAAATAAATTGAAAACAATTATGATGAGATATAGCCTCCAGCTTCGCTTCGCCTTAATTCGTTTTGATCGCTGAAATAGATTTTACTTCGGATACTTGTCGGTTACAGTCTACAAGGCCTAACCCTTGTAACTTACTCTTCTCTTTGGTGAACTAATTTTCCAAAGCCAATCCTTGGAATTTAGTCCTTGTTTGGATTAACGTCGCCTGTCGACGTTAAGGCCAATATTGTTTTAGTATTGGAAAAAGCAGTGCTCAGATTATGGTGTCTCGATGAGAATCAAACACAATCTTGATTTCCTTAGTGGACCGACACTAAGTTTGTTATGAGTCAGTTGAATTTGCTACAAGCCAATTCTTCTCTCCAACGGTAAACCACAACGTCGATCAAGCGAATGTGCACTTCATGGATTGAAGATGTCAAGATACTTAAAGCAAATGTCAATTATCATTCACTATTGCCGAAAATCAAGAAAGAAATCTGAATATGTGAAGTACTTTTTCAACTTTAACTAAATGAATTGAGTAGCCGCTCAACTATTGGATAAATAGAAGTTTAGCCAAGCATGATGGAAATCCTACTTAGCGTGCGAAAGAAAAAATAAAACAAAGAAAATTAAGAAGAAAATTAATCTTTATAAAAATCACAAAGCTAATTAAAGCCAAGAGAACAATACATCTGTCAAGCTTCATCTGATGGGTATTCATAGTTTGAGAAAAACTGAAGAAAATAAAATACCTAATGGGATTACAACACCTAAAGAAAATAAATTACCTAAAGATAATCCTGAGTACATTCAAATACTTAACTTCTAATTGATAGTAATATTAAAATCCTAAGTAATAGCAAACCAAAATTCTAATTAATTAAATAATAAATCCCAAATATTTGAATTCAAATGTAATTCTTAAATTCCAAGGAATTTTCGTCCGTTTTGCCTTCTTCCTTGATTCTGTTGACTGGATTGTCTTTTAGAAGTTAACGTTGATTGGACTATAGATTCTTCCATGACGACATTGTCATGCTCAGAGTCATGTCTATGTATCCAGCCTTGATTCCAAAAAAAATATGTAGAATTTTCCCTTTAAATGTTATTTTTTTTAAAATAGGGTCCTGCACAGAATTGAACATAAATGATCCAAATTAGCAATATCAAAGAGATAACATAAAGTAATTAACATCAAAATATTAACAAAATAAAACACTCATCAAATTCCCCATCACTTATTCAATGCTTATCCTCAAGCATGCCTTAATCAATCACTAAAATATCAAATTACAAATCCTTCATCTCACAATATACCAAATAATATCAAACGAGTCAATGATCACAACGAGTATCAGAAACAAGGTGACAATTAAGCAAATAGGCACAACTAGTAACAAGTTTAAGCAAAAGCCAAGATATCCCAATTATCCATCAATTTCAATGTAACAAGACATAATACCTCACAAGGATTCACTCATTATCGCTCAAACTGTTCCGGGTAAAAGAAATTACTTAAAGCCAAGATTAATAATGACATTACCATAGGCTTGTAAGAAAATCAAGTCTCGACTACTAGAATGAACAAGATGCATTTAATCAAAATGTCTTTAATAAGGTTGTAACTAGGCTTCGGTTAGGGTAGGAATAAGACCGAAAAATTGAGTTTAAATGTCAACACATGAGATGCAAAAATATATAAGTTCAAGAAACGAATTCAACAAAGTAAACGAATTTGAAGAAGCCTAATCAAACAATCAACTTTTCTTTCTTCTTCCTTTTTTTTTCAAAATTTTTTGATGTTTTTCTACTATTTTCTGCTATTTTTTTGTTGTATTCGAACACTTATTTGAATCAATTTATTTTTTATGTTTTTGTTATCCATGGAACAAATCAATCCTTGTCTTGACACAGTTGGCTTCAGGTTAATATTGGGGTAAAAACAAAGAAAAGGGTAAAGACAAAAAGTTGGTTCACTAACAGATATATAAATGGGTATGCAATTTAGGTAGAGAGGTGAGTTAATCCTAAGTGTCATAATCATCTTAAAGCAATAAGTTCAACATGTAGTCTCGATATGCATTTAATAACATGTTCTAGAATGTCAAAATTAATCATGCACACTCAATCAACCAAATGAACAAGAATAAGAAGGTATGCTCGTTTAGGTTCAAATATCACAAAAAGATGTAACGTGTATTAAACCAAGAGACATATTAACCAACGAACTCATGAAATATCAAGTAAAATTTTAAAGAAAAATACTAATCATACCACTTTACTATCAAGCACCCTTATTCCAATAAAAACATGATCACAAACTAATAAGGTAATCAATGATACAAGGAAAGAGCCAAGATTAATAGCAAGAAATTTTAACAAATTAACCAAGGCAATGAAATTTCAAGCATATAAACAAGCAAGAGATAATTTAATGCAAGCGTTCTATACCCCTCACTTAAAGCATATTGTCCCAATATGTAAAATTAAAGCATAGGAGAAGGAATAAAGATACTCCTCGTGTTTAGTGACGGATTATTCAGAAGAGAAGCCGTCAGTGGATGTACCAACATTAAAATTTTTGTGGGGGCACAAAGGTGAAGGGTGGGCAGCAATTTCATTAAAATCGCACATGTCTTCTCTTAAATCTAAAAACTAATTCACATGTTTGATTAAAATTTCCGAAACCTACCTCATATAAGTTCAAAAAAAATATTTGTACCTAAAAATTTAAAGAAAAATAAAACAAGTCCATAATAAAAATAAATGAAACTAAGCAAATGAAAAAATAAAAATGGGTTGCCTCCCATTAAAGTGCTTTTGTTTTACATCGTTAGCTCGATGACCTGATTCAGAATACAGGTTCCGAGAGAGATGCTTCCTCCACTTCATATATTTTTTCCATCGAGCAAATTTTTTACGAGAAATTCTACAATCAAAGAATTTTTTTCCTTTTATCCTTGTAGATTTTGTCATTCACAAAGATTTTTCTCTAGAGTTTTTCCAGCTTTGGAAGCTTGTCTTAAATAGATAAATTATCTCATTTGATGCCTGCAATTTGTTCCTTTTATCCTTGTAGATTCAGTCATTCAAATGTTCCAGAAGAAATTTTAATTCTAACTTTGATGCCTGCAAAATAGATGGAAAAAATTTAGATTGAGAAGACATCAAATTTAAATTCTTATCTAGCTTTTTGCATGATGTCTACGAGTCCACGTTAGAAGCGATATCAATTTTAACCTTCGAAATCCTATACAAATCATCAAAAAAATTATGTTCAACATATTCATTTAAATAAGGTTTAATTATATCGACAAACATAACATTATACACAGAGTTAGAATATTTTATCGCCTTATAAACATCAAGTTTCACCACTTCACCGTCAAACTTCATGATTAGAGTTGCACTTCTAACGTTAATTTTAGTGTTAGTCGTGCTTAAGGACGAGTGGACAAGAAGGATTTTAGAGGAGGTATTGGTTCGATTATTTTCCAAGTCGATGACATAAAAAAACTGTTGAAAAAAATAACTCATTTACCTTAACTAGTACGTTTTCAAGAAGTCCTTCGGGATAGATGACGGATCCGTTGGCGAGTTGAATCGTTACTATAGTTTTCTTCAAAGGCTCAACAGAAAGTGAGTTGTAAATGGAAAGTGACATAACATTTATGTAAGCACCAAGATTTCACATAACATGTTTAATTCCTACCTTATCGATGTTGCAGGGTATAGCAAACATACATTTGTCCTTTAATTTTGGTGGAAGCTTATGTTGAAAAATAACTGAGATGTTCTTGCCTAAGTTTACCTTTCCATTGTCGGTAAGTCTCCTTTTAGTCGTTCAAAGATCTTTCAAGAATATGATATATCTTGGTACTTTTCGAATTACCTAAAAAAGAGGTATTTTATCTCCACATTTCAGAAAACATCTAAAATTTCTTTCTCCTCTGCTTTCTTATCACATTTTACTAACCTCAAGGGAAAGGTATGTAGTTTCGCATAGGGAGATGGCACATGAGGAGTTAACGATACATCTTTCTTTTTCTTCTAGGATCTCGTGTCGACTCTTAATTTTCATGAAATTTTACAACATCATCCTTTTTCTCTTTCTCCATTGCATCAATTTCTTCATTCTGGAAACCTATGACAATATCTTTTTTTTTCTTTGGATATTGCAACATTATATTTAGAAATTGATGTAATAACCCTGCCACTCTGAAGGATGATGGCACTAACGTTTTCTCGTGGGTTTGACTCAGTTTGAAATGGTAACTTCCATTGTGATTACATTTGTCCCAAGGTTTGAGCTAGTTGACTCATTTTTTTGAGCTTCTGAAAGCGAGCTTCAGTTCTATTCTGAAATTGTTCTTGAGACAATGCCAATCATTCAATGATGAACTCCAATGAAGGTTTTGGCCGTTGATACAACTGTTGTGGAGGTGACCTCGATCGATACTACTAATTAGGTATTAGGTTTTTCCCATAACTGAATTTTGGATGGTCCCTCCACCCTAGATTATAGGTGTTTACATTAGATAGTTATATATTTCTTAGGAAGGTCCCAAAAAATTTCCAACTGCATTAACTTGTTCGGCATTGTCGTCCTGTAACATAAGATAATAATCTATGGGATGATCCATCATTGTGCATATTCCGCAAAGTCTAGCGCTACTTGTTTTGCATGTAACAAGAGATTGAACAATATCAACCAATTTATCAATTTTATTTTCTAATAAAATTGTGCTTTTCTTGTGAACCTATCGAGTAGGTTCACTAGAAGAGCCAAATTGTTAAGAGTTGGCGGCCACACTAGAGATCAGATTTTTGGCCGTATTTAGAGTCATATTAACGAGTGCCCCTCCACTAGTGGCATCAATCATCTTTATCTTCAAAGGAATTAGGCCTTCATAAAAGTACTAAAAGAGTGTTTGCTCTGATAGTCCATGTTGTGGGCAGCTAGCGCAGAGTTTTTTTGAATCGCTCCCAATAGTCGTATAACGACTCTATATATCTTTTTGTTGCAATCCTAAGATGTTTCTTTTTAATTCGCCTGCTTTCATCGCAAGGAAGAAACTGTCAAGAAAAAGACGAGTCATACCAACTCCAGTATTAACATAATTAGGAGGTAAATAGAATAACCAATCCTTAGCCGAATTGGGTAAAGAAAAATGGAAAACGTGAAGTTTAATATGATCCTCAGATACTCCATGTGGTTCCATGCTTGAGCAAACCATATGAAATTTAGTAAGGTACTTGTGAGTATTTTCTCTAGGCATTCCATGTAAATTAGGTAGAAGATGGATTAAACCCTTCTTGAGTTCAAACGGAGAATTTGATGCATAACAGTTGTTCTACTGCAGGAGTTGCGACTAATTCTCGAATTGTTTGATCATCCATCAGAATCAGTTCTTCTTTCAATTCAATGTGTGTTTCAACGTCAGAAGGTATTTTTGATTCAGAATGTTGTTGTTGCTTTCTTTCTCATTGGGTGCGTGCTTTTAACCTTCAAGTGTGCGCTTCGATTTTAGGGTAATAGTCTACTAGTTCACTCAGACTCTTCCTGGTGATAAATAAAAAAATTTAATCATCAATTTGCCGAAATCCCTAACAACGAAGCCAATTTTTCAAGCATCGTAATTGTCAAATAATTAATCCTTTTCTCAAATAATTAAGCTAACATCTTATAGAGATGAAAGAGTCAATCCACAGGGATTTAAAAATTTTCAATGTCAATTTGAATTGATCTTTAACCAGGAAATATATTAGAAAAATAAAGAAGGGGTTTAACAAAATAAATTAAATAAATTGAAAATAAATAAATAAATAAATAAATAATGGAAGAATAATAAAATATTGAAAATAATTATGATGAGAGATAACCTCTAGCTTTGCTTCGCCTCAATTCGTCTCGATCATTGAAATAGATTTTACTTCAGATACTTGCCAGTTACAGTCCACAAGGCCCAACCCTTGTAACTTACTATTCTCTCTGGTGAACTAATTCTCTAAATCCAATCCTTGTAATTTAGCCCTCGTTTGGTTAATGTCGCCTATCGATGTTAACGACAATGCTATTTTAGTATTAGAAAAGCTTGTGCTCGGATTATGGTCTCTCGATAAGAATTGAACCCGATCTTGATTTCCCTTAGCGGTCCACCACTAAGTTTGTTCTGAGGGAGTTGAATTTGCTACAAGCTGATTCTTCTCCCCAAGGGTAGACCATAATGTCGATCAAGCCAATGTGCACTCCTTGGATTAAAGATGTTAATATGCTTAAAGGAAAGGTCGATTGCCAATCTAATATTGTTGAATATCAAGAAACAAATATGAAGTTATGATGCATTTTTTTAATTATCATGAAACAAATTGAATCGCCACTCAGTTATTGGCTAAATAGAAGTTTATCTAAGCATGATGAAAATCATACTTAACATGTGGAAGAAAGAAATTAAAATAAAGAAGATGAAGAAGAAAAATAATCTTTTATAAAAATAAAAAAGCTAATTAAAGGTAAGAGAACAATACATCTGTAAAGCTTCACCTGATTGATATTTATAGTTTGAGAAAACCTAAAGAAAATAAAATACCTAAAGATAATCCCATGTACATTCAAATACTTAATTTTAATTGATAGTAATATTTAAATCCTAAGTAATAGAAAACTAAAATCCTAATTAATTAAATAATAAATCCCAAATATTTGAATTCAATTTTAATTCTTAAATTCCAAGGATTTTTTGTCTGTTCGACCTTCTTCTTTGATTTCCCTTACTGGATCATCTTCTAGAAGTTATCGCTGAACGGACTACCGATTCTAACTCATCGACATTGTCATGCGTGGAGTCGTTCCTATGTATCCAACCTTGATTCCTCAAAAAAATAATGTAGAATTCGCCCTTTAAATTCTATTTTCCAGAAAATAGAGTCATGCACATAATTGAACATAAATGATCCAAATTGGCAATATCAAAGAGATACATGGAGCAATTACAATCAAAATATTAACAAAATAAAACACTCATTACTTGTATATTTAAGGTACAAGATGCATGGCTGACAACAAATGGAACTACTTTGCACAAAATTACTATTGTAGGTGAGTCCTTACACGAGTGGCAAAGGGTTCGTGCCAATAACAATAAAACTTGAATCAAAGTATTGTAGAAACAGATTAACGTAGGCTTAAATGCACATTCAAGTGATCATTAAATGATTAAGCAACATGCTGCAAAAACTGAGCTTAAGCACCTATTGGATAAAGAGGAGAAATATTGGGCTCAACGCTCGTGAGTTCAATGGCTTGCCCATGGTGATCGTAATACGAGTTTTTTCTATGCATGTTCTACCCAACAGTAGAAAAAGAATCGTATCAATTCCCTATTTAATGATGATGGTATATGGATTACTAGAATACATGATATGAAGAAGACCGTTGTTGAGTATTTCCAACAACTCTTCACTTCATCTAATCTTATATCCAATGATTGTATTATGGATGCAATTGAGGAAGTTATAACACCAGTCATAAATGCCAGTTTATGAAAATCATTTACCCCAGAAGAGGTTATAGTTGTGTTTAAAAACATTAATCTTTAGAAGGCTGTTGTATAATAAAATGTTTTTCTAGTACTTTTTTACAAAGATTGTTGTATGATAAACTTTTCTTATGTTATTGATTTAAATTTGTATGAAACAAATGAATATATTAATTTATAAAATTAAAAAGATGAAGGAGATAATACTCATAAAAGAATGAAAGAACACTTTAATTATACATTGATAAGTTCAGAATAATATTGTTTAACCAGAAATGATAATAAAATTTGTGAATCATCTCAGTAATTTCATTCCTATCAACCTAACAGATATTATCCATTTTACCTTGAACAAAATTTAAGTTATAGATTTTTTTACCAACATTTATTTTATTGCACGTTTTCTATCAATGATGTATCTTGTGATGCATATAATGTGATTTTTTCCACACAAAATGAGAAAGGATTAGAACAAAGTCACTGATAAAAATAAATATGTCTTAGATCCTTTATTCAATATTCGGTGGTTGATTAAAATTAATGATTTGTTATTAGTATGCATTTTTTTTTATTTTTTAAGTTATGCAAAATAAAGTGTTCATGTTAAAATATTAGACTATATGTTATTCATTAAAATTATGGTTTTATTATCTACTATTTAGAATGTTGAGTTATTATTTGATACATGTTGTATATAATTCATTTTACATAATCTATTTATTTTAATTTAAAATCTTAAAATCTAAAACCATCATTCTAACCAATAAATTACAAACTCTAAAATCTAAATATTAAATCCTACATCTTAAACTTCAAATAAGACACATAAAACTAAAATATATATGCTTGTTGTTAGGTATGACTCATAAATATACCGAGAAAGTCTCGTCGTGGGGGTTACGATTATGTGGGTTGAGGGTACGGGGGTTGCGGCCCCGTGGTATGGTACAGGTTTATTTTTGTAAATATGTACTAGGGTTTATTTATTATAAAAGGAGATGTAACCTAAACCTATGAGACATTAAATTGAATAAAAATTCTAGCACCGCCTAAGGCACCGAGGACGTAAGCACATTGCTGAACCTCGTTAAAATTATTGTGTTCTTTATGTTTTCTTTACCCGATTATTCAACAATTGGTATCAGATGTCAGGAGCCAAATGCGAAGTTGAAAAATTTGATGGTCAGGGTAACTTTGGATTATGGAAAACAAGGGTGAAGGATCTGTTGGCGCAGTAAGGGATCCTGAAGGCTTTGCAACCTACAAAGCCGACGTCGATGGAGGAGGAAGATTGGGAATAATTGCAGCAGCGAGCGACAGGAACCATATGATTATCTTTGGCGGACGAGGTCATGTATCACGTCATGCATCTGTTGTCTCCAGATGAAATTTGGAAGAAATTGGAAAGTCAGTTTATGTCCAAATCCTTAACGACTAAACTGTATCTAAAGCAGCAGCTGTATGGGCTGACGATGCAGGATGATCATGATTTAGCGCAACACATGAATGTCTTCAATCAAATCGTTTCTGATTTGGCTCAGCTTCATGTGAAAATTGAGGATGAAGACAAAGAGATGATTCTGTTGTGTTCGTTGCCTCTCTTTTACGAACACATGGTGACTACTCTTACATATGGGAAAGAGACTATCAAAGTTGAGGAGATTACTACAGCCTTGTTGGCTCACCACTAGCGGAAGCAGAATGCAGGGGAAAGCTCTCAAGATGATAGCTTATATGTCAAGGGTAATCGAGACCGTGAATGAAAGCCATAGAAGACAGGGTCTGGGAAGAGGAATTTCAGATCCAAATCTAGGGATAAGAAGATAATTCACCGTTACAAGTGCAAGAAAGCAAGACATATGAAGCGAGACTGTCCGAAGTTGAAAAAATAGACTGATGAGAAGCATGATGGCTCATCCATGTTTGTGAATGTGGTCGAGGATGAAAATTCTGATTGCAGTGAGGGTGATATGCTCTCTATTTCAACGACTCAACTGACGGATGCCTGGATTCTTGATTCTGGATGTTCTTATAACATCATGCCAAATAGGGAATATTTTCGACATATAGGTCAGTTAATTCTGGTTCTATTTATTTGGGTGATGATCGATGTTGCAATATTGTTGGTATTGGTGATGTCAGAATTAAGATGTATGATGGTTATGTTCGGACGTTGTGTGGTGTTCGGCATATCCCAGATTTGAAGAAGAATTTGATTTCTTTGGGCACTTTGCACAAGAATGGTTTTATCCCTAAGGCTGATGAGGATAGGGAGACCATTCGGATTATTAAAGGAGCTTTTTTTTGTGATGAAAGGAAAGATGACTGCAGGGAATATTTACATATTGTTAGGGAGTACCATTGTAGGTGGAGTTCATTCTGTTGAGTCCTGTGATGATACTACCAAACTGTGGCATATGTGTCTTGCTCATCTTAGTGAGCGTGATACGGCTAAATTACATAAAAGAAATATGTTGCATGGTGTTAAAAGTTGTAAGCTCGATTTTTGCAAGTATTGTGTTCTTGGTAAACAGACTAAAGTTCGTTTCAAGACTATGAAGCACACAACTAAATGGATTCTTGATTATGTGCATTTTGCTATATGGGGGCCTTCCATGACATTGTCTTCGGGTGGATCTAGGTATTATGTTACTTTTATTGACTAGTTTTCATGAAAAGTTTGGGTGTATTTTTTGAAACAGAAGTCTGACATTTTTAGAAGTTCAAGCTATGGAAAACTGAGGTAGAAAACCAAACAGGACAAAAAATCAAGTGTTTATGGTTTGAAAATGGTACAGAGTACACAGATTCACAGTTTCTAAACTTCTGTAAGGAGCATGGGATTAAGAGACATTTTACAGTGCGCAAGACACCACAACAGAATGGTATTGCGAAACGAATGAACAGATCGTTGAATGAAAGAGCCAGATGTTTGCGGTTCAATGCGGGGCTTCCCAAATACTTCTGGGCTGAGGCTGTTAACATGGCGTGTTATCTTATCAATAGATTGCCAAGGGCATCATTGGCTAGGAAAGTTTCAGAAGAGGTATGAACTGGTCATTATGTTAATTTTGATCACTTACGGATTTTTTGTTGTCCTGCTTATGTGCATGTACCTACTGATGAGAGATCCAAACTTGATGCAAAATTGAAGATTTTTCTGGGTTACAAGAAAGGTGTCAAAGGATTCCAGTTCTGGGATCCAGTTACAAAGAAAATTGTGATCAGTAGAGATGTTGTTTTGGATTAACAACCCATGTTGCAGCAGAAGAAAGATACAACAGTGGTGGATTTCAAGCAGATTCCAGTTGAGAAAATAGAAACTTCTCAACCGACTTCTGGTGGTTCCGCTACGGTTGATTTGCAGAATTATAGTCTCACCAGAGACAAGGTGAGACGAACGATTACAAAGCCTCCGAACAGATTGGGTTTTGAAGATTTGGTCTCTTTTGCACTTACTGTTAGTAGTGATGATCCAGTTACTTTTCATGATATTGTTAGTAGTCAAGAAAACGACAAGTGGATGGTTGTCATGGTTGAGGATATGGAGTCTTTGAATCATAATCGTACATGGGAGTTAGTTCGCCTTCCTGAGGGTAAGAAGCCGATTGGTTGCAAATGGGTGTATAAGAAGAAACCAACAGTAACAGAAAAAGAGGGGGAGAAGTACAAGGCTCGTTTGGTAGAAAAAGGGTTTATACAGCAGAAAGCAGTTGATTATGATGAAATTTTTTTCTCCTGTGGTCAGACACACTTTAATCCAAGCAGTACTTGTATTGGTGGCTAGTTGGGATTTGCATTTAGAGAAGATGGATTTGAAAACTGCTTTTTTGCATGGTGATTTAGAGGAGCAGATCAACATGCAGCAACCTAAAGGTTTCACTCAACCTGGAAACGAGCATTTAGTTTGCAGATTGAAGAAATCTTTGTACGGGTTGAAACAGTCTCCGAGACAATGGTACAAACGGTTTGTCTCCTATATGATCAAGATTGGCTATAAGCGATGTGAGTATTATTGTTGTGTCTATGTTAAGAGCCTTGATGATGGTTCTTTTATTTTTCTGTTACTGTATGTTGATGATATGTTTATTATTGCAAAGAACATGGATGATGTTATCGGTTTAAAAACTTTATTGAGTCAGGAATTTGATATGAAAGATTTAGTTGCTGCAAAAAAAATTCTTGGAATGGAAATTTACAGGGACAGAGACTCAAGGAACCAGTGAGCACTCCATTGGTGAATCACTTTGAGCTCTCATTAGAACAGTGCCCTAAGACAGATAAGGAAGATGAAGATATGACAAAAGTTCCATATTCTAATTTTGTTGGTTGCTTGATGTATGCAATGGTATGTACTCGTCCTGATTTAGCTCATGTTGTTAGTCAAGTTTGTAAGTACATGTCTAAACCTGGTAAGCAACATTGAGAAATAGTCAAGTGGATCTTTAGGTACTTAAAGGGTACTTTGGGACATGGAATTTTTTTTGGCAGTCAACAGGATAATCCTTTGGTTGTAGGATATGTGGATTAAGACTATGAGGGTGACTTAGATCATAGAAGATCTATGACAAGGTATGTCTTTAATCTTGGTGGAGGGCCTATTTGTTGGAAGTCTATTATTCAATCTGTTGTGGTATTATCTACAACTGAATCTGAATACATGGCACGACTAAAGCTGTAAAATAAGCTTTATGGCTTACTGGTTTAGTGAAGGAGTTGGGTGTTCAACAAGGTGGATTTTAATTGCTTTGTGACAATCAAAGTACTATTCACTTGGCTAAGAATCATGTATATCATGCTAGAAATAAGCATATTGATGTAAGGTTTCACAAGATCAGAGAGTTTGTTGCATCTGGAGAGATTTTGTTTCAGAAGGTACATACTGATGAGAATGCCGTTGATACGACAGACAAGTTCATTCATTGCTTGGACTTGTAGAGTGTTTTGAGTTGTTAAAGAAATAAGGTAACCTTTCCCAAATTGAATGTTTCCTAAGGGGCAGGATATTCGCCAAGGTGGATATTTGTTAGGTGTGGCTCATAAATATACCGAGAAAGTTTCGTAGTGGGGGTTACGATTATGTGGGTTGGGGGTGTAGGGGTTGCGGCCCCGCGGTATAGTACAGGGTTATTTTTGTAAATATGTACAGGGTTTATTTATTATAAAAGGAGATATAACCTAAACCTATGAGACATTGAATTGAATAAAAATTCCAGCGCCGCCTAAGACGTAAGCACATTGTTGAACCTCGTTAAAATTCTTGTGTTATTTATGTTTTCTTTACCCGATTATTCAACACTTGTATAAAGTAATGTTTACAAATTTGAATATCATATGATTGTCTTAGCATGATAATACTTGTATAGTCTATATTTGTTTTTAATTACTTTTATCTATAAAATTAATTTTTTTTATAAATTAAATAGAACACATAAAATATTGCAAAATGTATAAATATTATATTTAAAACATTGTTATCTTTTAAAATAAAATTACATTTCCGACAACTATTATGTATTATGTAACATCTTCGGCTGTGATACTATAATTGTATCTGCAACAAACACAGTAATCTCAAGTTAATACTCTTTGTTTTATTGGTAATATTCATTTAGTACCTAAATTATCATTTTTTTGTACTTAAACCTTATTTAAAAAAACCCACACCAAACAATTACTTTTTGTTTCACTTTGATATCGCACCATTAAAAATTTAAAGGAAGGGATGACATGTAATTGTTTTTTATTTTCTAAATTTCACATGTGTTTCTATTTGAAACCCATATTAATAATACAATTTTTTTATTAATATCTTATTTCTCTCGCTAGATTAAGGAAAGCCCCCTCAAAGATGAAATTCCAATAGCCACTAGAGAACAACGGTTCACCGGTGATGATAACCACCAGAGATTGCAAAGAAACATCCGACCACATTCCACGCAGCGACGATTAATTGGTTATGAAATCCATGCTAGAAAATCACGATTTAACATCAACAAAACTAAGCGACAACTTCCCGATCATCTTCGGTGAAGGTTGATTCCTCCAAGATCCCTACCTACGGACAACAAACTAGCACGCAAAGAAATCACAACATCTCTTTCATTTCATGGAAGTCTCTCCGTCCACGACTCTCTCCAACTCGGCCATCACTATTTTCTCCTCCCCAAACAATTTTTTCAGTCGATCTTACCATTTTTCACCATTGCCTCCTTCACCAACAACTCTCAGTTGAGGAATGTTGTGTTGAAGAAAGCAGTCTGTAAAACCAAAATCTAAAATATTCGAGTGTCACATGAAATCATCAAGTGACTTTAAAAAAATTACTTGACAAAACATAACATTTTACAAAAGCGAGGCCCCAATTTAAAAACCAAATACATAAATAAAAAAATAAGTTATTACAAGTTGACCTATTTTCAAATCATAACCTCTACATACTCACTAAGTCGTCAACATTGTACTCTGGTACACTCCTAAGACTCCTCCGATGATATCATTGTCCCATCGAACTCTATGTAACCTACAACATACAAACAAAAACATATTTTTCAACATTGAGCTCACAAGTTTCACGCCACACAATACCTTTACTATATACTACATGTATTTATAACATAAGCATGCTAACAAGTATAGTCAGAGAAACAATACTACGACATCATCAATACTACCAAACCATCTATTTAAAGTACATCAACTATCACAATAGTATGAGTCTCATACTTCCCTTAGTTCATGACTAAAGGCCTCACCATGAGAATACATATACTTGGTCTGTAACCACAACATCATGCATCTTTGCATCATAATAGAAACACATAATCATCACAAAAACACAATGGTAGTGTCTGATATCACAATAGCTGTCAGGTACTAATCAAAAATAGGAGAACCCAATATCACATAAGTATCAATAAAATTTTTGCTAACATACAAATGATCTCTCGGTCCTCACATAGATTTTGGGTAGATTATAAAGGGGAACCCTGTATCAGGTGGGCCTCGATATAATTCCCTATCAAACATAGCAGTGGCTAGGTATCACAACAACAGTCGAGCCAAACATTTAGGATATCCATCAATCAATATTAATGTAATCACACATGCATACAAAGGTGCTAATGGGCCACACACATCAATCAATGCAACATAAAGGCAATCAAGGTAGCTCAACTACTCACTATCATAGTATAACACAAGTAGGGGAGGACATCTCCTCACTTGCTACTATCTCACTTGTTCTCTCGCCTAGAATAGTATGTAAGAGTTTATTAGTCTTTCCACGTCTATTAGTTCATTAGACTACTATAGTTTGGTCAATTAGCACCCAATGGTGTTGGTCATTTCACCTTTTAAGGTGTCGTTAGCGTTATGCCCTTATGGAATTTAATATCATTACTACTCACTTGGTATATTATATACTAGTCCAAACTTGACTTATAGTTGATTCTTTGTTAGCAACTCTCTAGTCTCTCTCACCACAATTTCCACACCTTGAGTTGGAGGGATGACTTGCACGTCATCGTTATACATAAGTAATTCGGGTGTTCTCGTTGTTTCTTCAAGTATCAAACAAATGCATAAGTCTTATGAAACCTTACCTCATAAGGTTCTTATGATTATCACACATATAACATTATTATCACATTGTTATCTCGTCATTGCCATAACCTTTTTTTTGAAAAATTAAATTTACAATAATTTTAACTTTATTTTTGGAAAATGTAGAATTTTGAATTAATTGTTTTAATTTGAATTTGGGAGTCGTCATCGGCCTTTGGGGTTAGGTAGGCCGAATACCTAAGTATGTCTTTTAAAACAATTTTAAGAAAAATCATTAAAAGATAAAAAGTTGGTCTATGTATTACCAGAAACTAATTTTTAAGGATTCAAGAGTCGATTATGCGTGGGGAAGGGTTAGAAAACCCACAACGCCCAAAATTGGTACCTAATCATTTATATGTTGTCGTTATAGTGGAATTTGCATGTTCGACTCAAAAATTAAAAATATGATATTTTTATTGAATATTGATAATTTGAAATCTAGTTTCACAAAAATGGACTCGATTTATTTTAGGTTCAGTTTTTTTAGAAAGTCATATTGAATCGCACTACTTCTCATAAATGGTGCTTTTCCCGCCCATTCTACAATGAGTGTTCTTGAAAACATTCTAGTAAAAAGGGAAAACAAATAAATGCCTAATATAATAAAATAAAAGCATATACAATACATATGCATTTTTTATATAAAAAAGGAATATATATATATATATATAATATACTTATGGCCATATAATACTTTGAATATAAATACGTGCTTATTAAAATTGTATATATTCAACTTAGGGGACTAAGGGAAACAAAAAGGCAAAATTATGCGTTTAAAATTACAAAACATACTTGTTTCTACATATAATGTAAAATGATAAAATAATTGATATTGACACACATATATATCATATAATAATAAGACATATAAATATATACTCCAACACATTTGATGCATTATAATAATGGTAACTTAAATATATGTAAATTGATCGTAATGATATATGAATATATACTAAAGGAAATTTATATGTATAAATAAATTTATAATTAACTAAATCAACACAAATATCGTTATGAATTAAAAATATATTTAGGAAGTAAATCAATTTACGAATTAAATGCAAATAGTTTATTAATTTGAAAAATATCTAAATTAATAGCCCTAATTCAAAATATTATAAAACATAGGTACTATTAGTGCAATTTAACCATAAATAATTATACGGGTTAAAATAAAATTTATTAAAATTAAAAGGGCTAAATTAGATATTTACCCTAAAATATATATAAACATGATAGAGACTAAAATATAATAAAATAAATGATAAGATCAAATTAGAATGCGCATAAACTTGATTTAGTGACTAAAGTAAAAGAACTACAAAATACAGGGACCATGGATGGGTTTTACCTGTTCCCGAATTTACAGAGAGATCCCTCCCCAAAACGGCGTTATTTCACTTTAGTCACTAAATCAAGTTTATGGCATTCTAATTTGATCTTCACATTTTATTTTATTATATTTTAGTCCTTGTCATGTTTATATATAATTTAGGATAAATATCTAATTTAGTCCTTTTAATTTTAATAAATTTTATTTTAATCACGTATAATTATTTATGGTTAAATTACACTAATAGTACCTATGTTTTATAATATTTTGAATTAGGGCTACTAATTTAGATATTTTTCAAATTAATCCTATAAGTTTTAATTTTCTTTATTTTTCCCTTTAAGTTTTAATATTTTTAATTTAGTACTTTAATTATTATTCTTTATTTTACTTGTATTTAATTTTAGTCACATTAATATATATGAAAGATTTATATTTTATAATTTAATCCTATAATTTTTATTTTGATTATTTTTTAATTGTAATTTTAGTTTATTTTTATTATTACCCTTTATATTTAAATATTTTAAATTTAGTACTTTAATTATTACTCTTTATTTTATTTTTATTTCATTTTAGTAATGTGAATATATATATCATGATAATGCATATTAATAGTTAAACTAAACTACAAAGTGTGATTAATTAAAAGTAATAATAAAGGCATAAAGAGAGGGCTGAGAGATTACCTCAATTTAGTTGACATATTTGGTGAGAATAGTATGGCCTACAAAGCCAGCAAAATCGGTCACCTAAACCAAGAAAAAAATGCATTAATAAATAAAGGATGTCTTATCATTAAAAGATGTTGAATTATTCCTAATTTATTACCACTTAAACATCAACTAAAATAAATGATTTTCTTCAATGTTAAGAACCAATCCTTGCAAGTAAAGTTAAAATTAAATGATTTGTTTATTGATTATGGTTGTTGGGTGATAATAATTATATCATATAAATATGTGATTTTGGTAATAAAATGAACGTGGGGCAGTAGGTTATTAAAGCAGCAGCGTATGTCAATTCAGCTACTCCTTGACTTTCTCCATTCTTGAAATACATGCTTTAGTCCTTAATATTTTTTACAGTTGGACAAAAATTACTATTTGACTGAGGATCAATGCCTTTTTTTAATTAACTTGACCGATTTTGTAATTTAATTAAAGGTTAATATTTATTTATTTTTAAATGCTAAGAAATGATTGTCTTAAAGTAACTAGAATTCCTATTCTAATATTTTAAAATAAATAAATAATATACTTTTCTGACTGAAAATAAAATATGTCAACTTTAATTATATTTGTATTGATCAAATCAAATTATTTTAATATTTAGTTATTGGGAACAATTATCATATTCTTATTATTTCAGTTAGAACGAGAAATATTTGTCCTAAAGTATTTTAGGGATTATTTTTCTTCGATTGGAAATATTGGAATCTTTTCTTTTTTTCATTAGAATCTGTTGCGAATGAATTTGGAATAATAGGATCGTAAATTAAATTCATATTTGAATTATTAGATTTTTAATACTAGAGACAATTTATAATTGAAGGGTACCAAGTTTGGGCGTTATGAGGGTGCTAATCCTTCCCCAAGTGTAACTGACCCCGAATCCCTTTTTATTATTAAAAAGAATGAATTTTTTGTTATACGCAGACCGATTTATCTTTTAACTGTTGTTTTCTTAAAAACTCTTTTAAAAGATGATTTTTAGGTATTCGACCTACCTAATCCAAAAGGGTCGATGGCGACTCCAAAACATTTCTTTCATTAAAAACCATTTATTTATTCACTTATATTTTCAGCCAAGGGAAATTCGTGCCCTGGCAAAAATCGGTTACGACAGCTTGGTGACTCTGCTGGGGAATAGTTGATCAAGCCTTAAATCGATTATATATTATCTCTATAGTTGAAAATTAAGAATTTAGATTTATATAATTTATGATTCTTTTGATTTCTTTAAATTCTTTATTCTTTATTATTTTAGATCCTTATATAATAATGTTTTGATTTTATTGATCTTCAGATATTAGGATTCATTTTTAAGATCTTGTTTGTCAAAGGTTTGAGAATTTCTCCCCAGCGGAGTCGTCAAGTTGTCATAACCGGTTTTTGTCCGGGCACGAATATTTCTTAGAGGAAAAGTAAATGAATAAATAAATTGTTTTTATGAAATGTTTTGGAGTCACCATCGACCTTTTGGGTTAGGTAGGTTGAATACCTAAAAATCATCTTTTAAAAGAGTTTTTAAGAAAACATCATTTAAAAGATAAATTAGTATGCGTATAACCAGAAATTCATTCTTTTTTAATAAAAAAAAAAGATTTGTGGTCGGTTATGATTGGGGAAGGATTAGCACCCCCACAATGCCCAAAATATTTACCCATCAATTATAAATTGTCTCTAGTAATATAAATCTAAGAAATCAAATATAAATTTAATTTACGACCCTATTATTCAAAATTTAATCGCATAATTTTATTTAATATAAAATTCTAAGAATTCAATATTAAAATAATCAAAATAAATATAATTAAATTAGGCATTTTTTTAGGTTTTTTATAAGTAGGGTATTTATTTATTTTAAAATATCAGAATAGGACATCTAGTTACTTTAAGACAGTCATTTCTTTAATATTCAAAAATAAATAAATATTGTCCTTTAATTAAATATATATTTTTATGACTTAAAATAAAAATAAAATAAAAAAATAATAATTAAAGGACTTAATTTAAAATATTTAAACATAAAGGTAATAATAAAAATAGTGACCAAAATAATAAAAATATATGATTAAATTTAAAAGTAATAAAAGTTATGGTTGAAATAAAAATTATTTAAATTATTAGGGATTAAATTGTAAAATATAAAAGTTAATTGACATAATTTGAAATATCATTTAATATAGGTATTAATAGTGTAATTTAATCATAATTAATTAATTTAGAATTAAAATAAAAAATATTATAATTATAGGGACTAAATAGGTTATTTTTCCTTTAAATATATATAAATATTATTAAGGACTAACATATAATATAAAACAATTATAAGAACGAATTAAAAAGCATAGAAATTGATTTTAGTGACCAAATTGAAAAGTTACAAAACCAAAGAGAGATGAAAATTTTCTCTCCCTTCTCTCTAAGTTTCCCTCGTCAGAAGGAAACCAATCACCAGCCGACCGTCATGCTCCGGCGCCGGCCACCGCCGCCGACCACCACCCATGGTGGCCGAATTTTAAAAAATTGTTCCAACTTGAAAATCTCAAAGCGCTAAAATCGATTATGACTCCCGTTTTTCCTAGAAACCCATAGAATTTCGTAGATCTAAAAAATATACCTTCAACGTTTCGGTTCCCTGACGGCGCGTGGAGGCTCCGATAACTGTGGTAATATTTTCTTCCTTCTTTTCTATTGACTGCTGTGGGTAACTTTGTTTTTCTCTGTGTTTTTGTTTCTTTTGTTCTTGCTTGCTGTTTGTTTTCTGTTTGGTTTGCTGTATTGCTCGCTATGCGTTCTTCTTCTCTGTAACTGATGGCCTTTTATAGGTCATCGATGCTGATCTCGCCACAAGGGTGGCGCTCGGTGAATTGCGACGTGTGTGGTGCTTGGGAGGCCACAGGAGGCTTAGGTAACGTTGGTGTCGTGGCAGCAGCTGGTTGGGGAAAACGGAGCAGTTGGAGGCGACACCGAAATCACCCTAGGGTTGGTGAACCCTAGGGTTTCTACTGGATTCATTATGGGAGTTGGCAGCTGGAGAAGATGCTAAAAACCTTAATCGAGTTATGTTGGGTTATTTGGATCGGGTAGGGTATCGGGTAAACCCGAATATGGGCATGGATCAAAGTCCTGGTTGTAATCTAGGTCTGTTGAGCCTGGTGTTGGGCTTTCTTTGTAATCTGAGCCTATAAATTTATTTGTAATTATTATTATTTAATAATAATAATAATAATATGGGATAAAAACTTAGTGATTACAGCTGCCCCTCTTTGCTCATTCTTATGTTAACAAGAATACAGCAAAGACGAAAAGGCAGTAAGTTTTTGTCTAGTTGACTTTTCTTGATTAAGATGGAAATGTTGAACAAGTTTTTCTTATTATGAACTTCTTCTTCTTCTTCGGATGCGTTCTTCTCATTATGAACTCTTTCACTGTGAATGACGATCCATCTCATTCTGTGATGGAATCTATCAAAAGGTTGAATAAGTTCTTCATATTATGAACTTCTTCTTCCTCTTTGGATGAGTTCTTCGTATTACAAACTCCTTCTGGAAATGTTGATGCTGCTCTATCTCCTTCTACGATAGAGTCGAGAAAAAGGTTGAATAAGTTCTTCAGATTATGAACTTCTTTTTCCTCTTCAGACGAGTTCTTCTTATTATGAACTCCTTCTGGAAATATTGATGCTGCTCTATCTCCTTCTGCGATAGAGTCGAGCAAACGGTTGAATAAGTTCTTCAGATTATGAACTGCTTCTTCCTCTTCAGATGAGTTCTTCTTATTACGAACTCCTTTTGGAAATGTTGATCCATCGAGTGATGGATTCGAATCTTTTCTAATCTTTGGAAATCCTGTCAAATATTCAACATTGATAAAATGAATGGAAATGTCCCTATTTTTTGTAAATGCCTAAATATGATGCATGATATAGTTTTAAAATTATGAGCTCATGTATTATCATCAATTGGTGTTTCATTCTCTTCACTGAATCTTTATCTTTGCTGAGATTTATTCTTTGCTTGGATTTAACTTGCTTTTTTCATAGATTCTTCACTTAGATATATTTTCTCAAAGCACTCTGTCAATTTCTCTTTGCTGAGAATTTCTTTTTTTGCTTTTCTGCTTTATTTTAGACTCTATGGCAGCAAAAACTTGTTCGCCTTTCAACAATGATTGCAATTTTTAACATTAAGATTTACTTTGGATTACATGCACTCAAAAGTATTGACATAAAGTGATAGCCATATATCTTTTGCTTATTTTAAGATTATGTTAATTCACTTATAAGATGCTTATAAAAGAATATACTTACTTTAGTTTTGGTCCTATTATTATTATTATTATTACCATTATTAATATTATTATTAAATAATTTTATTACAAATCAGGGCCCAAATACAATGCAAAATATGGAGGCCCAATTGATTTACAAGAACCCGGAGGCCTAGATCCGAGTAGCCCAAACCCAGTCCAAACCCGAGAAGGCTCAAAACCCAGTTAGGGTTTCCATATTTCCAGTTAGGGTTTCTAAACCCTATCTCTAACCTTCAGTATATCTCAACCGTTGGATCTGGAGAGATCCAACATATCAGAATGAATCTAGTAGAAACCCTAGGGTTCACAAACCCTAGGGCGATTTCGGTGCCGCCTCCAACTGCTACACCTGCTCCCTCTATATGCTCCCCAACCAGCTGCTGCCACGCCACCATCACCGCACCAAAGTCTCCAGAAGAAGCAAGGATGGTCGTACAACTCACGACCCTATGGTGAGTCACCATCGTAGATCCAGTGACTCGCCGAAAAATCCACCAAATGAATGGTGTTTCGAGGCCTATAAAAGCCATCACACCTACAAACGAAAAAAAAACCAACAGCAACGAACATCCATTTTCGAACAAGACCACCAGTAACAACAGCAAGGACGAGAGACAAAAACAAAGAACGAATAGAGGAGGAAACCACGAAGAACAAAAACAAGAGACAGAAATGGGTTTTGAAGGGCTTACCAAGGTCGACGGAGCCTTCATACATCGCCAGAACATCGGGATTTTGAAGGTAAAAAAATTTAGATCTAGCCCCATTTATTCGTTTTTAGGACGAAATGGGCTTATATATGGGTTTAGGGTAAATAGAGGGTTGATTTGGTGAGTTTTTGTAAACTCCGACCACCATGAACTGTGGCCGGTGACGGCTATCAATGCCGGCAATCAGCGGCCGACCGGTGGTCGACTCTCCCTCTGGAGAGGGAGTTTAGAGAAAAGTGAGAGCTTCTCTCTCATTAGAGAGAGAAGTAAATTGAGAAAAATGAGAGAATGAAGGGTTTAAGGCCGGTTTTGGGGAATTTATACCCTTCCCCAAATAACGTCGTTTTGGGGAGGGGCTTCTGCGTAAATTATGAAATGGTTAAACCATGTCCGCAGTCCCTCAGGTTTTGTAACTTACCATTTTAGACATTGAATTTGGTTTTTGCGCATTTTAATTTAGTGTTCTAATTTTATTTTATTTTAATCATTAATCGAATATATATACATATATTTAAGGTAAAATATTTATTTTAGTCCTTATAATTTTAATAAAATATATTTTAATCTGAATAGTAATTAGGATAAATTACATTTTAATACCTATATTTAATAATATTTCAGACTAGGTCCTTTAATTTATATATTTTACATTTTAATCCCTAATATTTAATTCTTTAACCATAAGTTTTATTACTTTTTAATTTAATCCTATAGTTTTAGTTTTTTTATTTTAGTCACTATTAATTTAAATTTTATTTTAATACCCTTTTATTTTTTTAATATATTAATTACTTTAATTATTATTATTTTATTTCATTTTAGTCCTATGTATGTATATGAAAACATTACTTGATCAATTTCATAATTTGATTAAAGGATAATATTTATTTTTAAATATTAAGAAATGATTGTCTTAAAGTAACTAGATGTCCTATTCTGATATTTTAAAATAATTAAATACCATGCTTATAAAAACCTAAAAAATATACTTACTTTAGTTTTGGTTATATCAAATTATTTTAATAAGATTTCTTGGGAAGAATTATCACATTCTTATTATTTGAGTTGGAAAGAGAAATATTTGTCCTAAAGCATTTTAGGGATTATTTTCTCTTCGACTGGAAATATTGGAATATTTTCTATTTTTCCTTAGAATTTTCTTTAAATAAAATTATGCGATTAAATTTGGAATAATAGGATAATAAATTAAATTTGTGTTCGATTTCTTAAAATTCTATTACTAGAGACAATTTATAATCGATGGGTACCAATTTTGGGCATTGTGGGGTGTTAATCCTTCCCCAAACGTAATCGACCACGAATCCCTTTTTATTACTAAAAAGAACGATTTATGGTTATACGCAGACTGGTTTATCTTTTAAAATGGCGTTTTCTTAAAAACTATTTTAAAAGGTTATTTTTAGGTATTCGACTTACCTGACTCAAAAAGGTCGATGGCGACTCCAAAACATTTCTTTAATAAAAACCATTTATTTATTCACTTATTTTTCCGCCAAGGAAATTCGTACCCTGGCGAAAACCGGTTACGACACATAATATAACGTAAAATGATAAAATAATTGATATTGACACACATATATATCATATAATAATAAGACATATAAATATAGACTCCAACACATTTAATGCATTATAATAATGGTAACTTAAATATATGTAAATTGATGGTAATGGATATATGAATATATACTAAAGGAAATTTATATTTATAAATAGATTTATAATTAACTAAATCAACACAAATATCGTTATGAATTAAAAATATATCTAGGAAGTAAATCAATTTACGAATTAAATGCAAATAGCTAGAAAATTAAATCAAAAGTAGAAACTAAATAAAGAGACAGAATGAAATCAATGGATTTGAAAAGGAAAAATCAATTTAAAGTAAATCATAATAAATCTAAAAAGTATATATAAAATAATATATGATTGAAATTAAGAAAAATAAAAGGATATTAAGCAAATAATCTATAAAATAGCATCTATAAACGCTTTATCTCACCTTAGCTATGTTATTACCTCATTGAATCTTACTTAGTGTGTAATGATTTTCACGTGTAGGTTTAGATAAGGAAAAGGAATATGAACTGAGGAGCCTCCCGAGCATCTTTTTAGAGATAGTACCTACCTATAGTATCAATAAGGCATCTATGATGTTGTTTTTAACTTTTAGTGGCATGTATGTTATGATTGTTTGGTTGCTTTGATAGATTAGTTAGAATGGTTTTTAATACTAAATTAGATATGCTTTATTTTGGTTAGTACCTGATAATATAAATGAATAGTATTTTATAATATTATGTTTTAAAAGATAACTGATTGGTTTTTAAATCAGACAGTGTTTAGGGAGTTTTATACAGGTTATGTAACAATATCGAAGTGCTTAGTTGTTACTTAGAATCAGATTTAAATTTGATGATAAAAATATTATTTTATGATTTTATGTGATTAATTAAATTGGTTTTAATCATTAAATTGAAATTTTAAAATGGATATTGTAGAGTCTTATTGATTTGCTCCTTTGTATGCATTAATGTTTGAACACTATCTATCAGTGAGTCACCAGTCCAATTCAATATAGGAAGTTTATAACCATAGAATGCCTCAAAAGAGGTTATACCCAGAGCAGTGTGATAGTTGGTATTATTCCACCATTCTGCCTGGGATAAACATTTTGCCCAATAGGAGGGTTTTTGAAAACAAAAACTCCTTAAGTATTGTTCAAGGCATTGGTTCAAACACTCTGTTTGATCATTCGTATTAGGATGATATGTTGTGCTGAATAATGTAGTAGTTCCCAACTGCTTCATTAACTCATTCCAGAATAAGCTCGTAAATGTTTTGTCTTTGTCTGATATTGCTACTCTATGTTCCCATGCAACTTGTAAACCTGATTGAGATAGGTCTTATCCACTTCCACAAAAAATGTAAGGGTTTGATAAACCAATAAAATGGCCATACTTGGTATACATGTCTATTAAAACATAAATGCAGTTAAGATTCATAGAAATAAGTAATCCTTCTATGAAGTCCATTGTAATAACTTCCCAAATAGACATCCTCAAAGTCAGATAAAAACTGATTCAGATCGGATAAAAACCAATCCGGTTTTTTCACCTAGCAAAAAAATCGAATTTTAAAAAACCGGTTCAGATCCTAACCGGTTTGGAGTACCGGATGGTGTAACTGGTATAAGCGGTTTTGGTTTGAAAAAACGGTTTTTTTAAAAAAAACGGTGGTGGTGAACAACACTACTCTTGTGCAATCTATCTCTACTCCTCCTCCTGAAGGCTTTGAGAGTAATGCTGAGCAGCAGTACTCTTGTCCTGATTTCTTTGTTCTTCCTTCTAAAACACTCTCATCAATGCACATTCATCACCATTTCTTGTAAGCTTTCATTATCTTCCACTTAATTGAATTAGATCCTCATTTAAGCTCCATTTCATGCACACTTATCACAAACCAAAAGCTAATCAAAGCATAACTATTCTAGATAAATTAGGTGTATTTATAAATATTTTATGCATGTGAAGAGCATATACACAAGACACTCATCAATGATAAATTAAAATACTTAAATATTAAAATGTTAAAATTACATCGTCATCAATTACAACAAAGTTTACGATAATTGAAATACTTAAATACTTCCAAGTTCGACAATTGAAACAAAGTTTATGATAATTGAAACAGAGTTTAAAAATAAACTACATCACCATCTCTTCATCATCATCTTTGCCTTCTTCGTTTGGAGGGGATATTCCAAGTTTGACTTCTTCAATGTGTAAGTTTTCTTCAAAATTGGCATCAATTTCATCTTCTAGGGTGGTGATATGTTGCTTCCGAGCCGCTCCATACAAATAATCCTTCAAACAAATGCATACTTCCACCAACTCGGGACTTAGTCTTGATCTCCGTTGCAATATAACCCTGCCACTAACAGAAAAAGCGGATTCCGAAGCTACCGTAGAAGCTTGGATGGTTAGTAAATCACGGGTCATGGCGGCTAGAATCGGAAATTGTTCTTCCTTTTCTTTCCACCAAGCCAAAATATCCAAACTTTCAAACTCTTCAAATGTCTTTTTTGGGGTGGTAGTACGTGATCATTTGGATTGGGAATTTACCAGAGTGGTAAAAAGTGACAAATTTATGTTACTTGGACGTCTACTAGATGATTCCACATTCTTTCTGATTTGATCATGTATTACACTACTTGATCCGTATTTAGTTAAATAAATTGCAAACATGTCTCGAAAACATTTGTTAAAATAATTTATTTGGTTTTGGACAAAGTTGGGTTCATCATCGGTTAGATTAAAAGCAAATGCAATTTGTTCGATTAGTGTTTCAACCCCGCCAACATTTAACGTTGGGTTTAAAGCGGCGACTCAAGTAAAAATGGGGGGAATCTCCTTAAAATATTTTAAAAGTTTTTCCTTCATTGCAAAGTCAATTTCTTGAAAAACTTCAGTTTCAAATTCAAAGTCATTTAGTCGGTTAGCCAACAAATTTTTTTATTAAGAACCAACGGCTAGTAGGGTAATAAACACCGGATAAAAACATTGTTGCATTTTTAAAAACTCCAAGAAAATCGGTTATTTTGGCTATAGTTTCCCAACTCGAATCAGGATAAATGTTTGGGACATAGCCCCTCTCGAAAAGTTGATCATGAAATGTTTGCAATGTTTCCCTTTGCCTTAAGGCGGTATGCATCATCATCCAAGTTGAGTTCCAACGAGTTGGACAATCCAAATTAGGACCCAAAGCTTTTTTATTAACCGACTTACAAAATCGTTTATAATCATTTAGTCTTTTGTTGTTGTTACAAAGAACCGATTTTATCTTTGCTTTAAATTCTAATCTAATCGACCCAATAACCTCCAAACCAGCTTGCACGGATAAATTAATTATGTGTGCAACGCAACGGGTATGAAAAAATGCACCGTCTAAAATCGGTGAAAGTAATATTTTAAATCTTGGATCCGCGTTTGTATTATTCGATGCATTATCAAAAGATATAGAAAAACTTTATTTTCTAATTTATAAAGAAAAAATTACCCTTTTTAAAAGTGTAAATAAATTAGCATCGGTATGTGGCTCACCGAATAATTCAAACGCGATTTTTATTTTCATCATTTGCCAATTATCTTGATCTAACCAATGTGCCGTAACGGCTAAAAATGAATTTTTGGTATTATGAGGGGAACTCCAAACATCACATGTAAGCGACACACCATAACGGTGTTCTTGGAATCCTAAAATCATTTTTCCCTCGCCGTACGCCACATTTTTATAGCATCTCTTCTAAGGGTAGTACGACTTACTTGAGTATAACGTGGTTGCATTAGTTGTTGAATTGTTGCCGTGAAATCTTCATCATCAAAGTGGTCGAACGGCAATGCTTTTGTAATCACGAACTTTGTAAACGTTTCTCGTAATTTTTCATTGTCGTAAACAAAAACACCACCTTGCGGTGTAGGATTCGTTTGACTTGGATCCGATCTTGAGCGAAGTGCCTTGCATGATTTTGTAAAATGGTTCTTCAACATAGTGTTTCCTTCCGGTGCAAAAAACTTTAGACAAAGTTTACAACGCGCCCTCCTCGAGCCATTTGACATCTCACATAAATCGTAGTAATCCCAAATATCTTTGTTTCGAGTGTGTTCAATCACTCTCACGACTTCAAGGTTTCCCCGACGGAAGATTCAGTTGTGTTAGGGTCGATATTTGTAACCATGATGAACAAAAAAACCAAAAATAAGTTTTGAGAGATGTTTAGGTGTTGTGTAATAAGATTTGAGAAAGTTGTAATCCACCAAATACATCTCTAACCTATTTATACATGTTTAGGGTAGTAAAATGATGGTTTTTTTAAAAAAAATGGTCAAAAAATGTCACAAAACCCCCAAACGGCTATATTAACGGCTAGTTTTTAAAACCCCATACTGAATTTTTTTTCAAAAACCAATTTTTTATCTGGTTTTTTTCAAACCGGTTTTTAATCCGGTAAAAAACCGATCGTCCAATTTTTTCCCAAACCGTTTATACTATCCGATTTTTAAATATTCGATCAGGTTTAAAAAAAAATCGATTTTCCCCAAATCCAGTTTCGGATATTTTTTGTGCAAAATCGAATATTCGGATTTTTTGTGCACCATGATGAGTATTTAGAATCGTCAATCTTTGCTCGTTATTTCTTCGGTTTTATGGAATTATTGCTGCTAAATTGGTCGTGTTATGTTTGTTTTCGTGCAGGTCATTATTTTCCAGAATTAGTGACAAAACGAGTGCATTCTGCATTTTTTTATTATTTGGTCACGGTTGGAGACATGGGCACGACTCTGGGCACGACGCGGTCTGACGTGGCAGTTTCTAGAAGGTACAATCAGTGACGGTTTCTAGAAGATTTCCTCCGCACGCCTTCTGGAAGATGGACGAGCAGAGTTGCATTAGGAGACTAGTTTTAAGTTTGAATTAAAATAAAAAAAAAACTATTATCTTTAGGATTATTTTATTTTATTTTCTTGTTTATCCTTAGGCTTGAAGAAGCTATAAATACCCACTTGGAGTAAGCCTAAACTCATCACTCAGATTACATTCTTCTTTTCTCTATAGTTTTTATAAAAATTTTCTCTTTTTACTTTTCAAGTTCTTTTCATTTTTCTTTTATTTTCAAGTTTTTTTTTAAAATGCTAAGTATGACTTTTGTCATGCTTACCTAAATTTTTCATAAGCCGAGAGCTGACGCGATGACTCAATTCCAATGGGAGAATTGAAACGGGCCCTTAATATCTTCGGAATATCTCTTTTAATCTCTGCACTTATTTTTCAAAATCAAAACAGTTTTCAAAATCAAAGATCGACTTTGGTCAAGAGGTTGTTGCGATTAAATGTGTGGGAGGAAGATTCGGCTTATAGAAAGCAAATTCGACTTCCTGTGAACACACTTGGCGAGATGGCTTCGCCAAGAGGGAATTTAGATCGGAATTGACGTTTATTGAAGCAACAATCCGAGTCGGTCGCCACGAACTTAAACGGTAATTGATCTATGACAATTGATGTTGATAGAATCAATTCCCGAACCCGGAATCAAATGTTGCCTTGGGTATTCGGTATACAAGATAGAGTCACGGGGATAGCCCTTGTAGACAAAGTAACCGACGTGAATCCCGAAGAGAAAATCTTATTTGATGATCTAAAGGAAATTGAGTCAAAGAGAAGCTTGAGGCTATTTTTACCGTATTTATTCACAAATTTTATTCTCTTATTTTTTATTTAAATTGATTTTATTTATTTTTACCATTTTAATTTCATTTTACCAAACCCCCCATTTTACTATTTTTTGCCTGGTTAAAACCATTCAAACATTAATTTGTGATTTTCTAAGTCTATGTGGATTCGACCCTTACTTCTCTTTACTACGAATTTCCTTATTTATTAACAGAGAAGAATGAATTTATTTTGACATCGAAAATGACAGTTGTCAAATTGGCGCCGTTTCCAGGGACTTCGCCAAAGTTACTGATTTTTTGTTTGCTTTTGATTTATGACCAGGTCTAATCTGGGAGCATTAGTGGAGTACGACCCGAAGATTGAAGCCAAAGCTAGGAGACTCCATGCACAGACACTTGGGGAAAGAAGGTGACAACAAAAAAATCCAGAAGAAGAATCAAATTCAGGTAATATAAATCCGATGGCCGATCCTACTATCTGGGAGTTAGCCGCGTCACCTACTGAACAAGTGCCTTTGAGCATTGATTTTCCCCAATGAGAAACTCCGTATCACTTGAAAACTGGTCTTATTCATCTTCTCCCTACATTTCGTGGATTGCCGAACGAGGATCCACATAAACATCTCAAGGAATTTCATATGGTCTGCTCCAGCATGAGACCACAAGGAGTAACTGATGACCAAATAAAACTAAGAGCTTTTTCTTTTTCCTTAGCCGATTCGGCTAAGGAGTAGTTATTTTATCTTCCTCGTAATTCTATTACTACATGGGCTCATATGACTCGTCTTTTTCTTGAGAGGTTTTTCCCTGCGGCGAAAGTAAGTGAACTATAAAGAAGAATACTCGAAATCAAGCAGCTTGATGGAGAGTCACTCTACAACTACTGGGAGCAGTTTAAGAAGGTTTTTTATAGTTGCCCACAACATGGGTTAACTAAACAAACACTCTTTCAATACTTTTATGAAGTATTATCTCCCTTGGAAATGAAGATGATCGATGCTGCCAGCGGCGGAGCCTTGGTGAATATGACTCCTACTGAAGCTATGGACTTAATATCGACGATGGCTGCAAATTCTCAACAGTTCCGCACAAATAATGAACCTTCTCGAAGGGTTCATGAGATAAGTTCATATTCCTTAGAAAATAAAATATATAAGTTAACTAAAGTCATAAACTCTCTTGTTGCAGGAAAGACAAGACAAAACCAATTATGTGGAATATGTGCATTACGTGATCATCTGACAGACAGTTTTCCACTGATTCAAGATGACGCATCAACTCAAGTTAATGCAGTCGGGAATTTTTCGGGACCTCCACAAAGAGCTTACAGTCCCTACTGTAATACATACAACCCAGGATTGGGGGATCATCCGAACTTCAGTTATGCTCAAAATTCAAGATCGAATCAAGGTTATCAAGCGAGACCACCTTCACCACCACAACAGCCACAGAATGCATCATTGGAATCAATTGTCGAGAGGTTAGCACTTTCCCAGGAAAAATTTCAGATTCGTACTGAAGCCCACTTTCAAGAGATAAACAAGCATATGAGCCAACTGACTCAAACTGTGAGGAGATTAGAGTCACAAAGGAGGCTATCATCATAAAATCAGCCGAATCATATAGAGAATGTTAGTGCCATCACCCTCCGAAGTGGTACAATTATTGAACAACCAGACCCAAAGAAAGTAAGCGCAAGATCCCGGAAGAAAGAAGAAAATTCGATATCCCAAGAGGAAGAAGAAGCAGTTGATGCAGAATCCCAAGAAAAGAATGAAGATAAATCGAAAATTAATTATGCGCCATCTCCCTATGACATTCCACCTCCGTTTTCTGAAAGATTCATTAAAAAAGACAAGCAATCAGAGGAGAGAGAAATCTTGGATGTATTACGGAAAGTAAATAAATATTCCGCTTCTTGATATAATCCAGAGAGTATTGAGGTATGCCAGATACCTTAAAGATCTCTGCACTAATAAAAGGTGATTGACCGGAAACGAGAAGGTAAATTTGGGAGAGCATGTCTCAGCTATTTTCCAATGAAAGTTACCACCGAAACTGAAAGACCAAGGTATGTTCGCAATACCCTGTAAAATTGGTAAAGTTAGGATTAAGCAAGCCGTGTGCAATCTAGGTGCTTCTATCAATGTAATGCCTCTCTCCGTCTATAATTTAATTTTCACCAAACTTTTGAAGGAGACGAGAGTTACACTTTAGCTCACTGAAAAATCAATTATTCATCCTGAAGGACTCATAGAAAATGTTTTAGTAGAGGTAGAAGACTTAAATTTTCCTACTGATTTTTATGTGATTGATATGGAAAATGATCGTATCCACATTGGTTCTAAAATCCTCCTCGATCGTCCCTTTCTAAGCACAGTAAATACAAAAATTGACGTTCGAAGCGGTATTCTTACTATAGACTTTGACGGTGAGATCGTAAAATTTAATGTTTATAAAGCAATGAGATATCTGGATAACATGAATAGTATTAATTTTGTTGGCGTTACTGAGCTCGTTGATGATGAATATAATTTTGTTGATAATTTATATAGGAAATCGGTTGATAAAAAAGATGACCTAAGGGAGTTGAAAAATATTTCAGTTGTTGATTCAGATTTGATCTTAACTCCTTTAAAAGCTAAAGATTTACCTTCCCTTTTGCAGACACCAAAAATTAAGTCGAAACCATCGAGGAATCGTTTGAAGAAATCATTTTTTGGTAAAAAAAATATGTTTTGACGGCCATTCTTTTCGACAAGATTTTAAAATTAGGAAATATACGAAGAAATCTTTATGAGAATTTTCAAATTTCTCATAAGAAATTTATTAGCTGGAAAAAGAAAATGAAGTGGAAGTGTCTGTCACGGAACCTGTAGTCTAAATCAGGTCGTCGAGCTAACGACGTTAAACAAAAGCGCTTCATGGGTGGCAACCCATTTTTTTTAATTCCGTTACATTTTTTTATTTTGTATTTTTATTTCGATCGAGCATGTTTTATTTAATTTTTATTTTTATTTTACAAGAATCGAATATTTTTATTCAAACTTAAACGACGAGAAATTATGAAATTATGATTCGAACAATGCTAATTTCGGAGTCTATTGAGCAGTGCATAATCGAATAGAGCAGGAATGAAGAAGCCCCCAGCCGTACGCACCATTTTACTAAACGGCGCACGTTAGCAAAACCCATGGAGGGCTCGGTGCATGTTAGGCAAGCCCAAAAAAATATTTCCCCCCATTTGATTCCTCTGCCGCCCCACCTCCCAATCCCTTCTCCCCTTCCCCTTTTCAATATACTATGTACCCCACCATTCATCCACCTTTTTCAATTTTCAACACACTTTATAATTAAAAAAACAAAACCCATTTGACTCATATTCAAACTCTCCCCTCTCCCACACACTACATTACAAAATTAAACACAATTCAAACAAAATTCTTCCCTTCATCTTCTCCATAACAGAACTCTCCTCCCCTCCCAACGCAGGAACCCATCGCCCCTCCTACGACTCACCACCGGCGAAATCAACGAAGAACTCTTCTTGTTCTAACGTCTTCACGAGCACCCCCTTTCAACCTCTCCATCCACGATGGTGCGAACGAGGAACCAACAACACAATGATACCGAGGCCAGCACCAAACACTCTGACCACATCATCCCGGATCTAGCATTGTTTGCACTCACCGCCTCTCTCCTGTTCGATGCATTCGGCGATTTAGAAAATACTCCAGAGGTAAATTCTGATCCTATTTCTATTCAACTATTGCTCATCCGGTTTATGGTTTTATAGAGGATTTCAAAGCCGACTTTCCACCGACGACACAACCTGACTATGCTTTCAATTCACGACATCAAACCGGGCAGCCCACTTCACTGTCCTAGCGCCTCTCACCGCGGCTGTGGCCATGGCCATGGTCAACATTAAATCCGAGGAGTACTTTATTCCTTCTCTTCCACTTTAATTTTACATTTTGAGGCAAAACGCTTTAAGTGAGGGGGAGTAGAGTGTAGATGAAATTTCCCTTTTGCTTATCTTTATGTCTCGATTCTAGTATGTGTTGGTTGAATTTGTAGAAATTTCATTGAATTTCTTTGTCTTATTGAATATTTTTGGAATGTTATGCTTGTTTGGGAACACATGATTATTTAGGTTAGGATGTTCTTGATAGCGAATAACATAAATTGTGATCAAGTTGGTACTTTTGTGATGTTTCATGATTTTGTTAGTTGAAATGTGATTAGCTCAATGCATGAAACAATTTGGTGAGATTTGAGCCTTTACAAGTATATCATTTTCGCTCTCATTTTGTTGGACTGAGTGTGTCGAATTTGACATTGGTATTCTAGAACCTGGATGTTAAATACAGTCGAGATTACACTTGAACATGATGGTTAAAAATGATTTGGGCACTTTAGGATTAATCATTTCGTTTTCGCTCGCTAAATTGCCTACCCATGCATTTTCCCCCTAGTTAACCACTTTTGAGCCTTTCCCTCTTCTTTGTTCTCACCACATTTATAAACCCAAGCTTTTTATTTTATCCCTCTTTTCTACCTATTTCAGGGCAAGTGAACCGTTAATTCATTGTATGCTCCATTGAAAAAAAGAGAGAGAAAAAAAAAGTAGTTCAAAAAAAAAGATACTCTTCGAAAAAGAAAAAAAAAAGAGAAAAGAGACAGAAACATCAACATTTCGAGAGAAAAAAAAAAGAAGTTGTTCGAAAAAGAAAAAAAGAAAAAAAACATGAAAAAGAATGGAAAATGAAACAGCAACAAAGAGAAAAAAAATCAAATGCATTTCGAAAATAAATTTGTTGCTTGATAGTTGTGCTTTGATGGAGTTGAACTTATTATTTGTTAGTTCCTTGCCTTGAATTCTAGCCATGTTAATTAGCCTTTTCCCCACCTTTACCTAAGCCCCGTTACAACCAATAAAAGTCCCTTTTATTTATGCATCGTGTTCTTATTAGTAGTGGAGATTTGATTTGCATGCAGGCCTATGGAAATATCGTGTCAATTCTGGCATTAAGCGTTTCTTTACCACAAACACATTGAGTGATTTGAGTGAATCCCGGTAAGGTATTGAGTTATGAGCATTGAGATTAATTCATGAATGGATATTACAATTGCACTTGACTTGTTCCAATTCGTGATGTTCAATTGATTGATTTCTTGACTTGAATAGTTATTGTGGTTTCTACATTACTTCCTTTAATGTGAAACTTGACAAAATAACGTTTAATGAAGTTTTTGAGTTATTTGATTATATCATACTTGAGGACAAGCATGAGATAAGTGAGGGGGAATTTGATGAGTGTTTAGAATCGTCAATCTTTGCTTGTTATTTCTTCGATTTTATGGAATTATTATTGCTAAATTGATCGTGTTATGTTTATTTTCATGCAGATCCTTATTTTCCAGAATTAGTGACAAAACGGGTGCATTCTACATTTTTTTATTATTTGGTCACGGCTGGAGATATGGGCACGACTCAGTTTTACGTGGCGGTTTCTAGAAGGTCTAGTCAGTGACTGTTTCTAGAAGACTTCCTCCACACGCCTTCTGGAAGATGGACGAGCATAGTTGTATTAGGAGACTAGTTTTAAGTTTGAATTTAAATTAAAAAAACTATTATCTTTAAAATTATTTTATTTTGTTTTCTTGTTTATCCTTAGGCTTTGAGAGGTTATAAATATCCACTTGGGGTAAGCCTAAACTCATCACTCAAATTACATTCTTCTTTTCTCTCTAGTTTTTATAAAAAATTTCTCTTTTTACTTTTCAAGTTCTTTTCATTTTACTTTTATTTTCAAATTTTGTTTTTAAAATGCTAAGTATGACTTTTGTCATGCTTAGCTAAATTTTTCATAAGCCGAGAGCTGACGCGATGCCTCAATTCTAACGGGAGAATTAAAACAGGCTCGTAATATCTTCAGAATATCTCTCTCAATCTCTGCGCTTATTTTCCAAAACCAAAACAGTTTTCAAAATCAAAGATCGACTTTGGTCAAGAGGTTATTGTGATTAAATGTGTGGGAGGAAGATTCGGCTTATAGAAAGCAAATTTGACTTTTTGGGAACACACTTGGTGAGATGGCTTCGCCAAGAGGGAATTGAGATCGGAATTGACGTTTATTGAAGCAATAATCTGAGTATGTCGCCATGAACTTAAACGGTAATTGATCTACAATAATTGATGTTAATAGAATCAATTCCTGAATCCGGAATCAAAGGTTTCCTTGTGTATTCGGTATACAAGATAGATTCACGGGGATAGCCCTTGTAGACAAAGTAATCGACGTGAATCCCGAAGAGAAAATCTTATTTGATGATCTAAAGGAAATTGAGTCAAAGCGAAGCTTGAGGCTATTTTTACCGTATTTATTCACAATATTTATTCTCTTATTTTTTATTTAAATTGATTTTATTTATTTTTACCATTTTAATTTCATTTTACCAAACCCCCCATTTTACTATTTTTTTGCCTAATTAAAACCATTCAAACATTAATTTATGATTTTCTAAGTCCCTGTGGATTCGACCCTTACTTCTCTTTACTACGAATTTCCTTATTTATTAACCGAGAAGAAGGAATTTATTTTGACATCGAAAACGACAGTTGTCACACCTCTATTCCTAAGCCTATCTAAGAATATGTAAATGTTGTAGCAGTCCTGGTTTATGCATATGTTCCACCTTAGTCCTCTGATATATGTCACACTGAGTAACAAATTCTTGAACCTCAGTCTTTAACCGAAGCTAATATAAAAATAAGAATTCACCATCTGATAAGTTACCTGCACTCCTAAATGACCTCTTTATAGTGTATCATGAAGTTTTGAAGAAGCTGATTTCTCATTTGAATCCCACTACCCACAAAAAATTTTCTTTTCAATCATAGTATTCCTTTTTATAAGACTAATTCTAAATAGACTCTGAATTTATTACTAAAAGTGGAATCAACTTTTTTGCCAAATCATCTCTTAAGTAACTTTCTTCTATATCCTAGACCCACTGAGGTACCACTACCATTGATGACATTTACAAATTTATTGTTGCTACTTCATAATTTCTAGAAAGAGCATCAATTATCAAATTATGTTTCCCTTTTCTATACTTAATAGTATAATCAAGCGCTGGTAACTTTGTTAATCTTTTTTCTGTATGATTGTAGTCAATTTCTATTCTAAAAGACATTTTAATTGCTCGCGATCAATTTTAATGACAATAGATCTACCCTCCAAATAGTGTCTCCAATTTGTAATGGACAAAAAGTATAGTCAAATACTCCTCATATATTGATAAATCTGCATGTTTTGGGCCCAGAGCCTTACTAAAGTAAGTGAGGGGCCTACCTTCTTGTGATAACATAGTTCCAATTGCATATGTTTCCAAATAAAATGCCCATGAAAAATTAGGTAAGGCTAGAACAGAGACGTTACACATTGCATCATTCAACTGCTTGAATGCTTCAGTTACGTTTTTGACCATTGGAACATGTCTTTTTTTAAGCATATTTGTAAGTGGTTTGTAGATCACTCCATAATTTCGGATAAATTTCCAGTAATATTAAGTTAGACCCAATAATTCTCGTAATGACTTGATATTATTAGGAAATGGCCAATTTTGCAGTGCTTCCATATTGGAGGAGTCAGTTGCCACTCGACTATCTGAAATAATATGTCCCAAATATTCCACTTGCTTTTTTCCAAAAAAGCATTTCTTTCTTCTAGCATATAACTTGTGTTGTTGAAGTAGCTCCAATATCAAATTCTAAATGTGGATGTGTTCCTCCAAGGTTGAGCTATACACTAAAATGTCATTAAAAACTAAGACAAATTTTTGTAAGGACTAAATACCTCATTTATTAGGGCTTAAAAGGTGGTTGGTGCATTAGTAAGCCCAAAGGGCATTACTTTAAATTAATAGTGTCCTTGATGTATTCTAAAACCATTTTTTTTTTGGATAATTCAATATTTTATTACCCAAAGAGTAGAGAACTGCTACAGAAAACATTCAATGATCAGGATTACAATACTCACCCAAAAAACAAAAGGCAATAAGAACCAAACTAAATTATACCCCATTGATTACAAAGAGTAATGTTTACATTATCTAATCTATGAATAAACCTACCCCTAAGTTAAAACACAACAATTGCTTTGATCTCATTGAGCATGACATCAATCGTAGTGCCTTGGGAATGAAAAAGACTTCTGTTTCTTGCTTTCCAAATGGTATAAATTAAAACAGTAGAAGAGATTTTCATAATAGAGGTAAGAAGTGATTTACCCTTCCAGGTAGCTATTGCCTATTCGATAAGGTGATCCAAATTAGAGTGACTAAACCGAAGGCCATTGAGGGAGAATATAGAAGACCATAGAGCCTTGGCAACCGAACATTCCAAAAAAAGATGATTCCTAGTTTCCATACCGACATCACAAAGTAAGCATGTAAAGTCTTTAGCGATCCCCATTCGGTGCAATCTCTCTTTGGTGGGTAGCCTATCAAGCAGAGCCATCCACGCTATGAGACTGTGCTTGGGAATAAGAAGAGGAAACCAAATCAGGGCATGCCAAAGGATTTTTGGATTCTTCTCACTGATATCATTCTATAAATCTTTAACTTACTTGGAAACTAAAGGCATAGTAGAGTAAGCTTCAGTCCTAAGTTTCAAATTTTGCTTTAAGCTCCAGCTCATATTGGTTTTAACAGGGACATACCAGAAATCATTGGAGCAAAACATATAGCTCTTTAACCACGCAACCCACAGAGATCCTTCTCCAGCGAGGATATTTTTTATTAGACTCATCATGCAAGCTTTGTTCCAAATTTTTAGGTCATTGAGACCCAGACCACCCTCTGTTTTAGGCAAAAAAATTTGTTTCCAGCTGACTCTTGCACAAGCAGCTGGTTTATCAGCCCCTTTCCAAAAGAACCTGGAACATAATTGATCAATTTTCTTCAGGACAGAGTAAGGGAGGAAAAGTTGCATGCACCAGTAATTAGTAATACTATATAAGACAGCACAGACAAGCTCTAATCTTCCAGCATAGCTTAGTGATTTACCAGACCAAAGATGTAACCGAGATTTAATGGCATCAATAAGAGAAGAACAATCATTTTCAGTAATTTTCCTAGTAACCTGAGGAATGCCCAAATACCTTATTGGCAGCCTGCCAATTTTAAATCCAGTAATTAGACTAATGTCCTCAAGAGTTGAGATAGGAATACCAGCAGAAAACAGGTCACACTTCGAAGCATTTAATTTCAAACCAGAGAATTCATAAAAGGTATCAAGAATAGATTTAACCCCAATGATAGAATCCTTAGTGCCCTTACAAAAGATTAGTAAATCATCAGCAAATGAGATATGGGTAAGGCCAATGCATTTACATTTTGGATGATAACTAAGGCAGCTTCAAGAGATTTGAAAGAACATTCATAGATAGGAGAAATAAGTATATGGAAAGAGGATCCCCTTGCCTTACTCCCCTAGCACCTCTAAAATACCCAATCAGACTTCCATTTAAAGAAACTGAAAAGCTAGTAGTCTTGAAACAAGTTTCAATCCAAGAGATAAAAGTAGGAGGAAGACCAATTGCCTTTAAAACAGAAGAAATAAAACCCCAATTGACAGAAACAAAGGCTTTATGGAGATTAATTTTCATGGCAGTACGAGGAGATAAATGTTTTCTGTTGTATCCTCTCACTAATTCCTGGGCCAGAAGCGTGTTATCAACAATGGAACGCCCCTTAACAAAAGTTGTTTAATTGAGAGTGATGAGATTTGGAATTACCTTGGAGAGTCTATTTACCAGGATTTTGGAAATTGCTTTATAAACAACAGAACAACAAGCGATTGGTCGAAAATCTTTGACCTTGCTTGGATTAGGAATCTTAGGAATCAAAGCTATTGTAGTAGCATTGAAAGTAGGGAGTAAAAATGATTCCTGGAAAAAAATTTTAATGGCAGCAGAGGTATCTTCACCAATAATAGTCCAAGAAAGTTTAAAAAAGATAGGGGTGAAGCCATCAGGACCAAGGGATTTATCATTACCTTGAGAGAAAAATCCATCTTTAATTTCATTCATGGTAATTTCTTTGGTAAGCTCTACAACAAGATCAGTAGAGATAGTACTATAGAGCAGTTCACTTAGCAAGATTGGATCGATACCTATGACCATTGGGTCAGAAGAACCTAGCAGGTTAGAGAAGAAGTTAATAATCTCAGATGACATAGCATCGAAAGTTTCTAATATGTTCCCTTGGTCATCAATCAACAACTTAATTATGTTTCTTTTATTTTTCAGGGTAACTGTTGAGTGAAAAAATTTAGAACATTTATCCCCTTCTTTGAGCCATTGAATTTTGGCTTTTTGTTTCAAGAACATAGCTTCTGCATCTTCCAAAAAAATAAGATCTTTATGTAAAGGGATTTTTAAATCATAACAAGCTTCTCCTTTTAGAGTTTTAAGTTGTTGTTGTTCAAGTTTAACTCTTTTAGAAGCAACCCGAGAAGATAAATCACTAAAGGAAAAATTATTTAGAGCTTTGAGATGAAATTTGAGACGCTTAAGCTTGGAGAATAGAATCTGTATTAGACTTCCAGTGACAAGAGAAAGCCATAATTGTTCAACCAGTTCAAGGAAATTAGGGTGAAGAGTCCAAAAGTTGAAAAACTTAAAGGGTTTAGGTATATTAGCTTGCATCTCTTTGTGGGTCCAAAGAAGAACAAGACAGTGATCAGAGATGCCAGGAGCCAGAAACTACACATGGGAAGAGAGGAATGAACTGACCCAAGTTTGATTAACAAGGAACTGCATCTCTTTGTGGGTCCAAAGAAGAACAAGACAGTGATCAGAGATGCCAGGAGCCAGAAACTACACATGGGAAGAGAGGAATGAACTGACCCAAGTTTGATTAACAAGGAACCTATCAAGTTTCCTTGCAAGGAAAGCATTCTTCTATTTATTACTCCATCTAAAAGATGGGCCAATATATGGATGGTCAAAAAGTTCAAGATGAGAAAGAGTTTCCTGGAAATCACTCATATCAGAAGAAGAAGAATGATCCAGCAGATCAAAGTCTGAAGATTCATTTGAGTTCAGTATGATGTTAAAATCACCACCTATGACCCAATAAAGATGACCAATGTGCTTATCTAAATCCCTTAATTGCTGCCAAAGAAGCCTTCTTTCTCTACCATCATTATTACCATAGACAACCATAATAACAAAATGAAAACCAGAATGAAACCCCTTAATGGATAAACACTGTTTAGAAGCATGACAAAAGTTGAGTTGAATTCCTTTTCTACTAAGGATCCAGATTCGGCCATTTGGAGCAAAATCATAATTGGTAAATACATCCCAATTAGAGAATTTGTTGTTGAGGATAGTCATAGATTTGGCATTTTTTACTCTAGTTTCAAGCAGACAGAGAATATCAACTTTGTTAAAATTAGCTCTTCTGATGACAGAAGATTATTTTTTAGGACAATTCAGTCCTCTGATGTTCCAGAAGGCACAAATCATTGAGAGGAGGGATCAAGGGCACTCCCAATACCTCTTACCTCTGAATTTTTTGCTTTAACTAAAGAATCTTTCTTTTTCATCTTTAATTCATTAACAATTCTAGCAACTCCTAAAGAAGCTGGCCTAGTTTTCCTTTGATGGCTTTCATGAACTTTTGAAGAATCATCATCAACACTTAGGACCTTAAATCTATTATTTGATGTAGATAGGGATAGTTTAGGTTTATTTTTGAATGGTCTACCCCTCCCTTTTTTAGGCTGAGTTGAAGGTAAACTCACAGAAGATGCAGCAGTGGGTTTTGATTGTGACTTATTACTTTCACTGATAGAAGCATTACTAACACCAACATATACATCAACATTAATAGAATTGACTGTTGAAACCTCTACATTTGAAACAATAGGCTCAGTTTCTAATGCAGTAGAAGCTTTAACAGAATCTTCTTCTAAGATAGGAATAGCAGGCTCATGCTCTTGCAGCAATTCTATACTTCCTACAGCAGGTTCAACAATTTGGGAAAGATTAAGTGTTTCTTTCTTTTTCCAAACTTGTTGTTTAATATGAGCTTTAATTTTCTGAACATTACAATTCTTATCACTATGGCCAAAACACAGTAATTTTTACAGCTAGAGGGAAGCCAGGGAATTTCAATAACTACAGAAGAAGTTTTTCCATCTTTAAGACCCACTTCCACGTATTGGGGAATAACTTCTTTAACCCCAATCTAAACACAGACTTTCATGAATTCCAGATGAGTTTTGGCAGCATTTACAGAATCCATAGTAAGGGAAGTGCCTATGGCACTAGCAATATAACTTAGACCATATCTAGAGAAGAGTTCTAAAGGCACATTGAAAAGGTGAATCAGATAGGGATGCGGGATAAATCAAATTGCAATCTATTTAAATTAGGCTCCCAACGTCTGAGGATTAAGGGCTTATTCAGAATATGCCAGGGGCTATTTTCAAGAATCCAATCCCTAATAGATTCTGACTTAAAGGAAAAAAAGTTAAAGATTGTTCCCAGCAAAGCTTACCTGGACTTGACTGCCATCGAGAGTCTTCCTCTAGAGATTATTAACGATTTATTGTATTGCAGTAAAGTTAGGGGCAGCGTTGATGAATTGACCAACGAGTGAAAGCTTCCACTCTTACATCCTAGCTTCAAGAACTTCAGGAGGCGGATGAACAGAGGTAACCTCTTTCAACTCATCTAATAAGTCCTCCACAATAGGTATAGGAAATTTTTCTTTAACTGAATTGTTGTTTAGTTGCCTATAGTTAACACAAAACCTCCTGCTACCATCCCTTTTCCTTACTAAAAGACATGGAGAAGCAAAAGTGATCTTATTGTGTTGAATGATAGATGTTGCCATGATCTCACTTAGTTATTTTTTTCACTTCTGTTTTATGGTGGTAGGGGAACCTATAAGGTCTTATATTTACTAGCTGAGCAATAGGTTGGAGTGTAATGGTATGATCACGAGTCCTAGTAGATGGTAGTCATGTTAGTTCCTCAAAAACCCATGAATATTTCTCCAATTTTTCTTGTAACTCTGCTGGTATTGTATTGTCATACTCTTCCTATACATTCAAAAATAAATAAATTTCCCCCTTGAGATCTACTTTTTTTCTTCTAATTTTTGTAGTTTGTTCCCATAAATCTATCAAATATAATTACTTATGATAGGTATGGCTCATAAATAAGGGAGTTACGATTATGTGGGTTGGGGGTACGGGGGCTGTGCCCCGCGGTACGGTACAAGGTTAATTGTGTAATTATGTACCAGGTTTTTTATTATAAATAGATATGTAACCTAAACCTATGAGATATTGAATAAAACTTCTAGCGCCGCCTAGGCACCGAGGATGTAAGTACATTGTCGAACCTCGTTAAAACTCTTGTGTTCTTTCATTTTCTTTTTCGATTCTTCAACAATTGGTATTAGATGTCAGGAGCAAAATTCAAAGTTGCGAAATTCGATGTTCAGGGTAACTTCGGATTATGGAAAACGAGGGTGAAGGATTTGTTGGCGCAGCAGGGGATCCTGAAGGCTTTGCAACTAACAAAGCCAACGTCGATGTAGGAGGACGATTGGGAAGAATTACAACAGCGAGGGGCAGGAACCATACGATTATGCTTGGCGGATGAGGTTATGTATCACGTCATGCATCTGTCGTCTCCATACAAAATTTGGAGAAAGTTAGAAAGTCAGTTTATGTTCAAATCCTTAATGACAAAATTGTATCTGAAGCAGCGGCTGTATAGGCTAAAGATGCAGGACGATCATGATTTGGCGCAACACGTGAATGTCTTCAATCAAATCATTTCTGATTTGGCTCGGCTTGATGTGAAAATTGAGGATGAAGACAGAGCGATGATTCTATTGTGTTCGTTGCCTCCCTCTTACGAACACATGGTGACTACTCTTACATATGGGAAAAAGACTATCAACATTGAGGAGATTACTGCAGCCTTGTTGGCTCACAACCAGCGGAAGCAGAACGTAGGGGAAAACTCTCAAGCCAATAGCTTATATGTCAAGGGTAATCGAGACCGTGGACGGAAGCTAGAGAAGGCAGGGTCTGGCAAGCGGAATTCCAGATCCAAATCTAATGATAAGAAGACAATTCACTATTACAAGTGCAAGGAGGCAGGACATATGAAGCGAGAATGTCCGAAGTTGAAAAAACAGACTGATGAAAAGCGTGATGTTTCATTCAAGTCTGTGAACGTGGTCGAGGATGACAATTCTGATTGCAGTGAGGTGATGCTTTCTATTTCAACGACTCAATTGACGGATGCGTGGATTCTTGATTCTGGATGTTCTTATCACATCACGCCAAATAGGGAATGGTTTTCGACATACAGGTCGGTTAATTCTGGTTCTGTTTATTTGGGTGATGATCGATGTTGCAATATTGTTGGTATTGGTGATGTAAGAATTAAGATGTATGATGGCTCTGTTCAGACGTTGAGTGGTGTTCGGCATATCCCAGATTTGAAGAAGAATTTGATTTCTTTGGGCACTTTGCACAAGAATGGTTTTATCCCTAAGGCTGATGAGGATAGGGAGACCATTCAGATTGTTAAAGGAGCTTTGACAGTGATGAAAGGAAAGATGATTGCATGGAATATTTACATATTGTCAGGGAGTACCGTTGTAGGTGGAGTTCATTCTGTTGAGTCCTGTGATGATACAACCAAACTATGGCATATGCGTCTTGCTCATCTTAGTGAACGTGGTATGGTTGAATTACATAAAATAAATCTGTTGCATGGTGTTAAAAGTTGTAAGCTCGACTTTTGCAAGTATTGCGTTCTTGGTAAACAGACTAAAGTTCGTTTCAAGACTGCGAAGCACACAACTGAAGGGATTCTTGATTATGTGCATTCGGATGTATGGATGTCTTCCACGACATCGTCTATGTGTGGATCTAGGTATTATGTTACCTTTATTGACGATTTTTCACGGAAAGTTTGGGTGTATTTTTTGAAACATAAGTCTGATGTTTTTGAGAAGTTAAACCTGTGAAAAGCTGAGGTAGAAAACCAAACATGATGAAAAATCAAGTGTTTGAGGTCTGACAATGGTACGGAGTACACAGATTCACAGTTTCTACAGTTCTGTAAGGAGCATGGGATTAAGAGGCATTTTACAGTTCATAAGACACCATAATAGAATGGTGTTACGGAACGGATGAACAGGTTGTTGAATGAAAGAGCAAGATGTTTGCGGTTGAATGTGGGGCTTCCCAAACACTTATGGGTTGAGGCTGTTAACATGGAGTGTTATCTTATCAACAGATCGCCAAGGGCATCATTGGCTGGGAAAGTTGCAGAAAAGGTATGGACTGGTCATGATGTTAGTTTTGATAACTTACGGATTTTTGGTTGTCCTACTTATGTGCATGTACCTGCTGATGAGAGATCCAAACTTGATGCAAAATCAAAGGAGTGCATTTTTTTGGGTTACAAGAAAGGTGTCAAAGGATTCAAGTTCTGGGATCCAGTTGCGAAGAAAATTGTGATCAGTAGAGATGTTGTTTTTGATGAACAATCTATGTTGCAGCAGAAGAAAGACACGACAGTGGTGGATTTAGAGCAGTTTCTAGTTGAGAAACCAGAAACTTCTCAACCGACTTCTGGTGGTTCCACTTCGGATGATTTGCAAGATTATATTCTCGCCAGAGACAGGGTGAGACGGATTAATATAAAGCCCCTGAGTAGATTGGGTTTTGAAGACTTGGTCTCTTTTGCACTTACTGTTAGCAGAGATGATTCGGTTACTTTTCATGATGTCGTTACTAGTCAGGAAAACGACAAGTGGATGGCTGCCATGGTTGAGGAGATAGAGTCTTTGAACCACAATCGTACATGGGAGTTAGTTCCCCTTCCTGAGGGTAAGAAGCCGATTGGTTGCAAATAGGTGTATAAAAAGAAACCAGCAGTAACCAAAAAAGAGGGGGAAAAGTTCAAGGCTCGTTTGGTAGCAAAGGGTTTTCACAGCAGAAATGAGTTGGTTATGATGAAATCTTTTCTCCTGTGGTTAGGCACACTTCAATCTGAGCAGTACTTGCATTAGTGGCTAGTCAGGATTTGCATTTAGAGCATATAGATGTTAAAACTGCTTTTTTTCATGGTGATTTAGAGGAACATATCTACATGCGGCAACCTGAAGGTTTCACTCAACCTGGAAAAGAGCATTTAGTTTGCAGATTGAAGAAATCTTTGTACGGGTTGAAACAGTCTCCGAGACAATGGTATAAACGGTTTGACTGCTATATGATCAAGATTGGTTACAACCGTTGTGAGTATGATTGTTGTGTCTATGTTAAGAGCCTTGATGATGGTTGTTTTATTTTTCTGTTATTGTATGTTGATGATATTTTGATTGCTGCGAAGAACATGGATGATATTATTGGTTTGAAAACCTTATCGAGTCAGGAATTTGATATGAAAGATTTAGGTGTTGCAAATAAAATTCTTGGAATGGAAATTTGCAGGGATAGAGACTCAAGGAAACTGTGGCTATCTCAACGGGGTTATGTTGAGAAAATGCTAGAAAGGTTTGCAATGAGCAGCGCAAAACCAGTTAGCACTCCATTGGCGAATCACTTTAAGCTCTCATCAGAACAGTGCATCGAGTCAGGAATTTGTATGAAAGATTAGGTGTTGCAAATAAAATTCTTGGAATGGAAATTTGCAGGGATAGAGACTCAAGGAACTGTGCTATCTCAACGGGGTTATGTTGAGAAATGCTAGAAAGGTTTGCAATGAGCAGCGCAAAACCAGTTAGCACTCCATTGGCGAATCACTTTAAGCTCTCATCAGAACAGTGCCCGAAGACAGATAAGGAAGCTGAAGATATGGCAAAGGGTTCGTATTCTAATGTTGTTGGCTGCTTGATGTATGCAATGGTATGTACTCGCCCTAATTTAGCTCATGTTGTTAGTCAAGTTTGTAAGTACATGTCTAAACCTGGTAAGCAACATTGGGAAGCAGTCAAGTGGATTTTTCGGTACTTAAAGGGTATTGTGGGAAATGGAATTGTTTTTGGTAGTCAACAGGATAATCCTTTGGTTGTAGGATATGTGGATTCAGACTATGCAGGTGACTTGGATAATAGAAGATCTACGACAGGGTATGTGTTTACTCTTGGTGGAGGGCCTATTTGTTGTAAGTCTACTGTTCAATTTGTTGTGGCACTATCTACAACTGAAGTTGAATACATGGCAGCGGCTGAGCTGCAAAGACAGCTTTATGGCTTACTAGTTTAGTGAAGGAGTTGGGTGTTCAACAAGGTGTAGTTCAGTTGCTTTGTGATAATCAAAGTGCTACTCACTTGGCTAAGAATCAGGTGTATCGTGCTAGAACTAAACATATTGATGTAAGGTTCCACAAGATCATAGAGTTGGTTGCATCTGGAGAGGTATTGTTTCAGAAGGTACATACTGATGAGAATGCCGCTGATATGTTCACCAAGCCAGTTACGACAGACAAGTTCAAGCATTGCTTGGACTTGTTGAATGTTTCGATTTGTTAAAGAAGTAAGGTAACCCAACCCACATTGAAGTTTCCAAGGGGTAGGATATTCTCCAAGGTGGAGATTTGATAGGTATGGCTCATAAATATACCAGTAAAGAGGACAGGGGATAGAGCGGACGTAAACATATGAGACATTGAATAAAACTTCTAGTGCCGCCTAGGCACCGAGGACGTAAACACATTGCCGAACCTCGTTAAAATTCTTGTGTTCTTTCGTTTTCTTTTTCGATTCTTCAACAACTTAAATTTCCCCTTGTAACATAATACCTCTGTTATGTTTTTGAAATGTCAGCTTCATTGCATTAAAATCCATCCATAATGGGTTGTATTTCTTCAATCAACCAACTCCTAATACTATGTCAGTGCCTCCCATTTTTAAAACTCTGAAATCATGTTGAAATGCATGCCCTTGCATTTTCCATTCCAAGTTCTTACTTTTGGATGTACTTTGTAATTATTGCACATTCGCTACAGTTATCATCAGTGGCCGAGTGTGTATCAATTCTACTGCTTCCTTAGCCCAACTTGGGTTAATGAAACTATGTGTACTCCCACTGTCAACTAGAATATTCAAATGCCTTCCTTAGCCTATGAGTGTTATTGTCAGTATTTCCATTAAGAGCATTAATCGAAATTTCTAAGTTCTCGACATCTTTATCCCTATCCTCTAAAATATATGGTTGTTGGTTGTAATTCAAAGCATATTGTTCGCCTTGGAATGCATCCGCTTCCTCTATTTATTTCATCAAATTAGAATGCTTTTGCTTGCATTAGTGGGAAGGTCCGAACTTGTCTCCACACCTAAAACATAGGTTGTTTGATCTTCTATAATCCATCAGTTTTTGTATATCAGTGTTTGATGATATTGGAGTTCTTTGAACTGTTAGAACTGGTAGAGTAAATGGTTTTTGTTACATAGGATAGTAGGTTGTAGAATTTCCTCTAAATATTGTTCTTGTAATAAAACAGAAAATAAAATAATTTTCTCTTAGATGGGGATTTTACTGTAACATAATTGGTCTTAACTCCTCAAATTGTATTTGATACTCTACAACTGCAGACTTATGTGACAGTTTGTTAAATTTATGGCATAAATCTGAAATAAATTCTTGTCATATTATCATGTTCTTTTACATTATATAGCCATCAAACCATAATTCTACTTGACCTATTAAGTACATAGCAACAATGTCGAGTCTTTGATGTTCAGGGGTAGAAATTATAGGAAAAATATTTGTTACATTTTTTTATCTATCCCCTAGAGTTAGTTCTATCAAACATTGGCAGTTTGATCCTAGATTCGGGTACATGTATATTCTGATTTTCATATTCCATTGAGGCTTATCCTTCTTTAGTGTTCCAATTATTCTTTAAGTTGTACTTAGGCATATTACAGGGTGTGGTGGGTGGGTACAAAGAAATTTCTTGTAGATCAAAACTACCTACTATTTGGGGTTTTAATGCTAAAATATATGGTATTTTAAGGTCAAAATAATACATGTTTTTGTCGTTGATGATGGTTATATGTGTATGTTTCTTGCTATATGCTTTACTTTTATATTTCTGTTGTCTGTTGACTGCTGACAGGTGTGTCTTTAATGTCATCAGCTGCCTTGGTCACCAAATCTAAAGATTCGTTGCACATGGCCATGTGCTACCTCAGTTCTTGATTCCAAGACCGACACCCTTCTTTTCAAGGAGTTCTTTTCTTTTGCCTACCAAAAAGGTAATCCTTATCAATTTTAAGAAGTTTGTTCTTAAGTAGCAGTAGTGGATGATTCGTTTTCATCACTGTTCTTTTGCTTCATTTTCTTGGATTTCCACAAATTGATGGATCACTGTTCTGGCTCTATATACCAATTGTAGTGTTTTGAAGGAAGTAAGAGATTCCAGAGAGAGAGAGAGAGAGAGATAAAGGTAAAAGAATTCTTCGTTTTCAACTACACTATTCAATTGACTAATACAGGTAACCCGGATACTGGGCCATTTCAACTATGTCACTCGCCACCCTCACATAATGGATAATGGGTCGTTTCTTAACTGCAATACTTTTACTGATCCAAATTAACTATGTGATCCGACGTCGTTTGTTTCCTCCGAATTATGAAACCATCAAGTAAGCCTTCGTTCTTCTCATTTTCAATTAGGTTTTTATTCCCCATATTATCAGTTCGTCCTCTTCTCCCAAACCCTAAATCAACTTTCAATGTCATAACAGAAAACTATAAGAATCAGCGCTGCTTGAGTTTGGAGAGAAGAACATGAGACGGAAATTATACATGGGCACCTTACGGGCTTTTATCGGACATGGTTAGAATTCAACACAAATTAAAATCGGGTTAATTACAACGTTGGCTACCAAACCTTTCACAGTTCACGAAATTTATTCTAAGCTTTCTAATTCTTGCAACTAGGTCACCAAACAAAAATTAAAGATTTGAATAATTTTTCCACAAATTCTAGGGTTTCGAATTGAGAATTTTTGGGGTGTTACAGTTGTCCAACATATTACTTCTGTTAGAATAAAAACTTTTAGCTCTCCAGCACGACTACCTACTGCAAAATGGGAGGAGTTCCCCAGAAAAACAAACTGCCAACATCCCTTCAAGTTCTCCATTTGGCCTGAATCTACTGTAAACAAACTGACGACCTCTACGATTTCCATGGACTCCACCATACACACTTCTGAACTCATGCGTACCAAGGCGGGAAGTAACGTTCGATGGTGAATCAACGCTTCGCTTAATCGCTTTGGCATAGGACAAACAAGCAGATGCAAAAGTCAGTGGTGGAAGAGTTGTTGTAGGAGCAGGGCACTAACGATAATGGTGCTTTAGATACTGAACAAACAATATTGTCAAGACTTAAATGTTCTAACTTGCTGGGTTGGGGATTCAGTTCTAAAATGTAGCATATGATGTTAAATTATGCTTGAACAGTGGCTCAACATTTTTTCCATAAACCATATATTTTGTGTTTTGTTGCAAGTGATGTTAATTTTTCATAAAATATATGAATTACCACGTCATTGGATATTAGAGGGATCATCACAAGGTGAATTACGTCCAATAAATAATGATTTATGTCTAAGGTCAATTTTAAAGAAGCTTTAATTTCCCTTTCAATAAAACCAGGTTGTAAAACTAGGGTTGTTCATTCGGTTAATTCGGTGGTCGAACCGACCGAACTACTATTAATCGAATTAATCAACCTTTTTTTTTTCTTTAACCGTTAATCGAACCGAACTTTTTTTCGAAAATATTAACCGAACCGAATAAATTTCGGTTAATTCGATTACTTTTCGAATTAACCGAAAATTTTTATAATTTTCTAATTTATATAAAAATTAAATATTTTATAATTCAAAAAAAACAGTTTATAATTAATTTAAATAATAATATTAAAAATAAAAATTTAATATAATTTTTTTAATTAATTAATATTGATTTAGGTTTAAAAGTTATTGGATCTTAAATTATTAATTGGGTTTTAAATGGTCTGGGCTGAGCTAATATGTTATATATAATATATTTAATATTTTTTAATTCAAAAAAACAGTTTACAATTAATTTAAATAATATATAATTATAAAATAAAAAATTTATATAAATTTTTTAATTAATTAATATTGATTTAGGTTTAAAAGTTATTGGATCTTAAATTATTAATTGGGTTTTAAATGATTTGGGCTGAGCCCATATGTTATATATAATATATTTAATATTTAAAATTTTATTCGGTTAATTAATCGATTTTGAACCGAATTAACAGTTAACCGAATATCCAAAAAAATCTTAATCGTTCCCCGATTGAACTAATTCGGTGGCCGACCGAATTAACCAAATTAGTTCGGTTCGGTCGGTTAATTCGGTTAAAACCAAAATTTGAACATCCCTATGTAAAACTCAGGCCTGGAAATGATAAGAACAACTTTTAACATATATTATTCTAATTACTTGGGCAAGAGAGTAAGAGACACCACGACCTTGCAGTAGAAGAAAATATCCTCTAACAAAAAGTTGTATGCATCCAGTCTTATGTATTAGGTAAGGATAGTTACATCAATCAGCTCAATTACCATCTATGCAAGTTTAGACTGCTATCTACCTTGTTCAGTTCCCGATGTGGTTTGTTTAAGTGTGGTTTTTGTTTTTGTAAGGAAGATGGTTTGAATACATAGGGATAGTGGGGTGTTTGAAAAAACTATAACTTAGTTTTGGGGGTAAAATTAGATATAAATCATTGTTTAAGGATTTATTTGATGTTTTAGTAGTAGTTTAAGGGTAAAACTAAATATTAACTTTTTTATTAATGTTTTCACGTCATCAATTTGACAGAAATGGAGTGACCATTTTGTTACAAATCAATAACGTTAGTGGCCAATTTCTTACTTTTAAAATTAAAGGGAAAAACAAAAACTTACTCAAACCTTAGTGACTATTTGCATAGTTTACCATGTTATTAACTATGATAGGTTCTGATAACAAATGTGTTGCAGTTAAGGGTAAATTATATCATTCATCTTTTAACTTTACTCTTTCTTTTATTTCATTCATTCTACTTTTAATTTTTTAATTTACTCACTGAACTTTATATATTGATTTTTTGTCATTTTCCCAAACTCCGTGATGATATAGTTTTTTAAAATTTTTAACTAATTAATACTTTATTAATATTATTAATATTTTTTTATTATCTTCCATTTCACTCCCTCATTAATTTATTCACTTCTATCCCTACCATAACTAACAAAGACCTTTCATTTTGTTGTTTATAACCGTCATCCCAACCTTCGCGAACATCCCCTTATCAATTTCTCTGATCTCTTTCATTTTCGACCTCCTTCTGTCCATCATAAGGGTGACATTACAATATCTGCTAAGGAGGTGTCACAACCATAGTGTCACGGGCCATGATATTTGGGTCCGGGACATTGGCACGAGTGTCTGCTAAACAGGTTCTATGTAGAGTGTGGGCTTGCCAAGGCCAGCAGACTTAGCCAATCACTTGGAGAATGTTGTGGAGCTCATTCACATTGGTTGTGCATAAAAGAAAAGTGACATCATATCCGAAGATGATCACAAGAGCTCAATAATTATGGAAAGAGACAACAAATCAATAGAGATTGTAGAGGATTCTTACCATATCCAGTGTGAATGCTTATCAGAGGAAACAATCCTACTAATTGATGTAATTAGGTATGATGGGTTGAGTTTCCTTAGTTAAGAGAAGATCTTGTAGATACAATCCCTTAATTTGGGGGATTTAAGAGATTGTATTCGATCTGGGTCGTTGATGTAAATCGATCCTAGCCATTGATTGAGAGGGAGCTCAACTATAAATAGAGAGCCTCTCATCCTTATTTGTATTCATCCATCCATCCATTCATTCATTCCTCTATTCTCTTGGGAGAGAGTAATAAAACTCTGAGGAATTACTCTAGTTCTTATATTCTTTGTTATTTATTCTCTTGGTGTTTGTTGCATCTCTTGGTGGCTAGGAGTAGTCACGCTTGTGTTTGCACTTCCACACCATAGTCCAACCTTGGTGGCTAGGAGTAGCTTGGTATTAAAGCTTCCACATCTTAGAAGCCTTGAGGGCTTGGTTCCAATCTTAGTGAGTTTGCATGCTCACTAGGCTTGGTTAAGGCTTACTTAATCGTAGAAAAGATCCAAAAGTGTCGAGAAGCGTCTAAGGCCACACGTCTTGTTAGACCTTAACTCTAATATTACAACAGTTTGGGCTTGAAGGTTCTGAGGGCATGACAAGTGGTATCACATCAAGTAGTTTTGGGAAGACAACGATTGTTTCATACGTGTTTGGTGGAGGTCCTAAACCAGGTAAGTTAAGTTTACTTACTGTTCAGTCAATTTGCTTTTGTAATCAAGTTGGCAAGGATTTGTGTTCGAGCTAGTCAAGGGTGATTGAACTAGTTCGTGACAAAGAGTGAGAGATGGGGCACAAGAGAAAAGGAGTTTCTGCATGCAAAAGAAAATATAGACATGGTGGGAAATGAGAAGAGAGTCTAATGGGATTGAAATCATCATCTGTATCGAAGCATAAGGATACCATGATGAGTTCTCAAGAAATCCTTGAGGCGGCAAAAGCACACCAACAGGAGCTTGATCTCAAGGTAGAGAGGCTCAAAGGTGGAGTTCAAGGCATGTTCGATCAAGGCAGTAGGTTAATCATGAAGACGAGGAGAATCTTGATGGGGAACAAGAAGAGTGGCTGACAATAGATGAGAGATGCACTTATTTGATGGAAGATTTAGCTTTCCACGCGGAGATGCTCATCAAGTTGGAAGAGATCTCAACTTCATGGGAAAGAAGAGTCATAAGACTTGAAAAAGCCGAGGAAGAGGCTAAAGAGACCCATGGTTTTATGGAGTTTCGCCTTGATAAATTGGAGTCCATGGAGGACAGGTTCAAGGACATGACACACCGATTTCTCAACAAGTTAATGAAGGTTCGAATGAGTAATGCTCATGAAGCTGAGGTGATGCATTTGAGAAACGAGGTGGATGAGCTCAAGAAGGAGTTGCTCATATGCAAGGGAGCAATGAGTGAATGGGGTGTGCTCAAGACCTTCTTAGAATGACTTAGACTAGGGGCGAAGCTCGTGGTGGAGCAAAGTGATGCCCAAAGACTTTCGAAGGTCATAGTTGTAGAGCTTGCGGGGGGTAAGCCAACCAACATAGAGTCATCCAGGCCCACGCTGAGGGAATACATCAATGATGGGGGAGGCCAAGAAAAGGTATAGTTGGGAGATGGTAAAGGAAGCTCTTCGAATGGCCAAGGTGATCCATTGACTATTCGTAGCCAAGGAAAACCATCGGGAAAGAATGACAAGTGTAAGTCTAGTGTGAAGAAGAAGACGAGCAAGGAAAAGTTGAAGTGCTACTTCTATGATGGTCCTCATTTTATTAGAGGATGTCTCGATAAAAGTTATCTTATTGTCATCGTCAGGGTAATGAATAAGCCAGAAAGAACAGTAGCAGACTTGGCACGATTGCGAGTGTCAATGTCCTCGAGAAATGAAATGGTGCAACTGCAACTGAGAAAGCAGTCAAGCCAAGAAAGGGACTTGGATTGATTGATAGTTTCAACACGGCCAAGCCAAGAGAAAGACGAGGTGTGACTACGGATGTTAAGGTAGTCAAACCCGAAAAAGAGACCCGACATGATTGCATATGTCAATGTCGTCAGGCTAGAAAGTGGAAGACTACAAGTTCCAAAGTAGTTAATCCATGATCGAGATGTGACGAGACTGAATGTTTCAAAGTAGTCAAGCACGAAAAGAGACCCGGTGTGATAGCAAAAGATAAAGTTGTTAAGTTGAGGGTGGAGAGTGAGAAAGTTCGCTCATAGTATGCCAGGATAGAGGCATGGCCAAGTTGAGGCATCTCAGGCATAAAGGAACACTTAAGGAGTATGTGAGTTGATTCAGAAAGCTTATGCTCAGAGTCTTGAGTTTGAATGAAGAAGATGGATTCTTTACCTTCATGTTTGGATTGAAGTCATGGGTGTGGAAAGTGTTGAAGCGAAGGGAAGTCAATGAGTTGTCTAAAGCCTTGACAATCGCCGAGTCCATCAGATAATTTGGAGTCAAGAAGAGCAAGACTTCTAAGGAAAATTTGAAAGACGAGGGTAGTGGCAAGGGAATTTGTTATGAAGTGAAGTCAAGGGATGAAGAATATAGTTGCTCAAGTGGCAATGGAAGTCCACTCAATGATGAACCAGATGGTGAGTCTGGGGAAGATATGTGTAAACTTGGCACAAGTACAAGTGTTAAAGATGCTAAGCCGAGGGTAAGAGCTAAGTAAACAAATGGTCATCAAATCAAGATGCCACAAGCGTTGCAGGATTACCCGAGCGGAGTTGTGTCATCTAAGGTAATGGATGAGGACAAGATCGAGTTGTCCAGAGAAGATGAAAAACCCAGGATCAAAGAGGTGTTGAGACTTGGCTCAATAAGGTTTGTTTCTTGTCAAGGTGAGTGAGACCCAAGTGCAAAAAGGGTTATCCATATCCGAGGATTTTGCCGAGCATGTTCGTGTAGAGAACATGGCTTCAAAGACCATCATAAGAGAATGGTCCAAAGAGGTTCTTGTCAAGGATGTTCAAGTGAAGAATAGCCCTTCAGAGACTATTAGACAAAAGTTGAAGGGGGCCAAGACGTTAAGGGACAAGTTCAACCATGGAGAAACTACCCATTTGCAAGGTGGAAAGTAAGCTCCAGTTTTTGAGTTAGAAGGGAGGAGGCGAGAAGGAGCATCAGACTTTGTTGTGAGAAAGTGACAATGCATGATAACACAAAAATTCCAATGATGAGGATTTGATGCGAGAAGTGTCCGACTACATAGAGTAAGAAGGGTGGCACATTGTTTTTAGTAAATTCCACGAAATCAGAGGGGGAGGTACATCTCAACATGATTCTAATGTTCTTTTGAGTTTGATTTGTTGTCTTTAGTTAGCGTAGGTCGAGTAAGTCCTAACCATTAGCGCAGAGGAAACAAAGTTTGGGAGGGATCCAAGACTTTGCTGTAGGGCCATAAGGGTCCAAGACGAGATAAATCAAGACTTGTAGGAAAGGGTTCCTATGACAAAGATGTACTTGTGGGCGTGTTAACCCATCTCATCACTTGACGACAAGAATCGAAGAAAGCACAACCTTTATGGGGATGTCGAGTCCTTATGGGGGGATGTGAGCAAGTGGAGACATCGAGAGCAAACCAAGTTAATGTGAAGTATGGCGCGAGGGATCGTGAAGTTACATGCGACAGAATCCAAGGCAAGCAGTTCGTATAGGAGGACTGCAATAAGCCAAGGCTTTCAGAAGTGTCCAATGGGATGTTGCCCACTATCATCAAGTAGAGCGACAAAAGCGTCGCTAGGTTCGGTGGGGGATAATGTCACAGGCCATTATATTTAGGTTCGATATATTGGCACAAGTGCCTACTAAAGAGGTTCTATGCAGAGTGTGGGCTTGCTAAGGCCACCAGACTTGGTCCATCACTTGGAGAGCGCTGTGGAACCCGTTCACATTAGCCTTGTAGAAAAGGAAAGTGGCATCATATCCGAAGATGATCATAGTAGCTCGGTAATTATGGTAAGAGACAACAAATCAATAAATATTATAAAGGATTCTTACCATATCCAATGTGAACGTTTATCAAATGAAAGAATCCTACTAATTGATGTAATTAGGTAGGATGGGATTAAGTTTTGTTGAAAACATTTTGATATTTCGATATAACAAATTAAGTTAATTGAATTTTAAGATTTTTCAAATGATTTTCTAAGTATATTCGATATAATTATTCAAATATCAAAACATTACTCCAAATATTTCAAAAATCATTTTTAATCCTTACTTAAGTGTAAAATTAAGTTTTAATCTTAAAATAATTTCAAAATAATCTTTCAAAGTATTTCGAACCATTTCAAAGCCAAAAATTCCAGATTGCTCAGAGGGAACCGATTCCCCCCCAAGGGGGTACCGATTCCCCCCTGAATGGTTTGGCTCCGAGATTTCCAGAATGCTCGGAGGGAACCGATTCCCCCTGTTCAACGGTCGAAATATTTGAATTTTACACTTAGGGAACCGATTCCCTATGAGGGGGAACCGATTCCCCCCACGCTCCAAGCTGTTTTATTAATTGTTTTCACACTAAAACGGCTATATGATCTTCACTAATCATCCCCAACATTCAGAAGTGATTCAAGGTGTATTTAAACAAGTTCTGAAGCCCTTGATCAACAAGAAATCATAGAGAAACAAGAGAGAAAGCATCAAACACCAAGTTTGTGCAAATCAAGCCAATTTTCCTTTCAATATTCATTTTGCTTTCAAGAACACCATTTGTGCTCATTTGTAATTATCTTTGAGTGTTCTTTTCTTGTTCTAGAATTATGCAAACATCTTACCTTGTGAGGTTTTCCTTGTAAGTTTGCAAATTTGTAATCTTCTCTTTGGGAAAGAGTGTTCTCAAGAATTAGGGTATATTCTTGAGGGTGTTGTAAGGTTATCTCTTTGGCCTCAAAAGAAAGAACAAATTAGTGAATTCGTTGGAAAATCCTTAGTGTGGATAGCTAAGGTAGTGGACGTAGACTTTGATTGAGAAAGTCGAACCACTCTAAATCGCTGTGCAATTACTTTCAATTTTCTGCAAAAGCTTCCACCAAATTTTTAATTGCCAATTCACCCCCCTCTTGGCCAAATACGTCAATCAATTAACTCAACAATTGGCATCAGAGCCTAACTCATTTGAAGGTTTAATCGCCTCTTGAGTCGATTCGGGAAGAGTTATATCGATAATCAAAGTCATCAATGGCCTCCGCTTCAAACTTCGACTCCGGTCTCGACTCAATGCCCGTCAACAAGCCTCCTTTCTTCAATGGAGCTAACTATGCCTATTGGAAGAATAGAATGATGTACTTCATTCAAGCAAGTGACATGGGAGCATGGAATGCTGTAGAAGAAGGATACATCAAACCTCTCACTCATCCAAGGTTGTGGAGTGAAGGAGAGACAAGAATGTTCCAGCTCAACTCCAAAGCCATCCATATCATTTTTTATGCTCTTGGACCAGATGAATACGAAAGAGTTTCATCGTGTACAACCGCCAAAGAAATATTGGACAAACTTCAAGTCACTCATGAAGGTACCGATGACGTAAAGAAATCTAAAATTAGTATTCTAGCGCATAGCTATGAAAATTTCAGGATGAAACCAAATGAAGATATCAAAGCTATGACGGATAGATTTTCAACGATTGTCAATGGTCTCAAATCATATGGAGAGATCATTTCAAATGAAAAGCTGGTGAGGAAGTTAGTCTACTCCCTCCCAAAATCGTGGCAATCAAATAATACGGCAATCATCGAGTCTAAGGACTTAACGTCCTTAACTCTTGAAGAGCTAATTGGGTCACTCCTCACTCATGAAATGATGCTCGAAGATGAGGTGGACCTCGACAAAATTGACGAGACACCAAAGGAGAAGGGGAAGAAGAAAAACATTGGAGTTGCTCTCAAATCCACAAAAGATGAGAGTGATTCGAATAACGATGACGATGACGAGGAAATGGCATTGTTTGCCAAACGGTTCAGAAAAATGATGAGACCTTATCGAGGAAGAAAATTCAAACAAAATGAAGGCCTCAAAAATGAACTGAAAGATAAGGACCCAATCATTTGCTACGAATGCAAAAAGCCAGGGCATGTTAAATATGATTGCCCACAATTGAAGAAAAAGGGTCAATTAAAGAATAAGCACAAGGCTCATGTGGCTACATGGAGCGATGAAGAAAGTTCCGATGGAGAGGAACAAGAAGTAGCTAACTTGTCTTGATGGCATTTGGGAATTCTAAGGTAACCTCTAACTCATCCGATTTTGATGATTTATCCTATGATGAGTTATTAGAGGAATATAATGGTTGGCTTCGGATTATGAGAAATTATTTTTAAAATATAAAAACGATGTTTCAAAAATGAAAAATGAAAACAAACTCATATCCAAAACCAACAACGATCTTGAAAGTAAAATCAAAGATTTGCAAATCAAACTAGAAGAGTTTGAAAAGAAAAATTTAGATTTGCAAAATTTACTTTCAAAGATCAATGATGACCATCAAAAGAAAATTGATGATCTTAAAACTTCTTTTGATAAAGTTGGAACAAAACATTTTGAAAAAGGTGGAAATTCAAAATCTAACTTTGTTAGAAAATGTTTTAGAAACTACAATCATAGAGGTCCCCAAAGAAACCTCTAATGGAAAAATCGTTAGAAGTATGTGGGTTCCTAAAGAACTCATTACTACTAAAGATAAAAATATCCTACAAATGGATACCTAAGGGGACTAAGATTTTGGAAACTAATGAATATGGACCCAAAAGAATTTGGGTACCAAAAATCAAAAATTAATCTATGTTTGTAGGGAAAGGAGCATTGCTGCAAGGCACGGGAAACAAATTCAAATTCATGGTACCTTGATAGTGGATGCTCAAGACACATGACCAGAGACAAAAGCCGGTTCATTGAGCTTAACGCCAAAAATGGAGGAGAAGTGACTTTTGGAGACAATTCAAAAGGTCATATTGAAGGTATTGGTACAATAGGTAATACCTCTTCCATACAAATTAAGAATGTTTTATATGTGAATGAAAGCATAATCTATTGAGTATTAGTCAATTATGCGATAAAGGATTCAATGTCTTATTTGAAATTAATGGTTGTAAAGTCATTGACATTGCATCTAATCGGATTATGCTTGTTGGTCATAGAATAGGGAACATTTACATGGTGCATTTAGATTCTTTTGATATGACTAATTTATGCATAGTTGCTAAGGATGAACATGATAGTTGGTTATGGCATAGGAGACTAGGTGCTAGTATGAGTGTTTTGCAACGGCTAATTCAAGGTGATTTAGTTCGAGGGTTGCCTAAGCTTAAATTTGATAATGATAAATCTGTGATGCTTGTGCTAAAGGAAAACAAAAGCGTGTTTCTTTTAAATCCATTAATGACGTATCAACTAGTAGAGTATTACAATTGATCCATGTAGATCTTTTTGGGCCAACTAGGACTACTAGCTTGGGTGGAAAACAATATGCATTTGTCTTGGTAGATGACTATTCTAGATATACTTGGGTTCTATTTTTAAGTACTAAAGATGCAATAGAACAGTTCATCACATTTTCAAAAATAATCCAAAATGAAAAGGGTTACTATAACTGTTAGGAGTGATCATGAATTTGAAAATCTTAGATTTATGAATTTTGTAATTCTAATGGTATTAGTCATAATTTTTCAGCACCTAGAACCCCTCAACAAAATGGAGTTGTTGAGAGGAAAAATTGAACTTTAGAAGAAATGGCTAGAACCATGCTTTGTGAAAATAATTTGCCAAAATATTTTTGGGTGGAAGCCACAAATACTGCTTGTTATGTTGTTAATCGAGTAATGATTGGGCCAATTTTAAAGAAAACTCCATATGAAATTTTCAAAAATAAAAAGCCTAACATTAGCTATTTTCATCCTTTTGGATGTAAATGTTTTGTTTTAAACAACGGTAAAGAAAACCTTGGCAAATTTGATGCTAAAAGTGATGAAGGAACTTTTTTGGGTTACTCCTTAAATTCTAAAGCTTATCGAGTATTTAATAAAAGAACTTTAGTTGTAGAAGAGTCTATACATGTTGTTTTCGATGATAATCCCCTTCCAAGGAAGGATTCTTGTGTGAATGATGATGTGTTATAAATACAAATGATGTTAGACATGAAGTTGGAGAACCATCATCAAAGGAAGAAACGAAAAATGAGGAAACTCATGATCCTCTTGAGAATCCAACCATTGAAGAAAGGGAAGTATCTTATCCAAGAGAGTACAACTATGTCAAGGATGGTAAAATTATAGGTGATCCATCAAAAGGGGTAACAACTCGATCTTCTCTTAGAAATATTTGTAATTATGTTGCATTTATCTCATGCATAGAGCCTAAGAATATTAAAGAAGCATTAAATGATGAACATTGGATTATGGCTATGCAAGAAGAGTTAAATCAATTTGAGAGAAGTAAAGTATGGACATTAGTTGAAAGGCCTAGTAATAAATCTACTGTAGGTACTAGATGGGTATTTAGGAATAAGCTTGATGAGAGTGGTAATATAGTGAGAAACAAGGCTAGACTTGTTTCTCAAGGGTATACTCAAGAAGAAGAGGGCATAGACTATGATGAAACATACGCTCCCGTAGCTAGGATGGAAGCAATTAGAATGTTATTAGCATTTGCATGTTTTCATGAATTTAAATTATATCAAATGGATATTAAAAGTATATTTTTAAATGGTTTTATAAAAGAAAAAGTGTATGTGGAACAACCTCCAGGTTTTGAAGATTCAAAATTTCCAGATCATGTTCTTAAATTGACAAAAGCTCTTTATGGTTTAAAACAAGCTCCTAGAGCTTGATATGAAAGATTGTCAAATTTTTAATTGAAAAGGGTTTTTCAAAAGGAAAGGTTGACACTACATTGTTTTTAAAGCATAAAGGTAAAGATATATTAGTAGTTCAAATTTATGTTGATGATATAATATTTGGTTCTACTAATGATGTTCTTTTCCAAGAATTTTCTAAGCTAATGCAAAGTGAGTTTGAGATGAGCATGATGGGGGAGCTCTCATTTTTCTTGGGACTCCAAATCAAGCAAAGAAAAGATGGCATCTTCATTAATCAAGCTAAGTACGTCAAAGATATGCTCAAGAAGTTTGGACTGGAAAATGGGAAACCTCATGACACTCCAATGAGCTCTTCAACAAAGCTTGACTTAGATGAATGAGGTAAATGTGTAGATGTTAAATTATATAGGTCAATGATTGGCTCTTTGCTTTATCTAACTGCAAGTAGACCGGACATTATGTTTAGTGTTTGCTTATGTGCTAGATTTCAATCATGTCCTAAGGAATCACATTTACTAGCTGTTAAGAGAATCTTTAGATACCTTAAGGACACTCCTAGTTTAGGACTTTGGTATCCTAGAGACTCTAGCTTTAGCTTGCATGCTTTTTCTGATGCGGATTATGGAGGATGTAAATTAGATAGGAAAAGCACCTCCGGTACTTGCCAATTCCTTGGAAATATGCTGATTTCTTGGTTTTCAAAGAAACAAAATTGTGTTATCTACCACTGAAGCGGAATATATTTCAGCCGGTAGTTGTTGTGCACAAGTTTTATGGATGAAACAACTTTTTGATTATGGAATTGAAGTAGGTACTATTCCTATCAAGTGTGACAATACTAGTGCTATTTGTCTCACTAAAAATCCCATCCAACACTCTAGAACTAAACACATTGAAATTAGACATCACTTCATTAGAGACCATGTCACTAAGGAAGATGTAGTTCTAGAATTTGTTGATACTTTGCATCAGCTAGCGGATATTTTTACAAAACCCTTAGATAAGGAAAGGTTTTGGACACTTAGGAGAGAATTAGGTTTAACTGACCTATCTTCACTTAGTGTTTAAAATAATTCAGCACTTTTAATAAATACTGAAAAATGCTCATAATAGTAATTTTTGATTGCATTCATTGCTATTAGTTAGGGGGAGTTTATGATTCTTGATGAAAAATTAATTTTATGTTCAAATATCAATTAAAGATTAATTTAATTGTTTGAACATAATTATTTTTCAATATATGAGTTGCCTATACCATTAGAGAAGATTACTTTAGCATTTTGTGTGCTTAAAAATCGGATTTTAGCATTTTGGTGTAGAGAGAATCGATCCCCCCCATGAGGGAACCGATTCTCCCTTTGAAGGGGAACCAATTCCCCCCCACAGGGGAATCGATACCCCCCTGGGGTTCTGTTAAAATCGGGCAGAATACCCCAAAATCCTCTTATTTTTCTTGCCGCCGTTCCCTCTCAACTCTTTCCCTATCTCCATTCTTGCCTCAAATCAACGATATTAATCGGAATTCAAATCAAATATCATCTTCTAAACCTATTGGAATCATTAAAATCGTGCAAACAACATCTAAATCCCCTCAATCTTCATCTTTCAAGGTAAATTTTTCTAAACTCTCTATTCCATTAATTTTGAACATAGAATTAGTTTTAATTAGTTCTAGGTGGAAATAGTGATCGGGCATTGATTGTTTAGTGATTAGAAACTAGATGTTACAACTAATTTCATCAAAAACACAAGAATTTTCCAAAAATTTTTAAATTTTCGAAATTAAAAAAATGTTAATTTTCAAATTATTGTGTTTTGATTGAATTATGTTGTTGTTATGAAAACTATACATATATTGTTTCTCAAAACCATATTTTTCAAAAGTTTTTCAAAAACTTTGCCCATTAGGATTGATTTAGAGAACCTTGAAATATTGAGGACTCAATTGAGTTTTGGGATTAATTGAATTGCATACATTTGTTTTTAAAATTGCAGGTTATCCAATCTATTCTGATTTTCTTCACCATGTCCAATCCTAAACGTGTTAGGTCTTCATCTAGTCGTCAACCAAATCCACCTCCAAATCCTCCTCCTATTCCTTAAAATCCTATTCCAAATCTTGATCCTAACTTGACTATCCAAAATTCTTGTTTCAATCAACCGGGTCCTAAAGATTATCGTTATTGGTTTTACCAATATTTTGACTCGTATAAGATTAGGGAAGAATGTATTCCATCTCTTCAAGCTATGGTTGCTATTAACTTTAAATATCTCCCTATCTTGCACGAATAGAAATTTGATAAACTTTTCTAACTTGAACCCGTTGTCTATCATCAACTTGTTCGTATCTTCTATTGTAATGTCGTTTGTATCAAAAATCGTGACAAAACCAAAACCATAGGAGTACGTTCCTACCTCCTAGGTCAATATTTCCATCTTGATCCGGCTTACATAGCCAATGCCTTAGGCTTGGATAATGAAGGTTTATCAAATGAAAAACAAGTTTTAGGCTCTCGATATAAACGAAATGATAGTGCAAGTGTTCTAGATCTTCATGAGCGTTTTCTTCATCTCATGATCACTTGGTGGTTTCGACCATCCGGGGGTCGTTATTCTACTCTCAGAGCTTTAGATCTTTGGTGGTTGCATTGTTTTGAACATAATATAAAAATAAACCTTTCCGAGATTATCTTTGCCGAGATTGTTGAAACCATTAACCTAGTGCCAAATAAGAAACTCTGTTCTTCACTAGTTTACGGTTGTATCCTTAGTAATCTCTTTTCTAAAGCCGAGCTTCGAGTTGGTCTAGATGCCTCCTTTCCTCTTAAGAAACAAATCAATCTTCTTTCTTTAACAAGAGCGGGATGGGTCAAAAATAAAGAAACCCGTGATTGGGTTCGATCTTCTGCAACTACTCCGGGAGCTAGTTCTTCACAAGCTCCACTCGAAGCTGACGAAGATCCAGTCGAAGCTGACGAAGATCCAGAGTTTGAACAATTAATGAGGGATATCGATGAAGCCGAAGATGAGCCTGAGCAACCCGAGGAGCACGCACAACAATCGACTCAAATGCCTCCATATTTTCAATCCTTTATGGAGACATTTGATTTCCGATATGCGACCATGGATTCGCGCTTTACTTCTATAGTGTCTCATTTATCCACAATGGGAGCTCAACAATTAGAAATTCTTCGGGAAATGCGTGCAAATAATGAAACAACCAACACACGTATTAATGACCTCACTAACGAAATGGCCGCTATACGAGCTCGTTTTCCTCCTCCTGATCCGGATATGTGATTAAATGTTTTACTTTGAACTCCAAACTTGTTATTTTAACATTTTGAATATTTTGGAATGTTTGAATTTTTGAATTGATTGATTGTGAATTTGTTTGGATTTATGGATGGTGTGAACTTATATGTTTGGTGTGATTTATTCATTATTGCATCATTTACAATATGACCAATTTTGCCATATCACATTGTTTATGAATATTGATTATGGAACTAATGGCTAACGTTTCTCTTGATTGTGATCTTAGCAGCTTATGCATACATATACCTAATCAATTGGCTAAATGATTTTCACGTTTCTTTGAATCTTTTTGATTTAACAAAAAGGGGGAGAAGTGTGTGTTTTTTAAATGATAAATGGGAGAAGTGTTAAAGTAAGGAGGAGTAATTTCAAAACTTGATTTCAAAATCTTAAAATTACTAAAATGTTTTGTTATATCAAAAAGGGGGAGATTGTTGAAAACATTTTGATATTTCGATATAACAAATTAAGTTAATTGAATTTTAAGATTTTTCAAATGATTTTCTAAGTATATTCGATATAATTATTCGAATATCAAAACATTACTCCAAAAATTTCAAAAATCATTTTTAATCCTTACTTAAGTGTAAAATTAAGTTTTAATCTTAAAACAATTTCAAAATAATCTTTCAAAGTATTTTGAACCATTTCAAAGCCAAAAATTCCAGATTGCTCAGAGGGAACCGATTCCCCCCCAAGGGGGTACCGATTCCCCCCTGAATGGTTTGGCTCCGAGATTTCCAGAATGCTCGGAGGGAACCGATTCCCCCATAGGGGGTATCGATTCCCCCCTGTTCAACGGTTGAAATATTTGAATTTTACACTTAGGGAACCGATTCCCTATGAGGGGGAACCGATTCCCCCCACGCTCCAAGCTGTTTTATTAATTGTTTTCACACTAAAACGGCTATATGATCTTCACTAATCATCCCCAACGTTCAAAAGTGATTCAAGGTGTATTTAAACAAGTTTTGAAGCCCTTGATCAACAAGAAATCATAGAGAAACAAGAGAGAAAGCATCAAACACCAAGTTTGTGCAAATCAAGTCAATTTTCCTTTCAATATTCATTTTGCTTTCAAGAACACCATTTGCGCTCATTTGTAATTATCTTTGAGTGTTCTTTTCTTGTTCTAGAATTGTGCAAACATCTTACCTTGTGAGGTTTTCCTTGTAAGTTTGCAAATTTGTAATCTTCTCTTTGGGAAAGAGTGTTCTCAAGAATTGGGGTATATTCTTGAGGGTGTTGTAAGGTTATCTCTTTGGCCTCAAAAGAAATAACAAATTAGTGAATTTGTTGGAAAATCCTTAGTGTGGATAGCTAAGGTAGTGGACGTAGACTTTGATTGAGAAAGTCGAACCACTCTAAATCGCTGTGCAATTACTTTCAATTTTCTGCAAAAGCTTCCACCAAATTTTTAATTGCCAATTCACCCCCCTCTTGGCCAAATTCGTCAATCGATTAACTCAACAAGTTTCCTTAGTTTAGAGAAGATCTTGTATATATAATCCCTTAATTTGGGTGATTTAGGAGATTGTATTCGATATGGGCCACTGATGTAAACCGATCCTAGCCATTGATTGAGAGGAAGCTCAACTATAAATAGAGATCCTCTCATCCTCAGTTGTATTAATCCATTCATTAATCCATTCATTCATTCATTCTCTTGGGAGAGAGTAATAAAACTCTAAGGCATTTACTCTATTCCTTTTATTCTTCGTTCTTTATTCTTTTGGTTCTTGTTTCCTCTCTTGGTGGCTAGGAGTAGTCATGCTTGTGTTTGTACTTCCACACCATAGTTCAACCTTGGTGTCTTGGAGTAGCCAAGTTAGAGTTAAAGCTTCCGAATCTTAGAAGCCTTGAGGGCTTTGTTCCAACCTCGGTGAGTTTGCATGCTCACTAGACTTCGGTAAGGCTTACTTAATCGTAAAGAACACCCAAAAGTGTCGAGAAGTGTCTAAGGTCGCACGTCCCATCAGACCTTAACTCTGATATTACGACAGTTTAGGCTTGAAGGTTCTGAGGGCATGATAATAGCAACATGTTCCATCTATTTTCTTTCTATTAAAAATTAAGAATCACATTATGGGTTGTTGTAAATTAGGGGTGGGATTAAGAGATGCCAATTAATTGGTTTGCAGGGAGTCTTATCTTTTTTTTATATAAAAAAAGGCTGAATACAAAAATAAGTTCCTAAACTATACTATAATTTTTCTTTTGGTACTTAAAGAATTTTTCGTTAAAAATAGGTGTCTAACAATTTCTCCGTTATCAGTTTAAGTACATGGGACGTAAACACCATTAAAAACTCTGTTAAGTGACAAGTGTCACATTCTAATAATTTTAAAAAAAAAATTGAAAATAAAAATTTAAAAATATTTTTATTTAAAAAAAGCCCAAATATTTTAGAAATATTAAAACCCCAAAACTTTGAAACCCCTAATTTCAATCATATACCCACACCGACAGTTGATTTTGTCGTAGTTACCTTTGACCGAGCCTATCCCCAAATAGGCATCCATTGACGATTATTTACCTCCCCAAATAGTCACCCTAAAACAACACCACGACAATAAAATCGACGGTAAACCCGACAAACGACTATCTTCGAAAATGGTTGGAATTCAAGACACATGCCGACTATGACGACGATATTGACGTCAAGGCTAATGATGAAAGACAAAGGAGATGACAAGGACGACATTGGCGACGATAGTGACGTCATCTATATCAACGACGTTGGTAACTGTGGTAATAAGGGAAGAGGTAAGTCTAGTGTTAGGGATTTTTTGTTTATTTTAGGGATTTTGATTTTTTTTAATTTTAGAAAATTTGGGGTTTTTTTTAAATATAATAATATTTTTTATTTTAAATAAAAATTCTCAAATTTACCAAAAATGTGACATATGTCACTTAACGTAGTTTTTTTAATGGTTGTTACAACTTGGGCACCTAAAATGATAAAAGAGAAAACCTCAAAAACCTATTTTTAACAAAAAAATTATTTAGGCACCAAAAACCAATTTGAGGTATATTTTAGGTAATAATTTTTGTATTAAGCCTGAAAAATAAAGAATCAAACAAACCCAAATGTCATTCTCAATAATTATCTCAAAAATAAAGGAATTTATACACAAACTCTTACATCCGTCTTCAGAGAACGTTAACGGCAGACTTGTTATTGTTTTGGTTGCTATTGTTGTTGATGTATTATGATGGTTATTGTTGTTATAAATTAGGGGTGAGATTAAAGTTATGATTAGATTTAGTAATGGGGTAAATTTAGGGTTTTGTTAGATGTTGATGGGACGATGGAGTGAAATTAGGAGTGAAGAGGCATAAAGAGTGCTCGGAGGGTGGCCGAAAAGGAAGGGATGGGTTTGGTTGGAGAGGTTGATGGAATTTCGATGGGTGAAGAGAGTGAAGGGAAAGAAATGAGAGTTTAGGAGAAGAAAGAATAGTAAGAGAGAGAGAAAATAAAGAGTTTAAAAGTCAAGAGTTAAAAAAATAATTTAATTTAATTATTATTTTATGAAATGAAATTTAACCAAAATAATTTAATTTATTAATGTCATAATGTCATTGGATAGTTAACGGTAGAGTGATACAAAAAATTCAATGTATAAAGTTCAGTGAGTAAATTGAAAAATTAAAAGTACAATAAGTGAAATAGGAGAGAAACTAAAGTTTAATGATGAACGGAGTAATCAAACCAAAAGTTAAATGTAATCTAAATTTTATATGATAAAGAAGTTCTCATTGCTAGTTAACTTTTCTTTTGTACTTTTTTTTTTTTGGTAAAAAAATTAGATGACCCTTATTCCAATATGTAATGGGGTAAGGGGGAGATAAGATAGTAGGTTGTCCCCAACACCAGATTAAGAGAAGCTTCCGTGGAAGACCTCTAAATTATAAATTGCTCACCGTGAGACTCGATCCCACGACCTCAAGGTTAAGAGCCTTGTACTCTACCAACTGATTTTTGGTAAATACTTATAAATGAATCGATATATTTGCATATATTGCCATAAAGCTCCTCCATGAAAACCATACATATATGATACTCCAAAAGCTTTTGATACAAATAAATTTTTTTCTAAAAAACATTAAGCATATTCATGTCAGACACAAGCTCGAATCCAACAGACACAAATCCGAGCAACATAGGATCAAAATGGTCATTGTTGTTAACCGAACCTTACAAAGCATAAATCAGCACCAGCTGCAGCAAACAAGCCCTAGCAACTTGAACAACCTCTGATATAATCTACAACATTAGTTATAAATTCCAACATGCAAAATTGGGTAGTCAAATAATGGTTTAGTCGATTTTATCATTCAATTTTAGCTGCATTTATTCGGCCCTTACTGTCACAAGCTTACTCATTTTTCATACCGTGTTATATGGCCTGGACAAGCTGCCGGAGGACCATACCTCCTGTTCTTCTAGCACCTTTTAGCAGGTAGGGGATTACACTCTCATCTGCTCCTCCTTTAGTCTTAAAACGGCTGGTCCCCCAAAATCCATCTCTTTAAGCAAAGCACGGTTCTCATTCTCGGCAGCCATCTTTAGCGGTTTCGGCTGCGGTAAACTGTTGTTGGCTGTGTTGTGGCTACTGTTTCTAGCCGCTGGAACGCTGTGATTATGTTTACCCTCATATGTTGTTATGACGGCTTTGGGATCGGTCGATGCTCTTTCAACTTGCTTCCTAACATTGCATCCGGCACTCGTGCATTTGTAATAACTCCTGTGACAATAGCTTAGATGCATCAGAAATAATCCCAAAAGTTGCAATAATCACACATGTATCTGCAACATGATAACAGCATTGCTACTAATATGCAAGTTTAATGAGCAAACCAGCAACATGGATATCATGGTGACATCGTTGCTTCTCCGATATGAGATCGTTCTGAACTTTGGATTAGTTTGACACTTCTTAAAGATCATTAGAATCCAACACATTCGTATCTGATACATAACTAGACTGTAACACATTCACATATATACATATACATATATATATATATATATATATATAGTCAACTGCACCTTGGATGAGAGTTCCCTTTGACCACTTTTTGTCCATATTTGCGCCACCTATAGCCATCATCTAAAAGGTCAACTTCACTTCTTGTTTGTACGATAATTTTTGGTTCCGTGACCGTCTTGTGTGACAACACAACTGAGGCTTCTCTCGCAGTATTCCTGCATTAAAAAACCCAACACCCTCAAAATTTATGAAGATTTAAGAAATTTGAACCTGTATAGTAAGTTAAAATTAGTTGGAACTTACTGTTTTTTCGGATTTGGTTCATCATCATCTCTTTCTTCTCGACTCTCTTCATCACATCCTTCCTCGCTGTCACTTGATCCAGGTAATTCCGCAGCTTGAGATGACATTGTTTCACTTAACTTGTTCGAATTTAATGCTTCACACTGAGAACCGAAATCAGGATTTGCCAGCAAATTTGAATTTCCATCAGTACCACTCTTTGCTTGTTTATTTGGCTGAGGCTTATCATGATTGTGTGCACCTTTGTATATGATTTCGGTTATATGGCCATCAGCTGATCGTTCAACCTTCTTTTTGACGGGGCAATTTGAATGCGTACACTTGTAGTAGCTTCGAGGATATTCACAGCCTTTAATAGGTTTCTGCCCGTACTTACGCCAGTTGTAGCCATCTTCGGCAGGCTTATCCACCGCTATCGAGAGTTGGTTTTTCCTATAAGATTGAGAAGCTTCCAAGTATTCCACTGCTGAACTTTCAGGTTCCGAGGCTGAATGAGGCATCAACTGCAACGTTTCTTCGGGAGTGAAGGACGGATGACAGATCAACAACTCCGAAGTAGCTGATACTGACAATGTTTGATATTCAGTTTGTGGACGAACATGGGATTGTGTTAGGGAAGCTTGAGCTGTGACCTGTTCCAATGCTTGCTGGTGGGATATTCCGAAAGGACTCTGCAAATATAATGGACTAAAAATTCGATTGGCGATTATCATCAGAATAAGATAATAATTTCAATGTTGCAATCTAACATCCCCGGCAACATTTGAGCCAGTAATCGGAAAATTAAACATTTGCAAAAAAAAAAAAGTGAAAAAAGAAGAAGATAATCACAATATTGTCATCTACTCAAAATCTCATCCATTCTAAACCAAAAGTTCGATTTTGATGCAAACCGTGAGACTTCATCATAGAAGAAGAAAATGCACACATAAGCCACACATCCATGCCCAAACACAGATCATCATCCTCAACAGATCAATGTTTTATTAGAAACAATTCCTAATTTAATGGATTAAAGATGAACCTTATCCGACACATGCATATGGCACTCCAAGAAAAAAAATTCCAAACAAATTAAAAATACCTCCTAGTTTGAAAAGTGCTTTTGGATTATTATTTTTTTTACAATTGAAATGTTTAACATTACTGTCAAAAAGGGTTTATAAATGGATAATTTTACTTAAAACAATAATTAAAAACTATAAATTTCAACCTTTTGAAAAGTAATAAACTCAAGTTTAGAAGCACTTTTGTACGAAAAAATACATTTTTTCATTGCTTTTGATCTCAAATTTAGCTCCAAAAACATGTCTGAAAAGTAATGAAGAAGGATGCTGAATCCGAATAAGCAAAGCTATAATCATCCACATCATTTACCTTAACAAAAGGCTTTTCCCCCCTTTTAAAAGCAAGAACAAAGCATGCCAACAAATTTAAAAGTGAAGTGAATTTACCTGAGGAGAAAGACAAAAGAAGGTTGAAGAATTAAGCAAACCAGATGGGCTGAACCCAGGATGCACAGTGAAGAAAGGAGACTCGAAATTCAAAGGTCTGTTTTGCTTAAACCCAGGGCCTTTTTCACCTCCATCTTTAAAACCCACATCCATAAATGAAGCATCCATTGAACTGTGAGGTAATCTAGCTCTAGGTGAAGCCATTGCTGAAGCTAAAAGCTGAGAGAAAGGCCGCTTCAATGAGTCAAGGTCGGGAAAAAAAGCTGAAACCAGTGTCATAGGCCCTGGACTCGGTCCTAAACCACCTGAAAATAAGCCCTCCATGCCTTGTTTTGGTGGTAAAGTTATTGATGGACGAGTTGGAGCTAAAAGCTTTGATCTTGTTCCCTTCTCTGCCATTTTACCCTATTTTTCTGTTTTTTAGTATATATATAAAAGAGAAAAAGACAAGATTTTGTTGATTTTCCAGTAATATTGATTGGTTCTTCTGATAGTTTCGTGTTTATATTCAGCTTGTAGTGATGACAGTAGGGGAATTGTCAAATTTTTAAATTATTATTTTTTTGATTTTTTTTGGTGTTTTTAGCCCATAGATATACACATTTGTCCTATTTTAATCCATTGCAAAATATAAAACACCTCAACAAAGTTTTGGACTTTTAATTTTGCTTCTTTTCATATGCAAACGAGTGGGACATTGAACCAAGAGATAACAAGATCATGCTGCCATGTCATGAAGCATTTGACACATACCAATTTTTATTTTTTTAAGTTCACAATTTAATATTATTTTGTATTTATTTAAGAAATATATTTATTTAAATTTTAGGGTGAATTACAAGTTTAATACCTTAATTATTATTTTTATTTTGTTTCGATCACTCAACTATTTTTTTAAGTCAAATCTAACGTTTAGTTTTAATTTTATTTTTGTCACACGCTGTTAAAAATTAATAACGATGTTGACGTGTCATCATAATATAATGATACATCATTATTGATTTTTTAAAAAAAATATCATGTCAACAATTCTATTAATTTTTTAACAATAAAAATGAAACCAAAAACATAACTTAGATATATATATTTTTTAAAAGTAATTAAGTGTCCAAAATAGAATAAAATTGATAATAAGATACTGAAAGTGTAATTTACCCTAAATTTAACATATTGTATCAATTTATTTATAAATATTTAGAAAAAAAAATCAAGTTTGCATTGTTTTTATCCGTATTTCCGTATGGTTTATGCAAAATGGAGAAACGGAACGAAACAAAAAGGTTATAGTCTGTGACTTGACCTCTTGCCCTCCAGTACCGGCATTTCCAACCTTTTAGACAAAAAGACAACCACTCTCAATAAATAAATAAATATAATATTTTATATAATTTATTTAAGAGTTGAATTTAGGGATAGACAAGGGGCTGGACGAACCAGTTTTTTATCGCTTTGACCCCCTAAAAATATAAATCTTATACTTTGATCTCTTTTCGCTATGATAAATTTTTTGTTTTTTTTCTGTTTTGATTCCGTTTTGATTTTTAAATTAAAATCTTTACTCTGATTCAATTTGAATATATTAGTACTTTAAAATAATTTTAAATAATATATTTTATAATATTTTTATATTTTTAATAATTAAATGATATATTTTAATAATATAAGATGAAAATTCATAAACTATTAAATATAATATATATGAAAAAATAAATTAATCGAGTCATGTTAGGTCGATAATTTTTTTACCTTAAACACGATCACATCTCGTCTCGAGTCTCGAAATTTAAAAAAGAAACACTCATACATGATTGGATCATATCAGAAATTTTCGAGTTTATAAGTTTTAACCATCCCTGGTTGAATTACTATAATTGAATGTATATTAATTTTTCAAATTAAAATAGATTATAAATCCAATTAATAAATCTTGGAGGGAACTTCATTATTTTTTTTTTGTAAATATCATTTTTTACATAATTATAATATGGTATTGTAGATATTTTCATAAATAAATGTCAGGTCATTGATATCTGATGGCTGAAACGAAAATGGAGGCGGTTTCAATCAAGTGTGGGCCTCCACTCGAAGGATTGGACCCAACTTTATATTTTCCTTTTAACCAATCACGGTTTTACTGTCTCAAATAATTAAATGAGTTTTATTATTTAAATATTTTCTTTTTATGATTATAGCATTGTCCTCAAAGCGCATCTTATCAAAATTTCTTAAGTGCGTTTGGTTCACAAAATGTAAGATCATCAGTGGGAATGTAAGATTATCAGTAAAAATGTAAGATTATCAGGGAATAGGATTACTGAAATGTTGTATTTTGTGTTTGGTTGATTAGCATAAATGTAAGATTACTGTGTTTGGTTAAAGGAATAAAAGATTATTGCAATGTATATTTGACAAAAGTGTCCTTATTATATATTTATTTTTTTACAAGTTGAAAAATATTTATTTAATATTTATATATTTTCTTTAAAAAATTTAAATTCATAAAATTTATATATATTTTTTTACAAAATTAAAAATATAAAAAGGTTTAATGAAAGAGTAAATTTTATTTTAACCACTGAACTTCGTATAAAATTTTAATTATACACTTTTTTTTGTAAATCTAAAATATTTTAAGGATAAATTTGTAATTTAAATTTCGTAGAATTTTTATTATTCAATGACAGAATAATGATATTTTTTAAAGAAAAAAATTAAGGGCATTTTAGTCTAAAATACCGGTAATCCAACAATACCTAAGGAAAGGGAGGTAATGACATTCCCAGTAATATATCCCAAAAATCTACTATTGGTAATAAAACATTACCGGGAATGAGATTCCCAGCCAACCAAACATGGGAATGTGGATTCCATTCCCATGGGAATCCCATATTCCTTGATCCAAACACCCCCTTATAGAAAGTGGGAAAATTCTAAATTACATGTGGTATATTGAAATACATTATTATTAAAAAATATTAGTTTAAGTGATAAATACTTTAATAGCATTGTTGCTCTTTTGCAGTCATCTCTTATTCATTAGCAGTTCTAGTTTCCATTACTTGGACCATATGATTCGATCCATCCTCTAATGTTTCATTACTTATGTCTTGATGGAACCTTCCAAACTGTTCTTGTAGCTGATCTTGTGATCCCTCATGATATTGCCTCATTGTTTCCATGTTGATGACACAGTAATATGAATGAATGATCTTGATTTTACTGTTACAAAATCTTTTATGAATTATTTACATGTATGTAGAAAAACTTGAATAATTAAATGTGATGTAAATGCAAAAAATGCAAAAATGAGAATACAAAATGTGCAATGGAAATGTATGTATGCAAAAGGTATCATTCGAGAGTGATTATCTTTAAAAAAATTATTGAACACCAAAGTTTCGATACATCAAACAAACTTTACATATAAGGGATAGCTTTAACTCTCAATTTTTCTATTTCCCTCAAAAGCCAAATTAATTTCCACTCATGCTCAGGTGTAGAGTTGTCAATCTGCTTTAATTCTTGCGTAAAGACAGCTAAATCAATCAGTTTACGAGCCACATTGCTTGCTTGGGCAACAACTTCCTTTATGATATTATCTTTTTCCTTTAGCTTACATCTCAATTCCTAGATTTGTAAACAATACTGTTCATTTTTCCTTGTAAGGGAATCTTTGTGATCAATAAGCTCTTGTACAGGATCCAAAAACGTCATCAATTCCTTATTTTTGGCTTTAATGTCTTCTAGTTCAGCTTCAATTCCACACTGATGGATATGATATGAATCCTCCATTTTGAGTATGACCTTATTCAAAATTTGATTTTCGGCTTGACATCTGTCTAACTTAATATCAGTTGTATCGCACATTTCTTTTGCAACCCTTAAATCAAGAAAAAACTTCTTACCTTGATCTTCGTGTTTCTTGCAATTCGTTTTCAGTTTAGTGACCCCTGTTATCCACTCTTCTAGGGTATTTCCTAAACCAACCTTTTAAAAGGCTTGACTGATCCTTTGGAAATCCTCACGCATAGTTTCCATTTCTGCCCTTTGTTTATCATTTTCAGTTTCCAAATGACGTATTTGAGCCTCATTCTTCAGCGGATTTCCTTCCTTTTGGATGCCCCTACTGATATTCTTATCTTTGAATACCTTTAGTATTAACCTTCCAGGATAATAAGTGACCAAACTAGATTGATCCTGAGTTTCTGAAGTTGGGAAATGACTCCTCAACGATGATGAGTTCTAAATACATGGTTTTTTTTCATCTCTAGGAAATTTTACAATTATTTCCTTAGGGTTTCCTGACAAATTGTTGGTATAAATGGTGATTGTACAAAATTTCTCACATTGGTTAGGATCAGAAGTCCCATGTATAACTGAAATTGCAGTATTAGGTTCATTGAGCTCTCTTTCCTTTTATGCAAGAGTCTCTTTTTCATTGGTCAAAATATATGTTCTATCCATCATCTTGAACATTTTCTCCTTTTATCTCTTGTATCTCCTTTTGCTCTTCAACGGACATACGATCTTTGGGTACATAGCTCTCTTCTATCCTCGGATTTTCATCATGATGCCCTTCCTTGGCTGTGTTATAGTTTACTTGATCATAAAACCCTTTTTCCATAATGAAAATCTTTTTGATGATCACTATCGAATCAACACCTTCGATTATGTCATGATTATGCATGCAAGCAAAATAGATTAATATAAACAAGTTAGAGTAAATAAAATGTATATACATAAAAATCCTATCCTCGTGCTTTCTAGTTTCATGCTTTGTTTGGAAGTAAACCTAACTGCATGATTTCAAATTCGCATGCATTTATTCAGAAAATAAAATAATACTAAAAAAAATAAAAGACTCAACATGTTCCCTTGTGTGCTTAATCTTACAAGACTTATTCAAGTTAGGCTCCACCTAGACTTAAGTTCTAAGTTTTATTATATGCTGGGTTTTGGCTCTAAGGTAAAAAGGGTCAACGAATTTTCCTTTGTTGGTATCCCCTTGGACTACTAAGCCCTCAACCCTGGTTCATTACAGACCTTCGGATCAAGTTCAATTCGAAGGAACACACCTCTTTATGTTCAAACGAAAATGAAAACCACACGAGAAACATAAGGTGTGAGCTCAAGGAATGGTCTCCTATCCCATACGGAGGTGAAAACCACACGAGGAAGTAGTTTCTCATTCGAACTAAATAAGATAAGAGCGGGGTTTTAGCTCATGTCATGAATGCATTGCAGAGTGGGTGAGGAAAATCATAAACAGAAATAAAATATTATACAACCTATTATTCTATTTTAATGACCCAAAATTAAATCTGTATACACAAAAAACAAAAAGGTAAAATAATAAAAAAAATAATTTTAACAAAATTAAAACAAATTTATTATTTACTGCAAAGACAACTAATTAATAAATTGGTGGTTGGATTCTCTTTTTTTTATCCCCAGCAGAGTCACCAAGCTGTTGAGACGTTTCTCTGCCCGGCGACGGAGAGTGCAAATAGTACACCCCAAAGAGTATAACTAGTCTCGAAAAAGTAAGTGTTTATCTTCCTTGAATCAGATGAAACACCAAGTTGTAGAGTCGCCACCAATCTTTTAATTTGGTGAGATTGGTCACCAAAATGTCATATTATTTTAATAAAATTCCTAAGAATAATATTAAAATAATACAACTCGGGTCTGCTTACCAGAAAAATGAGTTCGAGAGTCGGTTACGTATGGGGAAGAATTAATACCCCATAATGCCCAAAATTGGTACCAGTATTTATTAATTAATGTCTTTTCAATAAATTATAAATTTGCTCTTTAAATTTAAATTTAAAAATAACTTAATATAGATAAATACTAAATAATATTTAATATAAATATTACTAGTCCTATTATAATATTTAATATTAAAACTATATAGATTATATTACAAAATTATCTTACTATACAAAAGTATACTAATATTATAATCTTAAAATAGTGATTAAAATATAAAATAGTAAAATTAATTAATCCTACTTCGAAATACTACTAGAATGATGTATTAATACCATAATTTAACATTTATTACGAATAGGACTAAAAATATAAACTATTAAAAATATAAAGGACTAAATATATGATTTTACCTTAATATATATAAACATAATAATGACTAAAATAAAAATAATTAAAATTAAAAAAACCAAATTAAAAAGAATAAAAACCTAATTTTGTGACCATAAGTGAAGTTTACAAAACTTGAGACACTACGGACATAGTTTGACCATGTCTAAATTACACAAAAGCCCCTCTCCCAATAGGATGCCGTATGGGAGAGGGTATAAATGCCCAATATTCGGCCCTTTAAGGGCAAACTCTCCCATTTTTCTCTTTTCCTCTATCTCTAAACGAGAGAACTCTCTCAGTTCTCTCTAAAAACCTCACCAGAGGTAAAACTGGCCACCGGCCGACCATCGAGTGCCACCGTAACCCGCCACCGCCAGCCACCGTTCACAGTGACCAGAGTTACAGAAATTACACCCAATCGAAGCTTATTAATCTCTAATCCCAAATCAAACATCCTCTAAGCCTAAAAACCTTTCAATTTTAATAGATCTAAGTTTATGATCCCAATCAAGGAGGAAATGAAGAAGTGGAAAGACCAGAAGAAGATCGTACATCACAACAAAGAATGAGAAATCAAGGTATAAGGCCCCAAAGGTTTCAACCATTAATGGATGATAATCTTGTTAATATCAAGATTTTAATTCCACCATTCCAAGGCAAGACGGATCCCCAGGCTTACCTAGCATGGGAAAAGAAGGTAGAGCACATCTTCAGGTTCCATGATTATTTCAAACTCAAGAAGGTAAAACTCATTTCCCTTGAGTTTATGGATTATGCACTAATATGGTGGGATCAATTGGCATCAAGTAGGAGACGCAATGGAGAACATCCTATCACTACATGGGATGAAATGAAAGCAGTGATGCGAAGATGATTCATTCCAACCCACTACTATCGGGAGTTATTCAACCGTCTTCAAAACCTTTCACAAGGTAACTGAAGTGTTGAAGATTATCACAAAGAGATGGAGGTGGCCATGATTTGAACCAACAATGGCAAGATTCCTAGCGGGACTTAATTCGGACATTACAAACGTGGTTGAGTTATAACATTATGTAGACATGGAAGACATGGTGCATATGGCCATAAAGGTGGAAAAGTAACTCAAAAGGAAGGGTTTCACACGATCTTATGGGAGTGCAACATCAAAATAGGGGAAAAGTTCATACAAGAAGACTCATCCATTACCATCTTACGAAAGAGGAGGACCACCAAAAGGAAGTAAGCCCATTACCGAAACCAGCAAGAGTAAGACTGTCGCCACTCCAAATCGTTCCCGTGATATATAATGTTTTAAGTGTTTGGGGTGTGGATACATTGTAAGCCAATGTCCAAATCGCAACACCATGCTTCTTCGAGATGATGGAGAAGTTGAATCAGAACAATAAGAGGATGAGAATGAAGATACTATAATTGATATGGAAGAATTAGAGCATGCTATGGAAGAAGTGGTTCTTGTTGTCAAAAGGAGCCTAAACGTGCAATCCAATGGAGGAGATGAACAATGTGAAAATATCTTCCATACTCGCTACCACGTTGGAGGAAATGTATGCTTTGTTATTATTAATAGAGGTAGTTGCACTAATGTTGCTAGTACCTTAATTGTAGATATACTTGGCTTGGAAACAACAAAGCATCCACAACCTTATAAACTTCAATGGATCAATGATGGAGGAGAACTCAAGGTGACCAAGCAAGTTCGATTTGCTTTTTCCGTTGGGAAGTACAAAGACGAGGTGTTATGTGATGTCGTTCCAATGCACGCAAGCCATTTACTACTTGGAAAGCCTTGTCAATTTGATAGGCGAGTGATCCATGACGGCTATACCAACCGGTATACATTCAACCATGGGGCAAGGAAGATCACTTTTGCTCCACTTTCATCAAAGCAAATAAATCAAGACCAAATTCAATTGAGAGGAAAATTTGAAAGAGACAAAGAGAGAGAGACAAAAATGGAGGTAAAAGTAAAAGAGTGTGATCAAAATGAAGGGAAGGAAAATCATCATTCTTTCTAAAGAGAGATAGTTAAAAAATATTTAATGACGGCAAAGGAAGCACTTGTGCTCATATACAAGGAATTTTTTTTGAACACTAACTACCTTGATCAAATTTTGCCTACTATTGTTGTGTCTTTATACAGGAGTTTGATGACCCATTTCTGGAAGAAATACCAAGTGGGTTGCCACCTATTTGTGGCATAGAACATCAAATAGACTTTGTTCCTGGAGTCGTCATTCCAAACCGACCAGATTACCAAAGCAACCCAAAGAAACTAAGGAATTACAAAGGTAAGTATTTGAGTTGATGAAAAAAGGCTACGTGAGGGAAAGCCTTAGCCCATGTGTCGTGCTGGTTCTACTTGTGCCAAAGAAGGATGGAACTTGGTGCATGTGTGTGGATTGTCGAGCGGTAAAAAAATTATGGTAAAGTATCGTCCCTCTATTCCTCACTTAGATGACATGTTAGATGAGCTTAGCGGTTTTAACCTCTTTTCCAAGATTGATCTTAAGAGTGGTTACCACCAAATACGAATGTGGGAAGGTGATGAGTGGAAAACAACATTCAAAATGAAGTAAGGTCTTTATAAGTGGTTGGTTATTCCTTTTGGCTTAACTAATGCACCAAGCACATTTATGAGGCTATTAAATCATGTTCTTAGGCCATTCTTGGGTAAGTTTTGTGTGGTTTATTTTGATGAAATTCTAATATATAGTAAAACCATGGAAGAACATGTTCAAATTTGATGTCAATTTTACTTGTTTTGAGGAAGGAAAAAATGTTTGCTAATTTACAAAAATGTACGTTTTGTACTGACAAGGTTGTTTTCCTAGGTTTCGTTGTGAGTTTTGAAGGTTTGGAGGTTAACAAGGAGAAGGTTAGAGCCATTGAAGAGTTGCCACGACCATCAAGCATTTCTCAAGTTAGGAGCTTCCATGGACTTGCAAGTTTTTACCGGAGATTCGTCCCAAACTTCAGCACCATAGCCGCCCCACTAAAAAGTGTTATTAAGAAGAATTCTAAATTCTTTTTTTTGGGGGGGGGGGAGATCAAGAAGTCCTTAAATAGCATTAAAAATTGTTTAATTCATGCCCCTTTACTTGCTCTACCTAATTTTAATTTAACTTTTGAAATTGAATGTGATGCATCAGTGTAGGAATTGGAGCAGTATTGTCTCAAGGTGGACGTCCTATAACCTATTTTAATGAGAAATTAAGTGGAGCTACGCTTAACTATCCTACCTACGACAAAGAGATGTATGCTCTTGTGAGGGCAATAGAAACATGTCAACACTATCTTTGGCCTAAGGAGTTCATCATTCACACCGATCATGAAGCGTTGAAATATATTCGGGGGCAGCATAAACTCAACAAAAGGCATGCCAAATGGGTAGAGTTTCTTGAAACTTTTCCATATGTTATCAAGTATAAGAAAGGTAAGGAGAATATATTTGTCGATGCATTATCACCAATGTATGTTCTTTTAAACACTTTGGAATATAAGTTGTTATGTTTCTAATTTTGGAGAAATTTACAAAGCTTGTGAGAAAGGGACAATTGATAAATACTTTAAGCATAATGGTTTTCTATTCAAGAAAAGGAAACTATGCGTCCCTCAAGGTTCCATGCGAGAATTACTCACTAAGGAAGCCCATGGAAGAGGATTAATGAGACATTTTGGGATAACAAAGACTTTGGCTATACTTCAAGAACACCTATATTGGCCCAAAATGAAACGAGACATGGAAAGGTTATGTGAGCGTTGCATTACTTGCAGGAAGGCCAAATCTAAAGTCATGCCACATGGACTTTACACACCACTACCCATACCGGAGGCACCATGAATGGATATTTCAATGGATTTTTTGCTAGGGCTTCCACACATAAAGAACAACAAAGACTCCATCTTTGTAGTTGTTGATAGATTTTCCAAAATGGCTCATTTCATTCCCTATGAAAAAACTAATGATGTCTCACATATTGCTACTTTGTTTTTCAGGGAAATTTTAAGGCTACATGGCATACCTAGAACTATTGTGTCTGATCAGGATATGAAGTTCTTAAGCCACTTTTGGAGAGCCCTATGGAGTAAGATTGGTACTAAGCTACTATTCTCCACCACTTGCCACCCTCAAACGGATGGTCAAACTGAAGTGGTGAATCGAGTACTTTCCATGTTACTTTGATCTATCATTTGGAATAATTTGAGAACATGGGAGGAGAGTTTACCACATGTGCAGTTTGCATACAACCATTTAATCCATACTACTACGGGGAGTACACCTTTCGAAATGGTGTATGGGTTCAATCCATTAACACTGATAAACTTGTTACCATTACCTGCTGACCAAATTGTGAATAAAGATGGACTTAACAAAGTTGAGTTTGTTAAGAAGCTTCATCAACAAATTAGGGAGAAGATTGAAAAGCGAACTAAGCAATAGGAACAACAAGAAAATAAGGGTCGTAAGTGAATTACTTTTGAGCCAGGGGATTGAGTGTGGCTGTACATGAGGAAAGAAAGGTTTTCGGCTCAACGAAATTCCAAATTAATGCCTCGGGGAGATAGACCATTCCAAATAGTCAAGAATATCAATGACAACACCTATCAATTAGATCTTCCAGGTGAGTTTAATGTCAGTGCAACCTTCAATGTTGTTGACTTGTCTCCTTATGATATAGGTAACGATTTGGGGAAAATCGTCTTAAATAGGGAGGGAATGATATGATCGCCAATAGCAAACACCCGGAGAAGTACACAAGTGGCCCCATCATACGAGCAAGGGCTAAGGAGTTCCAAGCAGCCATGGAGAGTATGTTTACATCAAGTTTGGAACGTGATGAAGGATGAATAATAAGGGAGGAACACTTTACATTGCTTATGCATGAATTTGCATGAGAATTTGATGTTTACATAACATTCATTGCATTTAATAAGTGTGTTGTTCATTCAAGCATGCATTGCATTTAAATCATGTAGTTCATTAATCAAACTAGTTCATTCATGAAACTAGTTCATTTATTAAATTAACTCTTAATTGTTTCATGCATGTTTTCAATTAAATATTGAATAAAGTTCGCCTTTGTGTCTAGGTGCATGAGAGAAGTTGAACAGTTTCATCATATGCAAGAATGTCAGTCAGAATGTATTCCAATTATGGATATGATGAAAATGTTTTTAGTTATATAAATAAATTGGAGATTATTCCTCTATCTCTTAGCTTTCCAATTCCTTTTTAATCACCTTAATCCGATATTGGGAGCTTAAGATATGATCGATTTATTGAAGACAGTGCAGGCTGGAATTTTATTACGGGAATTTTATGATTGGATGATTTGGATGAGTTTGAGCCAAGGGAGAGTCTTTTCAACTTCAGCCAAGTGACAAGCCATTGAATAACTCTTAATTCACCCATTCAAGGCATTCAAAACTGATTGTTATCATCTAAATTCAAGGGTTGTTCATATTCTTCAAGGGAGCATGCAATGAAGGGTGATTTACTTTACTTATGAAGACAATTTTAAGCATGGAATAGCAAGAGTCTTCCACCCCTTTGACGAAATTAAGGCCAAATTCAGCTTCAAATTGTCTAGATTCATCCCCAAAATGATCTATAATATTCAGCCAACCTTGAAGATAAGAAGACAAAGCATTCAAGTGCATTTTATTGCTAAATTGATGAGAATGTTTTCATCTTTTGAGTCTTTTCATATGCTGCTTAGAAATACTATAAATAGGCACCTTTGGGATCATTTGTAGACACACAGTTGAATATATAAAACATCTTTGAGAGCTTTGTTTCATTCTTGTTCTCTTGTAGAACTTTATCGGCTTCAAGATAGTCTTATTGTCTTCATCCATTTCCTTTTGTTATAGCGTTGGTTCCTAGCTCATCTATAGCAAGTGGGTCACGTTCCATCTACTTCCACTTCATCCATCTATTTATATTGCTGGTTCCTAGCTCCATATAGTTATAGGGTCACAATCTATTTTCTTTTCAATCCATTTTTCATATTCCACGCCATTACCAACCCATACCTTCACCATACTTTCATTACATCCAAACTACAACTTCCATCATCTTCTGTTCAAAGCAAGCAATTCAATTTCTTACTAGAATCACGATCGAACAATCATATATATGATTCAAAACTCATAATCGAGATCATATCAACTATACACCACATACTCATTACAAGACTCTGGTTTTACCAGCATTGGTGCTTCCGTTAAAATCTTCTTTAGAGTTTCAAAACTTTCTTGGAACTTCTCGGTCCAAATAAATGGAAAATCTTTTCTCAAGAGCTTGGTTAGTGGAGAAGCAGTCATGTTCTTCACAAACCTTCTATAATAACCAGCAAGTCCCAAGAAGCGTTGAACCTCTGTAACATTCTTTGGACGTTTCCACTCTACGATCGCCTGAACTTTCTTAGGATCAACTCTTATGCCTTATGCCGAGACCACATGTCCGAGAAAAGAAACTATAGATAGCCAAAATTCACACTTTGACAGCTTGGCATAAAACCTTTTCCGTTTCAAGATCTCGAGCACAGTACGAAGGTGAACGTCATGCTCTTTCTCTATTTTTGAGTACACTAGAATGTCATCAATAAATACCACCACAAACTGATCCAAGTAAGGTTGAAATACTCGGTTCATCAAATCCATGAATGTTTCCGGAGCATTAGTAAACCCAAACGGCATCACTACGAACTCGTAGTGCCCATACCGTTCTTGAAAGTTGTCTTTGGGATATCTTCCTCTTTAATCTTTAACTGATGATATCCCAATCGAAGATCAATCTTGGAGAAAATTACTGCCCCTTTTAGTTGATCAAATAAATCTTCAATCCTCGGAAGAGGATACTTGTTCTTGATAGGTCACCTTGTTTAATTATAGATAATCTATGCATAATCACATGAATCCATCTTTCCTTTTCACAAACAACACCGGAGCACCTCCAAGGTGAAACTCTTGGTCTAATAAATCCTCGATCTAGTAGTTATTACAATTGAACCTTTAATTCCCTTAATTCTATCAGGGTCATTCGATAAGGAGCCATCGAAATAGGAGTTGTACCTAGAAATACGTCAAAACCAAACTCCACCTCTCTATCTGAAGGTAATCCAGGTAACTCATTTGGAAACACTTCTAGATACTCTCGAACTGTTGGAATGTCTTCCAACTTAACTTCAGCAGCTCTTATATCCACCACATTTTCTAAAATTGCTTGACAGCCTTGTGACAGTAATTTCTTAGCAGTAAAGGCTGAAATCACAGTGGATAAGAGATTCACCCTTTCTCCAACAAATATTATCTCTGAACCTTTTGCTTCCTATCATTTAATAACAATCTCTTCAAAAAATAATCTACCCAACCATAATAAGAAGATAACCAATCCATGCCCAAGATTATTCCAAACTCCTTGAAAGGTAATTCCAACATATTTATAGGAAATTCCACTCCCTGTATCTTTATCGGACAATCCTTACATATCTGACTAATCCTCGCACTATGGCCCAGTGGATTGATTGCCAAAATGTCACTAGAAATAGGTTCTAAAGAGATTCCCCTATCTCTAGCCAGTTTTACTCTAATATAAGAATAAGTAGAACCGAGATCTATTAACACAAAAACAAGTTCATCAAAAAGGTACCTGCTATAATCTCAGAAGCATCTCTGTTATCACTAGTCTTGATGTGATAAATTCGAGTAATAGTCTTGGTTTCCTGATTAGATGCAGCCTCAGACGTACCAGGCCTACCTCCTTTGCCACCTCTGCCCTTCTGAGGTCCTTCTACATACTGATCTCGGTATAGCTCTGGACACTCCCTTTTAAAATGACTAGGTTGTTTGCAATGAAAACATTTTCCCTCAGCAAATCAACACTGACTCGAATACCTCTTCCCACAATTCTCGCGTTTTGGAACAAGACGTACTCTTGAACCTCTGGTACCCGTCGATGTTGTTTGAGTCTACTTGGACTTCCCTCCAGAGAATCCCTTTTTGCCTGTAGATGCTGAGGAGGGAGAATTTTCTATTGGTGACCTTTACTGCGTTCGAAGAAGGGTGCAGAGTAAGAGCTTCCAAATCTTTTACTTGTTTGTGCCTTTTTCGCCTCCTGATCCTTGAGATCAATTTTCTCCATAGCTTTAGCCTTGTTTACTGCTTCCTGAAAGGCAGTAAAATGATGAGAAACTAGGATCCTTTTGTATTGAGGATCCAACCTAGAAATAAATCTGTCAATTCTGACTTTCTTAGTCAGAAGGAACTCCGATAAAAATCGACTCAGTCTGTGGCACTCATAGTCATATTAATAAACTGTTCTGCCAGCCTACTTCAAGTTCAAGAACTGTTGCATCATTTCATTGACAAACACGTCTAAAATGTATTTATTCTTGAATTCACTTAGTAAGAATTCCCACGTGATTTGCTCAAGGGGACTCGTGCGGCGACAATATTCAACCACACACCAGCTTGCTCCATCAATAGAGACACAACTCCTTCTAGTTTTCCCTGATCGTCACAAGGAACCCTGCTCAGCATGTTCTTAACATCATTTAACCAATAATCAGCAGTCATCGAATCATTGTCTATATCACCTTGGAAATCAAGTGCTCTCATTTTCCTCAATTCTTTAGGAATCGATACTGGTGGCCGACGATTGATAATGTTCTCTAGAGCTTGTAAAAACAACCCACGATCTTGAACAGGCATGTCTTGTTGATTCACATTAGGCGGCTCTACATTAGGCTGAGTAAGAGGTAGATTTTGGTTCACCTCATTACTCTCAATTTGTGCAGGGGTAACGCGCTCAGCGGTCCTACTTGATTCTTGATGATCCAACATCTGAACACAGTCAAAATCATCTAACATTAGTAAGGAGCAACTCTACTAAATAACAAGCATAAAAGCATATATACAACCATCAGTAAAATATTGGCATCCTAGTGGCATGTATACATTCTTAACTAAATTTAGACTCATTTACTATCCAGAAACGGCTAAACATGTAGCTTTTATACCTATAAATGTAACACCTACAACCCGTATTCCTAAACCAATACATGTTATAGATGTCACATGAATCATTTAAAAGATTTCCCAATTCAAAAATGGATAAAATTCATTTTTCCAAATTGTAGTTATTATTATAAAATATTAAACCTCATAAAATTATCATATAGTAATCATAATATATATTTATCAAATACGTCCATTTATTAAAGTAATACAGGTTAAACCATCCATGAGGAAAGAAAGTAAAACAGTTTAGTTTAGCCATTACAAACTATATTCAAAATATTCCAACATAACAACTAGGAAATTTATAAGTACATGCCACTAACTAAGTAAAAATCACATCAAATGATGTCTTACTGCTATTGTTTTATACTCATCGATGCTTAATGTTTCTCTGTACTCCTTACTTCTACTCCTGACGTTTACCTACACGTTAAAATCATCACACACTAAGTATATACTTAGTGAGGCAGTCAATAATAATAAACTGTGCAATACATCATTAATATACAACTATATGTCATAATCAATGTAGCATGATGACTTACGTGTATAACCATTTAATTACTATAGTAAACATGATAATGGTGCAATATAAACATTTTCAATAAACCATAGCCTAATATGTAGACTTGAAGGACCTTGGGTACACGAGTCAATATATATACACCGTAGTGCTAACCCGAGTATGACACATAAGGTTGTGTCTGCCATCTGTAGTATACTTAAGTATAGTCCCGAATATGACACATAAGATTGTGCCCACTATATACACTAATTATACTTTAGTGTAATCCAGAATATGCAGCCTGCTGCTGTAATATATGGCATGCTAGCTATACCATTTCCCCCATTAATTCACTAGGGCTTTTAGTCTATTCTTGATTCATCCATAAAAATGTATCAATCTTATTCACAATTTGGGCAGTTCATACCCAAAATAACATTCACAAATATGTATCCATAAGTGATCAATGCATCATGATTCCACACTTTGACATATTAAGGTCATGTTGGTATTATGAAAAATGACATAATATTATGTTGATATAAACAAGGTAGACTCATCTCAAGTCTTCCTGATGATGTATAAAACATCAATGTATAATTTCATAAATGCATTGCACTCACCTTGACACTTTATAATTTTCAAAAGATTTTGCCTCACTATGCTCCAACTTAGTCTTTTTTACTCGATTTGCTTTGAACACAAAGTCAATCAGATCTGTACAAAATCATAAATTCATATCGATTCATATGTTGGTATTGTACTAACATAAATACATTTCCAAAACAAATTCTATAATCATACTTGAAATCTATTCACCACCAAATACTTTAACACTTATTAATTATTTTTAATTTTGGCACCAAATTTTCCAACATATATAAAATGGTCCTTCACCATTTTACCACTTAAACTTTCAATATTAAAATTCCAGCATTAAAATTATTATCAACCAAGTACACATACAAAGGCATAATTACAATAAACACTCCCAAACAATTCAAAATTTGCATTAAAATCACCAAACTTTCCAAACTTCCAAAATGATCAAATTTCACATTCTAACACTCATTTCAATTCCCAAACAGAAATTTCCAGCATAGTATATCAATTATATAATAATTATATAACAATCCATTAATTTTCCAAAATTATTGAATTGGTCCCCTAACTTTTCAAAAATTACCAAATGGTCCCCAATTTTTTATAAGGCTTGTAGAACACTTCCTATATCATTTCCAGCCCTTATATATTTTTTTTTCATAATTTTTCTCATCCAAACAAACCATGGCCAAATATTCTAAAACTCTAAAACTAGGGTTTTCATGATTTTGTTCAATTTTGATTCGATTCAAGCATGAAATCAACTTCCATCCATCCTTATAACATCTCTACAATAAAAGCCCTAATCAAATTTCATCAAAACACAATGTTCTATAACTCCATAATTTGGCTGAAAATCATAGAAGAATTTCTAGTAAGGTTGAACATGTTCTAATCATCATGAATATGAATCTACAACCTCAAAAACATCAAGATTCATCATCAATTTCATAAACCCTAATGTGAACATAAACCCTAGGATTTGGGATCTTTTAAATCAAGTAAGACTAGAAAGCATAAATGGTACCAAAAGACAACGTTTTTCGCGTAGATCGTTTTTTTATTTCACGACATAACTCAAAATTCAAAGGAATTTGCTTAAAAATTGAAATGAACCTTTCTCTCTCATTTGGAGAAGCTCACGGCCTTGGATGAAAAATATGAACAAGGTTGAATGAAATGTTAGGTAAATTTCATCTTAATTTACCTTTAATTTAAACTTAAATGAACATTTTATTCATTTAATTGAGAAAATACCAAATTACCCTTAATGAAACTTCATATTTATCATAAAACCAAGACACTTCAATCTTATCATTTTCCAAAGTCAAAGATGGACAAATTATTTCTATTTTTACCATTTTGCCCTTGTAATTTCCTAAAAATTACAATATTGTCACTTTAATCCAATTATCCAAATTTAACATGAAACTAAATCCTCAAATCCAATGGTTTATATTATTTTCCATCATTTTAAAATGTGGAAATAATATTTTTAAGCCTAATTTATCATCCTTAAATTTTTCTTAATATTTCTATTCGATCCGATTTATCTATTTCTTATAGGACTTTAACCCTTTCTAATTTTCAACATAAATTCAGTATCAAGAATCTAATTTCAATAAAACTCCACTTTCAATAGCAAACTATCCATTTATGGAATAAAAATTTCTTTTGGGAAAATTACCATGTTGGTCCCTAAAATTTTCCAAGTTTTATACTTTGGCCACTAATTTTCAAAAATTATATTTTGGTCACTAATCAAAATTTGGGGTTTTGCACAACAAATTTTGGGATTTCATATCATTTCATATCCATTTAACAATCAAACATTTCCAAATAAAAATCATTTTTATTTCATCATTGTAAAAATCATTACTTGGAGAATTCATGTTCTAAACAATTTACAAAGCCTTTATTTAAGCATTTTGGAAATATCCAATAATTAAGATAAAATCATTATTTAAAAATAGTAAGGCGTTGACTTATCGCAAGTATTCCTTAATCAAAATAAGTAAATAAATAAACTGTACTCACCTTTACCTCAATACCGAACCTTTTATACAATAAGTTTTACTTGCATACTTTTTCCTTCCTTTTCGAATCACTAGGATCACAAGGTTTGTCGTAGACTGTACGACATCACATAAATAGCACAATGTTGAAAATATATGTTAGTATTGTACTAAAATAATCTATATTCAATAATAAAATCCTTAAATTATATTCAATACTTGTTTGATATAAAAATCACTTCACTATTCAATAAAAACTTCAACATTTCTGTAACACCCCAATTATTAAAGCCATATGTATATTGTCCGGTAGTAATAATTAGTTAGGTGTGTTAAGCCCAATGTCCTTTTCGAAAACCTAAGGCCATTAATGTTTGTCGGCCACTTGTTTTGGCCGTAACAATTATGTTTCCTACTTTCAGTTGGTATTTCTATTGTTTTTTTATTATAATCTTGGTGCGCCCAATCAATCATTTAGTAAAGCACAATCATCACGAACAAAGCTTCAACTTCTCTCGTTCATCTAATTAAGAAAAGTATGGCAATCGCAATTTAGATGACTGATTGGAGGTTGCTTTGCTTATCGGGTAAATTAAGTTTTTGAAGAACAAGCAAAGGAAAGACGTACAATTGTTCAGAGAAAAAAGCTTCCTTCAATCTTAGCTTTCCTCACCAACATCCTTACCCAGAATTTGTTGTTCATGATGTTCAAAGGAGATTAAATGTGTTCGTATCAAGAACACAAGCGCTCTCTGTAAGCCAAAAAGATCAATGCCTAACGGGAAACCCCAACGAAGATTACTGGCGGTGCTATCTCGAATGGTACAACAACCGCCAATGCTTAGCTAACTGCTCCATCAGCTTCGAACAAGGAAACCTCTACGGAAAAGGTAGTCGAATTTACAAAGTCATGGATTCCTCTGACAATGACATGGCTAACCCCAAACCGGGGATGCTCTGACACGTTGTCATCCAAGATGAACCCCTCTGGATCATCTTCTCGGCCAACATGGTGATCAAACTCAAACATGAACTCATTTTCAACTATTACAAGGTTATCGACGGGAATGGAGGGGAGGAGAAAAGTGGAGGAATGATGCATAATGTCCATGGCTAACGTGCGTAGAAGAGGAGAGGTGAGAGATGTTTGAATTTTTGTAGCATAATTCGTAGATCAAAATCAATGGAGATTTTGAAAAAAAAAATTAATAAATAATTCTAAATTGTTTCAGAGTGCACATGGCTTTGGAAAGTGAAAAGGGAGTAATGAAAGAATTCACGTGGTTTTGGGGTTGTTATTAAAGTGAGAACGGAAAATTACAAGGTAAGCCATCCAAGTTGTTAAAAGCTCAACCTTGTCTCTTAGATTTCATAGTGTTATGATTATGGCATAATAGTTTTATTAAGATCGATTTAGTCCCTGATTTTACTAATTAAAAATTATATTGACTCCTAAAGTTTTTAGTTTTAACAATTGGGTCTCCAAATTATTAATTGGATTCTAATAAGTTATTTTTAAGGCGAGGAAAATTATTTGAAGTCGTATTTGTACGATAGATTGTACGTGTTCGTTAGAAAAAGATTGGAAGCTAGAGATCAAGTTGGTGAGCTGGAATTCAAGAGTAATATTTTGGGTTTTGTTGATGTCCTAAGTCCGATTCCGAAGTTCGTTTTGCCAAATTTGAACCCGGTAAGCTATTATTCATTGATTTATCACCCGATTCGATCCGTTTTTCGGATTTAAGTTCTGTTTTTTTATGAAATTTATATTTTTATGTATTTGAGGAATTATTGGAAGTTGAATTAATGATTGAGGGCGTTCGAATGGAATTTAAATGGTCGATCAATGTGGCATGAAAATCGAGGTAATACATTAATACATTTTTATGCTTTATGGAACATGTTGGTATTGGTAAATGCATGTATGAAAATGTTTGCTTTTATTTGGATAGTTAATTGATTCCTACACTCGATACGAATACGGGAAAAAGTAGGTAACTGAATATGGCTCAGATGACTCATATAAGAAATTGGAGGACAATTGGAATTAATTACAAGTTCTTGAGTTAAGTGATAAAGGAATCAACCAAGAATATGTAAATTATAATTTATCTCATTAAAGGTATTTGGATGATAAATTATAAGAATATTTCGATTAGGTAAAATTATGAAAATACCCTTATATTGTAAAAACACAAGATTTGACCTTGGAAGTTGGATAAGAAGTTTGTTAAGGAATAATTTACAGTTTAGATATTATCTGGAAAAGCGATTAATCTGAGAAACTCTAAATTATAATTATCATGGTTAAGAGTTTTAATACCAAAATTATCTGGTTATGAAATTACGAAAGAGGTAAAAATAGTCCGTGTTGACCCTGAATGAGCAAGTACTTTGAGGATTCGTACTTAACTCAATAAATTACAAATTTAATTTTTAAGATCATGTCTTTGTATATAAAATTTCTGATATTCCGTTTGTAAAATATAAGAAAGCACTTGACACGAAAATCTCCGAGTTATGAGTAAATACCTGAAGAATAATTTATCGATGGTGCTCTTTTGTCAGAATTGTTTGAAAGGACTGAAGTAAATGATAAGATTAAATTAAATATTAGGACCGGACAAAAAGGAATGATTGAAATACCCTAGATCTGTAAAATGACCAAAATACCTTGTAATGGAAATGACTCAAGAATATCTCCAAGCCCAGGAATGAATGGATATCCTCAAGCTTTGAAATGAATGGAAAAACATTAAGCATCAAAATGACCAAAATGACCTTATAGTCTAGACTAAGTAAATATCTTGGGTTAATTAAGGAATTCAAATAAACAAGGTGTTGTACTACCCTTAAAAGTAATGGAACACAATTTAAGTTAGTAGATTAACCCTAATGCTATGTCAATATCTGAACATAAATATCAGTTGAATGCGTGTTCGTCTTCTCAAGTTTGGATCAATGATAATTCTGGAAGTACTTAGCTCAGCTCAACTCTAGAGCGCATTCGGTTCTAAGAAGTGGATATTCGTGAGACAAATCAACCACGAATACCAGAATGACTTTATTATATGACTAAAGTGAACTCAAAGGAAGTACAATATGTATCCAAAATTCAGAAACGTCTGAATTACTCTAGAAAATTCTAAAGTAACCGAGATAGACTTGATTACTAAATGAACTAAGCAACTATAATGACTGAGGATTAAATAAGTTATTTGGATGAGTCTGGAAACACTGTTTAACTTACATGATGAATTGTCCTTATGGCCCATGAACCATGAATCAAGTACGTCAGTATTTCTTGATATTGTTGAAATATGGAAATAAATAAAGACCATTGGAAGATCTATTCAGCGATGATTACGAAGATGGTTTATGGACAAGAATTGTTAGTATTAAAGAGTGAATACCCTGGAAAGGCAATAAATTGATGGGTCGACATGCATTAGTTCTGAGAGTTGTTCAGTTCAAATTGTTCAATAAACCGATCGATCAACATGGATTATAAATGTCTTGAATCTATGTTTCTCCTTTTTAGCTCAAATCACTCTGGTCATTCCTGAACGCTTTCCTGCTACACATGAAAACATAGTGGAATTCTAAAGTATCAACCTTAAATGTCTAATTAGATTGGTTAATATTCGATTTTCTCAATAGGATCTTGTTCCTGGAATTCGATCAAATTGTACAAGTTTCATGTTATCTATACTGATAACTACAAAATGCCTCTGAAAAATACTTGGATTCTCTAGTGTGTTCCATATATATATATTAATAAATTATTTTATTTTTTTAACATGTGGTACACTGAAATCTATGGTTATTATTTTATGGATGCACTGACTTAATGGTGATGGCTTATGGAATTGTATCACTGTATAAATTGTATCTTGGAGATACAGATTTGTAAAGTACAGCTCTGATCAAGCTGGAATGTTTTAATGGACCTAATGTGACTTTTTGGTAGGCTCTGCGGCCTGAGATCATTATCGGGTAGGCCTTGCGGCCCTAAGATGTGTTCTTAGGTAGGCCCCATGGCCCCAAAACTTTCTTGGGTAGACTCTCAGGCCCTAAGATGTTCTTTTAGGTTAACTCTTTATACAATGGTTTTAAACTACGAGTTTAAAAACTTATACTATAGTATAATTTATGAGATTTACTGAACTATTATTTGATTAGTGTACCTATTATGATTTTATCGTACTGTTGGAACACACTAGACATCCTATTCGATCTTTTGAAAATGTCATACTATGAAATGTTTCCTATGAACTGAGATCTTTATGGCTTCTACTCGATGAACTACTAATGGAACCCCAGATTATCCCGCAAACTGGTATATGTCTGATTCAATAAGGAAATTATATGGCTTCCCATTTATCTGCATGTCATGTAGCATCAACTGGTAGCATTATATTACTGAACTTCCCAAAGCTCACTCTATTACTCACTATTGCAGGTTAAAAGAATCATATCAGTGCATCTATCGACATCAGCAAGGGAGTTTTTTTTCAGCGTTGCTTGCAGAGTATGTTACATGTGATTAGGGGGCATGTAATTGTATTTTGATTTATATACGAGTCTGAAAATCTGGTTTTATCTATGCATACTGATAAATCATTTTATGAGTTACATGTTTTAAATAAAAGATTTAAATTTTTTGAGATTTTTACAGTGGGTCGCTCCGGTGGCCCTAATTTGACACTCCAGATCGGATCGGGTTATTCGTATCGATCTGAGGGGGTTACATTTAGTGGTATCGGAGCTTTTGTTTGAGTCATAATTTTCATAATAGATCGGGCGGTCAAATGTCAAATGTCTGATCAATACATGCCCCTAGATTACAATCATACCTCTTTGAGTAGGAACTCTAAGATCAAGTCACTCTCTGTAACGAGCAAACCTAAGTTTTCTATCTGATAGAACTCTATCATTACATAAAAAATACCAGTAACGTGTGTCTAAATTCTGTAAAGTACCCCATGAGCCATGTGAAAGTTACTCATATGAGAAATTCAGACACGACTCCACAAATGAAATTTGGATATGCTACTGCTTTATGAGCCTATTCTCGTAACCAAGGCTGAATTGATTTCACAAGGTTATTTTTCGTTCTGATTCTTTTATTGGAATGAGAGAGAGTTCTGATAAGAATAAATACTCAATTGGTTAAGGGTTTGGGGAGTATTCGTACTTCTGTAAAAGCTGTTTGAAGATATGAAAGAACTGATAGAAGTTTCATTTCTGCAATTCTGTGACATGAATGAATTTCGAGGACGAAATTCTTTCAAGGAGGGGAGAATTATAACACCCCAATTATTAAAGCCACATGTATATTGGCCGGTAGTGATAATTAGTTAGGTGTGTTAGGCCCAATGTCCTTTTCGGACACCTAAGGCCATTAATGTTTTTCGGCCACCTGTTTTGGTCGTAGCAATTATGTTTCCTACTTTCGGTTAGTATTTCTATTGTTTTTTTATTATAATCTTGGTGCGCCCAATCAATCATCTAGTAAAGCACTATCATCAAAAACAAAGCTTCAACTTCTCTCATGCATCTAATTAAGAAAAGTATGGCAATCGTAATTTAGATGACTGATTGTAGGCTGCTTTGCTTATCGGGTAAATTAAGTTTTTGAAGAACAAGCAAAGGAAAGACTTACAATTGTCCAAAGAAAAGGGTTGCCTTCAATCTTAGCTTTCCTCACCAACATCCTTACCCAGAATCTGTTGTTCATGATGTTCAAAGGAGATTAAATGTGTATGTATCAAGAATAAAAGCGCTTTCTGTAAGCCAAAAAGATCAATGCCTAACGGGAAACCCCATCGACGATTGATAACGGTGCTATCTCGAATGGTACAACCACCACCAATGCTTAGCCGACTGCTCCATCAGCTTCGGACAAGGAAACCTCTGTGGAAAAGGCTATCGAATTTACACAGTCATGGATTACTCTGATAATGACATGGCTAACCCTAAATTGAGCATGCTCTGACGCGCTGTCATCCAAGACGAACCCCTCTGGATCATATTCTCGGCCAACATGGTGATCAAACTCAAACACGAACTCATTTTAATCTCATACAAGGCTGTCGAAGGGAATGGAGCGAAGGAGGAAAGTGGAGGAATGGTGCATAATGTCCATGGCTAACATGCGTAGAAGAGGAGAGGTGAGAGATGTTTGAATTTTTTTAGCATAATTCGTTGATCAAATTTTGAAGACAAATAAATTAATAAATAATTGTAAATTGGTTCAGAGTGCACATGGCTTTGGAAAGTGAAAAGGGAAAGTGATAAGGGAGCAATGAAAGAATTCACGTGGTTTTGGGGTTGTTATTAAAGTGAGAAGGAGAAATTACAAGGTAAGCCATCCAAGTTGTTAAAAGCTCAACCTTGTCTCTTAGATTTCATAGTGTTATGATTATGGCATAATGGGTTTATTAAGATCAATTTAGTCCCTAATTTTAGTAATTAAAAATTATATTAACTCCTAAAGTTTTTAGTTTTAACAATTGGGTCTCCAAATTATTAATTAGATTCTAATAAGTTATTTTTATGGCGAGGAAAATTATTTGAAATTGTATTTGTACGATAGATTGTACATGTTCGTTAGAAAAAGATCGGAAGCTAGAGATCAAGTTGGTGAGCTGGAATTCAAGAGTAATATGTTGGGTTTTGTTGATGTCCTGAGTCTGATTCCGAAGTTCGTCTTGCCAAATTTGAACCCGATAAGCTGTTGTTCACTAATTTATCACCCGATTCGATCCGTTTTTCAGATTTAAGCTCCGTTTTTGATGAAATTTATATTTTTATGTATTTGAGGAATTATTGGAAGTTGAATTATTGATTGAGGGAATTCGAATGGAATTTAAATGGTTGATTAGTATGACATGAAAATCAAGGTGATACATTACTACCTTTTCATGCTTTATGGAACATGTTGGTATTGGTAAATGCATGAATGAAAATGTTTGTTTTATTTGGATAGTTAATTAATTCCTATACTCGATACGAAGACGGTAAAAAGTAGATAACTAAATATGGCTCACATGACTCATATAAGAAATTGGAGGACAGTTGAAATTAAATTACAAGTTCTGGAATTAAGTGATAAAGGAATCAACCATGGATATGTAAATTATAATTTATCTCATTAAAGGTATTTGCATGATAAATTATGAGAATATTTCAATTAGGTAAAATTATAAAAATACACTTATATTGTAAAAAGACAAGAATTGACCTTGGAAGTTCGATACAAAGTTTGTTAAGGAATAATTTACAATTTAGAGATTATCCTGAAAAACGATTAATCCAAGAAACTCTAAATTATAATTATCATGGTTAAGAGTTTTAATATCAAAATTATCTGGTTATGAAATTAGAAAAGTGCCCTTGAGAGGTAAAAATAGTCTGTGTTGACCCTGAATGAGTAAGTACTTTGAGGATTCATATTTAACTCGATAAATTACAAATTTAATTGTTAAGATCATGTCTTTGTACATAAAATTTCTGATATTCCGTTTGTAAAATCTGAGAAAGCACTTGACCTGAAAATCTCCGAGTTATGAGTAAATATTTGAAGAATAATTTATCGATGGTGCTCTTTTGTCAGAATTGTTTGAAAGGACTGAAGTAAATGATAAGATTAAATTAAATATTAAGACCGGACCAAAAAGAATGATTGAAATACCCTAGATTTGTAAAATGACCAAAATACCCCTATAATGGAAATGACTCAAGAATATCTCCAAGCCCAGGAATGAATGGATATCCTCAAGCTTTGAAATGAATGGAAAAACATTAAGAATCAAAATGACCAAAATGCCCTTATGGTCTAGACTAAGTAAATGTATTGGGTTAATTAAGGAATTCAAATAAACATAAGTGTTGTACTACCCTTAAAAGTAATGGAACACAATTTAAGTGAATCGATCAACCCTAATACTATGTCAATATCTGAACATAGATATCAGTTGAATGCGTGTTCGTCTTCTCATGTTTGGATCAGTGATAATTCTAGAAGTACTTAGCTCCGCTCAACTCTAGAGTGCATTCGGTACTAAAAAGTGGATATTCGTGAGACAAATCAACCACGAATACCAGAATAACTTTATTATATGACTAAAGTGAACTGAAAGGAAGTACAATATGTATCTGAAATTCAGAAACATCTGAATTACTCTAGAAAACTCTAAAGTAACCAGGATATACTTGATTGCTAAATGAACTAAGTAACTTTAATGACTGAGGATTAAATAAGTGATTTAGATGAGTCTGGAAACATTGTTGAACTTATATGATGAATTATCCTTATGGGTCATGAACCATGAATCAAGTACGTCCGTATTTCCTAATATCGTTGAAATGTGGAAATGAAATAAATACCATTGGAAGATCTATTCAGTGATGATTACGAAGATGATTTATGGACAAGAATTGTTCGTATTAAAGAGTGAATACCCTAGAAAGGCAATAAATTGACAGGTCGGCATGCATTAGTTCTAAGAGTTGTCCAGTTCGAATTGTTCGATAAACTGATCGATCAACATGGATTGTAAATGTCTTGAATCTCTGTTTATACTTTTTAGCTCAAATCACTCTGGTCATTCCTGAGCGCTTTCCTGATACACATGAAAACATAGTGGAATTCTAAAGTATCAACCTTCAATGTCTGATTAGATCGCTTAGTAATTGATTCTCTTCAATAGGATCTTGTTCCTGGAATCCGATCAAATTGCACAAGTTTCATGTTATCTATACTGATAACTACAAAATGCCTCTAAAAAATACGTGGATTCTCTAGTGTGTTCCATATATATATATTAATAAATTATTTTATTGTTTAAACATGTGGTACACTGAAATCTATGGTTACTGTTTTATGGATTCACTGACTTAATGGTGATGGCTTATGAAATTGTATCACTGTATAAATTGTATCTTGGAGATATAGATTTGTAAAGTACAGCTCTGATCAATCTGGAATGTTTTAATGGACCTAATGTGACTCTTAGGTAGGCTCTGCGGCCTGAGATCATTATCGGGTAGGCCTTGCGGCCCTAAGATGTGTTCTTAGGTAGGCCCCATGGCCCCAAAACTTTCTTGGGTAGACTCTCAGGCCCTAAGATGTTCTTTTAGGTTAACTCTTTATACAATGGTTTTAAACTACGAGTTTAAAAACTTATACTATAGTATAATTTATGAGATTTACTGAACTATTATTTGATTAGTGTACCTATTATGATTTTATCGTACTGTTGGAACACACTAGACATCCTATTCGATCTTCTGAAAATGTCATACTATGAAATGTTTCCTATGAACTGAGATCTTTATGGCTTCTACTCGATGAACTACTAATGGAACCCCAGATTATCCCACAAACTGGTATATGTCTGATTCAATAAGGAAATTATATGGCTTCCCATTTATCTGCATGTCATGTAGCATCAACTGGTAGCATTGTATTACTGAGCTTCCCAAAGCTCACTCTATTACTCATCATTGCAGGTTAAAAGAATCGAATCAGTGCATCTATCGACATCATCGAGGGAGTTTTTTTCCCGCATTGCTTGCAAAGTATGGTACATGTGATTAGGGGGCATGTAATTGCATTTCGTTTTATATACGAGTCTGAAAATCTAGTTTTATCTATGCATACTGATAAATCATTTTATCAGTTACATGTTTTAAATAAAAGATTTAAATTTTTTGAGACTTTTACAGTGGGTCGCTCTAGTGGCCCTAATGTGACACTCCAGATCAGATCGGGATATTCGCATCGGTCTGAAGGGGTTACAATTTCCAACATGAAAATTCAATCCCTTATATTTCCATATTCATCACCAAGCTACTCAACTTTAATAAACTTTACAATTTAGCCACCACTTACGATTTCTTTTAAAATTCATACAAAATTTTCCAATTAATTCAAAATAGTCCTTCACTAGTATATCCAATTCAAATCCAATACTAAAATTTCCAGCATTAAAATAATATATTTAATATACTACAATCACATTTCCAAACTTGTAATTTAACTTCCAAAATTTATAATCATTTCGAATAAACCACTAAACTTAACCAAATTCAAAATTTAGTCCTAAATCATCATTCTAACTTTAAATTCAACATCCTAACATTAATTTCCAATATTAAAATAAAGTATTGAATCTAAACTTCAACATATTCAAGCTTGTAAAACAATCCCCAAACTTTTTAACCCATTCGAATTAATCACTAAACTTTCCCAAATTTGCAAATTGGTTCCAATTCAACATTCCAACTTAAAATTCAAAATTCAAGTAATGATTTCCAGCATAGTACATCCATAATTAAGCAACTATACGTCAATGTCCCTTAATTCCAAAACTTGCAAAATAGTCCCTTTACTATCCCAATGTTCCAAATTGATCCAATTTAATTTCCAAAGCATATAGAATCATTCTAATACCATTTCTAAGCTTAGGTAAAATTTTCAATATTTTTCACTAATTTTTTTCTTCATGGACGAATATAATAAAGTGTATCTAGCTTGATTTTCAAGTTGATTCAAACGTGAATTCATCTTTTAAACGTCATTCCCATGCAATCTCAAATATTTCCATATCATATTCAATCCAAAATCAATCTTTCCTTCAAACTCCAACCTTAGCCAAATCCTTGTACCAGTATTTCCAATTGATTTATTCATCAAACATGTTTGGAAACAACTCAACAACATCTAATAAATCAAAAATCCATCCTTAAATCATTAAAATCCAACTTGTTCTTCATCCACCCTAATAACCAAACTAATGATCCAACCAAAAAATAATGAAATATTTATATCAAATGATGGAAAATTTGATGTAGATTAATTCTCTATTTCGCACCTTAGACCAAAAACCTAACAAAATGACTTAACATGAAGAATAAACTTTTTCTTACCTTAACTATGGAGGCCACGATTTGGAGGAGGAAGGAGAGAAAATTTCTTGATTTTTCCATCAAAATATCATGATACACTTGTCATAAAACTAATTAAAATGAACTAAAAATTCATTTTATGCTAAAAGACTATTTTACCCTCTAAAAATCATGATAATTGTCAAATTACTATATCACTTGTCCATATCATCATTCAAAGTCAAATATGAATAAAATATTCATTCTTTCCAATTTTTCCTTGTAGTTTTCTCAAATTTACAATCTAGTCATTATAATCCAACAATCTCGCTTTAACATGAAAAATCAATTTAAATCCAAAAAAGCCATATTAAATTTCACTATTATAAATTATGGAAATAATATTTCAACCTTTTTCTATCATATTTCAAATTTTTATAAAATTTCGGTAAAATCCGATTATCCGAGCTCTTATGGGACTTTACCGCTTTATAACTTTTAATACAAATCTCGAATCAAAATTATGATACCCACGAAAATGTCAATTTCATAATAAACTAATCATTTACAGGATAAAATTTCTTTTTGGAAAAATTACCACTTTGGTCCCTAAACTTTTCCAAAATTTACACTTTGGCTATTAAACATTCAAAATTTAAATTTTGATCACTAACCAAAATTTGGGATATTACAATTCTCCCCCATAAGAAAATTCATCCTTGAATTTTCAACACGTACTTGATTCAACCTATAAGAGTATCACCTGTCATTTATCTTTCACATTATTGTCTAACTTTCTTAACCTTATGTTTCATTCAAAGAAGTTTAACATATGACATCACTTGTTTTCTCATTACTTAAACTTCTTACTTTAACATCCTTATCAATTCTTCTTCAAAGTCAAATCCATTTAAATCTCAAAATTTTCAATATGATAGCACGTGAAGAATCCAAATCATACATTTGAAATGTCAATAAATAAATACTTCATAAATTCTCGTTCATTTCCAAAATAAAACTAATCAATAAACTATTAAATTGATTCTTTTAATAACCTCATAAGGATTAATAATCTCCTAGCTTAACTTCCCTTGTTCTCTAAAGCATAATATATTTCCCTTCAATACTTTATCCTTAACTTGATCTCTAATCTCTTTTCCTTTTCAAGTCCATTTAAAATTTCTATTGATCGATATACATCTTAAGATTCTTCCGAATAATTCATACCTTATTTTTAATTTCCTTTCTATCTCATAACTATTATATCTTAATCCTTGAATAGATATAAAAGTTCCATAACATTCGTCATTTCTATCCATATGAACTTCATAGATAATAACTATTCTTATATACAAACTTCCTTAAAGGAAAATACCTTTCACTTGTTATTTTGAATACAACATCATATACCTTTATAAATTCCGTTAAATCTTCCTAATTCCTTGAAATGATTCATTCCTCCAAGAATGAAATACAATACTAACTTTACAATTATCAAGAAATAATACAATGGCTTCCAAAATTTCTCTAAGTAAACCTTGGATTTATCAGATACTATAGAGATAAACAATTCATAATTGAATAACTTACTATACCATTTATTATACTTATTAATAGAACAATCAACTCGAATCAAGATAAAGTGCTAAGATGTAGTTACTCTAACCACTATCACTTAGATCGAATCATTCTTATTGAGTGTACAATCTTGTAAAAATGTTCATACTAATTCTCTTCCATTTCCACCAATGTATGAAAATCAATTGTCGAAATCCCAAGGACATTTTATACCTTGTTTCAACTTGTTTTCATATCATGGTTATAAAACCAAACCTAATTATAACTTTTGTTGTGCTTAACAATCTATACCAACTCTTTTATTCCATATACTCGAAATATTTCCATAAACATTGGAGATAAATTGTTTCTTCAATTTATTGTTATCTCATATATACTTTACCTTTATGATATAAACATCTATTTGACTTAACTTTAAAATCTTTAATTCTATTTTTGTTTCCTTGATCCATTCTTACTATGCACTTCTCATATTTCTTTGAAAGTCCTTTATTTGATCTAAAAAAGTAGGCTTTAACTTTACTTCTATTTAATATGCCATCTTCTTTCATTGATCATCTAGTATTTCCAAAACTTCCAATGTAGAAAAGTCTTTCAGCATAATGTATCAACTTCCATACTAGTCTTTCCCGAATGATAGTTGATAACTATATTATATCTTTAAGAAATCTAATTCTTCTCCTTTATCTCAAATTCATTTTCTTTTGATTTAATCAACACTTTAAAATTTCATTTCTTTATGATTAATATTATAGTATCATCACTCACTACACTTCCACAACGCTACTAAATCTTCAAGTAATCACAATAATTGTTAACTCTTGATCATAATTCAGAAAATTTTCCTTTCATAAGCTTTAAGCTTCCTCAAAACCTAAAATACAACTTTTTCTTCTTGCCTTAATACACATATCAGACCATTATGAAATGCGTCACAATTAGACATATAATCCTTGCATGATTTACCACAATTTCATTACTCTGAAAGTTTGCGCTACTGGTAAAGAAACAATATTTTGTATTAATCTATGCACTCAAAAATTATTTCATTTGTTCCATTAAAAACTAGACTCGAATATGAGTCTAACCATATAAAGAAATATTTCTAGTTCAACTTATATAATTTATGATAGATTTTCTAATCCAGTCTACAAATTTTACTTTGAGCAGAATTTGCTATTTCAATTTCTGACCTATCATCGGTTAAAAAAATTCATATCTTCGTATACATATTTTGGAATAAACTTATGCTTGTTTTACACAAAATTAGAAAGATATACGAATCTAACAACATCAGAATCATCTTCTAATATTTTCTATAGAATCTAAGACAATTTTCCAATGTTACCTTCTAGCTCATAGAATCTTAGTAAACTTTACTATTCTACATCTTGATCCTTCTTGATACTTATCAATCCAAATAAACGACATATATTTTCTCCATAAATTGAATAATGGGAAAGGAATCAAAAACAAAATTTTCCCAACTTTCGATAACCAGAGAATTCTAAGAAATTTCAAATTTCTGAAAAATTCTTTGAAGTTCATACTCAACTATAACTTGTATTTTCAAATGAACTACTCTTATTTCCCTTAGGAAATTCTGAAATTTTATTCAAAGATGTGTATTGTATCCTTTCTTTATCTTTAATAAATCCAATATCATTTAAGAATATTACTCCAACTAATCCAAATACAATCAAAACTCAATTTATCCATTACAAAAATGCTATAAAGGCATTGTCACATCTGAATAACATTTCTTAAACTCATTCTAGTCATATCAGATCCTAATAACATTTTAGAAATATCATTATCTTTGATTGCTACTAATGATATTCCAATTCAATAATTCTTATCATTACAATTTTGATTTTTCCTGGAATCCTTATTGGGGAATCTTTATTAATACGACTTACCAACACATTATAACCTTGAAGGTTAATCACTACTTTATCACTTGTGATTAGTTCCTATACAATTTCCCTTCTCTATATTCTTTCTCTAGTTACTATGATCTTGAAACCCTTTGAGACTTTTCGAATTAATAACTTTAGGCAACAGTCTAATATTACTTGATAAAGAAATAATTGCTCTATATTCAAACTTATTCTAAATTCTCTAAAGGAGAAAATAGTTTCGCCATATTCACTAAGAACTTACCTTTCTTCGAACTTTTAGCAGACAACCTATATACCGTTTACCCTTGCCCTCTGGTCTTAAGGACTTAGTCTTTCCCCTATTACTAAAGATTAGCTCAAATCAGACATCTTTCTAATTAACTTATAATTATTTACCAAAAAATTAAACATACTTGTAGAAACCTCATAATCATCAACAAATTCAACGATCTCGAGATCCTCTTCAATCTCAAATTTTCTTGCATATCCTCCAAACATACCAGTAGATTGTTATGAATCGATAACCTCATTCTTTAAACTATCAAACTATGATCACATCTGTAATACCCCAAAAATTTGGATAATGACCAAAATGTAAATTTTGAAAGTTTGATGGTCAAAGTATAAAACTTGGAAAATTGTAGGGAATTAATGAGAAATTTTCTAAAAAGAATTTTATTCCATAAATAGTTGGTTTACTCTTGAGAGTGGTGTTTTATAGAGATCATATTTTTGGATTTGAATTTGAGTAAAGAAAAACTAGAAATAGTTAAAGTCCAATAAGGAATTGGTAATTTCGATCGAATTGGAATTTTACAAAAAATTGAAGGATTTTATAAAATGGTTGGAAATATTATTTTAATATTTTAGATCAGAGATATTGGTATGGATATATGCAATTTTTCAGATTTAATTGAAACAGTGGAATTTAGTGACTAAAACGCAATTTTTGAAAATTCAAGGGGAATTTCGGAAATGAAAGTCAAATTAATTCATATTTGTCTTTGTAATATGATAAGGATTAGATGGCTTGGTTTTATGGTAAATACGAAGATTCAGTAAGGGTGATTTGGTCTTATCTCAAGTGAATGAATATTTTATTCATTTAAAGTTTGATTAAATGTAAATTAAGATGAAATGTACCTAACATTTCATTTCACATGCTCATCCTCTTCTCCAACCAGACGTGAGCTTCTTCAATGGTGAGAGAAAGCTTCAATTTCATTTTAAGCAAATTCATTTGGATTTTGAGTATGATGAAAATAGAAAATTATTATATGCGAAAAATGCTATCATTTGGTACCAATATTGCATGATAATATTGTTAGTGTTCAAGTTCATCTTGAGTTGATGAAGGGGATATTGATTTCTTGTGTTTTATGGGTTATGAAGAGTTAAGTGATTTTAAAAAATTGGTTCTAAGAATTGATGAAGAACCTAAGGATGAGGTTAAAGAAAACAGTTTATATTTTGAATTTAGCAGTGGGTTTGAAAATTCACCAGAAACTATATAAAAATAATTTGGAGATAATTTTATATATTTGTGTTCATATATTGATCTAGTTTTGTTTAAAACAAACGGAGATCAATTTTAAGGTGTGTACAAAAAGATATGAACTTTTAACCAAGGAATTGTCAGAAAAAATCGGACAGCTGATTCTGCAAAACAGATCCTGTTGGTCAACTTGAAAATTCGCCATGAATTGTACAGAATGAAATAGAAAGAGTTATTTATATGAATAGATTCATATTCGAGTCTAGTTTTCAACGGAAGAAACGGAATTGAATTCCAGTGTGTATATTAATACAGAATATTGATTCTTTAAAGGTAGTGCGAGTTGTCAGAATATGGAAAATTGATGGGTTGTTGTGTAAGTGTTATATAATTGATGTACTATGCTGGAAATTGTTGTTTGGGAATTAAAATGAGTGTTAGAATGTGAAATATGACTATTTTAGAAGTTTGAAAAGATTTGTGATTTAAGTACAACAATTGCATAGTTGGTGTACTTAAATGTAATTATGCTTTTGTAAAAGCATTTAAATGAGAATATATTTTAATGATGGAATTATCGGTATTAAGAATCTAAGTGATAAAATGGTGAAGGACCATTTTGAGTAAATTGGAAAAGTGGGTTCCAATGTTAAAAGGAATTAATAAGTATTAAAATATTTGGTGGAAATGAGTTTGAAGTATATTATGGAATTATTTTGGGATATGTTTATGTTAGTACAATACTAACATATGTATCGTTATAAATTTGTGATTTATACAGATCATGATTGATTTGTGATTGAAGCAAGTCAAGTATAAAAAGGGTTTATTGTGGACAATAGTGAGGCATATTTTGAAAGATATAAAGTGTCAAGGTGAGTGCAATACATGCATGACATTATATATGGATGTTTTATATATCATCAGGAAGACTTACGATAAGTGGACCTTGTTTATATCAGCATGATATTATGTCCTATTTTTATAAATTGACATGACATTAATATGTCACAGTATGAAATTATAATGCATTGATAATGGAAAAATGTGATATTTTACCATGAATATTATTTCGGGTATGAACTGCCCAATGTTATATTATAATAATACACTTTGCCATGGATGAATCGAATAAAATAGACTATATACCCAAGTAATTCATTGAGGGACAGGGTATAGTTGGCATGCCATAGAGTATAGCAACTGCAGGTTTATAGTACACTTCGGTGTATATGGTGGGCATGACCTTATGTGTAATACACTTCGATGTATATGGTGGGCACGACCTTATGTGTAATACACTTCGGTGTATATAGTGGGCACGACCTTATGTGTAATACACTTCGGTGTATATGGTGGGCACGACCTTATGTGTAATACACTTCAGTGTATATGGTGGGCACGACCTTATGTGTAGAACTATGGTGCAAATAGTACTCGAATACCCAGGGTCCTCTGGGTGTTATATTGGGCTATTGTCTATGATTTATGGTTTATTGGTTAATAAATGATAAATTGGCAAATAAGCTTACGAGCATATGGAATAATGGCAAGTATATTGGTAAAATAAGCTTACAAGCTTATGGAATAATGACAAGTATATTGGTAAAATAAGCTTATGAGCTTATGGAATAAATAATAAGTATATTGGTAAAATAAGCTTACGAGCTTATGGGATAAATGGTAAGAGATTTCATCTTATTTTGATCATGGAAAAATATTGGATATGTTGGTAACATGATTTTATGGCATATTGAATTTGACATTGAAATTCATGCATGAATTGTATTGCATTTTTTACTGTTTTAAATTGCCTCATTGAGTATATACTTAGAGTGTGATGATTTTCACGCGTAGGTAAAAAGCTAGTAGTGGAATAAAGATTTCAAAGTGATATCAAGCATCGGGGAGTATATTTCAATATCAGTAAGACATCCTATGATGGAATTTGATTTAGATAGTGGCAAGTAATTAATAATGTTCTATTTGTTTTGTTGAACAAATTTGGAAACAAAATGATAATCTTTATAGTGATGAAAGGATAAATTTTTATGAATTTATATGTATTTTCGGAAGTTACTGTAGCAGTGAATAGTAACCACGTTTGTTAAAAATTTTCCAGTGTGTTAAAGGGCAACCGATTCCCTGCTACAGGGGTACCGATACCCCCACTGTTCACTGTTCATAAAAAAATCTTTTGAATTAAATTTGTTATAATGAAACATAATTTATATGATATGATATTTTTATAATATCAATTACCATTTTAAGAAAATAAATTTTAAATAGCTTTTGAAATGGAAATGGTTTTTAAAAATTCGAGTGACATCTATAATATGTATAGGTATAATTATACGGGTTATGGTGTTACAACATCTCAGTTTCTTCCTCATCAAGAGGTGGGGCATTTCTTCCACAAAATAAGGAAAATCTCTTACAACTCTAACCTTTCTATAGAGAAATACTAAAGTTTTCTCTGGTCTGTGTCGGTCGATTACAATCTCAATCTTCTTTTTAGCATTATCAACTTTCTTATCCTTACTCTTAGCTTTATCCTGGAGCTTAAAATTGATCGTTCGAGACGATCCTTCTGCTTTCAATATCTAACACAACCACATTGTAAATTTACGTTAGTAAGGAGTAACATCAAAAATTAAATCACCAAACTATACCATATCAGTAATAGTGACATTCTAATGACATGTGCAACTTTTAACACGAAACATCTTTAGTTTAGGCTGAGAATCAGCTAAACCTGCAACTCTGATATCAATAAATGTAACACTCTTCACTCATATACGTCCCAAAATACGAGTCAAATATGTTACACTATTCACTTTGACCTTTCTTACACCAAAATCTATAAAATTTTGTTCTATTTTAAAATTTCAATTTAATGATTAAAACCAAATTAATTAATCACGTAAAATCATAAAATAATATTTTTATCATCAAAATTAAATTTGATTTTAGGCGGCAACTAAGTAGTTCGATATTTTAAAACATAATATCATAACATAATATTCATTTATACTATCAGACATAATTAATACTAACCAAAATAAAGCACATCTAATTTACTATTACAAACCATTCCAACTAATCTATCAAAGCAACCAAACTGTAATAATTTACATGCCACTAAAAGTCAAAGAAAACATCATAGAAACCTTATTGATATTGTAAGTAGGTACTATCTCCAAAAAAAAATGCTTGGGAGGCTCCACACTTTACATCCTTTTTCCTTATCTAAACCTTCGCGTGAAAATCATCATACGCTAAGTAAAATTTAGTGAGACAATAACACAACTAAGGTAGAATAAAACATAAAATATCATAATTACTTCAGAACATTAAAATATCATATATACTTCAAAATAATAAATGTAACTCAAATAAAATCATTGAACTTTCAAACCGATTTATTCTAGCCATTTTCTTCCTCAGAAACCTGAAAAATCATCATCTCATGATTTTATCAAAACCATGATAATCAATATCAGATACAATAATAATTTTATATTCTTTTTCCATTCAGTACACATTTCAAAACTTTCATATTTCATTTTTCTTTTGAATATTTTTTAGAACTTTCACATTAATTTTCATAGTCCGTTGTATATGTAAAAGAATGCAAGATACATGATTTAGACATAATGTGGACCCTAAGCACCAACGATGCCATCATCATCATCATCAGAATATGCACTCCAAGTGCAACCATATCATTTAAACCAACAGTGCCTTTATTTAATGTACACGAATGTACCCTATCACCATCATAATTACTCAACTTAATGGCATGCCAAGTATACCTATGACTCTCCATGCAACAAACAATGAGCTTTCAGATCATTTCATATCCATTTTAACAATCAAACATTTCCAAATAAAAATTATTTTTATTTCATCATCGTAAAAATCATAACTTGGACAGTTCATGCCCTAAACAATTTATAAAGCCTTTATTTAAGCATTTTGGAAATATCCCATAATTAACATAAAACCATTCTTTAAAAATAATATGAGGTTAACTTATTGCAAATATTCTTCAATCAGAATAAGTAAATAAATAAATTGTACTCACCTTTGCCTTACTACCGAACCTTTTATACAATGAGCTTTTACTCGCGCACATTTTCCTTCCCTTTCGAATCACTAGGATCACAAGGTTTGTCGTAGACTGTACAACATCACATAAATAACAAAATGTTCAAAATATATGTTAATATTGTACTAACGTAATCTAAATCCAATAATAAAATCCATAAATTATATTCGATACTTGTTCGATATAAAAATCACTTCACTATTCAATATAAACGTCAACATTTCCGACATGAAACTTCAATCTCTTATATTTCTATATTCATCACCAAACTACTCAACTTTCATAAACTTTACAATTCAGTCACCACTTATGAATTCTTTTAGAATTCATACAAACTTTTCCAATTAATTTAAAATGGTCCGTCACCAGTTTATCCAATTCAAATCCAATACTAAAATTTTCAGCATTAAAATAATATATTCAATCTAATACAATCAAATTTGCAAATTGTCATTTAACCCCCCAAATTTCCAATCCTTTCGAATAAACCACTAAACTTAACCCTTCAAATTCAACATCCAAACATTAATTTCCAGTATTGAAATAAAGTATTGAATCTAGTACTTCAACATATTCAAGCTTGTAAAACAATCCCCAAACATTTCAACCCATTCAAATTAATCACTAACCTTTCCCAAATTTGCATATTCCAAAACTTGCAAAATAGTCCCTTTACTATCCCAATGTTCCAAATTGATCCAATTTAATTTCCAAAGCATGTAGAATCATTCTAATACTATTTCTAAGCTTAGGTAAAAATTTCAATATTTTTCCCTAATTTTTTCCTTCATGGAAGAATATAATAAAGTGTATCTAGCTTGATTTTCAAGTTGGTTCAAAACATGAATTCATCTTCTAAACATCATTCCCATGCAATCTCAAATATTTCCATATCATATTCAATCCAAAATCAATACTTCCTTCAAACCCTAGCCTTAACCAAATCCTTGTACATGTATTTCCAATTGATTATATTCATCAAACATGTTTGGAAACAACTCAACAACATCTACTAAATAAAAAAATCATGCTTAAATCATTAAAATCCAACTTGTTCTTCATCCACCCTAATAATTTAACTAATGATCCAATCAAGAAAAAGATGAAATATTTATACCAATTGATATAAAATTTGATGTAGATTAATTCTCTATTTCACACCTTAGTCCAAAAACCTAACAAAATGGCTTAAAAATAAAAAATAAAATTTTTCTTACCTTAGCTATGGAGGCCACCGTTTGGAGGAGGAAGAAGAGAAAATTTCTTGATTTTTACAGTAAAATATCATGATACACTTGTCTTAAAACTAATTAAAATGAATTTATGCTAAAAGACAATTTTACCCTTTAAAAATCGTGATAATTGCCAAATTACCATGCCACTTGTCCATATCATCATTCAAATTCAAATATGAACAAAATATTAATTCTTTTCAATTTTTCCTTGTAGTTTTCTCTAATTTACAATCTAGTCACTATAATCCAACAATCTCGATTTAACATGGAAAATCAATTTAAATCCAAAAATCCATGTTAAATTTCACTTTTCTAAATTATAAAAATAATATTTTTCAACCTCTTTCTATCATCCTTCAAATTTTTTTATAAAATTCCAGTTCGATCTGATTATCCAAACTCTTATCAGACTTTACTATTTTATAACTTTTAATACAAATCCCGAATCAAAATTATGATTCCCATGAAAAATTCAATTTCATAATAAACTATCCATTTATAGGATAAAATTTATTTTCGGGAAAGTTACCACTTTGGTCCCTAAATTTTTCTAAATTTTAAACTTTGGCTATTAAACTTTTAAAATTTATGTTTTGGTCACTAACCAAATTTTGGTATATTACAAGTTGCATCCCTATCGACAGACCTTGGTGACTCTAGGAAAATTTTGAAAGTATCATTACGCTTTTATGGTCCTTACACAATTGAAGAACGAATCGGGTTAGTAGCTTATCGTTTAAAACTGCCACAAGGTCATGTTAGTCTATTAAAAAAGAAAGTGGGTCCAAGCACAGTTACCTATTTACATCTGCCAGAATTAGGAGATGATGGCCAATTGTGAGTCTACCCCGTCACCGTTTTAGACAAACGCATCATCAAGCGTAAAAACCAAGCGGTCACCCAGATACTTATACAATGGTCGAATCTGGGCAGGGAGAATGTGATTTGGGAAAACTACACTGTGTTGAAATCTCAATTTTTGGATTTCGACTCTTGGGGACAAGGTTCGGCTGTAGGGGGGTAATGTCATGGCATTGAAGATTTAGAGTTTGGCGAGAAAGGGGGACGAACTGATAATTTGAGGAACGAAAACCTAATTGAAAATGAGAAGAATGAAGGCTTACATGAAGGTTTCATAATTTAGAGGAAGCAAATGACGCTGAATCACATGGTTAAGCAGTTTGGGTTGTTGGACCAATTAAAGTATTGCAATTAAGGAGTGGCCAATTTTGGGAGGGTGGCCAGTGGCCCTTTAATAAATAAACGAACATAAACGAACACGAACATAAACGAACAATTTTTTTTTGTTCAGGTTCGTTCATTAAAGAATATAGTTTATTCATGTTCATTTATGTTCGTTCATTTAAATGATAAACGAACATAAACGAACGTAAACGAACACAAAATGAATGAACATAATAAATGAACATAAACGAACACAATAAATAAACATAAACGACACAAACACAAAAACAAACTTATTCGGACACTACAAATGAACGTAAAAAAAAGTAAACAACAAGAATAACAACTTAAAATTCATTAATATAACATGCAACTTTAAAGTTAATTTGTTCGAATACGACAAAAATATACATAAATCATAAATAAACTATATGAACATAATAAAGTTCTTAAAGTTAATTTGTTCAACAAAACAATCTTCTTGAAATCCAAACAACTTCAATAATCTTCGTAACATATTCAACTTGCCCTCTGTTCCAACATAAATGAACGAACATAAATGAACATATAATCGAACGTTCACTAACGTAAATGAACGAATAAACCCTTTGTTCGTGTTCGTTTATTTAATTAAATGAACGTAAAATCTTATTCATATTCGTTTATTTAATTAAATGAACGCAAAATCTTATTCATGTTCGTTCATTTAATAAATAAACGAACATAAACGAATTTCCCGCCGCACAGTTCACGAACGGTTCGCTGAACGTTCAGTTCATTTACAGGCCTACTGTATTAGTCCAATTAAAGAGTGTAGTTGTGTCTTTTATTATAAATAAGGGAACTCGATTTGAGCTATGTACCATGAAAAATTCTCATCAGATTAAAACTCTGAATTTTTTTTACCTCTATCTCTTTCTCTCTGAAATCTCTTACTTCCTTCAAAACATTACATTTTGCCTCTTTGTCGCTGGTTGTTTTCCAAGGTAAAGCTGTCGATCACCGCTCAAGACCCTCATCGCAATCCCATTCTCATCTTCGATCTTATGCAATGTTGGAACAAAACCCATGACATTTAAACTTGCAACACTGCCACTGCCGAAGCGACCGTTCATGGACATTTTAAGTTTGGCGCTCACTGAGGGTAAGCCTAATCTACTGGTGATGTGCTCAGGTGACCCTTGTCAGTCATGGGGGAGGCTAAAAACACCTCTGTTGGATCTGTTTCACGTGATAGCCGTTGTTTGACAGCATGGGTTCACTGTGGTCGACCTTTTTAAAGGCACGACAAGGCCAACTATGAAGTCACTAGCCCCGTGTAACCCATAGTATTAAATTACAATTGCGGTGTCTGTAGCATATACGGTTATGGTTTCGTTATTGTGGATGCTACAGACGTTACGTTACACATAATGGCTACTGCGAGTGTGATTTATTTCTAAAAAAATACACTATTTTTAAAACATTATATTTATACATTTTACATTACATTATGATATTCTAATAATAATATAAGCTTTTATATTTTTTATTTTAAAAAAATCTAATTCAAAATATAAAATTTCATTAAAAACAATTACATGCTATACAAATATTATTGTACTATATAATAGATAATAACAACTATTATCTTAATGAATGACATATAAATAGTCCAATATTAAAAAAACATATAAATGTTCTCATACTTGATTTAACATGAAAAGTTAATTTTACGCAATTTAAAAAAATATATACATAAATACAAATACAATAACTCAATTTTTTAATAATTCATCACCAAACTAAATTAAGTTGAAAATCTAAAACATCTATGTTTTTATCATTGTCTTAGTTTTGATTTATCCTCGTTTTAATTAAAAAACATATTGTGTGCATCATTAGATGCATAATTGATAAGAAAAATGTGGTACAATAAATAATAATAATTAAAACTTGAGGTGTATAATATGTATTTGGTTAGCTGAAATGAAAATCTTGAAATAGTTCACTAATTTAATTATCATTGAATATATTAATTATTGTTTAATTGTATATGCTTATAGTCAATCTTCAATTATTATATAGAGATGCACCATAAGTTAAATGTTTGTTATTATTTAACATCAATTTTTTGTTAAGTCAAAATATTCGAGTGTTTTATCTATATAATTTTATATTTCAAACAATTTAGAAGTTTGTTGTGACGTTGTTGTGGTGTAATTTTATATCTATTGTGGTGTTACGAAATGATTTTAGACCGCGTTACAATAATATTGTGTTGCGGTGACATCCAAAATTGTTATGATGCAGCTGTTATGCTGCGTTGGGGACACAATTTAATACTATGGTCTAACCAATATCGTCAATTCTCATCGCTGAAAGTCTTATTTTTTCGATCTGATAGCATTTATACTCGAACCAAATCAATTGTCGATTCCCAGATTGAGTCGAAAATAAATTCAATGCATCGTTAAATAATATTTTGTAGACTGAAATTATTGGATTGGGATTAAATTCGGATGTTATAATTTTGCTGGAAATTTTGAATCGGGAACCGAGTTACTGCCTCCTCTACCGTTACCCTAAAATATCGAGCAGACCCTTTTAGCTCGTGTTAACCATTTTGATTCGGGTTGATCCACTATTGGATTGTGATATATGTAATTCGAGAAAATTATCATGTGTTGCATGTTGAATTATCGGAATCGAAATATTGTTGTGTTTACATAATATGTGATTGTGTTGTGAATTTCACTTTTGGATTTTGTGGCCTCTTCCTTTGTGACAGACCCCACTTCATATGTGTGGTTTGATTGTAGATAGTGTGGTTCTAGGGAACCCACTATTCGGATGGTATGACATGAGTATGATGAGTGAGTACATAAGCATTTGCATAACATTTAACTTTATGAGTATCATTGCTTGATTTGATCTCTGATTTATATCAGTTGATTCAAATTATGTTATGACTTGTGTTTGTTTGCACTTTAGAGACACATTAAGCTTTATAGCTTACTCCCCCATAGTTTCTTTATTTCTTTCGGATATTCAAACTTAGGAGAATTGGTACTTCGAGAGACACTTCATTCTTTGATAATACTATTACATACAGTATGAACTTTATTTGTATTTCTTATTTCAGGTTATTATTCATATTTTTATTTGGTAAATATTTACTGATTTTGTAATACAAGACTTTTGACATTATAATTATTTTTAAAATTTTTTATGCATGTTTTATCGAAGATTTATCATTTATGAGGAATTTGTTTTGGATAATTATTTTAATAAATTATGATTAAAACTTTGAGATTTTTTTAATTATATTGTAAATTTTTAAGTTTTGAATCGAACATGGATTTCGTGAGGGACAAGTTTGAACATGGACTCTCTAGATTCGACCTAATTTCTTTTAGGTCGAGTTTAGGAGGTTATATTTAGTGATAACAGAGCCCGATTCAACCATCAGAATGTGGAGCTTTATCATTAAACTTTTATAAAAATATTTTTTGCATGCATAAAAATTTTTTGGGTAAAAATGAAAATTTTTGGAATAGAAAATTATTTCTTCCTCTTTTAAATATTTTGAAAGGTAAATAAATATTTTTTATTCGGAACTACGAGTACTAACTTTGTCTTTAGGATTCGACTATTTGTAAATAGTTTAATATGAAATCTCATAGGAGTTATCGAGTAACGATTGATCAAGGTTAAGGTCAATATATACACTAACAAAAAGTAGAGAGAGTAATATAGACATATTGGTTCTAGTTCAGCTAGTAAGGATAAACCGACTCAAATTAGAGGTTCAAATAGATCTGTAATGAAGTAGCTTGGATTGGTTTATATTACTCAAAGGATGAGGATCAAGATGAGTCAAGACGAAACTACGAATATTTTCTTAATTCACTCTAGTTTCATCTTGATAAATTTCGAGGCTACATTTCCTTAAGGATGAGAGAATTGTAACACCCCAAAAAATTCCCTAGTTGAAATCCTAGAATTTGGGGGAAAATTTTTCAAATCTCTAATTTTAGTTTGGTGACCTAATTGCAATAATTGGAAAACTTAGAATCAATTTTGTTAACTCTGGAAAGTTTGGTGGTGTAATCACTAATTTTATCCCCCAAAAAATGCATTACCACCATACCCTACTACCAACAACCCAACTGATGCCGATGCCCTGCTCTTCATCACCATGCCCTCCCATACACCATGCTGCTGCCCCGCCTGACACACTCGCCACCATCAAGTTCCCCAACAGCTCCAATTAGACCACAACAACAAGCAAAAAAGAAAGATTTCATCAGCATTTTTTATTTTTAAATATGTAAAAATGGGTACTATAAAATCCCAAAGCACACAACAACATAAAAAGGACCCCCGAAAATTCGAAAGCAATAAAATATAAGCGTTTACATATTATGTTTTATTTATTAGTTTTTTACTAAAACACGAAAAAATAAAGAGAGTGAGAAGGGCTACCTTCGGTCGGAGCCTTTCCGGCGGCCGGGGTCTCCGTTACCCAATCCAAACGGTGGCAGGCACACAGTGGTGAGGAGAACTACATATCCCAAAATGGCGACGATCTGACGGTGGACGGTGGAGATCGGAGCACCAAAAGCTGAAAGGTTGTCGGCCATTTTCATGGCGTTAGATGCTAGATCTCGCGGAACCGGCCCCAGATCGGCGACGGGGAGGTCGAGACGAACCTCTTGGTGATTTTTGGAGGCCAACGGGGCGACGATGACTGGGATTACAGTGACTAGGACGGTGGCCAGAAGAGGAGCGACCACCAGCGTCGACCAGTTTTTAGAGAGAGGAGGGACCCTCTCTATAAAAAAATTTAAAACTGAAAAATGAAAGAATATAAAAAAGTTAGTATTTATAGAAAGAATTTCAGGTTTAATTGCATTTTACCCATGTACCTTAGTAGTGTTTTTGCAGTTTGGTCCTTGTAGGGACCAAAACTGCTATTTACCCTTTTTGTGCAAATCCTTTAATTTTTTGGGTTATTCATGTTTTAGTCCTCCATATTTAAGCTTTTTTTATATTTTGGTCCTGTATGGTTTAAACATATAATTTCCCCTTTTATTTGTCATTTTTATTTATTTTGGTAAAATTCCTTTTATATGTCTCTTTAATTCCAGCGTGTTTTTACATTTTCTTCCCTAAAGTTTGTTTTATTCTATTTTGAATTAGCCTTTAAATTTTAATTTATTTTAATTTAGGCATTATTTATTTCTGATTTAGCTACTAACTTTTATTTTCCTGCATTTTAGTCATTATTATTATTTATTTATGCAGTTAGGTCCTTATTTTATGTTTATTTTATTTTCATTCTATGCTTTACTGTTTTTTATTTGTTAGTTTATTTTTTTTAATTCGGTTTATTAATTGCTTTGTCTTATAGTTTAATCCTTAGATTTAGTTTCTTATATTAGATTAACATTCGAATCAAACTTAGAAATTAGGATGACACTCTAGTTTAATTAAGGAGCAATTCGAGTCGAGTTTTACCATAAGATTCCCGATTACTCGAATTGATTGCTCAACTTTTAAAATTTATTAATAAATAATACTTTCTAAATAAATACTTTAGGTTTAATAATTTAGATAATAATTAGGTTTTTAGTTTACATTTAGTCCTCAACTTTAGAAATTACCAATTTATGTCCTAAGCTTTTAGATCTTTTAGAAATCAGTATTTTTATATCTTGACTTTTTAGTCCCCGAATTTCGATTAGAGTCTTAATATCGACATAAATAAATAGGTTAAATAGAGCCTTAACTTTTAGTTAGATTTCAAACTAGTCTTTTAATTTAGGGAATAATTCGAGTTGGCCCTCACCTAAATGCTCGAGGGACCATCACGATTATTCGATTCAATAATTTGTTTAAAAATCAAATAGGGTTAATATTAGAACCTACATTTCTAGGTTTATGCCTCTAGGTTCTTGAATTTTCAATTCAACACTTTAAGCTAGAAAAAGCCTTAATTTACCCTTAGCTTAATTAAGATTAATAAAAATTTGTTTGATTTCATTTTATTTTCAAACCTAAGGCAATGTTCACTTATTAGGGAATTAATAGTATATCTCCCGCAAGTGTGCTTAGGGGTGACTACTGGTGATTCCTGAAGTAGGTTGACATCTTTTTCAAAGACCACATCATGATTTCTAAAAATGAGGCAATATTCGGTTATTAGACACAATAGTTAATCTCTCGCATTTATGCTTGGGAGCGAATGCTATCGGTCTCAATAAACGAATACCCTTTTTAATTTTGCATATATAATGATTTTCAAATTAAATAAAGATCAAACTCAAAATTTCTAATTTTAAACATAGGGTAATCAACTAGGTACCAATTTTTGGGAGCTTGAGGGGGTTCTAATCCTTCCCCATGCGTAATTGACCCCCGAACCTGATTTCTGGATTTTCACAGACCTTAACACTTGGTATTTTGATAAAATTAAAATGTTTTATTAAAATCACCCGGTTTTTATGGTGTTCCAATCGCACATTAAATGATTGTTGGCGACTCTTCACATTTTGAAACACTTTTCAAAGAGAAAACCCCCGAGTCGGTATTGGCCTTTTCCCCGTCCGGGCGAAAAACGGAGTCGGCATCTTTAAAACAAACGAGCCATGAGTTGGTTACCGTATATTTATGATTCTGGAAATTACAAGTTCAATCTTGTTTAATTTACAGTTCATTATGTAAGAAAAAAAGATTTTCTCTCTGATTAATGCTTACACTTCTGTGAATATTTAGGATTGTTGCATATCATAGCTCTAAACTCGAGCTTAAACTCGGTTTACCTAAAAGAGAGAAGTGTCACACCTTACGAGGATTATTGTTCTTCATTTTGTGGTTCTGACAAAGTATCTCTGGAAAGCTTCTTAAGTTGCCTATCCGAATATCAGATTTGAGGTACGCTTTCAATGGTGTGATCCCTTGAGCTGAATCTGATTCGCAAGTCTGTAATGGTCTAGAATCGGAGTCAAGCTTAGCATGTTGTAAAGATGGCTCGAGAATCTTTGCTAGAACCCAACCTCATATTGAGAATTTAGTAAACCTACCCCGCTAGATCCATATAGATAACCTAGGAGAAGTAGAACACATGCGGTTAGGATTATTAATTTTCTTTGTATGCCTTTTTTCAGTCTCAACTTTGAGTTGAATTTATTTATTGTTGCTAAGATTACATTTCTTTGACTAATCATTTCAACTGACTTGATTCTTTTTATTTCTACTAAAACTGATTTCCTTTTGTTTGGTCTTGTTGCATTTTTGCTTGAACATGACATATCATTCAAAGGTATTGATCCTTTAAATAACTGATCGTTTAGAAGGTTCTTGAAAAACAAAGCCACAACAATGCCTTTCGTTGGGATCGATAAAATTTTGAAGATGCTCTACATAGATCGAATAGCGTCAAAAGAGAGTCTACTTACTGAGAAGACGGACGTATACCTGCTGAGGTAACAAGTTGGATTCAAAAAGATTCGACGCTGAAGCCAACATTTGAAGTTTATGAACCAACTCGAAAGACTTCTGATAGTAGGATATGAAGTAGAATCTTTGAAGATGATGCAACACCTAGATGCTCGCAGGAGCTGGACAACTTACAGATGGATCAGATTTTCACTTCCCCAGTATAGCAAGACATTGTCAGTTTTTCAAGAATTGTTTAAGGAACAATTACTTTTGGGATCAATTCCTTGTTGCATTTGCATCTCACATTTTGCACTCCCATTTTTGCATCTTTGCATTTTCATGTGCATTTTTGCATTTTTTGCATTAGTATATATACATTGTCCATTGCATTGTATACGTTGTGTCTCAACGTGTATTAATCACGGACCTGGGAGTAACTTGCGAAGAATCTCATGATAAAAAGTTTTGAGGTAAGAAAAAGTCACCCCATTCATACCAAAAAGGATTGAGAGCTATAGATGTGATGTTAACACCGTCTGAAGTTCAAGGCACATCATCGAGATCTGTGGGGCACTGAAAAGTAAAGCCCATATTTTGTTTGACCCAGGGGTATTGACCTTTAACTCGTAATGAGACATTCTGGGGCCAATTAAAAATAAGTTATTTCATCCACCGTGAAGCCTTATGGCACTGGCTTTTTCCTGTTTGAACGTGTTTTTGTTCTTTACATACTCGATAAATATTTTATTGAATGAACTTATGGTTCTTTAGGTTATGAGAAATAAATCAAGTTTTAATCTTTTAATTCTTTCAATATCAAATGAATTAAAGGTTCATTTACTATTTCATTAATTATAGATCGTTGACAAGGGGCAAGATTAAACCTTTCGTGTTCCCTCCAAATTTGAACACCCTTACTCATTTCCTTACACGGTGTGTGCTCATTTCCAAAAGACTAAACTTTTGACATCACCTCCCTTATAAACAATTAAGTCATGCCCTTATCCCCCTGAGGCACCAAAACCTATATTTTTACCTTCCCAGACAAAAATAACCTTTCCATAACATTACATTTTTCAGAATAACGACTTTAAACTCACACATTTCCCTTCCTAGACACGAAACCAACATTCATTTCCGAACCTCGATAAGTCTTGGGGGCATAACAAGAACCATTCCTGTAAGAAAAAAAAGTGGGAGTGTTATGCATCAAGTTTTTGCAATAGAATTCGAATAATTGGGGCATACTAGGAGAAAATGGAAGAAGAAGAAATAAATGGAATCATTGAAATAATTCTATCATGCATTAATTACATTGTTTTCATGTAAATAAGGTTAATCCTGAATACTCGTCCCCATGGGATACATCTTTTACAAAGACTTCCGTGTATGAGATGATGAACGACTTTGTTTCATTTATCCTTTCAAATATATATATATATCCATTGTTGTCCCCTGTTGAGCCTATAATATTGTTTCTTCTGATTCAACACTAACCAAGGATCACCCTCAACTCCGGGGGCAAAGGTGAAGGACATCTGCTCGCATAAGTGAAGATCATCAATCTAAATTTTGCTATAGAAGCAAGTCATGTTTAAATAAAGTGAGAAATAACGAGATACCACAAGGTGGACAAAATACAAGCACTCAATGATCAAATCAAGTTGATAATAAAAAGAGAAAAATGAAAGACATGGAAAAAAAAGAAAAAAACATAAAAAAGAAAGGAAAAAAGAAAAAAAAGAAAAAAAAGAAAAAAGAAAAAAAGAAAAGAAGAAAGAAAACCGATCAAATACTTCAAGAAGAATAACTCAAATCAATTCACCCAAAAATCATGAAACACCAAAGGAAAATAAAAAAAGAATAAAAGACACATGAGCATATTCAAGTTAAGCAAAACAAGATTGAAGACAGCAGAACGAATCGATCCTTAGTTCAATAACCCTTAAACACTTGTTTGGTTCCTAAAATGTCCTTTATAATCATATATGGATTTCTAAGTGGAGAGACTATCTTCATATTTCATTCTGCCCCTCAAGGGTTAATTTTATTTGCAAAAATTAGTTTTCTAAAATTTTTAATGCATGATAGGGAAATATAATAAAAGAAAGGTTCAAGACGTAAAATTTTAGATAACGTCTTGAAACCAAAGGAGAATTCGAGTTGAAAACCTGAAAAGAAAACTCGAACACAAAGATTGTAAACCATTACACATAATGATGATCTTATACATCTCTCGATAAAACATTGCATAGTCCAAAGGCGCTTACGAGGGGTCAGAACCAGTGAACATTTCCAGAAAAGAAGAATGACAGCTTCTTTATCAGACAATGAACACCAGAATCAAGAACGCAAGAAGCCAACCTGAAACAAATTACCTCCTCAAATTAACCTGAAACACATTACCTTTCCAGGTCAGCCTAAGCCTTTTATCAACATTAATCTTTACACTTTTCAAATGTACATAATTTTTGAAGGATTAAAATAAAAATTTGACTTATTTGATATTCAATGACTCTTGTTTTACAATTTGTTTTGATTGTGGGCCGGAAGAAAATGACAACACTTTTTAAAATTATTCAACAAAATTTTTCACATTTGTAAAATAAAAGAAAGTAGAGAAATATTTTCAAACATGACAATCTCAAGTGAAAAATGTCATGGAAGCTGGTCAGGCTTATTCTGACTCAGTTAGAGAAGAACAAATGAAGGCAAAATAATAAAGCATTTCTTAAAAGTAAATAGTCAGAGAGATAAGAAGGACTGAAGGACAGAACTTCTAACACTTCCTTGTGAAGTTGTCAGAAGCAGATAATCATCTTAATTGAACATGACACATATCTCAGCTAATAGCAAAAATGAAAGACAATTATGTTGGAAGAATTGATCACTTCTTAAGTATCCATCTGATTGTGGCATCATAAAGAGAAGCCCTCAAGATATTCGATAACATTACTAATTATCGACACAAGAGTGAGACCATTCGAGATTAAGAGTTTGGCTCGAAGAGAGCCATGAGTACCCAAACCATTAAGATCACAAGATTTAAATCAAGCATACATGGTGAATAACCCCCATCGCTTTGAGTGACAGGTCAAATGATGAAAACAAAAGGATCTCACCTTGAGAAACAAACCATTCATGCTTCAGTTGGAAAACCTTTCTAGAGAAACAAATTTGATTGAGTGATCAAGTCAGGGATATAAATGGTGTCAAGGCCATACACACATGGTCATAACAAGAATTCGAGAGAGAAAACATTTCCTCTGAAACGAAGACATAAAACAAAGACCACAAGATGATCAGGCTGATCCTCGGAAGATTGCAAACCTGAGCTAGCAAGTTGCTACAACGATATTGAGGCAGGTTCCATGCAAAGATAATCAAGTGAAGGAAGACTAAGGTCTACACTTTGATCCAGAAGAAGAATTGATGATCAACATTTTTGTATTCAGGAACTTATGCATTACATACATATCTATTGCATTCATATTTCATGTTTCAATGCAGTTTTACAGATTGTTCAAAGAAAAGAAGAGAACGAAGAAATAGCATAATTCAAGCCTCGAATGGAGGGATTTTTGTTCAAAATGGCTAAGCCTCAAGGATCGAGGAGTCCAATAAACAAGAATCATTAATTTGATGTGGGGCACGTTACCCAAACAATATGATGTTTTCCAATGAATTTTTAAATAAGCTAAGCCTAATTTTTAGGAATTTCTTGATGATAACCATGAATAAATTTTTGAATAAGCCAAGTTTGATTTTCAAAAGTTTCTCGATGATAAGTCCTTCGACCTCATAACATACAATTGCATTTTTTTGGTGATTTGTTGTGCATAAAGGTCAAAGCCACAAGGAATGATGAATGCTTCCCGTACCAGTAGTTATGATGATGAGCTAATATTGAGTTCGTAAGGGGTTTCTATAAATCCCAAACTCACCCAATTTGAAGGTTGTGTTCTGTTTGCACTAAGATTAAAAGTGGATAATTAGGAAGTTCTCTTTCCGCCAAATGGGTAATAGAACCTTGAAAAATCGATGCAAAACTTGGAGGGCTGAATTTGATGTTAGCAATTGACCAAACACCTTCAATTCCAGTTGTCCCTAGGGATTAGTTCTAGCCAGTGACTATTGATTTTCCATCATCAAAATGTAGCAGCAAGTACACGGTCTCCAGAGCTTGAAATGATAGACTATCTTTTCAAAACTTTCTGGCAAAAATGAGAGCTCTATTGGATTTCTACACAAGTTAAGGCAGGAGAATCCAAAATTTATCAAAGGCCAAAATTTACTGGGGCAAGATGCGCCCATTCATAAGTTAAGATTCGTAAGAATGCGCTCAGGTGTGACAGACAAGGAAGATGTTCGAACCAAGAAGAGAGTAAAGACTGCTTTAGCAATGAAGACTGCTCTTGCAACAATTCTCAATAAATCAAGAAAACATGCATTCATACATATTCTACGAATTTGCATCTTTGCATCATACAGTTCATCATTTTATACACGTGACAAATTTTGATTTCCCTTTCATGAGGATGCTTGTAAAGTCTATTTTGATAAGAAAAAACTATTTTGTCCTTCTTAGGATCATTTTTAGAAAATTGTCTGAGTCATTCTTAGGACCGTTTTTCTGGGATATTACTGAAGTCTGTTGAGTTAATCGATTGATGGAAGAGGGGGGTGAATTGGCAATTAAAAATTTGGTGGAAGCTTTTGCAAAAAATTGAAAGTAATTTCACAACGATATAGAGTGGTTCGACTTTCTCAATTAAAGTCTACGTCCACTACCTTAGCTATCCACACTAAGGATTTTCCAACAAATTCACTAATTTGTTCTTTCTTTTGAGGCCAAAGAGATAACCTTACAATACCCTCAAATACCCCAATTCTGAACACTCTTTTCCCAAAGAGAAGATTACAAATTTGCAAACTTACAAGGAAAACCTCACAAGGTAAGATGTTTGCACAATTCTAGAACAAGAAAAGAACACTCAAAGATAATTACAAATGAGCACAAATGGTGTTCTTGAAAGCAAAATGAATATTGAAAGGAAAATTGGCTTGATTTGCACAAACTTGGTGTTTGATGCTTTCTCTCTTGTTTCTCTATGATTTCTTATTGATCAAGGGCTTCAGAACTTGTTTAAATACCTTGAATCACTTCTGAACGTTGGGGATAATTAATGAAGATAATATAGCCGTTTAAGTGTGAAACAATTAATAAAACAGCTTGGAGCGTGGGGGGAATCGGTTCCCCCTCATAGTGGATCGGTTCCTAAGTGTAAATTCAAATATTTCGACCGTTGCACAGGGGGAATCGGTACCCCTATGGGGGAATCGGTTCCCTCCGAGCATTCTGGAAATCTCGGAGCCAAACCATTCAGGGGGAATTGGTACCCCTTGGGGGAGGAATCGGTTCCCTCTGAGCAATCTGGAATTTTGGCTTTGAAATGGTTCGAAATACTTTGAAGATTATTTTGAAATTGTTTTAAGATTAAAACTTAATTTTACACTTAAGTAAGGATTAAAATGATTTTTGAAATATTTGGAGTATGTTTTGATATTCGAATAATTATATCGAATATACTTAGAAAATCATTTTGGAAAATCTTAAAATTCATTTAACTTAATTTGTTATATCGAAATATCAAAATGTTTTCAACAATCTCCCCCTTTTTGATATAACAAAACATTTTAGTAATTTTAAGATTTTGAAATCAAGTTTTGAAATTCCCCCCCTTACTTTAACACTTCTCCCATTTATCATTTTAAAACACACTTAAAACACACACTTCTCCCCATTTTTTAAATCAAAAAGATTCAAAGAAACGTGAAAACTATTAGCCAATTGATTAGGTATATGTATACATAAGCTGCTAATATCACAATCAAGAGAACCGTTAGCCATTAGTTCCATAATCAATATTCATAAATAATGTGATATTGTAAAATTGGTCATATTGCTAATAATGAGTAATGATGCAATAATGAATAAATCACACCAAACATATAAGTTCACACCATCCATAATCCAACAAATTCACAATCCACAAATTCAAACATTCCAAAATATTCAAAATGTTAAAAATAATAAGTTTAGAAAACAAAGTAAAACATTTAATCACATATTCGGATCAGGAGGAGGAAAACGAGCTCGCATAGTGGCCATTTCGTTAGTGAGGTCATTAATACGTGCGTTGGTTGCTTCATTATTTGCACGCATTTCCCGAAGAATTTATAATTGTTGAGCTCCCATTGTGGATAAATGGGACTCTATAGAATTAAAGCACGAATCCATGGTCGCATATCGGTAATCAAATGTCTCCATAAAAGATTGAAAATATGGAGGCATTTGAGTCGATTGTTGTGCTTGCTCTTCGGGCTGCTCCTTGGGCTGCTCAGGTTCATCTTCAGCTTCATCGATGTCTCGCATTAATTGCTCAAGCTCGAGATCTTCGTCAGCTTCGGGTGGAGCTTGTGAAGAACTAGCTCCCGGAGTAGTTACAGAAGATCGAACCCATTCACCGATTTCTTTATTTTTGACCCATCCCGCTCTTGTTAAAGAAAGAAGATTGATTTGTTTCTTAAGAGGAAAAGCGGCATCTAGACCAACTCGAAGCTCGGCTTTAGAAAAGAGATTACTAAGGATACAACCGTAAACTAGTAAAGAACAGAGTTTCTTATTTGGCACTAGGTTAACGGTTTCAACGATCTCAACAAAGATAATCTCGGAAAGGTTTATTTTTATGTTGTGTTCAAACAATGCAACCACCAAAGGTCTATAGCTCTGAGAGTAGAATAACGACCCCCGGGTCGAAACCACCAATGATCATGAGATGAAGAAAACGCTCATGAAGATCTAGAACACTTGCATTATATTCCGTTTATATCGTGAGCCTAAAACTTGTTTTTCATTTGATAAACCTTCATTATCCAAGCCTAAGGCATTGGCTATGTAATCCGGATCAAGATGGAAATATTGACCTAGGAGGTAGGAACGTACTCCTATGGTTTTGGTTTTGTCACGATTTTTGATACAAACGGCATTACAGTAGAAGATACGAACAAGTTGATGATAGACAACGGGTTCAAGTTCGAAAAGTTTATCAAATTTCCATTCGTGCAAGATAGGGAGATATTTAAAGTTAATAGCAACCATAGCTTGAAGAGATGGGATACGTTCTTCCCTAATCTTATACGAGTCAAAATATTGGTAAAACCAATAACGATAATCTTTAGGAACCGGTTGATTGAAACAAGAATTTTGGATAGTCAAGTTAGGATCAAGATTTGGAATAGGATTTGAGGAATAGGAGAGGATTTGGAGGTGGATTGGTTGACGACTAGAACGACTAGATGAAGACCTAGCACGTTTAGGATTAGACATGGTGAAGGAAATCGGAATAGATTGAATAACCTGTAATTTTAAAAACAAATGAATGCAATTCAATTAATCCCAAAACTCAATTGAGTCCTCAATATTTCAAGGTTCTCTAAATCAATCCTAATGGGCAAAGTGTTTGAAAAACTTTTGAAAAATATGGTTTTGAGAAACAATATATGTATAGTTTTCATAACAACAACATAATTTAATCAAAACACAATAATTTGAAATTAACATTTTTTTATTTCGAAAAAAAAATTTTGGAAAATTCTTGGATTTTGATGAAATTAGTTGTAACATCTAGTTTCTAATCACTAAATAATCAATGCCCGTCACTATTTCAACCTAGAACTAATTAAAACTAATCCTATGTTCAAAATCAATGAAATAGAGAGTTTAGAAAAATTTACCTTGAAAGATGAAGATTGAGGGGATTTAGATGCTGTTTGCACGATTTTAATGATGATTGCAAGTTTAGGAGATGATATTTGAAGTGAATTCCGATTAAAATCAATGATTTGAGGCAAGAGTGGAGATTTGAGTGTTTGAGGGTGAGAAACGGTGGAATAGGTTTTGGGGGTGTTCTGTCCGATTTTAACAGAACCCCAGGGGGTATCGATTCCCCTGTAGGGGGTATCGATTCCCCTGTAGGGGGAATCGGTTCCTATTTAAAGGGGGAATCGGTTCCCTCATGGGGGGGGATCGATTCCCTCTGCACCAAAATGCTAAAATCCAATTTTTAAGCACACAAAATGCTAAATTAATCTTCTCTAGTGGTATAGGCAACTCATATATTGAAAAATAATTATGTTCAAACAATTAAATTAATCTTTAATCGATATTTGAACATAAAATTAATTTTTTATCAAGAATCATAAACTCCCCCTAACTAATAGCAATGAATGCAATCAAAAATTACTATTATGAGCATTTTTCAGTATTTATTAAAAGTGCTGAATTATTTTAAACACTAAGTGAAGATAGGTCAGTTAAACCTAATTCTCTCCTAAGTGTCCAAAACCTTTCTTTATCTAAGGGTTTTGTAAAAATATCCGCTAATTGATGCAAAGTATCAACAAATTCTAGAACTACATCTTCCTTAGTGACATGATCTCTAATGAAGTGATGTCTAATTTCAATGTGTTTAGTTCTAGAGTGTTGGATGGGATTTTTAGTGAGACAAATAGCACTAGTATTGTCACACTTGATAGGAATAGTACCTACTTCAATTCCATAATCAAAAAGTTGTTTCATCCATAAAACTTGTGCACAACAACTACCGGCTGAAATATATTCCGCTTCAGTGGTAGATAACACAATTTTATTTCTTTGAAAACCAAGAAATCAGCATATTTCCAAGGAATTGGCAAGTACCGGAGGTGCTTTTCCTATCTAATTTACATCCTCCATAATCCGCATCAGAAAGCATGCAAGCTAAAGCTAGAGTCTCTAGGATACTAAAGTCCTAAACTAGGAGTGTCCTTAAGGTATCTAAAGATTCTCTTAACAGCTAGTAAATGTGATTCCTTAGGACATGATTGAAATCTAGCACATAAGCAAACACTAAACATAATGTCTGGTCTACTTGCAGTTAGATAAAGCAAAGAGCCAATCATTGACCTATATAATTTAACATCTACACATTTACCTCCTTCATCTAACTCAAGCTTTGTTGAAGAGCTCATTGGAGTGTCATGAGGTTTCCCATTTTCCAGTCAAAACTTCTTAAGCATATCTTTGACGTACTTAGCTTGATTAATGAAGATGCCATCTTTTCTTTGCTTGATTTGGAGTCCCAAGAAAAATGAGAGCTCCCCCATCATGCTCATCTCAACTCACTTTGCATTAGCTTAGAAAATTCTTGGCAAAGAACATCATTAGTAGAACCAAATATTATATCATCAACATAAATTTGAACTACTAATAAATCTTTACCTTTATGTTTTAAAAACAATGTAGTGTCAACCTTTCCTTTTGAAAAACCTTTTTCAATTAAAAAATTTGACAATCTTTCATACCAAGCTCTAGGAGCTTGTTTTAAACCATAAATAGCTTTTTTCAATTTAAGAACATGATCTGGAAATTTTGAATCTTCAAAACCTGGAGGTTGTTCCACATACACTTCTTCTTTTATAAAACCATTTAAAAATGCACTTTTAACATCCATTTGATATAATTTAAATTCATGAAAACATGCAAATGCTAATAATATTCTAATTGCTTCCATCCTAGCTACGGGAGCATCTGTTTTATCATAGTCTATTCCCTCTTCTTGAGTATACGCTTGAGCAACAAGTCTAGCCTTGTTTCTCACTATATTACCACTCTCATCAAGCTTATTCCTAAATACCCATCTAGTACCTACAGTAGATTTATTACTAGGCCTTTCAACTAATGTCCATACTTTACTTCTCTCAAATTGATTTAACTCTTCTTGCATAGCCATAATCCAATGTTCATCATTTAATGCTTCTTTAATATTCTTAGGCTCTATGCATGAGATAAATGCAACATAATTACAAATATTTCTAAGAGAAGATCGAGTTGTTACCCCTTTTGATGGATCACCTATAATTTCACCATCCTTGATATAGTTGTACTCTCTTGGATAAGATACTTCCCTTTCTTCAATGGTTGGATTCTCAAGAAGATCATGAGTTTCCTCATTTTTCGTTTCTTCCTTTGATGATGGTTCTCCAACTTCATGTCTAACATCATTTGTATGTATAGCACCTACATCATCATTCACACAAGAATCCTTCATTGGAAGGGGATTATCATCGAAAACAACATGTATAGACTCTTCTACAACTAAAGTTCGTTTATTAAATACTCGATAAGCTTTAGAATTTAAGGAGTAACCCAAAAAAATTCCTTCATCACTTTTAGCATCAAATTTGCCAAGGTTTTCTTTACCGTTGTTTAAAACAAAACATTTACATCCAAAAGGATGAAAATAGCTAATGTTAGGCTTTTTATTTTTGAAAATTTCATATGGAGTTTTCTTTAAAATTGCCCTAATCATTACTCGATTTACAACATAACAAGCGGTATTTGTGGCTTCTGCCCAAAAATATTTTGGCAAATTATTTTCACAAAGCATGGTTCTAGCCATTTCTTCTAAAGTTCGATTTTTCCTCTCAACAACTCCATTTTGTTGAGGGGTTCTAGGTGCTGAAAATTATGACTAATACCATTAGAATTACAAAATTCAATAAATCCAAGATTTTCAAATTCAGTGCCATGATCACTCCTAACACTAGTTATAGAGTAACCCTTTTCATTTTGGATTATTGAAAATGTGATGAACTGTTCTAATGCATCTCATCTTAGTACTTAAAAATAAAACCCAAGTATATCTAGAATAGTCATCTACCAAGACAAATGCATATTTTTCCACCCAAGCTAGTAGTCCTAGTTGGCCCAAAAAGATCTACATGGATCAATTGTAATACTCTACTAGTTGATACGTCATTAATGGATTTAAAAGAAACACGCTTTTGTTTTCCTTTAGCACAAGCATCACAGATTTTATCATTATCAAATTTAAGCTTAGGCAACCCTCGAACTAAATCACCTTGAATTAGCTGTTGTAAAACACTCATACTAGCATGTCCTAGTCTCCTATGCCATAACCAACTATCATGTTCATCCTTAGCAACTAGGCATAAATTAGTCATATCAAAAGAATCTAAATGCACCATGTAAATGTTCCCTATTCTATGACCAATAAGCATAATCTGATTAGATGCAATGTCAATGACTTTACAACCATTAATTTCAAATAAGACATTGAATCCTTTATCGCATAATTGACTAATACTCAATAGATTATGCTTTAATCCATTCACATATAAAACATTTTTAATTTGTATGGAAGAGGTATTACCTATTGTACCAATACCTTTAATGTGACCTTTTGAATTGTCTCCAAAAGTCACTTCTCCTCCATTTTTGGCGTTAAGCTCAATGAACCGGCTTTTGTCTCCGGTCATGTGTCTTGAGCATCCACTATCAAGGTACCATGAATTTGAATTTGTTTCCCGTGCCTTGTAGCAATGCTCCTTTCCCTACAAACATAGATTAATTTTTGATTTTGGTACCCAAATTCTTTTGGGTCCATATTCATTAGTTCCAAATCCTAGTCCCCTTAGGTATCCATTTGTGTAGATATTTTTATCTTTAGTAGTAATGAGTTCTTTAGGAACCCACATACTTCTAACGATTTTTCCATTAGAGGTTCTTTGGGGACCTCTATGATTGTAGTTTTCTAAAACTTTTTCTAACAAAGTTGGATTTTGAATTTCCACCTTTTTCAAAATGTTTTGTTCCAACTTTATCAAAAGAAGTTTTAAGATCATCAATTTTCTTTTGATGATCATCATTGATCTTTGAAAGTAAATTTTGCAAATCTAAATTTTTCTTTTCAAACTCTTCTAGTTTGATTTGCAAATCTTTGATTTTACTTTCAAGATCGTTGTTGGTTTTGGATATGAGTTTGTTTTCATTTTTAAATTTTGAAACATCATTTTTATATTTTAAAAATAATTTCTCATAATCCGAAGCCAACCCATTATATTCCTCTAATAACTCATCATAGGATAAATCATCAAAATCAGATGAGTTAGAGGTTACCTTAGAATCTTCCCCAAATGCCATCAAGCACAAGTTAGCTACTTCTTGTTCCTCTTCATCGGAACTTTCTTCGTCGCTCCATGTAGCCACATGAGCCTTGTGCTTATTCTTTGATTGACCCTTTTTCTTCAATTGTGGGCAATCATATTTAACATGCCCTGGCTTTTTGCATTCGTAGCAAATGATTGGGTCCTTCTCTTTCGGTTCATTTTTTAGGCCTTCATTTCGTTTGAATTTTCTTCCTCGATAAGGTCTCATCATTTTTCTGAACCGTTTGGCAAACAATGCCATTTCCTCGTCATCGTCATCGTTATTCGAATCACTCTCATCTTTTGTGGATTTGAGAGCAACTCCAATGTTTTTCTTCTTCTCCTTTTCTTTTGGTGTCTCGTCAATTTTGTCGAGGTCCACCTCATCTTCGAGCATCATTTCATGAGTGAGGAGTGACCCAATTAGCTCTTCAAGAGTTAAGGACGTTAAGTCCTTAGACTCGATGATTGCCGTCTTCTTTGATTACCATGATTTTGGGAGGGAGTAGACTAACTTCCTCACAAGCTTTTCATTTAAAATGATCTCTCCATATGATTTGAGACCATTGACAATCGTTGAAAATCTATCCGTCATAGCTTTGATATCTTCATTTGGTTTCATCCTGAAATTTTCATAGCTATGCGTTAGAATACTAATTTTAGATTTCTTTACCTCATCGGTACCTTCATGAGTGACTTGAAGTTTGTCCCATATTTCTTTGGCGGTTGTACACGATGAAACTCTTCCGTATTCATCTGGTCCAAGAGCACAAAAAATGATATGGATAGCTTTGGAGTTGAGCTGGAACATTCTTCTCTCTCCTTCACTCCACAACCTTGGATGAGTGAGAGGTTTGATGTATCCTTCTTCTACAGCATTCCATGCTCCCATGTCACTTGCTTGAATGAAGTACATCATTCTATTCTTCCAATAAGCATAGTTAGCTCCATTGAAGAAAGGAGGCTTGTTGACGGGCATCGAATTGAGACCGGAATCGATGTTTGAAGAGGAGGCCATTGATGACTTTGATAATCGATATAACTCTTCCCGAATCGAATCAAGAGGCGATTAAACCTTCAAATGAGTTAGGCTCTGATGCCAATTGTTGAGTTAATCGATTGACGGATTTACCCAAGAGGGGGGTGAATTGGCAATTAAAAATTTGGTGGAAGCTTTTGCAGAAAATTAAAAGTAATTGCACAGCGATTTAGAGTGGTTCGACTTTCTCAATTAAAGTCTACGTCCACTACCTTAGCTATCCACACTAAGGATTTTCCAACAAATTCACTAATTTGTTCTTTCTTTTGAGGCCAAAGAGATAACCTTACAACACCCTCAAGAATATACCCCAATTCTTGAGAACACTCTTTTCCCAAAGAGAAGATTACAAATTTACAAACTTACAAGGAAAACCTCACAAGGTAAGATGTTTGCACAATTCTAGAACAAGAAAAGAACACTCAAAGATAATTACAAATGAGCACAAATGGTGTTCTTGAAAGTAAAATGAATATTAAAAGGAAAATTGGCTTGATTTGCACAAACTTGGTGTTTGATGCTTTCTCTCTTGTTTCTCTATGATTTCTTATTGATCAAGGGCTTCAGAACTTGTTTAAATACACCTTGAATCACTTCTGAATGTTGGGGATAATTAATGAAGATAATATAGCCGTTTAAGTGTGAAAACAATTAATAAAACAGCTTGGAGCGTGGGGGGAATCGGTTCCCCTTTATAGGGGATCGGTTCCCTAAGTGTAAAATTCAAATATTTCGACCGTTGCATAGGGGGGGAATCGGTACCCCTATGGGGGAATCGGTTCCCTCCGAGCATTCTGGAAATCTCGGAGCCAAACCATTCAGGGGGGAATCGGTACCCCCTTGGGGGAGGAATCGGTTCCCTCTGAGCAATCTGGAATTTTTTGCTTTGAAATGGTTCGAAATACTTTGAAAGATTATTTTGAAATTGTTTTAAGATTAAAACTTAATTTTACACTTAAGTAAGGATTAAAAATGATTTTTGAAATATTTGGAGTAATGTTTTGATATTCGAATAATTATATCGAATATACTTAGAAAATCATTTTGGAAAATCTTAAAATTCATTTAACTTAATTTGTTATATCGAAATATCAAAATGTTTTCAACAGAGTCCTTCACAAGGTTTCCCTAAAAGCCTTTCCAACAATGTCCTTCTTCAACTTGACTGTTTCAGATTGCTTTAATGAGAGTGAGCAGTGTCATTCTGGGGATGGACCCAACAATTACAAAAACTCAGAACAAACAAAGGAGAAAAGACTTACTAGACGATATAACTTGTAACATTAAGGAATTCAAAGAGTCAACAAAGATTTCATTTCACGACTGCATGAAGAAGAAGTTGATTTCAACAAAGAATCTTTCCATATTTTTCATCATTGAAAGAAATGGATCTCAATAAAATTCAAAGACCATTTGGTCAATACCTTCGGGTACTTCCAATACAATTATTACTGACATGTGATAATCTTTTGCATGTTTAAAAATATTCAAAGAGAAGATAAACCGATCATCATTTCCAACGGAGAGTTCATAATGAGAAGAACTCATCCGATAGAGGGAGAAGAAGTTCATAATGAGAAGAGCTTGTTCGACCTATCGCTCAATTCACAACATTTCAAATCAGCGACGTCTCGCTTGAGGGATTGAAATTTCAAATGGAGAGTTCATAATGAGAAGAACTCATCCAAAAAAGGGAAAAGAAGTTCATAATGAGAAGAGCTTGTTCGACCTATCACTCGATTCACGACATTTCGAATCAGTGATACCTCGCTTGAGGGATTGATATTCTAAATGGAGAGTTCGTAATTAGAAGAACTCATTTGAAAAAGGGAGAAGAAGTTCACAATGAGAAGAGCTTGTTAGACCTATCACTCGATTCACGACATTTTGAATCAGTGACTCCTCACTTAAGGGATTGCCATTTCAAATGGAAAGTTCACAATGAGAAGAACTCATTCGATAGAGGGAGAAGAAAGTTCATAATGAGAAGAGCTTGTTCGACCTATCACTCGATTCACGATATTTCGAATCAACGACGCCACGCTTGAGGTATTAACATTCCAAATGGAGAGTTCGTAATGAGAAGAAGTCATGCGACAAAGGGAGAAAAAGTTTATAATGAGAAGAACTTGTTCGACCTATCACTCGATTCACGACATTTCGAATCAGTTACACCTTGCATGAGGGATTGACATTTCCGATGGAGAGTTCCATAATGAGAAGAACTCATTCGATAGAGGGAGAAGAAGTTCATAATGAGAAGAGCTTGTTTGACATATCACTCGATTCACGCCATTTCTAATCAGTGACGCCTCTCTTGAGGGATTGACATTTTAAATGGAGAGTTCATAATGAGAAGAACTCATCCAACAGAGGGAGAAAAAAATTAATAATGAGAAGAGCTTGTTTGACCTATCACTTGATTCACGATATTTTGAATAAGTGATGTCTCGTTTGAGGGATTGACATTTATGATGGAGAGTTCATAATGAGAAGTACTCATCCGACAGAGGGAGAAGAAGTTCATAATTAGAAGAGCTTGTTCGACCTATTGCTTGATTCACAACACTTCAAATCAACAACACCTAGCTTGAGGGATTGACGTTTTAGATGGAGAGTTCATAATGAGAAGAACTCATCCGATGAGGGAGAAGAAGTTCATAATGAGAAGAACTTGTTCAACCTTAGGTCAATCATCGTAGAAGGAGGTGGATCAATATTCCAATGGAAAAGTTCATAATGAGAAGATTTCGTCCGAACAAAAAAGTGAAAAGTTCATAATGAGAATAACTTGGAGCTCAGAGATGTCAAATGACCCAGCTGGATAAAATTGGTGCTTTATGTCTTCGCTCCATTCCCATTTCACAGCAATGAGTGAAAAGGGGCAGTTGTAATTACCAATTTTATCCCCAAAAAATTATGTTACAACCATACCCTACTACCACCAACCCAACTGATGCCCATGCCTTGCTCCTCATCACCATGCCCTCCCATCCACCATGTTGCTGCCCCTCCTGACACACACACCTCCATCAAGTTCCCCAACAACTCCAATCAGACCACAACAACAAGCAAAAAGCAAGATTTAAACAACATTTTTTATTTTTAAATATGTAAAAATAGGTACTATAAAAACCCAAACCACACAACAATGTAAAAGGGACCCCCGAAAATATGAAAGCAATAAAATATCAACGTTTACATATTTTGTTTTATTTATTATTTTTTTACTAAAATAAGAAAAAATAAAGAGAGGGAGAGGGGCTACCTTCGGCCATTTTAGTGGCTTTAAACGCCAGATCTCGCAAGACCGGGCCTAGATCAGCGATGAGGCGGTCGAGACGAACCTCCTGGTGATTTTTGGTACCAATGGCCTCCGAAACTAGCAGTGATGACTATGACAGTGGCTGGAGGAGGAGCGACCACCGGTGACGATCGATTTCTAGAGAGAGGGAAGACCCTCTATCTAAAAAATTTTTAAAACTAAAAAATGAAAAAAAACATAAAAAAAAAAAGAAAAAGTTAGTATTTATAGAAAGAATTTCAGGTTTAATTACATTTTACCTCCTGTACCTTTGACGTGTTTTTGTAGTTTGGTCTATGTAGGGACCAAAATTGCTATTTACCCTTTTTTGTGCATATGCCTTATTTTTTTTGGGTTATTCATGTTTTAGTCCCCCATATTTAAGAGTGTTTTTACATTTTGGTCCTGTAGGGTTTAAATATGTAATTTCCCCTTTTATTTGTCATTTTCATTTATTTTGGTAAAATTTGTTTTAAGGTCCCTTTAATTCCTGCATGTTTTTACATTTTAATCCCTAAATATGTTTGTTTTATTCTATTTTGAATTAGCCTTTAAGTTTTAATTTATTTTAATTTTTCCATTGTTTATTTCCGATTTATCTACTAACTTTTATTTTCTTGTATTTTAGTCATTATTATTATTTATTTATGCAGTTAGGTCCATATTTTATGTTTATTTTATTTGCATTCTATGTTTCACTGTTTTTTTTTTTAGTTTTTTTAATTCGGTTTATTAATTGCTTTGTCTCCTAGTTTAATCCTTAGATTTAGTTTCTTATAATAGATTAACATTCGAACCGAGATTAGAAATTGGGATGACACTATAGTTTAATTAGGGAGCAATTCGAGTTGAGTTTTCGCATAAGATGTCTGATTACTCGAATCGATTGCTCGACGTTTAAAATTTATTAATAAATAACACTTTCTAAAAAAATACTTTAGGTTTAATAATTTAGATAATAATTAGGTTTTTAGTTTAGACTTAGTCCTCAACTTTAGAAATTAACAATTTAGGTCCTAAGTTTTTAGATATTTTAGAAATCGGTATTTGTAGATCTTGACCTTTTAGTCCTCGGATTTCAATTAGAGCCTTAATATCGACATAATTAAATAGGTTAAATAGAGCCTCCACTTTTAGTTAGATTTAAAACTAGTCTTTTAATTTAGGGAATAATTCGAGTTGGCCCTTGCCTAAATACTCGAGGGACCATCTCGATTATTCGATTCAATAATTGGTTTAAAAATCAAATAGGGTTAATATTTGAACATACACTTCTAGGTTTATGACTCTAGGTTCTTGAATTTTCATAATTTGACACTTTAAGCTAGAAAAAGCCTTAATTTACCCTTAGCTTAATTAAGATGAACAAAAATTTGTTTGATTTCATTTTATTTTCGAACCTAAGGTAATGATCACTTATTAGGGAATTAATAGTATATCTCCCGCAAGTGTGCTCAGGGGGTGACTACTGGTGATCCCCGAAATAGGTAGACATCTTTTTCAAAGACCACATCATGATTTTTAAAAATGAGGCAATATTCAGTTATTAGACACAATAACTGATCTCCCGCATTTACGCTTGGGAGCGAATGCTATCGATCTCGATAAATTAATACCCTTTTCAACTTTGCATCTATAATGATTTTCAACTAAATAAAGATCGAACTCAAAATTTCCAATTTTAAACATAGGGTAATCAACTAGGTACCAATTTTTGGGCGCTTGTGGGAGTAATATTCCTTCCCCACACGTAACTGACTCTCGAACCTGATTTCTGGATTTTCGTAGACATTAAAACTTAGTATTTTGATAAAAATAAAATGTTTTATTAAAATCACCTGATTTTTATGGTGTTCTAATCGCACCTTAAATGATTGGTGGCGAGTCCTCACATTTCGAAATACTTTTCAAAGATAAAACTCCTGAGTCGGTATCGGTCTTTTCCCCGCCCGGGCAAAAAACGATGTCGACAGGTGGCCAATGTTTTAATTAATCCAATGTTAATTTGTGTTGATTCTAATGTTATTTAATAAAACCCGTGCGACGCCTATGCATATTTTTCTTCTCATGTTCTTCTCGTCAAACCCAAGCAACGTCGATTTTTATAGTTTTGCTTTGCCATCCCCGTTTGTTTACCAAGGTAAGGCCGCTGACCACCACTTGAGACCCTTTTCGCAACCCCATCCTCCATTGTCAATGTTATGCAATGCTGGAACGAAATCCAAAGCCTTTATCTTGCAACACTATCGCTACCAAGCCGGCCGTTCATAGCCATTTTGAGTTTGGCGCTCACCGGGGGTAAGCTTAATCGGTCGGTGTTGCGCTCAAGTGACCTACGTCAGCCATGAGGGAGGTTAAAAACACCTCTGTCGGATCTGTTTCATGTGATAGTCGCCGTTTAACAGTGTGGGCTCACATGGTCGTCTGTTTAAAGTCTCGACTAGGCCGAATATGAAGTCACCAGCCGTGTAACGCTATCGTCAAATCTCATCGCTGATTCCCCGATCGAGTCAAAAATAAATTAAACGTGTCATTAAATACTATTTTGTAGATTGAAATTATTAGATTGGGATTAAATTCGCAATAATTCTAAATCGGGAACTGAGTTACTACCTCCTCCGTTGTTACCCATAAATTTTGAACCAACCCATTTAGCTCGTGTTGACTGTTTTTATTCAGGTCGACCCACTGTTCGGGCTGACCGTGGAAAAAGGTATTATCGTCCTTAGTTGTTTGTCGAGGTATGTCTCTTTATTCGGTGCTACATTATTTTGTTTGGTTTCTTAACTGCTTAGTTGGTTGAAATTGATTGAAAGTCTGTATGACTATGAATTTGGTTGTTATATACGTAATTCGGAAAAATGGTCATGTGTTGCATTTTGAGCAGATCAAAATATTGTTGTGTATACATAATATGAGATTGTGTTGTGATATCATAATCAAAATATATGTGCTTAAGAATATTTGTTCATGAAATATTGTTATTTGGATTGAATCAGACTTCGAATGTGTATTTCATTTGCATGCCACATTGAGATGAATTTTGATAAGGGAAGTTCAATGCATTCACTTGACGGGGTGAATGTCATTTTCGGATTCTGTAGTCTCTGCCTTTGTGGTGGATCCCACTTCATATATTGTAGTTTGATTGTAGATAGTGTGGTTATAAGGAACCCACTATTCAGATGGTATGACATGAGTATGAATGGGTGCATAAACATTTGCATAACATTTAACTTTATGAGTATCATTGCTTGATTCGAGCTCTGAATTATATTAGTTGTTTCATATTATGTTATGACTTGTGTTTGTTTGCACTTTAGAGATACATTAAGTTTTATAGCTTATTCCCCCATAGTTTTTTTTCTTTCAGATATCCAAACTTAGGAAAACCAGTACTTGGAGACACACTTTGTTCTTTGATAAAACTATTACATACAATATGTACTTTATTTGAATTTCTTATTTCATGTTATTATTCATATTTTTATTTGGGGTATTTACTAATTTTGTAATATGAGACTTTGGACATTATAATTATTTTTTAAATTGTTTATGCATGTCTTATTGAATATTTATCAATTACGAGGAATTTGTTTTGGATAATTATTTTAATAATTATGATTAAAACTTGGAGAATTTTTATTTAATTTCATTGTAAATTTTTAAGTTTCGAATTGAACATAAATTTCGTGAGGGACAAGTTTTAACATGGACTCTCTAGATTCAACCTAATTTCTTTTAGACCGGGTTTAATAGGTTACATTTACTCGGGGCACCAGCTTCTTGTGACTCCTGATCAATCATATTTTTCTAGTCAAACCCAAATGATTCTAACATCATCCTTTCAGGACGTGCGGTTCTAAAAAGTTCAAAAGTTTCTAGGGTAAGTTACATATAAATTATTATTTAAGGATTTATTTGATATTTTACCAGTAGTTTAGAGGTAAAATTAAATATTAATCTTTTTATTAATGTCGTCATGTCATCATTTTAATGGAGATGATGGTGGAGTGACTATTTTATTACAAATCGATAACGTTAGTGATCAATTTGTTATTTTTAAAGCTTTAATAGGAAAACAAAAACTTACTTAAATATCAATGACCATTTGTGTAGTTTACTCTTAATAAAACCCCACTCAAGGTACTGACCAAGATTTATTTATTTATGTTATATATGACGCATGAATGAAGCATATAAAATTTGAGCTGGTGAGATTATATCATTTGTGTTTTAGGTGAAAAGAGATAGGAGAAATGTTGTATTAACCGCGATTAAAATTCTTTCTCCAATTGTCTATATGAATATGGAGAAGACGATGAAAATCAAAAGGTGGATGGGCAAGCATGGAGATATCTAACGGTGATGTGCAGTCAATATGGGCAAGAGCATCCACAACGTTATTAGTATATGAATGAGCCTGATACTTCATTGTTTTTGGAGGAGATTTCAGATTCTGCGAATTACAGCTGGTTCAAACATCCAAAACAAACAAAAAATATTTGTTATTTTTTCCAAATAAATACCGAAAAGAAGATTATATTTCCTGATCAAAATCAATATAATCTAACAATTTACTGTTTCTTAATCAAAGTCAACTTTCTGATTTAAACAAATAGGGCCAACTAATAAAAACATGCCACAGCAAAAGAAATCAGAAATAGCAAAAGACTAATGCTAATAGCAATGGAAGGGGGTGAAACATTCTTGACCGGAGCCGGTGCAGGGGCAGGTGGAGGAACTTCAACGTTGATGGCAACTTTCATCCCATTGTAGCAGTAGCCACCGCTGCTGAGGAAGTAATATGGCCTCGCCTCCGTCAGCTCAATCACATCGCGGCCACCACGAGTGATGTTTTGTATGAAATCTCGATCATTGCAGCTGTCGTAACTTGTCTGGTTCACTTCAAGAACATTGAAGTAGCGCTTGTCGAAGTTGAAAACTTCAATAAACACAACCGAAAGACAATAAAAATTAAAACTTTTGAAATATAATTTTTTTAAAAATGTTAGCAACAGATTAAAACTTCTAAAAGTTAAATACCAATTACATGTAAATCAAGCCAACCATTAGGGTTTTTCTGGAAGGTGGCAGCCAATGAGTTAATTACATTAAATTATTCCTTTTGTGAATATAGGTTTACTTGAATTTGAATTCTCTATTTTGGGTTCAATGTATTAGTTTTCCTAAATTTTCTTGTCTATATCCTCTAATGTTAACTTATCTGTTTACCATTTTAAGTTATAAGTACAGCTAGCAATACACTTATTCGTAGCAAAGAAAAGATAAAATACTAATACTAATAATTTTTGTCACTTAGAAAATGGATATACTTTTATGAAACGGGAATAAACCCTTGTCAATTTTTTTAATTATATTATAGCAACCTTTAATTTTTAATATATTCAAATAAAAGTTAATGTTGTTGTTAAATAAATAAATAAATGAAAGATAATATCACAAAATACTCAAACTTTTCATTAAATAAATATTTTAATATTTATTTTTTTCTATAGTATTTTAGTGTCAATGTTTTACTCTTGAAAAAAACAGGTTATCTAAAGATAAAACTATTAATTAACAAAAGATTAATGCTCTAAAATAGATATATTTTTATCCTAAAATAATACATTGAAGGTCAATTTTAAAAATGAATATTTTGAGTTATTTGAAAACAAATTAAAAAATATATATTTTTTATATTTTAGATTTATTTTTTGATCGGATTTGTGACTGCCTTCCTTGATGATCTTTAATAAAGTTTTTATATTTTATAAAAAAGTGAATAAAATAAAGAAAAAGGTAGAGGAGATGAGAGAAGTTAACGGATCCAATTTCATAAACCTAAAACAAAAGACGTAACCAAATAAATTGAACTAATTAATTTCGATTTCTTATAAAGTTGAATAAAATTTTATGTGGTTATTTTGGTTTTTAATAGTTGAATGATTATAAGGTAATTTATATTCATAATTTCTTTTAATTATTGAAAACATAACTACTTAAATTCAAGATATTTAGAAAGAACAACATTTCATTTTACAGAGGTCGTTTGATTAATTTTAAAAAAATCTGAAGCAATCATATGAAATAAGAAGCATATAAAAAAGTAATAAAGGAAGGAGATGACATACGGAGCCATTCATGGACATAGAATCGCTGACGGACGGACCAATCAGAATAATTGACGTTAGGGTGCCAACCTTGCTTGCCTCCTACACGATGCAAAGTCGCCATGGATGAACTGATTGAAACTGCCATCACCATCAACAGAAGCTTAACGATGAATTTATTTTCAGCTCTCATGATTTCTTCCTGTTTTCCTTCTCTATGAAAAAATGAAGCTAAAAGAAATTTCGTACAGCACAGGGTTTTGTCTTTCCAAGTTCAGCAATGGCTGAAACGGACATGTGCGTGTGAAATAAATAGGTGGTTGTTGGAGGAGTCGAATGATGAGTTGGAAAATATAATTAATTATGATTTAGTAACGTATTATGTTGACAGTTCTAATAAGGATGTTGTTTGGCATGCATTGGCTGTTATGTAAAGTGTGAGTGATGGCAATTTTGAAGGGCTGTTACAAAATGATGAGTGATGAACGGTTTAGCTTTATTTGCTACAAGGTTTTTTTGTCAATCAAATGCTAATTTCCATCCAGTCGTATTTTTTTTAAAAGAAAAAAAAAAGTTGCAAGAAAGATTAAAAATACAATGAATCGCGGATGTATGTACAACATAAGGTGGGAATATGTCCATATAGAATCTGAATTTTTTTTTGGTTGGTTATTTATTTTATTAAAGGTATCAATCTTAAAATTTTATTTATGCTCACTTCATAAGGTTTTTTTATTAATATATATGTGTCTCCTGTAAACAAATATTTCTTGATTAGGCACTAAATATAATATGAGTTTTTTTTAAAAATAAAAATGCTGTTTTTATTTTATTATTAATTTTTAAGAATATGATGTGAATAACTATTTTAAGTTATTTAATTTATATGTGAACTTATTTTTTTAAAGTATCAGATTGTTATTTATGATTAGTGTACCGTCCTTTTAAATTGAAGAAATGAAATTAAACACGTGTCGTAATATTGTCTAAAAACATTTTTAGTTAAAATAGCTTGTTTTGATCGTAAAATTAATGCTAAGCGAGTAAAAATTGAAAAAAAAACGCAATAAAAATGATGGTCCAAACCAACCACAAAAACTAGAATTCTAGCTTTTTATTCCAACTTTGTACGTAGAAATAAATTTATATTTTTATTTACATTTTTAATAATTTAATACAAACATCCTTAAAAAATAATTTATTAATTTTTATAATTTATTTTAATTATTTAAAAATAAATAAAATTATTGATTTATATATTAAAATATTAATAGTGAGTTATATATAATATCTTTTTATTATAATTATATTATTTATTTGTGCTTTTTTTATATTTTATTATAGTTTAAATTGATATAATTCATATATAAGTGTAAAAATAATGTAAATGTTATATTTTTAATTTATAATATAATGCCTATAATGAACATTTTATTTTTTTAAACTCATTTTTTAACATCAAACTCAAACAATCAAACAATTAAATTTTAAAGCACATTTTTAGACAATACTTTTAAATTTTCGTGTTTAGAACACTTTTAAAAATCAAATTTAAAAATAATACCAAATTGACCCTAAAACTTTGATCTTTGTATTAGTTTTGCACGTCATTTAAACTTGTGTGTGTATTGTGTCACTACTTTATTAAAAGTAAAACTAACAAATATTTAAATTTATTTATATATGATTCTGATTTTAGTATAGTCACGTACTTTCCATCTTGAATGCATTTATTTGAGGCTAGAAAATACTCTAGTCCAGTGCAATGCTTGCTCATAGGAATGTATACGAGTAGAGTTAGGTTTGAGTATTATTGAGCTCGATTCATTAAAAAAATTTAAAATAAGTTCGACTCAAATCGAAAGCGCACAAGCTTAAAATTAATCTCTACTCGAAAATAAAAATTAAAGCTCGATTTACACTCGAACTCAATCCTTAAGTACATGAAAGTCTTATATCATATATATATTTTTAAAAAATAATATAGAAATGTTAATTTTATTAATAATTTAATTTAAAAATACAAAATTTTAATATTGTAACATCCCAATTCCCGAGTTAGTAGTTTTGGGTAAACCAAGATGAGTTTTAGGTAGGCCAAGAGATCATTTAAAAGTGTTGGGTTAAGTGTGACTTGTTTTGGTTTGGGCTTAAGCCCATTAAAACCCAAAAGGGTTTTTTTTTATTTGAGCAGGAAAGGAGGAGGACTACGAGAGCAATTTATCCCTAAAATACCTAAAAGTTTATTTCCATTTATTGAAGGCTTATGTCACGTAAGGAGAAGTTGTCTCATTTTCTTCTTCTTTTTTCATTTCCAAAAGCTTTCCTTCTTTTTTTTTTCTTGTGTTTGGACAAAGGTGAAGACTTTATCATCTCTCAATCTCATTATGAGGTTTCAAGGTAAGAAAGGAAACTTCCATCTCCTAAGCTTCCCATCAAACTCATCTTCTCATGTTTTGACAATGGAAAGCCTTAGGTGGGAATTTAATATGGTTTTTAGGTTTGGAGGTTCAATAGTGTTCCTATTCCATTTTTAAAGCTTAGGAATCATGTTTCTAACCTACTTAAGTCTCTTGATGGGTTAGTAATCCGTTTTATTACTTATATTTATTGAAAGAAGTGGGTAAGAGCTCTAAGGCCAAGGGTAAAGAGAAATTGGTGCTTGGTTGAGTTGAGGACATTCCTTACAATGTAGGAACTAAGGTAACACATTTCTAACTTGTCTATACCACTTGTAGTTCATTAGATATGCATTGTTGGTTAGTTGAGTTTATAAAGCATATAAGCATGTTCATGGTAAATTTCAGTATTTGATGTTTTTCAGTATGATTATTGATTTATCATGACCCATCTTAACACACATAAAACTTAAATAATGCTTGGGAGCCTCAGTGAGACCTTTGGGAGAAATGGGGTAGTATTTTCATACATAAATAGGGTATTTTAGGGTTTGAGTATCGGTACTAAATGAAAAGTGCTAATATTGTTCATCTGATAGCCTAAAATAAGAAAGTTATGGGTTAAGAGTATCGATACTCATTCATTGGGTATCAATATTGTTGATTAGGCATCCATAGTCGCAGGAGGGGCATCAATACCGAGTTCACTTTGCAAATTCAAATGGCCAATTTCGGTATCGGTACGTAGGAGAGAATCAATACGAGGGGGTAGAGTATCGATACCCTCAGTAGGGGTATTGATACTAAGTAAATTTTCAAAAACTCGAAGAAAATTTTGTTATCGATACTCAGGATAAATCGATACCCTAGTTCAGAGGTATAGATACTACATAGTTTCCTTAGATTCTAATAGCCATTTTTAGTATCAATACTAAGGGTGTTTATGGATACTTAAGGGATAGTACGAATACTAAAGGGCATAATATCAATATAGGCATACAGTTTTGGGTATGAAACCCAAATGATTAAGGTGTTAGACTTAAGGGGTCCAATAATACCAGAGCGTCATTTTTGCATGTGTAAGTATACTAAATTTGATAGGCAAACTGTGCAAGTATACATATCGAACAAGTAATAAAGTGATGAGTGAGTATCGTATCCACAGGGATTGAAGGCAAATTCAAGTAAAGTTCAAGCACCTAAAATATGAACACGTGAATATAAAATGGTATGAAAAATTATTGGAAATGTTGTGGCAAGGTTTAGATAGGTGAAATGTTGTAGCAAAAAGTAAAATAAGAAATGCTTTGGAAAAATTGTGTGACGAGAAATGGTGCACAAGATAAGATAATGATCTGACCTCACAAATGTGGAACTCTCAATAAGGATAAATGCTTAGGTTTATCTTGGAATCCTATGTCTTTCCATTAATGAATATTAATGATTTCCAATTAATAAAATACTCGACATAGTTTTCTAAGTTGTTTCTAGTAAGAAACCTGACAGTGAAAATGCTACAACAATACCTCTCAGTGTGAACCCTAGCAACCACTATCGAATAAGCTCTACTCTTTTTAGTCATTGAAACTCTATCATTTTCTCTAATTTGAGTTAAAGTTTTTCTACCCAGCTCCACTCCATTGATCACGTATATATAAACTCAACTCTCTTGATATCAAGCATCAAGCATAGATATAGGCTAACACTCGAAAGCTCTTACAAATCTAAGTGATAAAAAAGTAAACAAAACATGCATATAAACTGTAAATAATGTAACATTCATTAAAGAAAAAACATAATCATCCAAAATAAACCCAAGCCAACTTAAGTTAGTTCATGGTTTGGTGAAAAACATCCAATATCATTCGTTCAATACAACCCATATTGAAATAAAGATGGAAGAAATAACAAAAAAAAAAGACAGAAGAAGACTCCCAAGCTGAGAGCTGCCATGGACCACCTCAAGCGTTGTTGCTTCTCTCAAAGGCTATCAAGCTTTATCCCCTTGAAGCTCCAGTAATAGAGGTCACCATAATGAACAAGAGAAGAAGAAGGAGTGGTAACCTCTAACTTTTCTCTTTCTTATCTCACATTTTCCATCATACTATAAATGTGGTGTCCTTTTCTTTATATAGTGGGGGTCCTAGTGTTTCGTGCCCTAATTTGTAAGGGAATATACCCTTAACGTACAGTGCATAGCTGACATTGTATCATATGTAGGCCACCTCCAATCAATATCTTCCTCGTTTGTCTTCTAGTGCACCCAGAAATAACGTCTCTTTTACTGTAGCATAATTGTCCTCTCCAAGCAATTCACCTTGAGTCACCTGTACATTACCACATCGAAACAAGCCCTTCTCAAGCAGCACCAATTTCATAATTTCATGAAATAAGACCAGAAAATTCTATCATATACAAATGAATGAGCTATATGCAACTAAATGCAACTAAATGGGCTTAATAACACTGAATAACCTTAGTAAAAAGGCATGAAATATACCCTTTTTACAAGGTTAACATACCCCAAACATAAGCTATTGCTTATCCTCTAAAAATGAGTAGTGATCAACAGGAGATATGTTATAGTAAGGTTAAATCTAAAATAACTTTGCTCACATTGCTTTTAATTTTTTAAATTGTTTCGAGGGGAGTCAGCCTATCACAACTACCATCCCTCACTCTAGATGAATTGGAGTGAACATTCCATCCTCAAGCTAGTAGGTAGGGTTATCCTGTGACTACTTTCATTCACTCATATGCTATGCTGACATTTATTCAAGAAGGGTTTCCAAGCAATGCTATAGATAACAAGAGTGTCCCTCTACAGTTATGTTGAAGCATTTATTCACATTTCATCAGCATAAGGGAGTTGAAATCAAACTATTCAAGTTATCATTTATCAATGAAGTTCATTAGTACCAATCATACTAAAGCCTGCAAGAGTTCTTTCATAAAAAATACTAACATTCTTAAGCATAGAAGGCATACAATCGTGTATAAATTTAAGCGCAAATAATCATGTCCTAAAGTTATTTCTATCAATATGAACATTCATTTATATTCAGTGAATCACAACCATGAAAAAAAATTCATCATCGGGCATCATCAATTTATTACAAAAAACTGTCTTAAATCCAAACAAATGTTATAGAAAAAAATCTGTTGAAAACAAAAAAATGCAAATGCTTAACTATAAACACTACCTCCACGAAACTTGAAGGATGCAATGTCCTCAATGCATGAAAACTAAACTAAAATCAACTAAACTACATGCAATACAAATGCAAGAGGAAGTACCTCACTTTGGTGGAAATTTTGTCTTTCTGGTCGTATGCTTCACAAGCTTCTTGAGAAGGGTTATAATGGGTTACTCAGTTTCATATGGTTGTGGTGTTGGGTTGTCCTTGGTTGACTCTTTATTCCCCTTAGTGGGAGATGCTTTATCCATGGTGTGGTCTCCTCTGGTGCTACAGGTGTAGGATCAGGGTTGGTGTTCACAATTTCATCATTGCCACTCTCCATAGTGATATGCTCGTCCTCAGTTCCTTGTGGTGTTGGAGTGTGCATTGGGGCTTTTCCCTTGTCTTATTGTGGTAGGGGTCGATTTGTAAATGCTTCAGCGGTGACACCATGTTGCATGGTTTCCATTTAGGAGAGTGGAACTTCGCTTGGTTGTAGAGGTGCTATCATAGGTGTGAGCAATGAGTCAGGGGATGAAGGGAAATCAACAGGTACTTGAGGTAGCATCTCTCAAAAATAGGTGTTCAATACCGCGTCTCTTTTCTTTACATACATCAAAAGAGTTTTGGCTCCACCTTTAAGTGTTTGTGCTAGGGCATCTTGACCAAATTCCTTCAAGCTTGGGATCTTCTTAGGGGTTAACCTCTCATTCCCTAGTAGGATCTTGTCAGTGCTATCTTCATACACCTCCTTAGACTTGCAGTAAACAGTAATGAGATTAGGAAAAAACAACGAACTTGATTTTCTTTTTAATCAATTGTTGATTTCATCAATGATGACACATTAATGGGCCTGTCCATCACAATAGAGTGCAACAGCAACATTCGCTGCAACAAAACAACCATGTGGTGAGAGGTTGGCATCAGGCGTGTCTTTAAGAAATGGTTCCACAGCTTAGCATTGGGAGTCAATCTTTCTCTCTAAAGTGTCATCTTTTTTGTGACCGGAGAGATATCCCACTTTTTTTCAGTATAACACAGGTCTTCCAGGATTTCCCTGTAGGTCTAGGTGGTTGCTTTATCTACGAAGGAGGTATGTAGATCAATGTCGTCCTTCAAGCCATAAAATTTGTTGATCGTTGCAGCGGTGAACTTGATCTTTTCACCCCTTATAAACACACTAGATTGTGTGGGGCTGGTTAAGTTAGCATAAAACTCCCTGACCAACTTAGTATAAATTTCCCCAAGGTGCATAACAAATCCTTTTAAGTTTTTCTTGTTAATGACATCCATGACTTCATCATCAAAGCCTTCTTCACCCACAAAAGGAAAGATGAATCCTTTCTCGAGGAACTTCCTCTCCTTAAGTTGTTTGAATTGCAACCGATCCACATCATCAACAAACTTTTTGATTAGTATATTTTGATGAGCTAAGGAACTACTTGTTTCCTTGTGACATTCTTACAACATGATATTGTAGATGAAGGGAATAAATAAATTCAAATATGGATTTAGGGTTTGTGAAAAAGAAGGATGAGTAAAAAGTGATAGAGAGATAAGGAAAAATATTCGTGAGAAGAAAGATTTAAAGAAGATTAAATTGAATGTGAAGAGTGTTGTCGAAAGAAAAATGAAAAAGTGAGAGGGTAATTAATGGGTGTGAGGGTTACAAGTTTTGGGAAAGAGGAGAGATGTGATGGGGAGTGAATGAAAAGTAAGAAAATGGAGAGAGAAAAGGGCCATGGTAATAATTGTATGGGATTTTAGGAAAAAAAGACATAAATCCTTTCTTTTTAGCCTTCACACCGACCAAAAGATATGGAAAAGTGGGGGTGCATTAAAACATTCTTCTTTAGGGTAAAGACAAAGCCCTAAGCCCAAATTCTTGGATGGCTCTCTTCCCTTGTACCAGTGTTCCACCTGCAGTAAAGACAAATACCTTGCATGAAACATTAAAAAAATTAATTAACTAAAAGGAAATGACTAAAAGACAAGGAAAATAAATATAATTTATTTATGTACTCAACAAAACTAAAAAAAATTAAAATGCTATGGAAAAAGTAAAACAAAGAAAGAAAGAAAAGAAAAGGGAAATGAAATCAAACTCTCATGCATCTTGGAGGAGTAAAGAGGATTTGTCTTGAAGATTAAGTGTACCATTGCAGGTCTTCAATCGTTGACCATTGATCTTAAAGACTATTCTATCATCGAGGTTTTTTTATATCAATAGCTCCGTGAGGGTAGACTTTGTGAACTTGAAATGGGCCTGACCATCATGACTTAAGCTAACCAGGAAATAAATTTAGTCTTGAGTTGTGAGGAGAACTTGTTGTCCTTTATGAAATTACCACATAAAAATATGTTTATCATGCCACTTCTTTGTACAACCGTGCATTTTCATAAGCTTGAGCTCTAAACTTCACTATCTCATTCAACTCAAGTAGTCATTTTTCTCCATCCAGTTTGGCATCCATATTTAGCTTTTTAATGGCCCAATATGCCTTGTGTTCGAGTTCTACCAGGAGATGACAAGCCTTGCCAAAAACTAATTTGAATGGAGACATTCGAAGGGGAGTCTTAAAGGCTATTCAATATGCCCATAGTGCCTAATTCAACTTTAGGGACCAATCCTTCCTATTTGGGTTCACCACCTTCTTTAATATTTATTGTATCTCACGATTGGAGATTTCAGCTTGGCCATTTGTCTAAGGATGATATGTTATAGCAATCTTGTGCCTCAAGCCGTATCGCTTCAATGCCTTGGCAATAAGGTTATTTTCGAAGTGGGTTCCTTCTTCACTTATGATGGCTTTAGGGCCTCCAAATCTTGTAAACATATTCTTGTGAAAAAACTTTAAGACTGTCTTGGAGTCTTTTCTAGGACTAGCTATGGCCTCAACCCACTTGGACACATAATCCACCGCAAGTAGGATGTACAAATCACCAAAGGAAGAAGAGAAAGGTCACATGAAATCTATCCCCAAACATCGAAGAGCTCTACCCACTTGGACTAGCTATGGCATTTTGTGTTTTCTAGAGATATTCCTCGCCTGTTGGCGTTTGTCACTAGCCTTGTAAAAGTTTTACACATCTTTAAAAACGTAGGCCAATAGAATCCTTATTGAAGGACCTTTGAAGCCGTCCTTGTACCTCCAAAATGTCCACAATACAGAGCTGTGTGACAATGGAAAAATATCTTCGATTGCTCCTATTCGGGGATACATCTTTGAATCGTTTGATCAGTATATTGTTTGAACAAGTAAAACTCATCCCAATAGTAGAATTGCACATCATTATTAAATTTCTTCTCACCCTGGTTGTTAAAACCAGTAGGCAAAATTCCACTAACAAGAAAATTCACAATATCAACATACAACAAAATTACTGCGGTAAATAATATTTTCTCATATGGAAATTGAACATACATTCTCATCACAATATCAATATACGATCCTCGAAGGTAATAGTTCATTATCCTCGTTGCTCAATACAGTCATTCCTCCATTCTTGGGTACACATTGTACTAGCTTGACCCATGAAATGTTAAAAATAGGGTATATCACTCAAGCATCGAGCCACTTGATTATCTTTTTCATGACCACATTCTTCATGACCGGATTCAGTCTCCTTTTTGGCTCAACATAATTGATGTGACATTTTCAAGCAAAATCTTAAGCATGCAAATATTAGAGCTTATGCCCTTCAAATCAACCATAGTCTAACCTAAAGCTTTCTTATGCCGTGAAAAAACATTAATCGAGTTGTTCTATTGCCTAAGGTTAATACTAGTAGATATTATCACGTGTAATGTCTTATTACAACCAAAATATGCATACTTACGGTGAGATGGTAAATGCTTTAATTCTAAGATAGGAGAATACTCAAGGGATGTTTTCAGAGGAGCAAATTCTGCAAAACCTAGGGGTTCAATATGCATACCTGGTCTAGCTATGAGTAAGCTAGACTGTCGTACCTCCCAAGGGAATTCTTCGAGCTCCTTGTTTTTATTTTCATTGAGATTTCCATAATCCTCGATCTTCAGAAAATTATTGTAATAAAACTTTTCTACTTCTTCTTCCACCATATAATCCGTGTCAATAATAGCTTGGCATTACTAGTGGACATCAATAAACTTGAGTGTATCGAAAACATTAATAGTGACACTCTGATCATCCACTCGCATGGTGAACTCGTCTTTTTCACAATCTATTAAAATTCTTCCAGTTCCCAGGAATGTTCGACCCAAAATAATCGGGCCATTATCGTCAGCTTCACAATTAAGAATGAGAACATTAGCTAAGAAAACGAATTTATCTACTTTCACCACTACATCTTCTATTCTTCATTCCGGTTAAAAATAAGATCGATCAACTAATTGGTGTTGCATTCCCTATACTCATATCAAATAATATGGAATTGGGTATCAGATTTACACTAAGCTGAGATCACACAAAGCTTTTCCCATATATAGCTAAGAAAACGAATTTATCTACTTTCACCACTACATCTTCTATTCTTCATTCCGGTTAAAAATAAGATCGATCAACTAATTGGTGTTGCATTCCCTATACTCATATCAAATAATATGGAATTGGGTATCAGATTTACACTAAGCTGAGATCACACAAAGCTTTTCCCATATACCTATCACCTATCGTGCAGGGAATGATGAAGTTACTGTGATCTTTTTGCTTCGGTGGTAACTTGTTCAGTACAAAGCAATACTCTTTTTTCGTAGTAATAGTCTTAAGCCTCTCAACGTTCTTTTCCTTTGTGACAACATCTTTAAGAAACTTTAAATAGATGGGCATTTTTCAATGGCCTCCAAAAATGGGACATTGATATATAGTTGGTCAAGAACATCAACAAATTTCTAAAACTATAGATCCTGATTTTGCTTATTCAATCTCTAAGGGAAGGGCGATGAGAGTCTGATTTTCTCTTCTGTTGGTGGGAGCTGATGTTTTGCTGTAGCACCCTTTTGAGTTCCCTTAGCATAATTATTTATTGAGCCCTTATTTTCGTCCTTCTAAGATGTCTCATTTATTTGCAACTTAGTTTTATCTTAAATAATCTTGGGGTTGGAATCTTCTAGTGTCTTCCCCCAAACTTATATGTTTGATTAATTTGTGAGTCACTCCTTATTGTGAGTGTGCTACACTGTTCTTTGCCATGGGTCTTAGTGACTTCAGTGTGTCACTAGGTAAACTGGCATGAGGGCACACATGTAATGCTTGCACAATCTGACCCACTTTGATTTATAAAGCCCTCAATGATGTACCTTGTCTTTGTATTAAAGATCCATGGATGTTTATAGATGTTCTATAGTATTGTATTAGTGCTCTTGTAGTAGTTATAACGTCCTGTAAAGTAGCATCCAAAGAATTTAAAGTTGATGAGGATGTTGCCCCCTTGTTGGCATTCTACCATGACATATTTTGCTGAAAACCTAGGGGATCACTAAGATTTTGTTACCGATTCGAGCTACTCACATTGTTATTCTCTTAATTTTCCCATGAGAAGTTAGGATGCTGATGCCATCCTATGTAGTAGGTGTTCGAGAAGGGGTTGTTATTGTCTCGGTTAAAGTTAAAGTTCCCCATATAGTTGGTAAACTCGTGGTTCTCGAGATACTCGTTCATATGGTGGTTACCTCGATAAAAAGCACAAGAAATAATGGTTGCCTTGACTTCCCTCACTTCATTTGGGCGTTTGAGATTCTTTAACATATTCATAATTCTGAAAATTGAGCAAAAATTGAGTCTTTGGCATCCAACTCATATGTTTGATGAGCTTTGCTTCCAGTTCCAAGCCTCGAAGAAGGGAATTGATAGTCATTATTTGTAATTTGATCAAGAATGTCAAATGCCTTGTTTAGTGACTTGTCTAGTGAAGTGTCATTTATTGATGCATCCAACATCATCCTTGTTGAGGTATTGACTCCATTAATAATCACTTGTGTCCAATCATGAAATTCATGGTTGGTGCATTTACGAAGTAATCCCTTAAATCTATCCCAATATTCATAAATGGATTCGTTATCCTCTTGATGAAATGAAGCAATAACGTACCTTAGTTGGGTGTTCATGTTGGGTGGATTATACCGTAGCAAAAAGCTCTTACACAAATCTGCCCATGATTCCATAGAACCTGATAGAACTCCACTCAACCATGCTATAGCTGGATCACAAAAAGAATAAGGAAATATTTTATGCTTCAACACATCCTCATGCACTCCTTTCTACCTAAATGAGTCACACACTTCCAAAAATGCTTGAATGTGTTGTCTTGTATCTTAATGAGGCACTCCACCAATCTGTCCAATTGAGTTCAACATATTGAACATCACCAGTTTAAGCTCGAAGTGGGTTGCTTGAATTTATGGAGCTACAATTCCAGGATTAAGGTCATCCAAGATGGGAGCTAGATGATCTCTAATAGCTCATCGACGAGCAATAACTCCTGTATTAGGATTTAATGCAACATCATGATTTTCTAGATCCTCAACTTGTTGACCTCCTCGGTTTGGGACTCCATATATGGCTCTTTGAATACATCTCCTCTGACAAAAATGATGTTCAATTTCATATATCAAAGGAAATAATAGTTCCTCAGATCTTCTATGGTTCATACAATAACACAGCAACTATAAATAAATAAGCAAAACTAATGAGTAAATATGTAAAAAAAAATAAAAAGTAAAACAGTGCGAAAACTAAAGTGAAATCACCAATTGCCAATCCCCGTCAATGGCGCCAAAAACTTATTGTGTGTGTGAGTGTACTAAATTTGATACGAAAAATGTGCAAGCATACAAGTCCAACAAGTAATAAAGTGATGAGTGAGTATTGTCTCCATAGGGATTGGAGGTAAATTCAAGTAAGTTCAAGCACCTAAAATATAAATACATGAATATATAAAGGGTTATGAACAATTGTTGGAAATGTTGTGGCAATGTTAAGATATGAGAAATGTTGTAGCAAAAAGTAAAATAAGCTCATAGGGTTTTTTGCACTAATTCTTAAGTGAATATACCCTTCACGTGCGAGGCATAGGTGGCAAGGTGTTACATGTGGGCTACTGCCGATCAATATCTTCCTCGTTTGTCTTATAGTGCACCTAAAAATACTATCTCTTTTGTTGCAGCATAATTTTCCTCTTCAGGTTGTACACCTCGAGTCGCCTGCACATCGAAACAAACCCTTCTCAAGCAGCACCTATTTCATAATTTCATGAAATAAGACCAGCGAATTCTATCATATGCAAATGAATGAGCTATATGCAACTAAATGTGACTAAATAGGCTTTAGAACTTAATAACCTCAGTAAAAAAGGTGTGAAATATAACCTTTTTACAAGGTTAACAGTCACCAAAATAAAACTACAAGTGAGAACAATAATAAAAGTAGATACAACTAGAAACAATATCAGCTAGGGTAACATAAAACTAGCCTTTGTATGATGCTCGAGAAATAGGTAGGACACCCGAGTTACTTTAGCAGTTGGCAATTGTCTTGATTGTTAGAAATATCTAAATATATCTCAACTAGTGTCAATGTACTTCAGTTGCCGAATGGGCGCAAATGCCCAAAGACTTGACGGAGTAAGTTGGTCGGGTGCATCCTTTCGATGCAGGAAATTTCAGATCTCACCCCGATAGTCTAGGCTATCGTCCTAAGATGTAGAAAAATCATCTTACCCCACCACTAAACCTACCTCAACATATTTTTGAATGTATTTGTATGCCCATGTCTCCATTTTCCAGCATGTTCATAAAATGAATGCATATAATATAGATCCTTGTATTATTTCGAGTCGTAACTTTATTCATAATTTTTGTATTCTGGAGACTTTTGATGAACGTTTTAAATTGAATACGTTTACTTGTTAATTCTCCCATGTTATCGATTTATTACAACTGATTTTGTTTTGTTTCACTTATTTTATGTGCATGAGTCTATTTTCATGAATCAGAAGTAAGAAATACACATTCTTCATTTTTTATTATCCAATCGTTGTTGGAGAATGGGCACGACCTAAGGTATGATGTGGCAGTTTCTAGAAAATCTAGTCAGCAACAGCAATTTCTAGAACTAGTCTAGTCAGTATTAACTTGGAAGAGGATGGTCAAAATATTTTAGGAATTTAAGTTTAAGTTTGAATTTTAAATATTTTGGGAATATTTTTAGGATTTATCTTTTGGATATTTTGTTTTAAATTCTCATATTATTTTTAGGAATCATGAGACTATAAATACCCTTTGATTTATTATTTGAATGTACTTTTTTCTTTTTATTTAGTTTTTATAAAATCTCTCTGGTTTTAATTAAAGTTATTTTTTTTATCTTTCTTAGTTTTCTTTTTATTTTGTTATCTAAAATTGCTAAGTATGGTTTCCATCATGTTTAGCTAAACTCTCATTTAGCCGATGACTTAGTGATGAATCAATTCATATTGTGAGAATTGAAAAGCACTAAATAACTTCAGATATCATTCTTAATTTTCTATAAATTTGGATTGAAAATCGTTCTTTCCTTTAAAAATCTCAACACTCTCGTTTCAAAAAGTCGATGTTGGTCTAGATGTTTTGATTTAAAATTGGTAGAAAGAGTTGACTGGTAGCTAATTCGACTTCCTATGAATACACTTAATGGCGATCCTCTAAGGGAAATTGAAATCATATTTGATTCTCATTAAAGCAACATAATCATAGTTGGGCTTTTGTAATGCTTAAAGTTGTTTTGGTGCTAACGACGATAGTCGTAGTTAGTCCAAACAAGGACTAAATTTCAAAGACTGACTTGAGATTATCTGTTTACCGGATAGAAAAGTAAATTACATGGGTTGGACCTTATAGACTGTAATCGACATGAATCTTGAAGTAAATTCTCTTTCGATGATCAAAATAAATTGAGGCAAAGTGAAACTTGAGGCTATTTTTCATCTTTATTGTTTTTAACTATTATTTTCACTCTTTTTTATTTCTTTACCTATTTCTTTTTACTTCGTTTTTATTACCATATTCCTATTTTATTTTTTTACTACAATTTCCCTTGATCATAATTAACATAATTCAATGTTGTAAATTTGTAAGTTTTTACAAATCTACTATTTCTTCTCTATACTAAGTTTCAATTTATTCTTTTGAGAAAAAATAATAATTTATTTGACAGTTATGACACACTTCAAATTGGCATCGTTGTTGGGGACTTTGGTAAATTACTAATAGATTACGGACCAGAACATACGAGGAACCAGTTCTGATGCCGATACAAATTTCACATACAAGGAACCAATTTCGATGGCTGATTAAACAATCCGAGAGTTGGTGAAGACAACTATTGTTTAACAACCATTATGCATCACATTCACTCATGGAGAATATCCATTCCCGCTTAAAACAGGTATCATCGACTTTCTTCCTACATTTCATGGATTGCCAAGTGAAAATTTACACAAGCATCTCATTGAGTTTCACATGGCTTGTTCAAGCATGAAACCACAGGGAGTATTTGTTGAACAAATTAAAATTCATGATTTCCCTTTTTCCTTAATCGATTTGGCTAAGTAATGACTATTTTATTTATAACCTAATTCTGTTACAAGATGGACTGATATGACTTGACGTTTTCTTGACATGTTCTTCCATGTGGTAAATATGAGTGAATTAAGAAGAAGCATCTTAAGAATTCGACAAAAAGATTGAGAGTCATTATAGAACTATTGGGAATGATTCAAGAAACTATGTTTGTTTCCATAGCACAAATTAACTAAACAAACTCTTCTTTAGTATTTATATGAAGGCTTGCTTCATTTGGAGATGAAGATGGTTCATGTAGCTAATGGAGGGGCTCTTGTGAACATGACTCTAAATGTGGTCAAAAATTCAATTTCTACAATTGCCACCAACTCTCAATGGTTTTGACCTTAAAGTGAACCTACTCGATGGGTTCACGGGATAAGTAGAATTACTTTGGAGGATAAAATTGATAAGTTAACTTACATGGTTAATTCTCTCGTTGCAATTAAAATTGGTACAACTAGAATATGTGAAATTTGCACAATACCAGACAATCCAACATACTATTTTTTGATGTTACAATAAGATGTTGCCGCCCAAGTGAATGCAATGGGAAATTTTTTGGGACCTCCCTAGAGACCTTATAATTCTCAAGCCAACACTTGCTACTCAGGATGGATGGACCACTCGAACTTCAGTTGCAGACAAAACTAGAGACCAAACCAAGCATATCAGCTGAGGGCACCTCCACATCAACCATATCAACCACTGAAACCCTCATTGGAGTTTATCATCGAGTAATTGGATTTGTCTCAGGAAAAGTTTTAGAATCGAATTGAGTCTCATCTACAAAAGTTAGATAAACAAATAAGTAAATTGGCTCAAACCGTGGGAAGATTGGAGTCACAAGGGAGATTACCTTCTCAAATTGATTCAAACCCATGAGAGAATGTTAGTGTCAATGCACTTTGGAGTGACACTATTATCGCACTAGAGGTCCTAGAGAAAGATTACACATGACCTTATAAGAAGAAAAAAAGATGAAACACTATATCCTCCAACTCAAGCTCCTTCTACATCATCTTCTGTGCCCTCCCCATATGTCGTTCCAGCTCTCTTTCCCTTGAGGTTAGTAAAACAACATAATCAAGTATTGGAGAAAGAAATTTTAGATGATTTTTGAAAGGTGAAGATAAATATAATGCTCCTCGAGGTGATTCGAAAGGTACCAAGGTATGCCAAATTCCTCAAAGATCTCTATACTAATATAAGGAGACTTACCGACAATGAGAAGGTAAACTTAGATGAAAGCATTTCAATCGTTTTTCAATGTAAGCTTCCACCTAAGTACAAGGACCAAGGTATGTTTGTGATGTTGGGAATGTCGGCTCACCCCATGGTACAAAGACAACATATGACAGTCTCACCAGCAATCCAAGTACGTTAAATTTGAAACCAAGAGGAAGGGATGCGGGTACTTACATTGGGTTCCTTGTAAATCAGCAAAGGCAATAGCAACTAATAATGATCACGAATGATTCGAATCCTAGCCTCTATGAAAAACGTCTCAACCTAAACTCAATTCACCCAGTTGAGAGCAAAATTTAACTTTTCCTAAAAACGATTTTGAGAAAATGGCAGAAGATTAAGTATGGTTGATATACCTCACTTATCTTTAAATATCTAAGTTACCCTAACATATTAGGGTTTTGTTATTTTGAATTAATTAAACTCTTATTTAATTATTCCGAATTAAATAGCAATTAAAAGAGTTGTAACCATAATTACATTTTTTAATGTTTACTTACCATATTAAGGATAATTAAAATCATATATATATATATATATATTAACTCTAGATATATATTTTAGTAGCGTACAAGAAATTGTACATCTTTGCTCATTTCAAACCTAGGGTGTGACCTTGTAGTTTCTTGTAATATTAGTAGTAATTATTAGAACAATTCTAATATTACAAACAATGAGTGACATCTAGCAATATATCATTGTCATCTAAGGTACAAGAAATTATGATTCGACATATCATCTTCGTGATTAACTCTTTTATGTATTACATCCTTTTGTCCTTTACATCTAGAATAGGCACAAGTCTTGGAATATTCACACTTGTATAGCTTATCTATTGTTTCTTGATATCTAGAGTAAACTATAATTAACGAATAATTTGTGATATCTCATATCAATTTATTCGAGCATGGCCATACATTTATAGTCTCACTCAATCTAGTGGCCTGTGATATATTTCCTATTATGAAGGAATGACAAATCCTATCTTAATTATACATACCCCACTACATATAGAGATATATTCAATAACAGTCTTTATAGTGAAACTAATTATAAAGCATGTTTAAATGTATCAAAACATACAACAATATATGTTGAGATAGTAATGATCTCAAGTATGAGGATCACACATATAATCATCACCATGAGCAATGTTGTGACCATCACATAGTAATCCAAGACATATGCTCATAGTGGATCAATCCAATACATTGTTCTCTAACAATATAATCATGTATGAATTCTGGCATCTCTATGTCAATGAAAATTCATTGTCATCAATCAATAACATGTTAGTCTTAAGCGTATTATTGTTGTCCATGCCCATAATAATACTTGATTAAGGATCTTTTAATAATAATAATTACATTATTATATAGACTTTATTATCTTTAAGTTTATGTTAAACACAAATATATAACTAAAAATAATAGTAGTAATGCCTTTATTCAATAAAATTGGTAAATAAAATGTATTATTACAATTATTATATGATTGGTCTTTGGGAATACTCTAACACACGATACCTTGTAAAATCGGTAAGGTAAGAATTAAGCGTGCTATGTGTGATCTTGGTGCTTCTATAAATTTTATTTCGCATTCTGTTTACAACTTACTTAGTGTTGAGCCTTTAAAGGAAACATGAGTCACAATCCAACTCATCAATAGATTCTTCATTTATTCCGAAAGACTCTTTTAGAATGTTCAAGTTTAAGGTAAATGATTTAATCTTTCTGACATATTTCTACGTGATTTGCATTGAGAATGACCGAACCAACACTTTCTCTGAAATTCTTCTTGGTTGTTCCTTTGTAAGCACGACGATACCAAAATTTACTTGAGGAGTGGAATCCTTACTATGTAATTTGACGGTGAGGTTGCTAAATTTGATGTATACAATGCATGAAGTACCAAGATAATGTTTTCAATATTAGTTTCATTGATATTTTTTATCCTTTAGTAAATGAGTATGTGGAAACTAATTTATCTAAATATTTTTATAGGGAATTAGATAATTACGATGAGGAAATCAGGGAGTTAGAAAATATTTTTTTATTCATTCTGATTTACACCTAACTCTATTTAATCTAAAATTTTACCTTCAATTTTGCAGGCACCACAAATCTGACCTGAAGTAGTTGTTGAAGCACCTAAAATATGTGTTTTGGTAGAGAATGCCACTTTACCTGTAATGATCTCTAGTAAACCGTCGAAAGTGGAAGAAGAAGACTTAGTAACAGTTTTGCGCACTCACAAGGAGGCAATCGGATGGAGTAACTTTAATATCAAAGGTCTTAGTCCATCGAAATATATGCAGAAGATTAAAATTGAAGAAGGCGCAAAACCATCTTGAGAAGGCCAATGTCGTCTAAATCCTCCAATGATGGAAGTAGTGAAGATAGAAATTCAGAAACTCCTAGATGCCAATGTGATTTACCTGATATCATATAGTAGTTGGGTTAGTCTAGTCCATGTGTTTCTTGAGAAAACCAGAGTGTCGATAATTAAAAATTTTGAAGGTTAATTAGTCCTTAAACAAGTTAAGAATAGATTGAGAGTTTGTATCGAATATGAAAATTTGAATTCATTAACCAAAAAAGAACACTTTTATCTTCCTTTTATTGATCAGATGATAAAATGATTAGCTGGTTAATCTCACTACTATTGGCTTGATAGCTTTTCAAGCTTCTTTCAGATTCTATTGGCGCAAGAGAACCAAGACAAAATGATGTTTACATATCCTTTTGATACCTTCGTCTATTGATAAATCCCCTTTGGCCTTTGTAACACACCCACTACATTCCAAAGATGCATGCTTAACATTTTTTCTGACTATGTAAAAAAAGGAAATGAAGTATTCATTGATGACTTTACAGTATATGGTAATTCATTTGATGAGTGTCTTTTGAATTTAACCAATGTACTAAAGTGATGCCTTAAATTCAACCTTGTTCTTAATTATGATAAATATCATTTCATGGTCAATAAAGGTTTAAGTCTTGACTATACTCTTTCTTTTGATTGAATAGTGGTCGATAAGGAAAAAACTGATATAATATGCTCACTCCAATGCCCCACAACTCTGGGGTAAGTTCACTCTTTTCTTGGTCATGCAGGATTTTACCGCAGGTCCATAAAAGATTTTTCCAATGTAGCACAACCGTTGTGCAATTTGTTGCAAGAGGACAAAGCTTTTGACTTTAATCTAGAATGAAAGGAATCATTTAATATTTTGAAGGAAAAACTCATTTCAACACCAATCATTCAACCGCCTAATTAGGATTACCCCTTTGAGATCATGTTACGATGTGAGTGATTTAAATGTTGGAGCTGTTGTTAGGCAAAAAATCAAAAAATAACCTCACATCATAGTTTATGCATCAAGGATATTAGATTCGACTCAGCTAAATTATTCACTACCGAAAAATAACTATTCGTTACTATTTTTTCTTTAGAAAGGTTTCTTTCATATCTTCTTGGTACAAAATAATTATTTTCTTTGATCATGTAGCCCTAAAGTATCTGATGAACAAAATAAAGGCAAGCCGCGACTTATACGATGGATTTTACTCTTACAAGAGTTTAATCTATAAATCAGAGATAAGAAAGGATGCAAAATTTTGGTAGCCAATAATCTGAGTCGACTCCCCCTCTCCACAATCGACACGCCTCTTCGTGAAGAATTTCCTGAGGAAAGCTTAATATTGGCTCAAAAGACTACCCCATGGTATGTAGATATGATTAAATATTTTGGATGATCCATATCTTTGGAAGCATTGCTCAGATGAGGTAATTCGTTAATGTGTTACCAGAAACGAGGTAAACCGTATACTTACTTTTTTTCATTCTTATTCTTGCAGAGGCCACTTAATACAAAAGTGAACTGCACATAAATTTTTTTAGTATGGATTCTTTTTTCCTAAATTTTTTTGTGATACATATATATTTTGAAAATCTTATGAAAATGTCAGTACGCAGGTAATATGAGTCAAACTTATGAAATGTGTCTTAATCCGGTTCATATATGTGAAATCTTTAATGTGTGTGGAATTTATTACATAAGGCCCTTCGTTTCTTCATTTGGAAATTGATATATCATTATTGCTTTGGATTATGTATCGAAATAGGTTGAAGCTAAATCTACCTTAAATAATGATATCAAAACTACTATTGAGTTTCAAAGCAAATACTACCGCTGCCAATTCCAAGTCATGGGTCAGGTAATTTCTCTTGTGATTCTTCAGTTGTCTTGAGGCATAAGCCACAACTTTCTCTTCTTGCATCAGTACACATCCCAATTTATTATGGGATGCATCACTGAAAATGATATAATCTTAACCTGACTCAGGTTGCACAAGCATTGGGGCCTCTGTTACTATTCTCTTTAGAATTACAAAGCTTTCTTGGCATTTCTCTGTCCAAACAAAAGGCACATCTTTCCGCAATAACTTAGTCAGTGGCAAAGCTAACATTGAGAAGTTCTTAACGAACCATCTATAATAACCAGCAAGCCCCATAAAACTTTTAACCTCAGAAATATTATTTGGGGGTTTCCAATCCACTATGGCTCATATCTTTTTAGGATATACTCTTATGCCTTCTGTGGAGACTATATGACCAGGGAAAGAAATCTTAGATAACCAAAATTCACACTTGGACAATTTGGCATACAACTTCTTCCCTCGAAATATATGAAGAACCACCTGAAGATGATTATCATGTTCCTCTCTTGACTTGGAATACACCACCACAAATTGATCCAAGTAAGGTTGGAATACTCGGTTGATCAAGTTCAAAAATGTTGCAGGAGCATTAGTCAGTCCAAATGGCATTACCACAAACTCATAGTGTCTGTACCGAGTCTAAAAAGTTGTCTTAGAAATACCCTTCTTTTCGATCTTTAATTAGTGGTACCTCGACCTCATATCTATCTTAGAGAACACCACTACACCTTTCAGTTGATCAAACAAATCATCAATCATTGGAAGAAGATACTTGTTCTTTATCGTAACTTTATTCAACTGACGATAGTCAATATATAACCTCATAGACCCATCCTTCTTTTTCACAAATAGAACCGGTGTTCCCCAAGGAGAAACATTGGGTTTAATAAATCCCTTATAAAGTAACTCTTTCAACTGGGCTTTTAATTCTCTTAACTCTGTTGGATCCATTCGATATAGGTCCATAGAAATAGGTTCGGTACCCGGGTAAACCTCAATCCTAAATTCCACTTCACGATCTGGAGGTAAACCGGGTAATTCTTCTGGAAAAACCTCTGGAAACTCTTTAACTGTTGGAATATCGTTTAATCTCATTTCTGACACTCGAGTGTCTATCACATTAGCTAGTAAAGCTATGTATCCGTTTGACATTATTTTCTTTGAAGTCATAGCTGATATCACATTGGATGGTGATTTCACTTTTTCGCCGATCATTACAATTTCTGAGCCTTCCTTATCTTTCAGAAATAATCGCTTCTGGCGACAATCGACCCATCCATTATGTGGAGACAACCAATCCGTACCCAAAATGATTTCAAACTCATCGAAAGCCAACTCTATTAAGTTTTCCATAAACAAAATTCCTTGGATTTTTATTGGGCATTTTCTACATACCCGCTCTACTCTCGCACTATGACCCATAGGATTTACCGCTATCATTTAACTAGAGATTGGTTCTAAAGGAATTACTCTAGTCTAACCAACTTTGTATTAATGTATGAATGTATAGAACTAGGGTCGACTAAAACAAATATATGCTCATCAAAAAGATGGAATGTACCTGTTATATTCTCGTAGTCATCCCGATCCTCATCGGTCTTAATGTTATAAATTCTGAAGATTCCCCGAGTCTTTTATCACTGCATTCATTCAACTTGTCCGCTTGATTTTCCCCTTCCTCTGCTTCTATTAAAGGCTGCCAATAGGTTTTTTAAAATTGCACCGAATAGTCATCAGATCTCTTTGGACAGTTTTGGGCAAAGTGACTAGTCTCACCACATTGGAAACAAGCTCCACATAGAAGTATGTATACTCCCTGGTTCCCTCTACCACATGTCTGACATACATTTCTTTCTCCAACTGCTCTACCTGAGCTAGCAGTAACCGAATGGTTCTATTTAGTTTTCTGTGAAGCTGCACCGAAACCATCTCTGTCAGTATATCTAGAACTTGAGCCCTTACCTCTCTTAATATAATGGGGAGTAGAATACGTTCCAACCCTTTCCCCATCTGCAAACTTTGTTCCGCTGCTAATGTCTCCTCTTGAGCTCTTTCAATATCTTTGGCTCAGTTTATAACTTCTTGCAAGTTAGGCAAACTCAAAGCCAACATCCTTTCCTTCAACTTTGGCCTCAATCCCTCGATAAACCAATCGCGTCGGGCCTTGTCATTGGGAACCACCTTAGTAGAAAAATGACAACTTATTATACTAAGCCTCGTACTCATGTACTAGTCGACCGTCTTGTTTCAAATTAAAAAACTTCATCAGCATCGCTCGTCTAAACTGCTCACCAATATACTTATTGTTAAATTCTTCCTGGAAGAACTACCAGTCAATTATTCCGGTGGTACATACATTGTAGTATTTAACCACCACACTCGAGCTAATCACCTTAGCAATGATACAGCTCTACCCAGCTTCTTTGAATCCTAGCATTGAAGACTTTCAAGCATTATAATTACATCATTAAACCATAAGTCAACTTCCATTTGGTCTTCCTCCTCTTCTCCACGGAAATCAGGAGCTCCTAAAATCTTCAGCTCCTTTAGGATCAACATCCTCGGTACTGGAGAAGAAGGGGGAGGCGGAGGAGGTTGAAAACGAGTCAATATGGCATCGAGAGCTTGCATAAAAACTCCAAACTCTGGTATCAGTATCCCTTGATATGCATGCGCACTAGCATTTTCAAATGGGACCGACTGTTCACTATTAGCCTCATAACCTTTGCCACCAGTCCCTTATCTAACTTCTTGTTCCCCAGCTCTACGCGAGTTTAAAGTTTCTGACATCTATTAGAACATGCATAGTAATAACATTACAGTTAGTAAGGAGTGTCGTCAATCATACTCTAATGACACCATATCAGTAACCTTGACAATCTTTGTGGCATGTAATCCCATTTTCTTATTTCAAGTAAACTTGGTTTTGACCAAGAATCAGCTAAACCTATGACTCTGATACCAATAAATGTAACACCCATCTCCCGTATACCTTTTCGTACATGAGATACATATGTCACATCACTTTTAAAACATTTTCTCATTTGAAAACCCGTAAAAATTTTGTTTCAAAATTTAAAACCACACAATTTAATAAAATGATTAAATATTTATTACAACATATTACTAAAACTATCATTTTAAATACATTACAAAATATTTTCTTAAGTTCTATTACAAGCCAGCTAAGTTTCAAAACGAGTATGATTGTCCCAATGTTACTGACAAATTAACCTTAAATTGATGATGGTTGTTGTTGTTGCACTCATTACTCAGTAAATCTTTGATTTTTACATACGTGTAAAATCAACGCACGTTAAGTATTTAGTTAGTGATGCATAATCTTGTAAAGGAACTATAATTTTTTTCATAAGTATGTCCTGACTATCAAAACCATGATAATTCGTCTACTTTGTGAGCCTCCTTTACGATCATTTAATTAAATCAATAAATGACACCGTTTATGTCAAAACACACTGTTAAGCATTTACTCTTTTACTCAAATGCATTTAGCCTTTCATCTAACTTGTAATATTCGCACCTTTATTCCAAATGCACAACTAGGCAATTAATCTTTTACTCAATGGCTATCCTTTCATTTAACTTGCAATATTGACAGCTTTCTTCCAAATGCACAACTAGGCAATTAATCTTTTACTCAAAGGCATTTAGCCTTTCCTCTAACTTGCAATATTGACAGCTTTCTACTAAATGAATAGCTAGGCAATAAATCTTTTACTCAAAGACATTTAGCCTTTCATGTAACTTGTAATATTGATACATTTCTGCCAAATGCACAGCTAGGCAATAAATCATTTACTCAAAGGCATTTAGCCTTTAATCTAACTTGTAATATTAACACTTTTCTGCCAAATGCATAGCTAGGCAATAAATCTTTTATGTTAAGAACATTTCTTACCCTAAAAATCATTCATAATAAACATATATCATATAAGGTAAATCATATATTAATTTAAACATTTGAGGTGGACTTATTGTGAGTCTCTCTCAACCCATATAATTACAATATATGCACTCACCTGATATGCTGTAGTGATGTCCAACTACTCGGCAACTTTGTCCTTGCCCTTTTGCTTGCTTGACTCGGGAGCTTAGTTATGATCTACACAAGCACCCATTTAGTACACATTCCAAACAAATGTTAGTATATTATCTAATATCTATACTTTAACAATACTCAAAAGTACTATTATTTTCAATTTCTATAACAATTTCAGCATATCTTAAAATTCCTGGCTCAATAGTATCGGTACCCATTCCATGGTATCAATACTTCTATACTATAGTACAAATACTCCCTTTCAGTATCAATACCATTTTGGCATTCTGGAATCCATGGTATAAACACTTTTTTTAGTATCGATACCCCATCAGTATTAATACTAATTGCATTAGTAACGATATTGTTCATCATATTTCTTCACATTTAAACCTATAGTATCGGTATTGTTCAATCAGTATCGATACCCTTATCGAGATTTTCCATTTTCAGCTAAATGTTTACCCAATTTTGGTCAACTTCCCTTACTTTAACCTCCAATAATACTATTAAACTCTTCCTTACTTATCTAAACTAACTTTCCTTCATATAGCTTCTTATAATATTTAAAATCTCCCAAGAACATCTCAAACCAAGAATCACACCCCTTTTTCTAACATGTTTTTAATCATACCTGAAGCTTCTAATATATTATTTACGTCTTTGACAAGTCAAATATACTAATAAACATCAATAAAAAAACCATATATTAACATATCATTCAAAAACCCATTTTTTTAAACCTCAAATATTTCATCCATTTCTTAGTTTTAATCTTATTTAACCTTTCCTTAAGCCTTTATAATACTCAATGATTCAAAACCCAACCAAAAACGAAAGTAAAAGCTAGCCAAATGAAACCTTACCTTTAGCTATGGAATATAGCCTTCACACTGGGAAGAAGAAGAAAAAGAGGTTGCTTTTATGACTTAACTTTCCTCTTTCCCTTATTAATAATCCTTAATAAGTAAATGTATTTTAAATTTATTTCCCCTTAAAGGACCAAAATGCCCTATTAATTCATCTATTGTTACAAATTAGTCTAAAACACTATTCCAACTCATTTTCTCATCTTTTATCATTTATTCAAATAGATCCTCAAATTTTAAATCTTTTCAATAAAGTTTCAGACCTGATATTTGGGGTATTATATGTACGTTTATCCTAGTACAAACTTTAGACACTTTATATTTGAGAGATTCTGTACATGCTTATTTTACTTCCATTGGTTGGACTCTATATTATAGAATTATTTGTGGCACATTTATGAAATTATTTTTAAATTATATGCTACATTTAATTTTTTGCAGCATCGTCTTGTAAATGCATTGTATCCCGATGTGGTTTCCTTCCCATTATGTGAGAATTATTTTCGAATGTCTACTTCTAAATTTAATCTTTCTATGGGATTTGTCACGAATCCATAATTATATGATTGCTTTGCTTGAGATGCCGTAGGAATTTGATGTGAATTCTACTTACACAGCAGTTACCAGTTTGGTCGATCAACCCTTTAATACCTACTGAACTAAAGCTCTTCATATCCATGAGCTGGCATTGTATTACATACACCATGTTTTAGCTTATAACTACTAAGGAAGAAACAATTCTTCTTCTTCCTTGAGCAAGGTTGAAATTTTCTTCTTATAGTGTATGTTAATCAGTAGGAAGGTAAACTTAGGTTTTATATTTGCCTGGGCTTTTAAGATCGTTACCGATCTAATCACCCCCTTATCCTTGACCCTTACATTACTCATCTTACTTCTTGAATAGCCAATTTTGATGTAAAACAATTCACTTATGCATTTTCTATGGATGGATTAAATGATTAGTGTTTAAACATGATGAGATTTCTTGCTAGAACCTTTGTTGCACCATATTTCGTTCCCCTAGGCCTGATGAACCCTCGAGAAGAATGAGTCTTCATCTATCAAAATATACCACAACCGATATTGGAAGCACCTCGCCTGAATATGCAAACATAAATGGATGAAGTCCACAATTGCCTCCACACCATCGAGACCAACATAGTCGAGATCCTATCCTGTGTCCAACCAAGCACCTTTCACCGCAGTCGTGCTCATGGCCGCAGTCGACATTAAACACAAAAGTATCTTTATTCTTTTTCTTGCACTTTAATTCTACATATTAGGATAATACACTTCTAGTGAGGGGTAGAGTATTTATTTAAATTTTATCTTGCTTATCTTTATGCTTTGACTCTAGTATACTTTGGTTGAATTTGTAGAAATTTCCATTGAAGCTCTTCGTCTTTGTTGAATACTTTGTTATGTCATGCTTGCTTGAGAACACACTATTTTTTGAATTTAGATATACATGATAGTAGATGATATGAATAGTGATTTGGTTAAACTTTTTTGTGATATTCCATGAATTTGTTAATTGAAATGTGCTTAACTCAAAGCATGTACACACTTCGATGAGATTTAAGTCTTTGTGAGCATAATCTTTACATTCATGCTCTTATTCTTGTTTGATTGAGTGTGTTGAACTTGATATCGATATTCTAGAACCTTAACTTAAAAATTACCTACCCGTTTATTTTTATTAGTTAACCATGTTTGAGCCTATTCCCTTTCTTTGTTTTTACTATATTTTTAAAACCTGAACCTTTTTGTTTATCTTTCTTTTTTACCCTCGTCAAGAGAAAAGAATGATTTAGCTAACGTATGATCATGTTATACACGAAAAAATAGAAAAAACAGGTTCGAAAAAAGAAGAAAAAAGAAAAAATAGTTCAAAAAGAAGAAAAAAGTTTTTTTATGTTTGTTGCATATTTTTAATTGTAACACTTTTTTTTATTTTGTTGAATTCAATCTAATTTTTTGTGCGTCTCTTGTCTTAATCTTTAGCCATATTGTTTTTCCTTTCTCTCCACCTTTACCTAAGCCTTGTTACATCTATTACGGACCCTTTGATTATTACATCTTATTTTAATTAGTAGTGGAGATTTGATTTTCTTATAGACTTATGGTAATATCATGTTCGATTCAAACTTTGAGCAGTTTTGCACCTAAAACACATTGAGTGAATCTTGGTAAGGAATTAAGTTAGGATACTTTGAGTTTAATTGATGAATGGATATCATGATTTTTCTTGACTTGATCCTAGTTGTGCTTTCCAATTGATTAGTACCTTGATTTTGGTGATTGTTGTGACTTGACTTGCATGGTTTTCTAGGATATGAGATGAGAAGAAGAATGGTAATTGGAGTTTTTAACTTTGTTTATTGAAGCAAGCTCGAGGAAAAGCATGAAATAAGTGATGGGGAATTTGATGAGTGTTTTAATTTGAATACATTTACCTATTAATTCACTTGTGTTATCTATTTAATACTACTGATTTGGTTTTATTTCACTTATTTATGTACCTGAATTTATTTTCTAGAACCAGCAGTAAGAAGGGAACATTCTATAATTTTATTATTATCAGATCGTGGTTATAGATATGGGCACGACCTGGGGAACGACACAATCTGACGTGGTAGTTTATAGAAGATCTAGTCAATATCAACAGTTTCTAGAAGCAGTCCAATCAGCATTATTTGGGAAGAGAATGGATGAAATCTTTTAGGAATTTAAGTTTAAGTTTGAATTGAAATATTTTGGGATTATTTTTAGGATTTATCTTTTGGATATTTTGTTTTAAATTCTCATGTTATTTTTAGAAATCTTGAGACTATAAATACCCCTTGAGGTATTGCTTGAATGTATTTATTTATCTTTTCTTTTTATAAAATCTATTGGTTTTTAATTAAAGTTATTTATATTTTATCTTTATTCGTTTTCTTTTTACTTTGTTTTCTAAAAATGTTGAGTATGATTTCCATCATGCTTTGCAAAACTCTCAATTAGCTGATGGCTTAGTTATGACTCAATTCATATTGTGAGAATTGAAAAGCATTCAATATCATTCTTAATTTTCTGCAAACCTGGATTGGCAATTGACTTTTCTTTAAAAATTTCAATACTATCATTTCAGAAAGTTAACCTTGGCCTAGATGTTGTTCTGATTTAAAGTTGGGAGGAAGAGGTGAATGGTAGCAAATTTGACTTCTTATGAACACACTTAGTGTCGGTCTGCTAAGGGAAATTGAGATCAGATTCGTTTCTCTTTGAGAAAACATAATTCGAGTAGGACTTTTCCAGCGCTTAAAGTTGTTTTGGTTCTAACGATGATAGTTGTCGTTAGTCCAAACAATAATTGAATTTCAAAGATTGACTTAGGAATATAGGTTTACTGGAGAAAAAAGTAAGCTACAAAGGTTGGGTCTTGTAGACTGTAACCGTATGAATCTTGAAGTAAAATCTTTTTCAATGATCAAAATGGATTGAGGCAAAGCATCACTTAAAGCTATTTTTCATTATAAATGTTTTCAACTATTATTTTCACTCTTTGTTAGTTATTTACTTATTTTATTTTACTTAATTTTTATTACCAAATCCCTTTTTTTTCTTTTAACTACAACTTTCCTGGATCATAATCAACATAATTTGACATTAGAAATTTCTAAGTCTATGCAGATTGACCATTTCTTCTCTATCATACATTTTAATTTATTTCTTTTGAGAAAAAAATAATTTGTTTGACAATTATGACGCTTGTCAACTTATCATTGGGAGCTCCCCGTATTCTGTAAACTTGAACGTTATGCTTTATTTTATAACTCCTATGAATGTTTTTCATATGATACATGCAAATGTTTTGAAATGAACTTTTTGGGTCAGACACTTTGGTGGTCCAGTGTATTGCTTTAATACTTCAATCTTTGGTTCGGATCAAATCAGAGTGTTACATTTAGTTGTATCAGAGCATCAGGTTTACTAATTCCAAGGGTCTATAAGTCAAAGTCAGTAAGTGTCTGTGTGAGTACATGTCTCTATAGTGTCAAGGTACTTATGTCTCTAGAATAGATATAATGAGCTCTCTTTCTTTCCTAAATGCAGACTTAGGCAATGACCAACAATATTAATCCAAGTCATGAGGGTAGGAATGAGAGTCATACCTCCTTAGAGGGAGACATAGAAGACGAGTTTTTACCAAACTTTGAGAATTATGGAATCTCAGAGGATGTAGGAGTTGACGATGTGACCTTCTTTAGGGATCTCACATCCATGCTTAGGTAGATAGTTTGTGTCATTCCTAGGATGCTAGTTATACCCCCTACCCCAACAAAACCATCAGCTCTACCCATAGAAGCTCCCTATAAGTATCTAATTAAGAGACTCCGTAGTTGTAAGACCACATACTTTTATGGTTCTAGGGATAACGATCTCATCACTGCAGATTAGTAGCTTAGATAGACCCTTAGTACGTTGCTTCAATTGTACCTCACACCTGAGGGCAAGTTAAAGTGAGTCATCGTTCTTATGAAGGGTAATGAGATTGATTGGTGGGAGATAACAGATATGGTGATGGAGTAATAAATTACCACGTGAGAGTATTTTCTATCGAAGTTTCAATTAAATTACATTGGAGAGGCTCATAGATGATTTAAATGGCTAGCTTCTGCATCTAACGTTGGGCAATAGAATTGTGTTTGAGTATAAGTGATAGTTTCTCAGACTAAATTAGTACACACCAAAGCTAGTGGCGACTGAGGCCCACCAATGTAAGAGGTTCAAGGAGGGCCTTCATCTTGACATCCTCGCCCATTTAGGAGTCGACCCTCCCCATATCTTTGTAGAGTTGACCCATCGAGAAAAATTAGTTGAGAGGGTTTTGAGTAGGAGAACTCAGAAGTTGAGTGATTCTGTGGCATAGAGCTAAAGAACCCCAAATTTATCCAGATCTTCTTAGGCTTTAACTGAGAGAGACAGAGGTATAGAAGGCTCGTGGAGGTCACCGTTGGGTCTATCTAGAGGTCCAACATAAAGCTCAGACTTTGGGGGTATATTTGGCCCTCATAGGAGGCCCTTATCGTCAGCTTCTAGGACAAACATCAGTAAGTTAGAGTGGACTCCATCTCAACTAGTGTTCCTGACATTTTGTAGAAGACATCCCGAATAATATAATCAATTATTGGGAGGTTGTTTCAACTGTAGCTTGTTGGAGCATTTTGTCAGGGATTATCTTAGAACTTAGAGTATAGCTCTCGCTTTGACATAGATGTTAGTGTTATCTTTCCAGTGAGGACGAGGTTCCTCGAGTGGTGGTAGAGCTACTTAAGGATAGTTTAACAGGGGCAGTACTAGACAGTAGCTAGTCTAAAGCCTAGAGTGGTCTCATGCTAATATGCCATCCGAGGCCAAGAGAACTGTGATGTAGTCGATGTGATTTTAGGTTCATTTATCTTATTTTTCTTTCCAATTACTAACTTAGTAGATCCAAGATCCACACACTCCTATATATGTTATGACCTAGCCCAAGAAAGAAATATTCCAAACGAGTATTTAGCGATAGGGGTTCGAGTGTCTAATCCCCTAGTATTGGACTTCTTTGTCAATAAAGTTCATCATCGATACACAATCGAGCTTCAAGGCCAGACTTTTATAGTTGATTTAATAGATTTTCCATTCCAAGAGTTCAACAATGTCCTAGGATTGGATTGGATTTCAAAGCATGATGCTAGATTGAGGTACAAAGCTAGGAAACTCAAACTCAAGAAAAATTATGAAACCAAACTATTGATGAATATTGAGAGGTCAGGTTGCTCTATCAAGGTTGTCTTTGACGTAGTAGCTCAAAGGTTAGTTGACTATGGATGTGAAGCTTTCTTAACTCAAGTAATGGATACCCGAGTTGCAGTTCCATCACTAGGGGATATCAATATAGTGTAATAATTTGTTGATGTGTCCCTAAAGGAGTTGCATGGGTTGCCACCCGATCAAGTGGTAGATTTTAGCATTAACGTATTATCAGGTTCGGCCCTAATATTTATTACACCTATCACTTGACACTGATGGAGTTAAATTAGTTAAATAATTAGATCAAAAAGTTACTAGAAAAAGGGTTTCAATCTAGTTAGTGTTTCTTATTGGGGAGTGCCAGTTCTCTTCATTAAGAAGAATAATAATTCAATGAGGTTGTGCATTGACTACCGAAAGTTGAATAAGTTGACCAGAAAGAATCATTACCCTATTCCTAGAATAAACGATCTCTTTTACCTTTTGAAGAACCGTGTGTGTTCTTTAAGATAGACTTGAGGTCATGATACCACCAGTTGAAGGTCAAGGATGCCGACATAGCAAGACGACGTTTAGGATATAATATGGTCACTATGAGTTCCTTGTAATTTTGTTTGGACTCACCAATGCCCTGGCCTCATTTATTGACTTGATAAAATGAGTTTTCCACCCATATTTAGATATATTTATGGTGGTCTCCATAGATGGAATTATTGTGTACTCTCGGTCTGAGGATATACATGATCAAAACCTCTGCTTTGTTTTACATACACTAAAGGAAAGTAAACTATATGCCAATTTTAGGAAATGCACGTTTTGGTTGAAAAAAGTTTTTTTTCCTAGGCCATGTGATAGAATATCATTCATGTAAGGCAAACGTTGTTGTTGATGCTTTGAGTAGAAAGTCAATGTCAGAGTTACGAGCCTTGTTAGAAAGATTGAGCTTATCTAGTAATGGCAGTTTATTGGTCAAACTTCGAGTAGAACCCGAGTTAGTGAGAAAGGTCAAGAGATTGCAAAGTTCAGATAATTGCCTAAAGGCTTGCGTAGATCAAGTCCACCAAGGCAAGGCCCTAGGGTTTGAGTTACATGATGGGGATGTACTTTCCTTTAAGGTTCGTATGTATGTACTTGCAAATAAGCAGTTGCAACATAAAATCCTCCATGAAGCGCATTGTAGCCCAATTTCAATTTATCCATGTAGAAACAAAATGTACAAATAACTCCGACCGTTATATTGGTGATTGGGTATGAAAAGGGAAGTATCTTAGTTTGTTGTTAAGTGCTTAGTGTGTCAGCAAGTTAAGGAAGAACACCAGGCTCCTTTAGGGTTTCCCTAGCAAATTGAGATACCGCAGTGAAAGTGGAATAGAGTGACCGTGGATTTTGTGACCGATTTACTGATGACTAGACTAAGGCACGATACAGTGAGTGTTATAGTGGACAAGATAACAATATCAACTCATTTTCTACCAATTAGGATGCATTATACCTTGAAGAGGTTAACTCAACTATAAATCTGTGAGATTTTAAGATTGCATGGGTACCAATTTCTATTATATCCAATACAGATCCATGTTTCACCTCTCGATTTTAAAAATGCCTCTATGAATCCCTAGGCACCAAATTGCACTTTAGCACTACTTGTAACCCTCAGACCGACATTCATTTTGAGCAAGTAATACATATTTTAGAGGACATGCTTAGTTAGTTTGTGCTACACCTAGAAGGTAGTTAGGAGGATGATCTTCCATTGGTAAAGTATTCCTACAACTACAAATATCGTATTATTATCCAAATGGCTCCCTACTAAGCCTTGTATGGTCGAAAGTGTAGGACTCTCTTATGTTAGAAGGAGCTTCGTGAGAAAACGTTGGTCGACCTATACTTGATTAGAGAAGCGAAGGGAAAAGTCAAGTTGATTCAGGTGAGACTTAATGAGGCCTTCAACAAGCAAAAGTTGTAAGTATACTTGAAGCGTATCGATATATAGTTTCAAGTGGGTGACAAGGTGTTCCTGAAAGTATCATCTTGGAAGAGAGTGCTCAGGTTTAGATGTGTCATGACGACCTTTCCCTCGGTGAGGATTTAGAAGTTGCGTGTTTGACAGAAATTAAAAATGTTTGGAAGATGTTAGAGTCACCATCGACCTTTGGGATTAGGTAGGTCGAAAACCCAATAAATCATCCTTTTAAATAATTTTAATAAAAAAATTAAAAAGTTGTAAGTGATCTATGTTCTAAGAGATTCTGTTTCATGAGTCAATTACGATCGGGGAAGGATTAACACCCCACAATGACCTAAATTGGTATCGTCAATTATATTGTTGTCCTTATTATTAGAAATTTAAGAATTTGAATTTGTAATCTTTTAATCTTCAAAATATTTTAAAAATAATTTTAGGATAAAATATTATTATTATTAATTAAAAAAAGAAAGTAACTCCTTAGTTGTGTTAAAAGAATTATTTCTTATATTTTAATTAGAATATAAGAAGACTATTCGATTTTCTACGAAATTAAAAAAATGACTATTATTATTTCTTATTAATGAAGAAAGTAACTCCCTATTTATGTTAATGAAATTATTTCTTATGTTTTAATTGAAATAATATTGACATTTTTATATTTTTTTTAAAAAATAAGGGAAAATATGACACAATTTGTTTATTTTTAATTGATGAAGAAAGTAAATCCCTAGTTATGGTTAGAGAATCATTTCTTATGGTTGAACAAAAAATGTTTAAAAGAAAGTCATTAAAAGTTTTTTTAAATAATAAAAACCTAAAAATAAACTGGATCTTAAACAATTAATCGAGTTATTGAGGAAGAAGGAACTAACATGTATTAATTAATTAATTAATGGGACTTGATTTAATTTTAAATGACCACTTGAAAAATATTTACTTATTTACTAATATTAAAATTGAACGTCCAGTTATGTTACGAGCGTTCTTTTCAATATTAGAAAACAAAACAAAAATATTTAAATTAATGTCAATTATGAATTTAAAATGAGTTTCTATTTCTTTTTTAAAGAAAATAAACTTAAAGGTTTATTTTTAATCTAACTAGTCTAACTAACTAAATAAAAAGAATCTAAATCCTAAAGCCTCTAATTAAATCTAATAAGTGACTAAAACTAAAGAACCTAAAATCTAAAGGCTTTAATTTATGATCACATGCATGACTAAAATAAAAAAATGAAAAATTAATGTATACATGCAATAAATAAACATATTTGAAAGTAATTTGGAGTGAATTAAATTAAAAGGAAAGTTGAAAGTACATGAATTGCAATATGGAAATGACTAAAATAAAAAAAATGAAATGTCACACCGTAGACTAAAAACACATGTGAAATAAGGGATTTATGAAACAATTATCCCAAAAATTTCCTTCTCATATAAAAGCCAAAATTTTGGAAAACCCTCATTTTTAACATTTCCAAAATTTCCTTCACCCAGATTCTCTCTAACCAGCCACCTCCTTTCTTTCCTATGTTCATCCTTGTTCTTCCCATATTCATTTTAAAACCTCATTTGATCCCACACAAAAACCATCCTAAATACTTGTTTTCCTAGAGCAAACACCTAAAAACCTCAAGAACTTAAACTTGTTCTTTACAATTCTTAAACTTCAATCCAAAACAAACACCAAAACTAAACCCAAATTTGTTTTGCAAGATCTAAAGCCCACAAAACAAAACAATTTCTCTATCTTTCTAAATTAAACCTCAAAAACCCAATAACATATCCCAATAAACCTAATATTCTTCATCTACCCAAACTTAAATCTAAACCAAGTTCATTAGAACTTCCCCGTCTTCCCCACCTAGACTATATAAACCACTACTAACCACTGTAGCTCCGACCTAAATCTGACAACCAACCACCGTACACGGTAACACCCCCTCAAAATCTTTTTATGTTCGAACTAAATCAACACCCAAACAAGAAACCGAGCTACAAAAATAAGGATTTACCTTCTTTTCTTACTCCAACGAGATACCAGGCAAACTCGATAGCATCGATAATCAAAAAAACTCCAATGATGGCAAGCTCCATTTTTCTTGGTAGAAAATATGCTTCACTGTGATTCTTCCTTGAATGATGAATGCTTGTTAACCCGTGATGATTATAGTATGATTAGTTCATATTTATACTAACAAATGTCCTTGGTTTGTTCATAATCCCACTTAAAGTTTGTTACAACTTTTTCTTTCAACAAACTTCTTTCTTGAGATTCTAGAAGCTTCCTTCCCGCTGTAATGATTATTTTATGATTTTCTAGTCTAAACGGAAGACGATTAGAGCATAGAGGACGGTTAGGTGGTATGTGAGCATCAATCGTTGAAAGCAACGATGACGCATCGGTAACGTTCTGGCGATGATGACAGTTTTTCGATGATGACATGTGTAACACCCATTTCTCGTATACGTTCCCGTACACAAGTAACGAGTGTCACATGACTTTTAAAAACACTTTCTTAATTATAAACCTATAAAATTTTTGTTTTAAAATTAAAACAAAGCATTTTTAACATAAGGTAAAACATTCGTTGTAAACTAATACAAAGTTAAAACTTAAATACATTACATAGAATTTTCTTAGATTCATATACATGCCATGTAATTATCAAAAGAAGACCTGATTGTCCTATTGTTACTTATTAGTCAACCTTTGATTGATGCTATCTGCTACACTCCTTACTTTATGTCTTTGCTTTTACCTACGCGTGAAATCAACACATGTTAAGTATTTACTTAGTGAGGCATAATAATGTAAATGAACTGAAAATTCATACATAATCATATTATAGCTATTGAAATGCGAACTAAATCGTATACTTCAGAAAAATCAGTTAATCATCTCAATTAAACCTAGGTTTCTTTCATATAATCATCAAACCATTCTTAGTATGCCCAACATACTAATTTTTCTATATTTTTTTCCAATTATACTTTATTTTGCCAATATATGTTAAATAAGAATTTAAGGTACATACATTGCACCGAAGTGCTGAAATGGTCATCCACCTTTTATGTCAATAATACACCGTTATACCTTTTCATTTATGGCACTTTTCTGCCAGTAATACACCATTATGCATTTTCATTTATGGAACCTTTCTACCAATAATGTACCGTTATGCATTTTCATTTATGGCACCTTTCTACTAATAATGTATCGTTATGCATTTTCATTTATGGCATATTTCTGCCAATAATGCACCGTTATGTATTTTCATTTATGACACATTTCTGCCAATAATGCACCATTAAGCATTTTCATTGATGGCACCTTTCTTCCAATAATGCACCATTATGCATTTTCATTTATGGCACTTTTTTGCCAACAATGCACTGTTATGTATTTTCATTTATGGCACCTTTATGCCAATAATGCACCATTATGAATTTTCATTTATTTTAGAGCAGTTCATACTCTAAAACTTATTCATAATATCATTTATATATACATTATGAAAATATACCAAAATGAGGTAAAATATACATTTAACAAAACATTCGAGATTTACTCATCGCGAGTCTTCCTCCTTTCATGCAAGTACAATAAATGCACTCACCTGAAAATCCTTGCTAATAAGCTGTAATGATGGTCGGTTATTCAGCAACTTTATCTTTGCCCTTTTTTTTTCTTGACTCAGGAGCTTGGTTATGATGTACACAAGCATCCATTAAAGACATATACCATACTAATGTTAGTTTATTGCCTAACATTTATACTATAATAATACTAAAAAGTACTATTATTTTCAATTTCTATTACAATTTCAGCCTATCTTACAATTACGGGCTCAATAGTATCGTTACCCCTACCATGGTATCGATACTTCTATATTATGGTACAAATACTCCCTTTTAGTATCGATACCATTTCTGCATTTTGGAATCCATGGTATCGATACCTTTCTCTTAGTATCGATACCCATAGCAGTATTGATATTAATTGTATCAATATCGATATTATTCATTGTAATTCTTCAAATTTAAACCTATAATATCGGTATTGTTCTTCCAGTACCGATACCCCTACCCGGATTTTCCATTTTTCAGCTCGATTTTTACTAAATTTTTGTTTAACTCTTACTTTTACCTTAAACAATACCCTTAAACTTAACATCACTTAACCCAACTAACTTTCTTCCATTTAGCTTCTTATAACATCTAAATTCTCCAAAGAACGTCTCAAACTAAGAATCATACTACTTTTTCTAACATGTTTTTAATCACATCCAAGGCTTCTAATCTCTTATTTACTTCTTTGACAAGTCAAATCTACTAATAAATCACAATAAAAACTCATATTTCAATATACCATTCAAAAACCAATTTCTTTAATCTTAAATAAATCATCTATTTCTTAGTTTTAATCCACTTTAACCCTCCCTTAAGCTTCCACATCACTTAAGATTTCAAGAACAAACTAAAAATCGAAAGGAAAACTAGCTAGCTAAAGCCTTACCTTTAGCTATTAAGGAGAGTACGATCACAGGGGAAAAAGAAGAGTTGATGACTTAGTTTTGTTTTCAACTTTCCCCTTTTTCCCTTTTCTTAAATCCCTAATAAAATGAATTTTAAATTCATTTTACTCTAAAGGACCAAAATGCCCTTTTATTCTTCCATTCTTACTAATTGGTCTTAATTAAATCAATTCTTATAATTTACCATTTATTCAATTTAATCCTTCAAATTTTTAAATCCTTTCAAAATAGTCACTGACCTAATATTTGGGGTATTACAATTCTCCACCCTTAAGAAAATTCATCCTCGAATTTAAAGAAGTTCTTAAAACAAAGAGGTGTGGAAACTGCTTCCTCATGTCCTCCTATTTTTCCCTTGTAGCTTCTTCTACCTTATGATTCTGTTAGAGAACTTTAACTAAGGGAATCTTCTTGTTATGTAGTTCCTTGTTTTATCTAGCCAAGATCCACATTGGTTCTTCCTCGTAAGTTAAATCTGGTTGTACCTCTATTTCCTCTGGTGTGATAATATGGGATGGATCTGATTGGCACCTTCTGAGCATCGACACGTGGAAAACATTGTGGATCTTGTCCATATATGGAGGCAAAGCTAAAAGATAAGTTATTGGTCTGACTTTTTTCAAAATCTCATAAGGTCCAATGAATCTCGGACCCAGCTTTCCTTTGCATCTAAACCGCAATACTTTCTTCCAAGGCGACACTTTCAGAAATACCTTGTCTCCCATTTGAAATTCAATTTCTTTTATTTTCAAATCAGCATAAGACTTTTTTCGATCGGAGGGTATCTTTAGATTATCCTGGATAACTTTCACTTTCTCCTCTATTTCTTTCATAAAATCCGGGCCAACTAGGTCTCAATCTTTTAGTTCAAACCAATTTAATGATGTTCTACACTTGCTCCCATACAAAGCTTCATACGGGGCCATCTTAATACTCGATTGGTAACTGTTATTATAAGCAAATTCCGCTAAAGGTAAATATCTTTCCCATGATCCTTTAAACTCAATCACACGTTCCCTTAGCATTTCCTATAATATTTGAATAGTTCGTTCTGACTGCCCATCTGTTTGAGGATGAAAAGTTGTGATGAAATTAAATCGAGTACCGAATGCATCATGTAAGGACTTCTAAAATCTTGAAGTAAACCTTGGGTCTCAATCGAAAACTATCGATAAATGCACTCCAATCAGCCAAACTATTTATTTTATATACAATTCTGCATATTTACCCATCGAGTAATCTACCCGAACTAGAATAAAGTGAGTTGTCTTGGTCAATGTATCTACAATTACCCATATCGAGTCTTTTTTACCTGGGGACAAAGGTAGCCCCGAAACAAAATCCATTGTAACTCATTCCCACTTCCACTCAGGAATGGATATCGGTTGTATCAATTTGGAAGGCACTTGTTGTTTAGCTTTCACTTTCTGACATGTCAAACATCTCGCAACAAACTCTGATACAACCCTTTTCATGCCAGGCCACCAATAACGACTCTTTAAATCCTGATACATCTTATCCCCGCCGGGGTGCATCGTCAAAGGACTATAATTTTCCTCAAAAAGAATATCTTTCTTTAATTCCTTATTATCGAGAATGCAAAGTCTTCCACGATAATATAAACATCCATCAGCCCTCATTTCAAAGTCTTTAACCTCTTCTTTTTCTACTAGTGCCCTTCTTATCAAGAATTTCTCATCTTGACCTTACAGCTCTTTTACCCAATATAAAAGCATCGGCTTTTACTTAAGTTCAGAAATCAAGGCGCCATCTTCCTTTAAACACATACGTGCATCTAAAGCTTGTAGAGTGAAAAAAGTCTTTCGGCTAAGCATATCCGCTACTACAACAGCCTTTCCAGGATAATAATCAATTATCAAATCATAATATTTTAAAAGCTCGATCCATCTTTTCAGTCTCAAGTTTAGTTCTTTTTTAGTCAACAAGTACTTTAGACTCTTGTGATCCGTATAAACATGGTAACACTCACCGTATAGATAATGACGCCAAATTCTCAAAGAAAAAACAACCGCTACCAATTCTAAATCATGTGGCGGGTAATTTCTCTCGTGAGTTTTCAACTACCTTGAGGCATAAGCCACAACTTTTCCATCTTGCATGAGCACACATCCCAACTCATTATGAGATGCATCACTAAAAACTACATAGTCTTTACCCGACTCAGGTTGTACGAGCATTGGGGCCTCTATTACTATTCTTTTTTACATTTCAAAACTTTCTTGGCATTTCTCCATCCAATCAAAAGTCACATCTTTCCGTAACAACTTAGTTAGCGGAAAAGCTAACATTGAGAAGTTCTTCACGAACCGTCTATAATAACCAACAAGCCCCAAGAAACTCTGAGCTTCAGAAATATTCTCTAGGGGTTGCCAATCCACTATAGCTTGAATCTTTTTAGGATCTACTCTTATGCTTTCTGTGGAGATTATATGACCAAGGAAAGAAATCTCAGCTAACCAAAATTCACACTTGGACAATTTGGCATACAATTGTTTTTCTCGAAGTGTCTGAAGAACCACTTGAAGTAGGCATCATGTTCCTCTCGTGACTTGGAATACACCAAAATATTATCTATAAATACTACCATGAATTGATCCAAGTAAGGTTGGAATACTCGGTTCATCAAGTCCACAAATGTTCCATGAGCATTTGTCAATCCAAACGGCATCACCACAAATTTGTAGTGTCCATACCGAGCCCGAAAACTTATCTTTGAAATATCATCCTCTTTTATCTTTAATTGGTGGTATCCGACCTCAAATCTATCTTCGAAAACACTGATGTGCCTTTCAATTGATAGAATAGATCATCAATCCTAGGAAGAGGATACTTATTCTTTATCGTTATTTTATTTAACTAGCGGTGGTCTACGCATAATCGCATAGACCCGTCCTTCTTTTTCACAAACAGCACAGGTACTCCCCAAGGAGAAACACTAGGTCTCACAAATCCCTTATCGAGTATCTCTTGCAATTGGGCTTTTAATTCTCTTAACTCCATTAGAGTCATTCGATATAGGGCCGTAGAAATAGGTTTGGTACCCGGGTAAACCTTAATCATGAATTTTACTTCACGGTCTGGAGGTAAACCTGGTAATTCTTTCGAAAAAACCTTTGGAAATTCTTTAATTGTTGGGATATCATTTAATCTCACTTCCGGTACTCGAGTGTCTATCACATTAGCTAGTAAAGATATACACCCTTTTGAAATCATTTTCCTTAAAGTCATGGTTGATATTACATTGGATTGTGATTTCGCTTTTTTGCCGATCACTACTAATTCAGAGCCTTCCGCATCCTTAAAAAATAATCGCTTATTACGACAATCAACCCAACCATGCTGTGGAGACAACCAATCCATACCCAAAATGATTTCAAACTCATCGAAAGGAAACTCCATTAAGTTTGATGGAAACACAATCCCTCGAATCATTATCGGGGATTTTCTACAAACCCGAGTTACTCTAACACTGTGACCCATAGGGTTTACCACTATCATCTTACTAACAATTGGTTCTAAAGGAATTTCTCTAGCTCTAACCAACTTTTTTATAAAGTATGAGTGTGTAGAACCAGGGTCAACTAAAATAAATACACGCTCATAAAAAAGATAGAATGTACTTGTTATGATCTTTGGGTCATCCCAATCCTCATTGGTCTTAATGCTGTAAATTCTGGGGACTCCTAGAGTCTCTTGTCACTGCATTGATTCAGATTTTCCCCTAGATCTACCCCTTCCTCTGCTTCTATTAGAGGTTGGCATAGATCTTTCAGATTGTCCCCATATTTCTTAGGACATTTTCAGGCAAAGTGACTAGTCTCGCCACATTGGAAATAATCTCCACTGAGAAGTCTGCATATTGCCCAGTTTAATTTACTGCATGTCTGAAAAAGAGTTCTTTCTCCAAATGCTCTACCCGAGATAGCAGTAAAAGGCTAGGATTTTTAGTTTTCTACGAAGCTTCAGTATATCTGGAACTCGAGCCCTTGCCTCTCTTAGCATGATGAGGAGTTGAAGGCATTACAACTCTTTTCCCTGTCTGCATACTCTGTTTAGCTGGTAGAGTCTCCTCTTGAGCTCTTTCAATAGTCTTGGCTTGGTTTATGAATAGTTGAAAGCTAACATCATCTCTTTCAACTTTGGCCTCAAACCTTCAATGAACTAATCACGTCAAGCCTTGTCAATGGGAACTACTTCAGTAGTAAAACAGCTCAGCTTATTGTACTGAGCCACGAACTCATGTACAGCTCGATCACCTTGTTTCAAATTAAGGAACTTTAGCAGCATCGTCCGTCTAAACTGATCACCCATATACTTGTTCTTGAATTCCTCCAGGAAGAACTGCCAGGTCACTTGTTCCAGTGGTGCATACATCGTAGTATTTGACCACCATACTCGAGTTGATCCCCTAAGTAAAGATACAATTCCAACCAGATTTTTTGAATTCGAGCAGTGAATACTTTCAAGTATTACCATTACATCATTTAGCCATAAGTCAGCCTCTATAGGACCTTCATCCTCTTCTCCCCGGAACTTAGAAGCTCCTAAACTCTTCAATTCTTTTAGAATCAACATCCTCGGTACTAGAGGAGTAGGAGGAGGCAGAAGAGGTTGGAATCGGGTCAATATGGCATCGAGAGCTTGCATAAAATCTCAAAACTCTGGCACAGGCATACCCTGATGTGTCGGTGCACTAGCTTCTCTGATGGAATTGGATGCTCACTATTCTCCTCATAGTTTTCGATACCCGATCCTTCTCTATTTTCTCGATCAGTCGTTCTTCGCGAGTTCAAAGATTCTGACATCTTCTAGAACATACATAATAGTACTTAAGTTAGTAAGGAGAGACATCAATCATACTCTAATAACACCCTATCAATAACCTTGACACTCTTAAAGGCATGTAATCTCTTTTTCTAAATTCAAATAAACTCGGTTTCGGCCGAGAATAGGCTAAACCTGTAGCTCTATACTAATAAATGTAACAACCATTTTCCGTATACGTTCCAGTACACAAGTCACAAGTGTCGTATGACTTTTGAAAACATTTTCTTAATTATAAACCTGTAAAATTTTGTTTCGAAATTAAAACAAAGCATTTTTAATATAAGGTAAAACATCTGTTGTAAACTATTACAAATTTATAACTTAAATACATTACAAAGCATTTTTCTTATATTCATATACATGCCATCTAATTATCAAAAGAAGACCTGATTGTCCTATAGTCACTGATTAGTCAACCTTGGATTGATGTTATCTGTTGCACTCCTTACTTTGCTAAGTCTTTGTTTTTAGCTACGCGTGAAATCAACACTCATTAAGTATTTACTTAGTGAGGCATAATAATGTAAATGAACTGAAAATACATGCATAATCATATTATAGTTATTGAAATATGAACTAAATCGTATACTTCTTAAAAATCAGTTAATCATCTCAATTAATAATCATCAAACCATACTTAGTATGCCCGGCATACTTATTTTTCTATATTTTGTTCCCAATTATACTTTATTTTGCCAATATATATTAAATAAGAATTTAAGGTACATACATTGCACCGAAGTGCCGAAATGGTCCTTCACCTTTTATGAATACCATGAGTGGCACCTTTTATGCCAATAATGTACCGTTATGCATTTTCATTTATGGAATCTTTCTACCAGTAATGCACCATTATGCATTTATATTTATGGCACCTTTCTACCTATAATGCACTATTATGCATTTTTATTTATGGCACCTTTCAACCAATAATGCATTGTTATGCATTTTCATTTAGGGCACATTTCTACCAATAATGCAAAGTTATACATTTTCATTTATTCCACCTTTCTGTCAGTAATGCACCATTATGCATTTTCATTTATGGCACATTTCTACCAATAATGCACCGTTATGCATTTTCATTTATGACACCTTTCTACCAATATTGCACCATTATGCATTTTTATTTATGGCACCTTTCTACCAATATTGCACCATTATGCATTTTCATTTATGGCACCTTTCTGCCAATAATGCATCGTTATGCATTTTCATTTATTTTAGATCAGTTCATACTCTAAAACTTATTCATAATATCATTTATATATATATTATGACAATATACAAAAATGTTGTAAAATATACATTTAACAAAACATTCGAGATTGATTCATCGCGAGTCTTCCTCCATTCATACAAGTACAATAAATGCACTCACCTGATAAGCCTCGCTAATAAGCTGTACTAATGTCCGGCTCTTCGGAAACTTTATCTTTGCCCTTTTTCTTGCTTGACTCAAGAGCTTGGTTATGATCTACACAAGCATCCATTAAAGACACATACCATACCAATGCTAGTATATTCCCTAACATTTATACTTTAATAATACTAAAAACTACTATTATTTTCAATTTCTATTACAATTTCATCCTATCTTACAATTACAGGCTCAATAGTATCGATACCCCTACCACGGTATCGATACTCCTATATATGGTATTGATAATCCCTTTTAGTATCGATACCGTTTCTACATTTTAGAATCCATGGTATCGATATCTTTCTCTTAGTATCGATACCCATAGCAGTATCGATACTAATTGCATCAGTATCGATATTGTTCATTGTAATTCTTCAAATTTAAACCTATACTATTGGTATTGTTCTTCCAGTACCAATACCCTTACCCATATTTTCCGTTTTTCATCTTGATTTTTATTAAATTTTCGTTTAAAACTCTTACTTTTACCTCAAACAATACCCTTAAACTTAACATCACTTAACCCAACTAACTTTCCTCCATTTAGCTTCTTATAACATCTAAATTCTCCAAAGAACATCTCAAACTAAGAATCATACTACTTTTTCTAACATGTTTTTAATCAAATCCAAGGCTTCTAATCTCTTATTTACTTCTTTGTCAGGTCAAATCTACTAATATACCTCAATAAAAACTCATATTTCAACATACCATTCAAAAACTCATTTTCTTGAATCTCAAATAAATCATCCATTTCTTAGTTTTAATCCTCTTTAACCCTTTTTTAAAGCTTTGGTGTCACTTAAGGTTTCAAGAACAACCCAAAAATGAAAGGAAAAACTAGCTAGCTAAAGCCTTACCTTTGGCTATGGAGGAGAGCACGGTCACGGGGGAAGAAGAAGAGTAGATGACTTAGCTTTTTTTTCAACTTTCCCCTTTTTACTTTTTCTTAAATCCCTAATAAAATGAATTTTAAATTAATTTGACTATAAAGGACCAAAATGCCCTTTCATTCTTCCATTCTTACTAATTGGTCTTAATTAAATCATTTCTTATGCTTTACCATTTATTCAATTTAATCATCCAAATTTTTAAATCCTTTCAAAATAGTCACTGACCTAACATTTGGAGTATTACAACATGGCATTCCCGTAACCCTTGGATCCGATCTTGATCGATGGTCCATAGTAGTTTGTGTTTTCTTCACTTGGATCCATGACATTGCACATTGGAAACCAAAATCTCATTCAATGCATCAAATAAATGAAGGGGTCCCACCATGAATATTCTCAAGGCATCAAAAGTCAAATATTCCCCCAAAACCAAAGCAAAGGGCAGCAATGAAGACTAAAAAGGGGTTTTATATTTTTAAATATAATGGGCTTGTATTTGGGATTATGGAAAATTTTTATAAATAGGTATTTATTATTTATTGTAATGGATCTAACATATAATATAAAATGAGCTCCTTTATTTATAATATTGGTTTTATTATTTGTAAAATTAAAATATGCTAACATAGTAGACATTATTATATTAATATACTATATTCTAACATGCAAACTATATTGTAATTAATATGAATACTATGCACATCAAATTAGTATGGAAATATATATCTAATATAATATATACATCAATTTTATGTAATATGAGAATCTTATATCATATAATATGTATTTAATACGTAATATTATTGAAACAATTATACATTTAACACACAAAAAAACTATACATCACTATTATATTTACAAAAACTACATACTAATACTAATATTATATTTAAAAACAAAAATCATATTTATTCCGTAAAATTATATTAATACTATATTTTCAAAAAACTATATTTAAAACTATATGATATATATTTATTTATAATACCATAAGGCCCATTTTTTTAAAATGTCACCACTACCCGAATAAAATGGGTGATGACAGTTGTCCCTATTTGCTCAATGTTGTGAAATGGGAATGAAGTAAAGAAAAAAAGCACAAACTTTATCCAGCCAACCATTATCACCAAGCTCCAAGTTCTTTTCCACATAAACCCATCAAACTCTTATAACAATCAAATCTAAACCCAAAACAACACATTCTACAAACTCTTCTCAGTCTTTAACTATCTTGAGCAAAATAAATAGGAATTCCCAAATAAACCCCCAAAAAAAAGATAAGGTCGAACAAGCCCTTTTGTATGAACTTCTCATCCCTTCCTTTCTGAACAGAACAAACAAGTTTTCCTATATAAACCATCCATCCTTTCACAAAGGCCACGTCTATATCAAACAAGTTCTCCCATATAATCCCATTATTCCTGCTAAAGTATTGATTCACCTTCTTATATGATGGAATCAAGCAAGAGATAATGTTGACTCACCTCCTTCTGTGATGAAATTGAGTGAAATAAGAATGTTAACCCACCTCCTTCTATGATGGTATCGTACAAAGTCGATGTTGACCCACCTCCTTTTGTGATGGAGTCAAGCAAAATGTTCTACTGATCTAACTCCTTTTGTAATGGAATCAAGTACAAGGATAATGTCGATCCACCTCCTTCTATGATGGAAACAAACAAAAGGTTGATGTTAATATACCTCTTGCCTTGATAGAATCTAACGCAACAGGGATACTGATCTATCTTCTATTATGATAAAATTAAGCAAAACTGACCATGTTGATCCATCTCCTGCTATGATGGACAAACAAAATGTCAACACTAACCCACCTCTTATTGTGATGGAGTCGAGTAAAATGGTGTCGATCCAACTTCTACTTTATGGAACAGGCACAAGGGTAATGTTATTCCACCTCCTTCTGTGATGGAAAAAATGAAAAAGATAATGGTGACCTACCTCCTACTGTGATAGAATCGAACACAACATAGGTGCTGATCTACCTCTTGTAGAAATAGAATCGAGAAAAATTTCATCGTTGATCCACCTCTTGTTGTGATAAAATTGAACAAAATGTCAACATTTACCCATCTCCTACTGTGATAGAGTCAAGAAAAAAGTTGTTGATCCAGCTCCTGTTGTAATAGAATCAAGCACAAAGGTAATGTTGTTCCACCTCCTTCTGTGATGAAAATAAGCAAATAATTGGCGTTGATCTACCTCCTACTGTGATAAAATTGAACGTAAAAAAGGTTTTGATATACCTCCTGCTGTGATAAAATCAAGAAAAATGACTATACTTATCCAACCCTTTCTTCAATAGACAAGTGAAACCAAAATGTTGATGAATCTCTTTCGATGATGGACGAAGAAAGGATTACGCTGATCTGACTATTGTTATGCTGGACGAGCAGAATGGGTATGGTGATCCACCTCATTCTATTATGGATGAACAAAAATGCACCGATTCAACTCCTTTTGTGATGGATGCAAGCACCAAAAGTTGATTTTAAACCGAATTAGCTCTAATGTATTAAATTCTCCAACTACTAACAAATTTATGGCTAGTGTAATTATTCAAAGGTATCAAGTTCCTTGTTGAATTCTAATTTTTGATGGGGAATGTCTTCTTTAAAATCCTATTATTCTTGTAAAAAAAAACTAAAAAATGTTTGAATGAACATGGATGCTCCTACTTACATATGCCTAAATATGAATGCATGACGTTAATTATATCAGGACAACTATTTCTTTAATCTTGGAAGACCAACTTTTTTCTTCTTCTTTACTTAATCTTCATCTTTCTTATCTTTCGGGTTTCAACTCACTGCCCGTCATTTCATAACTTCATCTCATACCTAAGACCAAATTATTTTTATTCCATCCCTTTAGGTTCCTTGCTCAATCGTTTTGAAGTGTCCTTTCGGGTTTTCTCTTTGGATTTTTCTTTTTCTTTTCCTTTTTAATATTTTCTTTTTTGTTTTTCAACAGAGATTCTTGGGCTTTCCAGAAATAGAAAAAACTCCATAAAACTTGCTTCAGGGAAAACTGAAATATCATCTTTTCATGCTCTATTTCAAATCTTGAGCTTTCAAAACTTCTTCTTTTCATAAGCTCAACAGTCACTCTTTATCAAAAAATATGAGTGTCAAGATCATGAACATACTTTAGATCCCCTGCACTTAAAAGATTAGCTCAAAGTAATGTCAAGAAATCTTATGTTTTTATGTGTGTACAATATTGACTCACTCGTAAGATACTTAAAACAAAGAAATGCTCAAAACGAAGAGAAACCAATTTATTGATGAAAATTTTGGAATTTTAAAAAGTCAAGTAAATCATATAAAAATGTAAAAATCAAGAAACAAAGTACAAATGCCTTCAACCATTATTAGCACAAAAAATTTTCAATAAATCAATTCTAGAATACTAAGGAGAGCTTATCTAGAAGATCTTGAACGTTGCCAAAGTGTTTGCAAATGTGAAGAGTCTTCTGAAATTTCAAACTCTTAAGAGGGTTTAATTGCTAGATATCTTATATCAAATGCATTTGAGCCAATCTTTTGGGTTTTCAACTCAAATCCTTCATTTGGTCTCAAGATGCCTTTTACGAATTTTCATCTTGAACCCTCATTTATTTTTTATTTTTTCTATTTTTTTATTTTTTTTCTTTTCTTCAAGTGTAATATTTCTTGACAAAATCTGAGTTTATGGGATTTCTCAACACTTCTCTATCCATTTATGCAAAAATCAATGCTCCATCTGGAAAGCCTTTTTAACGACATATACCCATTCCTAATTAGCCATCCACTACCCACGAAAGTTTTTGTAAATTTGCAAGATCTTTTTAAGAGTAGATCACCCTCTCAAAACTCTCTTAGATGAACCATTTTACCATGAGCTCACATCATTCTCTTTTGATACATCTGACCATGATATATATCTATTAATCTTTTTTCCTTATAAGGTTCAATAGATCATATCGAGTCTGAGCCCACTCAGCCTTATCCAAATCTACCTCATTTAAAATTCAAAGCGATGCAATCTCCACTTCAAAAAGTAGCACTGCTTCCATCTCGTAAACCTAAGAATACGGTGCTTCCCCTATTGAAGTTCACATTGAAGTACGATATGCAAACAAAGCGAAAGGTAACTTCTCATGCCAGTCTTTATAAGTGTCAATAGTCTTTGACATAATTTTCTTGATGTTCTTGTTAGTCGCCTCTACTACTTTATTCATCAACGGACGGTAGGTTAATGAATTATGGTGCCTTATCTTGAACTATGTACATAACTCTATCATCATTTTATTGATCAAATTAGTAGCGTTGTCTAAAAAAATCCTCTATGGTAACCCATACCGACAAATTATCTCTTTTTTTATGAACTTACAAACTTTTAACTTCATGATATTGACGTACAATGTAGCCTCTACCAACTTAGTGAAATAATCAATAACCACCATAATGAAGCGATGACCATTAGAAGTCTTTGGTGAAATTGGTACAATGGCATCCATGCCCCACATCGAAAATGGCCATGGTGTAGTCATTGCATTCAACGCTGATGGTGGTGCATTAATCTTATCCGCATAGATTTGACACATACGACATCTTCTTGCATACTCAATACAATTTGTTTCATGGTGGATCAATAATACCCATATCTCATTATTTTTCTTGCCATAGAAAGACCACTCATATTTGTTCCACATATCGTGCCTCTCGAGATTAAACACATCTTGAGAGTTTTATACACTTGCATCAAGATTGATATCATATCAACCCTTTTTATGGTTTGAAATATTGCAGTCAATGTAGCCAAGGCATCCTCCATTTGATTTTCCTCTCTAGGAGATAAACAAAAGTGACTTCTTCAAATTCTTTGACAAACTCAAGGATCAAATTTTGATATTCAACCAATTTGGATTCTTTTGTTTTTCATTCACCTCGCAACTAATATACCACTAATAAGGAATCTCCATATACTTTTAGCACTTTTATTTTTCTTTGTAAGGTTGCTCTTAACCCCACAACACATGCCTCATATTCTCCCATATTATTTTTTCAAAAAAATCCAATTCACTTGTAAACAGATAATAAACATTTTCTAGGGAAATTAATACAACCCCAATTTCATGTCCTAATTCATTAAACGCTACATTAAAATACATCTTCCATGATCCAATGCTTTCAAAATATTCTTCCTAGACAGAGATACACAAAAGATCTTTGTCGAGAAAATTAAAGTTCAGGGTCTCATAATCATCTAAGCCACGACTAGCAAGGAAGACTGATACAACACTTTATTTTATTGCATTCTGACTCACATAAACAATGTCAAATTATGACAACAACATTTTCCACCGAGCCATTTTGAGACTTGCTTTATTCAAATCTCTATAATACACACACATGTGCACCTTCTTATCTTTTTCCAGTACATGTACTATATTAGCTACACACTCGGGATATTTAGCTACCTGGAGGAATCGAGCGTTAATTTGTTTCCTCACTTCTTCCTTAATCTTTAATAACATTTCTGGCCTCATTCTTCTAAGTTTTTGTTGAGTTGTCTTGTACTCGGGCTTTATCAAAAGTCGGTGAAACACCATATTTGTATCCAACCCTGGCATATCTTGATAAGACTAGGCAAATATTTCCCTGAATTCGTGCAACAACTCTATCAAATCTAGCTTCGTCATTTGTGATATAGTAGAGTCAATCTTCACTTCTCTCTTATCTTCATCAATCCTTAAATTAGCAGTCTTAATTTCTTCTTTATGAATGATGATTTGCTTATCTTCATTTTCCATCAGTCTTAATAATTCAATAGGCACTTCACATTTTACCTCATTTTCGCACTTATTAATCTATTCTAAACATAAAAGTCACTCTAGATCAATCTCATGATTAGTTTCAGAAATATTCATACAATTAATATTGGGACACCTACGAAGGACATATGGAACAAATATATACTTTGGAAGAGAAACAAAACAAGTGAAAGAAATGAAATGATAGAATGATTGAAAATACAAGAAAATTTGATTGCCATTTGAGAAATTAAATGAAAGCATCTTTTATTCAAAAAGAAATAAGTGAAATCAACATAGCTTCCCGTACAAAAGATCCCTCAATGCTCATAGGCACAAACACAATGGTAAGTTCTGAACATTATTCTGGGTTAATCCTAGAAACTATAGAGAGGTCCTCCATAGTCCAGTTGTTGAGCTTCTTACTTGGAAAACATGGGCGAATTTCAGCTAGAAATCTTTCGGGCTTGCTATTTTCTCCAACGACATTGATAAATAACCTTTTGATGGACTCCTCAAACATTTCTTGGTCTTTCAATTGTTCCCTCTCCCGAATTGTACTAACCAGTTGATTTTCAGTGTCATGCATTCCTCCAAAGATGTACTTCTTGTTAGGGTAAGATATGTTCTCAAGGGAATATCTTCTCCTCTCAGTCTCTTGAATCCAATTTCCTTTTCATTTTATTTTGACATTGCTGAAAATTAGGTCTAAATCTAAGCCTGAAATAGTCCCTCTTCATGACAATAGGTTTGCGATGAAAAATTCGTTGTAGCTTCTTTCTGAAACCTTTCCTAACTTTTCTCCCTTTCCAAAGTCTTGCGCACATACATCTTTTCCCAATTACTTAATCAGGGACGAGGAAAAATGACCCCTTCAGCATGAATGTCGCATTCAAAAATTCTAAGGCCCTGAATGAACATTCTAAATCATTCTCTTTCTTCCCAATATAAGGTACATCAGAGGTTACATATGCTAAAATTTCTTGCTTGGCTCTAGTACTGATTAACTTCCCATCAATGAAAAATTTTAATATTTGATGTAACGATGAAGAAACTGCCCGAACCGAATGAATCCAAGGTCTCCCCCAACAAATAATTATATGTCAAATTTATATCCTTCACAAAAACCTCCACATTGTAAATTGTAGGCCCAATCAAAACGGGATATCAATCTTCCCTATCACAACTCTCTGAGTTCCATCAAAGGCCCGAACAACATTTTGACAAGCTTTTATGCGAGAATCAAATATCGACATTCTCTACAAAGTTGGTTCTTAGTCGTTAAACCTCTCTCATGAGAAAGGTCACTACATATATATGAATTAGTAGATCTCATATCTACTAATGCGATGATAGGAAAGGAAAATGCTATAAAGATACATGAAATAACATTGATAATGTTACACTCCTCTTAAGCTCGAACATCATACTGATTTGAGGTCACTCTCAGTGCAGGTCTGGCAACAGACTAGTACTACACTGACTATATTGGCCAAAAGCAGAACCACCACCTCTCGAAGATCCCTGACTTTTCTAATCAGATGGTGTCTACCTCTGAGTCGATATTGGAACCTCACTCTAAATCTCAGGGCAATTTCAAATGAAGTGGTCAAGCAAGTCGTAAACATAACAGGCCCTCGTTACTCGATGGCACTCTCCTGGATGTTTATTGTCACAGTGCTTGTATCTAAGATGGCTCACACTCCTCGTTGGCCCAGTGGCGCTTGCGATTAAAGATAAAGCTAGTGGTATCCTTCTAAACTCTTACCTATCCCCACAATTTGAGGTATATATTAACCTCTAGGTGTCTTCAACGGGGGAACTCAAAGACCCTTAAGAATCTTTAGCTCTCTTAGTCGAATCCTGATGTGACCTAGCCGGCTCAAATGCTCTCCAACTCTACTGTATAAAATTGTTCATCACCCTTGCTTTCATCCTCTGTACCCTCTCAACTGCTTTAGCTTGGCAGGTGAGCTCAACGAAAATCCTCAAGAGATTACCTGCCAACTAGGTTTAGATGTCCAGATGAAGGCCCTTTTTGTACCTTTGATACCTCAAATCTTTCGTAGTTACTAGCTCCGATGCATACCGACTCAAACAGAGAAAGTATCTCTCATACTCCATTACCAATATGTCACCTTGAGTCAATTGAGTGAATTGTATCATCAAATCATCTGCATGGGTCTCACCAATATACTTTTACTGAAACTCATAAATAAATTATTCTCAGGTGGGATGTTTAGGCTCCAAGGTTAACTCTACGGTGTCCCACCAATCGATGACATCACCTTTAGTAGTGTGGTGGTGTACTCCAAGTTTCCCTCAGAGTGAGGTGAAGGGTACACAAGGTCTCTCTCAACTATTGGTCTATAGCTATGGGGTCGTCTTGCCCAAAATCGTAAAAATGTGTCATTATGTACAGCGTAGTCTTTCGACTGGTGACTCTTACAGAGGTGTGATAGGGGAGCGAGTGGCATAGGTGGAATGGCGTAGACTCTTGGAATGGTACGCCTTATGTGCCTCAGAGCCTAGGTCAAATCGCGGAAGAAGGTCGCCTCATCAACCCCCACATCGATTGGAACTTCCACCGAGTCTGACATAAACTCGCTGCTTAGATCTTCTACTAACAATGTTCAACTCTCATCCCTCATCTCGTTACTAGGAGAAGTATCATCGGTCATTAATCTAAAATCGAAGGAAAAAAAGATTAGCATCGTCGTTCTAGATTTTTAAGTTCTCTATACACTTTATAGGCATGTACTCACTGAAACTTATTGACTCACCCGTAGGACCTAGGAGAGACTAAACCTAATGCTCTAACACTACTAAATGTAATACCCTAATCTAGTACGACCTGAAGATCGATGGACTAAAACATCACCTGGGACCACCAAAGTGGCTAACCCAATTTTGTTTTCTTTAAAACAACATTTAACATGATCAAATCAAATCCATAAAATAAACACAAGTTTGAATATTAAATTATAACATTTACAAAATAAAAGCTCCATTTTTAAAATTTAAATAAAAAGTCATAAGAAATAGAGTTTACGACTCAAACAAAAATAAGGTCACTATGAAGCACATTTCAACTACTAAAAATCTTAGACGTACTCTAGTGAGGTCAACCCATGCTGGAAATCAAGTTTGGCGATGGCTCTTCGATTTATCCTCCTAAGAACATATGGACGAAAACATATTCTGAACGTTGAACTCACAAGCTCAATGCCACACAAATAACTCTAATATACTATATGCATTCATCACATAGGCATGCGAACAAGTATAAGCATGAACATGCAATCAATCCAAAACATGACAAAAAGTATGCATAATGGTGTAGTCAGAGGGTCACATAGAATCTCGGGACTCACACCCCTTTACCTACTTAAGGTACCCTAGGTAAGACCCATATCACATATCATCAAAATCTTCATCTAGAAAGGTTCTCATTGCCAAATACTTATGATGCCTCTGGGGTCACATAGCATTGGAGCCTACGTCCAACTAGCATTAAAGTGCATAAGCACTGACTTAAAACATTCGGATGACTAACCACACAACACGATCATCGTACATCTGAAGTAGTCTGAGTGTCCTTATCGTTTCCCAACATCAAACAAAGGCAGTGTTATTTTGTCTTAATATATGTCATCCTCAATATAATTATCGGAGTTTATTAGTTATTTCCACTTCAGTCTTATTAAAGAAGTCCGTACGAGTCATAACTCTCTTCCTGAACCGTAGGCAATTAATTGGGTTTCTTACCCAAACAATGAAGATGGTATAGATACTAACTATTCAGTATCGATGCTGACCTTAGGTATCGATACTACCCCTAGTATTGATACCAAAAATGCATTTGATGTCTTGTAAAATCCCTCGGTATCGATACTCCTATGGGGAGTATTGATACTCTACCTATAGTATCGATATTCCCTTCAGCACCAATACCAAAAATGGCTACTATAATCGAAATGGCTATATTAATATTGATATTAAGCCCAAAATATCGATACTTGCAAGATAATATCAATACCACATGTATGGGTATCGATACTCTTATATCGAAACACATTTTTTTCTAATGTAAACGAAGAACAATTTCCTTACTGTTCATCCAGTACCGATACTCGAGCCTAGAAAACCTATGCTTTCTATGAAAATACAATACCCAACCCAACCATTTACCCTTATAAGGTTATTTAACATATATATAAATCTTAGAAGAGCTATAGGGAACCATAATGTGTCATTTAACATGCTTTGTATGCCCTAAAACATCTAAAGCCATGATTAACCAAAATTCACACAACATGCTCAGTGAACACTAATAAGCAAGCAAACACAAGGAATGATCTTCACATGGTATATAAGAGTTATACGTGTGTTACCTTAATCCTAAGCTATAACTTGACACCTTTGACTCACCCAAAAGCTAACTTTTCCTTGCCTTTGCCTTTAGAGTTTTCTCACACTACTTTCATTAATCATAAGAAATGAAATGAGTTACCAACTCATTTAAAGGAATAATAAGATTAAAAACATGATTCCTAATCTCTAAAATCAGGTTGGGAACACTAAGGAATCTCAAAATCAAAAACCCATCCTAAACCCACGTTATAGTTTTCCATGGCCAAAACTCAAAAGAATGAGTTTGGGAGGAAACTAGAGAATTGAGGATTTCATTTCTTATTTTATCTTTTTGGATTAGGAAGGAAAGCTTCACAAGTTATCACCTTTGGCCAACAACAAGAGAAGATGAAGAATGGAATTTGAAAGAAGAGAGGAAGAAGACAAAGAGTTTTAAAAAAGAGAAATGAGAAGCCTTCCACGTGACATCATTCATCTTAATTGAAAATCAGCCTTTGGATAAATTTAAGGGTTATTTTCTATCTCAGTCCTCCTCCTTTCAATCCCAAACTAAAACAAGCCAAATCTTGACCTGTCACTTTTAATGGTTTCTTGGCCAACATAAACTCACCCAAGTTTACCAAAACTAGTAACCCAAAAATCAGGGTATTACAAAATATTCCATTATTAATCATTTTTCAAAGTTTAATCCATATCAAGTATACAATGCACCATTAAAGTTTCGAAGAAAAATATTTAAAAAAACATTAAACGTAATACCCCAAATAATAGATCAGTGATTAAATTAAAAGGAATTAAATTTGGATGACTAAATTGAGTAATTGGTAAATAACAAGAAATTATTTAAGTAAGACCAATTTGTAAGAGATATTTTATTGAAAGGGCATTTTGGTCTTTAGGTGAAATGAATTTAAAACTCATTTAAATTAGGGATTTAAGAAAAAGAGGAAAGTGAAACACTTATTTCTCTTCTTCTTCTTCCTCCCGTGGGTGAGAGTGCTCCTCCATAGCTTAAACTAAGTTTCAGCTAGCTCATGTTTTCGGTTGATTTTGGTTGGTCCTTGTAACCTTAAGTAATAGGTAAGCTTAAGGAAGGGTTATATGAGATTAAAACTATGAAATGGAGGAAATATTAGAGATTTAAGAAAATGGGTTTTTAAATGATATATCGATATATGAGTGTTTATTGATGTTTATTGGTAGAATTGACTTGTCAAAGTAGTAAATAAGAGATTAGAAGCACTGGATGAGTTTAAAAACAAGTTATAAATTTTGGTGTGATTCTTAGAATCCAATGATCTTGAGGGGTACTAGATGTTTTAAGTATTAAAATGAAGGAATGTTAGTATGGATAGTTAAATAAGAGTTGATGGTATTTTATGGTGTAAAATAATTAAATTTGACCCCATTTATGTAATAATCAAGTTGAAAACTGGAAAATTTGGGCAAGGGTATCGGTACTGATAGAACAGTACTGATAGTATAGGCTAAAATAGGATTAATTCACTGAGTAGTATCTATATTGATTCAATCAGTATCGATACCGACGAGGTAGTAACGATACCGTTGTATCGAATCAAAAATTGGTATCGGTACCATAGTATAGAAGTATCGGTACCAGGGTAGTAGTATCGACACTATAGAGCTTGGAACGTCCAATTAGGTTGAAACTGTTATAGAAGGTTAATAATATATATACTCTTGAATAACGTTTGAGTATAATTGATAGGAAATATACTAACAATTGATATTGTACGTGTCGTTATTAGATGCTTGAATAGATCGAAATCAAACTCTCGAGACAAGCAAAACTAAAGACAAAGGCAATGTATCAGAGTGATCAACTTTGCATTTTGGATATGATAGCGAGACAATCTAGGTGAGAGCATTTAATTATGTACGTATATGCTATGATAATCATATTTGTAGGAATTATTGATGTATGTATGGTGATTACCAAATGGTATTAAGAGTGCAAAAAGTTAAGAAATTCATACGGCAATTTGTGTGGAAAAAGTTAAGAAATTCATACTAAGTGTATGAATTTCCGTATTGGCCATTTCGTGTGCAAAAAGTTAAGAAATTCATACTAAGTCTATGAATTTCCATATTGGGCACTTCGTGTACAAAAAGTTTAGAAATTCATATCAAGTGTATGAATTTCCATATTGGCGACTTCGTGTGTAAAAAGTTAAGAAATTCATACTAAGTGTATGAATTTCTATATTGGGCACCTTGTGTGCAAAAAGTTAAGAAATTCATACTAAGTGTATGAATATTCGTATTGGCACTATGTGTGCAGAACTAAGAAATTGGTACTAAGTGTATGAATTTCCGTATGAGAAATATATGTACAAATATAAGAAGTTCATAATAGTTAGATGAATTTCAGTACTAGTAGTGGGTATGTAACTCACTAAATTATAGTAAGGGTTAAGAAATGACGGTATTAGCACTACCAATGTAAACTATAGAGTTTATAATGAGTTTAGAGAGTTCATTGATATTATGAACAATTATTATAGTAGAAATTGTTCTAAAATACCAGGTTAATAACCTAATTGTGCAATTGACAGAAAGGTGTCAATTATGTCAGTTAGAAGAACGGTTAAACATCGTCGAGTAAAAGATGAAAGGTTAAATACCGTTAAGTAAAAGAATAATAACATAATTGTTCAATTGGCAGAAAGGTGTCAATTATGTTAGTTAAAAGAACGATTAAACACTATTGAGTAAAAGATGAAAGGTTAAACATTGTTGAGTAAAACAATAATAACCTAACTGTGCAATTGGCAGAAAGGTGTTAATTATGCCAGTCAGAAGAACGGTTAAACATTGTTGAGTAAAAGATGAAAGATTAAACACTGTTGAGTAAAAGAATAATGAACTAGTTCTGCATTTGACAGAAAAGTGTCAAATATGTAATAGAGCATAATGGGCATGAAATGATGCCCAAAAGAAAATACAAAACGATGTAATGGCAGTATTTAAGGTGTTTCCATAATGATTATAAAAGATACATGATTAATTGGCACCTTGGTGAAATACATGTATAGTACTTTTACATTTAATGTACATAGGGTAAATAAAGAATAAAGGGGGAAAATATACAGAAGGATAGGTATGATAGGCATACTAGGAATAATTTTCAAGATGGTATGAAATAATTATGGTTTAACTGAGAAGGGCTTAACTGCCCTTTTGAATGACGCAATTAAATTCATAATTCAGTTTTCATAAGTTACCAACGTATAATTGTAATATCTTGGCAGTATTATGTCTCACTAAGTAAACACTTAACGTGTGTTTATTTCACGCGTAGGTAAAGGCATAGATTAGTTGTGCGAGTGCGTCCATAGCAGCAGCTTTCATCAATTAAAGGTTGACTCATCAGTAACATTATGACAATCTTATTCAATTTGAGAACTTAGTTGGCATGTAATTAAACTATAGTAAATATTGTAATGAACTTAAGTGATAGATATAGTATTCTACTTCTATGAATATCATATTTTGTAGTTATTCAAATTGAAACAAAAATTTACGGGTTTTCGAATAACAAAAGTTTTATAAAGTTATGTGGCCTCTGTATCTTGTGTACGAAAAGGTATACGGGATATGGGTATTACATTTATTGGTATCAGAGCTACAGGTTTAAATGATTCTCAGGCAAAACTGAGTTCAATTAAAATGAGAAAAAGGGGATTACATGCCATTAAGATTGTCAAGGTTACTGATATGTTGTCATCATAGTGTAATTTATGACACTCCTTACTAATAGTAATGTTGTTACTATGTATTTCTAAAAGATGTTAGAATCCTCAAACTCGCTTAGAGCAGGGGATCTATAGATGAGTGAAGTAACTGGTAGCAAAAGTTATGAGGCTAATAGTGATCAGCCAATTTCATTTGAAAATACTAGTGCTCCTGCATATCAAGGGATGCTGATACCATAGTATAAAGCTTTTATACAAGCTCTCAATACTATGTTAACTCATTTTTAACCTCCTCCACCTCCCCCTGCTCCTCCAACATCGAGAATATTGATCCCAAAAGAGATGAAGAGCTTGGGAGCTTCAGAGTTCTGGGGAGAAGAGAGTGAAGGTCCTATGGAGGTCGACTTATAGTTAAATGATGTTATAATAATGCTTGAAAATCTTCATTGTTCGAATCTGGAAAAGTTGAGTGGAGTTATATCTTTAATTAGAGGATCAGCTCGAGTTTGGTGGTTAAATACTATAATGTATGCACCACCGAAGCAAGTGACCTGGCAATTTTTCTTGGAAGAATTTAAGAACAAGTATGTGGGTGAACAGTTCAAACAAGAATTGTTGTTAAAGTTCCTAAATTTGAAACAAGGTGATCGAGCAGTACACGAGTACGAGACTGAGTATAATAAGTTGAGCCGTTTTGCTACGGAGGTAGTTCCAAATGATAAGGCCCGACGTGATTTTTTTATTGAGGGTTGTGGACAAAATTAAAAGAAATGATGTTGGCCTTGATTTTGCCTAACTTGTAAAAAGTTATTAACCGAGCCAAAGCTATCGAGATAGCTCAAGAGGAAATATTAGCAGCAAAGCATAGTTGTAGATAGGTAAAAGGGTTGGAACGCCTTCAACTCCCCATTATGTTAAGAGAGGCAAGGGCTCAAGTTCGAGAGATACGGACCAAGATAGTTCTGCTAAAATTTCACAGAAAACAAAACAGTCTCATTCAGTTGCTGCTAGCTCAGGTAGAGTAGTTGGAGAAAGAGTTATATGTCAGACATGTGGAAGAGTGCATCGGGGAGTATGCAAACTTCTTAGTGGAGTTTTCTTATAATATGGTGAGACCGGTCACTTTGCCCGAAATTGTCCAAAGAAATCTGGGGATAATTTAGTGTAATCTGAAAGATCATTGGCAACCTCTAATAGAAACAGAGAAAATGGATGATCAAGGGGATGAGATGAATCATTGTAGCGACAAGAGACTCGGGGAGTCGTTAGAATCTATAATATTATGACCAGTGAGGATCGGGATGATCCGAAATTTTTAACAGGTTGACCCTTTGATAAGCCTGTATTGGTATTAGTTGACCCTTTGATCTATACACTCATACATTAGTACAAGGTTGGCTAGAGCTAGAGGAATTCATGTAGAACCAATCTTGAGTAAAATGATAGTCGTAAACCTTAATGGGTCATAGTATAAGTGAGAGTGGAAAAGTAGTAAATGATTAATAAAGATTCCAGTGACTATGTTCTTGGTGAATCTTATGGAATTACAAATTGATGAGTTAAGATAATTGCTTAAAGCGACATTGATAATGATTGTGAAGAGAATGATGTCTGGTTAAAGTGATAGATACTCAAATAAGAAAAGTAGGATTGTCTGATAATTTCATCAAAATTGGGAAATTAGAGATGTCTTTTTAGATCAATATATTGGGTTACCTCCAGATCGAGAGGTGGAATTCAAGTTTGTTGGTTATTAAAGTATTGAACATGTTTTTATGATTTAATATCAAATGAATCAAGAGAAATTATCTACGTATGATTTAGAGTCAGCAGTAGTTGAGTTGCCTTAAAAGTTTTGGCATCATTATTGGTATAGTGAGTGGTACTATAGTGGTGTTAATCATACGAGCCTTAAATACTTGTGGAAATGGAAGAGAATGATCATGAGTCAGAAAAGATGTACGAAACATCTAAATATGTATGAAGTGATCATTGATTATACTACAAAGGAAAGACGAAAAGTTTCTGGATAAGAATGTTATAATTAGAAAATAAAGAAATTAAGGACTTTTGGAGGTCATGTTCGACAGATGTTTGTAGTATTGTGGGAGACTTTGTATGTCTGATGCACTATTAAGGGAAAAGTTGAACATCAAGTATTTTTAAATTGTTTCAATCAATCTTGATTCATGAATAGAAAAATGGGTCATAGGGAAAATAGAAATTCAATTAGAATTGAATTATGAAAAAGAACCAATACAAATCTGGATTAGAGAAATCCAAAAAACGCATAATAAAATGATTCTTATGATTGAGGTATTGTGGTAAATGCATAAAGTCTTTAAATTCGAGGACAATTTTCTTATGGGGGAGAATTATAATACCCCAAATAATAGGCCAGTGACTAAATTGAAAGGAATTAAAATTTTGAGGACTAAATTGAGTAATTGGTAAAGAATAAGAAATGATTTAAGTAAGACCAATTTGTAAGAGATAGTTTAATGAAGGGGCATTTTGGTCTTTTACGTGAAATGAATTTAAAACTTATTTAAATTGGGGATTTAAGAAAAAGAGGAAAGTGAAACACTTATTTCTCTTCTTCTTCTTCTTCTTCTTCCCGTGGGTGAGAGTGCTCCTCCATAGCTTAAGGTAAGTTTCATCTAGCTCATGTTTTCGGTTGATTTTGGTTGGTCCTTGTAACCTTAAGTAATAGGTAAGCTTTAAGGAAGGGTTATATGAGATTAAAACTATGAAATGGAGGAAATATTATAGATTTAAGAAAATTGGTTTTTAAATGATATGTTGATATATGAGTGTTTATTGATGTTTATTGGTAGAATTAACTTGTCAAAGTAGTAAATAAGAGATTAGAAGCATTGGATGAGTTTAAAAACAAGTTAGAAATTTTGGTGTGATTCTTAGAATCCAATGATCTTGACGGGTACTAGATGTTTTAAGTCTTAAAATGAATGAATGTTAGTATGGATAGTTAAAGAAGAGTTGATAGTATTGTATGGTGTAAATATAACTAAATTTGACCCCTTTTATGTAATAATCGGGTTGAAAACTGGAAAGCCTGGGCAAGGGTATCGGTACTGATAGAACAGTACTGATACTATAGGCTAAAATGGGATGAATTAGCTGAGTAGTATCTATACTGATTCAATCAGTATCGATACCAACGAGGTAGTATCGATACCATAGTAAGGGTATCGATACCAGGCAACATCGTATCTAAAATTGGTATCGATATCGGAAGGGGGTATCGGTACCATAGTATAAAAGTATCAGTACCAGGGTAGTAGTATCGATACTATTGAGCTTAGAACGGCCAATTAGGTTGAAATTGTTATAGAAGGTTAATAATATATATACTCTTGAATAACATTTGAGTATAATTATTAGAAAATATACTAACAATTGATAATGTACATGTCATTATTGGATGCTTGAATAGATCGAAATCAGACCCCCGAATCAAGCAAAACTAAAGACAAAGGCAAAGTACCGGAGTGATCAACTTTGCATTTTGGATATGATAGCGAGGCAATCCAGGTGAGTGCATTTAATTATGTACATATATGCTATGATAGTCATATTTGTACGAATTATTGATGAATGTATGGTGATTACCAAATGGCACTAAGAGTGCAAAATGTTAAGAAATTCATACTGAGTGTATGAATTTCCGTATTGGGCAGTTTGTGTGCAAAAAGTTAAGAAATTCATATTGAGTGTTTGAATTTCCGTATTGGGCACTTTGTGTGCAAAAAGTTAAGAAATTCATACTAAGTGTATGAATTTTTGTATTGGGTAATTCGTGTGCAAAAAGTTAAGAAATTCATACTAAGTGTATGAATTTTCGTATTGGGCACTTCCTGTACAAAAAGTTAAAAAATTCATACTAAGTGTATGAATTTTTGTATTGGGCACTTCGTGTGCAAAAAGTTAAGAAATTCATACTAAGTGTAGGCCTGAAATGAACCGAACGCACACGAACGGAGGTATGTTCATGTTCGTTCATTTAATAAATAAACGAACATAAACGAACACGAACATAAACGAACACGAACATAAACGAACACGAACATAAACGAACAAAAAAAAAATTTGTTCATGTTCGTTTATTAAGGAATATAACTTGTTCATGTTCGTTCATTTAATAAATAAACGAACATAAACGAACACAAACATAAATCTTTGGACTTGGTTTCGAAAGCAACCGGTTTCTGGGAATCCTCTTTTCTCATCGGATAATCAGCTGGTGGCGTAGTCACATAGGGTTCTGACACAGTGGATGTTGACGGTGCTAGGTATGCAGCTTATGAATCGTTCAAAAAGAACTAAACCATGTTAATATTGTTGGGTTTTCCAAATAAATTTGGGTTAATTATGGAGTTGGTCATCAGAATATCAGATTAATTAATATTTTTAAGATACTTACAAATTGATCACCAAAATTGATTTAAGAAGATTGGATTAAACATAAATGAATGAACATAAACGAACATAACCGAACGAACATAAACGAACACAACCGAACGAACATAACCGAACGTTCACGAACGTAAATGAACGAACGAGACCTATGTTCATATTTGTTCATTTAATTAAACGAACAGAAAATCTTTTTCATGTTCGTTCATTTAATAAATAAACGCACATAAACGAACTTCCCGCCGCACGGTTCATGAACGGTTCGCTGAACGTTCAGTTCATTTACAAGCCTAACTAAGTGTATGAATTTTCGTAATGGGCACTTCGTGTGCAAAAAGTTAAGAAATTCATACTAAATGTAGAATTTTCGTATTGGGCACTTTGTGTGAAAAAAGTTAAGAAATTCATACTAAGTGTATGAATTTCCGTATTGGGCACTATATGTGTAGAACTAAGAAATTCATAGTAAGTGTATGAATTTTCGTATGAGAAATATATGTACAAATATAAGAAGTTCATAATAATTAGGTGAATTTTAGTATTAGTAGTGGGTATGCAACTCACCTAAATTATAGTAAGGGTTAAGAAATGATGTTATTAGCACTACCAATGTAAACTATAGAGTTTATAATGAGTTGAGAGAGTTCATTGATATTATGAATAATTATTATAGTAGAAATTGTTCTAAAATATCAGGTCAATAACCTAACTGTGCAATTGGTAGAAAAGTGTCAATTATGCCAGTTAGAAGAACGGTTAAACATTGTTGAGTAAAAGATTAAAGGTTAAATACCGTTGAGTAAAAGAATAATAACCTAACTCTGCAATTGGCAGAAAGGTGTCAATTATGCCAGTTAGAATAACGATTAAACATTGTTGAGTAAAAGATGAAAGGTTAAACACTGTTGAGTAAAAGAATAATAACCTAACTGTGCAATTGGCAGACAATTATGCCAGTTAGAAGAACGGTTAAACACTATTGAGTAAAAGATGAAAGTTTAAACATTGTTGAGTAAAAAAAATAATGGACTAGCTATGCATTTGACAGAAAAGTGTCAAATATGCAAGTTATATGAAGGTGTCATTATGCCAGTTAGAAAACGATTAACATGTTGAGTAAAAGATGAAAGGTTAAACACTGTTGAGTAAAGAATATAACCTAACTGTGCAATTGGCAGACAATTATGCCAGTTAGAAGAACGGTTAAAACACTATTGAGTAAAAGATGAAAGTTTAAACATTGTTGAGTAAAAAAAATAATGGACTAGCTATGCATTTGACAGAAAAGTGTCAAATATGCAAGTTATATGAAAGGTTAAATACATTTGGGTAAAAGAATAAAGGAATTATAATGTATTGTGATATGAATGGTGCATAAGTGATATGAAGGGATGATATATATTTATATATATTGTATAACAATGCATAACTATTATGAATGGATGTTATAAAGGAAAACGTAAACATAACATAATGGGCATGAAAGAATGCCCAAATAAAAATACAAAACGATGTAGTAACAGTATTTAAGGTGCCACCATAATGATTATAAAAGATACATGATCAATTGGCACATTGGTGAAATACATGTATAGTACTTTTACATTTAATGTACACATGGCAAATAAAGAATACAGGGGAAATATACAGAATGATAGGTATGAATGAATTATGGTTTAACTGAGAAGGGCTTAACTGGTCCTTTTGAATGATGCAATTAAATTCTTAATATAGTATTCATAAGTTACTGACGTATAATTGTAATATATTGGCAGTATTATGTCTCACTAAGTAAATACTTAACGTGTATTTATTTCACGCGTAGGTAAAGGAACATATTAGTTGCGTAAGGAGTGCTGCCATAGCAGCAGCTTTCATCAATTAAAGGTTGACTCATCAGTAACATTATGACAATCTTATTCAATTTGAGAACTTAGTTGGCATGTAATTAAACTATAGTGAATATTTTGTAATGTACTTAAGTGATAGATATAGTATTCTACTTCTATGAATATCATATTTTGTAGTTGTTCAAATTGAAACAAAATTTTATAGGTTTTCAAATAACAAAAGTTTTATAGAGTGGTGTGAGATCTGTATCTCGTGTACGGAAAGGTATACGGGATATAGTTGTTACATAAAATAACCATTATACTCATATTTCCTTTAAAATATATTTATAATTTAATCAAGGTTAGCCAATGATTAATTGTTTCTTAAAGTCCATAATTATAAATACTAATCTTCACTTTTAATAATTTAATTTATTAAAATTATTTAATTTTAATAAATTTAATTAATTAAATTTAATAAATTTAATTAATTAAATTATAAAATATAATGACTAAACCAATTAATTATTACGATTAATGGTTATAAATTATTTTTCATTAAAATTAATTTGAATACCTTCTATATAAAGATCACCATAAATGGGTAGAATTGGTTCAATACCGTAGGCAGGCTAATTATTTAGTTCAATACGACACCAAGTATTTTATTTTGGGAACTATGACATTTGATACGGTGACTTTAAACTTATCACGTGGATATGACGAGTTCCAATAAATTATAATTTTTTATTGGAACTTGTCACTTCGACATGACGAGTTTAAATAAAAATATTATTTTGACAAACTCATCATGTGAGTATGACCAATTTATTTTATAATGTAATGTTCACCGTAGATCCTAAATTAATTTTTAAAAATGATATAATGGACTAATTAATTTAGCCACCTGACCTATTGGGTGAATTCTACCATCTAAATGGACAGGAGATGGAACGCAGACCATAAATCTATAAAAGCGAAGCCCACATGAATATATCCCACTAGATCTAACAAATCCAAAGAAAAAAGCTTAGCCGAAGGAAAACATGGATAGCTTCTGCTTATCAAAATCCCTTCGAAAAAAAGAAATATAGCAAAGTCTCCATTGCGAAGCCCCACAGTCATGCAGAACTCCCACCATCTACCCATCTCTAAACCATTCCGAATTCCCATGTCTATACCTCTTAAATCCCGTTCATGGGCCTCTACAAGAAGACTCTTCGAACAAAAACTCCAGGACCTCCACAAATGCAACAATTTAAGCAATGTTAAACAGATCCAAGCCCAAATAATCAAACAAAACCTTCACCAAGACCTTTATATTGCTCCCAAGTTGATCTCTGCTTTCTCTCTATGCCGCCAATTGGCCTTGGCTCTTACGTTTTAAACCAAATTCAAAACCCCAATGTTCATTTGTACAACACTTTGATACGAGCCTGTGTGCAAAACTCACAGCCAACCCAGGCTCTTTCTTTCTACTTTGAAATGCTGTGGAATGGGATTTTGGCTGATAATTTCACTTACCCTTTTCTGTTGAAGGCTTCCGGATGTAGATGATGATATCTATACAGATGGATATATATCGTATAATTCTTATCGTATAATTCTTATATATATTGTACAATGAAGTACCAATGAGTGGATATATAGGAATCCAAATCTGTCGAACCACCAGATTGAAAAGAAAGGTTTTTTGGGTGATGTTTTTGTACCCAATGCTCTTATTGATAGTTATTCGAATTTTGGAGAATTGATAAGATGCCGCTCAAGATTGGTTCCTTGGACTATTATCATATCCGGATATGCAGAAAAGGGGTTGGCAAAAGAGGCGACCGACATGTATGATCAAATGGAGCGACATGGATTGAGGTTGGACGATGGATCCGTTATTAGTATATTGGCTGCTTGTGCGGAGTCTGGTTTACTCAAAGTGGGCATAAAAGTGCACGATTCAATAGAGAGGCTTAACTTTAGATGTAGCATTACGGTGTCTAATGCATTAGTTGATATGTACGCAAAGTGTGGCAGTCTAGACAAGGCGTTGAATGTCTTCAACAGAATGGCGAAAAGAGATGTAGTTTCATGGAATGCAATGCTGCATGGATTTGCTATGCACGGTCGTGGTAGAGAAGCACTTCATGTTTTCTCTAGAATGAAGATGGAATGATTTCAGACGGATAGAGTTACTTTTGTAGGTGTCTTGTGTGCTTGTACCCATGCAGACTTTATCGACGAGGGTGTAGAATACTTCTACGCGATGGAGAAAGATTACGGGATTGTTCCTCAAATTGAGCATTATGGTTGCATGATTGACCTTTTAGGCCGAGGAGGGCGCTTGAAGGAAGCATTTAGACTTATACATACCATGCCTTTTGAGCCAAATGCCATTATTTGGGGTACTCTTCTGGGGGCATGCCGATTGCATGATGCTACGGAACTCGCAGAGAAGGTGCTTGATCACCTACTTGAGTTGGATCCCTCTGATCCAAGAAATTATTCCTTGGTAAGGAATATTTTTGCTGCAGCAGGTGATTGGGACAGCGCTGCAAGTGTAAGGCTTCGGATGAGGAGCATAGGGGTTCAAAAACCTTCAGGAGCAAGTTCTATTGAAATAGACAATGAAGTCCACGAGTTCACTGTATTTGATAGGTCACACCCTAAATTTGATAGAATATATCAAATGCTTGACAAATTGGGTCAGAACTTGAAGCTAGCTGTACATCCCGAAGATACCAACTTACCGGTAGAAGTAAATAGGTGGTGGTGATTTAGATAGAGGCACTATTACAGGGTTGTTTAATTGCAATTTTCGATCAGCTTAACAGTCAAATTGGTAGGAGCCCTTCGGTAAAAGCAGGTATTTCGAAAAAGTGTCGATTTCTTTTCTCTACTACGTAGTTGCAAATTCTTGTTCTTCTCGATACAACTTGTCCTGTTACTGTTCCCTATCATGAAACAGTTTCTGACACATGTATATCAGTTCATTAAGTAGCAGACATTTTACAAGATTATAGTTCACTCCATGAGTAAGGTAAGGCCAACATGTATTTGTTGTTATGGATGGATGATTGATCAAAAGAAACTATCATTTCCTTCTCCCTTCTATCTCCCTGTAAATTTGATGCTGTCGTTTCTCATGCTACCGCTGGTGCAGTGCAGTATTTATGTGTGCGTTGTCAATATGATAATTTTGATTATTTCTATTAAAAAATCTAACTAAAAAATTATAAGAAATTCGGTTAATTCGATCGCCGATGTGGGAACAGTCTCAATCAAAAGAAATTAGATCACCTATCCAAGACATTGCGGGGACATTTTTGGACAGGTCGTTGTTTTTGGTGAGTCCGAGAAGGGATGACAATAACACAGCGCAGAGCAGAGTTTTCGAGACTGATGAAAGGGATTTGAGGATGAAGAATTTGGGTTGAAGACACAAAAGCTTAAGAAAACAGAAAACAGATAATTTTATCAGAACTCAAAAGAAAGTAAACAACTTTCAGTGTTGCTAAATGTTTAGCGTTGTAACAAACAAAAAAAAACATGTCTACATTGTTATATGCAATTTATTCATCCAGAAGAAACTGATCCAAAACCAAGTTAACGTTCCGAACAGGAAAAACAACAGTACATTATTATTATGCAAAAAACTTACCACAGTTTTAAGCAGCAGTAGGGCCACGGAGAGTGGTCTTTGAAACAAGATCGAACGAAACTCTGTTCTCTTGCAGCCGCTCTTGGAGATCCGGACCAAAAATGATGCCAGGAGTATAAACTCCGCCCTTTGGTAGGTTCTTGCGTTGGCTCAAAACTATGAGAGCACATTGAATTAGACTTATTGGAGTTGTCACATAGCCAATCTCAGGTCCTGTTACTCTCGTTATGATTTGCATGTCGGGTTTCGAGTTTGTTTCCGAAGCCAGGCTGCTGTCACTGAAACCATATCCAACAAACCACATCTTAAATGATGCACTCCTCAGCTCTTCCTCCGAGGGACCAGTCTTTCGGAACCAGCCGAAGCTGAAAAATGAGGGAAATTTCAAGAGAAGCCACCTCCCAAATGAAATTCTACTTAAGAGTCCGATGAAAATCCCAACTCCGATGATTCGGTAGATGCCTAAAAGGGATTTAGACGCTATTTTCACTCCGAAATGAGCTGGCTTGACGGATGACCAGTAGGCCTCTCTCTTTTCGGTATGTTCAGGACTCTCCTTAATCCCAGGGAGACCACGGGGGTTGTCCATCAGAGTAACAAGAGTTCTTTGAACAACAATAGCATCAGCCGAGGGCAGCCTTACAGCCCTTAGACCGATTTGCTCCTGATATTCTATACTTGGTCCTTCCGGGGGAGGTGGACCAGGAATCTGAAACCATAAAAGCAAGCAATTGTTACAAGACATTGTAAGAATCATCATGATTCGAAATTTTCAACATTGATTAAGCAAGATTTAACCAGCAAAATATAAGAATCCGTTTGTCTGGAAAAGGAACATTATGTATATACTAAATCTGCCCTACCTTCCTACAGATGTATATCCAAAAGTAGAAGAATAGTTCCATTAAGACGATTAATGGAGCTTGATTTCCTTAAATCTGAAATATGGTACAGCTAGAGTGTGATGTCTATGAGTTAATTGTTCATCTCAATTTTCAAATCAGCCAAATAGAGCAATTATATTGAATACCATTACAAGGAAACAGAAAAATGCTTGAAGTGAGAAAGTCATAAACTAGATCAAGCAAGGGCATCACTGATTTCTTATATATCTAGAAAAATCACAATGGTCATCCCCATCCTTCAACAACTTAATGTCTTAAACAAATCATGACACACTGGGATATCAACAACATACAGAAATGTCGAATAATCGCTTACTGCCAGTGTAGGTTTCCTGGGTCGGGAACGCCTCAACTCCTGCAACTCATCCATGTTTGCCACAGCCAAAACTGCAGATTCATATGTCGCAAAGTTGCCAACAATTCTTTTATCAGACTCCAAACTTACATATGCAGTAAGATGGTTGGGCACAGCAGGAGACACCCACTGCCTCGTATTGAACAAAACCCCCATTTCAGCAGGAATTGAATCAAATCCACACGCTGAAACAATCAAGGAACCTGTCTCCCCAGCCTTTTCATGGTATTTGGCCCCCATTTTCTCCATAAACTCCGACTCCCCAGTTATATCCAAATAATCACACCTGACAGTGTAGGTTAGCAAGAGTAATTGTCAGACATGTTAATGATGTGATCAAATGCCTTGGCTGTAAATGAAGTGAAAGCTTAGACTAAATAAAACTCATTACTTTAAAATCAAATCTCATAGAAAGCACCAAAATTCACCACTTTATGCATAATCAACATTCAAGAACATGGCACACACATTTAAATACATAAACAAGATGACATCTAACTTTCAAGAGACTCGTCCGCAGAGGTGGATCTTGGCAATTGATTGACCAGTTATAAGACTAATGGCTCCACTGAAAGTTGCGAATTTGAAGATTAAGATAGAATAAGCCAAGGCCGGATAAAAGCAGAAGAAAAAAAATCTGATTTTCTTAATAGCACTAGTTAAAGTTAGGAAAGCTAGTATTACTTGTATTTATGACAAACAAATTAATATTAAGAGTAAATGAACAATGATTGTGACAAGATTAATAATGATATACGCCGATTGAATATTAACTCGGTTAATAACATCTAAGAGAGTTGGTCTTAAAAGGCACTAGCGCACCAAGGTGCAAAGAGTCGCGCGAGGTGAAGGCCTACACCTTTCGTGGCGAGACGCACTTTTATAATAAAATGTTTATGAATTAATTCTAGAGTATGTTAACATCTATCACCTATTGATTAACTCTTAAAGCACTTAATCTTCTTTTCACACATTTTTTTTTTTATTTTTTTACAATTGCTTGTCCCTTTGTCAAGAGTCAAAACCTCTTTGTACTACTCACAAGATCCTAGTTTCCGAAGTATATCAACACAGAGTTAGTGTTATCCTAATTTTGATATAGGACAAGTATATAGTCACGTTAATCGTCTGCCGATGTTCAATATCTTACTCTACCTTTTCACCAAAATTTGTCATGTATAAAAACAATTTTTATTATTTTATTATATTTAATTATTTTAATATTTAAAATCATTATTTTATTTATTTTTAAAAGATATAAATTAATTTTATAATTATTTTAAAATTTTCATATAACTTTAAATTATTATAAAAAATTAACTTTTATATTTAATAAAATTTATTAAGTAAATAGTACTTAATTTAATATTTTATTATTTTAAATTAATTATATTATTAGTAAATTAATTAATTAAAACCCCATAAATATATTATAAAACAATATACTTTTGATGCACCAAAAAAAAGCAGGCAAGAGGTGAAAAATCTGTAATAGGCTTGGACTATTTAATAGGTTAAGTAAATTTTATGTGTTAGTTAAGGGAGTGAAAAATACGAAAGTTTCTGCCCTAGTCGCTCTTATGTCGTTGTTTTTTGTCAAATTAAATTTTTGTTTGGATTTGGATTTGGATTTGGATATTTGACTCAGAAGTTCAGATATCTAGAAAATTGGATATCAAATTTTTATGGATCATATACAAATTACAATTTTAATTACAATTTTAATGATTCGAAATTTTAAATTAGATAATATACTATATCTGAAAATACACACTCCTACATAATTGTCCAAAAGGGCACCTAAATAAGTGAAACACCTTGCCGGATTCACTTTGAAAACAGAAGGGCCAATGTAGACATCATCCAATTTACTAGATTTCCACAAATCTAATCATTATCAACAAAATCCCCACAAACAAGTACCAATGTCATACTTCTACTGCATGCTATCACCCAAGTAACCTTAAAAGAAACCCAGATTTCCACCATTTAACAAGAAAAACAAGAACCCAAATACAGAAAAAATGAACATTTAAAAGCTTCAAAAAGGAGAAAAGGGGTACCCAGAAGAGGCGCAAGCAGCAACAACAGGCTCACCATGGATCCTATAAGGTCCAACACAGTTAAGCAAGAGCTTGGTTTGATTACAAAGACTCAAAAGCGAAGCTGGGTCAGTAGTATCAGCAATGATAATACTAACATCAGGAGAAGGAGGAGGAGCTGCCCATTGAAGAGTTTTGGTAAGCTTTTCATGGCTACGACCAGCAAGTGCCAATGTTTTAAGAGGAGAAGATGGGATATTTAGAAACTTTAAAGCCTCTTTCACTACATATTTGCCAGTAAATCCTGAGGCCCCTAAGATGATTATGTCATAGAGAGGAATGGGATTTTGGATTTGAGTTGTTTGCATGATTTTAGCGAATTCCTTTTTTTGTTGTTGGTTTTCCCGGAAAATGAGAGCTTGAAGAAGAAATACGAGAAAATAGTCTCAAGAGTTTTTAGTGCGCCTCGAGAGTAACGTCAGTATACGCATCCTTAATTTTGCGTGCGTTTATTAGTGTTTTAAGCAAGTTGAGTCCAGCTCACTCAAATATTATTGAGCTCCATTAAATTTAAAATATTTAAAGCTCAGCTTGATTAGGGATGTGTATGAAACCGAATTTGAAGGGTTTTGATTTGATCTGATTTGATCTGATTTGATCTGGTTAATATTTTTTTTTAAATCATATTTAGGTTTAGGTCGGGTTGAGTTTTTTTAAAGTTATGTTCGGGTCGGATTAAATTTAAGGTGAAAATATCTAATCTGACCTGACTTAGAAAATTATAATTTTATCTTATATATTTAAGAATAATTACAATAATACTCATGTATATATTATTTCATTTCAATTAAATCTCTATTTTTATTGAATAAAAATAATTTTAATGAATAAATTATTTCAATTCATATCAGGTGAAAGAAGTATATTTTTTGGATCAGATTTGGGTCGATTTAAAATTTTTGGGTTGAATTGATGGAATCAAAAATTTGACCAGACCCGACACATACCCATCCCTAAGCTTGATTTGGTTTAAAAGTTTCGTGAGATGAGTTCAGTTTGAAATTAAAATCAAAAATTGAAATTGGTTTGAATTTAAAAAAATAACTTAAAATATTTTTAACCCTATTGAAAATCGAACTCGATTTAATTTTGAACATAAATCTTATATTGTATTTTATAAAAATACATCATATAAATATCAGTACTAAAATTAATAATAATTTAAATAGTGAACTTTTCAAATCAATTATTAATTATTCGTTTTGACTCGTTAAAAATCTAAATTAAATTCAAACTTAAATTAAAATTAAATAAATTTAATTTAAGTATTAATCGAATTTTAATCAAATTAAATTTTAAATAATTTATGATATGTTTAGTCTCATTTATAATACTAACATTAACCGTAAAACCACTTTCAGAATCACATTTACATCTAGAATATACATTTACAATGCGTTTGGAAAGTGATATCATTATTGGATTTAAGTGTACAATTATATTGATTATATACTTCTCGCAACCGCCTTTCAGATGGACCCGGAATTTGGTTTCGATTTGAAATAAATTATTGAAGTCGTCACCGATCATTTTAAAAAATATTTAGGTTGATCGGATACCATCTTACGTAATCTACGTTTTACCAGAAATATGTCTGGCTCGGGAGTCGGTTACAGTTAAGGAATGATTAGCACCCTTGAACTGCCCTTTCAGTACCATTTAATTTATCGGTTGTCTTAATTACAAAAATTAAAATTAAAATTTAAAAATTTGATCATAATTATTTACCTTTTGATCAATTAAAATTATCCCCAAAAAATCATAAATAAAGTAAAAAAATAAAACCAACAAAGACAAAGAGTTAGTATTAAAAGATAAAATATAAAATAGGTAAATAAAAGGGAGTGGAAGAGAATTTATATAAAAAATAAAAAGAAATTAAAAATAATTAAAATTCACGGATCGAATTAATTATAGGAATGAGCTGTAAGAGAAAAACAGAAACTTAACATATTAAATAGCAAAAAAATAAAGTACTAAAATAGCACAAACAGAAAAATTAAAGGATTAAAGTAAAAGGACCTAATAAATAAATATGAACAAATAAGATCCTCAACAATCAATTTAAAATAAATACATGAGCCTAAATTGTAATAAAATCTAATTATGTTGACTAAAATGTAATAAAATATAAAATAATAACTAAATAAAAAATAAACAAGGATCCGAATAAATAAAAAAATTAAAATAACAGTGGCTAAGTTCGAAGATTATTAAAATCAATATGCATATTTGAAACACATAACAAAATATATGACCAGAACGCAAAAGATATTAAAATAAGGGAGCTTAAAGGTAATTTTACCCTGATAGGACCAAAGCACAAAATACGTTGAACATGACGACCTTATGCGTGATTTAATCATTAATATATATGAACAAAATATAAAGCTCCTAAAAACTAGTAGCCTGAAAAGTGGTTTAACCAAAAAAATTAAAGCTTAAAATCTTTTCCTTTCTTCCTTCTACACGTGAACCATATCAGTTTTTCATTTCTAGTCTTCTGCTTTCTTTTCCTTCACCAGTGCGACAGAGAAACCATGGCGACCCAAATTTCCAGTGAACTCGAGAGCCACACCGACAACTCGACTCTAGACCCTATGACGACGACACCCCTACTCCGACGTACATCAGCAAGGTAACTTAACTCTCTATCTCTATTTTAATTATTTTTTTAACTCATGGAATTTACGTTAACTACGAACAAAATTACAAACTAAAATTCTTATTATTAGTTGCATTCGAATTAAACAAATAAATTAAAGAAAACTGAAATATAAACTGAACTACCTTAAGATTGCTGGAAAAAATCTGTATTTTATTACTATCCCCTTTTGAAAAACGAGAGTAATCCCCTTACCATTTCCCCCCCTTTTTCTTACATTTTCATTCAGCTATTTATAGCCCTTATTTTACATAGCTTTACATAAAAAAATAGCAACTTGGTGTAACCATGCTTTAGATCAGATCTCACATGCATTTTTATCCTTGTGAGTTGGCAAGAAACATGCATTAGTGGAAGCTTGGTGTAATGCTGGGATGAGGACAAAATTTGGGGTCTACAATTGCCCCTCTTTGCACATTCTTGTGTTAACAAGAATAGGGCAAAGACGAAAAAGACAACCAATTTTTGTTCGGTCCTTTTTTTGTTTTGAGACTTGATACATTTGTTAGGGAGTAACTGTACTTGGGATTCAGGCTGAGCCTGGAATTGGGCCTTGGTCTTCTTCTCGATTAAAGACCTCGGCTTGAAAATTCTTCCAGAAGGTAGTTCCTCGTTGCTACCATGCGGTTGATATGCCTATGAGCTAAATGAAATCGAACTCGAAGGTCTTTGATGACAGATAACCCTTCTCGCCTTGAGCTATGCTGTAAAATTGATATGCCTTTGAGCTGAGTGTAATCGAACTCGAAGGTCTTTGTTGACAGATAACCCTTCTAGCCTTGAGTTATGCTGCAATTGATATGCCTTTAAGCTGAGTGTAGTTGAACTCAAAGGTATTTTGTCGACAGATAGCCTTTATTGCCTAAAGTTATGCTACAGATGATATGCCTTGGAGGTGACCGTAGTCGAACTCGAAGGTCTTTTGTCTGAAGATAACCCTTCTAGCCTTAAGTTATGCTGTAAATGATGTACCTTGGAGCTGAGCATAATTGAACTCGAAGGTCTTGGTTGGCAAATAACCCTTATTGATGATATGACTTGGAGCTGAATATAATCGAACTCGAAGGTCTTTGGCAGATAGCCCTTCTTGCCTTGAGGTATACTACAAATGATGTGTCTTTGAGCTGAATGTAATCGAACTCAAAGGTCTTTTGTTGGCAGATAACCCTTCTAGCCTTGAGTTATACTGTAAATTATATGCCTTAGAACTGAGTGTAATCGAACCCGAAGGTCTTTTGTTGGCAAATAGCTTTTCTTGCCTTGAGCTATGTTGCAAATTATATGCCTTGGAGCTGAGCGTAGTCGAACTCGAAGGTCTTTTGTTGACAGATAACCCTTCTAGCCTTGAGTTATGCTGTAAATGATGTGCCTTTGAGCTGAGTGTAATCGAGCTCGAAGGTCTTTGGTAGATAACCCTTCTTTCATTGAGCTATGCTGCAAATGATGGTGCCTTTAAGATGGGTGTAATCGAACTCGAAGGTATTTGGTTAGCAGATAACCATTCTCAACATAAGTTATACTGCAAATGATGTTCCTTTGAGCTGAGAGTAATCGAACTTGAAGGTCTTTTGTTGAAAGATACTCCTTCTTTGAGTTAGATATCCTTCTTTGTGAAGTTAAAATCCAATCTAAAGATAGGTGTTATTAGTGGACACAATATCCTTCGTCGTGAAGTTGAAATCGTGGATGGCCCCTTCGTTGTGAAGTTAAGCCTTGAATTGGATATCCTTCGTCGTGAAGTTGAAATCGTTGATGGTTCATTCGTTCTGAAGTTGAGCTTTAAATTTGATATCCTTCGTCGTGAAGTTGAAATCAAATCTAAAAATAAATGTGGGCACGATATCCTTCATCGTGAAGTTGAAATCGTGAATGGTTCATTCGTTCTGAAGTTGAGCCTTAGAATTGGATATCCTTCGTCGTGAAGTTGAAATCCAATGTAAATTGCATTGTTTCGAGGCCAATATCCTTCGCAGTGAAGTTGAAATTGACTTTGAAACTGGAAAGTTTATTGAAGAACACTCCTTCCTTGAGTTGGATATCCTTCGTCGTGAAGTTGAAATCTAATCTAGAGATGGATGTTGCTTGTGTGTACGATTCCCTTCGTCGTGAAGTTAAAATCTTGGATGTGTGGGCACGGTATCCTCCGTCGTGGAGTTGCAATCGTGGATCCGTGGGTACGATATCGTCCATCGTGGAGTTGAAATCGCGGATGGCCCCTTCGTCGTGAAGTTGAGCCTTGACTTGAAATCCTTCGTCGTGAAGTTGAAATCCAAGCTTGTGTTGTTTCGAATCCAATATCCTTCATCGTAAAGTTGAAATTGGCTCTCAAACTGTAAAGTTTATTGATAGACACTCCTTCTTTGAGTTCGAAATCCTTCTTCGTGAAGTTGAAATCCAATCTAGAGATGGATGTTGCTTGTGTGTACGATTCTCTTCATCGTGAAGTTAAAACAGTGGATGTGTGGGCACGATATCCTCCATCGTGGAGTTGAAATCGTGGATCCGTTGGTACGATATCCTCCTTCGTGGAGTTAAAATCGTGGATGGTTCATTCGTTATGAAGTTGAGCCTTGACTTGAATATCCTTCGTCGTGAAGTTGAAACCCAAGCATGTACTATTGCGGGTGGACACGATTCCCTTTTTTGTGAAGTTGAAACCGCATATGACCCCTTCATTATGAAGTTTGGCTTCGAGTTAGATATCATTCGTCGTGAAGTTAAAATCTACTCTCGAGCAAATTGTGAGTTCAATATCCTTCTATGTGAAGTTGAAATTGACTTTGAACGAAACTGGAAAATTGTTTGTTGAGTACAATATCCTTCGCTGTGAAGTTGAAATTGACTCTGAATGAAATTGAAAAGTTGTTTGTTGACAGATGCTCCTTCGCTGTGAAGTTGAGCATCCACCATCAATTTCTGAATGTACTTTTGAATCGAGTATCTTTCTTCTTGAAGTTGAAACTTGACTCTAAAAGCTGCAAAAAAAAATATTTATAAAAAATGATGAATGTGATGACCTTAAGTATGTCTAAGATGCATGCAACATGAATTAGTTACATCTCCTCGTGCTTTGTCTGCTTGCTCCTACATGTGGAGGAAATTCCTTTAGAAGATCTAATCGTTTGCATCAGGATGTTGAATCCCCAAATATACCCCAATATTCAATGTTAAATCTCCAAAGATGCCTCAATATTTGATGTTGAATATTCAAAGATGCCCTCTATTGCTTCAGCACTGATTCTAAACATGAGCTTTGTGTCTGAGAACCACATGTCAAACACCAAGATCCACTGTAGAGAGATTGTCTTGTTTGAAAAGTGTTTTTTTTCTTATTCTTCTTTTATTTTCAAAAGTTCTGAAAATATCAATTAGAAGAATTTTGAAAAATGTTTAATCAAAAGTTTTGAAAATATTGCCCTTTTCTCGGTTTCATAATTGAGACAAATCATAAAACTAGAGTTCATTGGACATCAAAGAATTAATTACATTGTTAATCCTTCAATAAATTATAGTTATTTGATCAGTATCAAGATCAAAGCTATCTTTGGGAAATGGTTAAGAAATGAAATAATAAGAAAGTCTCAGGTTACTGTGTTTAGTCAATGGTTTGACCTTCTTATTTCTTTGATGTTCACTGATCTGATGGGGTAGCTTGTATGCTCATCTATTGGACGTGTTTGCCGGCTCCTAGCTCATATGGTCACGCATTGTGCAATGCCTTATCAAGGAATTTGTGCAACTGCCTCAGCTGCATAATTTTTACAATAGAGCTGCTTTTTCAGGTTTTCAACTCGAATCCTCCTTTGGTTTCAAGATGTCATTCAGAATTTACGTTTTGAAGCCCCCTTTGTTAATTTTATCTATCATGCATTAAATATTTTAGAAAACCTTTTGCAAATAAAGATTAATCATGATGGACAGAATGAAATCTGAAGATAGTCTCTTCTGTTTAGAAATCCATGTATGATTAGAAGAGACTTTTTAAGGTACGTAATATAGGTCATGGTTCATGGTTATGAAAGAAAATGATAAATAGACTCAAACAACTTTTTCAAGGTATTGAACCAAGGATCAATTTATTCTGATGCTTTCAATCCCGTCTTACTCAATTTGAATATGCACGTATGTGTCTCTCTCGATGCTCTGTAGTTTTTGAGTGAAGTGATTTTGGAATGATTGTGCTTGATCAATCTCATAGTTTGATGCTCGATGTGTTTGAGTCGATTCTCGTCCCTTTTTCTTTGCTTTTTCTTTTTCTTTTTTTTCTTTTTTTGATTGGAACTTTGCACTTGGCACTTGATTCACCATTTGATATCTCCTCTGGATTGATGTCTTCACTCATGTGAGTATATTTCTTCCACCTTGCCCCCTAGTGTGGAAGGTGATCCTTGGTTAGGGTTGAATCAAAAAAAAGAAAAAATAATATAGGCTCAAAAGGGGACAACAAGGGATATATATATACATATATGGATAAATGAAACAAAACCGTTCATCATCTCATACACAAAAGTCTTCGCAAAAGAGGTATCCCCATGGGGATAGATTTTCAAAATTAATTTTATTCATATGAAAAAATGTAATTAATGCATGATAGAATTATTTTGAATTAATTCTCCTTTCTGCTTTTTGTTCCAAGCATGCCTCAATTGTACAAGCTCGTCTTCAAAACATTGATATGAGATGCCCCAAGTTGTGTCTTATGGTAAGAAGGTTCATGTTCAAGTGAACATCTTATACTCGATGCCTTAGGTTTTATTGGTAAAAAATGTTGGGTTTACGTCTAAAAGGACGATGGTGTGACTTTATTGACTCAAAGGTATCGGTATGACTCTCCATGGATTATTCTGGGTAAAGAATCGAGGGATTTTTTTTAACAAGATAAGAAAGGTCTGATATTGACATATGTCAAAAATCTATAATTCTTGAAGAATTAAAATAATATTTAATTCATTTAATATTCAAAGAACTAAAGATTAAAATTTTCAATTATTCAACCTTAGAAGATAGCATAAATTCAATCGTTTAAAGGATTAAGCAAACATGAACGCGTTCAAACAAAACAATGCTCTCAGTGCAAATGGTAGATGCAATGCCCCCTTCTTCGATTGTTCATGCTCCTGAATCCATCAAGTTTTGAATCTTGCGCTTCAGTGCCTTACAGTTCTTAAAGGACTGTCTGGAGCTTCCTATGTCTGTACACCGCTTCAACATCGTAGCCCTTAGGATATGGGGACTCTTTTCTCATATCATCTTGGCAGGCTTGGCCATACAATCAGCTGATCAGGTTCCCACTGTACTAATTTCAGTTTTAATTATTAAAATCTTTCTTCCATGTGGTGTCACGTGATTAAGAACACTGCATCAAATCCTCTATGAAGAGATTTCATGTTTATGAAAATGCTTAAAAATGAAATGTAGATGCAAAAATGCATGAAATGCTCGAGGCATTGATCTGAAAACATGCCATTTATTATAAACAATACTTATTGGGGATAAAAGTGTTTTATCTTTTAAGAGACAAAAATATCCTGACAGCTTCTGACATGTTGACTAGTCTTCTGTCTTCTTTTGTCACCAGTTGAATAATATGTCGAACCGCTCTGGCTTCTCTGCATGAACCATGTAAATGTTGAGTTGCTTTTGTACTGGTCCAAGAAGTCTCGAAGGACTACATCTCTGGCATTTGTTTGTTGAACCTGTTCCCAACGAATACGTCATTGGAGCCCTCAATTGATAAGACTTATGTGAAGTTCATTTGTCTGTTTCTTGAATTCATCAGCAATGGTCTCCAATTTTAGCTTTCGTTTTCATTATTGTCTTTGAAATGACTCCCAAGATCAGTAACCTTTATCTTTCCCCTGTAACTTATGACAGTCAGTTCTTCAAAGATATACTTTCATTGTGCTTGATGTAGACCCGTTTCATTCTGAGTCCTTTATAATGCAGCAGAGTGATATAATCTTCAATTATGGGCATCACGTCTTCTGGATTGAATGTGGCACATAGTCGCCTTATAGACTGTCCTTTGCATTTTCATCTCTTGTATTACAACCCCTTTGTCCATTAATGTAAATTATTTACATTTAACGAACACATTTTTGTGGGTCAACACCTCTTTTAAATGATGCAAATGATGAAAATAAAATAAAAGAGAACAAATATAAAAAGATTTAGTGAGGTAAAGATAATAATCAAAACAATCATGAAAATAAAAGTCCTACCCCACATGCTTATTATTCCTACCCGGACATGATCTCTATCCCGCATGCTAATTTCAAATAAATCCTAACCACATATTTATCTAGTTCGCATGCTTTAAATAGAAAGTAAAGCAGGAAAGAAAGTAGCCTAGGGTTTGGAATGAGGTTTTGGGGTAGGCTCTAATTCTTCATTGTCTCCTGGTTTAGGTTCTAAAAAAGGTACTAGAGTTCTCCTTTCCGGTGCCCCCTTGGGCTTACCAGACCCTTAGTTCTAAACCCATCACAGGCTTGTGTGGACTAAGTTAAACTTGAGAGGACACATTCCCTTATGCCTATGTGGTGAATAAATTCACACGAAGACATAAGGTATATGAATCCCGAAGGTTACTTGCTAGGCATGTGCGGAGAATAAATTCTGACAAAGGCGTCGCTTTCACTCCCACTTAAAAAGGGTTCGGAGCTCGGGTATAGAGCCAAAGATGAAAATATTTTTCAAAAAATCTGAAATCATTAAAAAAAATATCAGTACAACTATTTACTTAAAAATAATCAAAGGTAAATAATTAGAATCGAATAAATAAATTAAAATTAAAATTTACCATTTTTGCTTAAAAAGACAACCGAAAATTAATTTAGGCCTCACTCACTTACCTGTCCCCAGCGGTGTCGCCAAGCTGTCGCAACCGCCTTTCGGGTGGGCCTGAAATTTGGTTTCGACTTGAAATAAATTATTGGAGTCTCCACCGATCATTTTAAAAAATATTTAGGTTGATCGGATACCATCATACCTAATCTACGTTTTACCAGAAATATGTCGGGCTCGGGAGTCGGTTACAGTTAAGGAATGATTAGTACTCTTGAACTGCCGTTTCGGTACCATTTAATTTATCGATTGTCTTAATTGCAAAAATTTAAATTTAAATTTAAAAATTCGATCATAATTATTTACCTTTTGATCAATTAAAATTATCCCTAAAAATCATAATAAAGTAAAAAAAAATAAAACCAACAAAGACAAAGAGTTAGTATTAAAAGATAAAATATAAAAGAGGTAAATAAAAAAATAAAAAGGAGCGAAACAGAATTTATATAAAAAAATAAAAAGAAATTAGAAATAATTAAAATTCACAGATCGAATTAATTATAGGAATGAGCTGCAAGAGAAAAACAGAAACTTAATATATTAAATAGCAAAAAAAATAAAGTACTAAAATAGCACAAACAGAAAATTAAAGGATTAAAGTAAAAGGACCTAATAAATAAATATGAACAAAAAAGATCCTCAACAATCAATTTAATATAAATACATGAGCCTAAATTGTAATAAAATCTAATTATGTTGACTAAAATGTAATAAAACATAAAATAATAACTAAATAAAAAATAAACAAGGATCCGAATAAATAAAAAAAATTAAAATAACAGTGGCTAAATTCGAAGATTATTAAAATCAATATGCATATTCGAAACACATAATAAAATATATGACCAGAATGTAAAAGGCATTAAAATAAGGGAGCTTAAAGGTGATTTTACCCTGATAGGACCAAAGCACAAAACACGTTGAACTTGAGGACCTTATGCGTGATTTAATCATTAATATATATGAACAAAATATAAAGCTCCTAAAAATTAGTGGCCTGACAAGTGATTTAACCAAAAAAAAAATTAAAGCTTAATATCTTTTCATTTCTTCCTTCTACCCATGAACCATATCAGTTTTTCATTTCTAGTCTTCTTCTTTCTTTTCCTTCACCAGCGCAACAGTGCAACCATGGCGACACAAATTTCCAGTGAACTCGAGAGCCACACTGACAACTCGACTCTAGACCCAACGACACCCCAACTCCGACGTACTGCAGTAAGGTAACTTAACTCTCTATCTCTATTTTAATTGTTTTTTAACTCATGGAATTTACGTTAACTACGAGCAAAATTACAAACTAAAATTCTTATTGTTAGTTGCGTTCGAATTAAACAAATAAATTAAATAAAACTGAAATATAAACTGAACTACCTTAGGATTACTGGAAAAAAATATGTATTTTATTACTATCCCCTTCTGAAAAACGAGAGTAATCCCCTTACCATTGTTCCCCTCCTTTTTCTTATATTTTCATTCGGCTATTTATAGCCCTTATTTTACATAGCTTTACATAAAAAAATAGCAACTTGGTGTGACCATGCTTTAGATCATATCTAACCTGCATTTTTATCCTTGTGAGTTGGGAAGAAACATGCACTAGTGGAAGCTTAGTGTAACGCTGGGATGAGGACAAAATCTAGGGTCTACAATACTAGGGTAAAGTATATTATTATTAGTTATTGAATATTAGAGGATATTCCTCAGTTATTAAATCATATAATTTTTAGTGAAGGTATTATGTTCTTTTCATTAATTTTCTATTTTTAAATCGTTAAATCGTTGAGGTGGTGATATAGTTATTAATTTTATAATTTTTTAGATCAATTTTTTTATTATTATTATCAGTCAATCATCGCCTATCACAATTTATATCAACACGTTCACAGTTCTCTTCTAACCAATCATACCTACACTTTTTCAAATTCATTTAAATCATATGCTCAATGTATATCAAATCAGAATACATGATACGTGATTTAGATGAGCGTGCACAATATGCAATTTTACTACCAGTAAATAAATTACACTTTTAGTGTCAAACAGGTGTACATGTACTGTAGAATGCTTATTCACTATACCAGTAATCAATAATCAATAATCAGGAATATCACAATATTAAACATCATGACTTCCCTAGTGCACATATAGTGCCAAACAGATGTACAAGTACTATAGAACACAATATCATTGTAGCAATAATCCAGAATACATCGCACCATCATCACATATGTGCAAGAACCAATATCACATGCATGCCACAAAATGTATCTTGAGGGTATGTGACAATTGTCGTTTTGATGTCAAAATAAATTCCTTCTTCTCAATAATTTCAAAGAAAGAAATACGTAGTAAAGAGAAGTAAGGTTCAATCCACAGGGACTTAGAAAATCTCCAAATTTCGGTTTGAAGTGCTTTCACCAGGCGGTATGAAAAAATAAAATGGGGGTTTGATAAAAATGATTAAATAAGAAAAAGTAATTTAAAGTGAAAATAAAGAAAATAGAAAATGTAAAGTCGAGAATAAATATGGTAAAAAACAGCCTCAAGCCTCGATTTGACTCAATTCGTTTCTGATCATCAAAAATGGATTTCCACGTCGGGATTCACGCTGATTATAGTATACAAGACATTATCCTTGTAACTTGTTTTTCACTTTAGTAATTGATTTTCCCAAAGCCAATCTTTGGAAATCCAGCTTTTAATTAAGCCAACTACAACAATCGTTGTTAGTGCAAAAACAATTTTAGTTTAGAAAAAGCCCAACTCAGATTATGTTGTCTCTCTGAGAATCGAATCTGGTCTCAGTTTCCCTTAGCGGACCGCCGCTAAGTGTGTTCACAGGAAATCAGATTTGCTATTCGCTGATCTTTCCTCCTAACCTTAAATCAGAATAACATCCAGACCAACAAGCTCTTTTTTAAATGAAAGTATTTTGATTTTAAAAGGATAGGTCGATTACCTATCCAATTTTCCAGAAAACTGATAATGACATCCTGAAGATGTTAAGTGCTTTTCAGTTCTCACATATTGAATTGAGTTATCGCTTAGCCTTTCGGCTTATGAGAAAATTAGCTAAGAATGACCGAATTCATACTTAGCATGTTTAAAATAAAATTAGAATAAAGATTAAAACAAAGAAAAACTTTTATAAAACCAAATAATCGAAAGTTGTTAATCAAATCTAAAACAAGTGTGTTTTGAGCCTTACCCCAAGGGGTACTTATAGCTTCTGAAATCCTAGAGATAAACATATAAATTAAAAGAAAAATAATCCCAAAGATAATTCCAAATGTTTTCCAAATTCAAAATTTAAAATTTAAAAATAAACCTCCTAAGATATCTCTGCCCGTCCACCTTCCAGAAGGCGCTAACTAGATCTTCTAGAAAACTGTTGCTAATTGGGCCTTCTAGAAACTGCTACGTCAGACCATGTCATACCCAGACTCGTGCTTATGTCTCCAGTCTTGACTAAATAATAATAAAAAGAATGCAGAATGCACCATTTTTACTGTTATTTCTAGAAAATAGGATCCTACACGAAAATAAGCACAATACAACCAAATCAATAGAATAAATTTATAAGATCGAAGAATTATCAAGAAATTTAGTGGGGAAGACGGAGTGGTTAATCCTAAGGTGCCCAAATCATTTTTAAGCATCATGTTAGTGTGTAATCTCGATAGTATTTACAATTCAGGTTCTAAAATACCAATGTCAAATTCGACACACTCAATCCAACAAAATGAGAGCAAAATGATATGCTCGTAAATGCTCAAATCTCACAAAAGTGTTTTCATGCATTGAGCTAAGCACATTTCAACCAACAAAATCATGAAATAACACAAGAAATCCAACTTTATCACAATTCATGCTATCTGCTATCAAGAATATCTTAACCTAAACAATTATGTATTCCCAAACAAGAATGGCATGCCAAAAACATTCAACAGGACAGAAATTCAATGGAACTTTCCGCATATCCAACTAACACATACCAGCATCAAAACATAGAGATAGGCAAAGGAAAATTATACTTAGACTCTACTCCCCCTCAGTTAAGGCGTTTTGTCCCAAAACGAAAAAGTAAAATACAAGAGAATGAATGGAGTACTTCCCGGATTCACTTTCAACCATGGTCATGGCCACAGCCGCGGCCGCGGCGAAAGGCACCGGGACGAAGATATGAAAGAATTTCAGCAATGTTTGTCTCAATGGTGTTGAGGCGATTGTAGACTTCATCCATTTGTGTCTGCAAGTCCGGGCGAGGTGCTACAGGTGGCGATTATGGCTCATTGTGACGAATCTAAGCATCGTTCATCCAAGGAATATGTAGAAAAAGCATAAGTAAACCTGGTAACATCAAAATTAATGATACGATAAGCTAAATAAGTAATATAACAGCCAAGGATAAGCGGGAAATTGGACCGAATAACGATCTCAAAAGCCCTAGCAAACCAAAAACCTAATTTCACCTACTGGTCGGCTAACATACACCATAAAAAAAGTTCAACTCGGCTCAAGGAAAAAGACGAGTTATTTCGATCTGAATAATTGTAAGCTAAGAAATGGTGTATGTAGCTCAAATTCGGGTAGTGTATATGATGAGCACGAGTCGAGCGAGCGTTGAACGTATGACCATCCAATTCGGTGAGTATCTCGTAAGCCATATTGGCATCAAAATCCCGCAGAATCTCAAGCAGAACAGTCAGATACTCATGATTCATGACGTCCGTCACGAACCCCATAGCAAGAATAAAATCAAAAATAGACATTGACAAATGATTTTTGCATAATCGAAAGGTAACGACATCAGAAGAGGTAACATTAATAAGACAATTCTATGAACAAGTGAGAATGGCATAAAATTCATAGACAAGTTCATAAAACTTACTACAATTAATCATCAGATATAACGTCCAACCAATAGCAGCAGAGTAAATATGTACAGATTCGCGTAAATGTAGAGTTTCAAAATTTCGAGTAGGAATATATTTACTTACACAAAAAGGATGATGTCTTACCAACTCATAACGCACTAACTCATCATTGGTGAACTGTAAATAACCTTGCATAGTTTCTCATGAACAGTCGGTGGATTATTAGGAGACGGAAAATCAATCGGGATGGAGGATTGGGATAGAGAAGTGGGATGCCCGGTTTGATGCCGTGAACTAAAAACATTATCAGGTGGTGTCATCTGTGGAAAACCAACTTTGAAATCTTCTATAAAACTACAAACCAAATGGTACATTAGTAATGGTTGAATGGAAATAAGATCGGAATTTACCTCAAGATTATGGTCAGATGCCACCGAATGCATTGAACACGAGGATAAATCAGATTGTCGTGGTCTAGAGGAAGAAGTGGCCACAGTTGGCATGGACTAGAATACGGAGATGATGAGTATGGCAGAGAGAGATGGAAAACAGTGCTTAGTCCGGGCCAGAGAGAGGTAGTGGGTGCAAACATCGAATGGTACGAAGCGGGCGAGGTGCTAGTGGCGGCGAAAGTGAGTCGGAGTCACTGGGCAATTCAAAAAAATCCGACGCGTTGAGCGAACGACACCCACCGAGGATGGTTGGTGGTGGTGTGGTGCCATGGTTTTGTTGGTTCCTTGTGCAAACCATTGTGAGCAGCAGTGGATGAGTAAAACAAGTAGCGCGATTGGAATGTTGCGGTAAGGTCGGTGAAGCTGAGCGCGATGGAGAGGAAGATGTGTTGGATAGATTTATGGGGGTAACGATTTGGGGAAGATGAATGAGTGAAATTGAGTGTAATAAAAAAATGTGTGGGGTTTGAATTTAAGTGAAATTGGGTTTTAATACAAGTGTTTAAAATTGAAAAGGATAAGGAGATATGAGATAGGTAGGGTCTGCGGTCAAAGAAAAAAAAAGGAGAGAGATAGGATGAAAGAGTGGCGACAGGTACTTATCTCCAGATGGGCGACAAATGTTATTTTGGGTTTGGTTAAAATGCACTGGCCTTTAAAAGAAGATGCTAACGTGCGTCGTTTAATGAAACGATATGCATGGTGTTGGAACAGATCGTTCCATTATTCTGCGCGATAAATGTTGTTGCTCCGAGGATCAAATTTTGTCAATGTTCGAATATAGATTTTTTTGCAAATCTTCCTCATTTAAGCTCGATTGAAAACATTTGGTTCCTGAAAATAAAACAAAAAATTAAAATAGATTTTGCTCAACCGAAATAAAATAGAAAAATACAACGAAATTAAAAATGGGTTGCCACCCATAAAGCGCTTTGTTTAATGTCATTAAGATCGACGACCTGACTCAGATGAAATGTTCTTCCAAGTCGAGCTCTTCAATTAAATAGGCCTGACTATTCTCATAATATGGTTTTAATCAGTGTCCATTAACTTTAAATTGAGCTCTCAAATTATCTTCAAGTTCGATTGCGCCATGAGGAAAAACTTTAGTTACTTGTAAGGTCCACTCCACTTCAATCAAAGTTTACCTTTAAAAAGTTTCAACTTTGAATTTAAAAGGAGAATTTTTTCTTCGACAGAAAAAAACTTAAAAACAATTTTTTTGATCATGAAACTCTTTCGTTTTGTCCTTATATATCCTAGTGTTATCATAAACGTCTATCCTAGATTTCCTCAAGTTCTTGTATATGTAACTTTCGTGCTCCACCTATAGCTTCCAACTTCATATTACATTGCTTTACAGCCCAATATGCCTTTTGTTACAGTTCGACTAGCAAATGACATGGTTTACCAAATACAAGGCGATACGGTGACATGCCGATAGGTCATTTATATGCAGTTCAATAAGCCCATAAGGCATCAATTAATTTTAACCTCCAATCTTTTCGATTCGGCTTAACTATTTTTTTCAAGAATTATCTTGACTTCTTGGTTTGATATTTCTTCTTGTCCATTCGTTTGCGAATGATAAGTCGTGGAAATTCTGTGAGTTACTTCATGTTTTTTCATAAGAGCATCAATTACTCGATTGATGAATTGTGTATCACAGTCGTTTATTATTGCTCTTGGTGTGACAAACCTGAAAAAAAATACACTTTTTTAGAAACTGAACAGTAGTTTTGGCATCATTGTTTCGAGTGGATTTGGCTTCTACCCACTTCGAAACATAGTCAATAGTAAGAATTATTTAACAATTGCCAAAGGAAGAAACAAAAGGACCCATGTAATCGATTCCCCAAACATAAAAGAATAACATATATGAATATGATTATAGGGCATTTCATTTCTTCGGCTTAAATCACCTTCACGTTGGCATTTATCACAGGATTTACAAAATAAGTATGCATCATGAAAAAAATGAGGCCAAAAGAACCCGCATTCAAGAATTTTATGAGCAGTATGCTTTGGTCTGAAATGGCCACCACACGAATAAGAGTAACAAAAATTAAAAATAGAGTTGACCTCGCTTTCAGCAACACATCACCGAATTACCTGGTCTGAATAATGCTTCCAAAGATAAGGATCAACCCAAATGAAAAAGCGAGATTCTATTTAAATTAGGTTTACTTAAGCTCTTGACAGATCAGAAGGTAACTTACTTGTAGCTAAGTAATTAACTATATTCGCAAACCAAGGGATGGATTTTTGCGCCATCATCAAGCTTTCCTCCGGGAATTCCTCATGGACTAGAGGATCAACTGTAGGGATTGGAAGTCGGCTTAAGTGATCAGCCACCAAATTCGCACATCCTTTTTTATCCTTGATTTTCAAATTAAACTCTTGTAAGAATAAGATCCAACAGATTAATCATGGTTTCACCTCTTTTTTGCTAAGCAAATACTTCAAGGCTGCATAATCAGAGAAAACAATAACTTTAGTGCCAAGAAAGTACAATCTATTTTTTCTAATAAAAAATGATAACGAATAATTCTTTTTCTATTGTTGAATAATTCTGTTGTGTGGAATCTAAGGTGTGTGATGCATAGGAAATGACATGAGGTTCTTTTTTTTTATCTTTTTTCCGAGTCCAACTCCAACACTTCTATTCGAAGCATCACACATTACTTTGAAAGGGAAATCCCAATTTGGCGGTTGGACTATGGGTAATGAAACTAATTTTTCCTTCAAAATGTCAAACGATTCTCTGCACTCTTGATCGAAATCAAAGACTTTATCGTTTTGCAGCAACTCACACAATGGTTGTGCCACCTTAAAGATGTCTTTAATAAACCTATGATAAAATCCTGCATGACCGAGAAAAGAATGGATTTCCCTCACAATAGTTGGGTATGGAAGTGAGCGTATTATATCGATTTTCGCTTTGTCTACCGCAATCCCTTTTGAAGAAACAATATGACCTAGAATTAACCCCTTATCAACCATAAAATAGAATTTTTCATAATTTAAAACAAGGTTAAATTATAGGCACCATCAAAGCACATTTGTTAAATTTAATAGACATTCATTAAATGAATTATCGTACATAGTGAAGTCGTCCATGAAGACTTCAATATCTTTCTCGATATAGTCAAAGAAAATATTAATCATACACATTTGAAATATGACAGATGCATTACAAAGTTCGAAAGGAACATGTCGATAACCAAATGTTCCAAAGGGACATGTGAATATCATTTTTTCTTGATCTTCTGGTGCCACTGGAATCTGGAAAAATTCATCAAGACAATAATAATGAGATTTACCAGCCAACATTTCTATCATTTGATCTATAAACAGAAGAGGAAAATGGTCTTTTCGGGTTAACGAATTCACCTTCCTGTAATTGATGCAGACTCTCCATCTATTCTAAACTCGTGTTGGTACCAATTCTCTTTCAGAACTTTTTATCATAGTAACTCCAGGTTTTTTAGGAACTACATGGACCAAACTTACCTACTTACTATCCAAAATTGGATATATAATATCTGCATCAAGCAGTTTTTCTTTTTCTTTTTTTCCCATTTCCATCATTGGTGGATTTAGTCGGTGTTAGCCTTTGCGGGATGGTTTTGTGCCTTCTTCAGTATTGATTTTGTGCATATATGTGGTTGGACTTAACCTTTTTATATCGGCTATGGTCCATACTATGGCCTACTTATGTGCACGCAAAAATGTTATCAAATTTCTCTCTTCTTTCTTGGATAATTCTTTCAATATGATCACTGGTAAAGTGTAATTTTCTCAGAAAAAACATATTTTAAGTGATCCGACAATTGCTTGAGTTATATCTCAGGTGCCAGCAAAATAGAACGAAAAACTTTATACTTAGAAGAAATTGATTTTAAGTCAGAATAAACTGAAATATGTTTTTCAACTTCCTGATTTCCTCATTATGATTTTCTAACTCCCTATATAGATCAAAAGAAAAATTAGTCCCTAAAAATTCATCAGCCAAAGGATCAATTATATCAACAAAATTTATGCTTTCCACTTTGTTAGAGTATTTCATTGCCTTATACACATCAAATTTAACGATCTCACCATCAAAGTCCATGGTTAAAGTCCTGCTTCTTACGTCAATCTTTGTGTGCTCAATACTTAAAAATGGACATCCTAATAAAATATCGAAAGAAGTGCTGGTGCAATTATTCTCCATGTCAATTATATAAATATCATCGGGAAATATTAAGTCTTTTACCTTTACTAGCACATTTTCCAAGAGTCCTTCCAGGTAGATGACAGGTCTTTCGATAAGCTGAATTGATATTTTTGTATCGTTCAAAGGCTCATTAGTAATCATATTATAAATATAGAGAGACGTCACATTAATAGAGGTGCCAAGATCACATATGGCTCGCTTTATCCCAACTTTACCAATTTTATAGGATATTGCGAACATACCTTGGTCTTTCAGTTTTGGTGGCAACTTTCGTTGGAAAACAAAAGAGACATGTTCTCCCAAATTTACCTTCTCGATCCCAGTAAACTTCCTCTTTGCTGTACAAAGGTCCTTCAAAAACCTGGCATATCTTGGAACTTTTCGGATAACCTCAAGGAGAAATATATTGATTTTCACCTTCCGGAATACATCTAATATTTCCTTTTCCTCAGCTTGTTTATCCATTTTTACTAACCTTGATGAAAAAGGTGGTGGCACAACATAGGGAGATGGTGTTAGATCCATTTGTAATTCATCTCTTTTCTTTTGGGATATTGAGTTAACGACCTTCTTTTCTTTTTAGATTGTTTTATCTTCTGGAATAGGTGGCACGTCAACTGTACCACTCCGAAGAGTGATAGCGTATGGATTCTCCCTTGGGTTTACCTCGGTTTGAGATAGAAGTTTACCTTTTGATTCCAAGCATCTCACAATCTGAGCCAGTTGGCTTATCTGTTTGTCTACCTCTTGGAAGTGGGCTTTATTCTGAATCTGGAATTTTTCTTGGGAAAGAGCCAACTTCTCAACGATTGATTCTAATGACGACTTCTGTGGCTGTTGGGATGGTGGAGGTGGCTTTGATTGATAAGCTTGATTTGGCCTTGGAGTTTTAAGCGTAATTGAAATTTGGATAATCCCTCCATCATGGTTTGTAAGCATTATTGTAGGGATAATAATCCCTTTGGGGAGGTCTTGGAAAGTTCTTACTACATTAAATTGAGCATATATGTCATCTTGAATCAGTGGACATCCGTCTGTTGGATGATCAAGTAATGAACATATTCCACATAATATGTTGGTTCCAATCTTTACTGCAACAAGAGAGTTGACTACTTTAGTTAATTTATATATCTTACTTTCTAAGGAAGATGAACTTATCTAATGAATCCTTCAAGGAGGTTCATTAGTTGGGCGGAACTGTTGAGAATTTGCGGTCAACGTGGAAATTAAATCCCTAGCCTCAGTAGGAGTCATGTTAACTAAAGATCCTCCGCTGGCAGCATCGATCATCTTCATTTCCAGGGGAGTTAATTTTTCTTAAAAGTATTGAAAGAGTGTTTGCTTAGTTAACCCATGTTGTAGGAAACTAGCACATAACGTTTTAAATCTCTCCCAATAGTTATAGAGTGACTCTCCCTCTAGTTGCTTGATTCCAAGTATTAATCTTCATAACTCGCTTGTTTTCGCTGTAGAGAAAAACCTATCAAGATAAAGGCGAGTCATTTGAACCCATGTAGTAATAGAATTTGGGGGTAAATAAAATAATCATTCCTTAGTTGAATCGGCTAAGGAAAAAGGAAAAGCTCTAAGTTAGATTTGGTCCTCAGTTACTACCTGTGGTTTCATGCTGGAGTAGACCATGTGAAATTTCGTGAGATGTTCATGTGGATTCTCGTTTGATAATCTGTGAAAGGTAGAGAGGAGATTAATAAGGCTAGTTTTTTACTGGTATGGGGTTTCACCTTGGTGAAAATCAACGCACCTTGTTCATTAGGAGCTGCGACTAACTCTCTAATAGTTGTATCGACCATCGGATTTGGTTATGTATTAATAGATTCGCCTAAACTTGATTCTGAACTCGATTATGGATCTAATTGTTGTTGTCTCCATCTTTCTCAAAGAGTTTGTGAGTAAAGTCTTCGAGCTCTGGCTTTGATTTTCGGGTCGTAATCCACTAATTCTCCCAGGTTTGTCCTGGTCATAAATCAAAAGCAAACAAAAAATAGTAACTTTGGCGAAGTCTCCGAGTACGACGCAAATTTGACAACTGTCGTTTTGATGTCAAAATAAATTCCTTCTTCTCAGTAATATATAAGAAAAAAATCCGTAGTAAAGAGAAGTCAGGGTCCGTCCACAGGGACTTAGAAAATTCTCAAATTTCGGTTTAAAGTGTTTTGACCAAGCGATATGCAAAAAATAAAATGAGGGGTTTGATAAAAAGGATTAAATAAGAAAAAGTAATTTAAAGTGAAAATAAAAGAAGATAGAAAATATAAAGTTGAGAATAAATATGGTAAAAAGAAGCCTTAAGCCTTACTTTGACTCAATTCGTTTCTGATCATCGAAAATGGATTTTCACTTCGGGATTCACGCCGGCTACAGTCTACAAGGAATTATCCTTGTAACTTGCTTTTCACTTTAGTAACCGATTTTCCCAAAGCAATCTTTGGAAATCCAGCTTTTAATTCAACCAACTACGACAATCGTCGTTAGTGCAAAAACAATTTTAGTTTAGGAAAAGCCCGACTATGATTATGTTGTCTCTGTGAGAATCAAACCCGATCTCAGTCTCCTTTAGTGGATAGCCGCTATGTGTGTTCACAGGAAGTCAAATTTGTTATTCGTCGATCTTTCCTCCCAACTTTAAATTATAACAACATCTAGACCAATGAGCTCTTTTTGAAATGAAAGTGTTTTGATTTTAAAAGGATAGGTCGATTACCTATCCAAGTTTCCAGAAAGCTGAGAATGATATCTCGAAGATATTAAGTGCTTTTGAATTCTCACATATTGAATTGAGTCATCGCTTAGCCTTTCGACTTATGAGAAAATTAGCTAAGCATGACCGAAGTCATACTTTGCATGTTTAAAATAAAAATAGAATAAAGATGAAAACAAAGGAAAACTTTTATAAAACCAAATAATCGAAAGCTGCTAAATCAAATCTAAAACAAGTGTGTTTTGAGCCTTACCCCAAGGGGGCATTTATAGCTTCTGAAATCCTATAGATAAACATAGAAATTAAAAGAAAAATAATCCTAAAGATAATTCCAAATGTTTTCCAAATTCAAACTTTAAAATTTAATGACAAATATCCTAAGATATCTTTGTCTATCCACCTTCTAGAAGGTGCTGACTAGATCTTCTAGAAAACTGCTGCTGACTAGACCTTCTAAAAACTACCACGTCAGATGGTGTCATGCCCAGAGTCGTGCCCATGTCTCCAGTCGTGAGTAAATAATAATAAAATACAAAATGCACCCTTTTTACTGTTAATTCTGGAAAATAAGATCCTGCACGAAAATAAGCACAATTCAATCAAATCAGTAGTAATAAATCTATAAGATCAAAAAACTTTCAAGAAAATGTTATCGATTTAGAACACTCATCAATACGATAATACCGGTACATTAATCAATAATCACTCTACCTCATGACATGCTAATTGTGCCAAAGACTTTCTTTTTTCTTTTTAAAAATATTGACCTCATTAAAATCCCTTTTACTAACAAAGGTCGGGTTCCTATAAGAGGAAAAAGGTGCCCAAATCCATTAATCAACCATTCCAACAATCATTTCTTACATCCTGAAAAATGAACAGTGGGTTATCAGCTTCAAAATAATAGGAAGCATTAAAAGCAAGGGCCATCAAACATAGTACATTTCTTTTAAATAGCTCCCCAATTATGGAATCATCGCCATTCGCATTATTGTAAAGATTGATTATTGTAGTGGAGTCCAACTCGATAATAATATTTCGCCATTCCTCCTCAAATGCAAGATTAACAGCCACAACAAAACTATGTAACTCAGCCAAAATCGGTTCATAAATACCACCTGAAGTGGTCGTTGAACCATCAAGAATCGATCCAGAAGCATCACGAGCAACAACACCTACCTCTGCCATTCGAAACATTGGATCATAAGCACCATCGCCATTTAATTTAACAAACTGTCTACCTAGCGGCCTTCACCGGTTGGGATCGTTGACACTGTGCCTGTTGAGGACTTGTTTTCGCTGAGCACCAAGGAAATCAGTATGTAGTTCTTGGGCATTGGTAAGAATCGCCCAAGTGGTTTGAATCCTGCCATCATATACCCGCGAATTTCTACCATTCCATACATTCCAAAGGAGAACCACAAAACCTGCAAAAGAATTAATCCCAAGAGTAGCACATGCGGATTCTAACCATAATATCGGAGACGTATAAATTGAAGTAAGAAACGCACCTGTTATACCTGCAGTTCAGAAAATATCCTTCACAAAAGAACAATCCCGGACACATGCATTGTTGTCTCAATTTCTACCTTACATAAAGGACAAATACCATCGCCCAGTCCGGTTGCTAGGACTTTGCTACCAACCGGAAAAGCTTCATTCGCTAGTCTCCACACAAAAACACGTACCTTTGGGAGGACACGCAGCTTCGCAATAGTCTTCAAAATAGGAGAAATTGCCCCTGCTGTATGGGAAGGTTTCTGGAGCCACCAATAAGCTAATCGAACTGAATAAACACCCGAATCATGATTCCCCCAGACAATATTATCACTTACACATGGCCCTATCGGGGTCCGCAACACTGTATCCAAATCGGATCCTATCAGGATATTACGCACCTTGACTTGGTCTCACCGCGGGTAGTCCCTCTGCATGAGCTCCCTGCAGCGTACATTCCTTAACTGTGGAAATTTTTAGGTACCTATAAGATTCACTCGTTTCGTACCTCCCCAAGAGTCAAAAATCAGTCTTGTACTGTTATTACATCCCACTTTCCAAAATAATGCTGGTGATAATTCCTGTAAAATTTTAAAGAGCAATTTCCATGCATAAGAGCTCTTCTCTCCCATTTTAGCATGTAAAATATCACCGTCAGGATAGTATTTGGCGGGGAAAACGCTAGAAAACAAAGAGTCAGTGTCTTTAATTAGGCACCACAATTGTTTCCCTAACATTGCTAGATTAAAATATTTAAGGCTCCTGAAACTTAAACCACCTACTCGCTTTGGTTTACAAATATTGGTCCTAGCCAGAAGCGACCATCCTCTTTTATCTGGTGTGCCAGTCCATCAATAACGACGCATGATCCCGGTAATGTCGTTCAATAGATATTCCGAAAGTAAGTAACAAGACATGGCATACTGTGGCAAATCTTGAACTATGACTTTAAAAACACTTCACGACCTCCATAGGATAGGAGCCGTAAATATCTGAAAGTACGTATTTTTTTCTTGCCTATACGTAACGATAATCCTAAGTAATGTCCAAGCATGTCCAACTCTTGTATCCCAAAGATGTTCTTAACTAGAACACGATGCTCCACTAGGGTTTTTGGGCTAAAATAAATGACTGATTTCGACAGATTAATACGTAGTTCGGATGAAAAAGCATATAAATTCATTAAATCTTTAATGTACTATGCCTCCCTCGTTGAATTTTTTTAGAAAGACAAGACTATCGTCGGATACAGTAGATGGGATACCCGAGGTCCATTTTGACAAGCTCGTATACCTTTTATACAACCAGGATGCTGAACTTTATGGAATAAAGCTGATAAACATCGTGTCACGAAAAGGAAAAGAAAGGTGACAACGTATCCCCTTACCAATTTCCTCTACTCGGTGTGAATTCCTTGGTTAAGAACCCATTCACCCAAGCTACGAAGGAGACAGTATTGACACACGTGGTTACTAAATCCACAAAGCTCTGTTGGAAGCCTAACTTAAGCATGACACTCCGCAAAAAGGGTCATTCCACCCTATCATATGCCTTCTCAATATCCAGTTTAAGCGCTGCTCCCTTATTAATACCATTTTGGGAGGAATTCAAATAGTGGACTAATTCATGGGCTACTAATATGTTGTCTGAAATTTGGCGTCTAGGTAGAAACGCTGCTTGATTATCACTTATACAAGATGCCATGATTTTCAACCTATTGACGAATACTTTGGCCACTATTTTATAAATAACTGTTCAGAGGCTGATTGTTCTAATATGCCTCATATGCTTAACCTCCTTTACATGAGGAATAAGTACCAGAATAGTCTTGTTGACCAGTGTCATATCCTTCCAACCGTTTAGGAGGTCCAAACATAGATATATCACTTCATTGCCAATTAATGACCAGTGTTGTCTAAAGAAACTTGTTGGAAACCCATCAATTCCAAGTGCCTTTAAACCAAGTGAACCATCCGTCAACATTAATCTCGTCAACATGTCATTCAGTAGCCTCTTTCATCACAATTTCTTCCATCAGATCATCACTATTCAAAATGTCATTCAGTTGTTCCTCAGAGATTTTACTGCAACCCTCGTCAACATGACTGCCCTTTTCACCACTGTCCTCGGTATCCATTTGAGGGTCCTTAGAAGAGGTGCTTGCATTCTCTTTAGCTTTCACGGATTCACCACATTCGTCTGTGTACCATTGGAATCCATATATATAAATTGCCTCATTCTAGGTCGAATTCTTGGTTGTTGCGTTACCACTTTCAGCCAATCCCCATAATTCAGTTTATCTTTAGGGCCATCAATTTGCTTGGTACATTGCCCAGTTGCATGCCCTATTATTCCACATCTAAAACGAAAATTTGGCAGATGTTCATATTTCAATGGACAAACTCTAGGTTTACCTCCGTTGCGATCATGTATTCGTATTCACCTCATTAAAGGGTTAGCAATATTAATCTCGACCCGTACACGGAGGAATTCACCAAAATTACCTCCCTTGCGACGTACATCCAGTGCTACCACGTGGCCTATATTTTCTTTCATCATGCCTAGCGGCAGATTGTAGATCCTCACCCATATCCTCATAAACTCAAAGGAATAGTCATCTACTCCTTTATCCAGGTCATATTCCATCAGTGAGAAGTAGTCCACATTAAAGGTCTATGGAGATCTATTAATAGCCACTTTCAGGGCATTTTCATTGGTGAACTTGACTAAGTAGGCCCCTCTCGTAATTCCTCAATATTATTTACTTGGTGTGTCCCCAACATCTCGGAAGACCCGAGCTAAAGCATTGCCATCAAACCGATGTCCCAATCAAGCAGTGATGTAATTCAACTGCTTCTTCCTCCACATAATCTCCCATTTCAAAACAGAGCCACATCCTCTTCTACCGTGAAAGTAAATTCCTCATGTTTCTGAAGAAATGATTCTGTCATGTATACGTGCTTTAAGAGAACAAAAAAATGTTTAGAAAGTAGTAAATCCAATAAGAGAAGTCGAAAACAAAGCAGCTGTATTAGTCTTCGTAGTTGTCGAGTCTTATATAGGATTATGATCAGGATTTCAAATCACAGTCCGAAAATATGATTTCGTCCGCGAAAATATGGTTTCATCCGTGAAATAGTGATTTCATCGCCGTTCGAGTTATCCGCTACACCTGCAATAGCGTCCAATAACATCTGCGACGACTACAATTGCTGTAAATTATAAATGATCGAAGATGCAATCGCGATTTAAAACCCTGATTATGGAAAAACTCACATCCTTAGAGATCGGACACCACTTCCGATAGGACTCTAGTCGACTTAAATCTTTTAAATAACTGTTGTTTACGCGATAATAGAGCACAATCGAGTAATTCAAACAATTGCAAACACCTTTTAAATTCCAACTATATTCCGATTATACTGGATGCCGTGAAGCAGTCTAGAATTTTGGAAAGACTCGCTGGTTGTTTAAAATTTAAATTCTCTCTCACAATTAATGCTTGTCCGAAAATATAGGTGGGACCAGTGGGTCCACCCCGCAGTTTTGAATTAATTATAGTGTTCCGAGTATTTCCAGTTATTGCGTGAATACAGCTGGGCAACAAATTAAATTCGAATTGGTGTGTTACTCGACATAGTAGCACGTGTATACGTATTAATCCATAGCAAAACGTGTAAATTGGAGACATCATCTTATAGAATTGCATACTGATGAAGTAAAATGCAGGAAGCGCCATGCAGTAACACATCTGATTGGACCGAACGTATATGGACAGGTCCGTATACTTATGAATTAATTCGAAATAGCATGTGAGAATTTTAATTGGCCTAACTCGATGATGATGGTCACGCCCACCATTCTCCATGTCATAATAATTAATTTATACTGAATAATATAATGGTATGTAAAATATTTGAGCGTATACCTTGGAAGATTCATAATACTCAAATATATCCCATCTGAAGATTAGGAAATCATACTTCTGACTTACCAAATCAGATTGATGTTGCACTTGTCGCAATGTGCATACAGTAGGCATTTTATGAAAATCATACATCATATATTTGTCAAAAATATCGATAAATACGTATATGGTAAAATATCATATAACATTACAATGTACAGTTCATACATAAAATCATTAAAATAACATTTAACAAAATATTATAAAAATATATTATAACACGATTCAAATCTTTTTCATTCTAAAATATTTGATGTTGATTCATCACAAATCTTCCTCATATCATACATATAATAATATAAGTAATAATACAATCACCTAATATACTTAGCTTGCAAACCTTTGTTAGCAATTCATGTTTCATTCTTGTATTTTTTTCTTAGCTTTAAGCTTATTTTGATTTTGATTTTGATCACGATCTTTATGTACATCATATACAAAACATATACATTTCAAAGTACATGTTAGCAATCTTACTAACATAGGTGTAATTTAGCATAAAAAAATCTAAAAAATTCTAAAAATTATTTCGATACTTAATCAATAATAAATCCAGTTCATATGCTCAATACCAACATTAACACTTCAAAATACCATTAATCCTTCACATAATAACTTCAAATCTCTCAATGTCCACTACAAAGAATATTCACATAACAAATGCAATTTTTCATAATTTAACCACTAAAACGAATTCTCTTAGAATTCATCTCGATATTTCCATAATATTCAAAATGACCCCTTTCCATTTAACTTCAATTTCAAGCATCTAACAACATTTTCAAGTGTTCTACCATAATTCCAATCAATTTCCATATCAAACCCCTTAATTTCCACACATTGTGATTTGGTCCCTTAACCTTTACATACTTCCAAATTGATCTAAACAACTTTCTAAAGCTTATAGAATCGTTCATTCATCATTTCTATCCTTAAAATATTTTTTCACAAATTTTTCTTTAATTTCTTCCATATAGTCGAATATGAAAGGTCATTTTATACATGGTCTCCAACTGATTCAAGAATGAATTCAACCTCCAAACATTATTTCCAAACATTAGAAATCAATCTCATATTAATTCAAACTTCCAGATTTAACATAAACCCTAGCTTAGTTGAATCTTCCTTTAACCATTTCCAATGGTTTTCAATCATCTTTGAAGCATAGAAATAATTCTTCAACACCATGTACATCATAATCAAGTCTTAAAACATCAAAATCTAAACTCTTCTTCATCCATCCAATTCAAGAAATAAGGGTTTCAAGGATGAAAAGCATGAAAAAAATCGTACCAAATAATAAAGAATTTCATGAAGAACAATTTTGTATTTCATGATTTCATCTAAAATCTTAATAAAAAGGCTTGAAAAATAAAAATAAAAATAAAAATCCTTCCCGAACATTAGAGAACTCACGGCAAGAATCGAAAAGATGAGCACGTTTCTTTATTTTTCCATATTAAAAATCTAAGCCACTTGTCTTTTTAATTAAAAAAAATGATTAAAATTACATTTTAATGCTAAATGACCATTTTGGCCTTATAATAAAATGCTCCATAACTTTCCACATGTAAATTTGTTCATCCAAAATTAAAAAATGAACCAATAAATTAATAGTTACCGACTTTGCCTTGAACTTTCTCAAAATTACGATCTTGCCATTTTTCATCCAACAATCCAATTTAACATGGAAAATCAACTTAACTCCAATGGTCCATGATAAATTATACCATTTTAAAGCATGAAAATGAAATTATTAATCTTGTCTTATCATCCTTCAAAATATCTCAATTATTAAGTTCGATCAGATTATCCAAAATTTTCTCAAACTTTATCACTTTCAATACAAACTCCGTACGGAAATCTAAGCAAAACGAAAATTTCATTTTTAGGGTAAACTATTTATTTACGAGACTAAAATACATAAATTTTGAAAATTAAAATTTAGTCCCTAAACTTTTCCTAAGTTTATATTTTAGCCACTAAACTTCTAATTTATTCATTTAGTCACTAACTAAAATTTGGGGTATTACACGTAAACTTCAAGGAATGCCCTTAGGTGTTGTCTAGCATCTTCTTGAGGAGTTCCTTCGAATTACCCGAATTATTTAAGCATATTAAACATGACTAACTTCAACTAAAACTAGGTCGCCTGAATTGCAGGGGCTATAAGACTAGGATTCAGGTTATCTAAAATAAGAATTAGATGTTCTCAAATGGGTCTATGAACTAGAACGAGTTGTGCATGAGGATAATTTTCATTGTCATTGGCATTGTTATTGCCTCTAAAAATTCGATTACCATATACATCCATTTCTTGATTAAATGTGTGTTGCTCCCTTATTTGTCTACAGAGTAATTATTCGATTTCTAGTATCAATGAGAATAGTTCTCTTGTAGGATTCCTTCTGGTTATGCATTAGAGCGAACCTTATATAGAAAACAAAAGAACCACTTTAGAAGAATTATAAAGAAAATAAATGCAAAAGAAATCAAAAATAAAAATATAGATTGCCAATCCCCAGTATAAAAAACTTGTTACGTGCTTTAGTTGTTCGCAATTTGGTGCAAGTATGCATGTCACAAGTTATAGTATAGATCAAGATTTCTCTAAAAGTATTGGTGCACTTCTATCTTTGATTCTGTTGCACTAAAGGAACAAATATGTTTATACGAGACCAAATAAAATTAAAAGTAAAACATAAAAAAACAATTATCACGACAAGTCAGTTTCCACCGACGGGTAATGTCACACCCCAAATTAAGGGCTAGATTTTATTAATTTAAAGTAACAAGGAAAAAAATTGAGGACCAAAATGTAAATTTTTAAAACTTATAGCTTGATTTTGAAACTTGTGGGAAGTTTAGGGACTTAACCCTAAAATAGACCATTTTTTATGGTTAGTGAAAAATTAACCCCTGGTGAAATCCCAAACCCAAATCCCTAGCTCAACATGTCGCCCTCGACGCCTCTAAATTCTCTATCGTCTGGCCGTCGCTGAGCTTCGTACCGCCTCTATTCGACTCGTCATCGCTTGGCTACCAAAACCTGACCCTCATTTTGTCGTGAAACGTCGTAGTTTGCCACAAATTGGTGCTTAAACATACGATGAAATAAACCCCCCGCCGTATTGGTTTTTGCTCGATTCTGACAGATCTGGCGACCGTCTAGCCTCATCGCCACCACCATCTGGTTCCCTGTCTGTTCCGACCAAAACCCAGTCAGGTTAGTCCCTTACCGCAACTATCTCCGCCGATCACCGGTTAGGTAAGGTTACGTACGTTTGTTGGGTTGATTTGAATTGTTTGGGCTAAAATTGGACTAATGTGGAAATAGATTTTGATTTTTTGAGAGTAATCGGATGACCGAACTACCCCTTGTCACCGTCTCATGCGCCGTCGCGTGCGGGTGGGTTTGCTTCCCAGTCGAGACTTCTAGAATGGTTTATTCAACTCAATCGATTTGACTGAGTCAGCAGAGTCAACTCGTGAGTCAACCCATTGAGTTAACTCAGATAAAGTTAACCCGATCCGTTGACTTTGACAGGTATGACCGTTGATCGGTCTGACCGTTGAACGTTGACTTTGACAAAAAAGTCAATTTTTTTTGAAAAGTCCTATTTATGTTTTTTGACGTCATGAGTTCGAATCTAAAGTCCGTTTTGCCAAATTCACACTTAGTAAGCCATTTTTCGGTGATTTATATTCGGAATCAAATTTGAGTTCAGTTTCTGACGTAAATTCATTTGATATGTATCCGAGAAATTATTAGACGTTGAATTCAAGTTCGATTTGTATGGGTTCAATTGTTCGATTGGTGGAGCAATAAATCTAGGTAATACATTAGTACCTTATTGCATGCTTTAAGGAACACGTTGGTATGGGTTTCATGAATAAATATTATTGATAATTTACGTATAATTAATTATACTGGACTCGAATCGAATATGGTGTAAAGTTAGTAAAATGAAGATGAATCAGATGACACGTTGGTATGACTCATAATCAACCTCAGGATTGTAAATTTTGATTTATCTCTTTTAGGGTTAAATGACAAAGGTACTTGGATGAGAAATTATGACAATACTTCTGTTAGGGAAAATTATGAAAATACCCTTATGGGGTAAAAATGACGAAAAAAGCTTTAAAGTGTAAAATGACTAAAATACCCTTGAAGTGTAAAATGACTATATTTTATGACAAAATTGAACTAAATGGAAGTATTGTAGGTTTCTGAATTGTGGAAACGACTGAATTACTCTGGAAACTCCGAAGTGACCGGGTTAACTTGACTACTAAATGTCCTAAGTACCCTCAAAAACCTAAAATTATGTGAATAACATGGATAAGTCTAGAAATGCTGATGATATTATATGTTGTATCGTCCATAAGGGTTTTAAACTACGAATAAAGCACATCAAAATTTCTTGAAATCATTGCAATACAGAAATGAAATAAATACCATTAGAATACATGTTCGTCTCCCTAAGATCCATTCAGCGATGATTTTGAAGATGATTAATTCGACAAGAGTTATCAGTATTAAAGTGTGAATACATTTGAAGTACAACAATTTGACTTATTGACAGGTATCACAGTGACGGAGTTTGTTCAATATGAGTTAACTTGATATCCTGATAAATTGAAATGAATCTTAAATACCATGAATCATTGTTTCTCCCTTATTAGATAAAATTACTAAGAATTCTCCAAGAACCTAATATCCAAAATGCCCCTGATTTCCTGAATAATGGAATCACTCATATCATATCTGAAATCTCAAGTAACTATGATGCACATGATTATGAATACCTTTCTGATTATGTAGTTCCTCCAAAAATTATCCGAATACTATATTATCTTGATAAATCACGTCCCAAATAACTGATGAATATGTCAGCTATCAAACCCTTTTACAGGGATCTCATTTCTAAATTTAATCAGTTTATAAAAGTTTCATGGCTCCCCACTTGATAATTACCAAGTACCTTAGGAAAATAACTGAATCCTGTAGTGTGTTCCCTATATGTTATATGATTGTTTTATCTGATTTGAAATATATTTTACCGAGATTTCTGAGTTATTGAAGTTTTAAGTCTGCCTGTCTGATTCATGATCTCTAGATGTTGTTCCTACTGAATTGATATGTCTGAACTCTGATTTTTATGCTTCCGTAATAAATTGTGTGAAAACTGATTTCTTCGGGGTACTTTGGGATATGGTATGAAGTTTCTGTAGGTTTAGATCGGTCAAACTGGTAATTTCTTATATAGGTTCAGACTGATCAAGCTGGTAATTCCTTAATGATCTAAAGTGACCCTTGGGTGGACTTCTAGGCCTAATGGGCCTAGTGGTAAGACCTTATGGACCCTAAGGTACTCCCTTATGGACCCTAAGGTACTCCCTTATGGACCCTAAGGTACTCCCTTATGGTGGAACCTCTGCTGTGTGCATTGGGTAAGTCCTTATGGGCCTGAGGGCACTCCCTTCAGGTGGGAACCTATGCTTTGGCTAGGGTTAGACCTTATGGACCCAAGGTGTTCCCTCAGATGGGCACCTAAGCCCAAAGTAGGCTAGGGTAAGTCCTTATGGATGCAGTTCTGAGGAACTGCATATTGGTGTTCAGTTGGAGGGTTTTGCCATGGTTTTAAAAATATATTTTAAATTGTTATTGTTTTAAAAAGATTTGTACATTTTCACTGGTTTTGTGGGAACACACTAGACACCCTATTCTGATCTATTGAACCTAGTTCTCTCATGTCTTTTACTACCTAAAATATCAATGGTATCTCATCTCATCACAAAATCTGTAGATGTCTGAATCAATAAGGAAAATTATGCTTGCCTATTATCTGCATGTCCTTCAACATCACTTGGTAGTTCTGTATTACTGAGCTTCCCAAAGTTCACTCTGTTTCTCACTATTTCAGATTAAATTGATCCAGTACAACTATCGACATTAGTATTGGAGTTCCACTGGTGTTGCTTGCATAATATAGTGCATGTGATTAGGCGACATGTAGGTTGTATTCTGTTTTATATCCGAGTCTAAAACGTGTATGATTTTAATTTTTTTTGTAGTATATGAATGATTTTCTGAACTTGTATTTTAATTATAATTTGTTTTATGATTTTATACATTTTAACAGAAATTTTAAATTTTTTCAGGATTTTTACTTTGGGTCGCTCCGGTGGCCCTAATATGACACCACGGATCGGATCAGGTCACCCACATTAGTCTTTGGGTGTTACAAGTAATGCCTTATGTAAGTTAATTTCATGGAAAGTAAACTAGGGTATTAAACAGTAGTTGAGATGGAAGGTAGATTTTGAGGTTATATTGATATCTTCGGATAAAAATGCCCACTGTAGGTTATGCTCTTCTTGAGTGCTTGGCAGAGTTTTTGTTAATGCCTTTCTGACCAAGTCTAACAGAAAGTCTAATGCATATATTGCCTTAGATATTACAAATATGCATTAACCTAAAGAATAACACTATTTTAGCTCTCACTCTTTTTAGTCGCTTGGAATCTCTTCTTTCCACAGAGAGATTAATTCTCACCACTTTCATATTTGAGAACATCCATTCATCAATTTAAACAATAACTTAAGTTAGTTGTGTCTCAGGTTAACAAATAATTTAAGCGCTCATTACCAAATAACATAATTGTACCACCCATAACCCGCATACGCGAACCAATATGAGTTACATATGTCACATCAGAAATTCAAATCATTTCTTTAATTGAACTGAGTAAAATTTTGTTTCATTCAAACATCACTAGTTTTATAACTTGAACAATTATTATAAAATAATTATATAGAGAAAAATTGTATATAATATTGTTGGTTACCAATTCAAAACCAGTTTCAAGCAATGATAGACAATTATGTTCTATTTTAATAAAATAAATAAGATTGTTTAACAAGTTTGATTTAAAACCCAAATTAATTTTTTCTAAGTATAGTTTAATATTATAGTATTTTTTTCATACTATTAATTATATTTATTACCAACTATATTATGAAATTACAGACATTTCATTCTCGTATACATGCCAGCTAAGACTTTTAGAACATAATAGGATGCCATCATTGTTAACTATAAACATTTCCTTAGTGAATGATGCCAAGCTTAGCTCCTTATTCCTTTTCTTCCTTTTTCCTACGCGTGAAAATCATCACACGCTAAGTATACACTTAGTGAGATAATCATATAAATATTCAAAGCAATGCAACATACAAATATAAATGAATAATAATATTCAATGCAGTGTGATTACTTTACCTGCATTCGTTACCATAAATTAACATGATATAACTGGATATAAAGTTTCTTACCAATATACTTGTCATTTATCCCATAAGTTCGTTAGCTTATTTTCCTATTTATCATTTATTAACCAATAAACCATAGCCCAAATTTAACCCTGAGGACCCTGGGTATTCGAGTCAAATATATGCACCGTAGTGCTAAACTTGCACTAAGCTTACGCTCTAGTGCTAATCCGGATATGACACATAAGGTTGTGCCCTCCGCCTGCACTTAGTGTCCTTACACACTAGTGATAATATAAACTTGCAGCTGTTGTACTTTATGGCATGCCAACTATACCCTGTCCCTCAATGACTTACTTGGGCATATAGTTTATTTTTTTATTCCATCCATGGCAATGTATATTAATATAATTTTAACATTGGGTAGTTCATACCCGAAGTAACATTCATAATAAACATCATATGTATTCATGATAAAAATCATATATATAATAACCAGTGATCAATTCATTTTATATTCAACCTTTGACATTTTTAGAATATGTCAATCATATGATAAATGACATAAATATCATGTCAATACGAACAAGGTAGTCTGATCATGAGTCTTCCTAATGATGTATAAAACATCCATATATAATGTCATGCATACATTGCACTCAATTTGAAACTTTATATACAAATCAAAATATAAGCCTCACTATGCTTTAACTTGATCCTTTGCTTCTATTTCTATTAAATCCCAAAACTGGTCATAATTTCATATTCTAGCAATTTACACTACCTTTAAATAAATATTATTCTGTATTAATATACACATTTAAAAATTATTCTATTTTTACCACTGGAAACTAGAATCAAAAAAGAATCTATCAATATAAGGCACTACTTATAGTTCAATTTGTACAATTTATGGTAAATTTTAACAGTTGACCGACAAAATCAGTTTTGAGCAAAATTTGCTGCTCAGTTTTCTGACCTATCACCTGTTAAAAATTCATATCTTTTTGTATATACCTCAAAATCAATTTTCGTTTGTTCTAAATAGAACTAGACTGATATAATAATATAACATTATAAAAATAATCCTCTAATCATTGTTTTTTAGAGTTTATGGTGATTTTCTAAACTTCCTGTCCATAACTAAATTTCTAAGCAAACTTCACCAATTTGCATTTTCAGCTTGTCACTAATTCTATTAGCTCACCAAATGCATATATATAAACAAAATACCGAGAACCATCTCTATTTTACTTTCTACATCTCAATCTAGAGGTAATCCATGTAACTTTTGTAGATACACATTTGGATACCATTGAACAATTGAAATATCTTCCAACTTAACTAAGAAAGTTTGAGTATCCACCTACTTTACTAAGAAGGCTTGACAACCTAGTAGCAATAACTTTATAGTAGTTGATGCTAAAAATCACATTAAAAAACAAATTTAATCTCTTTCCCTACCACAAATATCTCAAAACTTTCTGAGTTCTATAAAATTTAATCGCTCTAAGTGATAACATTTTAACATGGTATGGGGTAATCAATTCATTCCAAAAATTACATTCGAAATGTAATTCTATCAAGTCTATTATAAATCAACACTTTGAATCCTTACCATACATTTACTGTCTACAAATACAATTCACCTTCACACTCTAGCAAAAAAGGTTAATCATACACATATCACTTAGGTTCAATTGTAGCAGAATGTTTCATTATTTCATCAATACTTTACTTATGCATAAATGAGGGTTTTCCTTAATCCAACATTGGCACTTCCTATTGTGCCAATACATCATCTTATTAGACTAAACAATAGAATTGTGGCTAACATCATTATATCACTATTAGCTTATTTTTTTAACATCCTACTCGATCACGTTATTCAAACCCTCGAATATACACTTATTTTTCATACACTATATTTTTCACCTTTATAAGTAAGGAGTGACATCAATCGAACCTTATAATCACCTCGGTTAAAAATTCATATCTTTTTGTATATACCATGAAATCAGTTTTCATTTGTTCCAAACAAACTAGACTGATATAAGAATATAACAGTATAAAAATAATCATCTAATCATTGTTTTTTAGATTTTATGGTGATTTTCTAAACTTACTGTCCATAACTAAATTTCTAAGCAGACTTCACCAATTTGCTAATCTGGATATAACACATAAGGTTGTGCCCTCCACCTGCACTTAGTGTCCTTACACACTAGTGCTAATATAAAACTACAGCTGCTATACTCTATGTCATGCCAACTATACATGTCCCTCAATGACTTACTTGGGCATATAGTCTATTTTTTTTATTCCATCCATGGCAATGTATATTAATATAATTTTAACATTGGGCAGTTCATACCCGAAGTAACATTCATAATAAACATCATATATATTCATGATAAAAATCATATATATAATAACCAGTGATCAATCCATTTTTTTATTAAACCTTTAACATATTTAGAATATGTCAATCATATAATAAATGGCATAAATATCACGCCAATACGAACAAGGCAGACTCATCACGAGTCTTCCTAATGATGTATAAAGCATCCATGTATAATGTCATGCATGCATTGCACTCAATTTTAAACTTTCTATACAAATCAAAATATGATTTATTTGAATTAAACTATCCATTTATGGAATAAAATTTTTTTTGGGAAAATTACCACTTAGGTCTCTTAACGTTTCCTAATTTTATACTTTGGCCACCAAACTTTCAAAATTTACATTTTTGTCACTAACCATATTTTTGAGGTATTACAATAACCAAAAGTAAACACAACAATCAATGAATGAACATCCAAAAAGATATAACCATTAATAGATAATACATCCATTCACAAAATAATAAATCACCAAACCCACGTCAACTAAGATTAGTTCATGGCGGGTTGGATATCATTTTCAACAATAAACTAAAACATCAAATTTAATCAACGAAAGAAAAATATTAGAAAACTAAAAAGGACTTCGATTTTCTCCAGCAGTCGTCAAAGAGTTAAGCGAAAAAGAGTCCAAATCAGCTTAAGGTTTTTTTAAGCACCCTTGGTCTTCAAATAATTAAACATGTGCTTTGCTTCATATAGGAGATAAGGTTTTCAAAATTTTGAAAAACCATATATTCATTCTTTTAAATCCATCATTCCTTGCTTTAAAACTCATAGAGTGACTTGATCAAATATGTAGTTTGACCGAGTTTAAATCATGGAGATAATTTGTTCATCTCGACATAGAATTTTTCTTCCTCTGATTTTTATGGCGTCCAATGCCCACAACATATTGTTCCTCCAAATACCTTACAGAATATCCTTGCACAATTTCCTCTTATCACGTACACCACAAAATGCACCACAACAATAATTCACCACACAAAAAAATGCAAATAACAAAAAAAACATATGCACGATGCATGAAAATAATAAACATGCACATGAAAAGGTGCTTAAGTACAAGATAACATTCACCTAAATGAGCATAAGTACCACTATTTTAAAAAGTTATCACCTGACAACATCAACTAGAGCTACTATAAATATGCTTTAGCCAAGACTTATAGGGGGTCCAAACCTTCTGCAATCTTGGCACACTGTTTCTCTCTTACTCTTATAAGCAATTCTCTATTACAGAGAAACACCAACCAATAGTTATCCTGTCGGAACCATCTTTCAGTTAAGCCCCAGAATTGGGCTTCGACTTGAATTGATTAGGTTAAAGTCGCCACCGACCGTTTTAAAACGAATTTAGGTGGGTCGGACACCATCTTACTTGATCTGCGTTTTTCCAGAAATGTGTCGGGTTCGGGAGTCGGTTACGGTCAAGGAAGGATTAACACCATTGAACCGCCCTTTCGGTACCAATTAATTTATTGGTTGTCTTTAATTGCAAAAAATTAGAGATTTAAATTTAAATTTAAAAACCTTTGATCGATTGAAAATATCACTAAAAATACCAAAAATGTTAGATGATAAAATAAAAATAAATACGAGGGAAAAAATTCTAAGATAAAATAGGTAACAGAGAAAATAAAAGTTAGTAAAAAAAGAAAATAAACAAAAACAATAAAATAATAATGAAATAAAAAAATTAAAATAATAATAGAAAGTCAAATGAATAAAATAAAAAAAATAAAATGGTTAGTTTTAAAAAAATAAAAATAAGAATAAAAAAATATTCAAACTAAAATCGTGAAAGAAAAAATAATAATAAATAAAACGGAAATGACTAAATTAAAATAAAAGGAAAATAGAGGGCCAAAATAAAAACAAATGCAACTAGTGACCATAAGATGAAAACTCAGCTAGACTAGGAGGACTTAGGGGTGATTTAGCCTTAACTTAGTGACCAAAATAATATGTGTTTCCTAAATATAAAGGACATATACATAATTAACCCACAAATGTGGTGACTTAAATGCAGAACATGTTAATAGTACATGGACCTTAACGTGATTTGACCTTAAAATAACAAAGTAATGTCTATTCCTTCTCCCCTAATCTCCATTCTGGCCGCAATATCAGATCCCAGTTTCCTTTCTTCTCTCTTTTAGCTCTCCACCCCACGGCAAAACTCGAACAAACCATGGCCACTCGATGGCCACCATGCAAGGTGGCTCTTTCTTCGATGATATTAGCTCCGGCCACCGCATGGGTGAACCTTCTTCTCTCGACGAACCCAACGGCATCCCCGATAAGTTTCTAACCCCTATTTTTTATTTTTTATTTTGAACTTCTTGCCCGTGATCCTCCTCCCTTCTGTTTCTTGTGTTTCTTCGTGTATTTATAATGCTCCAAGAAACCTATTTTTAGGGTCCTAATGGGACTAAAGCTCCTCGTTTGTTGGTTGTTAATGATATGGGTGTCGGGAAATTCAGTGAGGGTGTTGGTGCCGAGATCTCCGGCGATGGTTGCTTGAGTGGCGAGAAATTAATGTCTACATATCCCTTCATCGATCGTGACTCTTCGTCCAAATCAGAAGAGTTTAACCACCAACAAGTGATAAGAAAATTTATTTGCACCACTAAATAGCAACATTATTATTAGCATGTGTGGCCTTACTGACAATTATATTTGATGCAACTTGTATAACATGAGCTAGATGTCGATCTCCTAATGATTATATATAATATGGCTTGTACGGTGATATTATTATCTATGATATCTGTGGTATTAGTTAGCTAATTATCTCTTGATAATTATTCTCTAAATTACATATGCGACAATATTTTTATATATAGTCTACATATGCTATTAAGATTCTCAATAATTTTGAAATCATAGGTGTTTAACTAACCATGTTTAACTCACTAAGCAAGTAAACATAAATGTGTATGGTAAGTTGACTATGGTATGATTATGATGTAAAATATGAATATGGGCTGTGAATAAATTGTATGATTCACTTTGTGCGTGTATGTCTTACTAAATGATATCTTGCTACTTTATAACTGTTATTAAATGTCCAATTACTTCATGTTTATTTTATGATTTGTTTGTATAAATTTATCTACTTCAAGATGTATAGTAGAGTAGTCGTACGCCACTGAATTTCATAAAGCTCAATGTCTATTTTTAATGCATAAGTTTATAGGTTTTTGTATTAGAGTTTGGGTAATAACATCCAGGACGAGTTTCAATACAATTATCATATATTTTTTTGAAAGAGGGTACTTTATATTATAATGGATAATAAAATATACCATCTCAAGGACCTCATTAAAATCCTCCCTAATCCTAAATGGAGGAAAAAGAGTGTACCATTGAGGTGGGAAGGAAATGCATACACAAAAAACTTACAACACAACACACTATGCACAGGCCATACTCCGGCCCAACACCTCTAAACTTAACCTCCACAACAACCAAGTCTGAACAAAAAACGAGCACTGAAACACAGAAAATCTCACTTACTGCAACTGATCCAAAAAGGATGGAAGGGCTTAAAAGCTTGAGAATCAAAAGAGCAAAACAGACTTAGAAAAGGGCAACAATTGCACTCAGAACTTCCGAAAGTAGCTCCCTCAATGAACAACCTGCCAAAATACTCATGCAAGGCCTGAACAAAGATCCAAAGAAACACGGACTACTCCAGGCTGCACAACGAAACCAATTCATCTAAACAAAACAACAAAGAATAGAATAAAACACCACAACCAAATACTTCCATGATGCACACAAAAACGATCATTACTAGAATCAACAGCGTCCTAATGAAGTTCGTTCAGCCCCCGACCTTTGAAACTCAACGCTTCTCAGCCCTGCACCTTCAACCCCAAAGCAGCAACACCCCCAAGAGACTTCTCCTCTGTATAGACATCACCTCGATCGCCCTCTGAGCCTCTATTTTGTATACGACTGCTTCTAACCTTAGACCTTCCAACCCGATCAGTAAGACCCTGCTGTATCCTCTTCCCATACTTGAGTCTCGACGACAATTTGAGGCTGACCCGACTCGCCCCCATCTTGTTAGACTTTGAAAATCTAACAACACCCAAAATCAGAGGAATTTTAAGCCTCTTCAGAGAATATCCAGGATTGCTTGCACGAATAACTTATCCGACACATGGAAGGATAACACCTCGTCTATAAGCACGTCTAAGGGCCTTTGGAAGTTTGAAATGGATTGGGGCGCCCATTCTAAATCTCTATCCTTATTAAAAGTAATATACCCAGCGCTATCATCGATCACGGCCAGCACGCCTGGCCCATTAAAACTTTCTACAGGAACTACGTGGGGCCCTGTAACAGAAACACCCATAACGTCCTCGAGACCATCAGCAACATTATCACGCTTCTGACACACCACCTCAACCTGTTCCTGCTCGACAATTCCTTTCTCGACACCACCTCCTGCTGCCCGCTCAACCTCAAATAATGGAAAGTTTGAGCCTACAACAACCTCCGCACTACACGCTCCTACATCCACCATGGATTCATCAAAAGAAGCACTAGCTTCTTCCTGCACTTCGGTGTGAACTTTTATAGAGAATAAACGACCTTTGAAGAAGAAGGAGAATTTCTCTGGAAAAGAATAATCGGACTGAACTTCCACCAAAAATCTCGCAACATCAAACCTGTCTCGATCGGAAGTTTCTTTATCTATCATGACAACTCTTCCCCACAAGCTTCCAATATCTTTGAAAAGTTTAACACTCCAAATAGAAAGAGGAAAATCTACCAGAGAAACCCAGACTTTAATATTCGACCTATTTTCGTGATCCTCCAACAGTTCCAAATCCTCAAACTATAAACGAATCCATTCATCTCTTTTTAACCATCACGCCTGACGATCTTTAACGTTCTTGAATTGGATAATCATCAACATGTCATGCCAAAAACTAATCTTCACATCCAAACCCTCATCTCTGAAAGCTGATTGAAGCACATTAACGTTATAACTGTTCTTTACTTTGCCCACCAGGCAACTATCCCTCCATGAAAGCTCATTAACATTACATCATATTGCAACAACCAGCGTTCGATGCTGCTTCGGTGCTCCTCCTAAAAATCAATCAGACCTCTAGCCCTCATTTGGTGCTGCTCCAGGCGAGTTGTATGTTCACAACGGCCCATATTTTCCTATTTGATGAATAATATATCATTGTTTTCTTAAGACTTTTTATAGCAAATTTGCATCTGAATTGATATGTGATGTATCTAAGATAGTCTGAATCAAGACCAAAAGCTTCAATTGATTCGATGAAAACAAATGTTACGGATGAGGCTGGAAGAAGATCATTAAATGGTAGGCGAAGACACCATGAGAGTAGCTCATCACCTAAAAATCCTCATGGTTTCAGTGTACTTGTGGCAATCAAGTCTTTGCTCAGGCTTTAGGTACGTTGAATGCATCCATGAAACAGAAACATCATTCTTTGCACTAGAGCCACTTCTTTAAGTAGTTTTTTCTTTGTAAAATCAACATGCTTAGAAAATGTTGCATAGGTAGAATGTTAGTATCGAATTTAGATGTGTACTACGTTAGAATGTGGCAAGACATTAATGATAAACATGTATACTTAAAGAAAATAAAAGAATCAGATAAAACGGGTAGTTTCACTGTGTGGTGCCCTAACCTAATGTTAATTTGTAGCAAGTTTTAACCAAAAACATTTCCTTTCCAACCTGAAAAGTTATACAATCCATAATAATTTCGACTACAACCGAGAATGTTATATTACGATGAGTTTTACCCTAAATTGTTATATTTCTACTTTAAAAAGTTATACAATTGGTAATAATTTCAGTTACAATCAATAATGTCTTGATTTCAACATTTTAGGTTGTAAAGTTATGCAATTTACATGATTTATTACGGAGAATATAATATTTTTTATTTCAACCAAAATTTTTATCCATATTACTCTAAAGAGTTACACTCTTAGTAAGTCTTTCGATTACTATTGATTTATGACATTTCTTAGCCTTATATTAATTAATTGTATTTTAGAATCTTTTATAACAAAGAGAACTTAAACTTATACCCATAATGTTAAATTATAGCCACAATGCAATGTAACGGTCACATTATAGGAAATAAATCACGTCATAATGTCTGTAACACCCGCACTCATGACACCGTGACTGCAACCACAATTTAGTTCTATGCTTGTACCTTTTCATCTTTAGAGAAGACAAGTGTCTCAACTCGATCGAAGATATTATCAAGAATAAGTTCATCCAAGTTGTAGAACAAAGAAACCTTTAAAACTTTTTAATGAGGTTGAGGCAAAGATAATGCTTGATGTCCCTTCGGAGGCCCTCGTGTAAGACTTTGATCAATTTCATCTCATCTTCTCATCCCAAAGTCGCCCATCTCTGGCTTTCAAAACGCCATACTCTTTGTCTCAAACTCAAGGGAAAATGTCGATGCTTCATCCACCATTCTATATCTCGACATCTCAGTTGCATCTTTCGCTTCTTCATCATTACGTTATGCAAGAAAACCTAGACCATCGACAAGAATCCATTGCCATTTAAGTTACATATTCAAAGAAGACATAAAAAAAGACTAGATGAGTTTTTTAATCTCTTGGATGTTTTCGATGAACAAAGTGAAGAGTAGCAATCCAACAAGCACTAAGCGTAATTGTTATAATATTGAAACGATTATCGGTAAACAAATAAACATGATCGAAAAAGAAAAACAAAGAACATAAATATTTATATGGAAAACCTAAAAGGGAAAACCACGGACAGAGGGGAATAATTCCACTAATATGAAGAAAGAAAATACTTTATATCTATTTTAGAGAAAGAAAAACCACGATTTTGCATGCATAACTGCTCCAATTTCACCCACAAAAAAGCAACCTTTTTTTTTTCTTTCAACATATACTACAACATTTGATTTGATAAGTGTAAACGAATATGAGAAAAGGCTTTACAATCCTTACGCTTTTCTTCATTTGTCCATTGTGTTACCGACTTCTCATCAAATCTTTTTATTGCATCGTCTAGATCTTATTGTGCAAGAACATCTCAAATCTTCACCTTCCATAACGAGAACCTGGTGTTTCGATAAAATATCGTACTTAATTATTGTCATAATCTTGAATCTAAAGCTCTGATATCAATTTGTTATAATACCATAATGATTATCGACAAACAATTTACGTAGAAAATCCAAAAGAGAAAAACGACGGACAGATGAGAAGAATTTCACTAAAATGAAGAAAGAAAATACAATAGGATTTTGGAGAAATAAAAACTTAATAACTAACCCTTACCCTTATTATCTATTTATATGGATAGATACTTGATTACATAAGAAATTTGTAAAGTATAAATCTACTTAATGTAGTTTTTCTACATAAAAGAAAAAAATAAAGTTTCTACTTATAATCAAACTACGTTTCTTATTTTTCCTAATTAATTTAATTAATTTGTATAACTTTAAATTCAATTGAAACTGTAACACATAAAAAAATCACTTCTAACCAGCGACTTGTTGGTTCAATAATATTTCCAAAGGTGTTGTAAATTGAAAATATGACGTCTGGAAAATGTAAATAAATGTTTATTGAGTTTGTCAGTTAATAACAATATAGTCATTATCTCCCTAATTTCTTCTTCATTGATTAGTTTTGGTACATTCAACTAGAACATTTTATGCAAAAGAATATAATAAAATCAATAACATTGATTATAGTCATTAAATATTATGACTTCTATTACAAATTAAATAACTCGTATAAATGCTAAAGATGGTAAATACATATGTTACTTAAAGAAACTTAAGGAAATACGAGAATTATGAAGACATCAAACAAAAAAACTTTAAGAGAACCTACATAATGAGAAGTAACAACATGAAGGTCCCAGACTATTTTCCCGACACTAACGATGAGGGACTCCCTTGTGATGGAGGGGATCCGAGACAGATGATACTGAGCTGTCAGATTGCACATTGATGGCGCTGAGATACCATGAGTTGGCAGATCAATGCAAAGGCGGGATTTGAGTGTGATATGATACTCATTGGGGCCGTTTTGAGTGCGTTTCAGTCTTTTGGCCATAACTTTGGCTACGGGTGTTGGAATCGTGCATAAGACCCCAATTCGGAAAGCCCCTTTCAACGCGCACGCTGTCCACATCGAGCATAGCTCCATATGGCCTTTTTTCGACCTCAAATTCTGTCGTTTTCCCCTCCGAATCACTAGTTTTATTTATTTTTTACTATTTATGGTAATATTTCGCTTGTCAGTTAGGAAGTCATTTTAAATCCGATTTGGATCGGAGTTTTTGCAAATTGCTTAATTTATTTCGAATTTCAATTTAGAGTGATTTCCGAGATTTTGCTATTTTTGGAAAAATTCGGATAAAGACGATTTTTGGCTATAACAGTCCGGTTTGTGGACTGATTTTTGCATTGTTTGATTTTACATTATTCTATTAAACCCTAGAGACTTTTTCTCTGGTTTTTGGGCAAATTTTCTCATGTGAATCATTTGTTGGAACTAACCTGCAGGATAATCGCTATTCTGTCCGGCGTCAGTTGGTATCAGAGCTTCAACATCTTCATGGGAAATTTCACCAGTTTCAATGGCTGGAGGTTGTGGTTGTGGTCGTCGTGAGTAGGTTCCGAATGAGGAAGCCCAACGCCGTGATCGCAGCGTTCAGGATGCGATGATTGCGGATTTGTAGAGGCAAGTCGCAGAATTAACCCAGCTCCTAGAGGCGCAGGATTTCGAGGATTGTGAGGCCTCTGATCACGATACTAATTCCACTTTCGAAAACTCGTATCACAATCGTGCTCTATTCTAGGAGCACCGTGGTCGGGAGGAGCGTCATTGAGACCTCAGTTTTCGGGTCGATCTCCTTGAGTTTTCTGGTACGTTACAGGTCAAGGGATTTGTGGATTGGATTAATGAAGTGGAGCGTAGTTTTGATTATAAGGAAGTCCCCGATCGTGTGAAAGTAAAACTGATCTCCATCACACTCAAGGGCAGAGCATCTATGTGGTGGGAGCAGTTGCGACATTCACGAGACAGACAGGGCAAGGCCAAGATCATTGATTAGGAGAAGATGAAAAAGAAGATGAATGATCACTTCCTTCCCTTCGGCTACACATAAACCTTGTTTCAGTGACTTCATGCGTTGAGGCAGGGCGTACGATCAGTCGATGATTACACGGAGGAGTTTTACCAATTGGTCGCTCGGAACAATTTATCTGAGACGGAGGAGCAGATGGTGGCACGGTATTTGAGGGGTTTACGCCAACCCTTGCAATATGTCCTCAGTCTTCATTCACTATGGAGTGTTTCGGAAGCTTACCAGCATGCACTTGCTATTGAAAAATAGCAAAACAGGAGACCAGTGATCAGGAGCGATCACAACAGTCAGCCAATTTTACCTCAGGATTCCCGTCCTGCATAGCAGCCACCGTAGGGTAATTCTAATCCTGCTATTAGATGTTTTCGTTGTGGTGAACAAGGGCATAGATGACTGATTGCAAGAAGCCTGCTAGTCAAAAGGGAAAAAATTTGTTGATTGAGGAAAATGTAGAAGACGAGACTGAGGAGATTGGAGAACCCGTGTATGACGATGATGAGACTGGTGATGTGTTGTATGGAGATGGTCATGAGACTCTGGTCGTTCGCAAGAGTCTACTGACTCCCAAGGGCGATTCAGGGGAAGATTGGTTGAGAACCAATATTTTCCACACGACCTGCACAGTTGCAGATAAAGTCTGCAAAATGATCATTGAGAGTGGCAGTTGTGAGAATGTAGTATCCGAGGAGGTTATCCAGAAATTGCAGTTGAATACAGACCGTCATCATAAACCATACAAGTTGTCATGGCTAAATTAAGGAAGTGAGGTAACAGTTGATAGGCAATGCCTCGTTTCTTTTTCAATTGGTAGAAAAAATTTTGATAATGCCTGGTGTGATGTTGTGTCTATGGATGCATGTCATATATTGTTGGGTCGACCTTGGCAGTATGATCGCAGTGTCATTCATGATGGATAGAAGAATACATATTCCCTTAGCATCAAGGGAAAAAAGATTGCGTTGGCACCTCGGCGGGAATGACTCACTTTTACCCCGGTAACCCATAATACTAACATGCTTTCTATGTCTAGGTTTTTAGATGAGATTGAGCATGGAGGCGTGGTCTATGCCTTACTACCTTGCGAGAATAATGCAGTAGACGTCGATACATATTTACCAGTACAGGTGCAGAGGCTGCTTGCAGAATTCTCTAACTTGATGCCAGAGGATCTTCCTCCTGGACTACCGCCTATGAGGGATATTCAACATCAAATTGACCTTGTTCTTGGGTCAAGTTTGCCAAATCGACCAGCATATCGCCTCAGTCCCAAGGAGACTGAAGAGTTACAGCGATAGGTGGAAGAGTTGTTGGAGAGGGGCTATATCCGAGAGAGTATGAGCCCATATGCAGTCCCTGCTCTGTTAATACCAAAGAAAGATGGTTCTTGGCGTATGTGTGTTGACAACCGAGTGATTAATAAAATTACAGTGAAGTACCAGCTTCCAATTCCCTGTCTAGATGATATGTTGGATCAGCTATCCGATTCTAAGGTCTTCTAAAAAATTGACCTTAAAGCAGATACCACCAAATCAGAATAAGACCTGGAGATGAGTGGAAGATGGCATTTAAAACGCCAAAAGGGTTGTATGAGTGGATGGTCATGCCTTTTGGGTTATCCAATGCGCCCAGTATGTTCATGAGATTTATGTATCAGGTCTTGTGGCCTTTTATGGGGAAATTTGTTGTAGTTTACTTCGATGAAATCCTCGTTTATAGTCCGACATGGGCTTCACACTTCGATCACCTCTGTGCTGTTTTTGAGATGCTGAAAAAAGAGTGCTTGTTTGTCAATAAGAAGAAGTGTTGTTTCTTTACTAATTCTTTGACTTTTCTTGGTTTTGTTGTGTTTACTAATGGTGTTCATGTAGATCAGTCAAAGATAGGTGCAGTCTTGGAGTGGCCCAGACCAAAGACCTTACATGACATCCGAAGTTTCTATGGATTGGCATCTTTCTACCGCCGGTTCATTAGAAATTTCAGTACTCTGATTGCCCCTATCACAGAGTACCTCAAGGGGCGTGATTTCTAGTGGTTTGAGGAGGCAGAGGCTAGTTTTCAACTGGTCAAGCAGAAGATGATCGAGGCACCAGTTTTGGCACTTCCTAATTTTGACAAAGTGTTCGAAGTAAATTATGATGCAAATGGCATTGGCATTGGTGGTGTTCTTAGTCAAACAGGTCGTCCGGTTGCTTTTTTCAGTGAGAAGCTATCCGGATCAAAGAAAAATTATTCCACTTATGATCTGGAGTTTTATGCCATAGTTCAGTCCCTGAAGCATTGGCGTCACTACCTAGTACAGAATGAGTTTATTCTATTTACCAATCATGAGGCCTTGAAGTACATCAATGGCTAACACAAGCTGAGTAGACGTCATGCCAAGTGGGTGGCATACTTGTAAGAATTCACTTTTACGCTGAGGCACCAAGCAGGGAGTTTGAACCGCGTCGTAGATGCCCTAAGCAGTCGTACCTTACTCCTCACCACTATGAGTACAAAAGTTGCAGGCTTTGAGACGTTCACAAATATGTATGTAGTTGATCCTTCCTTTGGAAGGATATTTTAGGAGGTAACTGAGGGTCACAGTCATGATTTTGTTTTGCATAATGGGTATTTGTTTCGTGGATTACAGTTGTGCATTCCAGATTGTTCATTGAGGTAGCAAATTATAAGTGAACTTCATAATGAGAGACATTTTGGCCGAGATAAGACCTTGGCCCTTATCTCTTATGACTTTTATTGGCCCAAGTTGACTAGTGATGTGGCCCATTATGTGGACCGTTGTTATGTGTGCCAGCGGTCTAAGGGAGTTCTCACCAATGCGGGCTTGTGCACTCCCTTACTTGTCCTTGAAGCTCCTTGGTTCGATGTCAGTATGGATTTTGTATTAGGCTTACCCCGCACCCAAAGGGCCTCAGATTCTATCTTTGTTGTGGTTGATAGGTTTTCCAAGATGGCCCATTTTGTAGCTTGCAAAAAGACTATGGATGCTGACCAGATTGCCCATCTTTATTTCAAGGAGATTGTGCGTTTACATGGTGTTCCTCGATCCATCACTTCAGATCGTGATACTAAGTTCATCAGTCATTTCTGGAAGAGCCTGTGGGGGAAACTGGGAACGCAGTTGAATTTTAGTAACGCCTACCACCCCCAGACGGATGGCCAGACCGAGGTGGTGAACTGAAGCTTGGGTAACCTTTTGAGGTGTTTGGCAGGAACGAAGACGAAGTAGTGGGATTTGACATTGCCTCAAGTAGAATTTTCCTACAACAGATAAAAAAGCAGAACCACAGGTTTAAGCCCATTTTAGATTGTCTATGGTCAGAACCCATCCGGGGTGCTGGACTTAGCCCCTATTCCACGTATAGGACGTTTCAGTCCTAAAACATATGAGATGACAAAGTATCTTAGGGGTATCCATGAGCAGGTGAAGCAGACCATTCATGAGAGCAATACCAAGTACAAGACTCGGGTTGACGATCATCGTCGTCAGGTACTTTTTGATGTTGGTGATTTTGTTTGGGCTGTATTAACTCGTGATCGTTTTCCTGTTGGCGAGTATAATAAGCTTACAGGTTGCGCATTCCTAGTCATTTGAAGACTTCTGATGTCTTTAATGTGAAGCACCTAAGTCCTTGTTTTGTGGATTGTGATGACACTACTCTGAACTTGAGGAAGAGTTCTTTCCAACCCGGGGTGACTGATGCAGGGGGATCCGAGACAGATGATGCTGAGCTATCAGATTGCACATTGATGGCACTGAGATACCATGAGTTGGCAGATCAGCGAAAAGGCGGGAGTTGAGTGTGATATGTACTAATTGGGTCCGTTTTGAGTGCGTTTCAGTATTTTGGCCATAACTTTGGCTACGGGTGTCGGAATCGCGCATAAGACCCCAATTCGGTAATATTTCCCCTCCGAATCACTAGTTTTATTTATTTTTTTACTATTTATGGTAATATTTCGCTTGTCAGTTAGGAAGTCATTTTAAATCCGATTTGGACCAGATTTTTTGCAGATTGCTTAATTTATTTTGAATTTTAATTTAGAGTGATTTCCAAGATTTTTCTATTTTTGGAAAAATTCGGATAAAGACGATTTTTAGCTATAACAGTCCGGCTTGTGGACTGATTTTCGCATTGTTTGATTTTATATTATTCTATTAAACCCTAGAGACTTTTTCTCTGGTTTTTGGGCGAATTTTCTCCTGTGAATCATCTGTTGGAACTAGCCTGCAGGATAATCGCTATTATGTCCGGCGTCACCTTGACACGTATGTAAACTTGAATTGAAGCCATGCGTGGAACAAATAAACTACATTGATGCACGTTGAAGGACGATAACAATGATGGCAAACCTTGTTGATATTTTAATGAAAAGAAAACTTAATTGATGGAGAAAACACACAAATTTAATTCAGATATTTATAATTTTAATAAAGTAAAATTAACAAACAACCCAATAACAACATGCTATTAAAATTAAACAATACACTTAAATTCAAATAAAAAATAAACTAAAAATGGAAAACACGAACAATATTCCTAAACACATCAACTAAGACTCTTCATGGCTTTTGGAATTGGAAACATCAAGTGTTGTTCTCATAATTTCAAATTTGCTTACTGGAAGCGGTTTGGTGAAGATATCTGCAATTTGATCATCTATTTTACAATGAGCTAGTATAACATTACCTTCTTTTTGCACCTCTCAAAAAGAAAAGTTTAATGTAAAAATGATTAGTCTTCCCATGAAATATTAGAGTATGGAAAATTGTTCTAGCAACTTGATTATCAACGAAGATCTTTTTGCTTTCTTTTTGTTCAAGATTAAGATCACTAAATATTTTTCTTAACCATAAAGCTTGATTAACAGTGGATGTTGCAACAATAAATCTTGCTTCGGAAGTGGATTGAGCCACAGTTTCTTGCTTCTTCAAGCTCCATGAGAAAACACCAAAATCAAAAGTGAAATAATAGTATGAAGTACTCCTCATGTCATCAATGGAACCTCCCCACTCACTATCAAAGAAGCCAACAAGCTTGAACTCCTTGTTTCTTGTAAATTTAACACCAAAATTACTTGTGCTTTTGATATAACGAGCAACTCTCTTGTCAGCTTTAAGAAGCAATTACTTTGACACTGCATAAATCGAGATAAAATACTTACAATACCCAAAATATCATAATTTGCCGTTGCATAATACATTAAGAAACCAATTAAGCTTCTAAAATATCCCTTATCAACTTTATTAGCTCAATCTTTACGAAGTTTCTCCTTTTGATTCATAGGGATGTTTCTTGCATTTTTCAATCTTGAACTTTTTTCAAGATTTCTTTAGCATACTTCTTCTAGAAGATGAATACTTCATGCTAAGCATATTTAATTTTCATTCAAAGAATAAAAGACATCAATATGAGATTTTTCATCTCAAAAACCTTACTCATCTCTTGATTGAATTTCTCAAACAACTGTGTATCATTTTCCATTAGCAAGAGATTATCAACATAAAGAGAAGCTATCAAGACATCATTGCCCTAATGTTTGACATTAATAGTAATCTTGAATATACTTTTTCAAAGTCTAAAATTAATAAATGATCATATATTTTGATGTACAAAGGTCTTGAAGCTTGGTTCAACCCACAAAGGTTTTTTTTAAAAGAAAGACCTTGTCTTGCTCTTCTTTATTCAGAAACCTTCAAGCCACTCAATGTAAATGTTTCCTACAAAATTTCATTTAAAAAAATAATTTTACATCAAATTAATAAACTCTCCAATTCATTGAGAAATAACAATAAGTAAAAGTCTTATGATGTCCAAGCAAGCAATTGGTACAAAGGTGATCCATGCCAAAAACTTGTGTATAGCCTTTGACCACAATTCTTGATTTGTGATTATTGATTGAGCCATCATAATTAAGCTTGGTTTTGTACACCCATTTGACTTTAATCACTTTTTTTTTATCTTGGAGTTGATTAACTAACTCCCATGTTTTGTTCTTCTCAATTATGAACAATTCATCCTTCATTGGAGCCACTAATTTTATGTCTTTCATTTCCATAAAAAAATATACAAGTTTACATAAATATATATATATATATATCAGTTAGCAATCTAGTACCCCTGTTGGAGCTTTATTTACCAACTCATTCAGTCAATTTATATTTTCATCTATTATTGAAATAAGCTTTAAATCTATAGTAGTTTAGCCATTTTTCTCATCCTAATTTCACTCTTCTTCCACAAAAATGAACATTTATGCTTATAACCGTTTTCCCATTATGCAGTTGGAAAGTTTTATAAGTTTTTACAATATTGCTATAGTCGATAAAGACTCATATAAGTGCCCTATTATCTAACTTATCTCTTTTGATCTGTGGAACGTGATTGAAGCACAAACAACCAAATATTTTGAGAAAATGTAAATATGTTTTATGACTATAACAAGCCTCATAAAGTGTTTAATCCTTGAATACTTTTGTAGGCAGTCTATTATGTAGGAAAACTAATGTATGAGTTGCCGCTACCCAGAATTTTTTGGGTAAATTATTTTCATGCAATACACATCTAGTCATTTCTAAGATGTATTTGTTTCACCTTTCACTAACTCCATTTTGATGTGGCGTATAGGAAGCTGTTAACTGATGCTCAATGACAAATTCTTCACAAAATTTCGAGGCTTTCTTTGATTAGAAAAGTTGATTGCTCCTCTTGGATTGGATTGAGGGAAACTTAATTCTATCATCTTAACATCGAACATCTTCTATCTTTTAGCATCCTCTATCACACATGTTTTCATAACCATTTTTTGAAAAAAATGAAAAAAAATTAAATTTAAAAATAATTATGACTTTTAAAACAATATAATTTAAAATTTGGAAAATGTGAATTTTATTTAATTTAAAATTTGGAGTAGCCATTAACCTTTGGATTAGGTAGGTTGAATACCGAGAAACGTCTTTTAAAACAATTTTATGAAAAATCATTTTTAAGACAAAAATTGGTATACTTATTACCAGAAATTCGTTTTATGGATCCAAAAGTCGATTATGCGTGGGAAAGGGTGAACACCCCCACAACGCCCGAAATTGGTACCCTCGAATATATGTTTCCTAAAATGACAGAATCTTACTTATTTGAGCTCAAGATTTAAGTCATAATCCTTTCTATTTCTATGAATTTTGAAAAGAGTGGATTTTACTTTCTTTTTTTTTTAAATATTTAACTCTATTAAATCATTTAATTCACTCGGTATTAATTGAGATAGATGTTCCCTTGCTACGTGGATTAACAGAAATTGAAATCCAATTATGTTAAACTTAATCTCATTAACCCACGAAGCAAGACAATATTGCCTTTGAATATTTTAGAAAACTGAAAAACAAAAACATGGCATATAGATGTAATTGTAATAGACAATATATGGAAGATGAATTCAATTTCATTAAAATATAATAGCAATAAACATGGATAAATAAACAAAATAACTAAACAAAGATGCATAAATAAACGCATGAGAAAATCAATAAATAACGAACAATTGTATTTGTTAAATAATTATGTAAAAATGTAATATGTAAAAAAAAAAAAACTAATATACATAAAAATTATTTAAAATGAAAATAAAATAAAAAATATTTATTTAATTAACTTAATAAGCAATATATTATAATTTAAAAATTTATTTTATTTGAATAACCCTCGGAAGGGCACCCAGGTGTTTAGATTTTTTCCCTAGGTTAGTCAAATAATTAACAAATAATATCAGATAATTTTAAAACAATTATTAAGTATTGACACATAAAAAAAATTCTTTTTGTTAATATGAATATTTACAACAATTTTCAACAAAAAAAAAACAAAAACAAATATACACACACACACATATATATATAATAAAAGCAACAACATAAAAACAAACATAAATAAGATTTCTGTTAATCAAACACGTAAAACACTCTAGGGACTAAATCAAAATAATAAAAAAAAAATAACAGGGAGCTAACGAGACATTTAACATTAATATTTCATTTTATAACTAAACATAAAGGATGATCAAAATAAATATGGAACAAAATTATAGTGGCTTGAAGTGTAAATAAAACAATTTTAAGCCTATAACAAACAACATGACTGAAATGAAACAAATTTCAAACTAATGGGTAAAGTAAAAAATTTACCCGTAAATACACAAATAATTTAAAAAGACTAAAATGAAATCTTTTTTAAATTAACCAAGCAAATCGGAAATTAAACCATAATATATAACTAAAGAATAATGTCTTAAATATAAATATGGAAACATTAGTCTTAAAATCAGAAATTCACCATTGCATTTAAGGACTATAACAAAAGACTACAAAGGTCAAGTGGCCAAAAGTGCAATTTCCCCTGTGAAGAGGAGAGAGTTAAACGACGTCATTTTGGGTTATTTATATACTATATTATAACATCAACTAAACCCTAATCCTCTCCCCTTCCATCCGATTATTTTCCCCTTTTTCCCCACCATCTCTCTTTTTGTTATCAACTGAGATATTCAAAATTTCTCTTCGGGCACCGCCTAATCGGCGTCGGTGAAGGTCCAATGATCTTCTTTTTTTACCTATCACTCCCTTTTTCAAACCTTACACCAATCTAACATTAAATCCCATTCAAGCTCTCTTAAATTCCTAAACCCGAAAAAAATGATTACCTTTATGGTGTTCTCTTAATGTTGGTGAGGTCATGTGGTTCAGATTGGAAGGCATATTTTTTCGCTCTTTTGTTTTTTTTATTTTCTGGTTTGATCTCCTATTTGGTTTTCTCTGTTTTTTTTCGAATCCCTTGAAATGGCTCTCATTTCCCCTTTTATTTGAATCTGGTGTTGCAGGTTGTATTTGGAGTCTGAATTTTGCATCGTTGAGGGGATAGGGTATGATGCCCTATTTTTTGTGATTGATACTCTTAGATTTGATCCTTTTTGTTTTTATCTGAATAAAAATTCATAAAAAAAAATTTACTAATTTTTTGGTCTCTTTTGACTAGTTGACGTATGTTGTTGGTTGGCCGAGGTGATGGCGGTCGATGGCACAACAGGAACAGTCAATGGTGACAATAGCAGGAGTGGGAAATGGCGGCATAGCTACTCGATAGTGGTAGTAGGCTAGGCGACGGCTGTACACAATCCTAAGGTTATGATTAAACCCTAGGATCTCTTCCATCTGGGCTGTTGGATCAAGGGTAGATCCAACGGCTGGAAGCATCTAGCGACTGGGTGATAAGGTGGAAACACTAATTGTGTTGGGTTAATTTATTTGGGCTGGTTCCTTGGGCTGTGTGATTTGTCTTTGGGCCATTAGCTGGGTCCTTGCCTGTTTGTAATTAGGGCTTTTAATCTTGTAATATTGGGCCTGAGTTTTGGATTATATTTGAGATTTTTCTTATAACCTATAAAAAATAAAAATAAATAAAAGAGTATAAATATATAATTAATTATTTTACATATGTTTAACATAATAATACCAATTATAAAATTCAAATTAAACATAATCAATATTAACTACTAAAACATAATCAACATTAGCAATTACTAAAACATAATCAACATTAGCAATTACTAAAACATACTCAATATTAACAATTACTAAAGCATAATTAACAATTTCTAAAACATAATCAACATTAACAACTATTGATCCTTTAACAATTAAAATTAAGACCTATAATTTAATTAAGGACAAAACCTCTGTGTATATATATATAAACTCGGACAAAATATAATGTCTACAGATGCATTATCCATGAATTTCACTTTGAATCTCTTCTCTACTAATTGACCAACACTATGTAGATTTTGATCAATATCAACTACAAAAATAACATTAGTTATAAACTTGGTACATGGATAGCTTGTAATGGCTACGATTCTTTTTCCTTTTACTGCAATGTATTCATCGTTCCCAATTCTGACCTTCTTGGACTCGATACTCTTCAATTATTTGAACAATTCTTTTTAATGTGTCATATGATTAGTGCAACCACTATCAATGAGCCATCTTTCACTTGTTTCAATACTAGTGAAACAAGTTGCATCGAAAAGTTGATCTTCTTCTTTTTAATCCATCACTTGTTCTTCATCTTATTGTTGTTGGCTTTTATAATTGCAAATAACATCATCATGTCTCATTTGGTTACATTTGTTGGACTTTGCATATGGTATTCTTTAGCACTTGAAGAAAATGTGACCTTTCTTGTTGTAATGTTGACATGAAGGATAATTCTTCTTTACTCATGTGGTATATTTCCAATTTTAATTTTGTTCTCAAATGTATAGTTTTCTCCACTTTCAACATGAAATTTTTTGTTCTTTAGCCTCATATTCTTTCCACCATCTTGATGCTTAATCGATAGATCACCTCTAAAGACCCTTTCTTGCCTTATTAAGCACCTTTGCTTTTGTGCTTGCAAAGCACTTAAGAGTTCCGCCAAAGTAATCTTTGACATATCTTTCATGTTCTTTAAGGTGGGTGATGATAGCCTCAAACCATGCAGATACTGTTATGAGGATTTTTTGCACAATCCTTGAATATGCTAGAAATGATCCTAGCATTCTAACCTTATTGGCTATACTAATGAGACTGTCAGAATACTCATTGATTGCCTTAGTCTCTTACATATTCTACAACTCAAAATCATGTACAATATTTGACACTTGCATCCCATAAATTTTTTTATCTCCCTTGCACTTAATCTTGAGATAATCTCATATCTCCTTTACTGACTTTAGAGACATAATTCAGGTGAAAATAGTTGGTGATACTAAAAAAAATCATGTTTTTTCCTTTGGTTTCATTGTTTTCTTTTATTTTTGTGCTTTGATATGTGCAATGGTATGGTTGGTTAAAAATGTAGGAATCTCATAGTCTTCTTCTAATTAGGGATGGCAAAAAAACCCGAACCCGACGGAGAAAATCGAAAACCGAATTAAACGGGTCGAGTTCGGGGATGATAAACGGGGATGGGGACGGGAATGGAGAAAAACCATTTATGCTAAACGGGGACGGGGACGGGTTTGGTAATCCTCGCCCCGATTACCTGGCCCGATACCCAGCCCGATACCCGGCCCGATACCCAGTCCGATAAATATTAAAAATAATTATTTTATATATATATAATATTAATAAATTTAATTTAATTTTAAAAATATATATAATATTTATATATTTAATTTAAATATATATACCCGACCCGATACCCGTTTAAATACCCGTTTATGCTAAACAGGGATACTCGTTTCCCCGCGGTTTTCCCCGATTACCTGATGGGGATCCCCGTTTAAATCCTCACGGTTTTTTAAGCGGGGACGGGTTTTTTAAACGGGGACGGAGACGGGGAGACCAATACCCGGCCCGTTGCCGTCCCTACTTCTAATACTTCCCATACATCTACAACCTCCAAGTAAGTCTCCATGTGTAATGTTCAAATATGATAATTGTCTTCATCAAATATTGGTGGAGCAATCAAAAATGAGCATTAACACAGATCCATTAAGAAAAAGCTCTAATACCAGTATTTTAACGAAAATAAAACTTAATTGATGAAGAAAATTGAACACCCAAATTTTATTTAACAATGTTTATAATTTAAATAAAGTAAAATTAATAACCCACTAACAACATGCTCCTAAACTTTAGCAACACACCTAAATTCAAATAACAAATAAATTAAAAATAGAAAACACTAACAACAACCCTAAAAACATCAACTAACAGTCCCACTATACATATACAAAAAAAGCAACCACCTATGCCTATTGACAAAGCATAAAAGAAGAGAGGGTCGATGGCTAAGGCTATTGCACGAGCCAACAGGAATGCCCGGTTCCATTTTAGCACCCTCTTATTCCTCGAGTCAAGCACTGTTTGTTGTCCGCTAAACGGGCGAGACAGTTTTCTAGTTGAGGCTTGAGTTGAGTTATTCTTTAGGAAAGTTCTGGCCTGAATCGGAAAGAGGGAAGTACCGACTTAGGCTTCCCATTCTGGCCGGGGTGAGCTTGGTCGTAGCTAGTGGAGTGCTAGCATATCATTCTATGGTGTTGGGAATTGGGTTATCATCGTTGATGACGACACCTTCGTCGCCATGATCAGTGTTGTCGCGGGGAGAGGTTTCAAACTGACGACCTCCAATCCACCAGCTGTTTAAAAAAAAAAAAGAAATAGTAAACTTGGTGAATAAAATTCATAAAATGAAGATTATTAGTGATTAAATGAACTTGTTGTTAGTTATATTTTGTTAAAGAGATGAATGGGAACCTGAAGAAAATGAACATATGAGACACGATGAGAGAATCGAACCATGAGAGAGAAAAGGAGGAGAAGACTAGAAAAAATTAAGGAAATGTATGTATTATGGGAATATGAGGATGAAAGAACAAAGAGAAACAGAAAGGAATAGGATAAAGGTTGGGAGGAAGATGGAGTTATTTGACAGATTAGTAATGTGACATAAGTGAAGTGAGGACACCCTTCTCTAATCCACTTAGCATGAAAATGACAATCACTGAGAAACTAGACATTTCACATTGACAAAATCAATAATCAAAAATAATTTTAACTGTAATCATATCTATCAATTTTTGTATATTTCAATGTGATTTATGGAGCAAATATAAATTTATAGCGTATTTTTTGATAAAATCTCACTAGTTTTTTTGAAAAGAAAATAAGACAAAATTATATTAGAAGATGTTGAGATTCAATTTGTGGAAGAAACTTCTAAAATATTTAGTAAATTAGTAGAAATTTATTTTATTTATAAAATAAATCATGATCCTAAAAGTTCTTAAAAGTGGCTGTAAAGCTACTTGTGATCCAATTGATCCCTTAACAATTGGTATAGAAGTGTTAACTCTTGATAATGAAACCCCTACGTCTAGGGATGGACGGACCGAAGGGCGGGTGGTGCAGTTGTCTCCCGGAAAATTTAAAATTAGTATATATTTTAATTTCTTTTATATATTTTTATTAAAAATTTGTTTTTGCCTCTCCTGAAATTTTATAAGTTAAGTTCGTCCCTTCTGAAATTTTAAAAATCAAAGTTTGTCCCTTTAGCATAAAATCTTGTGTCCGTTTCTACTTACATCATATATAAATTTGTGTGCTCTTGTGAACTACCATTCATATACTGATATACGTTGGTGAGTATCCAAGGAGGATTTATTGAATCGGTTTGATAATAAGAGAAGCCGAAGGTTCATCTACATCTAAGAGGTTTGGAACTATAGATACCATGCTAAACGTCCTCCTGTCCTCCTAAAGAGTGCTAAAGAGGAGTATGTTTATGTTTCGGATATGGAGATGTGACACATCAACGTAAAGAAATTGACCATATCCTTCTGCTCTAATTCAGACTCCCACTCAAAATGTAACACTCATAATCCGTATACACGAATCAATACGAGTTACAGATATCACATCAGAAATTCATAACATTTCTTTAATTGAACTGAGTAAAACTTTGGTTTCATTCAAATATCACTAGTTTAATAACTTGAACAATTATTATAAAATAATTATTCATAGAAAAATCATAATATAATATTTTTGGTTACCAATTCAAAACTAGTTTCAAGTAGTGATAGAAAGTTCTGTTATGTTTCATAAAATAAATAAGATTGCCCAACACGTATGATTTAAAACCCAAATTAATTTTTTTTCTTTAAGCATAGTTTAATATGATAATATTTATTCACATTATTAATTATATTTAGTAATAATTATATTAGGAAATTGTAGACATTTCATTCTCGTGTACATGCCTGCCAAAACTTTTAGAACACAATAGGATGCCATCATTGTTACATGTAAATATTTCCTTGGTGAATGGTGTCAAACTCAACTCCTTACTCCTTTTCTCTACGCGTGAAAATCATCACACGCTAAGTATACACTTAGTGAGGCAATCATTTGAATATTTAAAGCAATGCAACATATAAATTTAAATTAATAACCATATTCAATGCAATATGATCACTTTACCTGTATTCAAACTATGTTACCATATATTAACATGATATAACTGGATATCAAGTTTCTTACCAATATACTTTCCATTCATTCCACAAGCTCGTAAGCTTATTTTCCTGTTTACCATTTATTAACAAAACAATCATAGCTCAAATCGGTACCTAAACGATTATTGTAACACCCCCAACCTGTACCCGACCCGGATCCGAGTCCGAGGTGTCACATTGACTTTTCAAAACATTTACTTGTATAAAATAATGAGTAATTTAAATTTTTTTATACATGTAACTTATTCAAAAGATTTCCAAAACTATTCAGAGCTTAAATGTTTTTACAAAACCGATCAAAGCATATACAATTCAAAACATTAATTACATGCCAACTATTTTCAATGTAAAAAGTACATCTAATTCAAAACATCTTTTCTGATCTTATATTCGGTAAGAAGTAACTGACCTGTCTTGCTCCACTTTGCCTTTACTCTTCTCACTTCTGTAACCTACGTGTGAAACAATCACACGCTAAGTCTATGACTTAGTGAGGCAAATAAACATATAATATAAACTATAGCTTGTAATCATGCATGAACAATTACTGCTATCACTCATACCCTTATTCATGTAACAAATCCCTATAACACATATGCAATATATCATTACATGTAAGAACATATACACACACATATACTCATCACTCATCATTTCCATCTTTAACCTTATTTCATTATCAATATTATTGTCGTTTATATCACTTAATACATATCCTCTTATACCTAGCATTTTAACCAACATTTGACTCATTTAATCATACAATCCACATATCATCATATAAATAATATAATACCATTCATATCACAAAAACATACAAATCACATGTAATATGTTTGTTGTTATTTCTTTATTAGCCCATGTACACATGTGAGAACTATAGATATGTGAGTCTAAAGAGGTTGTGCACTAATGCTGTCACCACAACTCGTATAAATGCACCGAAGTGCCACGTAGAATTGCACCGTAGTCCCGCGTAGAAATGTACCGAAGTGCCATATAAGGTTGTCCCTAAGGACCACGTAGAAAATTCCTTAAGAATCATATACATATGCCAAGGATCAAGTATGTGTCTCAAAATACCTCACACATGTTCCAAAGAATACATATATGTCCCGAAGGACCGCGTAGACCCTCGACTCTTGGCATACCAACTATACCCTTGCTCTCATGACACATAACATGGGCATTATCATTTATGTCATTTCACATTTTCACATAAACACGTAGTTCCCTTTCACATAGCACGTAGATTATGTCACATAAGTTGAATCACATATACGTATAATCACGTAGATCACTTTCAAAGATCACGTAGTTCATATCAACTTTTCATGCTATTTCACATTTCTGGTCACATTGCTTATATCTTATTTTTATGTCTTATATATATATATATATATATATATATATATATATATATAATATATATATATTATATATATATATATATATATTATATATATATATATATATAGATATTCACATTCATATAGTCCATCATTCATCATCTAAATGTGTATTCATATAATTCATCTTCTTCTCCTTTCATATCTCATATGTCCTGATTAATAACTTATATCATATGTATAAAATAACTTTATTATATATAGCTTACACCTCATTCTATGATATTCACCTAGATTATATCACCTCTGTCATACTTATAAACATATATCACTTCTATTATTTCATTTATATGCTAATCTAATCTATTTACCTAATTCAGTTCATATAATACCTATAACTTTCTAATATGACTCCGTAGATTTCTATCATACAACCCATATATCATAATTTTATTTAAGCATATGTATCTTTCCCATCTAGCTTATCTTATATCACTACAAGAAAATATACCTTTAATGACACATGAACGATGACACACGCTAATTTATGACTTGCAAAACATGTGTGTCATAAAAAAATGTCATGTTTTTTAAAATCTGAATGATTTATGACTTACAATAATGTGTGTCATATTTAATAGTCATAATCCAAAAAATTTGCAAAAACACGGAGTACACTTTTTAATTGTGTGTTATCTGTAAAAGTCGTCTTTTAATTTCCCCCATTATTTTCATCCTTTCCCGCTTCTTCCCCTCATAATCAGTTCATGCCTAATGTTTTGCACTCCTTTCATTCTCTCCTTTTCTCTCCAATGCCAAAACCCTAACTTGCTTTCTTTATTTTCCTGAAAGCTTCTCTCTCCGTGTTTTTTGTTTTGTTTTCAGTAACATTCTTCAAATTATTTCCATTTCCTTTTTCTTTCCCCCCTCCTGGTTTGTGGTCGGGGGTTCGAGTTTTTAAGATGGATATCGAGCAAAAGCAAGGTGAGTTCATCGATCACTTCGTTAAGCAAGCGTCAGCTCAGAAGGGGACGACCCTTGTTTCCGTTATCGTCGAAGCGACGTCTCATCCTTCACTCTTCGCCTTCTCCGATATTCTTGCCGTTCTCACCGTCGCTAAGGTAAAGAACTATTCCATTATCAGTTTCTTTTATTTTCTTTCCCCTACTTTCCTCAATCTGAGAAATAAAAGCCGTCATCAGCTATTTTTTGCTGCACATAGCTTAATAGCATTTCTTCCTATTTCTTTTTCTGTCAATATAGTCTGGTGTTTTAGTTTTATTCATTGCTTCACTTTTGGTTTGATGCTTTAGTTTACTTATAATTTATAAGAAACCTATATACCTTTGCAGCTTGACGGAACTGAAAACTCGGTGTACCTGGAGGTGCTTCGGTTGTTTGCCCATGGCACATGGAGCGATTACAAGAGTAAGCTGGAAAACCTGTGTTTTATTATTTGTGACAAGTTTGTGATGTTTTCAATACACTTGTTTCACTTGTACCCGTATTTTTTCTATTCGAGATAATTTGAAGATCATTAGTAGTAAACATTTGTCACTACCGTGTAAATCTCTTCAAGATTACCAGTTTTACTCTTCTAAATGTTACCCTTCACTTAATTAATCCTCTTGATTATTTCTGTCTTTGATTGTTGTTATAGTTATTATTCACATCATAATGTGACCAACTCTGGCTGCTTAAACTATTGGATTAGGCAATAGTGGCAGCCTTCCTCAACTGGTCCCTGATCAAGTTCTCAAGTTAAGCAACTCACTGTCCTTACACTTGCTTAGACGAACAAGGTATTGTAGTTGAGTTAAGAGGGCATTTGATCATCTAAATATGCTATAGTTTCCAACCTCGTTCCATTATAGTGGTTATAGTTATTTTGATATTCATTGAACGTGCCACTTTGACTTCGTAATGTGAAGAAACCAAGTCTTTAGAATATCTTGAAAAAATTTAATGCCTTTATGAATTGTTTTATTCCACTTTCTAACTGAAATGGATATACCCTTTGTCTGACAATGGCACTATAAGTTGTAAATGTTGGTTGCATCAAGTTCATTTACCATTTAAATATCTTGACCAGGTATTACCATATGATCAACTAATGCTGGAGTTAGATGTCACCAATGTTCGTGAACTTGAAGATTTTCTTATCAATGAGTGCATGTATGCGGTGGGTAGACTCCCGGCTTAATTCTCTATTAATTTTTATCCTAGTATTTACTCTATTATGAAATGCTTTAGCTACGAGAACGACCTTGAAAGGCCCTGGGAACCAATGGATGATTTTTATGCAATGCGTTGCATGTGAAAGAACTTTGCAGTTGTTTCTGCATTCATGTTTATTTTTTTGGGACGGTTAACTTTTAGAGTGGCCCTGCATTGTTCACAGTTATTTCTACAGCTATTTGAACCTTCCTTTGGTGGTCAAATATACTGAAAGTGTGCTGATTTTTGTTCATTTTCCCAACCTTTTTGTTAGGGTATAGTCAGAGGAAAGTTGGATCAGCTACGAAGATGTTTTGAGGTCTACTGTCCTTTCCTCTCAAGAATTTTCCTTTAAATTTATTTTTCTTCGTTGATTAAAATCTTTACTATTTGTTCTGGAAGATCCAATTTGCTGCTGGGAGGGATTTGAGGCCAGAACAGCTTGGGAGTATGATAGAAACACTGTCGAACTGGTAATATCTCTGGTTCAAATAGAGAATTTCATTAAGTCCTCTGTCCACACTGCATTTATAGTTACTACTGTGTGATTTTCTATTAAATTTTTGCGATTTGTTCATTAGAGCTATTTAGTCTAAGTAGACCTGACAGAATCCAAAGTTGAATTCGATAAATTTGCAAGATCCTTTAATTGGAGCAGAGTGTAGAGCGATGTTTCAAGAAGGAGAAGTTGATGATATGTTTTTAATGATTTTATTTCTTACTGTGGAACGTCTCCGAAAGAATTTTTCGTGGAAACCGTATGTACTTAACATATTTGATTGTTTTCTTTTAGTTTTCTTTTATTTATTATTTATGTGGATTTAAAGTCTGGTTCAGGTATCTTGATATGCTTCCCACCACTTTTGGGAATCCGTTATGGTTTATCGATGATGAGATGCTGGAATTGAGAGGAACAATCTTGTATAGAGCAGCTGAATTGCGGGTAAATATAAGCATATAGTTTAATGTTTCTCTTGAAGATAAAAGTTAGTGTAATTGTTTTATAGAAAAAGGATTTGATTTATGTGTACGAAGAAAGTCATTCCTTGCACTTCGAACTTTGGTGGTTAATATTGCGTGATTCTGTAATGCTAGGGTGAATTCCTTGCACTTCGAACTTTGGTGGTTAATATTGCGTGATTTCTGTAATGCTAGGGTGAATTCTATATTATGGTCTCGTGCTTTGAACCTTCCTCTTCCACATTCTTATGTATTTCCCCAAATTCAAGAAGATACCGAGACAACCTGTCCAGTTGAAAGAAGTTTTGAGGTGACCATCAGTCATAGTGAAGTAAGTGGAGAGCCTGTTAATGAAATTGATGGAAAAAGTGAGGTTACACTTTAGTTCTTACCATTTTTGTGTCTGGATCTTTCCTCTTATTTTCTTTCATAGGTGAAAGTTTACTGTATTAACATGGAGTTGAGGTTAAAGTTTTTTATTTATTTTGGGTTTATATCAGGATTTGAGGGTCGTGAGAATGATAACAAAGTCAATGGAGCAACTTCCACATCGAAACAAGAAGAAACGGTCTGGGTGGAGGGTCTTCTCCCTGGCATTGACTTTTGCAACCATGGTATGTTTTTTTTTATTAGTGGCTCACTAGTCAAATTGGTTAGAGTCTATTCTCATTGAATTTTTGGTTGTTAATTTTATTGTTATACTTGAAGGCAGGCAAACATGGGAAGTTCCTGTCCCAAAGGTAAGCAGTAATGCATTATTATTTGTAATTAATAAGCTTAATTCTCAGTATTATTGGAAACGTTCTTTAATAAAATGTAAGTTCCACTATCAATATGCCTTTCGTTCCTAATATTTTCTGTGTTGTTAATTAGTTCCCTTTGTTTGGGGCTCTGCTGCTATGCTTTTAACTGATCTATGAATTTCTTGTTTTTTCCTTTATGATATCCTTTGTGTATTATATTTTTCATGCACATAGCATCGCGAGCCTATTTCAAAGTTAAATTACTATTAATAGTCTATTTCCGAGGACATTTAACTTATATGTGCCTTCTGTGGTTACCAGCTGATCGGTATGTAATTTAGTAATCTAATTTGCTAAATCAGTATGATTGAGTAATTTCTGTTTCCATACTTTATGCATTATTGTTCGTCTTTCCCACCTTAGAGGGATTGTAATTGGAGTTCTATGTGCCAAGGTGGGTATTTGAGTTGTACTATATTTCCCGTTTAGAAGTTGTGAATTAAGCATGCTGATAAACATAATTGAATTATTTTGATTATTAGTTTTGACATAATTAGACTGCTTAGAGTTGTACTATTCTTGTTCCTTATCATTTCATTTTCAATTTTCTTTTGCAGATATACAATGAGCAAATAACAGATTTATTGGATCCAAATCAAAGAAACCTGTAGGTAGAATGAATTATTATTTAACTTTTCAGTTTCTAAATCAATGTTGTTTTGTAACTTTTCTATATATTGGTAATTACTGATGAAAGTTAGATGGTGTTTTATTGGTTTTAAGGCTTAATTGGGTAAATCCAGAGAAACATTGTGGATTTTGTGCTATAATCCTTTTGATACACACAAAAAAAAGATGATTTTTGGCTTTTTGTTGGACTGTATATGGATCCTTAAGCTGTCTCGATTTAACCTAGATATCAAGATATGTGCGTTATTTGTTAGAGATGGGATTTATCTAAATTCACTTAGACCAGGAAAGTTTAGTTCAATGCCCTCCTTTGTTTGATTAATTAAGGATGTTCAGAGTTCATACCCACTATGTTATTCCTTATAATCATTGGAATCTATAACTAATTTTGGTAAATGGGTATCAATCACCTTTTTCTCTGAGCGAAATAGAATTCAGTAGCAAGTTTGAATGAAAATCATCATTATAACCGAGAAGGATGGGTGAATTACCCATATGTAAATAGACTTATCCCCTTAAATAACAGTGTAATTGTAAAGCTTTTAAAGCTTAAGATACATTTACCATAAATTTACTTGATTTTTTGTTCTTTTCATATTACTTAGTGATGAGTGATGACTTGATAACCATAAATGAAAATGTTTGCTCTTTACAAATGTTTGGACTACATTATGTTCTCACCTGAAGATAGTTGATGCTTGATTAATATATGAAAAGTATTAATTCCTATATGTCATAACCAGTTGGTTCAAATAAGGAGTGGAAACCAAAGGTGATCAGCTCTAATTTTGGGAAGGGTTCGGGAACAACTGTTGCATCTGATGTTCCTACTAGTTCAGTTGAAGCCAATGCTCATTCGCAGCCTGTTCCAAGAGTTCTCGACTCTGAAGAAGCAACTTCAAAATTATAGAAGAAGCTAGAGGTGTTGCATCTAAGATCTTATAATCTGTTAGTATATTCTTGTGATAATCTAAGAACATTCTTGGTTTTTTGTTTTCAAATAGCCATAGGTGATGGATATTATGTTTGTAACTTAATGTGAATAAATTGTATGCAAATGGATTGTTTATATATAATATGATATATATATTTAGTATTATTAGGCATTAAATGTGATTTAGTTTGATTATTTGTCAACCTACAATATATATATCTATATATATATATATATAACAATAATTTATGAAATACAATCACGGCACACGAATGTGTGTCATCTTTTTTAATGGCATGTGCTTCAATGACACGCAATGTAAGTCATACATGCGTGTCATAAATTTACGACACATATATGTGTGTCATCTTAATTTATGACGGGGGCTTCAATGATGCTTAATGAACGTCATAAATGCGCGTCATAAATGTGCGTCATAAATGTGTATCATAAATGCGCGTCATAAATGTGCGTCATAAATGTGTGTCATAAATGCGCGTCATTTGAAATTCATGTCGGCGGCTTCAACGACAGGCAAATGTGTGTCATCCGCACCCATAGATGACGCGCAATACGCGTCATTAAAGGGGTTTTTTCTACTAGTGTATGTTCCTATTATCACTTATGTTCAAGTCTCCTATTTAATATACTTTTCTCATATCATCCTATAAGTCAATATTATCTATCTTGTTTCAATTATCATTTAATGATATAAATCTATTTTACTATTTCACATAAATGAACATACCATTATGTACTTGCCCAACTCACATTCTTATTATTTATATAACCTTTTTTTACCATATTCTCATATTATTATCTAATTTATCCCATATCATGTATTCGCGTAGTCTTATATTCCATTTTTATATATCTCAAAGATCTTATCACATAACTTCTCTTTTATATTCATATAATTTCTTATCATACCATATAGTTTATATCATCATAACATAGCATATATTCACATCAACCATGAAATACATATACAATAACATGTCAACACATACCATAACATATAACTCAGACACTCATAACAAACACTTGTTTATGTTCATACTTCATACACAATACTATAGAGAATAGACTTGTCGCAAGTCTTATTTCCCATTAAACATCATATATAAAATACTATGCACTCACCTGGCCTCACTAGTCAATACCGCTTATATGATTTCCTCTCTTTCGATCGAATCTTAACTCGATAATCGTTCTGGAACTGGTTCATGTTCGATATCTACATAATCATACATTGATACATATCAGTATCCCATTGATATACTCTAATCTATTATTTCTTAAACCAAAAGAAATATCTATTTCTATTCCCCCTTGAAGTGCATCGATACATTCTACAGTGCATCGATGCATTCTTTAACATGTGCATCGATGCACTACCGATTCATCGATACACAAATCACCTTCGATGTTTTCATTTTAAGGGGGTGCATCAATGCACTCCTTATGTATCAATGCACTAATTGCATTCAATGTTTCCATTTTTAATGGGTACATCGATGCACTTCCTGTGCATCGATACACACTGAACAATTTCTGGAAATACCCTTGATGCATCGGTACACATTGAATATGCATCGATGCACATAGTCTAGAATTCATTTTTATGCCTGAAAATCTACTATTCTCAGCTTAATAACTTCATATATCATCCCTTTTCTTATTCTTAACTTACATACTCATATTCAAACTCATTTCTATTCATTAATCACCTCTTTAACATCAAAATCCTATTATCCATATGTAATTCAAGAATTACACTAAATTTTCAACATGTTCCAAATTCAATTCTATTGCTTCTAACTTCTTAATTAGACCCTTGACAAGTCAAATTCATCCTTAGAACTTCAGAAACCTTTTTATAATAAAAGTTCATTTATAAACTCTTAATAGAAATTCCTTTCTAATTCTCTCTTCTTGGTGTTTTTAACTTATATAACCTTTCCTTAAGCTTATATAATCCCCAAAGACTCAAATCCAATTTAAAAATTCAAGAAATCAACAGCTAAATCAAACTTACCTTTGCTCTTGGCTTCCACGTGAAGAAGAAGAAAGGAGAAGAAGAGAACTCTGGAGAAATCTCTCCTTTTCCACGTGGTTCCCTTTTCTTATAAAGGAAGAATAAAAATCTTACTTGTCAATTGACCATTTTACCCTTTAATTCATTCCATAATTACTAAATAACCTTCATCATATATTTACAATAAATCATTGAACTATTCATTTATTCTACTTTAATCACCAATTTCTGAAATTTTTCAATCTAGTCACTAACTCGAAATCGATACCTAAACAATTATAAGTCATCTAAATATTGAAATTGGAAAATTCGAATATATATTTAAATTATGATCCTTTTTTATAAAAATATCAAGGTTGTTATTTTGCACGAACAATTATCGAAATACCTTCCTTGTCAATTAAGGGGTATTTCCACTGATTCCCCATACAAAATAATGTTGGCCAAATATTTGGATGAAATACATATATTAATAACATTAAAAGAATACATTCATTCGAATATAAAATGCATTATCTTATTCGAACAATTTTTGGAAACACATTACTTGTTAGTTAAGGCGCGTTTCTTTGAATTCCTCGAGTACAATTATATTTGAAAAATATTACAAGTAATAAGAAATTTATTAATATATAAATGATGGAGCAAAATAATAAAAATGTTAACTTTAGCGAATAAACTACACAATCAACAATAAATAAAGGCAACCATTGCAAATATTTACAATCTGAACATTACAATCGTAAATACACCAGCTTTAATCATTCAAGACCAAAATGGGAATTATTAAAGTAAGGCACTCAGATTAAAATATTTCTAGAAAATAAGATAACAAATGAAATGAAAATATATACAATATCCAAATCATAAACCATCAATGATTAAAATGAATAAATTGAAAATATTGTATCTAAATTATAATTAAATAATAAAAAAATACAAACAGTGGCTAAAATGAATAAAAATAAAAATCAGTGAATAAATTAAAATAATAAAAATGACTAAATTAAAACAATCACAAATTATATCACAAAATTAAAGAAATAAAATAACTAGGGGACCAATGACTAAAATAGAATATATGCGTAAAGTATAGGGACCTAGAAGAAAATAAACCAAAAGATTCTTGCTGAAATGTAAAAAAGGAAAATCACTAAATCAGTCCCTAAGTATTTAAAAAATAAAAAGTCACTACGCATGACTAAAATATAAAACATTCCTAAAAGTACAGGGACCAAACAAAAATTAAACCAAAAATATATAACATGCATAAAAAATGGGTAAATTACAAAAACGATCTATACATGTGACTATTTTGTAAAAACACGCCTAACTTAGGTAGACCTAAGTACAATTCCCCCCTAAAATTTTCTATAAATATCAACTTTTTTTTATTTTCATTTTTAAAGTTTAGAGAGTGAAGCTCTAGCTTCTCTCTAAAAATCAGACATCGTCGGCCGCCACGCTGTCGCCGTCAGTGGTCGGTGGTCGTTGGCCGCCAAATTTCACCCAAAGATTCGTCTCGACCTCTCCGTCTCGTATCTGGGCTTCGTTTTACGAGAAGATGCTTTGTTCTTTGCAAAATGGCCGAAGATTGTTCGACTTTCCTAAGATCTGATCGCCGCTGACCGCCATTAGATCGGGCTGATTTTTGAAATATGTGGTTCTTCTCACCAATACGCACCTCCTCACCACTCAAATCGTCGATCAGAGGTCCCTATCGCTCGCTTGGTGCTCGATCGAAGGTAAGAACCCTTTTCTCTTTACTTTTTTTGCTTTGTTTCGAACTTGTAGGATAGAAAAGAAAAAATATGCTATTGGAACGAACGAAAAAAAAAGAAAAAACCAATATGTTGTTGTATTGATTTTCATTCAAAGAATCTCGGGAGAAAAATCTATTTTTACATTGTTTGGTGGAAACCTAGAGCTCCACCCGTTTTACATTATGGGTTTTTTCTCTTCGAACTCCCCCTACATTGTTTTTGGAAAACCCGAGAGCCCCTCTCGTTGTTACTGGATAAACCAAGAGCTCCTAATAATTTTTGGGTTCAAATCCCTCCGAATGCTCTCCCCTCTTACATTTTTCCTTTCTAAAATCCCCTCATGCTATATTTTCAAAACCGAGACCCCCTCTAATTATCCTACTTTCTCGATTATATGCTACTTGATAGAAAAAGAAAAAAATCTTTCTGCTGATTTGTTACGTGTTGCAGTGATCCTGGTGGATTTCCTGAGAGTGGCGTGATGTAGTGGTTTCACGTGGGCATATCAGAGTATGGCATGCAACAGTAACTGGTGCTTCACGTGGGATGTCCCTAATCGGGTCGGGTTGTAACTGAGTCAGGTTTACTTTGTGTTGGGTTTGTTCCTTCCTGGGCCTTTGGGTCTTGGGTGTAATGTGATCGGGTTGTAATTTTGGGCCCAATTGGGCCTATTGTAATTCAAGGCCCAATTTTGGGTTTCTTGTAATGGCCTGTAAAATATAAAAAAAATTAATAATCATAATAATAATAAAAAAGATGGGTTCGGAAGAAAATGGCTGTCGACAACTTCCCATCTTTGTCCATTCTTGTGTTAACAAGGATAGGGCAAAGACGAATAGACAATGAGGTTTCGTCCGGCCGAATTTGTGCTTTAAAATTTGAAAAGGGATCTGCTCCACTGTTTCTGTAGGGTAGATCAGATTTAGAAATGCTAATTCAAATAAAGCGATTTGCTTCACTGCTCTTCAGGGAAGACCAAATCTAAAAGAAAAAAAAATATGCTCTATTATTCTTTAGGGGAGATCAGACTTGAGAAAACTTTGATCCACTTCACTGTTTTTCAGGGAAAATTGAATCAGAATTGATTTGCTTCACTACTCTTCAGAAATACCAAATTTGAAATAAGAAGAATATACTCCACTACTCTTTAGGGGAGATCAGACTCGAGAAAACTTTGGTCCACTTCACTCTTCTCTAGGGAAGATTGAATCAGAAAATAGAAGAAGAATATGCTCCACTACTCTTTAGAGGAGATCAGACTTAAGAAAATTTTGATCCACTTCACTGTTTTTCAAGGAAGATTAAATCGAACATGATTTGCTTTGCTGCTCTCCAGGAAGACCAAATCTGAAAGAAGAATAATCTGCTCCACTACTCTTTAGAGGAGACCAGACTCGAGAAAACTTTGATCGACTTCGCTACTCTTCAGGAAGACCAAATCTGAAAGAAAAAAGGGGATTTGCTCCACTACTCTTTAGTGAATACCAGACCTTTCAAAGAAAATTGATTCACTCTACTGCTCTTCAGGGAAGATTGAATCAGAATTGATTTGCTTCACTGTTCTTCAGGAAGACCAAATCTGAAAGAAGAAGAATATGCTCTATTACTCTTTAGGGGAGATCATACACGAGAAAACTTTGATCCACTTTGTTGCTCTTCAAGGAAGATTGAATATGAAAATCAAACATTATCAATCATTAGTGTGTATGTTTGAGAACTTGAAAACATCATACTCGAAAGTTTAGAATCTGGGAGAATCTTTGAAAATTGATTTCTCCTGTGGAAATTTGTGTCGCAATCTGCCTTGACTCGAGTGCCATTTGAACCTCTCCCTTCTTGGGACTTTGAATTTATTGATGACTCCTGCTTGTCAAAAATCTGTAGTTTTCCTGAAAACCTGTAAAATATTCATCTTAAAAGTGCAACGTATCTGAATAAAGAACACAGTGATGTAATTCATTCATCATTAATCTTTTGATAAAGTGAAAAGGTCTTTAAGAAATACAAAATTAGAACTTTCATGGAAACAACCCAAAATAGATAAGGTTAATTTTTAGAGTGATATGGAAGACGATGTTGAGGTTTCTAGGTAAGCAATCTCAAGAAAGGCTAAAGTGAACTTTCTAGGACACAAGTCCTAAGAGAGTCAGGATTCAAGACAACATTACAGGAAGACTGACTCCTCTATATGAGAGAGTCAAGTTGAGGAAATATACTACTGAAAAGTTGACTCATCTCCGCAAGAAAGTAAAAAAGGACAACATTAAAAGATTGACTCCTCTTCGTGAGAAAGTCAAGGAAGGCAAGACTAAACGATTGACTCCTCTTCACGAGAAAGTCAAGGAAGAAAAACAAAAAGATTTACCCCTCTTCGCAAGAAAGTTAACAAGGTCAACACCAAAAGATTAACTTCTCTTCACGAGAAAGTCAAGAAGTACTGCACTAAAAGATTGACTCATTTTCGTGAGAAAATCAAGAAGGACAACACTAAAAGATTAAGTCATCTTCATGAGAAAGTCAAAAAGGACAACACTAAAAGATTGACTCCTCTTCGTGAAAAAGACAAGAAGGAAAACATTAAGAGATTGACTCATCTTCACGAGAAATTCAAGGAAGATAACACTAAAAGATTGACTCCTCTTCACGAGAAAGTCAAGGAAGACAACACTGAAAAATTGACTCCTCTTCACGAGGAAGTCAATGAAGACAAAGATTGACTTCTCTTAACGAGGAAGTCAAGAATAACAAAGATTGACTTCTCTTCACGCGAAAGTCAAGGAAGAAAAAGATTGGCTTCTCTTCACGAGGAAGTCAATAATAGCAAAGATTGACTTATCTTAATGAGGAAGTCAAGAATAACAAAGATTGACTTCTCTTCACGAGGAAGTCAAGAATAACATTGAAAGATTGATTCATCTTTGTAAGGGAGTCAATAATAATAAAGATTGACTTCTCTTCATGGGGAAGTCAAGAATAACAAAGACTGCCTCCTTCCCGTGAGGGAGTCGGGATAACAAAGATTGACTTCTCTTCACGAGGAAGTCAAGAATAAAAAAGATTGACTCCTCTTCGCGAGGGAGTCAGGAATAACAAAGATTGACTCCTTGTCACGAAGGAGTTAGGAATAACAAAGATTGACTTCTCTTCACGAGAAAGTCAAGAATAACAAAGATTGACTCTTCACGAGGAAGTCAAGAATAACATTGAAAGATTGACTCCTCTTCACGAGGGAGTCAAGTTGAAGCTTCAAGGGAAAATGATTTTTAGTAAGACATAATTGACTCTTCTAGGAGACATGTTCTAAGAAGGACATGATTGAAGTTTCTAGGGAAACCATTTTAAGAGAGACAAAAAATTTCTTAAAAGAAATTTTAACAGACTTTTATGAGGGAGATCAAAATTCATCATGTATGCATGAAATGATGTATGGTGGAATGACATAAATTTGTGTATCGTGTATAAATGCATATTTTATTGATCCATGGTGGGGACAACTGCAAGAGCGATCTTCATTCTCTTCCTAAATAAGTTGTCTTCACTTTGTTTGCACCAACGTGCACTCTTGCAATTCTTGAGTTGTGTTAATTTCTTTTTACCCCAACAAATTATTCCCCCACATAAGAATGACTTTCTCCGCCTGAGAATCTTTGTTTTCCTCATACATCTAAAAGTATAATTTTGGAAATAGTTTATTGTATAAGAAACTTTGGAAATCATTTTCTTACTTTTCAAACATTTCATTTTCTGAAAACATTAAATGAGAAACTTTGAAAATCGCTTTCTCATTTTTTAAAAAATCATGTGAAAACATCCTTCTTGAAGGTCTTATAGATGTCTCGAAGGACTTAACATCTTACTCGAAAGACAGACAGATGACCCGAAGGATTTAATCATCATGCTTGAAAGACTTACTGATGGCCCGAAGGACTAACTAATTTTGGAAATAGTTTAATAGGTAAGAAACTTTGGAAATTGCTTTCTTACTTTTCAAAAATTTCATTTTCTAAAAATACTAAATGAGAAACTATGGAAATTGCTTTCTCATTTTTCAAATTCATATGAAAATATCTTATTCGAAGGACCTACAGATGGCCCGAAGGACTTATCATCTGGCTCGAAAGACTTACAGGTGACCCGAAGGATTTAATCATCATGCTCGAGAGACTTACTAATGGCCCGAAGGACTTATCAATTTTGGAAATAGTTATTGGGTAAGAAACTTTGGAAATCACTTTCTTACTTTTCAAAAATTTCATTTTCTCAAAATACTAAATGAGAAACTTTGGAAATCGTTTTCTCATTTTTCAAATTCTTATGAAAACATCATACCCAAAGGTCTTACAAATGGCACGAAGGACTTATAATCTCGCTCGAAAGACTTAAAGATGACCCGGAAGATTTAATCATCTTGCTCGAAAGACTTACTGATGGTCCGAATGACTTACCAATTTGGGAAATAATTTATTAGGTAAAGAACTTTGGAAATCACTTTCTTACTTTTCAAAAATTTCATTTTCTAAAAACACTAAATGAGAAACTTTGGAAATCGCTTTCTCATTTTTCAAATTCATGTGAAAACATCCTAATCGAAGGTCTTACGGATGGCCCGAAGGACTTACCATGTTGCTCGAAAGACTTACAGATGACCCAAAGGATTTAATTATCATGCTCAAAAGACTTATTGATGGCACGAAGTACTTACCAAGTAAGAAACTTTTGTAAATCAAGCTTAGCTTTTCAAAAAAATCTATCAAGTTTAGAAACATCTGAAAAACATACTTAGCTTCTTTAAAAACTCATTTAAAATCCTAGTAGGAAACCTCTGAAAATCAGACTTGGTTTAAAAAAACGCGTTCGCTGGGTAACTTTCCCTACTTCTAAAACGATGATTGTCATATGCATTGGGTTTCTCAATTCTTGAGTTTCTGTCACTCTTAATACAATTCCCTCAATTTGATGTTTGAATTCTGATTTTTCTTTTCTCTTCTTTTTCTTGCAGAATCTGTAAGAAACATGTATACTTGTATAACAAGATGAATGCACTTAAATATCTCTAAAATGCATGAATTCCTTGTATGCATAAATGTTGATTAATCTTATTCTCACATCAAAGTGGATATCTCAGTCTTTCTTCACTTGGTCATTTTTGCATAGAACCTATAGCAACTCGTCAGCTCAGGTTTGCAATCTTCAGAGGATCAGCCTGATCCTCATGAGGACTTTGTTTTCCGTCTTCATTTCAGAGAAAGTGTTTTTCTCTCGAATTCTTGTTGCGATCATTAATATGATCTTGTATTTCTGGATGATATGGGCCTTCAAAAATGCCCCAAGAATTATCATTTTGTTGCTCCAGTATTGATTCTAAGCATGAACTCTGTGTCTGAGAGACATGTGTCAACTACCAAGACCTAGTCCAGAGGGATTGCCTTGTTTGAAAATGTTTTTCTTATTTTTTATTTCCAAAAAATTGAAAAATATCAATTAAAAATTTTGAAAAATGTTTAATAAATTTTTTGAAAAATATTACCCTTTTTTAGGTTTCACAATTGAGACAAATCATAAAATAAATGTTTAATGAATATCAATCAAGTCTACTCTTTTTATCTTTCAAAAAATCATAGACCATTGGCAAGTGTCAAAATTACTAACAAATTTAAGGTGTGGGTTGATTTTGAAAAGGTAAGGTGTCTCAGTTTGGCCTTTCTATTACAACATATATGTCTCTTTGGGCGTCTACTGACTTGAAGAAGTGGTTGTTATGCTCATCTTCTAGAGATACTTATTGGTTCCAAACTCTCAAGAACATATTTGGGATGTGTGGTATTTATCAAGAGCTTTATAAGACCGTCTCTTATGTCGTAGTTGCACAATTTAATATTCGAGTCTCCTTTTCAGGTTTTCAACTCAAATGCTCCTTTGGCTTCAAGACGTTATTAAAAAATTTACGTCTTGAATCCCCCTTTATTATTTTTCCTATTATGCATTAAAGATTTTAGAAAACCAGTTTTTACAAAAAAAAATTAATCTTGAGAAGCGTAATGAAATCTGAAGATAGTCTCTTTCACTTAGAAATCTATGTATGATTAAAATGGACTTTTCAAGCACGTAACATAGGCCAGAGCTCACAGTTACGAAAGAAAGGGATAAATAGGCCTAAAAAAGTGTTTAACGGTAATTGAACCAAGGATCAATTCATTCTGATGCATTCAATCTTGCCTTTCTTAGCTTGGATCTGCTACCTATTTTTTATTTTATTTTACTTTTGCTGGATCCCTCTTGACTATCTATTTTTGGGTTTTCACCCTAGATTTCATCTTTATTTTCTTATATCTTCAGCATTTCTCTCTCTTCTTGTTGAATCTGAATCTTTGAAATGATTGCACTTGATCAACCTTGTAGATTGAGGCTCAATGAGTCACACATCTTGAAATATTTGATTTATTTTCTCTCTCTTTTTTTCTTCTCTTTTTCTTTTTTCTTTTTTCTTTTTTCTTTTCTCTTTCTCTTTTTCTTTTCTCTTTTTTCCTTCTTCTTTTTCTATGTCTTCTTTCTTTTTCTCTTTTTATATATTTTTTATGAATTTATTGGATGGGTATAGGACTCCAATTCCTTTGAGCACCTTCTTGTCCTCTTTGTTTCTTGTATTTGGAACTTCTTTCATTATTCTCGATTGGATTTGATCTCTGAGCACTTTGCATTTGATATACCTTGTGTTTCCTTGTTATTCCTCTTTATTCCATGGAGACTTGCCCCCGTAGTAAAATTGGATTGACGATATTTACTTATACGAGCATATATCCTTCACCTTACCCCCCAATGTTGAGGGTGATCCTTGGTTAGGGTTGAATCAGAAGAAAAATAATCCAGACTCAAATGGGGATAACAAGGGATATATTTTTATCCTTTTGTGAAGGGATAAATGAAATAATGTCATTCATACCTTGTAAAAAAAGGTATTCCTAGGGGGATGAATATTCAGGATTAACTTTTATTTACATGAAAATAATGTAATTAATACATGATAGAATTATTTAAATCATTCCCTTTATTTTTTTCTTCTTTTTGCTTCATGTATGCCCCAATTACTCGAGCTTCTCTTCAACAAGTTGATCCATGATGCCCCATCTTGTCTCTTCTTACAGGAAGATTTACTGACAAATGAAAGTTTTGCACTTTGAGGCCTTTTGGTTTCACTCGTAGAAAAAAAAATGAGGGTTTTGTGTTTAAAAAGAAAAAAAATGTTACTTTGAAGTCATTTATATGGGGGTAGGTAGTGTTATAAACATATCAACTCTACCCAAGAAGGTAAAAGTATAAGTTTGGTGTCTCAAAAAAAGGTATGGTATGACTTCAAAGTCTCAAATAAATGTAGTGTCAAAATTTGGTAAAGACAAAAAATTATTTAAGGTAAAAAAAGATCGAGTAATTGTATTTTTGGATTTGGACGGGATATGAAAGGTCTAATTTTACCCCTTGCCAAAGATCTATAACTCTTGAAAAATTAAAATAATATTTAATTCATTTGGTACTAAAAAACTTCAAGATTAAAAAATTATTTCATTGCTTATGACCTTAAAAAGTAGCATAAGTTCAATCACCTAACATTTTTAGTAAATATTAGGTAAATAAAGAAAGAAAGAACAAAAACAAACTCAAACAAGAAAATGCAAATGAAACAGGGCTTCATGACGAATGAAATGATATTTTCCTAATTAGGATGCCCCATTACTCATCAGACATATGGATGCTCAACTGGATCTTCAGGGTTATTACAATATAAAAACCATGTGTCTGAATCGATCAGATTCTATAAATTGCTCTTTGACGCTCAATTGTTCTTAGTGGCACGCCCCAAACTTCATATCTAGCTTTCAAATCTTCTTTAGGTACAAACGGGGTAGCTTCAATTTACCTTCAGCATTTCTGTCACATAATTCTCTGCGAGTTACCACCAAGATTCGTGATTAATGTATGTTAAGATGCAATATATATTATGCAATATATGAAATATATATGTGAATGTAAATATGCAAAATGCATATACGAAAGCAAAAATACAGAAATATGAATGTAAAATGTGCGATGTAAATGTATGTATGCAAGAGGTGTCATTCCAGAGTGACCATCTTAAAACAATTTTCATTGACCACAAGGGTTTTGGTATGTCAAACAAAATTTACATAGAAGGGATAGCTTTAACTCCTATCTTCTTTATTTCTTTCAGCAGCCGAGTTAACTTCTTCTCATACTCAAGTGTTGAGTTATCAATATGCTCAAATTCTTTTACAAAGCTAACTAAATCAATCAATGTGTAAGCTACATTGCTTGCTTGGGTGATAGCTTCTTGCATGACGTTGTTTTTTTGCTTTATCTTTTGTGTCAATTCTCATAGTTGTATACAATATTGTTCATTCTTCCTTGTACGAAAGTCTTTGTGGTTATGAAACAACTATAATCCTTATCAATGTCTTGTTTTTAGCTCTAGTGGCTTTTAGCTTGGCATCATTCTCATGCTTGTAACGTTGGTATGAAGCTTCCATATTGGCCATGAACACATTCAACATATGATTTTTGAATTAGCATCTTTCCATGTCATCTATGGTTGTATTGCATCTTCTTACGCAATCTATAAATCATGAGAGGACTTTTTGGCTTGACCTTCATGCGTCTTGATATTCTTTCTCCATTGTTCAACATTATTTTTCAGTTCAGTGACCCCTATTGTCTACTCCTCAAGGGATGCACTTAAGCTTCATACCTTAGTAAATCTTCTTCCTCCTAGATGCCCCTGCTGATATCCTTACCTATGAACGCTTTTGGCTCCAATGTAACAGGACAATCAATACCAAACTAGGTCGACCTTTCATCTAGAACTCCAAGATCTAAAAGGTGTTGGGTTCGATGCTTGAAGGTGGTGCAATTCTCAATGGCATTTCCTTGAGCTCCTCTCGACTTGGATTGAACTAGAGTCTTTAGGTTTACTTCTCCTGACACTGGGAGTAGACTCTCAAATGACCACGAGTTCTGATTGCAAGGCTTTTTTTCATCTTTATGAACTTCTACAGTTGTCACCATTTCCTTGGGGTCTCTAGACAACTTGTTGATACAAATGGTGATTGTGTGTGACTTCTCAGATTGGCTAGGATTAGCTTGCTTTAAAGTAGTCCCTTGTGTATTTAACGTCGCATGATTGTTTTCATCGAGCTCTTTCCTTTCTCTTGCATAAGTCATTTTTTCTTGAGCCAGAGCAACTAATATATTCATCCTCTTGGATATTTGCTTTCTTATTCCTCTTATCACATTTTGTTATTCGTCAGACATACAATCTTTGGGTGTATAGCTCTTCACTATCCTTGGAGTCTCCTCGAGATGCCATTCCCTAGTTGTATTATAGTTTACTTGATCATGGAACCCTTTGTCCATCATGAAAACCTTTTACTATGATGACCACTCACAAATCAACACCTTGATTATGTCATGATCATGTGATGCAAGCGGAAAGAAAAGCAACATAAAAACAAATTAGTACAAATAGGATATCAAAATGACAAGAATTATTATAAAATCAATAATAAAAAAATAAAAAAAAATAATGTGCTAATACAAAACAAGAATGAACATGCAAATGCACATGGTGTTAATTCCAAAAGCGACCACCCTAGAACAACCTTCATTTGACCATAATTGCTCCTTACACTAGACAAACGAGATTCATTTTCTTTATTTACTAGATCTAATCCTTTTTCACGATCTAATATTGTCTTTATAGTTGTTGTTGGAATTCTCAAAGTGTTGCTCCGTCTATCTTCATTTTAATTCACCTATTGTAATTGTTGGATCTCTATACCTTCATTTCCGTGGGATTCTCCAAGGGAAGACGACCTTGATATCTCTTGAAGGATCTCTCATTCTTGACTCAACTACCATCTGACTATTTGGTATCATCTCGATCTTCGTTCATTTAACAGGGATCTTTGATCTCCTTTGAGCTCTTCTCTCTTCGATCAATTTTGTTTGTCTGTTATCGCCCTTACGGAGTTGACTATCTAGTTATGGAACTCTTATGTCGATATGAAAGCCTTATGAATTGATCAATAACTTGTGAATTAACACCCTATTTGGTTACGATGTGAAAATGCAAATGCAAACATATGACAGATAAAAATAAGATAAAACAAAAGAAATTGTTAGTACCATTTAACCAAAAATCAGAAGAAATATTTACAAAAGGAAAAGATCCTACTCAACATGGTATCTATCTTGACATGCTTTTATAACAATCCTACCCAGACATATATTCTAGCCCCATGCTTTGCTCAACATATAAATCCTAACCTCATGCCATCTAGTTCGCATGCTTGTTTGGGGGAAAAAGAATCTAACCACATACTCTTCTAATTCTCATGCTTTTTTCAAAATAAATAAATAGATTCGAGGAAAAGGTTAGAGTGAATTTTCCCTTTGTCACTTCTGAAGAACCGCGTACAGAGATTCAATATGAAACAAGAAGAAGTTCAGTATTACTAACAGAGTGCTCGAATTATCCTTTGTTGGTGCCCCCTTGGGCCTGCCAGACACTCGATCCTCGCCTATTATAGGCTTAAATGGATCAAGTTCAATTCGAAAGGATGCATTTCCCCATGCCCATGTGAGGAACTCAATGTTTCACTCGTAAACATGAGGCATATGTACCTTAGAGGTTACTTGCTAAAACCCATGTGGAGAAAAATAATTTTTCTCACGTAAGCGTAGTGTTCACCCTTACCTAACGGGACAGATCACAGTTAGAAGTCTCTAAATATCAAATGGTTATAGCGTGTCTGAGGGTAAACTCACAATCTTTTGCCTCGATCCAAGAACAATCAAACTAAAAAGGTAAGAAATCTAAAACACGTAAACCAACCACATTAGTACAACTAATAAAAAATACGATGTGATACAAAAAAAACATAATGATCAAAATTTAAATATCATTCATATTTTCCATTTTTAACTAAAAGCATGACGTATAATCGATTATGGCCTGACTCTCTAATCTTCCCCAGTGGAGTCGCTAAACTGTCGGAATGGTCCTTAAGCTTTTTAGGACTCATTGTGGGGATCGATCCAACTTAATCTTGGGAAAAAGGTTGGGTTTCAAAATAAAAACAAATAAAATTTTTTGGATTCACCATTGACCTTTGGGTTAGGTAGGTCGAATACCTAAAAATACCTTTTAAAATAATTACAAGAAAAATAATTTTAAAAGATAAAATATTGATATGCGTTTAACTAGAAATTCATTTTGAAAAAGGGTTCGGGAGTATATTATACGTGGGGAAGGATTAGCACCCCCCACAACGCCCGAAATCAATACCTAAATGAATATACGTCATCTAAATATTGAAATTGGCAAATTTGAATATACATTTAAATTATGATCATTTTTTAGAAAAATATCAGGGTTGTTATTTTGCATGAAAAATTCTGGAAATATCTTCCTTGTCAATTAAGGGGACATTTCCATGGATTCCCCATACAAAATAATGTTGCCCAAATTTTTGGATGAAATACATATATTAATTACATTAAAAGAATACATTCATTTGAATATAAAATGTATTATCTTGTTCGAACAATTCTTGGAAACACATTCCTTGTTAGTTCAGGCGCGTTTCTATGAATTTCTCGAGTACAATTTTATTTGAAAACTATTACAACTAACAGGAAACTTATAAATGTATAAATGATGGACCAAAAAATAATAAAAATGTTAACTTTATGGATTAAACTACACTATCAACAATAAATAAAGGCAACCATTGCGAATATTTTACAATCTGAACACTACAATCGTAAATACACCAGCTTTAATCATTCAAGACCAAAATGGAAATTATTAAAGTAATGCACTCAAATTAAAATATTTATAAAAAATAAGACAACAAGTGAAATGGGACTAAAATGAAATAAAAATAAATACAATATCCAAATCATACACCATCAGTGATTAAAATGCATAAATTGAAAATATTGTATCTAAATTATAATTAAATAATAAACAAAACACAAACAATGGCTAAAATGAATAAAAATAAAAATTAGTGAATAAGTTGGAATAAACTAAAATAATAAAAATAACTAAATTAAAACAATCACAAATTATATCACAAAATTAAAGAAATAAAATAACTAGAGGACCAGTGATTTAAATAGAAAATGCGTGTAAAGTATATGGACCTGAAAAAAAATAAACCAAAAGATTAGTGCTGAAAAGTAAAAAGGGAAAATCACTAAATCAGTCCCTAAGTATTTAAAAAAATAAAACAATCACTATGCATGACTAAATTATAAAACATGCCTAAAAGTACAGGGACCAAACAATAATTAAATAAAAAATATATAACATGCATAAAAATAGGTAAATTGTAAAAATGATCCCTACAAGTGACTATTTTGTAAAAACACACCTAACTTAGGGCGACCTATGTACAATTCCCCCTAAAGTTTTCTATAAATATCAACTTATTATTATTATTATTATTATTATTATTAAATTTTTTTATATTTTAGAGATAGAAGCTCTAGCTTATCTCTAAAATACTGGTCACCGCCGATGACCTACCAACCCCGGTCGTCGGTCGGTCTGTCGTATCGGTGTCGTTACCAGTGGTCGTTGGCCACAAAATTTCACCCGGAGATCCGTCTCGACCTCCCCGTCTCATATCTGGGCTCCGTTTTACGAGAACATATGTCGTTCGTCGCAAAAAGGTCGAAGACCATTCGACTTTCCAGGGATTCAATCACCACCGTCCGCCGTTAGATCGAACTGATTTTTAAATATATGGTTCTTCTCAGCAATGCACGTCTCCTCACCGTTCGGATCGTCAATTGGAAGTCCCTATCACCGGTGTGGTGCTCGACCGAAGGTAAGAACCTTTTCTCTTTACTTTTTTTCTTTGTTTCGAACTTGTAGGATAGAAAAGAAAGAAAAAAATATGCTACTGGAACGAACAAAATAAAGAAAAAACCAATATGTCGTTGTATTGATTTTCATTCAAAGAATCTTGGGAGAAAAATACCTTTTTACATTGTTTGGTGGAAACCGAGAGCTCCCCCTGTTTTACAATCTGGTTTTTTTTCTTTTCAAACTCCCCTTGCATTGTTTTTGGAAAACCCGAGAGCCCCTCTCGTTGTTACTGGAAAATCCAAGAGCTCCTAATAATATTCGGGTTCGAATTCCTATGAATGCTCTCCCTCTCTTACATTTTCCTTTCGAAAAACCCCTCAGGTTATCTTTTCAAAATCGAGACCCCTCTAATTGTCCTGTTCTCTTGGTTATCTGCTACTTGATAGAAAAAGAAAAAAAATCTTTCTGCTGATTTGTTGCGTGTTGTAGTGGTCTTGGTGGATTTATAGAGAGTAGCATGTTGCAGTGGTTTCACGTGGGCATGGCAGGGTATGACATGCAGCAGTAACTTGTGCTTCATGGGGGATGCCCCTAATCGGGTCGAGTCGGGTTGTAATCGGGTAAGGTTTACTTTGTGTTTGGTATGTTCCTTGTTGGGCCTTCAGGTCTTGGGTGTAATGTGATTAGGTTGTAATTTTGGGCCCGGTTGGGTCTGTTGTAATTCGGGGCCCAATTTCAAGTTTGTTGTAATGGCCTGTAAAAAATAGTTAATAATAATAATAATAAGACGAGTCTGGGCAAAAACGGTTGTCGACAAGTCTATTTTATTTGATACATCTATGGCAAAGTATATTATCATAATTTAACATTGGGTATATCATACCTGAAATATCATTCATGGTAAATATCATATATGTTCATGATAAACATCATATGTAACGATCAGAGATCAATGCATTTTATATTCAACCTTAGAATATGTCAAATATACGATAAATGACATAAATATCATGTCAATGTAAATAAGGTAGACTCATCGCAAGTCCTACCTGATGATGTATAAAACATCCATTTATAATTTTTCATTATATACAAGTCGAAATATAAGCCTCAATAAGCTTTAACTTTGTCTTTTGCTTCAAATTTGGTTAAATCCCAAAATTTGTCATAATTTCATGTTCTCGAAGTTTGTACTACCTTTGAAGAAATATTATTATGTATTAATATAAACATTTAAAAATTATTCCATTTGTACCAATGGAAACTAGACTCAAATATATATCTATACATATAATTTACTCCTATTTCAATTTGTACAATTTATGGTGAATTTTCAAAGTTGACCGATCGAATCTGTTTTGAGCAGAATCTACTGCCCCATTTTCTAACCTATCCTCGATTAAAAATTCATATCTTTTTGTATACACCTAGGAATTAGTTTTCTCTTGTTCTAAACATAATATACTGGTATACTAATCCAACGATATAAAAATCATTCTCTAATAATTTTTGTAGAATTTATAGTGATTTTCTAAACTTAATGTTTAGAACATAAATTCTAACCATATTTCACCAATTTACATTTTCAACTTGTTCACTAATTCTATTAGCTCACTAAATGCACATATATGCATGCATCACAAATCACATAACATTTTAGGAGTCACACCTTACCATGGTAACTCCGTCAATGGCTCATCGCAAGCCAATGTTTGTTCGATAACATAAGTACAAATTAAATTTGCACTCACATGGTGTCCTTAGCTTGCAACTTTCCTTAGAATTTCCCATTTTATCTTTAAGTTTCTCCTTAGCTTTAATAATATTTGATCTTAATTTCAAGAACTCAATCTCTAAATAAATATCATTACCAAACATATACAAATTCAAACCAAATGTTAGAATCTTACTAACATAGGCATACTTTGGAAAATAAATTCCTAACAAATTTTCCGATGCTTATTCGATACAATTTCCATTTCACAACATAAATGTTGACCTTAATACTTTTAATTGACCACTCAAGTTCTTTTATCCCAACTTCAAATAACATTTTCACTTAAGCTCCCAACCTTTCCATATTTTTTATTTACACCTCAACTTTTACAAGCTTTCCAAAATAATCCAATTTCACATCATAACTTCAATTTCAACACTCAACAAATAATTTCCAGCATAGTAAATCAACTATTGAACAATTACACAATAATCCACAATATTTCCAAAATTATTGATTTGGTCCCCCAACTTTCATAAAATTACATAATGGTCCCCAATTTTTTCTAAGGTCGGTAGAATACTTCCTACATAATTTTCACACCCTACATAATTTTTCCATAATTTTTCTCATCCTCTATAGTCATGGTAGAATGCTTTGTATGCTCAATATTATGGTTTTCATGATTTTACTCTCTATTCAAGCATGAAATCAACTTCGTTTCAACCTTATGAAATCTCTACAATCAAAACCATAACTTAATTTCATCAAAACACATCTTTTTCCCAAGATTAGGGTTAGGCCAAAACTTCATATGTTCATATGATCATGTACAAGTGATTTTAATCATCAATCATGCTTGGAAATGATTCTACAACCTCAATAACATCAAAATCCTTCATCTATTCCATAAAACCTAATATGAATATAAACCCTATAATTTGCGATCTTTCAACACAAATCAAAAGAGCAAACAATAATGGTACCAAATAATAGCATTTTCGAATAGAACAATTTTCTATTTCATGGCATGATCCAAAATCCAAAGGAAATTGCTCAAAAATGAAAAATAAAAAAATAAAATTTCTCTTACCATGGACATGGGGAGCACGAAATGGATCTGAAAATTGCTAAGTTTGCATGAAATGTTTACTTCATTTCATGTTAATTTGGCCTTAATTTAAGCTTAAATGAATTACAAATTCATTTAATGTGAAATGTTCATTTTACCATTAATGAAACTTGATATTTACCATAATATCAAGCCACATAACCCTTGTCATCTTTCAAAGTCAAATATGGACAAAATATTTCACCCTTTACAACTTTGTTCATGCAATCTTTCCAAAATTCAATCTCGCTATTTTTCATCCAACGATCCAAATTGAACATAGAAATAAATTTCACAAATCCAATGGTCCATATTATTTCTCATTATTTTAACATGTGGAAATAATAATTCTAAGCTTAATTTATCATCCTTCAAATTTTCTCAAAATTTCTATTTGATCCGATTTACTGAATTTTTACCAGACTTTAACACTTTCTAGTTTTTAACACAATTTCCAGATCAAGAATCAGATTTCAATAAAACCCCACTCTCAAGAGTAAACTATCCATTTATGGAATAAAAATTCTTTTTGGGAAATTACCACTTAGGTTCTTAAACTTTTCCCAATTTTCTACTTTGGCTATAAAACTTTTAATATTTACATTTTGGTCACTAACCAAACTTTTGGAGTATTACACAAACTCTATAAAAATATAAAATATTTTGAACTATTTGATTTATATAATTCAATTCGTTCCCCTCTAATGAATTAGAATGAAATGTGATAAAGTAATCTAATTCGAAACATGTGAAATGATCATGTAAACATCATTAGAAATTGAAGTGAAACCATTATACGTAGGGTGAAATTTTGATGAAACATTTTGTTTAAGAAGCGTAGAGATGACAAAATTTCTTTAATAAATATAGAGTTTTAATAATTCATCATCTGATCTAGAAGTTGTCTAAATAAATTGAATTTTGGAACTAGTAATTTTTGCGATTTAGGACTAAATTATAAGAAATGCAAAGTTTACAGAATCTGATTGGATCTAAATCTAACACCATAAGACTAAATTAAATAATATTTTCTAAAATTAAGGATTATGTTGAATGCATGTGGAATGTTGGAGTCTATGGTAACAGCCTTAAGATTTTGTAAGTAATTATTTTCTATTTTCCCCAATTTTTATTTAAGCCAAAATGAAAAAGGGTAAATTACACAATTTCTCACTGAACGTTACTCTCTCTCATATTTTACTCATTGTATTTTCTATTTTTACAATTTGTTGAACTATGCTTTATAATATTTTGATAAAACAAATTAAGGCAAAATGTTTTTGGACTTTAATTGAATTTGTTCAAAGTTTTCAAAAATAATTCAAAGTCCATTAAAATTGAATTTGAGCACAATAATGCTTTTTTGGGTACGAATATTGATATAGTTCTTACAGTATCGATACTATATGAACAGTTCCAATAATGTTCACGTGGTATCGATACTAAAGGTAAGAGAAGTATTGATACTCTCTAGGTAGTATCGATACTACCAGATTGCTCAAATTCTAGAATGCAAAATAGGTACTGATACCCAAAACGGTATCGATACTACTTTATATAGTAGTATAGATACCATTATCATAGTATCGATACCGTTAGGCCTAACGGCGAGTAACTGCTAGTTTTATTTGAAAATATTAAAGGAGTACCAATACAACTTGTCATGGGCAATGTTATTTTGCAGATAAAACATCCCCAACGGCTCCAAATCACTTCTAACGGCTAGAAACGACCACAAACACATTTCAACATATAAATACAAATTCAAGTCACTTGAAGAAGGGTTAGAACACTTATCCAAGCAATCATACACAAGATAAGAGTTTTTCACTCTTTATTTCCATTTTCTTGTAAATAGTTTTGTTCTTATGAGCATTAATTTTGTAAACACCTACCTATTAGAGGTTTTTTTTTTTTACTTTCTTTTCCTTTTATGAAGGGGTTTTTGGTTCTAGATAAGACTTTGAAAAGCTAGAGAATTTGTAAAGGCTATATCTTTATCCTTAAAAAATAAAGAACAAATTAGTGGATTTGTTGGAAAATCCTAAGTGGGGAGCTTAGGTAGTGGATTTAGACTTCATCGAGGTAGTTGAATCACTATAAATTCTTGTGCATGATTTTTCTTATCCTTTAATTCTCCTTACTCGAATTTTTATCAAAAGCCAATTAACCCTTATTGGCATAATTTTTGGTTGATCTTTGAGCTTCATAAATCCTAACAATTGGTATCAAAGCTTGACTCATTAGAAGGTTTAACCACCTTGAGACGATCATTGAAGAAGCTCTACTGATTTCCAACACAACCGACAAGAAGATGGCTTCGACCATTGGCTATTACGACATTGAAGACTCTCAATTGGTCAATAATTCACCTTATTTCAATGGAGCAAATTATACCTATTAGAAGAATAGGATGATGCTCTTCATTCAAGCCAATGATCTAGGAGCTTGGAACTCTATCATGAAGAGATATTCCATTCCAACTGATGAGATGGATGATAAGAGTGATGGAGAGAACAAGAAGTTCCAACTCAATTCATAGGCTTATTTTATTCATTATCCCCAGATGAAAATGAAAGAGTCTCATCTTGTTCTAATGCCAAGGAGATTTGGGACAAGCTCCAAGTCACTCATGAAGGAACCAACGAAGTGAGGGAAACCAAAATCAATCTTCTCAACCATAGTTATGGGAATTTCATGAAATCGGATGAAAATATCAAAGCTATAATGGATAAATTTTTTGTGATTGTTAATGGTCTCAAGGGATTTGGAGAAGTTATCCCTAATGAGAAGCTAATGAGAAAAATGATCTACTCTTTTCCAAAGTCTTGGCAATAGAAGAAGACAACGATTATCAAAGCTAAGAACCTAAAGACTCTCACTCTTGATGAACTTATTGGTTCTATTCTCACTCATGAGTTGATGGTGAAAAAGAAAAACAAGAAGAATGAGGTATGAACTGCCTTCAAATCTACCAATGAGAGTAATCAAGACTCAAATGAAGAGGTGGATGAAGTTGATGATGAAGAAGAAGAGATGGCCAAGCTCTTCAAAAGATTCAAGAGATTCATGATTTATAAGGTAGTGAAGCATGAATTAAGCAAAAAGAAGAGTCCCTCGATGTGCTTCAATTGTCAAAGAATGGGGAATGTCAAGCATGATTGTCCCTTCCTAAAGAAGAACATATCCAGTAAAAATAAGGCATATGTGGTGGCTTGGAGTGATGAAGATGACTCCAATGATGAAGATGAAGTAGCCAACCTATGTCTCATGGCCATCGAAGAAGATTCAAAGGTATCTTCTAACTCAAATGAATTAAATTCATATTCTTTTGATGAGTTACAAGAGGCTTAAAAAGAGTTGTATTTGGAATTTGAGACCATGAATCCCAAATATAAGAAATTAATTTGAAAACTTAAAGTTGAAAATGATTTGGTTTTGAAAGCAAATGATGATTTTGAAAAATAAATTGAAACTTTGAAAAATTATTTAGAGCTTTGAAAAGTCAAAATCAATGATTTAGAAAAAGAAAATTTTGATTTGAAAGTTATTCTTGAGAGCTTAACAAAAGAAAAAGAATTAAATTCTAGAAACAACTCATTATGTTTAAAAATGGCAAAATGCTCTTATTGTCATTTTCATGGTCATTTGGAACATATTTGTCCTTTAAAGAAAGGAAAACGTTTTAAAATTAAACAAGTATGGGTTCCAAAGCAATATGGATACCAAAATCTACTTAAATGTCTTTTGTAGGTGCGTGGGAGCAATGACGATGAAAGTGAAGATACTCAAATGCTCTAGCCACAGTTGAAAATGAATGGATAACCTCTAAACTTAATGTTTTTTCTTTGATTAGTTGGTTGCCTATTTTTTGTTTGCATGCATGGGTTTTTTTTTATTTTAAATCATTTTATGTTTTCTATATCATGTAGGTTGAAAATGTATTATGATAGACATTTTAAAGTTTTAATGATATTTCATAGTTTTTAGTTCATCATAATGATTTTTGGTCAAAATTGGTTTTGAATACTTTTTTTTTACAAATCTTAATTTTTGACCTTAATTTAAATGTTTATTCATATGATTTATTACAAATGATATCTCTCTAACAATTGATATCAATTTTTCAAATGCATAACATTTTTTTGGACAGCTTTATGCACATGCACTTAATTACAACATTTGGTATTGCATAATGTATTTTAGACTTGGATATATTGAATTTCATGTTCTACTAACATGTTGGTTTCTCTTTGTTGAAATTCAATTTTGTTTAAGTGTCAAGCTTTTAAAGTCAATTTTATTGTTTGGAATGCTATTTTTGAGGGGCTTTGATTTTTCAAATGATTTTATACTAAAATTTACCATTTACTCTCCATTGTTATTTTTGAGCTTTAAAGTTGAATTATTTTTTTTATAACAAAAAGGGGAGAAGTATGGTTTGAAAAATTCAATTTCTCAATGAAAATGGAAGAGCTTTAATATTTTCCAAAATATATCTCTTTTTCATTAAATGTATTATTAAGGTGAAGTTTTACCAAAAACAATTTTTCAAATGTTTTTTTATATCAAAAAGGGGGAGATTGTTGAACTATGTTTTATAATATTTGATATAACAAATTAAGGAAAATGTTTTTGAACTTGAATTGAATTTGTTCAAAGTTTTCAAAAGTTTTCAAAAATAATTCAAAGTCCATTAAAATTGAATTTGAGCACAAAAATACTTTTCTAGTACGAAGTACCGAAACTGTTCTTACAGTATCGATATTGAATGAACAATATCGATATTGTTCACGTGGTACCGATACTAATGGTAAGAGAAGTATTGGTACTCTCTAGGTAGTATCGATACTACCAACTTGCTCAAATTCAAGAGTGCAAAATAGGTATCGATACCCAAAGGGGTACCGATACTACTTTACATAGTAGTATCGATACCTTCAGGCCCAACGATTAGTAACGGCTAGTTTTATTTAAAAATATTAAAGGAAGTACTGATACTCATTAAAGGAGTACTGATACCACTTGTCCTGGGCAGTGTTATTTTGTAGAGAAAACATCCCCAAAGGCTCCAAATCACTCCTAACTACTCGAAACAGCCACAAACACATTCCAGCATATAAATACAAGTTCTAGACACTTGAAAAAAGTTAGAACACCTATCCAAGTAATCATAAGCAAGAGAAGAGCTTTCCACTCTTTATTTCCATTCTCTTATAAATAGTTTTGTTTTTGTGAGCTTTAATTTTGTATCACCTACCTTTTAGAGGTTTCTTTGTTTACTTTATTTTCCTTTTATAAAGGGGTTTTTGGTTCTAGCTAAGCCTTTGAAAAGCTAGGGTGTTTGTAAAGGTTATCTCTTTATCCTTGAAAAAAAAGAACAAATTGGTAGATTTGTTGGAAAATCATAAGTGAGGAGCTTAGGTAGTGGATGTAAACTTCATTGAGGGAGTTGAACCCCTATAAATCCTTGTGCATCATTTTTCTCATCCTTTAAATCTCCTTACTCCCTAAATTTTTATCAAAAGCCAATTCACCCCCTTTTCGCACAATTTTTTTGTTGATCTTTGAGCTTAATAAATCCTAACACAATTTATTCACTAAACTTTATACATTCATTTTTTTCTCACTCTAAAATGATGTGGGTTAATTTATTATTTTTCAAATAATGTCTCATATTTTATTAATATTTTTAATACCAAATATGATTAAAATAAAAATAAATTTAAAAATTACATTTATACCCTTAAATAATACCTAAATTCTTAAATTATATCCAAAATGCTAAACCCCAAATTACAACCCCACCCACCCTCAGCCTTGAACAGTTCACCCTCCCACTTATGATCACCCTCCCACTGACGAATGATAAAGCTAACCTCTACCCCTCACTCTTTTGTTCATCCATCACGATCCTCAACCAAACCAATCAACATAACCATGGAACCCTTAAAATTATATCCAAACTCTAAGTACAACATATGATAGCAACCTGCGAAGGGGAATAAGAAATTACTTGGATTGAATCAACAATTCAACTCCAAAAATTTAAAAAAATAAAAATTTAGCAAAGAAATCAGGGAAAATAGAGAACTTTACCTTTGGATTTTCAAAAGGGACAACTCCAATGATCAGATATTTGATTCGAACGATGAGGACTGATGTTGTGATGGAGGGACCAACATATCTACATTTGAGCTCCATCTAATGGCGGCTGATGGAGATCGGAGAGTGAGAAGTCGAATGATTTCAGTACTGATTTGTTAACATCAGGGCATTTTTCGATGAACATAAGGGTAGATTCATGCTTACAAGGTAAAACACATTTGGACGGGAAAGTTTGGAACTCAACGGCCATCGAAGACCACATTCGCAACAACTGCAAGTATAATCGGCGATAGCCCTAACCCAGCTGCCGTTGAAAATTAAATGCGAGGGTGAGAATTTTAATTTTAGGGTTTGGATGTATATTTTAATATTTCGAAATTTATTTTTATTATAATCTTAAATAATATTAAAATATTAATAAAAATATGACATGTCATAATAAAATAATCCATATCATGGATGAGTAATAAAAAATTCAATTTACAAATTTTAATGAGTAAATTGAATTAAAATAATAATAAAATATGACATATCATATGGAAAATAATAAAATAATGCATGTCATCGATGAGTGATAAAAAAATTCAATGTATAAAGTTCAATGATTAAATTGAAAAAACTAAAAGTATAATGAGTAAAATAGGAGAGATAATAAAGTTTGGTGAGGAATGGTGTAATTTATCCAATGAAAAATGAATGGCTGTGGGGGCGTTCCTCTAATTTGCTGATCAACAAACGAATTGTAGGTATACTTGCAATGTGAACCCAGATAACATTGAGGTTTCAGCGAAGGAAATGATGGAAAGAGAAATGCTTTGGAATGGAAGAACAAAGCAGAAGCAGCCACTGATTTAAAAGAGGCTCTCAGACATATGATATACTTCATTCTATATGATATATGATGTAATAATTTAATGGTGGAACTCAAAGAAATCATGGCTACAAAGACCAAGATCTTCTTCGTTAGAGATACGTTCCAACTATGTGCCCAGGTTTTCAAAGGTTAACCCAAAGAAGACACTGCTCGTAAGTACGCCCAACAACTGATAACCGTCGTCGATTTTTGCATCGGGATCGGAAGCCCGATAACCTTGTTTTGGAAGAGAATGAAGATCTGAACACCTCTTATTTGCCTATAATTATGGGGAGTAAAACTCGACTCGATTCGAAAATTGATTTTTTTTCAATTTTAAGTTATTCGAGTTAACTTGAATTAGCAATTCAGATTTCAAGTTCGAGTCGAGTTGAAATTTTGAAATTTCGAGTTACTCGAAAAACTAAAAATTTTACTAAGTATTTTGATATTTTTACGATTTAGTCCCTAATTTTATTATTTCTTCAATTCCTCCTTCATTTTAAGTCCATTTTTCACAAAATTTGAACCACATACTCCTAAACCATTATAAAATACATATGTACTTTCAATTTCTCTTTTTGATAACAAATTTTCTTTTTTCAATTTAGTCCCTTAATTTTTCATAATTTTTTTATTTCTTCAATTCATCATTTATTTTACGTCCATATTTCTATCAAATTTGAACCACATACTCATGTACCACAATGAAATACCTATGTAACTTCAATTCTTACTTTTTTACTAGAAATGTACTCTCTCTTTTTATATTTAGTCCCTTATTTTTGCATTTTACACAATTTGGTCTTTTAACTACAATTGTGTGCAAATTCTTTCTTTCCATCAATTCCTTGACTCCTTTATACTATAATCAATATTTTACCCTCAAAATAATTTCTTTAAAATATGATATTATGATTATATTTTATAATTTTAGATTGTATTTGATATATTAAATAATATTATAATGTGAAAAGAATAATATATGTACATATATCTTATATAGTTAGAAAAAAGGTAAAAAAATTAGAACAAACACTTGTTATAATACTATAAATAATTAGAATAAAATTAGTATAAAAACTTGAATAACTTGACTCGAATTTCTTAAACTTGATTTGATTTGAAATTTTTTCGAGTTAAGTTCGAGTTGAAAAATAGGACTTGTTAACTCGAAATTTTTTTACTCGACTATATCAAATGCTCACCGCTACCTATCATCACTTAAGAAATTTACAAACAAATAATCATGGTTCTGCATTAAGGACACTCCAAATGTTGCTGAGAAGACCTGTGGTGCTCTCTATTCTAAGGACGTGGTTCATCATCCCTTTAAGTGTTTTTTTTATTTTTAGGGTCCCAACGTGGATGGTGAATTAGTAGTCAAAGGTCAAAGGATATCAAAGTGGTCAACTAGTGTAACACCCAATTCCTATTGGACCCGAAGCTCGAAGGATTTGGATATTACACGGGACCATCGAAGTGGCTAACCCAAATTCTTTAAAACATATTAAATTCATATATAAAACCATTCATCGCAATTGTAAATTTAAAACGTATTAGCATAATAAAAATAACGGGAGCTCCCAAAATAATTTCTCAAAATATACCAAGTTTATACAAAGAGTTACGACGTATTTGGATCTCTACGACCTGACAATAAGCTCCCAAACTGGTACCTACTGGCCTACGAACAGAAACAAATTTTGAACATTGAGCTACGAGCTCAGTGCCACACAAATAACTCTACTACACTACATGCATCCATTAGATATAAAAGCTAACAAGTTCTATCATAAGGCAACGTATTACAACAAGCATAAGGCATAAAAAGTGTTAAACAACACATGTATGAGCATGCCATCACACACACACACATAGATCATGGTCTTGCCATTGAATAACGGAAGTGCCATAGAACTAATACTAAAGTGCCTCAACACTGGCTTAGAAGTGTAGTTTCACTGATACTAAAGTGCCTTAGCACTACAAGAGAGAAGCTAGATAACCCCAATTATATTTGCTCGGTAAACGTTCATGCATTCAAATAATTCAGGTTTCCTTCGTATTTCTTGAACATCAAGCAGTGCTAGTTGATACTATTTTACTTATGTTGTTATTATTATGCCAAGAATTATTAGTGGTTCTCACTTGTATCCTTATTCAAGAGGTCTCAATCGCTCTCAGGTTTCCCACTCGGGTACTCAAAACAAACTTGGGTTTTCTACCTAATTTGGGATGATGGTATCGATACTAACCTTACGGCATCGATACTATTTCGAGTGTCGATACCAAAAACAGCTTCAAAGTTCCCAAAAATCATCCCAGTATTGATACTCACCCTAGAGTATCGATACTCACAATCTTGGGTATCAATACTCTGATAAGTACCGATACAAATTTAACTACTGGAATCACAATTGAAATCCTATTATCAATGCCCACCCTGGAGTATCGATACTCTTTACCCAGTATCGATATTGTTAGAGTATACCCAAAGGTCAATCATATGATGATTGTATGGACACATTTTATTTACCGATTTTATTGAATAAAAGCATTGCCACTATTATTTTCATTTATATATATGTGTCTTACATAAACTAAAAGATAATAAAGTTCATATAATAATATGATTATTATTAAATATCCTTAGTCGAATATTATTATGGGTATGGACAATAATAATATGTTTAAGACTAATGTGTTATTGATTGATTACAATGAATTGTCATTGACATAGAGATGTCAGAATCGATGCATGAATATGTTGTTAGAGAGCGACATATTGGATTGACCCACTATAAGCATATGTCTTGGATTATTATGTGATGGTCACAACATTGCTCATGGTGATGACTATATGTATGGTCCTCAAACTTAAGATCATTACTATCTCAACATATATTGTTATTTGTTTTGATACAATTAAACATGCTCTGTAACTGGTTGCAATATAAAGATTGATATTAAACATATCTTGATATAAGTAGTAGGATGTGAATGATTAAGATCAGATTTGTCCTTCCAACATAATAGGAATATATAACAGGCCACTTGATTGAGTGAGATTACAAATGCATGGCCATGCTCGAATAAGTTGATATGAGATATCATAAATTATTTGTTAATTATATTCTACTCTAGATATCAAGAAATAATAGATGGGTCATAAAAGGGTGACTATTCCAAGACTTGTGTCTATTATAGATATAAAGGACAAAAAAGTGTAATACATAAAAGAGTCAGTCATGAAGATGATATGTAGAATCATGATTTCTTGTAACTAAGATGACAATGATATATTGCTAGATCTCACTCATTGTTTGTAATATTAGAATGGTTATAGTAATTACTACTAATTTTACAAGAAGCTACAGGGTCACACCTTAAGGTTGAAATAAGCAAATATTAAATTGTACAATACAATTAGAGTTAATATATGTATATTTGATATACATATAATTTAATTGTCCCGAATAAAATAAGTGGACATTAAAAGAATGTATTTCTAATTACAGTTCTTTTAGAATATTTAATTCAAAATAATTAAAAAAGATTTGTTTTTGAAATAATTAAAATAAGATTTTAATTAATTCATAATTTCAAAATCGTAAAGGTTAGGGTAACTCGTATATATAAAGATAAGAAAGGGTCTAGTAGCCATTTTTTTCTCGATCTTTTTAGCCAGTTTTCTAAAAACCATTTTTAAGAAAAAAGTAAAAAATATTTGCTATCAATCGGGTGAACCAATTAGAGGCCAAGAATTTTTCGTGGAGGCTTGTGATTCAAATCGTTCGTGATCATTATTACCATTTCTGCAACCTTGCTATTTTTCAAGGAACCCGGTGTAAGTAATTGTATCCCTTTCCTCCTATTTTTGGTTTTATCATACATGGATCTCTAGTGAGACCGTCGAGTTTGTTTATGTTGCGTTATGGGGTGCGTCGATGGTTCCAACAGATACTGCAAGAATGAGTATTGATACTCAAGACCCAAGCCCCTTTTTGTTTATGCCATTTAAAGAACAATATTGGTATTATTCCTCGAGTATCGATACCTCTAACTAGAAATGCCCTATTTGAGCATAAAAATTCCCCCAAAGTCCCCTCACAAGTCTCCCGAGACACCTAAACATTTATTGAGCTCTATGGGAGTTCAAGGTAACATTATAGGTCATTTTTAAAGCAAGATAAACATCAAATATTGCATTCACATCTAAATCACCATAACCCACGTTTTGTACCCATGAGCACAACAAGAAAGAAAATAACAACCTAATGATCTATATTCAGTATAGGTGAGTTAAAAATGTGTTACCTCAACACTAGTTGATGAAAGGGCTCACAAAAATCACTCAAGCACTAACTTCTCTTTTTTCTTTCTTTTTGAGCTTTCACAAACTTCCCTCACCAATCAAAAGCAAATAAGAGGATTACTAATGTGTTTAAAAACTCTAATTGATTAGAAACATGATTCTAAATATTTAAGGAAGAATTTGGGACATTTCTATGCCTTAAACCAAAACCTCTCTAAAACCCCCATTTTGGCCACCATGTCCAAACCTTGAGATTTAGAGCTAGAAATGAATCTCTAAGGAAGGAGATTGTAGTTTTTACCTTAATAAATTCAAACTAGACTTGTTAGGTAATCAAGTTTTCACCTTTGACACCCAAAATAAAGAGAAAAGAAGAGAAACGAGAGAGTGTAAAAGACAGAGGGTGGAGAAAATGAGGAATCAAAGTTTTTAACTTTTACCCCATGTTGACATCACCCAAAATTTAATGATTTTTAGCCTTTCTAAACTTTAGGGGTTTATTGCTATTTTGATCAGTCTTCTTTTGATTCTAATTCAAACCCCCCCCCATTTTACCAATATTTGGGCTTTATCTAAGCATAAATCCAAATCTCACTTGACCCAGACATTTAAATTAAGCTTATCTAAGTATTCTAAGCCCATACATTGAACTCAAAGATAGTAACCCAATTTTCAGGGTGTTACAACTCTCCCCTACTAAAAGAATTTCGTTCTCGAAATTTACCTGATCCGAATAAGTACGGGTATTGCTATCTCATAGCTTTTTCGGTCTCCCGTGTCAATTTCTCGATTCCATGAGTCCTTAATAGGAACTTGACCAATGAAATCCTCTTGTTCCATATTTCTTCGATCTCTCGAGCCAAGAACCTCAGTGGCTCTTGGACATAGGACATATCTTGACTTACTTGAATTTGTTCTAGTGGAATAACATGGGATGGATCATAGAGATATCTTAGGAGTGTTGACATATGGAATACATTGTGCATGTGTTCCATTTTAGGCAGCAAAGCTAGGCGTTAGGTCACGGGACCAACTTTCTCGAGAATTTCATAGGGTCCGATGAAACACGGGGTCAATTTTCCTTTTTGTTTAAAATAAAAAAATTTCCTCCAAAGTCACACCTTAAAAACACCTTGTCATCTATGGAAAACTCTATGTCTTTTCTTTTTAAATTAGAATAAGACATATGTCTGTCAAACACTTCCTACAATTGACCTTGAATCAAACGGACCTTTTTCTTTACTTCACGAATCAAACCCGGTCCAACAAGTTTCCTCAAACTAAGTTTCGTCCAACACAAGGGAGTCCTGCATTTTAGTCCATACAGCGACTTGAAGGAGCCATCTGAAGACTGGTCTAGTGACTGTTGTTATAGGAAAATTCGACTAAGGGAAAGTGATCCTCCCAACTACCCTTAAAATCAATTAAGCAACATCGTAACATATACTCAAGAATCTGAATCACCCTCAAACTGACCATCTGTTTCTGGATGAAAGGTGATACTGAAATGCAACCGAGTCCCCAAAGCTTCATGCAACGCCCTCCAAAACCTTGAAGTAAACCATAGATCTTTGTCAAAAATTATTGATGAAGATACCCCTTGAAGTTTTACAATATCTTTAATGTAAAATTATGTTAATCTTTCTAAAGTGAAATCCATCCACACAAGTAGAAATTGATCATCTTGGTTAGTCGATCTACTTCCACCCAAACCGCATCATGTCTTTGTCATGTCATAGGTAACCTGGTCACGAAGTCCATAGTCACTTTGTAATATTTTTATTTTGGTATTTGAATCGGTTGTAACAAACCCAATGGTACATGATGATCTACCTTCACTTGTTGAAGCACTAAACAATTATATATAAATTCAGAGATCTCTCTTCATGCTCGGCCACTAATACGACTGTCAGAGCTTTCGGTATATCTTGTCACATTAAGGATTCACGGAGAGTGGACTATAATGGGCCTTGCCAAGTATCCTTACCCTAAAGTCCTTATTAGCCGACACACATAATTGGTTTCATAAGTACAATACACCTCCCTTTCTTAGCTTAAACTCTGACAACTCACCTTAGTGTACTCTCTCTATTTTATTCTTCATATTCATCAATCCCTTGAAAATCCTTCACTTCCTCGACTAATTCTGGCTCAACATGTAACTATGCTACCAGTCCCCCATTTGAAGTCATACTTATCCTGGTAAACAATACCCGAATGTCCGTCATTGATTTACGACTTAAGGTGTCAACCATCACATTAGCTTTACATGGGTGATAGTCTATGATATAGTCTCAATCCTTTAATAACTCCACATAACGACGCTATCTATGGTTCAACTCTATCTGGGTCAACAAGTACTTGAGGCTCTTGTGGTCGGTGAAAATGTAACACTTTTCCTCGAATAGTTAATTCCTTCAAATCTTCGAGGCAAAGACGAATGTGGTTAGTTCTAAGTCGTAGGTGGGATAATTATGCTCATGAGGTTTAAGCTATCATGAAGCATATGCCACTACTTTCTCATCTTGTATTAGAACACATCCCAATCCCTTCAACGAGGCGTCACTAAAAATAATGTAATCCTTACCAGACTCGGGTTGGGTCAAAACGGTGCCTAAGTTAGGATCTCTTTCAATTTATCAAAATTGTGTTGGTGTTTTTTATTCCAAATAAAAGGCTTATCTTTTTGAAGGATTTTATTCAAGCCCAAGGAAACTACGTACCTCGAATACATTTCACGGTGGTTCGCGCACTACTATTGCATAAATATTTTATGGGTCTAATTTAATACCTTCATCAGATACTACATGGTCTAAGAAAGATACCTCGGTTAGCTAGAACTCGCACTTGTTGAATTTTGCGTACAATTAGTGCTCCTTGAGGGTTTGGAGAACAACACAGAGATGATGATATTGATCCTCTTCTAACAAAGAATAAACCAATATATCATCAATGAAAACCACTACAAACTGATCCAAGTACGGATGGAAGACATGATACATTAGGTCTATAAAGGTTATCGGTGCATTGGTGAGTCCGAAAGACATCACTAAGAACTCTTAGTAACCGTACCTAGTCCTGAATGTTGTCTTAGCTACATAGGTCTCCTTAACCTTTAACTGATAGTATCCCAACCTCAAGTCTATCTTGGAGAACATACTCGCTCCTCTTAATTGGTTGAACAGATCGTCGATTCTCAAAAGTGGATATCGATTCTTGATCGTTAGTTTGTTTAGTTATTGATAATCAATACATAGCCTCATCGACCCATTTTTCTTCTTTACGAACAACAATGATGCTCCCCATGGGGATATTCTTATGAATAAAACCACGATCTAGCAATTTCTAGATATAAGCCTTTAACTTTTTTAATTCACTCGGTGTCATGGGATAAGGGGTCATAGACATTGGAGCTGATCCTGGCAAGACTTCGATATCAAATTCTAACTCGTGATCTGGTGGTAACCCTAAAAATTATTCTGGGAACACCTCGAGAAAGTCTCTTATGGTGTAGATGTCTCTAAGCATCGAGTTCAAAATTCTAGTGTCTATCACATGGGCTAAGAATGCTTCGCAACCCCGACTGATCAATCTTTGAGCAGCTAAGGTTTGGATAATTCTTGAAGTTCTACGAAACTCTTCACTAGACATTATAACCTAGGTACCGACTTTATGCTTAAGCTTAAGTTACATAGCCTTACATTTTAAAGTCGCGTCATGCTCTGTTAACCAATCCATCCCTAGGATCAAGTTGAACTCTCGAAAAGGTAACACCATAAGGTTGGCATTAAAGACTTAATATTTAACTTCCATTAGACATCTGCGATGGACTTTGTCTATAATAACTATTAATCCTATAGGACTCAAGAATCTAACCTTAACCTCAATGTCTTTGACCATAATACCTTACTATTGGACAAACTTACAACACATATATGAATCAGTAGAACTAGGATCAATTAAAGTAGTAATCGGTGTACCATAAACAATAAAGATACATGAGATGAAATCAACTAACTCACACTCCTCTTGGGCTCTAGCGACGTACTGCCTCGAGGTAACCTTGGCCTTAGATCTGGCCACAAATCTAGCAGTGCCCCTACTTTGCTGTCATGATATTGAGATATTGCCTCTATAAATGAATCCTCGATCCCTCTGAGCTATCTAAACAAATCTCTGAGGAGCTAGTGGGGTTGTACTGCCTATCTCGGGACAGTCTCGGACATAGTGCTCTAGTGAACCACAACTGAAACACGCCTTCAAATGTCACTAATACTCTCCATTATGCCACTTGCCACAATGCCTACTATGAGGAGGTTATGACCCTTTACCAAAACCTTCAGTAATCGCCACTGAGGTAGAAGTCGGAGGCCTCCTATAGTGCTTCAACCCCTGTCGACGTCTTAAACTCTATCCCATCCACTAAGACTACAATGGTGCAGAAGAATCTAGTGCTCTCTAACTCTGGCCTCCTAAACTACCCATTAGTCAGGTCCTCATCGATGGCATCCTCTCGATCATCTTAGCCTGACGAGTTAACTATATAAAGATCATAAAGGGATCGGTAGCCAGATGGGTAAGAATATCATTATGGTGCCCCACTATAAACCTTTGGCAGTGAAAGTCCTCAGTCGCTACTAACTCGAGCACGTAACGTCTCGGGCATAGGAAGTCATGCTCATCCTCCATCACAAATCGGTCACCTTGGGCCAAGTGAGTGAACTGGTCTATCAGGTGATCGATGTGCGCCTCACCAATACACTTCTGTTTGAACTCCTCTAAGAAGTATTACCAAGTCAGTCTCGCAGGATCTAAAGCTAGCTTGACTGTCTCCTACCAGTCGATGGCATCACTTTTTAGCAACGCGGTGATGCACTCAAGCTTACCCTCTGGGGTAAGGTGCAACTACCTCATGATGAAAAGGGTCTCATGAAGCCACTGATTGATGGCAATGGGGTGTTACAAGTGGTGGAATAGGTGGGGTAGATGCGATGGGTACTCTTAGAATGGCTCTAACAATGTGCCTAAGGGCAGCTGTGAGGTCCCTAAAGAAGGTAGCCTCATCTATCCCTGTATCCTCTAGAATACTCATCTCCTCAGAGTCTTGAATGAACTCATCACTAGTATCTCCAACGAGTGAGACCTGACTCTCGTTGCAGCCCTCCTAACTATTTACTAGGTCGTCAGCCATACCGAAAGAATTTAAAGAAGGAAGTTATTATTGCTTTTCCAGATAATCAAGTAATCTAATACTCTATGGGTATTTACCTCATTGACTCTTTTTTACTCTAACCCGTAGGTCATAAGAACGACTAAACCTGACTGATATCATTAAATGTAACACCCAATTCTGATTCAACCCGAAGCCTGAAGGATTTGGATATTATACAGGACCACCGAAATGGTTAACCTAAATTTTTCTTTAAAACATATTAAATTCATATATAACAACCATTCATCGTAGTTGTAAATTTAAAACATATTAGTAGAATAAAAATAACAGGGAGTTCCCAAAATAATTTCTCAAAATATATCGAGTTTATATAAAGAGCAATGACTCAAATTAAATAAAGGGTCTATGAAGTACATGCCCACTAAAATAACCGAGACATATTCTATGATGCGTTGGTATCTTGATCTCCACGACCTGACAATAAGCTCCCGAACCAGCAACTACTGACCTACAAATGAAAACAAATTTTGAACGCTGATCTACAAGCTCAGTGCCACACATATAACTCTACTACGCTATATGCATCCATTAGATGTAAAAGCTAACAAGTTCTATCATAAGGCAACGTATTACAAAAAACATGATGCATAACAAGTATTAAACAACACATGTAAGAACATGCCATCACACACACACATATATCATGGTCTTGCCATTGAATAATGGAAGTGCCATAGAACTGATACTAAAGTGCCTCAACACTGACTCGGAAGTGTAATTGCACTGATATGAAAGTGCCTTAGTTCTACATAAGAGAATCCATATATCCCCAACTATATTTACTCAGTAAACGTCAAACAAGGCTAGTTGGTACCATTTTACTTACGTCGTTCTTATTATGACAATAATTATTAGTGGTTTTCACTTGTATTCTTATTCAAAAGGTCTCAACCGTTCTCAGGTTTCCCACTCGAGTACTCAAAACAAACTTGTATTTTTACCCAATCTGGGACAATTGGTACTAGGCTTGGTAGTATAGGTATTGATATTACGGTATCAATACTACCTCAAGTATTGATACCAATAATAGCTTTGAATTTCCCAAAAATCATCCCAGTATTGATACTCACCTGAGATTATATACTCACAGTCCTAGGTATCGATACTCCCATAAGTATCGATACCAATTTGGCTAATGGAATCACAATTGAAATCCTAGTGTTGATAACCACCTTGGGGTATCAATACTCCCTACCCAGTATCGATACTGCAAGAACGAGTATCGATACTTAGGACCCAAGCCTCTTTTTGTTTAAGCCCAAATCAAACTCTCACTTGATCCAAACATTTAAATTAAGCTTATCTAAGTATTCTAAGCCAACCATCATACCCGAAACTACTAACCCAATTTTCAGGGTGTTACAACTAGTGCCAATTTAGTCACTCGGACGTTCCACATAACTTTTTTTTATTAATGGGGTAATGGTTGTTAACAGTCGAATGGCCGATTTGTCACAAAATAACAACGTTAATGATCATTTTTTTAGTTTTAAAACTTCAGTGTTGAAAACGAAAACCTATTTATACTTCAGTGAGCACTTATGTAGTTTACCCTTTTTTATAACATAAAATATAATACACATTCAAATATGAAATAAATGGATAAGTAAAAGTAATTACAAAAATAGATTTAAATGATCTAAAGATTGCTAGTATTTTAAAATTTTAATCTTAATTTTATACTTAAAATTTATGATATTGAGTCTATATACTAATTTATATTTTAAAAGTCTTAATCTATTCTTTAAATTTCGTTCAATTTTATCATTGCTTGTTGACCTGACATTCATGCAAGAATAAAATAACATTTTAATCCTTCAGGTATACAATTTTTATTTATTTGAGAATTCAAAATCTATAAACGTATATATTTAAAAGATAATTTCTCTAAATTAATATTATATAAATTAATAATCTCTCTAAAATAATAATTTTTATCAATTTCGATTTGGGTTAAAGGTCTAAATTAATAATTTCAATAAATTAGTAAGATATTAATTTTTTCAGAAAACCCTTTATATAAATTTATGATTCTTTCAATATTATAAATTAATAATTCTATAAAATTACAAATATAACTAAGGAAAACTTATATACTAAATTAAGATTCTATTGTTGTTTACTTTTTAAAATTTAAATCTAGCTATTTAGGGTGTCTAAGGAAAGACAACCTAATATAAGGCTAAGAAAAATGTACTAGCGGAAATGTTAATATTTTTTTTCATTTTCGGTAGAGAACTACCTAAAATGTTTTTTTCTACTGGAAATATTAATCTCAGGTGCTACCTAAAATGTTATTTTTTCTACGAAAATGTTAATATCGAAAATATTTATTTTAGGTAGCGAAATTAACATTTATGGTAGAAAAAAATAACATTTTAGGTAGCGTTCTACCGAAAATGTTAAAAAATATTAACATTTCTGATAGCGCATTTTCTTATCCCTATATTAGGTTGTCGTACAGTAGAACTACCCAATTATTTAGGATTGCCTTTCTTTTATATTTGTATGAGAATTCATAATCATTCTTTTATTATGATTATATATTAAAAGTGATTTTAAGTGAAATATAAATTTAATTTAAATCAAAAAATTATTTATCTCTAGGTTTTCCTAGCTTTCTCTATGTTTTTGTGACACGACTCTATATTTCTACCACTTTTTTAAGGTGTGGCGGCAGTTTTCGGGATCTGTTTCTTAAGTGATTACTATGGGGGATATTGAAAGAGAGTTGGAGGGCCTTTGCTTGGGGGCAAGAGGAAGAGTAGGCTATCTCGTTGGTTTCTATTGTAGTAGCGCCAAGTATTTCTTTTGAGAATTATTTTGTTGGTGATTTTCTCACGGTGAGCACGATTAATTTCCAGGCGATGAGAACGACCCTGGCGGATGTGTGGCACCCTATTAGGGGAATTGCTATCTCTGATTTGGGCAGGAATCAATATCTGTTTCAGCTCTATCACTTGTTGGACGTTGATGATCAAAGTTGAGGGTTTGATGTATTTTAATTCCCATTTACTGCTTCTTCATCGGCTGAGGAGTGATGATCCACTCTTAGTGCCACTGCCACTGTTTTGGGCATATTTTTGGGTTCGGATTACAGATTTGCATGTGGGTTTCGTCTTTGAGGGTGTGGCTCGACAGTTTGGGCGATTTCATTGGTGAGTTTTTGATGTATGATTTTACGACTGTAGTGATCGGGTTTAGGGGCTGTGCTCGCATTAGAGTGCGGTTGGATATTAGGAAGTTGTTGAAGAGGAAGAAACAATTGTTGCTCCCCATTGGTAGTGCGACTTATGTATTTTTCCAGTATGAGAATTTGCATTTATTATATTTTCGCTATGGGAAGATTGGTCATGAGGAAAGTTTTTGTTCCCTACTTGTGTTGAAAGAGATACAGGAGTTTGCCCTAATGTGGGACGTTTCTCTTCGAGCTCCACCAAGGAAATAAGGTAAGCTAGCCCATGGTTGAGGGAGGAATTTACGGAGGTGGGAGGAGATTCTCGTGGCTCGTCAATCAGTTTTGGGGCTGATGTAGCTCTAAATAGAAGCCAACATGTTTTGGGTCAGTAATCAGTATAGGGGTCTACAGGGACTGTTTCGACTAAGGAGTGGGGTTGTTGCCCAGTTTTTCAGTGGAGTGGCATCTAATGATTCGGATATTACTGATGCAAAAATAGTTACTGAGGAGGAGAATAATCCGATGGTTCGTAATGATATTGCTAAGCGGTAGCGTCCGAGTGGGAATGTGAATCTATCTAGTGAGAACGTAGAAGAATTGAGGTGTCAAAATTTAATATCTGGCGATCTGTCGAAATAGACCCGTCGGTCCATTCGTCACCTTTGTCATCTATTTAAGGAAGTTAACCCCTTAGTTGTTTTCTTAATGGAAACAAAGTTGCAAAGTTCAAGGATGGATAGGATTCGACATTCATATGGGTTTCGATTTGGGTGTCGCGATGGACGTAGTTGGAAGCAGTGGGGGCTTGTGCCTCGCTTGGCGTAGGTCTTGTGATGTTACAGTTCCATCATTTTAGCAGTTTCATATAGATGCGGTTATTGTTGACACTACTGTAGGGTTTCGTTGGTGTTGCACATTTTTCTATAGGGCTCCTAGGGTACAAAGAAGTGATTCGTGGAATCTATTGTGCTCATTATCAGATTTGACACAAGATCCTTGGTTAGTAAATGGGGTTTTAATGAAATTCTGGTCTCGTCAAAAAAGTAAGGTGGCTTACTTCGCTCTGAACGAAAAATGAGGGATTTTCGATCTGCTTTGGAAGATTATGGCCTAACTGATAATGTGTATCGAGGTTTATGGTTTATGTGAGAAAGGCGGTGGTGAGAGGAGATAAAAATTCATGAACGAATTGATCGCGGTGTTGCTAATGATGCTTGGGTTCTTTATTTCCTTCGTTCAACCTGTATCATCTTCCCCTTACTATTTCAGATCATTGTCCATTGTTTCTTAATACTATTGGTTTAGCTTCGTCTGAGTGTTGATGGCATTTTCATTTTGAAGCGGCCTAGCTGCTCAAGGATTCGTGTGAGACTGAGGTTTCTAGTCTTTGGAGCTCACAAACAGGCTCGATGCTAGACAAACTTGAGTTTGTACGTCGTGGATTGGACAAGCGGTTCAGAAAGTTTTGCCTTGATCGTAAATGAGTTGAACGAGAGATCTTAAGCCTTGGTTGGGTTAGTTGATAGAAAATTCTCCGTCATGTGAGGTCTTAGGGGAGATTGCGGAGACAAAGCTTCAGATTAATCTGGAAATTGACAAAACAGAATTGTACTAGGAAAAAAGGGCGATGGCGAATTGGCTGAAGAATGGTGACAACAACACTGCTTTTTTTCATAGGTTTGCTTCTCATTAGAATCGTTAGAAGAAAATCCTTTCACTGGAGAATGATGTGAGTGATTGTGTTAAAGGTGAGGTGGAGTTGGAGAAGTTAATCCCTATTTACTTTCAAACCCTTATCAAGTCCAGCCTTCCTCTGCATGATGAACGAATGCTGGGAGACATCTATAAATCTATTACGGATGATCTGAAAAATACTCTACTGAGAGAGTTTACTCACGACAAGGTTTACACTACGATGAAATTGATGAGCCCGCTCAAAGCGTCTGGCGTATATAGATTGGGTGTGTTGTTCTATCAACGTTTTTAACATATTGAGGGACTGAAATTATTGACTTTTGTATAAGTTTGCTTCAGGGTCGTGTTTAGATGAGTTTAATAAATGAAACGCATATAGTTCTCAATCCTAATGTGAGTGTCCCTTTACACTTAGCTCATTTTCGACCAATTAGTTTGTGCAGTGTTATTTATAAGATTGTGTGGAAAGTGTTGGTCAATCATATGTAAAGTTTTCTTCATGTGTGTATCAACGAGGCACAAAGTGCCTTTGTTCCTAGAGGCTTTTCTCTGATAATATTGTGACGATCTATGAATTGTTTCATTCTTTTATATATCAGTGAGTGGGTCGTCAGGGTTTTTTTGCACAAAAACTTGACATAAGCAAGGTCTGTAATAGGGTTGAATGATCTTTTGTGTGGGAGGTGATGAAACATTGTGATCTGGATTGATTACCTACGTCGTTGCATTTGCATGGCGTCATTCTTAGTGATTGTAAATGGCATTGAGGGTGAGTCGTTTGTTCCACAGCGGGTGTTACGCAAGGTGATCCACTCAGCCTATACTCTTTCTCATTTATAACGAGGGATTTTCGGCTTTATTTTGGTAAGCTCAAGAATCCATTCACCATAGTGGGGTAAGTATAAATCGGTATGTACCCTCTTTTACTCATCTTTTTGCTGATGACAATTTAATTTTTGGTTAAGAGAATGCTAGGAAGGTAAGAGATTTAATTGAGCTTTTGGATATTTATGGATGGAGTTCAGGAAAAACTATAAATTTTGATAAATCGGGTCTCTCTTTTAGCTCCAATGTGCATGAAAGCAACAGAGCTGATGTTCGCAGGGTCCATGATGTTAGGAATACTTCTAATCCGGAGAAGTATCTAGGCTTACCGACAATGATAGGGAGGAGTAAGCGAGGTGCTTTCCTAGGTTCAAAGGAAAGACTGTTATCGTGGATACATTCTTGAAGTACTCGAATGTTCTCGCAAGGTGGAAAGGAGGTTTTTGTCAAGGTCGTGCTTTAGTCTATTCCTCTTTATACGATGAATTGCTTCTTGCTTCTTGCTTCCTAAAGTAGTCTGTGTTGAGCTTGAAAGTGTTGAGCTTGAAAGTGTAATGGCGTGGTTTTCGTGGGGGGGATCATCTACACGGAGAGGTATTCATTGGTTTTCCTGGGAAGAACTTAGTTCTCTCAAAGAAGCGGGGACTTGGTTTCCGATTGTTTTCTAAGTTTAATGTTGCACTTGTGGCAAAACAAGGTTGGTGTTTGCTCACTCGTTTGGATTCTTCGTTAGAACGACTCCTTCGGGCTCAGTATTTCCCTTTATCAGGCTTTCTGGAAGCACAGTTGCGCTCTGATCCGTCATACATATGGAGGTGTGTGTGTGGAGTACTTAGAGTCTTTTGGAGAAAGGATTGGATGGTCGGTTGGACTGGTGTTGGCATCTCAATTCGGAACGACTATTGTCTACCAAAATCGTTGCCTCGGTTGGTCAATTCGCCTCGGTCTCATGAAGTAAGTTGAGTTTTGGATCTAATTGATCCTTGTGCTCAGATGTGGAGGATTGACCTTATTCGATTAATTTTTAATGAGGAAGAGGTTGTTCTTACAGGCAGTATTCCTCTCTCGCGCGTTGATACCAAGACTTCTGTGTATGGGGCAGTGAGCGATCGGTATGTATAGTATTCGTAATGGTTATAAATTATTACTTCCTACTGTAGAGGTCCCCTTTTTTTTGTTTCTAATTTGTACAAAAGGATTTGGGGTGCACAATGTCAACATAAAATTAAACTACAAGTCTGGAGGTTTTCGAGAAATTTTATTCCCACGCATTAATTTTGTCTTGTATTTTCATCGTTTACTTGTTGATCCTTTGTTCCCGGTTTGTCAACGAGAAGCGGAAACATGCGTTCATTGTGTGCGTGATTGTTTTTTTCCAAATGAGGTATGGACAACTATGAATTTTAATTGGCCGTTAGTTACGGAAGAGGTCGAAACATATGATATGTTTAAGAATGAGAACTTTAATTTACGCGCGACTTTATTTTGGACAATTAATGATTTTCTTGCTTATGCAAATTTATCTGGTTGGAGTACCAAAGGTCGTTATGCTTGTCCTTATTGTGCTGCACAAACATGTTCGAAGTGGTTGGTTAATGGAAAAAAAATTCTCTTATATGGGACATCGTCGGTGGTTACCTGATAATCATAGATTTAGATGTCAAAAGAATATGTTTGATGGTGATGAAGAGTTTCGAAATGCTCCTGACCAAACAACCGGGTCTGAAATATTCTCCATGTTGAAAAAAATCAATTTTACTTATGGAAAGATGAATCAACCAAGTAGTACACGGTCAAAGAAAAAGGCAAAACAGATCAATGAAGAGCTTGAAGTTGACCAACAGAGTGATGATGAGTCTGATGAAGAGGATGATCCAAATGAGGTAGACTTGTGGAAAAAGAGGAGTATATTCTTCGAGTTGCCTTATTGGAAGAATCAGATTTTTAGACATAATCTGGATGTAATGCATATTGAGAAGAATGTTTGTGAGAATATTATCGGGACCATTCTGAATGATGGCAGAAAATCTAAAGATAAACTCAAGAGTCGACTTGACTTAGTCGACATGGGAATTCGGCATGATCTTCATCCGCAATTACATCCTATTGGAAAATATTTCTTTCCGCCTTCTATTTTTTCTCTTTCAAAGAAAGAAAAAGAAGTGTTGCACAGTCTTGAAGGATATAAAAGTCCCAGATGGGTATGCATCAAATATATCTCAATCTGTCAGTGTTAAAGATCGAAGACTTTATTCTTTAAAGTCACATGATTATCACATATTAATGCAAGATTTACTTCCAGCAGCTGTACGCGGTTGCATGTCTAGTAAGGTGACGTCTTGTATCATTGAACTTTCCAATATAATGAAAGTCATCTGTGGGAAAGTTATGATGGTTGAAGAACTTGCTATACTACAAGATCGAGCTACCTTGACTTTATGCAACTTGGAGAAGATATTTCCTCCTTCATTCTTCACAATTATTGTGCATATGCTAATTCATCTTCCTCACGAAGCAAGAGTTGGTGAACCAGTTTTCTATCGATGGATGTACCCTATAGAGAGGTGCTAATTGAATTATACGTTTCAAATGACTACTGATTATACCTTTTAATTAAATTTATTTACATTGTACGTTGTTTTCTGTATAGGTTCTTGGGCAAGTTGAAGTCTTACTATCGTGTAATAAGCGTTATCCGGAAGGATCAATTGCTGAAGGGTATTTGGCAGAGGAATGTATGACATTTTGCTCTAGATATTTGGAAGATGTTGAAACAAGATGAAATAGACAAATAGAAGTGATGTGTTCAGTACTAATGAATTACCTCAACATTATTTGTTTGGAAGTTATGGTCAGCCACTAGGGAAAGTTGAAATTGCACACTTAGATGACACGTCTTGGGTACAAGCACACCGATATGTTCTTTTCCATCACGATTCAATTGATCCCTTTCGCACGTAAGTCTTTCGGACTCAATACTAATGAAATTTATTAATCTTTTATATTTATCATTCTTTAACGACATAATATACTTTGCAGTGAGTTTAAAGAAGTCTTGAGGTCTCGTGCACGCTCCTGAAGATTACATCAGCGAGAGATACATAAGTTATTCACAGAAACTTTTCATGAATGGTTAGGCCAGACGGTAAGCAACTAAATCATTCCACATACTTATAAATAATATATGTCTTGGTTTTTATATCGAAATCAACCCTTATATATGCACCATTCATGTGTAATAGGTTTGGAGTGGGAGAAACGTTAGTGAAGATGTTAAATGGATTTCTCAAGGTCCGAATAGAATAGTAAAAAGATATAATGTCTTCCTCATTAATGGGTTCAGGTTATTATGGAATTCTTACGGACATTATTGAGTTAGGTTATTATGTAAAACGAAAAGTTGTGATGTTTCGATGTGACTGGGTTGATGTAAACAGAGGCATAAAAAGATATAAATTCGGGTTTACAATGGTGAATTTCTCTCGATTAATTCACACTGGTCAACGATTGATGGATGAACCATATGTATTTTCTTCTCAAGTGAAACAAGTATTTTACTGTCACGATCCAATGGATAACGGTTGGTATGTCGTGCTCCGTAATACTCCCAGAGACTTGATAGACATCGGGGATGGAAGTAGAGATAACATCGAAACAAGATCAGAATGTTTACCTATAGTAGTACAAAACTTAGATGAAACTATCACTAATACAACACAATTTCAATGGGTTCGGGAGGACGTTGATGAAGATATTTATGACAACTGACATTACATAAGAATGTCGTAAGATTTTATATCTTTATTTATTTATTTATTTATAATGTTATAACTTTTAACATGTTGTCTTTCAATATATTCATTTATTAAATTGTATTCTTATTACAAATGTTTGTTTATTACAGATATCATGCCGAGGAGAAAAATAAGTGATTTGCGGGTTGTTTGAGCTTCTAAAGAGCATGAACAAACAAATAATGAGGAATCGAATGTTGTTGACTCTTCCGAAGTTCCTATAACTGTTGAAGAAGCTGTAGAAATTCAAGGTAATCTTCGAAACTTTATTTAAAAGTTTGTTCATTTTCAAAACTTACATTTAATAATTTCTTATATAGTTGAAAATGCTGGAACACGCAAGAGTAGAGGACGTACAACGTTGAAGGAATTATACCAACTTCCTCCTAGGCATCCTATCAAAGTTTCAAGAAACAATGACGGTCAACCTATTGGCCCAGAAGCACGTCTTCTATCCAATTACTTAGGCATAGTTGGACGTAATGCTAATCTTTTACCGATCAATTATGAGTCATGGCGCGAAATGCCTAATAGTAACAAAAATCAGGCGTTGGATTTTGTTAAGGTAATAATGTCATTATAATAGATACTCTATAACAATTCAATACTAATTTATACTTACGGTGAACACTTATTTGCTGTATAGGAAAACTTTTCTTTAGAGGTCTCTGACGATTATGTGAAGCAAGCGTTAGGGAAGAGATGGAGAGACCACAAGATCTCATTAAAAAAGAAATACTTCAAGAATGATCTCAGCCTTGAAGAGAAGCTACAAACTGTCCCACCTGGAATGCTCAGGTACCAATGGGAAGATGCAGTCAGATTTTGGAGTTCATAAAAAGGACAGGTATGGTGTATTTTTCAAAAATATTTTTAACGAATTATAAATCATCATTAAAAGTGGTTGCTTGAAATTGTAGGACTGAGAGCATGTTGGCGTTGCTAGCAGGCAACAACAAAAGTTTACGCACACGGCTGGATCGAAGAGATTTGCTTGTATAGCTAATGAGGAGGTATTATAGATTATTCACATAGTTATTTGTATTCCATGTACATACTAACTAAAACTAATTATATTATGCTATATTGTAGGAAAATACATCTGGTTCTAAAGCTGGCCGAATCAAACTCTTCGACATGACACATACAAAGAAGGGTAACACTCCTATGAATGCTAAAGCTACATAAATTATGGTGCGTTTATTGGATAGAGGTTTTGAATTATGTTTTATTTATATATGTATCATGACATTTTTATTTGAATTAATTATTTACTTTATTATTAGGAAAAATTGAGGGAGAAAATGGTGTAGTATCAAGCTTCGGCTTCGAGTCAAGGTATTATTAATGAGGATGACATTGAAAACCAAGCTATTAATGATGTTTTGGGTCCTGAAAGATATGGTCGGGTGCGCTTTCAAGGATCATTCGTTACTCCCACCAAATATTTTGGATCCAATTCATCTCAGTACATGTCATCACAGTCTCAGTCTTCCCAATTAAAAGTTAGCCGTTTAAAACAAAAGTTGGCTGAAATGGATCAACAAATGGCTAACATGAAAGCCGAAAATGAAGTGAGGGAAGCAGAGAGAGCAGCAACGGAAGCACAGAGAGAAACAACAGCAACACAGAGATAAGTAGCGTATCAACAGAAATGTCAAGAATTTGAAAAACGACTCGATGTTATGATGCAGATGTTACAGAAAACGCAACCTCACAATCCACCATCTTAGTCTCATTTATGTTATATGTTTTGTTAATGTTACTGAATAGTGTTTAACTGAATTGATATTACGTTAATGAAAACTTTTATTTATTATATTGGATTTGATGTTGGTTGTTATGGATATAGAGTTTGGTGTTATTTATGTCATGTTTGTTGGATAATGGAACATGTTGAAAAAAACAGATTTGGGGTAATCAAAGAAAATATTTAAATTGTTTAAATTTTGTGTTCTTTAGTGGCGTTTATAAAAAACGCCGCTAAATATCAAAAACAATACTGACGCTTGTTACAAAAAAACGACGCTATATACCAGACCTTTTGCAGATTTTGTATTCGAAAAACGCTGATATATACCAAATCTTTTGCGGCGTTTGTATGAAAAACGCCGCTATATATCACACCTTTTGCGACATTTATATCCTTAAAACGTCGCTATATAACAGACTTTTTGCGCGTTTATCCGAAAAGCGTCGCTAAATATCTTAACCATTTGCGGAGTTTATAAAACACCGCTATAGATGTAGACATTTTGCGGCGTTTGTATAAAAAAAACGCCGTTAACTATCTAAACTTTTTGCGGCGTTTGTCAACGCCTATTGCGGTGTTTATGCAAGAAACGTCGCTATATCTCTTCACCGGTGGTTTTTTTTTGTTTCCAAACGCTACTAATTTTAGCAATGCTACTTTTCCTGTACTTATTGCGGCGTTTTTTGTAGCGCCGCAAAAAAACGTCGCTATAGGTCAAAAAACGCCGTAAATGTACAGATTTTCTTAGTGAAATACAATGCGTCTAAGCATGGTGAGATTCCATGTTTTAGTTCGCAAGAAATAAATTGGTGCGTGGAGGTAAGAGCACTGTCGAAGGAAATAATAATCTTTGTTCGAGCCCACTGCTTGGAGTTCTCGACAACCAACTAATTCCATAGGTGTTAAAACTAGATCAGTAGCTCCTGTTTGATGGTCTCCTCCTGCTATATCGTTTGTAAAGGAGAACTTCAATTCCAGATTTCTCCATGCAAGAAAGGAAGTTTGGTAAATGGTTATCGTTAGAAACAATGAGCGTTTGATAATGGGGGCTTATAGAAGAAGGGTTGTGGGTGTTACCTTTGCTTTTGCGGCGGAGGCTCACGCGGTGATTCACGCTGTAGAATTCTTGACCGATCGAAGATAAGTACTCTTACCTGGGAAACAAAAAATCGTGCTCAAGCTATAGAGGCATATGAATTTCGTTTTATTAAGAGAATGGGTAATCAGTCTGCTCATCTCCTCGTTTCACAGATCTCCCTCGATGATGTTGATCGGTTCTAGATTGAAGACTTCGGGCTCTGGTTCTCCTCCAAACGGTTGAAGACAAAATGTGGTTTGATCCTCCGTAGGAATTTGGGTATTCTATGGACATGCACTGAGAGGTTCGTTGGTTTTCTGAAGGTCTTTGTGGTGTTGCTCATCATTTAAATACTGGTTAATTAGTTGAAGAGATCTGAATAGTTGGTTGGGTTTTTTCATTTTTTATTTTGATGGGTTTCATTTTATTTGTTTTGTTGTTTTCATTTCTTTTCCTATTTTGTTTGTTTCCTCGTGTACAACTGCTGAAGTCTTTCACAGCTGTGTTCTTTTAATAAAATGATGACTTTTCATTTGTTCAAAATAAATTTTAAATTTAACTGTATTTCATTACCTTACTTTACTACTGCATCCAAAAGTTCTAGTGTTGCATTCTTATATTGTGATAAAAAATTGTGAAGAGTTATTGTCATTATGAGTGTTTTCTTTCATGTAATTGGTTGCAAAAGTATTTTATCTTCCACTTCTTCCTTAATAGGATTTTCAATAACGCTAGCTATAATTTTTTTCAAAATTTGAACCTCTAAACATGTATCATTTTCACATGAGTAATCTAATAGGCGATTGACATCTATTTTGTTGTGGTACCAAGGCAATTAATCATCGTATCAAGTTCATGAAAAATAATGTAAGTTCGTTGAATTGTAAAAAATATTTTTAAATTAATAAATTATTAATTTAACAATTAGTTAATACTTCTTTAAATTAATAAAATTACATGATCTCGACATTATTAATTTACAGAAGTTTTACTGTGTTAGTTAATGAATGACCTATCAAAATTAACAAATTCTAAATCTAAGTTAAATTCCACCAAGAGGAGAGGGGAATGGGACTCTATCAGAAGGAATGATAGTGTTCTTAATAGGTCTAGAACTTATGAACTAACGAAAATATGAGAGAATAAAGATTAGCAGCTTGATCAATCGGCTTAATGTGCTTGCTCAAAATTAACTTGACAATGATTTACTCAAAATGTTAATCCAAGAAATAGAATAATAAAATAATAATAAAATTAAGCGATTATTATTGTTAAATTGAATGAATCAAAATAAACAATTAAAATAGAGAAATAAAATTGTTTACTCATATGTAGACATATAATTAGATGAGTAGAGTAAGAAAAAATATAAAAAGACTTTTGTTGAGGAATGTATGAACATTTTCCTTAAGAGATATTCTTCCTCTCCTCAGTGCTTTGAGTAACGTCGGACGTTGGTCTCCCAAAAATAACAACAGACGATCACAACAGTAAACGCAATAGTAGTGATCAATCGAACACCATTTTACTTTTCTCTATCACCAGAAAGAATAAATTTTACAGAAATTTTCAAAGTGTTTTTCTATTTCAAAATTCTAACTTGTCTCTAGGATTTGTGCCTCAACTAGCCTATATGTAGTGGAGAAGAAATGAATTAAAAGGTTAAGACCTTTTGATAAAGAGCTAAGATCATTTAATTAAGAAATTTATTGAAAAACTATTAGGCATAATTGAATAAATGCAACTTTAAATCAAAAAATAAATTTATTCATAAATAGTATGACTTATTATTAATAAATCTATTTACCAAGCGATATGACTTATTATAAATTTTATCAACATTATTCAACTAAACTATTATTTTTCCAAAATTATTTACTCTGAGAACAACCTAAACATATCCCAAACCGTACCTTACGCAAGATAATTGGTAATTTAAACTAAATCAGCTCCCACACAAAATTACTATTTTGTATTTTTATTTTAATATAGTTATAAAAATAATTTTATTATAATAATTTTTTAAATGATTGATATTTTTAAATGTCTTGAGTCCGAGTATGTTGTCCGTAGGAATATTTGAGTGTTCATTGTCAAATAATTAAAAATCTTTTGAACAAATAATACCTTAAAATTATCTCAAACTAATAAAAATATTATAATAATTTTTAAAATAATAAAATGAGACTTTTATAGCCGCAAGCATCCCTTTTAGAGGATATAGTGGATTACATGAATGTGATAAAAAGAGTTAGCCGCTGGTCAAACGTCAGTGATTGATTTAGTGACGATAATCACGGACTGTGAAACCAACTTTAACGGTTGACCTTATCATATTAAAAGTTAAAACAGTATGAACATTAACGTCTTATGAAGCGTCTCTTGAATGCTTAACCGAAGATTTCTCGATAACATCAAATAAAAAAAATATCAGTGTGAACATTAATGAACCATGTCCATAACGCTTAATCAGGACATCAGTTTTTCCTACATAAGAAACCAGCAAAACCACATCTTGTTTATGTTATCCTTTTCCTTCACACAATGTCACTCTTGGTCTTGGCAATGCTGATAGCAGCAGCACTCATAAGCAAAGAAGCTTTATTGGTCCACGCCGATATTGGCACCGCGTCGTTTTATAACCCTCCATATATTCGTAAGTATCTTCTCTTTCCGTTTCTTATATATTTTAGATATTTTCTCTATATTTTTATTAGTAATTTATTTTTGATCTCTCCTTAAATGATATAAGTTAATCCCCTTGACATAAAATCATACGTTTGCAGCTACGAAATGTGGCGGTAATAGCGAAGAACAGTTTCCTCCAGGGAACATGTTTGCTGCGGTTAGCGAGGGATTGTGGGACAATGGTGCTGCTTGTGGGAGGCGTTACAGGTTAAGATGCATCAGTGGACCCAACAGACCATGCAAACAAAGAACCATTGATGTCAAAGTGGTGGATCTCTGCCCCTTCTCACCCTGTCCCTCTACCATTGTTCTCTCCAGGGATGCTTTTGCAGCTGTTTCTCATCCACGTGGAAGGAAAATCAATATAGAATATATACAGTAAGTCTTTTTTCATCTCTTTAATTGAAATATTTCAATTTTCTCTCTCAATTTGACATGATTTTTGCAGGGTTTGAGAATGTAGCAAGCACTGGTGTAATCAGATCAGAGTACTAGCTTCTGCCTGAGTAAGATGAAAATTACATGCAGGGAATGTTGGATGATTCAAATAAAATAAAAGATATTTTTTATAATATTTTAAATAAGATTTTATTTTTATTTGGGAGGTTACTAAAAAAATTATGAAAACTGTCTCCCTTATTCTCTAATTTTCTCCTACTTTATCCTTAAAAATATCAAGTTACAACTCATTGTTTACCCACCAAAGCTATGCTTTTTCCGTACAATTTCTCTTTTCTTATTGTCTTTGAAAAAAATAGCAAGTGAATTTTCTTTTTCACTTCGTGTGCGTTACGTTGGCCTTGGAAGGTAACATCTAATTCCAGAATTCCATCAGTACCAGAGAATTTACTTCAAAAGTTGTGAATTTTATCACAACACATTAATTGATCATTGTTATGTTATTTATTCAGTTACTATTTATTATTTATGTTAGTCCATGTTAGGGTTTTCATTTTGTAAACCCTATTTTTATTAATAGGGAACACATTGCATAAAGATGTTAACATAGCTAATTGTGTCTTTGACAGACAAAAATTAGCAATTTACTAGATGAAGCTGTTCCATAAAAAGATAGAATGAAGTGCAGTTATCTTTGTTACACTTGTCGGACAAGGAAATAGATATTCAAAACAAATTTAAACCTATATCAGTACGTCTTGATGATATTGGTAGAGAATGAGATACTATTTTATGCTTTTTAAAATGGTAAATTTAGATCTATTTGGTCTCTAAAAATGTGAGTCCTTAAATATTGAGATACTTGATAACTAAAAACAAAAGAAATTAGTTAATGAAGAGGAAATGGTTAGGCAACCTACTCAAAATCAAAAGTCAAAATGCATCATACGAGTATAAAAACTAATTATTTAATATAACTAAATTTAATTATAATTTTTTTAAATTTTATATTTTTAAGAAAACAAATTATTTTTTTTTCATTTAAAATGTTAAAATTTCTTTAATATCTCAAACAAAATTCCCACCTTTAAAATCTCTAATTTCAAATCCGTCGATTATTGCCACTGTCGTAGAATGACCCCCTATATGTTGTCTTCCACCCTCTTCAGTCCCCTAAATTTTTAATTTTAACTCCCTATATTCTTAAAACTTTTAATACCCAAATCTCTGCTCCCCAATCATTCTCTCCTCTAATCGCCCCTTCCCACTTATAGCCGCCGGCGATGAATTTCCAACAGAAAAAGACATGAGTTTATCAACATTCAAACAATGATAAAATCATAACATAACACTGTTATAGCTTCCTCAGCTTATGTATTCTGGAGGAGTTACCAATGAGAATTCAGAAATGAGAGAATCATGGTCGCAAGGAGCGTCCAAAGCAAAAGAGAATGATCGACACCCACTGAAGTCGGAGATAAATTTTAATGGTTTGAAATTAGAGATTCTAGAGAATTGATATTATTTTTAGATTTTAAAACCCAAAATTTAACAGTCTCCAATTTCGGAAACTCATTTTCTCTCTTTTAGCCAATACACTTTGATCGTCGTTTGATTTCCGACCATTGCTCCATGATCGACACCGTCCATACCATGGTGTTCCTTACATTTGTCCTAAGTTCAACTGTGGTCGCCTTGTTGTCGTCATCGCCAGTTTGTGGAGGGATGAGTGAAATCAAATTCTCGACGTTATTGAATCGAGCTATACGCCGTTCATCGTTGTGAACTGAGGCTGGTAAGTACCTTAAAATGCTTGAAAAATAATTTTTAGGTTTTTCCGTAAATTTTACGACCCCTGAAGGCCCCCCACGCGCCGCCACAGCGCGTGGGGAAGTCCCACCACCTAGTGGGTTTCTAGAGAGTGGGTCAATCCGATCCGACCCCCATGTCCAATCCGACCCGACCCGATCCGATCCAACCCGATCTGAACTGGTCAACCGTTGACCGATGTTGACTTTTTTTGAAAACCTACATCTTGACATTTTTTTGACGTCTTGGGTATGATTTTGTGATCCATTTTGCCAGATCCTGTCCCGAAAGCCCTGAATTGAGCCAGTTAATCAAAAAATGCTTAGTATTTTTTAGCATTTTTGCTTATTTATTTGAGAGTTGGTTATGGAATTGATTTGAGAAAATATTTTTATGAAGTTGCTCGTGTTTATCCCGATCGAGAGTTGATTAGATCCAGTGATTCTCGTCTGTTAGATCTGCCCTATCCACGTTCTTCGAGAGTTACTCGTATGTTTTTGTAAATTGTTTAAATAAAGGTTATTATTATTCATATTAGGATTTCGATATGGATTTTCCGATTCGTAGGATCTAGGGCTACCGCTGATTGTGATCGGAAGACTCAGTAGTAGGTTTTCCTATCACACTACTCAGACCGATACAAGTGTGTTTCCTGATGGTGTTACATTACTGTTTTAAACTATTTATCTGAAATGTTTTAGATTTCTGATGATACTAAATATTTTTACAAGACGACACCTGATTTTTTGAATACTAGTTATCTGATATTTGATTTACAATATATTTCTTAAATAATATCTGGTTATTGTATTTCTATATCACATTTCTGAGTATGGAATATTTTCATGTTTTACTGGATTAAGCTACCGTTTTCACTTGAATACATACATGTTTATTACTGTCATTAGAGAGTATTATTGGAGGAAGTATATCAGGCCTAGTCTATGACTTGTAAGACCTTACAGCAAGCTCATCTGCTTAGGGTAAGTTCTTACCGTAGGTACTTATGCTATATGTATAAGGCCCTTACTGTGTGTACATATGGGTGTATGGTTCTGGGGAACCTATACATTTTGGTGATCGGATGGGGGTAATGGTCATATTTTTAAAACATGTTTGATAAGTTGATTTTTACTGAAGTATTTTATCAGTATGTTTTTATACATCGTAAAGAGAACATTGAGCTTTTTAGCTCATTCTATAAATTTTAACATTTTCAGACAGTGGCAGACTGTAGACTAGAAGACTTGACATCAATAGGACCGACTACTTCTATTTTTGTGCCATTGTATATCTTTAAATGCCCTTTTGTTATACTTTGGTGCCACGTGTTTTTGCTACCATCTCTATATATTTGTATTACAGGTATTTTGTTATGTATATGTTTTATACAGTTTTCTATATATATATATATATATATATATATATCGTATGAACCTTTTTTATGACTAAATTCATATTATATTGTTATATGAATTTTAACGTAGTTTTAAATATGAAAAAAATTTATGAATATAATATGTAACCGCCTAGATTTGGGCATAATGTTCAGGTCGGGTTTAGGGGGTTACACTTTGTGGTATCAGAACCATTGGTTTTAAACACTTAGACTATGGATGAGTCCTAAACTTTGGATTTTCAAGATATTTTAGATATTTTCAAAAATCGTATCACCATATTTTATGAGTTTTAAATATAATCAAGATGCTAGTCGAGGGTGAGTGAGTCGACCTTCTGTTATGATAGATGATCCGATGTCACATCGAGAACCTCCTATTCCGCATGTGGATCATTCTAATTCTCATGATGGTCTGGTTACTCCTGCAAGAGACCCTCCCGTCACTAAGGACGAGGACATTGATTTGGATGAGGATGCCATTAATAGAGTTTTCTTTCGCATGTTCCGAAGAACTACTAGAGTCCTTGGTAATATGTATGCGGTCGAGATTTCGAAGTCTTTTGTAGCTGCTGGAGTAGTTCCATTTGAGGGCATTACTGGTGGACCTCTGACTGACGATGAGTATTGGTTGGAGGATACAGAGAGCATTATGGATTAGATGAGGCCTGAGCAAAAGTTGAAGGGGGATTAGTTATGTTGAAGAAAGAGAGTTTTCAATTGTGGCAATCAATTTCCGATAGTATTCTAGGGAATTAGTTGACTTGGGATCTTTTTAAGGCATGTTTTCGGAGTCACTACATCAGAGAAAGATACATGTAGGAGCGACGCTAAGAGTTTCAGAATTTGGAGCAGGGTGATATGTATGTTATGGATTATGAGATTGGGTTTATCAGATTTAGTCGCTACTGGACTGGTTGACACTGAGTTGGATTGGTGCTTGAGATTCGAGAATGGACTCAGGTATGAGATCAGGGGTCGAATTGTTGTCCACCGGGAGAGGAACTTTGATGCCTTGGTTGAGATAGCCAAGACCGTAGAAGAGATAGAGCAAGTGGGTATGGAGCGTAGGAGAGATATAGACCGAGACCGAGACCGATTCAGGAGGCTTTCTGGTTCTGTTAACTCTTCTGCACACCCCAACAAGAGAGGTAGGGGTGAGTCTCCTCAGAGAGGCAGTGTGAGTGTTAGGCCTGAGGCATCATATTCGTCAGTTGTAACGCCTTCTAGTCAGGGAGGTTTTTTTGGGTTGCAACCTTTGTCGTCATGTGAACTCTGTGGGAGACATCATTTTGGTGAATGCATAAAGAAGTTGGGTACTTGTTTTAGATGTTGTTCCGGTGACCATTTCCTGAGGGGTTGTCCAGAGCCAGGTCCTATAGTTCAGACACCAACTAGTACTCTCGCTCGTACTCAGAGTACATTTTAGACTCCAGAAAGGGGTCGTAGTCAGGAGAGAGCATCAGAATCGGCTAGTAGAGGCTGAGCTTCTCAAAGTAGGGGTCCAACCAGATCTGAGGACAGACAACCTGAGTTGGTTTTTGTTGCTAGACGTTGACATGACCGCGATAAGCCTGATGTGATTGTACGTAATGTTACTATTCATTTAGTTCCATACTTTGCCTTGTTTGATAATGGATCTACCCATTCCTATATGTTACATTCCATTTCTCGGAACCTTAATATCTCGATTGAGAATACTGAGAGTTCGATGACATTTTATAATCCCGTAGCTCATTCCATAGAGTTAGGTTGATGGAGGCTCAGTTTTCGCATCTATTTCCATTAAGTAAATTTCAAGGACGAAATATCTTCTAAGGGGGAGAGTTTTCACACCCCAAATTAGGGCCTAATTTGTTTTTTAAAAATTTTCTGATGATTAAATTGAAATTTTAATTAAATTTAGTGACTAAATGAAATTTCAATTAAATTTATACCCAAATCAAAAAGTAACCAAAGCTTGAGGACCTATAATGTAATTTACCCATTTTCTTTTTTGGTTGGGTTTAAAGCCCCAAAATTTAATAGTTTCCATTTTTTAAAACTCATTTTCTCTCTCTTCAAACATTCCCTTTTTAGCCAAGAAACTTTGATCATAGTTTGACTTCCAACCGTTGCTCCGTGATCGACACCGCCTATACCATGGTGTTCTTTACATCATTCTGAGTTCAACAGTTATCGCCTTGTTGTTGTCATCGCTAGCGTGTGGAGGGGTAAGTGAAAGAAAATTTCTAACATTATCGAATTGAGCTCTCTGCCGTTCACCGTTGTGATCCGAGGATGATAAGTACCTTAAAATGCTTGAAAATAATTTTTAGGAATTATTTCGTAAATTTTCTAATCACCGAAGGCCCCGTACGTGCCCCTACGCGCCGCCACTGCACGTACGGAAGTCCCACCACCTGATGGGTCTCTAGAAAGTGGATCGACCTGATCTGACTCGTCTGTTTGACCCGACCTGCCTGTTCGATCCGATCCGACCTGACCCGCTCCAACCTGATCCTAACCGGTCAACCGTTGACCGACCATTAACCGTTAACCATTGACTTTTTTTTTGAAAACCTTCATCTTGACTTTTTTCGACGTTCTGAGTTTGATTTTATGATATATTTTACCAAATTCTGACCCGAAAGCCCTAATTGAACCCGTTAATCTGAAAATACTTAGTATTTTAACAATTTTGCTTATTTATTCAAAATTTGGTTATGGAATTGATTCGAGAAAACATTTTTATGAAGGTGTTCGTGTTTCTCCCGACTGAGGGTCGATTAGATTCAATGCTTCTCATCTATTAGATCTGCCTGATCTGCATTCTTCAAGAGTTACTCGTATGTTTATGTAAATTATTTAAATAGAGGTTATTATTATTCATATTAGGATTTCAATATAGATTTTCCGATTCGTAGGATCTAGCGCTATTGCTGATCGTGATTGGCAGACTCAGTAGTAGGCTTTCCTATCAGACTACTCAAACCAATATATGTGTGTTTCCTGATGGTGTTGCATTACTGTTTTAAACTATTTATCTGAACTGTTTTAGATTTTTGATGATACTGAATATTTTTACGATACGATACCTGATTTTTTGAATATCGGTTATGTGATATATGATTTACCGTATATTTCTGAAACGATCTCTGGTTATTGTATTTTTGTATCTGATTTATGAGTATGAAATATTTTCATGTTTTATGGATTAAACTATTGTTTTCATTGAATACATACATGTTTATTACTATCATTGGGAGTATTATTGGGGGAAGTATATCTTGCCTAGTCTATGACTTGTAAGACCTTATCGCATGCTCCTCTGCTTTGTGGTTAGGGTAAGTCCTTACCGTAGGTCCTTATATTATATGTATAAGGTTCTTACCGGGTGTACATGTGGGTGTATGGTTCTGGGGAACCTACACATTCTTGTGATTGGATGAGGGTAGTGGTCATATGTTTAAAACATGTTTGATAAGCTGATTTTTACTAAAGTAATTTATAAGTATGTTTTTATACATTGTAAGGACCACACTATGCTTTTTAGTTCATTATGTAAATTTTAACCTTTTCAGATAGTAGCAGACTGTAGACTAGCAGACTTGGCATTAGGAGGACCAACTACTTCTATTTTTGTACCACTATATATCTATATATGCCTTTTTGTTGTACTTTGGTGCCACGTGTTTTTTCTATCATCTCGATATATCTGTATTACCAATATTTTGTTATGTGAATGTTTTATACGGTTTTCTGATATGTGTGTGTGTGTGTGTTTATCGTATGAACCTTTCTTATGACTAATTTCATATTATATTGTTATATGGATTTTAACGTTGTTTTAAATATAAAAATAATTTCTAAATACGATATGTAACCGCCTAGATTTGGGTATAACATCCAGGCCGGGTCTAGGGGGTTACATTAATTGCTTTGAAGGTTATATATTTTAAGTGTCTATATAAGAAAGTTTTGTGTTAGCTTTCTAAATCACACCAAATAAAATCAAGTGTTCTCTTCCTTTTGATTCTTGTTTCTTCATTTTATTGTTTTGAGCCTTTCTTAGCTGCAGTGTGTTCAATAATTATTATCAAGAGCCTTGGTGAAGGTTATTTGTGTTGTTCTATTATTGCTAAAGTAATGTGGTAGTGTGACGATGCATCTAGTAAAGTATTGGGAAAAACTTGGTATTTAAGTAATATGTGTGATCCACCTGTTTTTCTTGAGAACTTACTTGGTGTATTATTTATAAACTAATTTCACTATTTCATTTAGTTTTGTGAGAATACTTTATCCACAATATGATTGACTTACATGTCGTCAGAGGAATGAGAAAACTTAACAATGACAACTACAATAAATGGTCAACTTGCATGATGTCATATATGCAAGGACAAGACCTATGGAAGATTGTTAATGGAAATGAAGTGGAGCAATTAAAAGCAAATGATGCAAATCGCATACTAAAAAAATGGAAGATAAAAACATGCAAAACAATGTTCGCATTAAAGCCAATAGTGGAGAAAGATATGTTAGAACACATTCATGGTGTTAAAACCCCAAATGAAGCTTGAGAATCATTCACCAAGTTGTTCTTTAAGAAGAACGATATGAAGCTTAAACTTTAGGAGAGTGATTTGTTGTCTATGAAGTAAGGCAACATTATGATCAAACAACATGTATACACCATATTTTGTTCGAGTCTCAATCTTAATTCTAATTTTATTTATTTATCTTTCGTCATTTTATTTATTTCCATTAGTTAAGGGGCATTGTTCCTATAATTTCTTTTGTTTAATATGTATAATGATTGGCTTTAGATATTATTTAACAATTTTTGGTTATTTGTCTTTATTAAATTAAATTAGGTATAAGTCTAAGAATTACTTTTAATTATTGAATATATATTGAGTTATTCATAATCATGTTAAATATGTCTTGTAGTCAACAAGATGTTTCGATCAGAGGAGGACTTGTTCACTTTGGGTTATCATCTTCAGGAAGCTCGTAAGATTTTGGATTCTAATTTAAATTACAAAATGTGTTTTGTTCCTATAGTTTGTAATACTATGTCATACTTTGAGTAAGTGGGCTCTCTGTTACGGAAATAACTTGTACTTTGACTTGATTTATTATAATATTATTGTGTCTTTTGTATCCAATGATTTTTATTATGGTAATAGAAGATATTAGGGCACTCTTTTTTCCTTTATAGGTCTTAGAAGGGATGTTTAATGAGGTTCGTTTTCTTTAAGAAAAGGTTTTAATTAAATAACAATGATAAAAGTATATACGTATTGGCCTCGGTGGGTAAATATATATAACTCTTGTATAAATATATTAATGATATAAAGTAAAACACTAGTATTTATATATTTATTTATTTAACAGGTCCAAGTGCATTACACAGCAAATCCAAAAGCAGGCCTAAAGTTCAACAAAGCTCGAATTCAAAAATCTAATCAGCAACCCGCTTGAAGTGGTCCAGACAAAGCCCATATGTGGAACAATTGATATGTCTAGGGTTTTATCACGATGCCCTTGCGCTGCCAATTGCAGTTTGTTTATTTATTTATTTATTTATTTCTTATTTGATTTAATCTTCGAAGACGGAATTTTCTTTTCTGGTAAAATTAGTTTTATCGTCAAGCTCGTTAATTTTTTTTGTTTATGATCTTAGTGGAGATTTAGCTTTGATTTTGTGTTTCTTTTTGGTATGAATTTTAGGTGAGGCAGAGTCTTCATTGATTGATAATTTATCAATTTCTAAGATTGGTAGATTAGAAAATTCTTCGACACCTTCTTTTATTGCTTTGCCTAACTTGCAATTTAAACCCCCCCAAAGAAAAAAAAAATCGTGATCCTGTTTTTTATAAATAAAAATAAAAAAATAGATTTTTATTTTGTATGGTTCATATAGTTATCAACTGTTCGATTGAACAGTAAACCTTGTGGTTCTGTGTATTCATGCTTTGGTTTTTCCAGAAACTTTCCATTTTGCTTGTATATTGAACAATAATAGAATGCATTTATCTTCTTTTATGTCGTTGTTATATGCTTTCTAGTTCATGCTGATTGTTGTAAAACAGTCTTCGAATCTGTTGCTGTTGTCTCCCATTGTTAACTTCGAGATTAAATCGATCATAGCTACTAGCTCCTAATGGTCTTTATTCTTTCTGTCTTGTTCTCCTGGCAGACTAATTTTGTTAATCACTCGAGCTAAATAATATTCGGTATAATAGCAGAACAGAGCTAGATTGATTCTTTTCTATGCTTCATTCATCTAGCAGTCCTCTTTATGCATTTATCTAGTTTACCATCAACTAATATAGTGTCGGTTGGTTTCCAGGACTATCTGGTTTCGTAAATTTCACTTCTACATATTCGATGGCTGGGGAGAATATCAGTTCACCAGTGAGACTAGATATTTCTGGGTCAGATGGGGGCAGTTCGAGAAGATCCTTGACGAGAAGCAGAGAGAAAACACTTTCTCGTTATCTGAGAGCTTCTACCGGTTCATGTCATGATTTCTGCAAATATGGAAAGAAACATGAACCTGAAGAGAATGCTAAACTTCCCTTCCGGAAGAGGAATATGAAAAAGCCATCAAGTGAGTCGAATTTAGTTCGGAGCTTAGACTTACAGCAGAGAATGAAGATAACCGTAACTGAATCCAAATATTTCCCCAATTCCCAATCTCGTACCCCCGATACGTCTGGGGCGGTTGTGTTTCAGCTATCACCCTACTCTCTTGATAGAAAGGATTCTACAACTCATGGTGTTCTGTCAGATAAAGAGAAGACATCAGCAGCAAAGCTTAAGCCCAAACATTCACTCAATTCCAGTAGTCCCCATGACACCTCCAATGTCCTCAAGTTTGAAGTGTCGACAACTACATCGGACAGGCGAACTTCTAGGAAACATGAAATACCGTCAAAGGAAAAAAAAGACATCAACGGCAAAGATTGGATCTTTACCCAATTTGAAATTCCACTTATTCGATGCCCCGAAAGTCATGCAGAAGGGTGGATGGTCATCTTCTAAGAAACTAGGAGTCCCTTCAAATGAAGTCTCATTGAAAGCTAAAGAGAAAGGCTTTTCTAAATCACTTAATACTTCTTCGAAACTGAAATCTCATGCAGAAAAGCTTCCTTCAGGTTCTGTCCCGTTAGAAGGTTTAAGTGTTAAAAGGGGCGATGGAATTAGTGATATGAAGATGGGAAAAAGGACCAGTTGTGCCAAAGTTGATGTGAAGAAAGCATTGTCATCGCCTCGGCCCTCAAGCCTAACTGCAAGAAAGAACCAGAACCTAAAAGTGGTGCGTCCACAGAAGAATCAGAACAATGTTGAAAAGGCTGAAACTGAGCAACCTCTTGATGAACATGATGTACGCAATAACGACGCACTTGAAGAGAAAACCTTGTATGTTATCAAGATGGAGACAAAATATATTGTTGGAATCTGATAAAAATGAAAATTATGCTGCCGAATTGTCCTCGCCCATTGCTTCATCTCCCAAGTCATCAACTCTCCCAATGTCTCCACCTTTATCATCACATGTAGGAGGAGATGAAAATGAGTATACAGACGATAGCTCCAACTCTGAATATTATGAAGATGATGAGAATGCTGAAGATGAAACTGTAAATGTGGAAGAAGTGGAAATTTTGGAGGGAGAAAATGGAGGAAGGCCCAGAAATTCTAGGACGGAATTCTCCGATGAAAAGGATTGCCGGCCTGTGAAACTATCTTTTAGGAGAGGGAAGGTTGTCGACATTCAATCCGAGAACAATAGTGCAAGGAAGCTCAAGTTCAGGAGAGGAAGACTACTTGGGGCCAAAATGTTAAGGGCGAGCGGAGAACCTTTAAGACGAGAGAACTTGATGGTTCAGTCGATGAAAACCAACCTGGTGGGGAAAAAGTTGTTTTGAGACACCAAGATTTGCAGCAGGGGAAGAAAGACGAAAAGGGTTTGTTTAACACCGCCATCGAGGAAACTGCTAGTAAACTGGTTGAAACCAGAAAAAGTAAGGTTAAGGCCTTGGTTGGTGCGTTTGAAACTTTCATCTCCCTCCAAGACGCCAAACCTTTGGCAAACACTTGAGCTGCGACCGTCTCTAGTAACAGTTGGTTTATAGGAAAGTGGCAGGAGAAAAAGCTAAACTTACAAGGCGTAACTATGAGCTTTACACAGATGTGGCAGTTTAAGAGTAGATTTCAGCGTTTTGAGTTGAGAAGCGTTTTGAATTCAAGATCCCTGATATTGACATGCTTCACATACAGTGGTGCGAAGGGTACGTTTTTAGTTTTTGGAAGTTAAAGTATGATTGAGTTTCTATCATGTGAATAAAGCCAATACACTCATGACTCGGTTACTTTCAGGAGATAATGAGGATGCCCGCCCGCCCGCCTGATAACAGCAAATTACGTGTTTTTTAATGGCTTATTTGGTGCTGTTTTTCTCTTTTAAATGTCATGGCTGATTCTGTTTTCACTGGTTGTGGTTGATCATATATTTTGTGTTCATTGTTGGTTATCAATATTCGGATTCAAAGATCCTTCAAATATTTACTGTCATTTGGAAGTAAAGTATTATGATGAATTGTCCTCCTCTGGGGTGTTAATTTGTGTATATTCACATGTAGTTTGGTAAATTGTTTATGAACTGTTCATATGATTTATTGTGCTATACAAATGAGTATATAACACATTTTTTATGTCCATAATGAACTTGAACGTAGGTATGTTTGGTTTGTTTATGTTCACGAAGAAGATCGTTTATAATTTTTTTTCTCGACTCATTTATAAGCTCATTTATCCGGTTTTTCTTTTCTTTTTATTTTTATATTTTAAATATTTGTTAAGGTAGGGACTAAATTGAATGCAATGTGAACTTTGGAGATTAAAATGTGAAACTTTTTGAGCTCAAGGATTAGTGGTATAATTTCATCATTTTAATGAAAGAGTACAAATTAGCTAACGAATATGTTAGCGGATATATAAACGAATATGCTCACCAACATTAAACGAATTTTACGAGTTATTTGAGTTAACTCAAATTATCAAATTGGTTTTCGAGTTTGAATCGAGTTGAAATTTGGAAATTTCGAGTTAATTGAAAAACCAAAAATTTGTCTATTTATTTTGATAATTTTATGATTTAGTCCCTAATTTCATTATTTCTTCAATTCATCATTCATTTTAAGTTTATTTTTAACCAAATTTAAATCACGTACTCCTAAACTATCACAAAATCCATATGTATTTTTAGTTTATTTTTTTTGATAACAAGTTTAATATTTTTCAATTTAGTCTCTCAATTATGAGGTGATTATTTGAATATGAATATAAATTGAAATAACGATGTAAACTTGTTTATAAACAAATTATCTTTAAAAAAAAATTAGAATATACTCATAAAATTTTAAGGAACAAAAATATATTATCAATAAAAAATATATGATAATTGAAAAATTTCCACTGTCCACTAATTCTCTTCGTTTATTATTGTCTCTTATGACTTTATAGAAAAGTTAAAGTAAATTATATGTTTAGTACCTAAACTATTACTTTTATTCTGTTTTGATATCTAAACATTTACTTTTTTCAAAATTATATCTAACATTTATTTTTTGTTTCGTTTTGGTACATCAGTGTTAAAAACTTAACGAAATTGTTGTAAGTGGCATTTGTTATAGGTAAACTATATCATTCACCACTCAACTATTTTCTCACTCCTATTTTGATCATTGAAGTTTTTTTTAAATTTAATTACAAAACTTTCAAATTAATCCTTATTTAAATACTCTAACTTTAAAAAATTAATTATTTTATTTTCATTATATATTAATAAAATAATGATAATAATAAATGTTATGTCACGAAAAATTATTAATGAAATAATTAAAGTGATTAAAACATGAGAAATTTGAAGGTTGAGTAAGTAAATTGTAAATTTTAAACTTTAGTGACCAAAATATGAGTGAGAAGATAGTTGAGTGATGAATTTCATAATATATTAATAAAATAATGATAATAATAAATGTTATGTCACGAAAGTTATTAATAAAATAATTAAAGTGATTAAAACATGAGAAATTTGAAGGTTGAGTAGTTAAATTGAAAATTTTAAACTTTAGTGACCAAAATATGAGTGAGAAGAGAGTTGAGTGATGAATGATGTAATTTATCCTTAAAAATATGCAGTTTCGTTAAATTTTTAACAGTATGGTACTAAAATAAAACCTAAATTAAATGTTAAGTATGATTTTGAAGAAACATAAAGTTTAGGTATCAAAATGAAAAAATTAATAATTTATATACTAAACATGTAATTTATCCAAAAAAGTTAATGTCCAAAAGATTACTTTGGAAGAAGCATTCATTTATTGTGATTTCAAAGTTAAAGTAAAAAACTTGACTTGTCAATCATCGAATCCCTTATTTGGAATGCAAATGTTTTATTCACAAAATTCCAATTCAGTCTATTTAATTTTGTGATGAACGAAAATCAAGTAGCGCATTCACTGACCAGTTAAAGAAATGAATGCTGCGGTTGACCAGTTCTGCTTCTGAACTTGGCCAATGCTGACAGCAGAAATTTGAATCCCGTCACGTATTGAGTATTTCTTTGGTAAATAATACTGGTGGTGGCTTATATTTCGGCCCATTTTATTTTGATAATCAATTTTGAAAAAGTTTGATTGAAGTTATTTTTATTTTTAGCCCGTCTATTGTGATCATTGATCCGTTAACTCCCGTTACTTTACAGACGTAACACTGATGGTTCCTTTAGCCTCTCCAATTTATGGAATAGAACATGCATTGGCATATACTAGGATTCTGACACTATATCCTAAAAGTCTGGATGATTCACCGCTAAGTTAAAAAACTTAGACTACTTTAATCTACTTACAAGAGCCTCTTTTAAAATCCACACAACATCAGTGCAATTGTTAGACTCCCGAAGCTTGAAATTCCACGTATGAATTAGGATAAGAGTTCAACCAACTAGAGTTAACCAAATCTTGATCTAATTTATTACTCAGAAAATTCTTCTGCCTATCAAGCCAGCTAAAGGGGATTGTCAGAAGGGCGGACTAATATACTAAGAAATGGCGTGACCGGAATTGTAATAAGATATTTAATAAAGTTGATTTAGCGTTACCGAAAATATTGAGTAATAATAATATTGTAAGTGGAAAACATGAAGAAATATTAAAAGTTTGGCAACCAACGAACTTAGTTATCGGTAGGTATCGATACCGTGCATAGAAGTATTGATATATATAGTAATATATAAGAAAGTGATGAAAACCGGATAAAAGTAGACATATATCAATACCTTTATAAGTGTATGTATAGAACAGTGGCGGATCCAGAAATTTAATAATGGGGGTCCAAAATTTTAATTTTCTTTTCCTAAAAATAATGGGTATGCCAAAGTTGTAATTCATTTTCTTTTTTCCTTAACACATTAAGCTAAATTTAACCACTTTTCCAAAATAATGGGATGCACTTGACCCCTATGGCGGCTTAGTGCATCTGCCACTGGTATAGAAGTACCGATATTTTAGTGATTCAAAAGAATTGCAATAAAAGCGTCTATAAAGTATCGATACCTTACACACATGTATCAATACATGATAATATAAAAGGTTGAAATTTGAGAAATCCGGTTTCAATTTGACAAAACAGGTAACCAATTTGACAAAACAGATTGGAAATTGACAACCGGTTGAAATTTGAGAAAATCAGTAAAGAGCTACCGAAATTGTTGAAATTTGTATCGATACATGTATAAGTATATGTACCAAAGTATTAATATTGTAAGAATTTAAAAGAAATGAAAAAAAGGAAAATGTCTCGAAAGTATCGATACATGACACACATGTATCGATACATGACAATATAACATGTTGAAGTTTGACAAAACCTGTTTCAGTTTAACAAAACCGGTAAAGAGATACCAGAATGGTTAAAATTTGTATCGATACTTTTATAAGCATATGCACCAAAGTATCGTTACTTTAGGGATTTAAAAGAATTGCAATAATAGCGCCTATAAAGTATCGATACCTTAGACACATGTATCGATACATGACAATATAACATGTTAAAATTTGATAAAACCGGTTTCAATATAACAAAACATGTAAAGCGCTACTGGATATGTTGAAGGTATCGATACTTTTATAAGCATATGTATCATAGTATCGATTCTTTAGGAATTGAAAAGAAATGAAAATGTATCGAAAGTATCGATACCTTACAAAAAAGTATCGAGACTTGGGTATTGATATCGATTAAATATAAATAACATATCCAGTTAAAATATCAAAGGCATAGCTACATTTCTCTAAAATAGATAGAAGACGATCGTAGTTTTTGAAATCAAAGCGTATTAGTTGTTGCGAAATAGAAGCAAGGCATTTTTGAAAGCTTAGTTGTGTGTTTGTTGCTACAATCGAATCAAAAAGTATGTTGTCGAAACCCTAGTTTTTTAGTATTACAATAATAGGAAATAGGGAATAGTTTTATGAGTTTAGGGTTTTCAAAGTAAAAAAGCATTTGAGACGGATTACATTTAGAAAGTGATATTCTAGGTAGAAAATAAATATCGATACTTTTATGTAATATTATAGGTAGAAAATGATATTATAGGTTGTATAAAGCTATTGATACTTGTAGTAGAGAGTATTCCTATTCCTTTGAAGGAAACCCTAGTTTTTTTAGTATTATAGTATTCAAAAATAGGGATTAGGTTTATGGGTATGGGGTTTTCGAAGTAAAGAAGAATTTGGGACCGATTACAGTTAGAAAGTGATATTCTAGGTAGAAAATAAATATTGATACTTTTATATAATATTATAGGTAGAAAATGATATTGTATGTTGTATAAAGGTACCGATACTTGTAGTAGAGAGTATTCCCATTCCTTTGAAGGAAACCCAATTACTATAGGATTTGTTATCGATACGTGTATATTGAATAAACTGTATGTAACTTGTATTTGATTTGATTTGAGATAATTTGATTCTTGAATGTTCATAAACTAATTTATGAAGGAAAAATAAAGTCAATGGATCTTTCAATTGTTGTTCACGAAGATGACATTGAAATGGAGTCTAAGAGTATCAACAATAAAGTAAATCAAAAGCAACCACTATGTGGATATATGTACTTCTACTAAGTATCAATGTATTTGTGTAATTGTTGTTGAAATGGTAATTGGATTAAAGTATTTAAGAACTTTAAATTGATTACAAATTTTAAATGTTGACAATATGACTGAATGCCAAAGGATGAAGGAAGCTGGTAATTACAACATCGATTCGGTATGTAAACTGAAATTGACATTGGGTATTATTTAGCGTTAATTTATTGATTAAGAAATGTTTATTCTTAATTTCAGGCGAAACATGAGGTGTTGGAGAAATGGAAGTTGGTGAGTGATGCTGAGAAGGAACCGTATCTGACACGGTAAAAAAAGGATAGACAACAATATAAAGCTTGGTGGAAAGCACATGAAAAGAAGGTATTCATAAAACTTGTAAATACTGTGGTAAACAATATATAAAAACACTAACATTATATATTTTTTTAAAATGTAGAAAGTGTCGACAAGGTGTAGCATCAAAAGACTGAATTCCATAATTAAACACCTGAAGGAGAAGAATAAAAGTTCATGTGCTGGAAGAAATGAGTTTGCATCTTTGATCGGATTGAGGGATCGACCAATTCGGAGGGAATTGAGTCGATCGTTGATGTACAAAAATGTAGAGTTCAATATGGTGATTATTCATTTCCTGTGGGGGTCCCATGTGTTGTATCCATATTGAGGCTAGAAGATAAAGGCAATAGTGTTGAAGAAGTCATTAAGATGAAGAACTAGAAAGCACTTGCGAAGAAATATGATTTAAAGCCCAAGGTGGCATATGTTGGACTTGAGGAGGAAATTAAAAGTGGAGCTTACGACGGGGATAACCTGAAGGCCCAGTACTATTGTACCTTGTCAAAAATATTTCTTTGTCTAACGGGTGATACATCCCCAAGAAAGGACAATATGAAGTTGTTTGCTATGAAAGCTTGAAAGGTGAATTGAATTGGGTTGAATATTTCCATGTCAGATTGATTGAATTTAAAAAATGTATTAATATTATAATTTAATTTTGAAGGTTATTGGCAAAGAGGTAGAGGAGGAAGAAGATAAGGAAGAAGAGAAGGTAGAAGAAAAGGTAGTAGGGGATTATGGTCAGGTTAATTAAAGTAAATTTGACAATTTGATGTCTAAGTTGGCGGAGCTAAAAAAATCCATTTCTGATTGTTTGCAAAGACAATCCAGAATCGAAGAGGTAATTGAGAGCCTTAAGGGGAAAGTGGGTGGAAATATTGATGGAGTGGTGAAAGAAGTGGTGGAATTGAGGGGTGAATTTAAGGGGGTGATAGGAGTGGTTGAAAAAAAATCGATGAAGGGGAAAAAATGAGGGTTGAAATAAAATATATGAAGAGTTATGTGGAGAAAAATATGATGAATTTAAAAAAGATGAAGAATAAAAATTGGATGCAGTGAGGAGGAAGGATGTTAATGTTATGCGGACACTGGAGATTGTAATTGATTCTGAACTAGATTCAGAATGTCCCGCACCTAAGAAGAAGAAGCAGAAGGTAAGATGAATAAAAGAAAATTGAATTTGATTTTTATTATTGTGTTGTGACTAATAATTGTGCCTCAAAATTATAGGTTGAAAAAGTGAAAATACCAAAAGAAATTGGTGCATTTGAAAGTGGAATGTGTGAATATATATGAAATAGTGGGTTACCATAGAGGTCAATAATATATATTGCTTTGTGAGTGATATTTAAATATTTAATGACAAAACATTAATCCAAATTTATTATTCAACGATATTGTAATTGAATTGGGAAATCAATATGCCACAGTATCCGACGTTGCATATTTAAAACCTATGGAATGGGTTAACAGTGTAGTAAGTAGAAAGTATAAATTGTTAAAACCTAATGAATATTTTGTAATTGTGTAATTAATTTTTTTAGGTTATTGATTTGGTCGGCTTAGTGTTGGTTAACAATTCGAAGAAGATACCAGGGAAGCGGAAGTTTGGCTATCTTCCATACAACTTAGTGGTGAGTTAAATTAATAAATGTTGAAAAGTAGTGTTATGGAAGGTCAATTAATAATGATTGTCGAGGAAATATAGAATATGGTGTTCGAACACAAGCCAAGTGTTGACCATGTTGTGAGCTTTTGGGAGTGTATATTGAGAGATTATTCGAAATTAACTGATTGCAACACAATAAAATACCACATGATTTGCAAATGGTGTTTTGTATTTAAATATTTATAAAGAAATGTTGTAATTTGTTCAATTGGGTGTGAAATTTATTGTAGATCCTTATTACAATAAACGACAGTTAGACCCATTGGTATTTGTTGGTGTTGGATATGGTTTCTTGTGTTGCAACGGTCTATGATAGTTTATTTACAATGCCAAGGGAAAAAAAGAGAGTGCAAGATGCAAGGAAATTGGTATGTATGAAAGGAAACAATAATTTATAATGCATAATTTTTTAATATAACTTGATATTTTTTCATGCAGATGATCATATTAGATAAATATAATAAGAAAGATATTTTTGTAAATGCATGTGGGTAGCCGAAGGTCCCATTGAAAGATTTCAAATTTTTTTTAGCATAAAATGAATGCACAATTGAATGGGTATGTAATGTTAGTATAAATTGAACGCACAATTTATCCAGGTTTCATATTTGACATTTGTGGTATTCAATTTTTTAACAAACATGATTGCGGTATTTATGTGATGATGCGGATGGAAGGGATTGTTTCTAGAGGGTCAAGGGATGATTTGGTAAGTGGAATGAAAAATTACTCTGCGATTAAAATGTTAAAAGTCGTAGATTGAATAATGTGGTTAACATACCAACAATTTGAATATAGGTTGTTGGAGATTGGAATCGTATGAGAATATTAAATGATCTCATAAGCCATGATCAAAATAAAATGAGAGATGCTTTGACAATGGCTTGCATGAGATACATGGAAAAACATATGTGATGATGTAAGCCAAATTATGTATGTGAATGAAATTTTGTATCTGAATAAAATTATGTATGTGATGAGCAAAGTTACCAATATACTGCTGTACATGTTTGTTATACATACCACGTGTTATGCTGATACTTACGATATATGTAGATTGGGACTTGCAGTATTCCAAAAGTTGTCATTTTTCTGAGACATAATAAACATATTGATATTATAAATAAGAATTGAAAATTGAAGACATCATAGTAAAATAGACATAGTAACTCACATCATTATCATCATTTGCGGGACTATTCGACCATTCCATTCCGTCTTTAAAAAAAATCAGTTGATGTAGGATGTGTGCTTGTTTCCAAACTGAGCTTGACTTGAGGACATGTTAGTTTTTTATGTCTCTGACCATTGTAGAACCCATATCGCCTAATTTTCTTCTTAACCTTGTTATTTTCTACTACTTTTTGCTTTCATTGTTTTTGTTTAGGGTCGTGAATATTGTTTACTATATTGCTTCGATTGACTGAATCTTTCAAACCAAATGAGTGTTCAAATTCGAGTGTTAGTCTTTTCATCTCATATCTTGCGGTTCTGAAAGATGCATTTGTCTTTGATGCAATGTAGCATAACCGATTTGACATTGCACATAGAGAAGTGAACCATGCCATTTGCATAACTTCTGGGGGTACATTCAAGTAAAAAAAATTTGGTGCACAAGCCTTCGCATCCTTAGTCCACCTACTTAGAATCAAATTCTTAGGCAAATATGTGTAATCCAAGTGCTTCAAAACATAAAGTTTATTGAGACATGGAATTCCTACGGTCTTGAATTTTTTACATGAGCATGTTAGGGTTTTTGTACCAACATCAAAATTGATTTCAAATCTCTTGATTTTTTTGTGAAAATAAAATTTTTACATTCATCTGATAAGGATTGAATCTATTCCTGAAGCCGATACAAGGTCTCCTATTGAAGTTCTTCTTGGAACAAACAAGATGATTCGCACCTATAAATTTCAGTAGCATGGCTTTCTAGGTCAATCAATTTTGTGATCTCGAAGGGCTTTTTCTGGGAACTTAAGTAATCCGTTTTAACTTATTGATATGGATTTTACTAATTCCTTCTTCAATTGCACGGACAACATCTAAATATGTCTTCGTGTTTTTCAGTGTAATCGCGAGTGAAGTATTCATAGACTCACACCTTTATGTAGAGAGAATATTGGTAAAGAAATAGCTGGTTAGATTTGCTTGTGCCCATAAGTGCCGAGTATTTCCCTTCTCAATCACCCATGGATGCTTTTTGACATTGAATTCTGAAATAATTGATGCCATTGAGTATCAAATTCCTCTGTTTTCAACTAGGAAGCCATGCATGTAGAAAATGCTGTTGTAAATTTGCGGTCACCAATGTTAGCTTGTGCATTGCGAGAAAGATGCCAAGAACATAATCTGTTCTTAGCAAAAGGGATTATAAATTTGATAGCCCTCTGCATTGCCCTATCCCCATCGGTGACAACTGAAAGAGGTGATTTATTCATCATGGCTTGTAAAAGATTCTTCAGCACCCACTCAAAATATTGGGACATTTCGTCAGCGATGATGAAAGTAGCAAACACTATTCTATTATGGTGATGATTGACACCGATAATAGGCATAATTTTTTGACCATACAAATTATTTTTATACATTGTGTTGAACTCAATTACATCACCAAAGCACATATAATCTGATCACGATGTATAATCAACCCATATAAGATTATGCAATACCCCTGATTCATCTACCGAGTATGTCATATGTTTCTTATAATCAAAATAAGCAATTAGTGCATTGACATCCCCATTGACGATTTCTTTTGCTTTACCTCTTTGAAGTTCATTGTATAGGTATTTATGTGTAAATCCAACATTCTGATAACCCCCTGCATGATGCGTGAAATAATTCATTACTTGTGATGTCCCAACGCCAACATTTTTCAATCATATTGTCTCATCCACATCAGCTTTACTCACATATCTACTTGAACGCATAAATGGCGTCATAACAGTTGTGCACAATGCATGATAATGTTCCTAAAAAGACTTACTTAGAACCCATTGATCATTTGTATTTGTTGTTGTAATAAAAACTCTTGCCTTGCATATGGTTCTTGTGACTAGCGTATGAGCACATTGACGATCAACAGTATTGACTTTGGATGATTGAAACCCTTCTTTCCTATCAAGGCGTGTTGTTCCTCGAAGTGCACTAAAACCATGTTTCCGTGCATATTCCTTGTAAAAGTCCCAAGCTTCCTCACGTGAAGAGAAGAACTGACCAACCAATTTTTCATATTCATCAACAATAAGTACTTCATGGCATTCCTCGCTCGACTTAACATTGTCTGATGCAAAATATTACATAACTAATGGTTCAAAAGTACAACAAAATTTTGCTTGTTTTAGGAAAGTTCAGTTGTCCCAACATGAGTAAATGTTGAATTTTGATGTTAGAAGTTGAAGTAGAGGTTGATAAAACAACATGATTTAGTGGTGCTTTCAATTATATTAGGAGTTGGTAGTTAAAGGGTGGGTATAGCATTTATTTCTTAGGACATATTAGATTTGTACAATTAATAAGTACCAAATTCAATAAAGTAAACTGGATGTATCAATACCACTAATGTAAATATCGATTCTTTGATTGTAAGTTTATACACGTTTTCTATATAAATACTTGTTGTAATTATACCGATACTTTATTATGGTATGCTTGTAAGTATCGATACACATTATTAAAGTATCGATTTTATAATTTCAAAACAATGTGTGCAAAGTATGAAAATATCCAATTTCGATACTTTTTATATAAGTATCGCTACTTTTATTCCATTGTGCATCTGAAACAATTTGCACGCAAAAACGTATCGATACATGTATATCAAGTATCGATACTTATATTTTCGAAACATATTACTTTAAAGTTATAAGTAAATTTATAATATCAACGGTAAAAGTCTACTGTTTAATGATAATAGGCGTAAACATAAAGTATCGATACTCTTTGTATAGGTATCAATACTTTTAGTCCAGTATGCTTCTCAAACAACATGCACGCAGAAAGTATCGATACTTGTTATAACTTCGAAACCAATTACTTTAAAGTAATAGGTAAATTTACAATGTAAGCGGCAAAAATCTACCAGTTTAATGATAATAGGCATAAACATAAAGTTTCGATACATTTTGTATATGTATCGATACTTTTGGTCCAGTATGCTTCTCAAACAACATGCACACATAAAGTATCAATACAAGTATAACAAGTATCGATACTTATAATTCTGAAACCTATTACTTTAAACTAATAGGTAAATTTACAATGTAAGCGGTAAAAATCTACCGGTTTACTGATAATAGGCATAAACATAAAGTTTCGATAATTTTTGTATATGTATCGATACTTTGGTCTAGTATGATTCTCAAACTAGATGTACGTAGAAAGTATCTATACTTATAATTTCGAAACGTATTACTTTAAACTAATAGGTAAATTTACAATGTAAGCGGTAAAAATCTACTTGTTTAACGATAATAGGCATAAACATAAAGAATAAATACTCTTTGTATATGTATCGATACTTTTAGTTCAGTATGCTTCTCAATCAATATGCATGCAGAAAGTATCAATACTTATAATTTCGAAACCTATTACCTTAAAGTAATAGGTAAATTTACAATTTAGGCGGTAAAAATCTATCAATTTAATGATAATAGGCGTAAACATAAAGAATCGATACTCTTTGTATAGGTATCGATACTTTTAGTCCAGTATGCTTCTCAAACAACATGCACGGAAAAAATATCAATACACGTATCAAAAGTATCGATACTCATATCACAAGTATCGATACTTATAATTTAGAAACATATTAATTTAAAGTAATAGGTAAACTTACAATGAAAATGGTAAAAATCTATCGGTTTAATGAAAATAGGTGTAAACATAAAGTTTTGATACTTCTTGTATAGGTATTGATACTTTCGATCTCAACAACACCAATACTTTCAACACAATTACCGATATTAAACCAATTAACCGGTTAGGTTAACAATATTTTTCCATTTACATTACTATTAACCTATAAACAAACCAATATCGTGTTTTTTGTCTTTATTATTTAAAAAAGAATCGATCATCCATACTTGTAATTAAAAACCCTACCTAAAAGGTAGAAGAGAACTCTTCCACTCCGATAAATATCGCCATTCAAAAACATTGCACCATTCAAGCTTCCAAAAATATCTCTTGCACTGGATCTTACAACTATTACGATAAGATTTGCAGGTAAATTTATTGAGATTTTGCCCTAAAATAGGGATTTAGTGATTTAGGGAATCAATTATTTTTCCTTAATGTGCTTGTGTTCCATGTAACAACCTCTATATTGACACCTAAAAATGGCTAAAACGTTCGAGGTCCAGTTATTCTCAACCAAAACCTTATTCTCAACCAAGGTCATCTTCTCAACCAAGGTCTTCTTCTCAAGTAAGGGATTCTGACCAAATTAGGTTGTTTGACACAAACAACTTTAAAACCGATAAAGAGAAAGAAAAATTTTATCGGCATTTCAAAGCAAGAAAGATTCATCCTGAACATGTTATTAACATTGATTTCATGTTCAATGAAAAATATAAATTTGATTTTAAATAGATATTTACAGCTTGGGTTGACTTGAATTTCTTGGTGTAGAACCAAAATATTTTCCAAACCTTGTTCGAGTGTTCTACAATAATGCTTCATTCCACCGTGAGACTAATAGGAACAACATCATCAGAATTAATACTCATGTAATGAGCAAGGATATATATATATATCTCTGAAATATGTTGTTGCGGGTATAGGTGTCGAGAATAAGGAGGATTCCGATGAAACTGATCTAGTTCATATAATTAAACTTGTGGATATAAATAACCCCATTCACCTAGATGTGGAGGCAAGGGTGTTTTACAAAATGCTCACTTGGTTTATTCGGCCTTTTGGTGGAAATTTTTTTGTAATTCGAGGTATCGATTATTGGTGGTTAGCGAAGTATAGCTCAAAATCGCTCCAAACATTGAACAACTAATATTTCAGACACTTGTTAGTTTAGTCAGAAAGGGTGAATCTATTACAACGTCACTACCATATGGATGTGTTATTACCCATCTGTTGAAGAAGAATGATGTGGATTTTTTGCTTCACTCCCCTATTCAATTATCATGGAAGATTGACATGTTATCCATGAATAAAGCGGGATAAAACTTTATTGAAAATATCAGTTGGAGTAAAAAAATGGCATTGGAGTAGAACAAGAGAAAGATCAATTTGACCCCATTGACAATGAAGACCATCAACCGATGAAATACGCTTCAATGGAAGACACTAGAACTGAAGAGGATATTACAATTAAGTTAGTGATGGAATACATGGTTGATTTTTGAGAGCATTTGATTATCGTGTGGGGTACATTAATGTCAAACCCAGGGAAATGCGGGCCGATATTTCATCATTGCATGATGAAGTCTCTAACTTGCGTAACCAATTCCGTCAACGACATCATACGAGTTAGGTAATTCATTATTTATGTTCTAAATATTAATATGTTCTAAAATGTATTTGCTTTTCTTATAACAACGGTGGGCAACCAAATACTAAATGAAGAGGACAAAATTATAGATGATGATGATGAGGATGAAGATCCAAACAAATATATGGTGTCTTTAACACCACCGACAAGAAAACTTGTCATTTTTTATTTCAATAGAGTCCTTGCCTACTTTTTAAAAAATTCCAAAGGTTTTAAATTTGTTCATTTCTATACATTATTTTAACCTATAAACGTACAATTTTAATGTCATTTTGTTCATGTTGTAGATGTTATACTGAGACCAGGTGTATATGAATTTCTTTATTTTTGTTTAGAAATTTTACTGTTGCCATTTGGTCTTCCAAGTTAAGGTAAGCATTGTTAAGCAATTGAATTACTATAGATAAATGTATAATTTACAATTGGATTTTAATCTTAGAAATTGTTAACCATCTCAGATATAACATTGATCGTGTACTTCACAAACTACCTTTATATTTTGACCACTTTATATTCATTTGGGTAAGATGAATGTCATTTTGCGTTGCTTACTTTTATTTTTTTATGATTCCTAGAAATTTATGTTTGACTGTTTGTATAAATAGGATAAAGGAAAGTTCAAAAAAAAAGATATTGTTACCTACTGTAAAGATCTGCAAGATGTTTGGAATGCGTTTCCTCAATTTAATCTAGGAAATACACTGTTGGTGGATGATTCAGCCGAAAATGATTTATAATCCAGTAAGTTACATTTTTGCCATATGTTCTTTCTGTTAAGCTATATGTTCATACATTGGTTGATTTAGAATTTATGTATTTATATAGCAATACAGTTACATATATCCATATCCATTTGACGCTATATTTTGGAACGACAATGCTTTAGGTATGACACAAATTTATGCCTACTTATACAAAATTTGTTTCTTGTTACATTATTGAACATGTTTCATTTGTTAATTTCAATTATTTATATGTCCTTGGAAAAAGGTAGAAACATACGCGAGTATTTGGAAAATTTGTTGAAGGCGCCTAATGTTTCGGACTTTGTCAGAAACAACCCTTTTTCTTTGGATTAATTTCGTTGTGGGTAGACTATTAGAACATTATTATGTATAACATTTTTTTGTATGTTTGATTTACTTATATTGTGTGTATATTTTCACCCTATACACATAATGCACTATTTTTAATTTAAATGTACTCAAACATATAAAACAAAAACTGTGTATTTTAATATTCCACAATACAACATGTGACTTACGAAGTAAAGATTCCATTATGATGGGGCATGTAAAGAATACAATCTGACTATCTCGTCTTGTCTTCCATATGACTGCTTTATTTATGTGAATCAACTTAGCTTTGAACTGAACCAATATTGTCTTTCCCTGCTTTTTAGGTGATAACACTGTTACTTGAACAGTAGGAATTAATTATACAATTTTCAATTTGAATTTGAATTTCAATTTGAGCTCCACTATAAATATGAGCTCTATCAACCTTCATTCCCTTCAAACAACAACATGCTCATTGTACCTGGAGGAAACATCAAATGTCATTTGTAAGATTCTTTCCTTATTAACTTAGACAATTTTCATGTTAACATTGATTAATCCTAATTTCCATTGTTTCTTTCCAACATGAAACATGAGGGAAATCCCGACCATAATAATTTTGAGGCACAACCTAGAAGATTGGATGTGTGAAGAATGCTTTTCTGATAGGATACATTTCATCCAACTCATGAATATAGGATAACAGTAAACTGAAACCATCGAAGAGGTACATACCTGATGTAGAAGCAGATGCACATTTAAAATCTGATGGCGATACATCTAGTTCTCAAACAATTAAAGCGTTAAAAATATTTCAGACTTATGATTTGGGTGGTATACGGGAAATGCAACAAATGGCAACAAAAAATCCCGAGAATTGAGGGCTACAAATTGTAATAATAATAAAAATAATTGAAGGATACACCTGTATAAAGTATCAATACTTAGCTAAATTAACAATGTAAATGGTAAAAACATACTGGAGTAATGAATATAGGCGTAAATGAAAAGTATCACCACTTTTCATTTATGGGTATTTTCATTATACCGGAACACTTTTATCTGTTTACATTGTTAATTTACCTATTATTTTAAAGTAATAGCTTTCGAAATTCAAAGTATCGATACTTGTTATTTACGTGTGTATCTTCCATTCTTTAACATTATTGTTCAATTCTCGAAAATTTTGGTTGAATTTCCCGTGTAGCACCAAAATTATAAGTCTGATATGCTTCTGATGCTCTAAATGTTTGAGAAACATATGAATCTCCTTCAAGATTTTAAATATGCATCTACTTCTACATCAACTATATTTCTCTTAGATGGTTTTAGTTTACGATTATCCTATCTTCATGAGCTGGATGAAATGGATTCGATCTGGAAGGGGTTCTTCACTGTTGAGTTAATCGATCGATGGAATAGGCTAAGAGGGGGTGAATTGGCACTAAAAATTTCGGTGGAAGCTTTTGCAGAAAATTGAAAATATTTGCACAGTGATTTAGAGTGGTTCGACTTTCTCAACAAAAGTCTACGTCCACTACCTTAGCTATCCATACTAAGGATTTCCACAAATTCACTAATTTGTCTTTCTTCTGAGGACAAAGAGTAACCTTACAAATTCCTCAAGAATTATACCCCAAATTCTTGAGAACACTCTCTCCCAAAGAGAACAATACAAATTTTGCAAACTTAAAAGAAAATCCTCACAAGGCAAGATGTTTGCACAATTCTAGAACAAAGAAAGAACACTCAAGAATAATACAATTGAGCACAATAAGTGTTCTTGAAAGCAAAATGAATATTGAATGAAATAGGCTTGAAAATGCTCAAACTTTAGGTTTGATGCTTTCTCTTTTATTCTCTCTTGATTCTTGTTGATTGTTGTTTCTTGTTGTTGATCAATGACTTCTAATCTTGTTTAAATATCCCTTCAATTGATTTTAAACGTTGGGGATGATTAGTTGAGTAAATGGAGCCATTTAAGTGTGAAAATAATTAATAAAACTGCTTGGAGCGTGGGGGGAATTGGTACCCCCTCATAGGGAATCGATTCTTGCAGTGTAAAACTCAAATATGTCGAACGTTGAACAGGGGGAATCGGTACCCCCTTGGGGAGGAATCAGTTCCCTCCGAGCATTCTGTTATTTCTCGGAGCCAAACCATTCAGGGGGAATCGGTACCCCCTTGGGGGGGGGGGAATCAGTTCCCTCTAGGCAATCTGCCCATTTTGGTTTGATTTTAATTTAGAAATGATTTTTGACTCGATTAAGGCTCGAAATACTTTGTAAATTTGTTTAACATATTTTTACACTTTAGTAAGGATTAAAATGAACTTTGAAAGACTTGGAGTAATATTTTGATATTTGAATAATTATATCGAATATATTTTAGAAAACCTTTTGTAAAATCTTAAAATTCATTTAACTTAATTTGTTATATCAAAACATCAAAATGTTTTCAACAATCTCCCCCTTTTTGATATAACAAAACATTTTAGTAATTTTAAGATTTTCTAATTGAAAATAAATTTTGAAATCAGTTTTGAAATTACTCCCCCTTACTATTACACTTCTCCCCCTTTTTTGTTAAATCAAAAAAACTCTAAAACGTTTTTAAACAAGGTTTTGAAAAACATTAGCCAATTGATTTAGAAACTTACAGCTCTAAGCTGCTAAGATCACAATCAAGAGAATATGTTAGCCATTAGTTTCATAATCAATATTCATAATGAATGTGAAATGGTGAAATTGGTCATATTTCTAAGATGATGTAAATGATGCACAAAATTAAGCAAATCCACATATATAGATAAGTTCAAATCATCCAAAAAAACAATATCAAACAAATTCAAACATCCAACAACCAAAGTAAAACAATCAAAAATTTGAAAACAATAAGGTCGAAGCTAAGCAAGAAAACAAAGCCTAATCGTCCATCGGTGGATCATGAGGAGATAAGTGTGTCCAAATATTGGCTACATCACGTGAAAGTGCATCGACCCTCGCGTCCAAAGTGTTAAAGAAAAGAGGTTGATTTTGTTTTTGATTGGAAAAGTGGCATCAAGGACAACCCTAAGCTCGACTTTAGAAAACAGATTACTCAGAATACAACCGTAAACTATAGATGAACAGAGTTTCGTGTTAGGAACAAGGTTTACGGATTTGATAATTTCGGCAAAGATAATCTGAGGTAGGTTTATTTTAAGATTATTTTGGACGAAATATAGCCAAAAGAGATCCCAGGCTTGAAGAGTGAAGTATCTACCTCCGGATGGTCAAAACCACCAAGAGATCATAAGATAAAGAAAACGGTCATGGAGAACTAAAACACTCGCACTATCCCTTCGTTTATACTGAGAACCTACCATTTGTTTTTCATTGTCTAAGCCTGCATTATCTAATCCTAATGTGTTGGCTATGTAATCCGGGTCAATGTAAAAGAAGTATCCTATAAGATAGGATCGTGTTCCTATGGTTGCGGTTTTAGCTCGGTTTTGAACGCAAATGGCATTAGAGTAGAAGATACGGACGAGTTGATGATAAACTATTGGTTCAAGTTCTAAGAGTTTATCAAATTTCCACTCTTGTAGGGTAGGAAGATGTCAAAAATTGATGTCTAACATGGCTTGAAGAGATGGGATTCGTTCTTCCCAGATTTTTTAAGACTCAAAGTACTGAGAATACCTAAAGAAAAGATTTTGTCTACGACCGGGTTCATTGAAGCACGAATTACGAATGGTCATATTTTGATCATCGGGATTAGGATTAGGAATTTGTTGGATAGGAGGAGGATTTGGAGGTGAGTTAGGATGTTGGTTTGATCGACTAGAGGAAGGTCTATAACGTTTGTGAGACATGACGTAAGATAATCAGAATGGAAATAGTAGCCTGCAATTTTAAAACACATGTATGCAACAAATATCAATCCCAAAACTCAAATGAGTCCTCAATATTTTAAGGTTCTCTAAAACAATCCATATGGGCAAGGTTTTTGAAAACTATTAAAAAATAAGGTTTGAAAGTCTTAATCTATATATTTTTCATGAAAGACAACATAATTGAATAAAAACATCAATAATTCTCGAAAATAATAAATAATTTTTTTAATTTTGAAATTCACAGAAAATTCTGAAAAATTGTTCGTTTTTGATAAAATTTGTTGTAAAATGTAGTTTCTAAACACTAAACAATCAATGCCCAATATAATGTTCAACTTAGAACTAATTAAAACTAGTCCTAAAATCAAAAATTGATAAAATAAAAGTTTAGAAAAATACCTTGAATATTTTCGGATTTGAGTGAGATTGGATGAAGTTTACACGATTTTAATGATTCTAGCAGGTTTAGGAGATGAAATACGAAGTGATTCAGACTAAAAATCGATGTTTTGAAGTAATGTAAAGATTTAGGGAGATGGAGAGAGTGAACAACGAAAAATAAGAAAATAGAGGGTTTGAGAGAATGTGCAGTTTGGGTATTAAAAATAACAGACCCCGTGGGGGGTATTGATTCCCTCCAGGGGGAATTGATTCCCCTTTAAGGGGGTATCGATTCCTCCAGCACCAAAATGCTAAAAATATGATTTTAAACACTTAGAATGCTAAATTAATTTTCTCTAGTGGTATTTGGCAACTCATATATTGAAAATTAATCATGTTCAATCAATCAATTTTATCTTTAAACTACATTTGAACATAAAATTAATTTTTACTAAGAATCATTAACTCCCCCTAACTAATAGCAAAGAATGCAATCAAAATTATTATTATTATAAGCATTTTTCTTAAAAGTGATAAAATTAATTTAAACATTAAGTGAAGATTGGCCAGTTAAACCTAATTCTCTCATAAGTGTCTAAAATCTTTCTTTTTCTAAGTTTTGTAAATATATCCGCTAATTGGTGCAAAATATCAACAAATTCTAGAACTATATCTTCCTTAGCGACATGGTCTCTAATAAAGTGATGTCTAATTTCAATATGCTTAGTTCTAGAGTGTTGGATGGCATTTTTAGTGAGACAAATAGCACTAGTATTGTCACACTTGATAGGAATGGTACCTACTTCAATTCCATAATCAAAAAGTTGTTGTTTCATCCATAAAACTTGTGCACAACAACTACCGACTGAAATGTGTTCCGCTTCAGTGGTAGATAGTGCAACACAATTTTGTTTCTTTGAAAACCAAGAAATCAATATATTTCCAAGGAATTGGCAAGTACCACAGGTGCTTTTCCTATCTAATTTGCATTCTCCATAATCCGCATCAGAGAAGGCATGCAAGCTAAAGCTAGAGTCTATAGGATACCAAAGTCCTAAACTAGGAGTTTCCTTAAGGTATCTAAAGATTCTCTTGACAGCTAGTAAATGTGATTCCTTAGGACATGATTGCAATTTAGCACATAAGCAAACACTAAACATAATATCCGATCTACTTGCGGTTAGATAAAGAAAAGAGCCAATCATTGACCTATACAATTTAACAACTACACATTTGCCTCCTCCATCTTTGTCAAGCTTTGTTGATGAGCTCATTGGAGTGGCATGAGGCTTCCCGTTTTCCAATCCAAACTTCTTGAGCATATCTTTGACATACTTAGCTTGACTGATGAAGATGCTATATTTTCTTTGTTTGATTTGGAGTCCCAAGAAAAATGAGAGCTCTCCCATCACGCTCATCTCGAATTCACTTTGCATTAGCTTAGAAAATTCTTGGCAAAGAACATTATTAGTAGAACCAAATATTATATCATCAACATAAATTTGAACTACTAATAAATCTTTACCTTTATGCTTTAAAAACAATGTAGTATCAACCTTCCCTTTTGAAAAACCTTTTTCAATTAAAAAGTTTGACAATCTTTCATACCAAGCTCTAGAAGCTTGTTTTAAACCATAAAGCGCTTTTGTCAATTTAAGAACATGATTTGGAAATTTTGAATCTTCAAAACCAGGAGGTTGTTCCACATACACTTATTCTTTTATAAAACCATTTAAAAATGCACTTTTAACATCCATTTGATATAATTTGAATTCATTGAAACATGCAAATGCTAATAACATTCTAATTGCTTCCATCCTAGCTACGGGAGTGTATGTTTCATCATAGTCTATGCCTTCTTCTTGATTATACCCTTGAGTAATAAGTCTAGCTTTTTTTCTCACTATATTACCATTTTCATCAAGCTTATTTCTAAATACCCATCTAGTACCTACAATAGACTTATTACTAGGTCTTTCAACTAATGTCCATACTTTACTTCTCTCAAATTGATTTAACTCTTCTTGCATAACCATAATACAATGTTCATCATTTAATGCTTCTTTAATATTCTTAGGCTCTACGCATGAGATAAATGCCACATAATTACAAATATTTCTAGGAGAAGATCGAGTTGTTACCCCTTTGGATATATCACCTATTATTTCACCATCCTTGACATAGTTGTATTCCTTTGGGTAAGAGACTTCCCTTTCTTTAATGGATGGATTCTCGAGAGGATCTTGAGTTTCCTCATCTTTCGTTTCTTCATTTGATGATGGTTCTCCAACGTCATGTCCAACGTCATTTATGTTTATAATAGCTACATCATCATTCACACAAGAATCCTTCCTCGGAAGGGGATTATCATCGAAAACAACATGTATAGACTCTTCTACAACTAAAGTTCTTTTTAAATACTCGATAAGCTTTAGAATTTAAGGAATAACCCAGAAAAATTCCTTCATCACTTTTAACATCAAATTTGCCAAGATTGTCTTTACCGTTATTTAAAACAAAACATTTACATTCAAAAGGATGAAAATAGCTAATGTTAGGCTTTTTATTTTTAAAAAGTTCATATGGAGTTTTCTTCAAAATAGGCCTAATCATTACTCGATTAATAACATAACAAGCGGTATTTGTGGCTTCCGCCCAAAAATATTTTGGCAAATTGTTTTCACAAAGCACGGTTCTATCCATTTCTTCTAAAGTTAGATTTTTCCTCTCATCAACTCCATTTTGTTGAGGGGTTCTAGGTGTTGAAAAATTATGGCTAATACCGTTAGAATTGCAAAATTCAGTAAATCCAAGATTTTCAAATTCAGTTCCATGATCACTCCTAACACTAGTTATAGAGTAACCTTTTTCGTTTTGTATTACTTTTGAAAATGTGATGAATTTTTCTAATGCTTCATCTTTAGTATTTAAGAATAGAACCCAAGTATATCTAGAATAGTCATCTACTAATACAAATTCATATTGATTTCCACTCAAGCTAGTAGTTCTAGATGGCCCAAAGAGATTTAAATGGATCAATTGTAATACTCTACTAGTGGTTACATCATTAATGGATTTAAAAGAAACTTGATTTTATTTTCCTTTAGCACAAGCATCACAGATTTTATCATTATCAAATTTTAGCTTTGGCAACCCTCTAACTAAGACTCCTTGAATTATTCATTGCAAAACACTCATACTAGCATGTCCTAGTCTCCTATGCCATAACCAACTATCATGCTCATCTTTAACAACTAGGCATAAATTAGTCATATCTATAGAATCTAAATGCACCATGTAAATGTTTCCTATTCTATGACCAACAAGCATAATCTGATTAGATGCAATGTCAATGACTTTACAACCATTAATATCAAACATGACATTGAATCCCTTATCACACAATTCACTAATAATCAATAGATTATGTTTTAATCCATTCACATATAAAACATTCTTAATTTGTATGGAAGAGGTATTACCTATAATGCCTATACCTTCAATGTGACCTTTTGAGTTATCACCAAAAGTCACATCTCCTCTATTTTTGGCGTTGAGCTCTATGAACCGGCTTTTGTCTCCGGTCATATGTCTTGAGCATTCACTACCATGAGTTTGAATTTGTTTCCCGTTCCTTGTAGCAATGCTCCTTTTCCTACAAACATAGATTAATTTTTAATTTTTGGTACCCAAATTCTTTTGGGTCCATATTCATTAGTTTCTAAAATTCTAGTTCCCTTAGGTATCCATTTGTGTAGGATATCCTTATCTTTAGTAGTAATGAGTTCTTTAGGAACTGATATACTTCTAACGATTTTTCCATTAGAGGTTCTTCGGGGACCTCTATGATTGTAGTTTTTAATACTTTTTCTAACAAAGTTGGATTTTGAATTTTCTCCATTTTAAAAACGTTTTGTTCCAACTTAATCAAAAAAAGCTTTAAGATCTTCAATTTTCTTTTGATGATCATCATTGACCTTTGAAAGGAAATTTTGCAAATCAAGATTTTTCTTTTCAAACTCTTCTAGTTTGATTTGCAAATTTTTGATCTTACTTTCAATATCATTGTTGGTTTTGGACATAAGACTATTTTTATTTTTTAATTTTGAAATATCATTTTTGTATTTTGAAAATAAAGTCTTATAATCCGAAGCCAACCCACTATAATCCTCTAATAACTCATCATAAGATAATTTATCCAAATCGAATGAGTTAGAGGTTACCTTAGAATCTTCCCCAAATGCCATCAAGCACAAGTTTGCTACTTCTTGTTCCTCTTCATCGAAACCTTCTTCATTGCTCCATGTAGCTACATGAGCCTTGTGCTTCTTCTTTGATTGACCATTTTTCTTCAATTGAGGGAAATCGTATTTGACATGCCCCAACTTTTTGCATTTGTAGCGAATGATCTGGTCCTTCTCCTTTGGTTCAGTTTTGAAGCCTACATTTCGTTTGAATTTTCTTCCTCGGTTTGGCCTCATTAATTTTCTAAACCGTTTGAAAAATAATGCCATTTCCTCGTCATCATCATCTTCTTTATCTGAATCACTCTCATCTTTTGTGAATTTGAGAGCAACTCCAACGTTCTTCTTCTTCTCCTTTGGTGTCTCATCAATCTTATCGAGGTCTACCTCATCTTGAAGCATCATTTCATGAGTGAGGAGTGAGCCGATTAGTTCTTCAAGGGTTAAGGACTTTAAGTTCTTAGCCTCGATAATTGTCGTCTTCTTTGATTGCCATGATTTTTGAAGTGAGTAAACTAACTTCCTCACAAATTTTTCATTTAGAATGATCTCTCCATATGATTTGAGACCATTGATAATCGTTGAAAATCTATCCGTCATAGCTTTGATATCTTCATTCGGTTTCATCCTAAAATTTTAACAGCTATGAGTTAGAAGACTAATTTTAGATTCTTTTACCTTGTCGGTGCCTTCATGATTGAGTTGTAGTTTGTCCCATATCTCCTTGACAGTTGTACAAGATGAAACTCTCCCATATTCATCTGGTCCAAGAGAACAAAAGATCATATGGATGGCTTTGGAGTTGAGTTGGAACGTTCTTGTATCTCCTTCACTCCATAATCTTAGATGAGTGGAAGGTTTGATGTATCCATCTTCTATAATATTACATGCTCCCATGTCACTTGCTTGAATGAAATACATCATCATATTATTCCAATAAGCATAATTAGCTCCATTGAAGAAATGAGGCTTGTTGACGGGTAATGAATCAAGACCGAAGTCGGAGTTTGAAGTGGAGGCCATTGATGACTTGATTATCGATGTAACTCTTCCCGGATCTACTCAAGATGCGATTAAACCTTCAAATGAGTCAAGCTATGATACCGATTGTTGAGTTAATCGATCGATGGAATATTCTAAGAGGGGGGTGAATTGGCACTAAAAATATCGGTGGAAGCTTTTGCAGAAAATTGAAAATATTTGCACAGTGATTTAGAGTGGTTCGACTTTCTCAACAAAAGTCTACGTCCACTACCTTAGCTATCCATACTAAGGATTTCCACAAATTCACTAATTTTTCTTTCTTCTGAGGACAAAGAGTAACCTTACAAATTCCTCAAGAACTATACCCTAAATTCTTGAGAACAATATCTCCCAAAGAGAACAATACAAATTTTGCAAACTTAAAAGAAAATCCTCACAAGGAAAGATGATTGCACAATTCTAGAGCAAAGAAAGAACACTCAAGAATAATACAATTGAGCACAATAAGTGTTCTTGAAAGCAAAAATGAATATTGAATGAAATAGGCTTGAAAATGCTCAAACTTGAGGTTTGATGCTTTCTCTTTTATTCTCTCTTGATTATTTTTTATTATTGTTTCTTGTTGTTGATCAATGGCTTCTAAGCTTGTTTAAATACTCCTTCAATTGATTTTGAATGTTGGGGATGATTAGTGGAGTCAATGGAGCTGTTTATGTGTGAAAACAATTAATAAAACTGCTTGGAGCGTGGGGGGAATCGGTACCCCCTCATAGGGAATCGATTCATGCAGTGTAAAATTCAAATATTTCGACCATTTAACAGGGGGAATCGGTACCCCCTTGGGGGGGAATCGGTTCCCTCCGAGCATTCTATTATTTCTTGGAGCCAAACCATTCAGGGGGAATCTGTACCCCATTGGGGGGGAATCGGTTCCTTATGGCCAATCTGCCCATTTTGGTTTGATTTTAATTAAGAAATGATTTTTGACTCAATTAAGGCTCAAAATACTTTGTAAATTTGTTTAACATATTTTTACACTTTAGTAAGGATTAAAATTAACTTTGAAAGACTTGGAGTAATATTTTGATATTTGAATAATTATATCGAATATACTTTAGAAAACCTTTTGTAAAATCTTAAAATTCATTTAACTTAATTTGTTATATGGAAACATCAAAATGTTTTCAACATTCACATATCCAATCTTCTAGCTTGTGCCTCAAAATTATGATGATCGGGATTTCCTTTGCGTTTTATGTTGGTTGATTGCTCCGAATATATCACAACATTTGATCTCCAAAGAGTTGTTGGTTGATTGGTTGGGATTTTTTGAATAGTTGTTGGTTGATTGCTCCATATCATTTGATAAAAGATGAATGAGTTATTACAATATTGTACACCTACTCCAAGTATCGACAATATTAATTTTGAATCATTAATTGCATAGTTTCTGTATCCATACTTATGTTTCTGTATCGATACCCATGCTACAAGTATATATATTTTATATTTGAGGATTGTTTAAATATCAATACTAGTTATTAATGTATTGTACACCTACTCCAAATTTCAGTACGCTTGCAAAACAATCTGCGTGTAAATGTATCAATACACATTATTAAAGTATCGATTTTTATAATTTTGATAACAAAGTTTCGATACTTAGAATTTTGAAATATATTACTTTAAAGTAATAGATAAATTTACAATGTAAACGGTAACAAATCTACTGATTTAATGATAATAGGCGTAACCATAATGTATCGATACTTATTACTCCAATATGCATCTCAAACAGTTTGCACGCACAAAGTATCGATACATTCATAACATGTATCGATACTTAGAGTTTTGAAACCTATTTCTTTAAAGTAATAGGTAAATTTACAATGTAAACGGTAAAAATCTACCGGTTTAATGATAATAGGTGTAAATATAAACTATCGATACTTATTATTCCAGTATCGATATTTTTATTCCAGTATGCATCTTAAACAATTTACATGCAAAAAAGTATCGATACACATGTATAAAGTATTGATACACGAAATTTCAAAATCGATTACTTTAAAGTTATAGGTAAATTTATAATGTAAACGGTAAAAGTCTACCGGTTTAATGATAATAGGCGTAAACATCAAGTATCAATACATTTTGTATAGGTATCAAAATTTTTAGTCCAATATGATTATCAACAATTTGCACGGAAAAAGTATCGATACACATGTATAAAGTATCAATACGCGAAATTTTGAAACCTATTACTTTAAAGTTAGAGGTCAATTTACAATAATAGGCGTAAATACAAGTATCGATACTGCCTATATATGTATCGATACTTTATAGGTAACAAATTTGACAAAATTGGTTGAAATTTCATAAAATCGGAAAAAAGATACCGGAATTGTTCAAATTTGTATCAACACGTTTATATGTACGAAAGTATCGGTCTGTAGGAATTTAAAGGAAATAAAAAAAGGAAATGTCTCGAAAGTATCGATACCTTACATACATGTATCGATATATGACAATATAACATATTGAAGTTTTACAAAACCAATTTCAATTTAATAAAATTGGTAAAGAGATACCGAAATGATTGACATTTGTATCGATACTTTAATAAGTTTATGCAACAAAATATTGGTACTTTAAGAATTTAAAAGAATTACAATAATAGCACCTATAAAGTATCGATACCCTAGACACATATATCGATACATGATAATGTAATATGTTGAAATTTGACAGAATCAATTTCAATATGACAAAACTAGTAAAGCACTACTGGATATGTTAACGGTACCGATACTGCTATAAGTATATGTATCATAATACTGATACTTTATGAATTGCAAAGAATTGAAAAAATGAAAACGTCTCGAAAGTATCGGTACCTTGCACAAAAGTATCGAGACTTCGATAAGGGTAATGGTATCAATTAAATATAAACAACATAACTGGTTAAAATATCAAAGGAAACCCTAAACTAGAGAAATAAATAAAAGACGATCGTATTTTTAGAAATTGAAGAGTATTAGTAGCTGTGAAGTAGTACCAAGGCATTTTTGAAAGCGTAATTGTTTGTTTATTGATGCAATCAAAACCCTAGTTTTTTAGTATTGTAGTATTTGAAAATAGGGGTTAGGTTTATGGGTTTGAGTTTTTTTAATTAAAAGAATTTGGGATCGATTATAGGTAGAAATTGTAATCGTTGTTCGTGAAGATAACATTAAAATGGAGCCCGAGAGTATCAACATTGAAAAAAATTGAAAGCAACCACTGGGTTGAATATATGTACTTCTAGTAAGTATCAATGTATTTGTGTAATTGTTGTTGGAATGGTAATTGGATTAAAGTATTTAAGAACTTTTAATTGATTAAAAATTTCAAATCTTAACAGTACGACTGAATGCCAAAGGGTGAAAGAAGCTGATAATTATGTTAACTGCACAACCAATAAATCCTGGAGGGCAGTTTCCAAATGATAAGCTAGGAATTGGTAAGAGCAGCTTGCTTTGAGGGTCATTGAAATCAATCTCTCCCAGGTAAGGAATGCATGATTAAACATTACATAAAATAGTTGTATTCAATTCTTAAAGATTTGTTCTTCAATATATATAAGAATAGTTGTAATGATATCCGTTAACATTTCTAAACCAATAAGTATCATGAATGCATTACCTTATATCCTTAAGGCAGACAACAAGAAATCTGCCACCTAAAGATTTACCAAGAGAGGTAGCTTCTACTCTGCATGAATACAAAACCTAGAATCAACTTCTCCATTATGCCCATACTTCTTAAGAGAACCTACTAAATTAAGGGATTTGCACACAATCGCGAGCATTTGATCTTCATCCAAGTATGGGCTTCCCTAGACATCTCTGTTGTAGGATTTTAGTGGAGTACTTGGGTGAAGATCAAATTCTCACGGTTGTGTACAAATTCTATCATTCATCAGGTTCTCTTGAGCAGTATGAGCATAATGGCGAAGTTGCTTCTAGGTTCGATCTTTAGGCACTAGGTACTACTCTTGGTAAATGTTTAAATGGTAGATTTCTTTTTGTCTGCTTCGAAGATATAGGGTACTGGATGCATGATACTTATTGGTAGAAATGTTAATGGAGATCATTACAACTATTCTTATATACATTGAAGAAAAAATCTTCAAAAACTGAATACAACTATTATATGTAATGTTCAATCATGCAGTCCTTACCAGGGAGGGGTTGAATTCAATAACCCTCAAAAGAAGCTTATCTTACCAATACCTAGATTACCATTTGGACCCTGCAAGGGGGTTTATTGGCTATGCAGTCAACATGATTAACCTGGATAATCCTAACTACAAAGCTGATTCTGACCACGACTTGTGAGAGACTCTATTCTACAGACTGTTTGGCAAGGTTCAAGTACACGATACAAGGGAACATATGGAAAGGGCTCATAGTTGCATAAAACATGGAGGGTTTATGAGAAAGAATGGACTTATCTATTTGCATTTTTAATTCACATATTACTTTAAAGTAATAGGTTTTAAAAATTCCAAGTATCATACTCGAAGTACCGGTTTGAAGTAAACAATTAATACATTGACATCCCTATTGATGGTTTCCTTTGTTTTACCTTCTTGAAGTGCATTGTAGATGTCTTTATGTGTAAATCCAACACTCAGATAACCCATATATAAAGATCATTGTAGAAGTAATTGGTAAATTTACAATGTAAACGGTAAAAGTATATCGATATAATGATAATAACGTAAACACATCGTACCAATACTTTGTTATATCGATCTCGATACTTTAAATGTTATATCGGTCTCGATACTTTTAACTCCAGTATGCTTCTCAAATAATTTGCACGCAAAATGTATTGATACACATATATATATTTTCCCTACTTATAATTTTGAAACCTATTACTTTAAAGTAATAGGTTAATTTCCAATAAAACGGTCAAAGTCAATCGGTATAATGATAATATGCGTAAACATCAAGTATCGATACACATGTATAAAGTATCGATACATGGAATTTCTAAACCTATTACTTTAAAGTAATAGGTAAATTAACAATGTACGCGGTAAAATTTCCTACCGGTACGATGAAAATATATGTAAATGTACAAATATTGATACTGTCATATAAGTATCGATTCTTATAATTTCCAATATTACTTTAATGTAATAGGTAAATTAACAATGTACACGGTAATATGTTGAACCTTGGTACCTAATAATAGGTGTAAACATAAAGTATTGATACTGTTTGTATAGGTATCGATACTTTTAGTCCAATATGTTTTTTAACAATTTGAACGCACAAAGTATCGATACATATATAACAAGTATCAATACTTATACATTCGAAACTGATTACTTTACATTTATTGGTAAATTTACAATGTAAACGGTATAAATCTATTGGTTTAATGATAATAGGCTTAAACATAAAGTATCGATAATCTTTGTATAGGTATCGATACTTTTTAGTCCAATATGCTTCTCAAACAACTTGCACACAGAAAGTATCGATACATGTATCAGAAGTATCGATACTCGTAATTTTGAAACCTATTACTTTAAAGTAATAGGTAAATTTACAATGTAAACAGTAAAAATATACCGGTTTAATGATAATAGGCATAAACATAAAGTATCAATACTTTTTGTATAGGTATTGATACTTTCCATCTCAATAACACTGATACTTTCAACACAATTACTGATATTAAACCAATTAACCTATTAGGTTAACAATATTTTACCGTTTACAGTACTACTAACCTATAGACAAACCGGTACCGAGGTTCAAGTAGTAAGTAAATTAACAATATACACGGTAAAATATTGATAATACTGATAACAAATCAAGTAATTAACATATTTTGTTATAGTCGGATTTCTAAGGCTCCATCATCATTAAACTTTAGTAACATTTTAGGCGCTACCTAATATGTTGATAATACTAATAACAAATTAAGTAATTAACCTATTTTGTTATCGTCGGATTTCTAAGGGTCTATCAACTTTTAATAGGTGTTACCTATTACATTAAAAACTGCTACTTGTTATGTTATTATGATTAATAATGCTTCAAATAATTAACCTATTTTGTTATCGTTGGATATCTAGGGCTCCATCAGCTTAAACTTTAGTAACATTTTAGGCGCTACCTCATATGTTGATAATATTGATAAAAAAATTAAGTAATTAACCTAATTTGTTTTCGTTGGATTTTTAAGGCCCCATCAGCTTTAAATAAGTGCTACCTATTATATTAAATAAACGCTACTTGTTATGTTATTATGGTTAATAATATTTCCAGTAATTAATCTATTTTGTTATCGTCGGATTTCTAAGGCTCCATCAGCTTAAACTTTGGTAACATTTTAGGTGCTACCTAATATGTTGATAATACTGATAACAAATTAAATAATTAACCTATTTTGTTATCGTCGGATTTCCAAGGCCCCATCAACTTAAAACAGGCGCTACCTATTACATTAAATAAACACTACTTTTTATGTTATTATGATCGATAATATCTGTCCCACAATATCAACAACTTTCTTTTCTTTCACATGTATCTCTAGGAAACATATAACATCTATTCTAAGCTTCTCCATCCTCCCCAACACTCTCTCTTACTTGAAGGGGTAATTTAGTCCTCTTAACATCTAAAAAATACAAATTCATGAAACTTAGACAGAAGAGGAATCTCCACGTTCATCAACACTACCATCGTACAATTTTTTATGTTTTCTAACTGATCTTTCTTCTTAATTTTGATTTCCTAACAAGAAAACAACACCTAGTGAGACCGTTCTATGCTTTTTCAAAATCCCCTCATAAGCCATAAAATTTTCATGTTTAATGCAGACAAACACTTCAAATATGTTCTTAGAATTGATAATACCATATTTATCCCACCTTTATTTGGAGGCCTTCCTCTATCACTCTCCAATTAAGAGAATTCCAGTGCAAGAAAGGCACTCTTACCCCTAACAATGTTATCCAATCCATCCCTAACAACACTAGAATACAACCCATCAACAATACCAAAGCCAAAGTCTACCTTTAGATTATCAAACAGAGTAGCAATTTCCCACTCTAGCAACAGTATCATAAACCCCTGAGCTCGCAGTCTTATTAGTGCCCTCCAGAACCCCAACATCAACATAAGTGACAATATTATCTAACCCATCCTTCTGAGCTTGCCCATCACCCTTTGAATACTTTTGTTTTCATATATTCTTGGCTTACCTTGTTTTAGGACATTATTTTATCGATGTACCCAAAAATGAAACACTCTGGACAACTCATAAGCATCTAAAGGATATCAATCATGATAACAACTAAACTATCATCATGAAACATCACATAAATGAACCTAGCAATCATAGCACCAATAATAATTTTCACACACACTAAAAAATTTAAGATATTGCTTAGATGTAGTGATCAAGTTCATATGAAGTGGATTTCCCAATGCACTCGCGATAATTGAGCCACCGTTTAGCAAAAGCTCTAAAGACACATTATACAACTGAATTCAAATTTGGATCCTAAGTATTGAACCATGCTTTGATATTTTGATATGCCACAAATTAGTATTTTTTTTAAATAAGATTATTTTGGATTCGATTTTCAATTTTATATTTGATTTAATCGTTCAAATATATAAATTATTTTTAAGGTCAAAACTCTAATTTTACTCTTCACTCTTTTGAAAATTCAAGTAATATACTCGAAATAATTTTCAAACATTTTTACAAAGGGTTTTGGATTTTAATTGAGTAAGAAATCATATTTTAACCATGTAGTACCGATACTGCAAGAACAATATTGATAATGTTCATGTGGTAACGATACTAATATCAATACAAATACTTGGAGAGGCTGATTTACAAACACTTGGACTTTTGGCAAAGAAATTATCCAAATATTTGGAGTCATAATTTTTGTCATTGAATTTGTCCCACAATTTGGTCTTAAAGAATCAAACCAAATATGGATCCATAGATAGTCATCAGGTTCATATTCATAGCTCTAGGAAACAATCAATGAGATGCATAATTTTGAGAAAAAATGGATACTTGAGTAGAGGTATTTTTGGTCTAATTTGGTTGGGTATTTGTCAAAGAACTTGTATAAAAGGTTTTAGATTGTTGGGGGTAATATTTTAGAAGATGGTACATACCAATTCCACCACTTTTGAAATCGATTGGGAAATTTATAATTGAACCATATTTGAAATATATGAGCCAGAAATGTCGCATATATTGATTGTTCATCATAAATGTTGCATACCAGGATACACTGTAGTTCTAGTAAGAGAAATGAGTTCAATGAGATTTTTTTTCAGAAAATGATGTTGGAAAATTTATCAAGGTTGATGGGCTTTCACCTTAGTCTTTTGGTCTAAGGAATATCGCATATGTTGATTGTTCATCATAAATGTTGCATACCAGGCTGCATAGTAGTCGTAATAAAATTTGAATTTTTTTTAGATTAGTGTAATGTCTATACGCCACAAATCCTACTTGGATTAATATATTTGTATAGTTTTCATGGGTTATTTTTCAATATTTATTGGCATAAAATTCCATCCATTAACAATTTGTTTAATCAAAATGTGTGGAGGTTTACTAGAAAAATAAAAATCATCCTCCAACGGAAGAATTTGTTAAACATCTTTTTTTTTGTAAAATATTGTGAGTATTTTTAGTAGAGTTTTATGAAACTACTACTTGTTTTAGAAAAATTTCTTAAAGAGATGTTTGTTTTGAAACATTTTTGAGAGACTTTGGTTTATATAAGATAATCTATCTATTTTTCTGAAATCTTTACTACTTCAACAACAATTTTTTGAAGCGGACTTTCGTCCTTCATTTGTGCAAAAGCTATTGCAACTTCTGGAGATTGAGAAAGAGATTCAATCCATTTTTTTACTTGAGATGACATCTCATTTGGATCTTGAGCATCTTGGAGTGATGCATCTATTGAAGATTTTGATGAAGATGTTTCTTTATTTGCTTCTTCTTGGAAATTTCGAACCAAGATTTAATTGGTTTTGCTGAAATTGGATTTTTTATGGTACTTCTTCCATTTTTCCTTTCCCTCTATCTCTCGATTTAGGGGGCATTTTGTAGGAATTCACTGGTGAGAAAATTAGGTAAAGAATTAGATTCTCCCTTAATATATTCAATTTCAAAAACAAATATACTTAAAATAGCTTGCCATCTTGCAAAATTTTTATTTAGAAGTAATATTTTGAACATCTTTTTGTAAAACTTCTTTTGTTGATTTGTAATCAAATCAGAAAAGAAATTTTTGATTTAATAAATCACTTTAAAAGTTTGTAATGCATAAAACTATTGAAAAAATTTAATTTGAATAGTATTATAATATTACTGAGTCAGATTCAAGTGCTAGATGTGAACTGCACTATCTGTTATTTTCCATTTTTTATTTGTTTTAAAATTTCTCCATATCCTATTTTTGAAGCATCTATTTCAACTATGTTTGGGCTTGTAGGATATGCTAAATGTAAGCAAGGTAGTTCTTTTATATGCTTTTTAATTTGCGATATAATATTAGTATGAACTTTGTCCAAGGCTGTGGATTCTTTTTGAGCCTATCATATAAGGGCATATATAATTTGCTAAGTCTAGGGTAAAAATTAATGACATAATTTAAACTTCCTAAGAATCTTTTTAATTGAATTTTTTCAAATATTTGGTTTGGAAATTTGCTGGCAAATTCTATGGATTTTTCTATTGGGGTGATAGTTCCTTGTGTAATATAATGACCTAGGAATCTAATTTTTGTTTGAAAGAAACTTTAGATTTGGAGACTACTAAACCATTATTCTCAACTATTTTAATGAAGATATGCAAATGTTCAAGGTGTTTATCTAAATTTCCTGAAAGATACGAGTGCATCATCAATATAGACAATTGTGAATTGGGAGTATGGACTAAAAACTTCATTCATAATTCTTTGAAATTCAGAATGAGCATTTTTAAACCAAACGACATTACATTCCATTAGTATTGTCCAAATGAAACTATAAAAGTTGTCTTATATCTTTCTTCTTCTTTGATTTGGATATGCCAAAATCATGATTTCATGTTGAATTTTGAAAATATTAACGTTACAAAGTTTTTTAATAAGTCTATTTTTGAATTGGATTAGACATTTTAATGCTTGATTTAAAGGTTTATAATTAATAGCTAATCTTGATATTCCTCTTTCTAGTTATGTGCTTTTTATAACATAAAAAGTTGAACAACTTCAAGGGGAACTACTTTTTCTGATCAATTTTTTATTGAGAAGATCTTGTATTTCATTTTTACAAAATTCTTCCATTTCTTTATTCATCTGATTGGTCTTGTTTTCATAGGAAATTTTCTTTCACCAAAGTCATTTTCATAAGGTAATGTTACTACATGTTTTTTTCTATTCCAAAGTGTATTAGGAATATTTGAACATATAGTTTATTATATTTCGTCTTTTATTTGATTTATTTTTTATTATAATTTCTCTTTTTTGTAATTCCTTATTTAATTTTTGAAAAATTATTTCTTCTTTTAGAAAATAGATTTGCTTGTGTTTATGGTAATGAAGTTATTATTTTGTTTATTATCAATATATAAAGATTTTAGTTTACTAAGATTTCTTATTTTTGGTTTTTCTATGAAAGAAAATTCGACTTTAGTGTTTAGAACCTTAGAAGTAATTAAGTGTTTTATAATTTTATAAGGCTTGAGTAATGAAATGAATATTGTTACTAAGATAACATCTTGAGTAATATCCTTTACCATTAAAAAACATGTTTAATATTTAATATGTTTTTTAAAAATTTTTGCATTAGGAATTTTATAAGTAATTTTTAACTTTTTACCATTTGCTACTTTAAGGCTTTCAAAAGTTTTTCCATAGTATTTTGTTGGAATTATTCCTTCTCTTATACAATTTCGATCAACTCCTATGTAAAAAAGGCTATTATTTGTAAATAAAATTCATCATTTATTACTAAATTTATTTTTATTAAATATCTTTGGATTGATACTTCAGTAAGAACCGTCATATATTCTTGTGTATTTTCTTTAGGTTCATGTTCTTTTGTAGAAGAAGTTTCATGCCAATCTTCATATTTTAAATCTTGAATATATATTTTTTCATCTTTTGTTGCTCATTGTAATTGTAAAATTTGTTTTATTTTTATCTATAATTTTGAATTTGTAATTTTCTTGGGTTTTGTAGTCTCATATTTATTAAAAATTATATCTTGTAAATTATACATTTGTGAAGGATAAGAAAAATAGTATTTCTCTTTATCCTTTAAAGAGTACTTTAATTTTAATAAATATTCTCTTTTAAGGTATGGATCTTGAATTTTGTCAATAACTTCTATTATAAATTCTTGATCTTTAGTTAACATATTTATTGCAGACTTGTCTTTTTTAGAAGATTCTGATGTTGTATGTAATTTATCGATTTGTAAATCTTTTGTTTAGAAGATGTAGATTCTAACAAAAATTCATTAATCTTTTGTTTGACATCTTCATCAAGATTTAAGTTATTAATTTTTCTCTTGATCCTACAATATTTTGAAATATGTCCCGGTTTTCTACATCGATAACATTTTATTGTTTTATCATTTTTATCTTCTGATCTTTGTTGTTTCTTTTATTTCCTATATTTTTTTATATTTTGTTTTCTTATAATATTCATGATTATTATTATTATCTCTTTCTTTTGTCTTATTGGTGTAAGAATTTTATGAAAATGAATTTTCATCCTTGATGTCAAATTGATGATATATAATGATCCTAATTCTTTTTTTACAAATATATCTTTTTCTTTTAAGTTGTTTTTAATGTTTTAAGTCTTGACACACTTTTAGTCCCTCTTTTTAGGTGAAGCTAATCAATTCATCATATGTGAGATTTTTATATGGAATCACTCCTTTATAATTTTCTCTAATTTGATTTCTACCTTCTCTTAAGAGATTAGAATGTCATGCTAAAAAAATTTCTTTCCAAAAGGGTTGTTGATTATAAAATCTTTGCATTACTCTAGTCATAAAGATGTCTTTATACCATTTAAAATATGTTAATGTTTTACACTTTAAGTTTGATAATAATTCTAAATTTCTATCTTTAAGGTGAGATGGATCACCTATAAAATGTTTGAAAATAGAAGAAAAAAATCAAAGTTGCGGCTCCATCTTTAATTTTTCTTCCCTGATCATCTAAAATATTTATTCCTTGATCATCTTTTTTAATGGCTTTTAATATTTCCTCATGTTATTTTTGTAACACCCACAGACCGATGCAGGTGCCCGATCCGATTCGAGGTGTCACAGTAGGGCCACCGGAGCGACCCACAATAAAAATATGGGAAAATTAAAATCTCTATTAAAACATGTAAAATCGTAAAATAATTTATAAATAAATACAAGTTCCAGACTCGGTATAATAATCAAACATGACCTACATGCCCCCTAATTACACTTGTAACGTATTCTGCAAGCAAAGCCGAATGGAATTCCCCCTACTGAAGTTGATAGTTGAACTAGATCAATTCTTTTAACCTGAAACGGAGAGTAAAATAGTGAGCTTTGGGAAGCTCTGAACTACCAAGAGACGCTGAAGGACATGCAAAAAATAAGCAAACATAAAAATTTCCTTATCTATTCAGGCGTCTACAGGTTTATGGGATGAGCTGTGGCTCCACTGATATTTCTTCGAGTAAAAGAAATGTCAATTTCAGTTCGGAGGAAACATCCAGAGGACCAACTTTTCAGGATATCGAAATAGGATGTCTAGTGTGTTCCAACAAAATATAATAACATATATAAATCCTTTAAAAATGTTTGTAGTTTAAAACATATTTTAAAAACCATAGTAATACCCTCGAACCAAACACCATTATACAGTTCCCTAGAATTACATGCATAAGAACTTACCCTAAGCACACAGCAGATAAGCCACCATAAGTGAGTACCTTAAGGCCTATGGGCCTACCCAAAGGTCTCCTTAGGTCAATAAGGATTTACCAGCTTGATCAGAGTTAAACCTCTATACTCTAGAATCCTACCCATATAATATCCAGTATAAATCATATTTAACAATAAACTGTAATATCATGATCGTGATCTAGTAAAATCCCATAAGAGTGACAATAAAATAAATTACATAACTGCCCTCTACCCATACACTATATGTAGTCTCATGATTAACCCAAGGGAGTGCCTTGGGGCCTGAGAGCCTACCCAATAAAGTTTCCCGGGGCCTTGGAGCCTACCCAAAGGTCATCTTAGGTCTGTAAGGATTTATCAGCTTGATCAAATCCGAACCTCTATACTAAAACCTACCCAGATAATGTCCTAATAAAATAGTTCAAGTAGTAACCAGTAGATTCCATGATCTATAAATCAAGAATAATCATATTTTTCAATGAAAATAAGAAACCAAATAACACATTTCGAGTAACCATAGTTCATAAACCAGTAGATTCCATGATCCATAAATCATGAACTATTATATTTTCCAGTGAAAACATGTAACCAGAGAACATATATCATGTAGACATAGTTCACAAGCCAGTAAATCATTAAGTCAATGATTTCATAAAATCACATTTTAAACAGGTAAAACATTTACATGTCACATAAGGAACACACTAGAGGATCCATATATTTTTCAGAGCTACTTTGTAATCAGGAAGGTATTTCTGATCTTTTGCATCAGAGTTTCTTAAGATTTCAAGTATGAAATGAATGATTCCATTATTCGAACAAACAGTGGTATTTCAAAAATTTTGGTTTTTAGAGAATTCTCAGTAATTTAACTCAATAAGAATAGAGCAATGATTTGTGGTATTCAAGATTATACATTGAATTATCAGGATTTTGAGTCCGATTGAACTACAAATTCCAATATTGTGATACTTGTCAATCATTCTGATTGTGATACTTCATTATTATTCACTTTTTATTACTAACTGCACCAGCTGATTTGATCAATATCAAATCATGTCCGACGACTTGGGTCGTGCTCCATAACCTTTAGATGCAGTACATCATTTAGTTTCATTGGTGTTCCTATAGTCAATCCAAATACATTCACTTGATCCAAGTCATAAAGGTATTTATATCATCTTGGTATTTGAATTTAATTTAGTCATTTGGGGTCCAGACTCATTAGTTATTTCAAAACTTTAGGATAATCTATCATTTAAATACTTTAGTGATGTGTCGCACTTATAGTAATCTAGCCTTCAAATGATCATTCAAAAACAAGGAGATCGACGTATTAAGAATTTCCAAATGTAAGAGTTTATTTTTGGGGTTTTCAAATCGATCAATCGGTGAATCCAAGGTACAAGTGAATCAAAATATAAGTTCTCAGGTCGTCTCCATTATCATATTCATCCATAGTCCTTTTTACTCTTTAAGGGTATTATCGTTATTTCATTCAATTATATCAGTGGCATTACTTCTATTAAATCAGACTTTAAAGTAATTTAGTTCCTTTAGAGTTCTGGGTATTTTGGTCATTTGAACGTTGAGGGTTATTTTAGTTATTTCATAGCACGAGGACAATTCAGTAATTCAGATCAATCTAAAGATATGTACTTTTTCTGGTAATTTGGTCGGATATATCTATTCAACGTTATTTTTCGTTCTTAGTGTAATCATGGTCTTTTTATACAGTGCATGGACATTTTGTTCAAATTATAATTCAAGATTATTTTAGTCATTTCCATTCGTCCAGTCTTTCCATTTAATTCAAATCTTCTGAATTATTGAAATGAGATCAATGTCATCCCAACATATATTATTGTATGTTTTGATACAGTTAAACATGCTCCGTAACTGGTTGCACTAAAAAGACTGTTATAGAATATATCTTGATATATGTAGTGGGGTGTATATGGTAAAGATAGGATTTGTCCTACCTACATAATAGAAAATATATCAAAGGCCACTTGATTGAGTGATACTAGAAATGCATGGCCATGCTCGTTAAGTTGATATATGATATCAAAAATTATTCGTTAATTATAGTCTACTCTAGTTATCAAGAAACAATAGATGGGCTATACAAATGTGACTATTCTAAGACTTGTGCCTATTCTAGATATAAAGGACAAAAGGATGTAATACATAAAAGAGTTAATCACGAAGATGATATGTCGAATAATAATTTCTTGTAACTTAGGTGACAATGATATATTGCTAGATGTCACTCACTGTATGTAATATTAGAATTGTTCTAATAATTACTACTAACGTTACAAGAACCTACAGGGTCACATCCTAGGATTGAAATGAGCAAAGATGTACAATTTGTTGTATGTTACTAAAATATATTTAGCGTTAAGATATGTATATTTGATATACATGTGATTTTAATTATTTTGAATATAGTAAGTATTAAAAGAATGTAATTTACATTACAACTCTTTTAATTGATATATAATTCGAAATAATTAAATAAGTTTTTAAATAAATATTAAATATTGTATTTCAAATTATAAGTTTTTAATGTATATTTAATTTGAATTAATTAAATAATATTTTATTTATTTATTAATTCAAAATAACTTTAAAAATCCTAAGATGTTAGGGTAATTGATATATTGAAAGGAGGTAAGGTCTAGTAGTTGTATTTTTTACTTCAGTCGTTTTTCTCAAAACTATTTTTGGGAAAAGAAAATTTTGCTCTCAATCGGGTGAACTAAGTAGAGGCCGAGACGTGTTTTCGTGGAGGCTTACGATTCGAACCGTTCATGATCACTACTTCCCGTTGATATCTTTGCTGATTTTCAAGGAACCCATTGTAAGTATTCGCATAATTTCCTCCCGATTTCAGTTTTACGTACTTGGATCGTTTGTGAGACCATCGAGTTTTGTTTCCGCAACACCGTAGGGTGCACCGACGGTCCCAACAGTGGTGTCAGAGCCACTTGTACGATCCAAATTTGGGTTAAATTCATGGTTGATGCGATATGTATGAGATGCAAATTGTAGTTTTATTGTTTTCGATAAATATGCATGATATCATTGTTCGAATCGATAACCGCAACGATTAATATGTTAATTTGATAATCTGTTTTTTCAATTGATTTATTGCTGCAAGGATTTTACAAAATCCATATGTCAATCGTTGACATGATGATTCGTGGGAGTGCGATAGCAGATCGCGTTTGGAAGTGGAACAATGGTTGTTCCGAAGCAGAAAACCTTCAGGATTGAAAATCCCAAAAGCAAGGTTCTGTTGATAAGTGTTATCAAATCGTGAGGTTTTTCTATAGAAATGGAAGTTCTTTTTCGAAAATATCCCACCACAAGGTGTATATTATATTTTAACAAAGGCGTAACAACTTGAAGGCCCATATTAATATTTTTAACAAAAGAGTAACAACGTGTATATATATATGATATGTTTGTTTTGTACGGTGTTTGACATGCATGGTTATACCCTTGTTTAATTTCAATGGTTTAATTTAAATACGGTATGCGAGCCATGTCTTTCTATATCTCTGTTATATTTCTTTTCTCATCTTACTCCCTTGTATGTAAAATGAGTTTCTTTTAAAATTGTAATCCTATGAAGATTCAAAAGGAGCAGAAGAATGGCGAGAAGATACCTAGAGAGCAGTCTTAGGCTTTAAGGTTTTTTGGTTCTCCCATTGGCTTGGGATGAACCACCTTAGTCATTATTTTGGGCTATAACCATTGCATCTAATTTATTGATATCTGTTATGTATGTAATGCATCAAATGATAAAATAAGAATGAATATTGATGAGATTAATAAGGGCCTTATATTAAAATGAACAATGATGAGATAATTACGCAAATCCCTCTTTATAATCTAAGTTAACTTAACCATCCAATATTTACCCTCGTTAAGGCTTCGATCTATATTGTGTGGACTTTGCCAAAGCATTAGCTCATAAATCTATCTTGGTTAAATGTGAAGAATAAGCAAGTGATATTCACGGGTTGAGATATTGGTAATAACTTAGCTAGGTTATTCTAATAGGATTAGAAACATAGAGGTTAAATATTTGGATAAGTCATGAGATGACTTGAACAAGAGTTGTTCACCAAAAGGAGGAGTTACATGAGATGTAACTATTTACCTAAATAATCATTATCCTAAAAGAAAAGCCAAAGCTGATTTAGGAAATTGATGTATTATGGATCCTCACCCATTAGAAATATTTTTGTTGAATTTTTCTGAAATTAAAACAGAGGGTTTTTAATTTTGAATAAAATAGTGGGAGTAATTTGTAAATAAAGACCTATTTATAAATTTTAATTCATTAAATTTACTTACTTTAATATTTCCATTGTTGTAGATTTAATGGAAAACAACACTTTATCACTGGGATCACTCCTTGAGAAGGATAAACTTAATGGTATAAGCTTCCTTGACTGGTTTCATAATTTGAGAATTGTTCTCAAACAGGAAATGAAGAAATATGTCATTGAAGAACCTATCCCTGATGAACCAGAAACTAATGCTACAAGAGCAGACAAAGACAAATTCAAGAAACATATAAATGATATGTTAGATGTTGGATGTCTAATGCTTGCCACCATGACTCCTGAGCTTCAGAAGTAACATGAGGACATGGTTGCGTATGAGATGATTCAAAATCTCAAAGAAATATATGAAGGGAAAGCACGTCAAGAGAGATATGAGTCCTCTAAAGCTCTATTTCAATGTAAACTGGGAGAGGGAACTCCTGTAGGAGCTCATGTCATCAAGATGATGGGCTACATCCAAACGTTGGAAAAGTTGGGATTTCCTCTCAAAGATGAATTGGCTATCGATGTTATCCTGTAATCATTGCCAGATAGCTTTAGCCAATTTGTCCTTAATTTCAACATGAATGAAATTAATAAGACTTTTCCATAGTTACTTGACATGTACGAACTGCTGAAAGTAACATGAAAAAGGTTGGACCTAAGCCCATTCTGATGGTCCACAAGGATAAAGGAAAGGGAAAGAAAAATGTAGTGGCAAAGTCTAAGGGAAATGGTAAGGCTAAACCGAAAGGGAAAAATGCATTGAAACCCAAAGGGGGAGTTAGCAAGGAAGGAAAATGTTTCCATTGTGATAAGACTGAACACTGGAAGAGAAACTATCTTGTTTACTTTGAAGAGGTCAAGAAGGCAAAAGCAAACGAAACGTTTGTTTCAGGTATTTATGTTATTGATGTTAATTTGTCAACATCTACTTCTTGGGTATTAGATACCGATTTTGGTTCTAATATTTGTACATCCGTACAGGGACTACAAAAGAAAAGGAATCTGGCTAAAGGAGACGTAGACCTACGAGTGGGAAATGGAGCAAGAGTTTTTGCATTAGCTATAGGGACATATGTTTTATCTTTGCCTAGTGGACTTGATTTAAATTTAGAGGATTGTTATTTTGTGCCTAGTTTGACTAAGAACATTATTTCTATTTCTTGTTTAGACAAGATTGGTTTTGAGATTATTATTAAGAATAATTGTTTTTCTTTTTATCTCGATAATGGTTTTTATGGTTTGATGGTCTCTATATTTTGGATCAAGAAAACACCATTTATAACATAAATACTGAGAGATCAAAAACAAATTACTCGAATCAAACTTATCTTTGGTATTGTCCTTTAGGCCATACAAGTGAGAAACGCATATCAAAACTCCATAAAGATGGATTCTTAAATTCTTTTGTTTTCGAACAATATGATGTATGCGAATCTTTCTTGTTGGGAAAAATGACTAAGGCTCCTTTTAATAGTAAATGTGAGCGAGCAAGTGAAATATTAGGGCTAATAAATAGTGATGTATGTGGACCGATGACTATTTATCTTATGCGTCATAAATCTGAAGCACTTGAAAATTTTAAGGAATTTAAAAATGAAGTACAAAATCAAATAGGCAAGAGTATTAAGGCACTTCGATCAGAACGAGGTGGAGAATACTTAAGCATAGAGTTTGATGAACTCCTAAAAGAATGTGGGATTGTCTCACAGCTTATACCACCTAGTACACCACAGTGGATGGAGTTTTTGAAAGAAGGAATCAAACACTGTTAGACATGGTTCGATCGATGATGAGTCATAGTGATCTTTCGACTTCTTTTTGGGGACATGTACTTGAAAAATCCAATTTCACACTGAATCTTGTTCCATCTAAATTGGTTCAAAAGACTCCATACGAGATATGGAATGGGAAGCGTCCTAATATGTCTTTTATGAAGATTTGGGGTTGTGAAGCTTATATAAAACATCAGATGTCTACAAAGCTCGAACCTAAATCTCATAAGTGCATATTAAAAATTAATTTGGCAGTTCAATCTTGATGTTGAGAAATTTTACTTTATGAATTATTCCTAATAGAAATTGGTTCTATAAGGTCTGTAGCACCTTCTAATTTCCATTCTTTAGGAAGATTAATTTCATGCCAATAAATTGTTTTGGGTATTACTGTATGAGCTCTTGTAGTGTCAGTTTCAATTAAAATGGTAGTTTCTCCTTTTGGACTTTGAAGTAAAGCCTTAGTATTGACTACAGAATACATAGATTTGAAATGCAACTTATAAAGTTAAAACTTCGTATCCATGAAGCATTTTATAATTATGGGTATGGATTTGTAGAGTTAATGATTGTAAACTATTTTTATCAATTAAAGAAACCATAAAATTTGGATAACAATTGAAATGTATTGGAACTGTACAAAGACTTGTTTCTATAGTTCCTAATAAAGAATCATTAAACATAATATGTTTTTAATTTCTTAATACAATTAAAATTGATGTATTTTGATGGCTTCCATACTAAGGGGTATGACACCTACTTGGACTAACCCAAAATGGATGTACTTAAACTTTTGATCGTTGCATTTATTAATTATTGTTTTATCTAATAATTAAATTGTTTGGTATTATTATTTTTGAATAGGAAGATTGTTGAGTTAATCGATTGATGAAATCGGCCAAGAGGGGGTGAATTGGCAATTAAAATTTTGGTGGAAGCATTTGCAGAAAATTGAAAGAAGTTGCACAGCGATTTAGAGTGGTTCGACTTTCTCAACCAAATTTTACGTCCACTACCTTAGCTATCCAAACTAAGGATTTTCCAACAAATTCACTAATTTGTTCTTTCTTTTGAGGATAAAGAGTAACCGTACAACTCCCACAAGAATTATACCCCAATTCTTGAGCACACTCTTTTCCAAAGAGAAATACTCAAAATTTGCAAACCTACAAGGAAAACCTCACAAGGCAATATGTTTGCACATTTCTAGAATAAGATAAGAACACTCAAGAGATGATTACAAATGAGCACAAATTGTGTTCTTGAAAGCAAAATGAATATTGAAAGGAAAATTGGCTTGAATTGCATAAACTTGATGTTTGATGTTTTCTCTCTTGTTTCTCTATTGATTCTTCTTTATTGTTGTTGATCAATGGCTTCTAAACTTGTTTAAATACTCCTTCAAATGATTCTAAACATTAGGGATGATTAATGGTGTCAATATAGCCGTTTAAGTGTGAAAACAATTAATTAAATTAGTTGGGAGCGTCAGTGCATCGATGAATAACAAGGTGCATCGGTGCATCATGTGTAAAATTCAAATATTTTGACTGTTGGAACACTTAATGCATCAGTGCACTAAGCATGCATCGATGCATAAAATGCATTCAATGTTTTGAAAAATCCCAAGTGCATCGATGCATGGTATGCGCATCGATGCATAAAATGCATTCGATGTTTTCATTAAAACCCGAGTGCATCGATGCATGGAGAGTGCATCGGTGCATTAATTGCATTCGATGTTCAATTTATTCATTGGTGCATCGATGCATGGATTGGTGCATCGGTGCATCCCTTTGAAAAATTGATTTTAGGCTTGATTTTGGTTGAAAATACTTTGTGAAAATTGTTTCAAAAATATATTAGTATAAAACACAATTTTACACATTTTGTAAGGTTTGGAATTGATCTTGAAAGACTTGGAGTAATAATTTGATATTCGAGTAATTAAATCGAATATACTTAGAAAATCATTTGTAAAATCTTAAAATTCATTTAACTTAATTTGTTATATCGAAACATCAAAATGTTTTCAATAATCTCCCCCTTTTTGATATAACAAAACATTTGTGTAATTTTAATATTTTCTTTGAAAATTAATTTTGAAATTACTCCCCCTTACTCTAACCACTTCTCCCCATAACATTTAACATTTCTCCCCTTTTTGTTAAATCAAAAAGACTCTAAAACATTTTTAAACAAGGTTTTGAAAAACTTAGCCAAATGATTAATTTAAAGATTAAGCTGCTAAGATCACAATCAAAAGAGAGATTAGCCATTAGTTTCATAATCAATATTCATAATCAAATGTGAAATGACATAATTGGTCATAATGTAACTAATATGTATATGATGCAAAAATTAATAAACATTAAGCTCAAAATTCAAACCAAGCCAAATGCATACGTGCAAGCATCTGCCGTTGAAACTCCAATTGTTGAGCTTCCAATGCGTCCAAACGATGATGCACAACTTCATTGTTAGCGGTTAAATGAGATTCGATGGAAGTAAACCGTAAATCAAATCACTCCAAAAATGAACGAAAATATGGAGGAACTTGTTCCTCTTGTGGTGCTGGTGCATTGTCGAGATCATCAATGTCTTGAAATAATCCTTGAAGTTCGGGATCATCATCTACAGCCGGTGTCGAAGGAGGATGAAGAACATGAGAAGAGCTAGGAGCAGCTCGTGAAGAACTAGCTCCCAGAGTTTGCTTAGAGGGTCGAAAGACCCATTGACCGGTTTCCAGTCAGCTTTCTTCAACGAGGTGAGATTGATTTGGTTTTGGAGAGGAATGAGATTGTCAAGAGAGACGTTTAGACCGAGTTTGATAAAAAGGTTACTAAGAAGACAACCATAAACTAATGTTTTGACATGTTTTGAAGGAACAATGTTTATGATATCTGACTAAATATAATGTGGGGCAGATTTATTTTGTTCTTATTCTTGAGACAGTGCATCCACCACAAATCCCTCATACGAAGAGTGGAGTACCTACCTCCGGATGGTCTAAACCACCAAGAGATCATCAAATGAAGAAAACGATCGTGATGAGATCGTAGAGTACTAACACTAGCGTTTGGAATATAGGGATAATCCACAGTTTCATTCTCATTATAAAGACCATCGTCATCTAACCCAAAATGCAAAACTATAGTCTCGAGGTCAATATTAATATATTGTCCTAAAAGGTAGGATCTGATTGCTATAGTTCCACACTGAGTCTGGTTTTGAATACACGCCGCATTAGAGTAGAAAATACGGACTAACTGATGATAGACGATAGGTTTGAGATGAAACATTTTATCAAACTTCCATGTTTTTAGAATCGGAAGGTATTCGAAGTCAATATCAATCATGGCTTGAAGAGAAGGAATACACTCTTCCTGGATCCTATAAGATTGGAAAGAATTTATATACCTATGGTACAAGTCGTCTCTACGACGTTCAGGCATATTAAAACAAAGTCCTATAAGACTATTAGGTGGAGGAGGAACGAGATTACGAGTTTGGGTAGAATGACTAGAAGAAGTCCTAGGATGTTTAGGGTTTGACATGGTTAACTAACGGAATAAGGAATATAACCTGCAAATTTTAAAACACATGTATGCAAAATAATCAATCCCAAAACTCTATTGAGTCTGCAATAATTCAAGGTTCTCTAAACCGAATCTTAATGGGCATAGTTTTGAAAAACTATTTAGAAAACAGTGTTTCAAAATTATAATATGTATAGTTTTTCATGAAAACAACGTAATTAAATCAAAAACATCAAATTTAAAAATTAAATTTAGAATTTCGATTAATTATTTATTTATTTCGAAAATTCAAAAAATTCTTTGAAAATTTGTGAGTTTTTGATAAAATTAGTTGTAAAATCTAGTTTGTAACATCAAACAATTAATGCCCAATATAATGTTCATCCTAGAACTAATTAAAACTAGTCCTAAGATCAAAAATCAATATAATAGAAGTTTTTGAAATATTACCTTGAAAATTTCAGATTTGAGAGGATTGTGATGTTGTTTTGCATGATTTGATGATAAAAGTAGGACTTTGAGATGAAATGAGGATGAATTCCTATTAAAAACGATGATTTTGGAGTAAGAAGAGAATTTAGAGAGTGAGAGAGGCGTACGGCTGATGAGGGTGTAGTTTTAGGGTTTGAAACAAATTAAAAAATAAGCCTTTTAAACCCAAAACCCAACGGATGCATTGATGAATGGCAGTGTGCATCGATGCACATTCAAGGCGTGCATCGGTGCACCTTCATGGTGTATCGATGCATATTCAAAGGGATGCATCGATGCACTGTTAAGTGTATCGATGCATGAAGCATAAAAATGTCAAAAATACATTTTAAAACACTCAGAATGCTAAATTAATTAGCTCTAGTGGTATTGACAACTCATATATTGAAAATTAATCATGTTCAATCAATCAATTAATTCTTAAACTACATTTGAACATAAAATTAATTTTCACCAAAGAACATAAACTCCCCCTAACTAATAGCAATGAATGCAATCAAAATTTACTATTATGAGCATTTTTCATTTATTCTTAAAAGTGCTAAAATTATTTAAAACACTAAGTGGAGATAGGTCAGTTAAACCTAATTCTCTCCTAAGTGTCCAAAATCTTTCTTTATCTAAAGGTTTTGTAAAGATATCCGCTAATTGGTGCAAAGTATCAACAAATTCTAGAACTACATATTCCTTAGTGACATGGTCTCTAATGAAGTGATGTCTAATTTCAATGTGCTTAGTTCTAGAGTGTTGGATGGGATTTTTAGTGAGACAAATAGCACTAGTATTGTCACACTTGATAGGAATAGTACCTACTTCAATTCCATAATAAAAATGTTGTTGTTTCATCCATAAAACTTGTGCACAACAACTACCAGCGAAAATGTATTCTGCTTCAGTGGTAGATAATGCAACACAATTTTGTTTCTTTGAAAACCAAGAAATCAGCATATTTCCAAGGAATTAGCAAGTACCAGAGGTTCTTTTCCTATCTAATTTGCATCCTCCATAATCCGCATTAGAAAAGGTATGCAAGCTAAAGCTAGAGTCTCTAGGATACCAAAGTCCTAATCTAGGAGTGTCCTTAAGGTATCTAAAGATTCTCTTAACAGCTAGTAAATGTGATTTCTTAAGGCATGATTGAAATCTAGCATATAAGTAAACACTAAACATAATGTCCGGTCTACTTGCAGTTATATAAAGCAAAGAGACAATCATTGACCTATATAATTTAACATCCACACATTTACCTCCTTCATCTATGTCAAGCTTTGTTGATGAGTTCATTGGTGTGTCATGAGGTTTTCCATTTTCCAGTCCAAACTTCTTGAGCATATCTTTGACGTACTTAGCTTGATTGATGAAGATGCCATCTTTTCTTTGCTTGATTTGGAGTCCCAAGAAAAATGAGATCTCCCCCATCATGCTCATCTCGAATTCACTTTGCATTAGCTTAGAAAATTCTTAGCAAAGAACATCATTAGTAGAACCAAATATTATATCATCAACATAAATTTGAACTTCTAATAAATCTTTACCTTTATGCTTTAAAAACAATGTAGTGTCAACCTTCCCTTTGGAAAAACCTTTTTCAATTAAAAAATTTGACAATCTTTCATACCAAGCTCTAGGGGCTTGTTTTAAACCATAAAGTGCTTTTGTCAATTTAAGAACATGATTTGGAAATTTTAAATCTTCAAAACCAGGAGGTTGTTCCACATACACTTCTTCTTTTATAAAACCATTTAAAAATGCACTTTTAACATCCATTTGATATAATTTAAATTCATGAAAACATGAAAATGCTAATAACATTCTAATTGCTTCCATCCTAGCTACGAGAGCATATGTTTCATCATAGTCTATGTCCTCTTGTTGAGTATACCCTTGAGCAACAATTCTAGCCTTTTTTCTCACTATATTACCACTTTCATCAAGCTTATTCCTAAATACCCATCTAGTACCTACAGTAGATTTATTACTAGGCCTTTCAACTAATGTTCATACTTTACTTTTTTCAAATTGATTTAACTCATCTTGCATAGCCATAATCCAATGTTCATCATTTAATGCTTCTTTAATATTCTTAGGCTCTATGCATGAGATAAATGCAACGTAATTACAAATATTTCTAAGAGAAGATCGAGTTGTTACCCCTTTGGATGGATCACCTATAATCTCACCATCCTTGACATAGTTGTATTCCCTTGGGTAAGATACTTCCCTTTCTTCAATGGTTGGATTCTCGAGAGGATCTTGAGTTTCCTCATCTTTCGTTTCTTCCTTTGATGATGGTTCTCCAACGTCATGTCCAACGTCATTTATATTTATAATGCTTACATCATCATTCACACAAGAATCCTTCCTCGGAAGGGGATTATCATCGAAAACAACATGTATAGACTCTTCTACAACTAAAGTTCTTTTATTAAATACTCGATAAGATTTAAAATTTAAGGAATAACCCAGAAAAATTCTTTCATCACTTTTAGCATCAAATTTGCCAAGGTTTTCTTTACCGTTGTTTAAAACAAAACATTTACATCCAAAAGGATAAAATAGCTAATATTAGGCTTTTTATTTTTGAAAATTTCATATGGAGTTTTCTTTCAAATCGGCCTAATCATTACTCGATTTACAATATAACAAGCGGTATTTGTGGCATCCGCCTAAAAATATTTTGGCAAATTGTTTTCACAAAGCATTGTTCTATCCATTTCTTCTAAAGTTCAATTTTTCCTCTCAACAACTTCATTTTGTTGAGGGGTTCTAGGAGATGAAAAAGTATGGCTAATACCATTAGAATTATAAAACTCAGTAAATCCAAGATTTTCAAATTCAGTGCCATGATCACTCCTAACACTATTTATAGAGTAACCTTTTTCATTTTGGATTATTTTTGAAAATGTGATGAAATGTTCTAATGCTTCATCTTTAGTACTTAAAAATAGAAGCCAAGTATACCTAGAATAGTCATCTACCAAGACAAATGCATATTGTTTTCCACCCAAGCTAGTAGTTCTAGTTGTCCCAAAAAGATCTATATGGATCAATTGTCATACTCTACTAGTTGATACATCATTAATGAATTTAAAAGAAACTCGCTTTTGTTTTTCTTTAGCACAAGCATCACAAATTTTATCATTATCAAATTTTAGTTTAGGCAACTCTCGAACTAAATCTCCTTGAATTAGTCGTTGCAAAACATTCATACTAGCTTGTCCTAGTCTCCTATGCCATAACCAACTATCATGCTCATCCTTAGAAACGAGGCATAAATTAGTCATATCAATAGAGTCTAAATGCACCATGTATATGTTTCCTATTCTATGACCAACAAGCATAATCCGATTAGATGTAATGTCAATGACTTTACAACCATTAATATCAAACATGACATTGAATCTCTTATCACACAATTGACTAATACTCAATAGATTATTCTTTAATCCATTCACATATAAAACATTCTTAATTTGTATGGAAGAGGTATTACCTATAGTACCTATACCTTCAATGTGACCTTTTGAATCATCACCAAAAGTCACTACTCCTCTTTTTTGGCGTTGAACTCTATGACTTTGAAAGATGATAACCAAAATGTGGTTTGGTATGGATGTAAATATAAGGTTTCATTAATGGCAAAATTTTCATTTCTAAGTTAAATGAATTTTAATTATTTAAGCTTAAATAAAGGATAAATTAATATGAAATTAACTAAAATTTCATGATACCAAGCCATTTTCAGCTCCATTTCGTGCTACTCCATACCTAGGTAAGAGAAATTTTATTTTTCATTTTGAGCATTTTTTTTTGGATTTTGGATCGAACTATGAAATAGAAAATTGTTCTATTCGAAGAGCTCTATTATTTGGTGCCATTATTGCATGCTAATCTTGCTTGTTTCAAAGATCCTAAATTCTAGGGTTTATGTTCATATTAGGGTTTATTGAGTTAATGATGGATTTTGATGTTATTGATGTTGTAGAATCATTTCCAAGTTTAATTGATGATCAAATCATGATCAAACTTCTTAAAATGGATCTATGATTTTGTCCGAAACCTAAAATTAGGGGGGGAGTTTTTGTTTTGATGAAATTTGATTAGGAGTTTGATTGTAGAGATTTTATAATGTTGAATAGAAGTTGATTTCATGCTCGAATCGAATCAAAATCAAGTGAAATCATGAAGCCCTACCCTTTTAAGTTTTGTCCCAAGCTTTAGAATTTGAGAAATATTATGTAAGGATTGGAAAAGATGTAGAAAGTATTCTACAAGCCTTAGAAAATTTTGGGAACCATTTTGTAACTTTTGGAAAATTGGGAGACCTATTGGCTAATTATGGGAAAGTTGTGGGTTAACATGTAAATGTGCAATAGTTGATGTACTATGCTGGAAATTAATGTTTGAGTGTTGAAATTGAAGTTAGGATGTGAAATTGGATTATTTTGGAATGTTGGTTAAAGTTGAGGTTCAAATCAAAAATACGGAAAAGTTTGGAACTTAAGTGAATGTTATGTGAAATTTGGATAAAAATGGACTTGAATGGTCAATTTGAAGTGTTCTGGTCAAAAATTATGTTGTGACATGGAATTAGTATTGAGTGAGTATCAAAAGAATATTTAGGAAATTATTTTCTATTGTGTGCCTATGTTAGTAAGATTCTAACATGTGGTTTGAACTTGTATATGTTAGGTAATGATGCTCATTTAGATTGTGTGATTGAAATCAAGATCAAATATTATCAAAGCTAAGGAGAAGCTTAAGGATGAGATGTGAATTTCTAAGGAAAGTTTACAAGTTAACGACATTAGGTGGGTGCAAATTTAATTTGTACTTATGTTATCGAACAAACATTGGCTTGCGATGAGCCAGTGACAGAGTTATTATGGTAAAAAGTGATTTCTAATTGTCATGTGTTTTGTGCTTCATGCATATATGTGCATTTGGTGAGCTAATAGAATTAGTAAGTAAGCTGAAAATGCAAATTGGTGAAGTCCACTTAGAAATTTAAGTTTCAGGCAGTAAGTTTAGAAAATCACCATAATTGCCACATAAATAATTAGAGATTGAACTTTATACTGTTGGATTTTTATATCATTCTAGTTTTATTCAAAATAAACGGAAACACATATTGAGGTGTACACAAAAGGATATAATTTTTTTAATCAAGGATAGGTCAGAAAACAGGACAACATATTTTGCTTAAAACAAATTATGTCGGCCAATTTTGAAAATTCATTATGAATTGTAAAAATTGAACTAGAAATATTACCTTATATTTTTAGATTCGTATTCGAGTCTAGTTTCCATTAGTATAAATGGAATAATTTTTGAGTGTTTCGATTAATACATTATAATATTTCTTTGAAGGTAGTGCAAACTATCAGCATATGAAATTATGATAAAATTTCGGATTTAACCAAATTAGAAACAAAAAATCAAGTTAAAGCTTAGTGAGCTTATAATTTGACTTGTATATAATGTCAAAATGAGTGCAATGTATGCATAACACTATACATGGATGTTTTTATACATCACTGGGTAGGACTTGCGATAAGTCTACCTTATTTATATTGGCATGATATTTATGTCATTTATCATATAATTGGCATATTCTAAATATGTCAAAGGTTGGATATAAAATGCATTGATCACTGTTTATATATGATGGTTATCATGAATATATATATGATATTTATCATGAATGATATTTCGAGTAGGAACTGCCCAATGTTAATTTATAATAATATATTGTGCCATGGATGGATTAAATAAATATAGACTATATGCTCAAGTTTGTTGTTGAAGGTCAATGGTATTAATGGCATGCCATAGATTCTAGTAGCTGCACATTTGGTAGCATTAGTGTGTCTAATGAAGGCACATGGTCCATGCCTTAGAGTGTCTAGCGAAGATTCACGTTACGAGACACTAGAGTATCTATATAAGACACTTAGTGTATAAGGTGGGCACTACCCGACCTCATGTGAAAGCACTACGGTGCTATATTTGACTCCTATATCGAGGTCCTCATAGGTTTATATTTTGGGGTATGGTTTATTGGTTAATAAATGATAAACAGGCAAATAAGCTTACGAGCTAATGGAATAAATGGAAAGTGTATTGGTAAGAAACTTTATATCCGGTTATATCATGTTAATATATAGTGACATTGTTGGAATATAAGTAAAGTGATCATATTGCATTGAATATTGTTATTCATTTAAATCTATGTGTTGCATTGCTTTGAATATTTATATGATTGCCTCACTAAGTGTATACTTAGCGTGTGATGATTTTCACGTGTAGGTGAAAGAAAGAAAAAGGAGTATGGAGCTGAACTTGGCATAATTCACCAAGGAATATTTACAGGTAACAATAATGACATCCGACTGTGTTTCTAAATTTTCTAGCTGGCATGTATATGAGTGAATAGTGTTTACAAATTTTTAATATGGCTAGAATCAAAAAGAATTTGTCGTATGAAATAATATTATTATTATATTGCTATATGAAGTTATGTTTTATGTATTAATTGATTGGATTTTAAATCAAACACTTTTTACACTATTTTATTTATTATATGAAATAAAGCAGAACTACTTGCTATTGCTTGAACACATACTTGAAATAGAAGTAATTAAAATTATATTTTGATTTTCTTTGGTCATTTATTTTATAATAAATGTACAAATATTGAATTTATGAAAGAAACAAGATTTTACCTATTATGGGTTAACAAATATTTTGAATATTTGATGTGACATTGTTAACCCGTAATAGTACATTATACGGGTTAATGGTGTTACAGAAGCAGTATTGGTACTTCCAAGAGAAGTACATATACTACCCATATAAGTATCAATACTTGAAATAAGAGTATCGATACTGTCTTTATGATCTTGACAAATGCAAATTTCAGTATACCATTTTAGCATCATTACTCCGATGAGTATTGATACTCCCTTGGTGACTACCGATACTCTCCTTCATGAGTACCAATACTCCTCTTCTCAAATGCCTAGAATTTTTGTATTTAATGCAGACAATATCGATACTCCAAGCATGAGTACCGATACTCAAGGCGTCTGGGCAGCATCTATTGTGGGAAATTTCGTCCTAACGACTCTATTAACTCCAAAAACAACCCAAACGACTAGAATTGAATGAAGAAGTATAAAAACAAGACTCCAAGTCATATGTGAACACAAGAGATCAAAGAGAAAGTCAAAGCAATCACATTGAGCAAAAACCAAAATCAACATTCCTCAACATTCATTTTGCTTTCAAAGAACACTTTTGTAATCTTTTGTTTTATTTGGCAAGTGTTCTTATTTGTTTTTGAATTGTTGAAACAATTTCCTTGTGAGATTTTTCTAATTTTGTAAATTTGTAATTTTTTCTTTGAGAAAGTGTCTTAAGAATTTGAAGTATAATTCTTGAGGAGTTGTAAAGTTAGATATTGTCCTAAAAGTTTGATACAAATTAGAGAATTTGTGAAAATCCTTGGTGTGGATAGTAAAGGTAGTGGATGTAGACTTTAGTTTAGAAAGTCGAACCATTCTAAAATTCTTGTGTTCATTTTTTTCTTCATTTTCCCTTCAAGCTCCCACCAAATTTTTATTTGCCAATGTTCCCCTCTTGGCTATTTCATAAGATTTGGTTCTCATTTCCTAAGAATCAAAGGTTTATTTTGGATGTGTCGAGGACCATTTTTTAAAATTCAATCCCTAGCTATCGAATTTTAAAAAAATATGAAAAATTTGAACCAACAAGACATACCTTAATCGGAGAATTCTTCCCCATAAGAGATAAACTAACTTCTACAATGCACTAAAATTTGGGGCAAAATCAACAAATTGCCCAATTAATGAGTATCTCCATTAAGAAATTTCTTTTTGGAAGACTTCCAATAGAGGCCGAATTGTAACTGAACCCTCAAAATCCGAAGGAAGAAAAAATTACAAAGTCTGTTTGTCAACACTGCTTAAAGCTTCATCCAATAAACAACTCTCCCACTATAAAACTCCATACATAAATCGAATTGAACCAAACACATAAAAGATATTGAAGTCTAACCAAAAAAGAGATGATAACGAAGATGAAGTAGAAATTTTAGTATCCATTAGCCTTACTAACATGCTAACATGCAGAGGTGGATGTACCAAGGTATATAATCCTTATTTTAAGAAAAAAATTAAATTGAATTTAATATATTAAAGAAAAATTTAAATTATTTTGCATATCTATTATTTAAAAAAATAATTTTATATTTCATTCTTAAATTTCTGAATTCGTTACTACATGCATCCGGAGAGAACATAATATGAGCCATCTTTTGCATATATAAATTTTTATATGCAACTTATAATCGTAAATAATTTTTTAAAATATAATTTTTAATTAAAATATTTTCATTTCAATAAAGATTCACCGATATTTTTAAGGAAAAAACCAAAGAAATGACGTCATATATTTTATTATCATTCAATCAACTTGTAAAACAAAGTTGCTTTTAAAAAATAGAACAATAATTAAAAAAAAACCTTGAGTCTCGACAATGAAAATGAAAGCAGCCAACCAGTAGATGCCACTTAAGAAAATCATACATCAATTAAATTCCAAGAAATTCTATATTTCCACGTGGCGAAACATGAGTTGTTAAGAATCTTTCTGTGGACAGTATACTTGTTTGTCATTTGACCTTTTTAAAGTCCCGACACGAAATTTCAAACAAATTAACAGCTAAAACTAAGGGCTAAATTATCACAACCCCAAAGGTCTCCCTTGAAAACCAACTCTAATGTGTTAACGCCACGTGGTGAAAATGGTCCAGTTAAATTATTTAGACTTCCTAGATTACACGTGTGCTGATATAATTAGTCGTTGAGGTTCTGTACAAAATCGTCTTCTGTTGGTTTAATATTTCTGAAAACATTTGATATATATATATATATATATTTTTCCACCCCCTCTTTTATATGAAAATCCCAAAGCTTCTTTCTTTGTTCCTTCTTCTCTTGTCACCGTTTTCTGTAATTTGTTTTCTTTTGGGGATTTTTTCAGTTACAAAAAAAAAAAAATAATCTATTTTACCGAAATGCCCTTGTACTTGCATTAAAACCCAGATTTATTTCCTTGAGTAAAACCTTTTTCTAAAATAGATTTCTTTTTTTTTCTTTTGCAAGGTTGGGTTTTGTTACCAGGTGCAGGAAAACCCTAATCTTTTTGTTCATTTCCTTATGCTTTTGCAGATTTTCTTCTTCTATTTTTAAAGGTTTAAAGACGATGTAAAGAAAGAATCTTCAAGGTGAAGGTGAGAGCTTTGGCTTTTGATCTAATAATTCTTTGTTTTCTTTGTTGGACTTTTGGTTAATTTGTAATGGGGTTTGTTCTTGAGGGGTTTTTGTTTTTTAATTTATAATGTAGATTATGGAAATTTTAATGAAAAAAATGAATTGGCTTTTGTTTGGATTAAGCATTGGAGTTGAATTTGTAGTATGCTTTTGTTTTTCAAGTTTCTTTGGATGAGCTTTGATAAATTTATAGAATGAATTGGTCCAATAAATCAAGTTCTTTATATTACCCTTTTGATCTAAGAATATAAGTTAAGTTTCTTTGAGAATAAAATTGACTATGCTATCAATTAAACTTCTTTGGCTAACATGGAAAGATGAACAAATGTTGTGATTGTTTGTGCATTATGAGGAATTTCGAAGTCGAAACGGAAATTCTAATTTAATAAAACTATGAATCTTCATTGCTATATATTGTCTGAAAATTCATTCTACTTCTTAGATGGTAGATTGCATATCTGTGTTTCAGGTTTCCCCAACCTTTGATAGGATCTCAAACTAGATTATTACCTTTCTTCTATTGGAGAATCCAACACCGGTTTAAAGGTACATTTGACATGTAACTAAGATGAGATATATATGCTTTCATGGTTGAAATATAGCTCGGAGAGTTCTCTGCGATGTTGTTATGGTACCTTTGTCTCCTAGTGGACAAACTGAAAGAACTTGGAGTTTGTATTATTTTCATTTAAAATTGAAATTGAGAGCCAGCAGTTGATCCACTCCCCTGAGTTTCCTGGGCCCTTCATTAACTTTTTAGACTTCAAGCTGTTAGTTTTCAAGTCATTAACTTTTTGCTCTTTCATTATGCTGTTAGTCTCCATCCCTGATTGTTTATGCAGGTTTCTGGTTAATAAACTGGATATTCAAGTTCGAGGTACTGAAACATGGTGTGTAATTGTGATGTTTTGTTGTTTTGTATAACCAGGATATAGGATCATTGTTTCTTTTTCTTGTGGGGACAATGATCCTATCAAAGAAGTATCGTTGTATACACTCATCTAGCTGTCAATGCACAAAGGGTCATCTAAGCGAAGATGTAATTTTCCTAGTGTTTCAACAACTCAACTGGAATCCTAAGTTGATCGCCAGTCTTTCATGCGTATGCAAATGGTTCGATGATCTTTCCAAGAGAGTACTGTGGAAAGAATTCTGCAAAACGAGGGCCCCGAAGATGATGCTTGATCTTCAGACTAGTGGAAGTCACAGTGTTGATGGGAACTGGAGAGCACTCGGAAAACTGCTTATCTATTGTTCGGGTTGTAGTGCTGGTCGCTTGTTCAACAGTGTTCAAATACCTGGCCATTTTGTTTACAGGACCAGGTTCTCGAGGACATCAGGCAAGAGCTACCTTCTACCACAATGCAGAACTGATATTTTATATGTGTCCGACCCTTGTGAACATCTGGACCAAGGGGAGGAGGGCGATGTGGGATTTGTTCGAGGAGTTTTCAAGTCGTTCTTGGTTTCAAAGGTTCGGAAGATGTTGATTGACAGGGCAGCAAAGCTTCACCCGACAGCTGTGTGCCCATATTGTAAGGCAAAGTTGTGGGACATGCTGCAAGCTAAAATGATACCGCAAAGTGCAAGCTGCATGCTGGGTGCTTATGAGGAATGCATCGAGTATTATGTGTGCCTTAACGGACATATGCTTGGCATCTGCACTCTGTTACCATTGTCTGATTCTGAAGCGGCATCTGAACCAGAGTGATAGTTTTGAATGCAACCCAGGTAACCTCATGCGGAAAGAATTCATATTTCATGTAAAAGGAATTACACATTTTAGAAAATTGGCAATGATTGTGTGTGGTTAGTTCAAACACAAATTGCTCAATGGAAGACCTGTTCTTTGTTGCAAGCCTATACTCCTTAGGCAGACATTATATCATCCGTAGTGCTGCCTCCATCTTTTATTTCTTGAGAGAGGGTAATTAGATTCTTAGTGTTGACTCCTTTTTCTCCATGTACATTCGTAGTGTGGTTCATTAGATTTTTGCGTAAATCACATTAACTATCCTTTGTCATAGAACAAGCAATGCATACGGTGTAGGTTAATAATCCTTCCTTGGAGTTTATGTGAATTATTGGCTGACAAAATATACGTATGTCTGACTAAATATATTGTGTTGTTGGCTGTTCATTTGTCGTCCCATGTGTGGATTGATCAAGACAAGATGGACTGTGCTAACATTGGAGCTGAAATCAACCATCATAACTCGATCGCTTCTCTCTAGTGCTTTGCAATTTCGTCGAAAGTCCTCACCGAGTGTTTTCCTAGAAGGGTTAGAAGCTATGCTAACCATTTGCTTTTTTCGATTCTCCATTGGTTAAATAGTGATTAGTGTGAAACGTGTAATACACTACTTTGTGCATATATCATGTATGGTTCATATGTGCTTGAAAAGCTAATTGCCATCTCCAGTAATTCATTCCCTTGATTTTCAAAAGATTTTGAAGGTTGCCTTGTCTTCCGTACAACGTTGGAAAGGGTATCTCTTAGTCCAGGTTTTCGAGTACATTGTTCCTATTACATTCTTTCACTTTGAGTTGAGTTTGAGTATTGTTGAGTTCGACTTGACTCGAAAACTCAAAACTAGAGTTCGACTTGACTCGAAAACTCAAAACTAGAGCTCAATTTGTCTCAAAAACTCGCGAGTCTAAAATTTTCAATCTCAACTCTAACGTGTTTCGTTTTCCACGTCAAATAATTTCTTTCTCGAATAAAAATAAAAATAAATAAAGAAAATTAAATTGAATAGTATAGTATAGGAGAAGTAGGGTTGATATCATAGGGACTAACGAGGCTAATTAATTTCTTTATCTTTGATTATGGCCTAGGTGTAATTTGCGTGGAAAGTAAATAAGATGAGGGGAATTTGATGGCTTTGAGAATTAAAAAAATGAATGAAAGATAATACAGAAATTAAAAGAAGAAAATAATTAAATAAAATAAAGAAAAGTAAATTAAAGAAAATAAAATTTGAAAATTTAGTTGATTTAGGCAGCCTTGGGTAATAGTTCTGACTCAAATTCTTTGGATCATCGAAACGGATTTATCCTTTGGGATTTACGTCGGTTATTGCGTCAAGCATGGGCAATCCACGCGACTAAGTTCTACACCGAATACCAAGTCAATCTTCGATTTCAGTTTTGGAAATTAATCAAACCAAGGCAATCTTGATAATGATCAAGATCCAATCGCATTTGCAACCAACTTGGACAAGATATTTCAATAATCGATTCCCCGATCTCAATTTCCTCTTAACAAGGCAATCTTGTTAAATTGTGTTCCTTGGAAGTCGAATGTGCTTTAAGCTGATCATTCCTCCCACATATAATCACGACAATAATCAAGACCGAAATTAATCTTTAGTTTTGAAAATTTGTTTTGATTTTATAATAATAAGTGCAGAGTGAGAAAAATTCTGAAGTAAGTGAAGTGCTATTCAATTCTCTCATCAAAATTGAGTCACTGCTTTTACATGCGGCTAAAAAGGAAAATTAGTTAAACATGACAAAAGTCATACTTAGCATTAAAAATAAAAACTTTAAAAGAAAAATAACAGAGAAAGCAAAAGAAGAAATTTAATAAAAGTAAAATGAATGAAAGAACAAGAGAATTCTGATGATTCGAGATATTGAATGATGAAATGGCTTACCCGAGATGGGTATTTATAGCCTTCTAAAACCTTAAAAATGATGAAAACAAATCAAATAAATTACAAAAGATAAATCCTAAAAATGTTTGAATTTAATTCTAAAAGATAAATCTAATTTCTTGAATTTGAATTGCTTAGCCGTCCGCACGTCTTCCAGAAGCTTGCTGATTGGACCTTCTAGAAGCTATTGACTCATTGCCACGTCAGTATTTCATGCCTACCATTCCAGTCTTGATTTTAGAATAAAAAGTCAGTTTCGACCCTTTTTAGCACATTTTCCAGAAACTATTATCCTGCACAAAAAATGTAAAAGCACCCAATTCAGTAGAGAACATGAAAAAACAGCTAGCAATTAAACAAGAAAAGTGGCACAAAATAAACCTCTGTCAAACTTAAACTCAAAACCATGAATTGAAGCTCATAAATTCTTGAAATTAAAAAATTTCTCAAATTTAACTCGATTGAAGCTCAAACTCGAACTCGAACCTTAAATACATGAAAATTTTATACTGTATTTTTTTGAAATATCAACACATAAATGTTAATATTATTAATAATTTATTTTTTAAATAAATTCTTAGTATATTATTTTTCAACAGAGTTATCGAAGTCAAAGCAAAATAAAAACGGATTTTACTAAACTAACCTGTAGTAATAGCGATATCAGATCGAATCCCAAGAGAAGTTAAATTAGAATATCAATGTTAAAGCAATAAAAGTAAAATTGTGGGTTTTTTATTTATGAAACTAAAAACAATAAATAAAGATAAAAATAAAATAACGAAAAATCAATTCTTACCGAACTTCCAATTCATAGGTGTGTTCTTCATCCGTATATAATTTTGATCATAGGCTTAAAAGATCGATTTTTCAATATCCAAGTAATTAGTCACTTGCTCATAGCAGTAACAAGTGTGGTTCCACTTTTATAATTGATTAACGTACTCATGTACAACATACATTCAAATCAAATCTTACCATCAATGATGGCTATAAGAACCATGGGAATGACTAAAACAAAATCAATTAATTTCGTACATTTACTTCCCCAGAGACTATCATGTGCGATGTCAAGTTTGAATAATAAATCGTAATAAGCACAAATCATGAGACTTACCCCTTGATACTTATGATTAGTGATAGAAAACTCAATATCGAATTGAGTTGTCAATTTAATCAATATCAAGAATTCGTAAAATAAGAACAAGAAATAAAGATTACTTGGATTAAATGAAAAATACTAGTTGAGCACAAACCTCACAAAATTACAGCGGAATTGTTTCACCTTTGAATCAAAAATAAAAGTTTAGTCACTCATGGTTGGATGAAATTACAAGAGAGAAAAAGAAGTGTTGTAGAAAGATAGATAATTTATAATGAGACAATTGAACTCTTTATATAGAGAGCCAAAACCCTAAAAGAAAGGTAAGTCACTTTTAATAAATTCTAAATCAAATAAAGAAAGAGCTAAAATAAAGGTAACCCAAAATAAATAAAGTACTAATAGAAAAGAGATTGATTTTTGGCCATATACTTTCAAAATAATGGTAATATCTATAAAAGTGAGTTTTATCCCGAACTTGCTTCCAAAAAGTCAGACTTTTCATATCAGATAGTAGTCGCATGTTCTTCATAAGGCATCGTCATGCCTTATCAAAGATAGTCTTATGCTCAATTCCACATTCTTCCAAAAGACTTGATTCTTATATAGAAGGCTAAAGACAATTTATAGATGATTTTCACCATTGCATCCATATTTGATCTCCTAAATCGATACAAATATAATTTCCACAATAAAACCCAAAATAACATCCATGAAAAAATGTCATGTTTATCCGCGATCAATGCATTATAATTTCACACTTTGACATATAAATGTCATGTTGAAGTTATGAAAAATGACATAATATAATGCTGTTATAAACAAGGTAGACTTGTCGCAAGTCTTCTTGATGATGTATGAAACATCTATGTACAATGTCATGCATGTATTGCACTCATATTGACACATTATATCAAAAGATGTACCTCACTATGTTCCACACTTAATCCTTTTATAGTTGATTTGCTTCGAGCACAAAATTAATCATGATATGTACAAAATCACATATTGATATCAATACATATCTTAGTATTGTACTAACATAAATACATTTCCAAAAAAAAATCCATAATTATAATTGAAAGTTATTCTCTATCAAAATACTTTAACACTTAATAATTCTTTTAATACTGACACCAACTTTTTCAATTTACACAAAATGGTCATTCAACATTTTATCACTTAAATTTTTAATACCAAAATTTCAGCATTGAAATAATTACCATCCAAGTACTTTTACAAAGGCACAATTACATTTAAGCACCCCAATTATATGGATATTGCACTTAAATCACCATTTTTTCAAACTTCCAAAATGGTCATATTTCACATCTTAACACTCATTTCAATTCCCAAATAGTAATTTACAACATAGTACATCAACTATTAAAAAATTACACAACCATTCAGAACTTTTCCAAAATTATAGATTTGGTCCCCCAACTTTTCAAAAATTATAGAATGGTCCCCAAATTTTTATAAGGCTTGTAGAATACTTCCTACATCATTTTCAGCCCTTACAAAATTTTTCCATAATTTTTGTCACTGAAACATGCCATGGCTGGATGCTTTAAACCTTTAAAACTAGGATTTTCATGATTTTGCTCGATTTTGATTCGATTCAAGCATGAAATCCACTTCCATACAACCTTACAACATCTCTACAATAAAAAACCCTAATAAATTTTTATTAAAACACAAAGTTCTACAACTCCATCATTTGACCAAAAATCATAGAAGTATCACTAGGAAGATTGAAAGCGTTTTAATCAACAAAAAGCTTGAAAATGAAACTACAACCTCAAAAACATCAAGATTCATCATCAATTTCATGAACCTAGTGTGAACACAAACCCTATAATTGGGGATCTTTGAAATCAAGCAAGATTAATAAAACATAATTGGTACCAAAAGATAACTTTTCTCGTATAGAACAATTTTCTATTTCACGGCATAACTCGAAATCCAAAGGAAATTACTCAACAATGGAAAACAAAATTTTTCCTTACCTTAGGAGGGTTCACGGAAATGGAGAAGATGGTGAACAAATTGGCATGAAATTTTAGATTAATTTCATGTTAATTTACCTTTAATTTAAGCTTTTATGAATATTAAATTCATTTAATTGGGAAAAGACCAATTTACCCTTAATGAAACTTCATATTTACCATCAAACCAAGACACCTCAACCTTATCATCTTCTAAAAGTCAAAGATGAACAAACAAAATCATACTTTACCAAATTTCCCTTGCATTTTCCTAAAAATTTATAATCTTGCCACTTTAACCCAACGATCCAAATTAAACATGAAATTAAATCCTCAAATCCAAAGATTTGTATTATTTTCCAACATTTAAAAATGTGGAAATAATATTTTTAGGTCTAATTTATCATCATTCAGATTTAACTGAAATTTCTATTTGATCCGATTAACATAATTTTTTCTCAAACTTTATCGCTTTATAACTTTTAATACAAAATCCATATGAAAACTCTGATTCCCATGAAAATGTTATTCTTGAGGTAAACTATTTATTTTCGGGGCCAAATTGCAACTTTATAAAATTACCATTTTGGTCCTTAAACGTTTCCAAAGTTCATACTTTTATCACTTAACTTTTAAAATTTTCATTTTGGTCACTATCTAAAATTTGGGGTTTTACAAATCTTCCCCCTTAAATAAAATCCATCCTCGAATTTTAAGACGTACATGAAGTGAAGAGGGGTAACACCCATTTCCCGTATACATTTCGGTACACAAGTCATAGGTGCCACATGACTTTTAAAAACATTTACTCATTTGTAACACCCATAAAATTTTGTTTCAAAATTAAAACAAGCCATTTTAATACAAAAATAAAACATTCGTTGAAACATATTACTGTAAATTATCATTTTAAATACATTCCATAGCATTTTTCTTAAAGTCGATTACAAGCCAGCTAAATTTTCAAAATAAACATGATTGTCCTGCTGTTACTGATGAGAGTCAACCTTAGATTGATGATAGCTGCTATTACACCCCTTACTCGACTATTCTTTTCTTTTACCTATGCGTGAAATCAACACACGTTAAGTATTTACTTAGTGAGACATAATATCATAAAGAAACTACAATTTATACATAAGTATATCATAGCTATTTCATTACGAACTAAATCGAAAACTCCATAAGGATCAGATAAATCCTTTTCAGTTAAACAAATTTCTTTCATACAATCATCGAAATTATTCTTAGTATGCCCATCATACCTATCTTCTGTATAATTTTCCCAACTATTCTTTATTTGCTCTATGTATGTTAAATGAGAAAGTAATGTTCATGTATTGTACCAAAGTGCCAAATGATCATTTATCTTTTATAATAACATGAGTGACACCTTATATGTCATTAATACACCGTTATGTATTTTCATTTATAGCATCCTTTCATGTCAATTATACACCGTTTGTCATCTAACTTGCATTAGTGGCACCTCTCTGCAAAAAAATGCATCGTTAGTGTAATACCCAAATATCATATTAGTGACCTTATTGAAAATATTTAAAAATTTGAAGACTTATTTGAATATTGATAAAAAGATAAGAAATGATTGTAATAGTGTTTCAAACTAATTTGTAACCATGAATTAATATAGAGGGTATTTTGGTCCTTTGAGGAGAAATAAATTTAAAATTAATTCCTCATTAGGGATTTAAGGAAGAAATGGCTGTACCTTTTTCCCATATGTATGGGGTAAGGGGAGGTAAGATAGTAGGCTATCCCCAACACCAGGTTGAGAGCAACTTCCGTAAGAGACCTCCGAATTATGAAATGCCCTCCGTGGGACTCGATCCCACGACCTCAAGGTTAAGAACCTTGTGCTCTACCAACTGAGCTGGATGGCCATTTAAGGAAGAAAAAGGGGAAAATGAAAAGCTAACATAATTATCTCCTTTCTTTTTCTTCCCCGTGTAAGGACAAGCCTCCAAAGCCAAAGATAAGGCTTAATTTAAGCAGCTCTTCCTCTTGTTTTTGGGTTGTTCTTGGATAATTGAGTATTATAGAAGCTTATGGAAGGGTTAAATAAGATTAAATCTAGGTGATGGATGAAATATTTGAGATTTAAGAAAATGAGTTTTTAAATGATATGTTAGAATACGAGTTTTTATTGGTGTTTATTAGCATATTTGACTTGTCAAAAAAGTAAATAAGAGATTAGAAGCATTGAATGAGATTAAAAACATGTTAGAAAAATGGTATGATTCTTAGATAAGAAGCTAAATGAAGGAAAGTTAATAGAGATAAGTAAAGAAGAGTTTAATAGTATTGTTCGGGGTAAACATAAGGAAATTTGACCAAATTTGGGTAAGAATCGGGCTGAAAAATGGAAAATATGGGTAAGGGTATCGATACTGATAGAACAATACCGATAATATAGGTTTAAATGGGTAGAAATATGATGAACAATACCGATACTATTGGGGTATCGATACAAAAAGTAAAGTATCGATACCATGGATTACATAATGTCAAAATGGTATCAATACTGAAAGGGGTATCAGTACCATAATATAGAAGTATCGATACCAGGGTAGGGGTACCGATACTATTAAGCCTAGAATTTAAAGATAGGCTGAAATTGTTATAGAAATCTAAATAATAGTACTTGTGAGTATTATTAAAGTATAAATGCTACATGCTAGAGGATATACTAACAATTGGTATGGTATGTGTCTTTAATGGATGATTGAGTATATCGTAACCCAACTCCCGAGTCAAGCAAGAACAAGGGTAAAGATAAAGTTTGCCAAGTAGTTGGACATCCTTAAAGCATACAACCGAGGCATACCATGTGAGTGCATTTAATATGTACATTAAGAGTTAGAGATGAATGTTGTTAAAGGCATATATTGCAGTTGTATATTAGTATTATGTGTACTATAGGCATTACGTGTGCAACCCATGGAATTCATCATATGTTGATGAACAACTGTATAGGCACTAAGTTTGCAACCCACAAAATTCATCATATGTTGATGAACAACTGTATAGGCACTAAGTTTGCAACCCACAAAATTCATCATATGTTGATGAACAACTGTATAGACACTAAGCGTGCAACCCATGGAATTCATCATATGTTGATGAACAACCGTATAGGCACTAAGTGTACAACCCACTGAATTCATCATATGTTGATGAATAACCGTACAGGCACTAAGTGTGCAACCCAAGAAATTCATCATATGTTGATGAACAACCGTATAGGCACTAAGTGTACAATCCACGGAATTCATTATATGTTGATGAACAACCGTATAGGCATTATATGTACGAACTACAGAATTCATAATATGTTTATGAATGACCGTATATGCACTACATGTGCATCTTAATGAAATGATAATGACTTTAAATGAATGAATTGGTAGTCAATGGATATGAACTAAGGACGTAAGGATATCATATCAATAGTATTCTTGCCTCACTAAAGAAATACTTAATGTATGTTTATTTCATGCATAGGTTCTATCAAGTGCGTAAGGAGTACATCTGACATCACAAATCCAGAATTGCCTCATCATTTGATATTATTAGTTGGCATGTAATAGAATTATGATAACACTCTGTAAAGTTTTAGTCTTATGATGATGTATGAAGGATAAACTCCTAGACTGTTAACTGTTGTTATATACCGAAGTCTTTAATGAATGTTTTATAAATATTAAAATAAAATGTTTAGTGAAAGGAAACAAAATTTTATGGTTTTTTCTAAAGTGATAATGTTTTTAAAGTGTTGTGACATATGTATCTCATATACGAAAAGGTATACAGGATATGGGTGTTACATTTATTGGTATCAGAGCTACAGGTTTAGCCAATTCTCAGCCGAAACCGAGTGTATTTTATTGTAAAAAGGGTTTACATGCCATTAAGATGTCAAGGTTACTGATAGGGTATGAATAGAGTATGATCGATGTCTCTCATTACTAATTTAACTATTATTCTTATGTATGTTATATTAGATGTCAGATTCTACGAATTTGAAAAGGGAATCAGATCAAGAGTATATCTATGTATCGGGTAGTGAAAGCTATAAAGAGAATAGTGAGCACCCGATTAATCCGAGAATGCTAGCGCACCGACACCTCAGGGTATGCCCGTGCCAGAGTTTAGAGCTTTTATGCAAGATCTTGATGCAATCTTAACATAGTTTGAACCTCCTCCTGCTCTTCCAGCACCTCGAATGTTAATCCCAAAAAAGTTGAGAAGTTTGGGAGCTCCTAAGTTCCGGGGAGAAGAAGGTGAAGGTCCGATGGAAGCTGATTTATGTTTAAATGATGTTATGGTGATATTGGAAAGTCTATAGTTCTTAGATTATGAAAAGCTGGGTGGTGCTGTATCGGTACTCTAAGGATCAGGTCGGGTGTGGTGGTCAAATACAACGATGTATGCATTACCTGATCAAGTGAACTGACAATTCTTTCAAGATGAGTTCAAGAATAAGTACATCGAGGAGCAACTTATGAGGTCAATGTTGTTGAAGTTTCTTAATTTGAAACAATGCGATAGAGCAGTGCATGAGTATGAGGCTGAATACAACAAACTTAGCCGTTATGCTACTAAGGAATTTCCTAATGATAGACCCAACGTGATTGGTTTATTGAGGGTCTAAAGCCTAAGTTGAAAGAGATGATGTTGGCGTTAAATTTACCTAGCCTGCAGGAAGTCATAAACCGAGCTAAGGCTATAGAGAGAGCTCAAGAGGAGTCTCTAGCAGCGGAGCATAGTTTGCAGACAGGAAAAAGAGTGGGAATGTATTCAATTACCCATCATGCTAAGAGAGGCAAGGGCTCGAGTTCCCGATATACTGGCAGATAGAGTTATACTGCTGCTTCTCACAAAACTAAACAATCACAATCTGTTGTTGCTAGCTCAGGTAGAGCTTATGGAGAAAGAAGTAATCCATGTCAGATATATGGCATATTTCATTGGGGAGTATGTAGAGCGCTCTCTGGCGCACTGAGAGATCGGTAGCAACGCCTTATAGAAGCAGAGGAAGATCAATGAAAATTGAAAGATCGGTAGTAACACCTTCTAGAAGTAGAGGAAGAGGAAGATCCGGTGGTCAATCTGAGTCTAGCCAATGATAAGAAACTCGGGGAGTGGCTCGAATTTATAACATTAAAACTAACGAGGATCAGGATGCCCCAGAAATCATAACAGGTATATTCTGTCTTTTTGATGAGCATGTATTTGTTCTAGTTGACCTTGGTTATACACAGTCTTATGTTAGTATAAAGTTGGTTAGAACTAGAGGAATTCCTTTAGAACTAATTTTTAGTGAAATGATAGCGGTAAAACCTATGGGTCATAATACAAGGGTAACTCGGATATGTAGAAAATATCCATTCAAGATTCAAAAGGTTGTGTTCTCGGCAAACTTGATGGAGTTACCCTTTGACGAGTTTGAAATTATTTTGGGCATGGATTGGTTATCTCCACATCATGGATGAGTGGATTTTCGCATGAAATGATTATTTTTTAAGGATGCGAAAGGCTTCGAAATAGTAGTAATTGGTGAAAAAGTGAAATAACCATCCAATGTAATATCAGTCATGAAGGCAAAGAAAATGATAACAAAAGGATGCATAGTTTTTTAGCTAATGTAATAGACAATCGAATACCAGAGGTGAGATTAAATGTTATCCCAATAATTAAGGAGTTTCTAGAGGTTTTTCCAGAGGAATTACTAGGTTTACCTCCAGATCGTGAGGTAGAATTTAGAATTGAGGTTTTCTTGGGTATCGAATCGATTTTTATGGCTCCGTATCGAATGGCTCCAACGGAGTTAAGGGAATTAAAAGCCCAGTTGCAAGAGCTACTTGATAAAGGATTTATCAGACCCAATGTTTCTCCTTGGGGAGCACCTGTGCTATTTGTAAAGAAGAAGGATGGGTCTATGTGGTTATGTATTGACTATCGTCAGTTAAATAAAGTAACGATAAAGAACAAGTATCCTCTTCTGAGGATTAATGATCTGTTTGATCAACTGAAAGGTGTAGTGGTGTTCTCTAAGATAGATCTGAGGTCAGGGTACCATTAACTAAAGATTGAAAAAGATGATATTTTGAAGATAACCTTTCAGACCTATTATGGACACTACGAGTTCGTGGTAATGCCATTTGGACTGACTAATGCTCTTGCAACATTTATTGACTTGATGAACAGTGTATTTCAACCATACTTAGATTAATTCGTGGTAGTAGTTATTGATGATATTTTGGTATATTCCAAGTCAAGAGAGGAACATGATGCTCATCTTCGAGTGATTCTTCAGATACTTCGAGAGAAGAGGTTGTATGCCAAATTGTCCAAGTGTGAATTTTGATTAGCTGAGATTACTTTCCTAGGTCATATAGTTTCTGCAGAAGGCATAAGAGTAGATCCCAAAAAAATTAAAGCCATAGTGGATTGGTAACCCCCAAAGAATGTTTCAGAAATTTAAAGTTTCTTGGCACTTACTAGTTATTAAATGCGATTGTGAAGAATTTCTCAATGTTAGCGTTGCCGCTAACTAAGTTGTTATCTGAGTCAAGTAAGGACTATGTTGTTTTCAGTGATGCATCCCATAATGGAATGGGATGTGTGCTGATGCAAGAAGAGAAAGTTGTGGCTTATGCCTCGAGACAACTGAAGAATCATGAGAGAAATTACCCGACACATGACATTGAATTGGCAACGGTAGTGTTTTCTTTGAAAATTTGGCGCCATTATCTGTACGGTGAGCTTTGCCATGTTTACACAGATCATAAGAGTCTAAAGTACCTGCTGATTTAGAAAGAGCTGAATTCGAGACAGAGAAGATGGATTGAGATTTTAAAAGATTATGATTTGATCATTGATTACCATCCCAGAAAAGCTAACGTGGTAATTGATGCACTTAGTAAAGACTTTTGCAGCTTTACAGGCATTAGATGCACATATATTTTTAAAGAAAGATGGTGCCTTGATTGTTGAACTTAAATTAAAGCCGATGTTGTTAGATTGGGTAAAAGAGCTGCAAATTCAAGATGAGAATTGTTTGGCAATGATGACACAAGTAGAAAAAGAAAAAACCAAAGACTTCTAAATAAGGGCTGATAGATGTTTATATTATCGAGGAAGACTTTGTATTCCCGATAATGAAGAATTGAAGAAAGATATTCTTTACAAAGCACACTATAGTCCTTTGACAATGCATCCAGATGGGAATAAGATGTATCGCGATTTAAAGAGTCGTTATTGGTGGCCTGGTATGAAAAAAACTGTATTAGAGTTTGTTACAAAATGTTTAACATGTCAGCAAGTAAAACCTGAACATCAGGTGCCTTCTGGATTGCTACAACCGATATCTATTCCTGAGTGGAAGTGGGAACATGTTACAATGGATTTTGTTTTGGGGCTACCTTTGACACCAAGTGAAAATGACTCAATATGGGTAATTATAGATAGATTGACCAAGACGGTTCATTTTATTCCAGTTCAAGTAGATTACTCGATGGATAAGTATACAGAGATATATATAAAAGAGATAATCAGACTGCATGAAGTGCCTATATCGATAGTATCCGATCGATACCCAAGGTTGACTTCAAGATTCTGACAGTCTTTTCATGAGGCATTGGGTGCTCGATTGAAGTTCAACTAAACTTTTCATCCGCAAACAGATCGGCAATCCGAACGAACTATACATATATTGGAGGATATGCTATGGGCATGTGTGATTGAGTTTAAAGGATCATGGGAAAGGTATTTTTCTTTGGATGATTTGCTTATAACAACAATTACCAATATAGTATTAAGATGGCCCCGTATGAAGCTTTTTATGGGAGAAAGTGTCGAACACCATTAAATTGGTTTGAACTCAAAGATAAAGATCTAGTTGGCCCAGATTTCAAGAAAGAAATGGAAAAGAAAGTGAAATTTATCTAGGATAATCTAAAGGTAGCCTCCGATCGACAAAAGTCTTATGCTGATTTGAAAAGAAAAGAAATTGAATTTCAAGTGGGAGATAAGGTATTTCTGAAAGTGTCACCTTGGAAGAAAGTATAATGGTTTGGACGAAAAGGGAAGCTGAGTCCGAGATTTATTGGAACTTATGAAATTTTGAAAAGGGTCGGACCAGTAGCAAATCAGTTAGCTTTGCCTCTGGATTTGGACCAGATCCACAATGTTTTCCATGTATCGATGCTCAAATCCCGATACTATTGAGCCTATAATTTAAAGATAGGCTGAAATTGTTATAGAAATCTAAATAATAGTACTTGTGAGTATTATTAGTATAAAAGCTATATGCTAGAAAATATACTAACAATTGATATGTTATGTGTCTTTAATGGATGATTGAGTAGATCGTAACCCAACTCTCGAGTCAAGCAAGAACAAGGGCAAAGATAAAGTTGTCAAGTAGTTAGACATCCTTAAAGCATACAACCGAGGCATACCATGTGAGTGCATTTAGTATGTATATTAATAGTTAGATATGCATGTTGTTAAAGGCATATGTTGCATTTGTATATTAGTACTATGTGTACTATAGGAACTAAGTGTGCAGCCCACAGAATTCATCATATGTTGATGAACAACCGTATAGGCACTAAGTATGTAAACCACATAATTCATCATATATTGATAAACAACTGTATAGGCACTAAGTGTGCAACTCATGGAATTCATCATATGTTGATGAACAACCGTATAGGCGCTAAGTGTGCAACCCACAGAATTCATCATATTTTGATGAAAAACCGTATATGCATTAAGTGTGCAAGCCACATAATTCATCATATGTTGATGAACAATCGTATAGACACTAAGTGTGTAAACTATGAAATTCATCTTATGTTGATGAACAACCATATAGGCACTAAGTAAAACCACAAAATATTTCATATGTTGATGAACAACCGTATAGGAACTAAGTGTGCAACCCATGAAATTCATCATATGTTGATGAACAACCGTATAGGCATTATATGTGCGAACCATGAAATTCATAATATATTTATGAATAACCGTATAGCCACTACATGCGCATCTCAGTGAAATGATAATGACTTTAAATGAATGAATTGGTAGTCGATGGATATGAACTAATGACGTAATGATATTATATCAATAGTATTTTTGCCTTACTAAGGAAATACTTAACGCATGTTTATTTCATACTATGGTTCTAGCAAGCTACATAAGGAGTACATTTGACATCACAAATCCGAAATTGCCTCATCAATAACTGTATGATAGCTACATCTATTTTGATATTATTAGTCAACATGTAATAGAATTATGACAACTCTCTGCAATGTTTTAGTCTTATGATAATGTAGGAAGGATAAAATCCTAGACTGTTAACTGTTGTTATATACTGAAGTCTTTAATGAATGTTTTATAGATATTAAAATAAAATGTTTAATGAAAGAAAACAAAATTTTATGGATTTTTCTAAAGTGGTAATGTTTTTAAAGTGATGTGACATATGTATCTCATGTACGAAAGGATATACGGGATATGAGTGTTACAGTTAGGCATTTAACTTTTCATCTAACTTGCATTATTGGCACCTCTTTGCCGAATGCACAATTAGACCTTTCATCTAACTTGCATTATAGGCACCTTTTTGTCAAATGCACAATTAGGCCTTTCATCTAACTTACATTATTGACACCTTTCTGCCAATATGTATAGTTAGACCTTTCATATATCTTGCATTATTGATACCTTTCAACCAATATGCACAGTTAGGCATTTAACTGATCATCTAACTTGAATTAATGGCACTTTTATGCCGATATGCACAGTTATGCATTTCATCTAACTTGCATTATTGACACCTTTATGCGAATATGCACAGTTAGGCATTTAACTTTTCTTCATTCATTTTAGAGCAGTTCATTCTCTAAATCTTATTCATAATATCGTTGCTATACACTTAAGGAAAGTATATCAAATATTGTAAAATATACATTAAATCAAAAAATTATAAGTGGACTCATTACAAGTCTTCCTTATTTTTATATAAATACAACAAATGCACTCACCTGATATACCTCCCTATTATGCTGTAATGACGTCCATCTACTCGATAACTTTATCCTTTCCCTTTTCCTTGCTTGAATCGGGAGCTTGGTTATGATCTACACAAGTATCCATTAAATACACATACCATTCCAATGTTAGTATACTCTCTAGCATTTATACTTTAATAATACTAAAAAGTACTATTATTTTCAATTTCTGTTACAATTTCAACCTATCTTACAATTCCAGACTCAATAGTATCGGTACCCCTACCATGGTATCGATACTTCTATATTATGGAACCGATACTCCCTTTCAATATCAATACCATTTATGCATTCTGGAATCTATGGTATCGATACATTTCTCTTAGTATTGACACCCACATCAGAATCGATACGAATTGCAGCAACATCGATATTGCTCATCGTAATATTTGAAATTTAAACCTATAGTATCGGTACTATTCTTCCAGAAAAGATACCCCTACCCAGATTTTCCATTTGTCATCTCAATTTTCACCAATTTTTCGGTTAATTATCTTAGTTTTACGTCTAACAATACCCTTAAACTTAACATCACTTAATCCAATTAACTTTCCTCCATTTAGTTTCTTATAACATCTAAATTCTCCAAATAACATCTCAAACTAAGAATCATACTACTTTTTCTAACATGTTTTTAATCACATCCAAGGCTTCTAATCTCTTATTTACTTCTTTGACAAGTCAAATATATTTATAAACATCAATAAAAACTCATATTTCCACAAATCACTAAAAAACCCATTTTCTTCGATCTAAAATAAAACATTTATTTCTTAGTTTTAATCCTCTTTAACCATTCGTTAAGCTTATACATCACTTAAGTTTTCAAAAACAAACCCAAAAACGAAAGGAAAACCAATGTTGAAGACCTTTACCTTGGCTATGGAGGGCACGAGACTAGGGGAGGAAGAAGAGAACTTAGCTTGTTCTCACATTTTCCTTTTTTACCCCTTTCTAAACACCATAATTAAAAATGGATTTTAAATACATTTCCCTCTAAAGGACCAAAATACCCTTTTATTCTTCCATTGTTACTAATTGGTTTTAATCACAAATTTCTAAATCATTTTCTTATACTTTACCATTTATTCAATTTAATCCTCTAAATTTTTTAAATCCTTTCAATATAGTCACTGACCTGATATTTGCGGTATTACAATTCTTCCCCTAAAAAGATTCTTCTTCGAATTTAAAGACTTTATGCTTTTACCCCAACACTTCAACTAAAAGAATCGTCTTGCTACGTTGTTTCTTGATTTCTCGAGTCCAGATCCGTATTGGTTCTTCTTTATAATTCAAATCTGATCGAATCTCTATTTCCTCTAATGTAAGAACATGCGATGGATCTGATCGGTAATTACTATGAAATGACATATTAAAAACATTATAAGTCTTCTCTATTTCAGGATGCAAAGCTAACTAATAAAATATCAGACTCAGTCCACACCACAATACTTCTTTCCAAAGTGATACTTTCAGAAAAACTTTATCACCTTCTTGATATTTAATCTCTTTTCTCTTTATATCAGCATAAGACTTTTGTCCATCGGAAGCTATCTTAAGATTATCTTGGGTAACTTTCATTTTATTTTCCATTTATTTCATTAAATCAGGGCCCACTAGATTTTAATCTTTTAAATCAAACCAATTTAATGGTGTTCAACATTTTCCTCTAATAGTACGTCAGACATTTTGCTACAATTTCCGTGAACACTCTCTTCAAACCAAGCCACCAAACCTACTCTTTAAATCTTGGTACCACTTGTTTCCACTTGAATGCATAGTCAATGGACTTAATGCTTCAAAAACTATATCTTTATTAAATTTTAATCTTCGGGAATACAAAGTCTCCCACGATAATACAAACATCCGTCGAACCTGACCTCAAAAGTTCTTAATCTCTTCATTTTCTACTTAAACAACTCTTATCAAGAATTTTTTCCTTTTTAATTCTCTTATCCGATCTAATAAAAACATTGGCTTCATCTTTAATTAAGCCCACAATGCCATCTTCATTCAACATTAATCGTACATTCCATAGCTCGCAAAACTGCAAAATTTTTCTGACCAAGTACCTCTACAACAACATTGACCTTTCCTATAAGATAATCAATGATCACATCATAATCCTTTAAAAGTTCTGTCCATCTTTTCTCTCTCAGGTTATACTCTTTTTAAGTCCAGAAGTACTTTAGGCTTTTGTAATTAGCACAACTATATTACCGCTCACCATACATATAATGGCGTCAAATCTTTTAAGACAAAGTTGACTGTTGCCAACTCTAAATCATGCATAGATTAATTCTTCTTGTGAGTCTTTAACTTTATTGAGGCATATGCCACAACCTTACCTTTTTGCATAAGCACATTTCCTAAGCTGTTAGGAGATCCATCAATAACAAAATCACATAATCTTTAACCAACTCAAGTTGTATAAACACTGGTACCTCTATTAAAATCCTCTTTAGTATTTCAAAACTCTTTTGACCTTTCTCCATCCAAACAAAAGACATATCTTTCTTTAAAAACTTGGTTAGTAATAAAGCTAACGTCGAAAAATTCTTCATTAACCTTCGATGGTAATCAACAAGCCCCAAAGAAATCCGAACTTTAGGATCATTCTTTGGAAGTTTCCAATCTACTACAACATGAGTTTTTCTTAGGATTTACTCTTATACCTTATGCCGAAATAATATGGCCAAAGAATGCCATATATGTTAACCAGAATTTCACATTTGGATAGTTTGGCATACAATTTATTCTCTTCGAAGAGTCTTATTTAACTGCAAAAAATCTATGCATAACTACATAGATTTATTTTTCTTTTTCGCTAATAACACAAATACTCCCCAAGATGAAATACTCGGCTGATGAAATCTTGATCAATCAACTCTTATAATTAAGCCTCTAATTTTCTTAACTCTCTTAAGTCATTTGATATGAAATCATAGAAACATGTTCAATACCTTAATAACAATCAACCTTGAATTCCACCTCTCTATCTGGAGGTAACCCAGGAAATTCATCTGAAAAGACAACTTTAAGTTTCCAAGTATGTGAAATTATCATATAATTCTACTTTAATTATTTGAGTATCTATCACATTAGCTAGAAAAGCTATATATATATTTCTGACATCATTTTCTTCACAATTATTGTCGATATCAACTTGAGAGATGATTTTGTTTCCTCTCTAAAAACTATAATTTCGATATCCTTTGCATATTTCTGAACTAATCATCTCTGGAGACAAACAACCTATACCCAATATGATCTTAACTCATCAAATGATAATTCCATTATATTCATCGAGAACATAGCCCCTGGAATCTTTATCAAGTATTTACTACCTGTCCAACTCACACTTACACCATGACCCACTAGGGTTTACCGCTATCATCTCACTCGAGATTAAGTTGAATAAAATACTTTTATTTTAAAATTTCTTATTTCCTATAATTACGAAATTAAACTTTTCCTATTTCTCTAGAATTAATCTCAATTCTAGCTACTAATTCATTGAAGCGTAAAATGGGTAGAAAATCCATTTTCACAAATTACCTTCTAAAAGTAACTCTATTAAGTCTATAAAACTTAACATTTATTCTCAAACAAACTCATAATCATTTGATCCATGAATAACTCAGATTTCTATAAGCTTTTAGCAGTCAATATATTTACCGCTTACTCATTTTCTCTTACTCAAATTAACAATACTTTAAACAATTTAATGATTCACTTAAATATTTCTCAATTATTTAAACTTACCTGAAGAAACCTCAAAAATCATCACTAGATTCAGAAATCTCCTCTGTATCCTCATTCGATTCAACTTCTCTTGTAAACCGTTCAAACTTTTTAATGGATTCCTCAAATGTAGAAACGTCGTTAAACACTGGGGCATTCCTTCCACAGAATGGAGGAAAATCCCTAGCAGCTTCTACCCTTCTAAGGTATGATACTGATGTCATGTCAGATTTTCTTGGGTCGATTTTGATCTCAACCTTCTTTTCAATATTATCAACTTTCTTACCTTTGTCCTTATTTTCTGACATCTATTAGGACATACATAATAATAACACTCAAGTTAGTAAGGAGTGACATCAATCACACTCTAATTGACACCATATCAGTAACTTTGACAATCTTAATGACATGTAATCCTTTTTCTCAATTCAATTAAACTCAATTTCGGCCGAGAATCGACTAAACCTGTAGCTTTGATACCAATAAATGTAACAACAATTTCTCATATACATTTCCGTACACAAGTCATAGGTGTCACATGAATTTTAAAAACATTAACTCATTTGTAAAACCCATAAAATTTTGTTTTGAAATTAAAACAAGACATTTTAATACAAAAATAAAATATTCGTTGAAACATATTACTACAAATTATCATTTTAAATACATTCCATAGCATTTTTCTTAAAGTTGATTACATGCCAGCTAAATTTTTCAAAATAAAATGATTGTCCTACTGTTACTGATGAGAATTAACCTTAGATTGATTATGGCTGCTACTGCACCCCTTACCTGACTAGTCTTTACTTTTATCGATGCATGAAATCAACACAAGTTAAGTATTTACTTAGTGAGACATAATATCATAAAGAAACTACAATTTATACATAAGTATATCATAGCTATTTCATTACGAACTAAATCGCATACTCCATAAGGATCGATAAATCCTTCTCAGTTAAACCAATTTCTTTCATACAATCATCGAAATTATTCTTAGTATTCCAAGCATACCTATCTTTCTGTATATTTTTCCTAGCTATTCTTTATTTTCCCTATGTATGTTAAATGAGAAAGTAATGTAGATGTATTGTATCAAAGAGCCAAATGGTCATTTATCTTTTATAAATACCATGAGTGGCACCTTATATGCCATTAATACACTTTATGTATTTTAATTTGTAGCATCCTTTCATGTCGATTATGCACCGTTTGTCATCTAACTTTCATTAGTGGCACCTTTCTGCCGAAATGCACCATTAGGAATTTAACTTTTCATCTAACTTCATTAGTGGCACATTTCTGCCAAAAATGCATCATTAGGCATTTAATTTTTCATCTAACTTGCATTATTGGCACCTTTCTTCCAAATGCACAGTTAAGCCTTTCATCTAACTTGCATTATTGGCACTTTTATGCCAAATGCAGAGTTAGGCCTTTCATCTAACTTGCATTATTGGCACATTTCTGCCAAATGCACAATTAGGCCTTTCATCTAACTTACATTATTAAAACCTTTATACCAATATGCGTAGTTAGCCCTTTCATCTAACTTACATTATTGACACCTTTCTGCCAATATGCATAGTTAGGCCTTTCATATAACTTGCATTATTGACACCTTTCTGCCAATATGCACAGTTAGGCATTTAATTGATCATCTAATTTGCATTAATGACACCTTTATGCTAATATGCACAGTTAGGCCTTTCATCTAACTTGCATTATTAACACTTTTCTACTAATATGCACAGTTAGGCATTTAACTTTTCTTCATTCATTTTAGAGCAGTTCATACTCTAAATCTTATTCATAATATCATTTCTATACACTTAAGGAAAGTGTATCAAAAATTGTAAAATATTTATACTTTAATAATACTAAAAAGTATATCATTGCTATACACTCTAAGTTGACTCATTGCGAGTCTTCCTCATTTTTTATACAAATACAATAAATAGACTCACCTGATATACCTCTCTATTATGCTGTAATGACGTCCAACTACTCGACAACTTTATCCTTTCCCTTTTTCTTATTTTACTCGGGAGCTTGGTTATGATCTACACAAGCATCCATTAAATACACATACCATACCAATGTTATATACTCTCTAACATTTTATACTTTAATAATACTAAAAGGTACTATTATTTTCAATTTCTATTATAATTTTAGATTATCTTACAATTCCAGACTCAATAGTATCGGTACCGTACCATGGTATTGATACTTTTATACCATGGTACCGATACTCCCGTTCAGTATCGACACCATTTTTGAATTCTGGAATCCATTGTATCGATATGTTGCTCTTAGTATCATTACCCACATAAGTATCGATACTAATTGCAGCAGTATCGATACTGTTCATCGTAAATTTTCAAATTTAAACCTATAATATAGGTACTATTCTTCCAGTACTGATACCCCTTCCTAGAGTTTCCATTTTTCATGTCGATTATCTCCAATTTTTCAATTAATTCTCTTATTTTTTTACCTCCAACAATACCCTTAAACTTAACATCACATAATCTAACTAACTTTCCTTCTTTTAGCTTCTTATAACATCTAAATTCTCCTAAGAACATCTCAAACTAAAAATCATACTACTTTTTCTAACATGTTTTTAATTACATCTGTTGAGTTAATCGATCGATGGAGTTGGCCAAGAGGGGAGTGAATTGGCAAATAAAAATTTCGGTGGAAGCTTTACAGAAAATTGAAAAGATTTGCACAGCGATTTAGAGTGGTTCGACTTTCTCAACCAAAGTCTACGTCCACTACCTTAGCTATCCAAACTAAGGATTTTCCACAAATTCACTAATTTTTCTTTCTTTTGAGGACAAAGAGTAACCTTACAAATCCCTCAAGAATTATACCCCAAATTCTTGAGAACACTCTCTCCCAAAGAGAATAATACAAATTTTGCAAACTCAGAAGAAAATCCTCACAAGGCAAGATGTTTGCACAATTATAGAACAAAGAAAGAACACTCAAGAATAATACAATTGAGAAAAATAAGTGTTCTTGAAAGAAAAAATGAATATTGAATGAAATAGGCTTGAATATGCTCAAACTTGAGGTTTGATGCTTTCTCTTTGATTCTCTCTTGATTATTGGTTATTGTTGTTTCTTATTGTTTTTCAATGGCTTCTAAGCTTGTTTAAATACACCTTCAAATGATTCTGAACGTTGGGGATGATTAGTGGAGTCAATAGAGCCGTTTTAGTGTGAAATCAATTAATAAAATAGCTTGGAGCGTGGGGGGAATCGGTACCCCCTCATGGGGAATCAGTTTCCTAAGTGTAAAATTCAAATATTTCGACCGTTAAACAGGGGGAATAGGTACCCCCTTGGGGGGAATCGGTTCCCTCCGAGAATTCTATTTTTCTCGGAGCCAAACCATTCAGGGGGGAATCGATACCCCCTTGGGGGAGAATCGGTTCCCTCTGGACAATCTGGGATTTTTGGATTTGAAATGGTTCGAAATACTTTGTAAAATTGTTTTGAAATTATTTTAAGATTAAAACTTAATTTTACACTTGAGTAAGGATTAAAAATGACATTTGAAAGATTTGGAGTAATATTTTGATATTCGAATAATTATATCTAATATACTTAGAAAATCTTTTGGAAAATCTTAAAATTCATTTAACTTAATTTTTTATATCGATATATCAAAATGTTTTCAACAATCTCCCCTTTTTTGATATAACAAAAACATTTTATTAATTTTAAGATTTTGAAATCAAGTTTGAAATTAGTTTGAAATTACTCCCCCTTACTCTAACACTTCTCCCCTTTAAAACACTTTAACATTTCTCCCCCTTTTTGTTAAATCGAAAAGACCTTTAAAAGATTTTAAACAAGTTTTTGAAAAACATTTAGCCAATTGATTATAAATAAATATAGCGTAAGTTGCTAAGATCACAATCAAGAGAAACGTTAGCCATTAGTTTCATAATCAATATTCATAAACAATGTGATATGGCAAAATTGGTCATATATCTAACATGATGTAAATGATGCAATAATGAATAAATTTAACCAAACCAAATATATAGAAATATAAGTTCAAACATCCATAAAACATCAACCAAATTCAAACATCCAACAATCAAAATTAAAAACAATCCAAAGTCATTCAAAATGTTGAAACAATAAACTCCATGTTTTATTTCAAAGTACTAAAGCATGACAAACACTTAAGCATCCGTAGGAGAACCGAGAGGAGGAAAATGAGCTTGCATAGCGGCCATCTCATGCGAGAGTGCATTAATGCGTTCATTCATAGAAGCGTTGTTCATGCGAATCTCCCGGAGAATCTCCAATTGTTGAGCTCCCATTGTGGATAAATGAGACTCTATGGAAGTGAAGCGAGAATCCATGGATGCATACCGGAAATCAAATGTCTCCATAAAGGATTGAAATTATAGAGGCATTTGATCTTCTGGTCGCGCTTGTTCCTCTGGTGGAGATTGTTCCTCGTGCTGTTCTTGCTCATCGTTGGAGTCATCGGCTTCTGGAGGTTGTTCATGAATACGAACCCAAAGACCAGTCTCTTCATTGAACTTCCATCCCAATTTGGTTAAAGAGAAGAGGTTGATTTTGTTTTTGAGGGGAAATGAAGCATCAATACCAACTCTAAGACCAGCCTTTTTAAATAGATTACTAAGAATACAACCGTAAACTAAAGAAGAACATAATTTTTTTTATTGGGAGCAAGATTTACGGTTTTGAAAAGTTCAGAAAAGATAATCTATGGAAGGTTGATTTTGAGATTATTTTGGACACAATGTAGCCAAAATAAATCTAAGGCTCGGAGAGTAGAGTAACGGCCTCCGGATGGTCGAAACCACCAAGAGATTATAAGGTGAAGAAAATGGTCGTGAAGATCTAAAACACTTGCACTATCCCTTCGTTTATACTGAGATCCTACCGTAAGTTTTTCATTGTCTAACCCGTAATTATCTAATCCTAATACTTTGGCTATGTATTCCGAGTCAAGATGAAGGAATCGTCTTAGAAGATAGGATCAGATTCCTATGGTTAAGGTTTTATCTTGGTTTTGAATGCAAACAACATTAGAGTAAAGATACGAACGAGTTGATGGTAGACTATTGGGTCAAGCTCGAAAAGTTTATCAAATTTCCACTCTTGAAGAGTAGGAAGATGTCGAAAATTGATGTCTAACATGGCTTAAAGAGACGGGATTCGTTCTTCCCAGATTTTGTAGGACTCAAAGTATTGACAAAACCTAAAGTAGAGATTTTGTCTACGACCGAGTTCATTGAAGCAAGAATTGCGAATGGTCATGTTTAGATCATCGGGATTAGGATTAGGAATTTGTTGGATAGGTGGATGATTTGGAGGTGAGTTTGGAGGTTGGCTAGAATGACTAGAGGAAGGTATAGAACGTTTGTGAGACATGATTTAAGGTAATCAGAATGGAAGAAATAACCTGAAATTTTAAGAACACATGTATGCAATAGAATCAATCCCAAAACTCAATTGAGTCCTCAATATTTCAAGGTTCTCTAAAACAAATCTAATAGGCAAAGTTTTTGAAAACTATTAAAAATAAGGGTTTGAAAATCAATAAACACATAGTTTTCATAATAACAACTTAATTAAATCAAAACACAACAATTTGATTTTTTTTTAAATTTCGAAAATTTTCAAATATTTTCAAAAATTCTTGTGTTTTTGATGAAATTAGTTGTAGAATCTAGTTTCTAAACACTAAACAATCAATTCCCGATCTAAAGTTCAACCTAGAACTAATTAAAACTAGTTCTATGTTCAAAAATTGATGAAATAGAAGTTTTAGAAAAATATCTTGAAGAATTTCGGATTTGAGTGAGATTAGATGAAGTTTGCACGTTTTTTTATTATTCCAACATGTTTAGGAGATGATATTTGAAGAGAAATCCGATTAAAAACGTTGTTTTGATGAATTATGGAGATAGGGTGAGAGTAGAGAGGAAACGGCTAAGAGAGAAGAAGAGAGGGTTTGAGAATTTGGGGTGTTCTGCCCGTGTTAAAAACCAGAACCCCAGGTGTGTATCGGTTCCCCTACAGGGGGAATCGGTTCCCCTTCAAAGGGGGAATCGGTTCCCCTTCAAGGGGGTATTGATTCCCTCTGCACCAAAACTGATAAAATCTAATTTTAAACACTCAAAATGCTAAATTAATTTTCTCTAGTGGTATTGTCAACAAGAATCATAAACTCCCCATAACTAAAAGCATTGAATGCAATCAAAAATTACTATTATAAGCATTTTTTTATTTATTCTTAAAAGTTCTAAAATTATTTTAAGCACTAAGTGAAGATAGGTTAGTTAAACCTAATTCTCTCCTAAGTGTCCAAAACATTCCTTGTCTAAAGGCTTTGTAAAGATATCCACTAATTGATGCAAAGTATCAACAAATTCTAGAACTACATCTTCCTTAGTGACATGGTCTCTAATGAAGTGATGTCTTATTTCAATGTGCTTAGTTCTAGAGTGTTGGATTGGATTTTTAGTGAGACAAATAGCATTAGTATTGTCACACTTGATAGGAATGGTACCTACTTTAATTCCATAATCAAAAAAATTGTTGTTTCATCCATAAAACTTGTGCACAACAACTATCTGCTGAAATGTATTCGGCTTTATTGGTAGATATTGCAACACAATTTTGTTTCTTTGAAAACCAAGAAATCAACATATTTCCAAGGAATTGGCAAGTATTGGAGGTGCTTTTCCTATCTAATTTGCATCCTCCATAATACGCATCAGAAAAGGCATGCAAGCTAAAGCTAGAGTCTCTAGGATACCAAAGTCCTAAACTATGAGTGTTCTTAAGGTATCTAAAGATTCTCTTAACAACTAGTAAATGTGATTCCTTAGGGTATGATTGAAATCTAGCACATAAGTAAACACTAAACATAATGTCCGGTCTACTTGCAGTTAGATAGAGAAAAGAGCCAATCATTGACCTATATAATTTAACATCCACACATTTACCTCCTTCATCCAAGTCAAGCTTTGTACAAGAGCTCATTGGAGTGTCATGAGGTTTCCCATTTTCCAGTCCAAACTTTTTGAGCATAGCTTTGACGTATTTAGCTTGATTGATGAAGATGTCATCTTTTCTTTGCTTGATTTGAAGTCTCAAGAAAAATGAGAGCTCCCCCATCATGCTCATCTCGAATTCAATTTGCATTAGCTTAGAAAATTATTGGCAAAGAACATCATTAGTAGAACCAAATATTATATCATCAACATAAATTTGAACTACTAATAAATCTTTACCTTTATGCTTTAAAAACAATGTAGTGTCAACCTTCCCTTTTGAAAAACCTTTTTCAATTAAAAAGTTTGACAATCTTTCATACCAAGCTCTAGGAGCTTGTTTTAAACCATAAAGTGCTTTTGTCAATTTAAGAATATGATCCGGAAATTTTGAATCTTCAAAACCTGGAAGTTGTTCCACATACATTTCTTCTTTAATAAAACCATTTAAAAATGCACTTTTAACATCCATTTGATATAATTTAAATTCATGAAAACATGCAAATGCTAATAACATTCTAATTGCTTCCATCCTAGCTACGGGAGCATAAGTTTCATCATATTCTATGCCCTCTTCTTGAGTATACCCTTAAGCAATAAGTCTAGCCTTGTTTCTCACTATATTACCACTCTTATCAAGCTTATTCCTAAATACCCATCTAGTACCTACAGTAGATTTATTACTAGGCCTTTCAACTAATGTCCATACTTTACTTCTCTCAAATTGATTTAACGCTTCTTGCATAGCCATAATCCAATGTTCATCATTTAATGCTTCTTTAATATTCTTAGGCTCTATGCATGAGATAAATGCAACATAATTACAAATATTTCAAAGAGAAGATCGAGTTGTTACCCATTTGGATGGATCACCTATGATTTCACCATCCTTGACATAGTTGTACTCTCTTGGGTAAGATACTTCCCTTTCTTCAATGGTTGGATTCTCGAGAGAATCATGAGTTTCCTCATCTTTCGTTTCTTTATTTGATGATGGTTCTCCAACGTCATGTCTAACGTCATTTGTATTTATAATACCTACATCATCATTCAAACAAGAATCCTTCCTCAGAAGGAGATTATCATCGAAAACAACATGTATAGACTCTTCTACAACTAAAGTTCTTTTATTAAATACTCGATAAGCTTTAGAACTTAAGAATAACCCAGAAAAATTCCTTCATCACTTTTAGCATCAAATTTGCCAAGATTGTCTTTGTCGTTGTTTAAAACAAAACATTTACATCCAAAAGGATGAAAATAGCTAATGTTAGGCTTTTTTTTTAAAAAAAAATTCATATGAAGTTTTCTTTAAAATAGGCCTAATCATTACTCGATTAATAACATAACAAGTAGTATTTGTGGCTTTCACCCAAAAATATTTTGGCAAATTATTTTCACAAAGCATGGTTCTAGCCATTTCTTCTAAAGTTCGATTTTTCCTTTCAACAACTCTATTTTGTTGAGGGGTTCTAGGTGCTGAAAAATTATGACTAATACCATTAGAATTACAAAATTCAGTAAATCCAAGATTTTCAAATTCAGTTCCATGATCACTCCTAACAATAGTTATAGAGTAACCTTTTTCATTTTGGATTACTTTTGAAAACGTGATGAATTTTTCTAATGCTTCATCTTTAGTACTTAAGAATAGAACCCAAGTATGTCTAGAATAGTCATCTACCAAGACAAATGCATATTGTTTTCCACCCAAGCTAGTAGTTCTAGATGGCCCAAAAAGATCTAGATTGATCAATTACAATACTCTACTAGTTGATACATCATTAATGGATTTAAAAGAAACTCGCTTTTGTTTTCCTTTAGCACAAGCATCACAGATTTTATCATTATCAAATTTTAGTTTAGGCAGCCCTCGAACCAAATCTCCTTGAATTAACCGTTGCAAGACACTCATACTAGCATGTCCTAGTCTCATATGCCATAACCAACTATCATGCTCATCCTCAGCAACTAGTCATAAATTAGACATATCTATAGAGTCTAAATGCACCATGTATATGTTTCATATTCTATGACCAACAAGCATAATCCGATTAGATGCAATGTCAATAACTTTACAACCATTAGTTTCAAATATGACATTGAATCCTTTATCACAAAATTGACTAATGCTCAAAAGATTATGCTTTAATCCATTCACATATAAAATATTTCTAATTTGTATGGAAGAGGTATTACCTATTGTACCTATACCTTCGATGTAACCTTTTGAATTATCACCAAAAGTCACTTCTCCTCCATTATTGGCGTTAAGCTCTATGAACCCGGCTTTTGTCTCCGATTATGTGTCTTGAGCATCCACTATCAAGGTACCATGAGTTTGAATTTGTTTCCCGTGCCTTGTAGCAATGCTCCTTTTCCTACAAACATAAATTAATTTCTATTTTTTTGTACCCAAATTCTTTTGGGTCCATATTCATTAGTTTCCAAAATCCTAGTCCCTTTAGGTATCCATTTGTGTAGGATATCATTATTTTTAATAGTAATGAGTCCTTTAGGAACCCATATACTTTTAACGATTTTTCTATTAGAGGTTCTTCGGGGACTTCTATGATTGTACGTTTTAAAACTTTTTCTAACAAAGTTGGATTTTGAATTTTCTCTATTTTCAAAACGTTTTGTTCCAACTTTATCAAAAGAAGCTTTAAGATCATCAATTTTCTTTTGATGATCATCATTGACCTTTGAAAGTAAATTTTGCAAATCTAAAATTTTCTTTTCTAACTCTTCTAGTTTGATTTGCAAATCACTAATTTTACTTTCAAAATCATTATTGGTCTTGGATATGAGCTTATTTTCATTTTTCAATTTTGAAACATCATTTTTATATTTTAAAAACAATTTCTCATAATCCAAAGCCAACCCATTATATTCCTCTAATAACTCATCATAAGATAAATCATCTAATGAGTTAGAGGTTACCTTAGAATCTTCCCCGAATGCCATCAAGCATAAGTTTGCTACTTCTTGTTCCTCTTCATCAGAACCTTCTTCATCGCTCCATGTAGCCACATGAGCCTTGTGCTTATTCTTTGATTGACCCTTTCTCTTCAATTGTGGGCAATCATATTTTACATGCTCTGACTTTTTGCATTCATAGAAAATGATAGGGTAATTCTCTTTTGGTTCATTTTTGAGGCCTTCATTTCGTTTGAATTTTCTTGCTCGGTAAGGTCTCATCATTTTTCTGAACCATTTGGCAAACAATGCCATTTTCTCATCATCGTCATCTTCATCCGAATCACTCTCATCTTTTTGTGGATCTGAGAGCAACTCCAATATTTTTCTTCTTCTCCTTCTCCTTTGGTGTCTCATCAATCTTATCGAGGTCCACCTCATCTTCAAGCATCATTTCATGAGTGAGGAGGGAACTGATTAGCTCTTCAAGAGTTAAGGAGTTTAGGTTCTTAGCCTTGATGATTGTAGTCTTCTTGGATTGCCACGATTTTGGAAGTGAGTAAACTAACTTCCTCATAAGCTTTTCATCTGGAATGATCTCTCCATATGATTTGAGACCATTGACAATCTTTGAGAATCTATTCGTCATAGCTTTGATATCTTCATTTGGTTTAATACTGAAATTTTCATAGCTATGTGTTAGAAGACTAATTTTAGATTCTTTTACCTCGTTAGTGCCTTCATGAGTGACTTGTAGTTTATCACATATTTCTTTGGTGGTTGTACAAGATGAAACTCTTCCATATTCATCTGGTCCAAGAGTACAAGATATGATATGGATGGATTTGGAGTTGAGCTGGAACATTCTTGTCTCTCCTTCACTCCACAATCTTGGATGAGTGAGAGGCTTGATATATTTGTCTTCTACAATGATCCATGCTCCCATGTCACTTGCTTGAATGAAATACATCATCCTATTCTTCCGATAGGCATAGTTAGCTCCATTGAAGAAAGGAGGCTTGTTGACGGGCATCGAATCGAGATCGAAGTCAGAGTTTAAAGCGCCAATAATTGATGACTTAAAAATCGATGTAACTCTTCCTGAATCGACTCAAGAGGTGATTAAACCCTCAAATGAGTGAAGCTCTGGTACCACTTGTTGAGTTAATCGATCGATGGAGTTGGCCAAGAGGGGGGTGAATTGGTAAATAAAAATTTCGGTAGAAGCTTTACAGAAAATTGAAAATATTTGCACAACGATTTAGAGTGGTTCGACTTTCTTAACCAAAGTCTACGTCCACTACCTTAGCTATCCACACTAAGGATTTTTCACAAATTCACAAATTTGTCTTTATTTTGAGAAAAAAACTAACCTTATAAATCCCTCAAGAATTATACCCCAAATTCTTGAGAAGACTCTCTCCCAAAGAGAATAATACAATTTTGCAAACTTTGAAGAAAATCCTCACAAGGTAAGATGTTTGCACAATTCTAGAACAAATAAATAACACTCAAGAATAATACAATTGAGCACAATAAGTGTTCTTGAAAGAAAAAATGAATATTGAATAAAATAGGCTTGAAAATGCTCAAACTTGAGGTTCGATGCTTTCTCTTTGATTCTCTCTTGATTCTTGTTGATTGTTGTTTCTTATTGTTGATCAATGACTTCTAAGCTTGTTTAAATACATATTCAAATGATTCTGAGCATTGGGGATGATTAGCAGAGTCAATAGAGTCGTTTTAGTGTGAAATCAATTAATAAAACAGCTTGGAGCGTGGGGGGAATCGGTACCCCCTCATGGGGAATCGGTTCCCTAAGTGTAAAATTCAAATATTTCGACTGTTAAACAGGGGGAATCGGTACCCCACTGGGAGGGAATCGGTTCCCTTCGAGCATTCTGTTTTTCTCATAGCCAAACCATTCAGGGGGGAACCAGTACCCCCTTGGGGGGAATCGGTCCCCTCTGGACAATCTGGAATTTTTTGCTTTGAAATGGTTCGAAATACTTTGTAAAATTGTTTTGAAATTATTTTAAGATTAAAACTTAATTTTACACTTGAGTAAGGATTAAAAGTGACATTTGAATGATTTGGAGTAATATTTTGATATTCGAATAATTATATCGAATATACTTAAAAAATCTTTTGGAAAATCTTAAAATTCATTTAACTTAATTTGTTATATCGAAATATCAAAATGTTTTCAACAACATCGAAGGCTTGTAATCTCTTATTTACTTCTTTGAAAAGCCAAATATACTTGTAAACATCAATAAAAACTCATATTTCCACAAATCACTCAAAAACCCATTTTCTTCGATCTCAAATAAAGCATCCATTTCTTAGTTTTAATCCTCTTTAACCCTTCCTTAAGCTTATATATAACTTAAATTTTCAAAAACAAACCAAAAAATGAAAGGAAAACCAACGTTGAAGAACCCTTACCTTGGCTATGGAGGTTACAAGACTAGGGGAAGAAGAAGATAACTTAGCTTGTTGTCACCTTTTCCCTTTTTCCCATTTTTAAATACCCTAATTAAAAATAGATTTTAAATACATTTCCCTCTAAAGGACAAAAATACCCTTTCATTCTTCCATTCTTACTAATTGGTTTTAATCACAAATTTCTAAATTATTTTCTTATACTTTACCTTTTATTCAACTTAATCCTCCAAATTTTTTAAATCCTTTCAATATAGTCACTGACTTGATTTTTGGCATATTACAAGAGGTGTGGATATTGCTTCCTCATGTCCTCCTCTCTTTCAGAAGTAGTGTCCTTGACTTTATGATTTTTTTAAAGCACTTTGACTATAAGAATTGTCTTGCTACGCAGTTATTTGATTTCTCGAGCCAAAATCCATAATGGTTCTTCTTCATAAGTCAAATATGGTCGGATCTCAATTTTCTCTATTACAATGACGTATGAAGGATCCAGTCATTACATTCTAAACATTGACACATGAAAAACATTATGAATTTTATCTAACTCCGGGGGTAATGCTAACTGGTAAGCCATCGATATGACTCTCTTTAAGATCTCATAAGGTCCAATGAATTTGGGACATAGTTTTCCTCTGCACCCAAAACGCAATATCTTTTTCCAAGGTGATACTTTAAGAAAAACTTTATCGTCTTCATCAAATTCAATCTCTTTTTGCTTAAAGTCTGCGTAAGACTTATACCGATCTAATACCATATTGAGATTATCTTGAATAATCCTCACTTAATCCTTAACCTCTTTCAATAAATCTAGGCCAACAAGATTCAAATCTTTTAACTCAAACCAATTTAATGGTGTTCAACATTTCTCCCATATAAAGTTCGTACATAGGCATCCTAATGCTAGATTGATAATTGTCGTTGTAGGAAAATTATGCTAAAGAAAAATACTTTTGCATGATCCCTTGAACTCAATCACACATGCCCTCAGTATATCTTTTAATATCTGAATAGTCCGCTCTGACTGACCATCCGTTTGTAGATGAAAGGCCGCACTGAAATTCAATCGAGTACTCAAAACTTTATGCAAAGAATTCCAAAATCTTGAAGTGAACCTTGAATTCCCGATGGATATGACCGATACTGGCACTCCATGCAGCCAAACTATCCATTTTATATACAACTCCACAAACTTATCTAATGAATAGTCCATTTAAACTAGAATGAAATATGCCGACTTAGTTATCCGATCGATTAGTTATTCGATCAACTATTACCCAAATGGAATCCTTTTTATTTGATATCATAGGTAGCACTGTAACAAAATCCATAGCGACTCTTTCCCACTTCCACTTTGGAATAGAAATCGGTTATAATAATCCCGTAGGCACTTGATGCTCAACTTTTACTTGTTGACACGTCAGACATGTGGCAACAAACCCAATAATTTCTCTCTTCATACCTGACCACCAAAACTAAATCTTTACTTCCTAATACATCTTGTTTCCACCTGGGTGCATAGTCAACGGACTATAATGTGCCTTAGAAAGTATATCTTTCTTCAACTCATCACCATGTGGAATAAAAATTCTTCCTCGGTAATACATGCATCCATTAGGCTTGACTTCAAAGTCTTAAGTCTCATCTTTTTCCACGTGTGCAATCCTTTCCATGCATCTCCCATATTTCCTTTATAGCTCTTTTATCCGATCTAAAAGCATCGACTTTATCTTTAATTCGGCCAACAATGTGCCGTTTTGTTTCAACAATAGTCGCACATCCATATCTCGCAAAACTGCAAAAGTTTTCCGACTAAGTGCATTTGCTACAACATTTGCCTTCCTTGGATGATAATCAATGATCAAATCAAAGTCTATTGAGAGTTCTATCCATCTTCTCTATCTCAAGTTTAGCTCTTTTTGAGTCAACATGTACTTCAGACTCTTATGATCTGTGTAGATGTTGTTGGAACTGTCGGCTCACCCCATGGCTCAGCGGAAATAAGAATTTGACGGTCTTACCAGTGATCCAAGTACAATAAACCGAAATTGGGAGGAAATGATACGAATACTTACAGCGGGTTCCTTGAAAAAAGCAAGGACAACAACGACTAATAGTGGTGTCGATCGATTCAAATCGTAATCATCCACGAAATCACGTTTCGACCTCTAATCAGTTTACCCGATTGAGAGAAATATTTGGTTTTCCCAAAACTGTTTTGAGAAAAATGTCTAAAGATAATGTGTAAAAACGACTGCTAGACCTTACACCTCTTTTTATATCCAAGTTACCATAACATATTAGGGATTTTATTATTTTAAATTAATTAAATCTTTATTTAATTAATTTAAATTAAATATTCGATATTATTAAAACATATGTATATCAAACATACATCAACTTTAGATATATTTTAGTAACATACAACAAATTGTAAATCCATGTTCATTTCAATCCTAGGGTGTGACCTTGTAGGTTTTTGTAACGTTAGCAGTAATTATTAGAACAATTCTAATATTACATACAATGAGTGACATCTAGCAATATATCATGGTCACCTAAGTTACAAGAAAATATGATTCAACATATTATCTTTGTGATTAACTCTTTTATGTATTACATCATTTTGTCCGTTATATCTAGAATAGGCACAAGTCTTGGAATAGTCACACTTGTATGCCCATATATTGTTCTTTATATCTAGAATAGAATTTAATTAATGAATAATTTTTGATATCTCATATCAACTTATTCGAGCATGGCCATGTATTTCTAGTCCCACTCAATCAAGTGGCCTGTGATATATTTCCTATTATGTATTAAGGACAAATCCTATCTTAATCATACACACCCACTACATATATCGAGATATATTCAATAAAAGTCTTTATAGAGCAACCATTTATGGAGCTTGTTTAACTGCATCAAAACATAGAACAATATATGTTGGGATAATATTAATCTCAAGTTTGAGGATCATACATATAGTCATCACCATGAGCAATGTTATGACTATCACATAATAATCCAAGACATATACTCATGGTGGGCCAATCCAATACATTGTTCTCTAACAATATAATCATGTATCAATTATACCATCTCTATGTGAATGACAAATCATTGTCATCAATCTATAACATGTTAGTCTTAAGCGTATTATTATTGTCCACTCCCATAATAATACTTGACTATGGATATTTTAATAATAATAATTATGTTATTATATGGACTTTATTATCTTCCAGTTTATGTTAAGCACATATATATAACTGAAAATAATAGCGGCAATGCCTTTATTCATTAAATCGGTAAATAAAATGTATCATTACAATCATCATATGATTGGTCTTTGGCCATACTCTAACAATCTCCTATTAGCACTAAGAACAATCACTCACATATAAAACAGAGTAACTTAGTGTGATAATCATTTCTCTGTTGTGTAGGAGACTTCATCAAGAGATCAACAATGTTGTCATCCATGTGTATTCTATATATTTCCACATCTCCTTGATCTACAATATCTCGAATGAGATGAAAACGCCTAAGAATATGTTTGGATCTTTGATGAGATATGGGTTCCTTTTCTTGTGCAATGGCTCCATAATTGTCACAATAGAGTTTTATAGCATATGATATGCTAGGAACTACCCCTAGTTGAGATATGAACTTCTTGATCCAAACAACCTCTTTTGTTGCTTCACTGCTGCAATGTATTCAGCCTCTATTGTAGAATCAGCTACTGTGTCTTGCTTTAAACTTTTCCAGCTCACAACACCTCCATTAAGACAAAACACAAATCCCGATCGCGATCGTTAGTCATCCTTGTTAGTTTGGAAGATGTCATCAGTATAACCTTATACACTAAGTTCTTCCTCACCTGCATGGACAAGAAATGTATCCTTAGTGCTTCTTAGGAACTTAAGAATATTTTTAACCGCAACCCAGTGATTTTTACCAGGGTTTACCTGATACCGACTCATCATGCTTAAAGCATACGATACGTCTGATCGAGTACATATCATGGAATATATAATAGAACCAATAGCTGAAGCATATGGAATCTTATTCATCCATTCTCTTTCTTGTGGAGTTGAAGGACACATTCCCTTTGAAAGAGAAATGCCATGTCTCATAGGAAAAAATCCTTTCTTGGATTCTTCCATACTGAACCTTTTCAACAATTTGTCTATATATGTGTTTTGACTCAGACCTAGAAGTCGTCTTGATCTATCTCTAGAGATCTTAACTCCTAAGTTATACGGTACCTCATCCAAATCTTTCATAGAAAAACAACTACCTAACCAAGTCTTAACAGACTGTAAAGTAGGCATATCATTTCCTATGATGAGTATGTCGTCTACATACAAGATTAGGAAAGAAACAATGCTCCCACTAGCCTTGTTATAAACACAAGGCTCATCTTCATTTCTGTTAAAACCAAATTCTTTGATTGCATCATTGAAAAGAAGATTTATGTAAAGTAGGCATAGAATTTTCGGTTGTTTCATATACACACCCTCTTCGAGTTTTCAAAGCAGTTTTGACATCCATTTTCCAGATTTCATAATCATGGAATGCAACTATTGCGAATAAGATCCAGATGGACTTAATCATAGCTACAGGGGATAATGTTTTGTCATAATCTAAACCATGAACTTGTAGAAAACCTTTAGCGACTAATCGCCCCTTGTATGTTTGTACATTACCATCCATGTTGGTTTTCTTCTTAAAAACCCATTTATACCCTATAGGTTTAATTCTTTCAGGTGGTTGAACCAAAGTTCACACTTGGTTTACTAACATGGAATTCATCTCAGATATCATGGCTTCAAGCCATTTCTCTGAGTATGGGCTAGACACTACTTCTTGATAAGTCCTAGGCTCATCTTGATCCATAAGAAGAACATCTCCATGTGTGGTAACGAGAAATCCAAATCTTTCAGGTGCATGGCGTTCTCTTGTGGATACGCACAATGGTTTTGTTTCTAAATCTATTGATTGTTCCTAAACAACTTGTGAAACATGCTCAACTTCAGGTTTATTATTTTGTTGTTCTTGAAATTCTCCAAGTTCAATATTTCTACACTTCCCTTTCTTTTAGTGAAATTCTCTTTCGAGAAAAACTCTCGTTCGAGCAACAAACACTTTGTTCTCATTAGGGTTGAAGAAATAACATCCCTTAGTTTCTTTAGGATATCCAAAAAATATACACTTATGAGATTTAGGTCGAGCTTTGTAAAAATCTTATGTTTTACATAAGCTTCACAACCCTAAATCTTCATAAAAGACATACTAGGACATTTTCCAGTCCATATTTCGTATGATGTTTTTTGAACCGATTTATATGGAACATGATTTAGTGTAAAATGACTTTTTCAAGTACATGTCCCCAAAAACAAGTTAGAAGATCACTATAACTCATCATCGATCGAACCATGTCTAACATTGTTCGATTCCTTGTTTCAGAAACTCCATTCTAGTGTGGTATACCAGGTGGTGTAAGCTGTGCGACAATCCTATATTGTTTGAGGAGTTCATCAAACTCTATGCTTAAGTATTCTCCACCTTGATCTGATAGAAGTGTCTTAATACTCTTGCTTAGTTGATTTTGTACTTCATTTTTAAATTCCTTAAACTTTTCAAGGGCTTCAGATTTATGGCGCATAAGTTAAATATACCCACACCGACTAATGTCATCGGTGAAAGTAATGAAGTAATGGAATCCACCTATAGCTTGTGTATTCATCGATTCACATACATCACTATGTATTAACCCCAATAAATCACTTACTCGCTCACCTTTACTATTAAAAGAAGATTTAGCCATTTTCTTAACAAGCAAGATTCACATACATCATATTGTTCGAAATCAAATGAATCTAAGAATCCATCTTTATGGATTTTTGATATGTGTTTCTCACTTATATGGCCTAAACGACAATGCCAAAGATAAGTTTGACTCGAGTCATTTGTTTATGATCTTTTAGAATTTATGTTATAAATGGTGTTTTCTTGATCCAAAATATAGACACCATTAACCAATTGTGCGGAACCATAAAAACATTACCGAGATAAAAAGAACAACAAATATTCTTAATAATAATCTAAAACCAATCTTGTCCAAACAAGAGATAGAAATAATGTTCTTAGTCAAACTAGGCACAAAATAATGATCGTCTAAATTTAAATCAAGTCCACTAGGCAAAGATAAAACATATGTCCCTATAGCTAATGCATGAACTCTTGCTATATTTCCCACTCATAGGTGTACGCCTCCTTTAGCCATATTCCTTCTCTTTTGCAGTCCCTGTATAGAAGTACAAATATGAAAACCACAACCGATATCTAATACCCATCAAGGTAAACATGTCAGTTTCTCTTCCAGTGTCTGGTCTTATCGCAATGAAAACATTTTCCTTCCTTCATAACTCCCTCTTTGGGTTTCCATGCATCTTTTCCTTTCGGCTTGGCCTTACCATTTCCCTTAGACTTGCCACTACCTTTTTATTTCCCTTTCCTTTGTCCTTGTGGACCATCAGAATGGGCTTAGGTCCAACCTTTTTCATGTTACTTTCAGTAGTTCGTAACATGCCAAGTAATTGTGGCAAAGTCTTGTTAATTTCATTCATGTTAAAATTAAGGACAAATTGGCTAAAGCTACCTGGCAACGATTACAGGATAACATCAGTAGCCAATTCATCTTTGAGAGAAAATCCCAGCTTTTCCAACATTTGGATGTAGCCTATCATCTTGATGACATGGGATCCTACTGGAGTCCCTATTCCATTTTTCATGAAATAGAGCTTTCGAGATCTCATACCTCTCTTGACGTGCTTGCCCTTCATATATTTTCTTGATATTTTGAATCATCTCATATGCAACCATGTCCTCATGTTACTTCTGAAGCTAGAGAGTCATGGTGGAAAGAATTAGACATCCTACGTCTAAAATATCATCCATATGTTTCTTAAATTTGTCTTTGTTAGCTCTAGAAGCATTAGTTGTGTAACACCCATAACCCGTATAATTATACTTATACAAATTATAGATGTCACCTGAATTTCTTAAACCATTTTCAATTCAAAAGTGATTTAAAATTTATTTTCTTAAAATGGTAAATGATATTATAAATAATATCATATTATATGAATCATATTTTATTATAACAAATTTAAGGCAAAAGATTTTTTATGAATAATACTGTGAACAATATCGTGAATAGTGAATAATGTACCGATGCACTACTACAGTAACGTGAACAGTAAACCGATATACAAAAACATCGAATTTAAAATATGTTTCCAAATTAATTCAACATTAACCTTTCATCACTATAAAGTTACCATTTTGTTTCCAAATTACTTAAAAAAAATAAATTGAACATTAATAAGTACATGTCACTAACAAAGTTAACAATACATCATAGGATGTCTTACTGATATTGAAATATACTCCTCGATGCTTGATGTCGTTATGCACTCTTTACTCTAATACTGACTTTTTACCTATGCGTGAAAATCATCACACGTTAAGTATATACTTAGTGACGCAATTAAATTAATAAATAGTGCAATACAATTCATGCATGAATTTCAATGTCAAATTCAAAATGCCATAAGATCATGTTACCAACATATCCAATATTTTACCATGATCAAAATAATATAACTGAATATAACATTTCTTACCAATATACTAACCATTTAATCCCATAAGCTCGTAAGCTTATTTTACTAATAAACTTACCATTTATTCCATAAGCTCGTAAGCTTATTTGACCAATATACTTACCATTTATTCCATAAGCTCGTAAGCTTATTTTACCAATATACTTACCATTTATCCCATAAGCTCGTAAGATTATTTTACCAATAAAGTTAGCATTTACTCCATAAGCTAGTTTTACCAATACGCTTGCCATTTATCCCATAAGCTCATAAGCTTATTTTACCAATAAACTTACCATTTATTCCATAAGCTCGTGAGCTTATTTTACCAATACACTTTCCATTTATCCCATAAGCTTGTAACATTATTTTACCAAAACACTTGCAATTATTCCATAAGCTCGTAAGCTTATTTGCATACTTACCATTTATTAACCAATAAACCATAAACCATAGACAATAACCCAGTATAAAACCCTGAGGACCCTGAGTATTCGAGTAAAATACATGCACCATAGTGCTAAACCAACACTAAGCTTACGCCATAGTACTAATCCAGACATGACACAAAAAGTTGTGCCCATCACCTACACTAAGCTTACACTATATTGTTAATCTGGACATGATACATATGAACGTATCCACCTTCCTGCACTTAGTGCCCTTACACACTATAGTGCTATTATAAAACTACAACTATTATACTCTATGGCATGCCAACTATACCCTGTCCCTCAATGACTTACTTGGGCATATAGTCTATTTTATTTGATTCATCCAGGGCAAAGTATATTATCACAATTTAACATTGAGCAATTCATACCTAAAATAACATTCATGGTAAAATATCACATTATTCATGATCAATGCATTATGATTTCACACTATGACATATCAATGTCATATCAAAGTTATCAAAATGACATAATATCATGCTGATATAAACAAGGTCGACTTATCGTAAGTCTTTCTGATGATGTATAAAACATCCATGTATAATGTCATGCATGCATTGTACTCACCTTGGCACTTTATATCTTTCAAAATATATGCCTCACTATTGTCCACAATAAACCCTTTTTATACTTGACTTAATTCAATCACAAATCAATCACAATCTATATAAATCACAAATTCATAATGATACATATGTTAGTATTGTACTAACATAAACATATCCCATAACAACTCCATAATATACTTGAAACTCATTTTCTATCAAATACTCAATACTTAATAATTCCTTTTAACATTGGAACCAACTTTTCCAATTTATATAAAATGGTCCTTCACCATTTTACCACTTAAAATTTCAATACAAAAATTTCAGTATTGAAAGTATTATCAACCAAGTACCCATAGAAAGGCATAATTACAATAAACACACCCAAACAATTCGAAATTTGCATTACAATCACCAAACTTTCTAAACTTCCCAAAAAAATCAAATTTCACATTCTAACACTCATTTTAATTCCCAAACAACAATTTCCAGTATAGTACATCAATTATATAACATTTACAATCAATTTCCAGCCCTTATATAATTTTCCATAATTTTTCTCACTCAAACTTAAAGAACAAGTTCTAGAAAGATTAACACGTTCTAATCATCATACATGCTTGAATATGAATCTACTACCTCACAAACATCAAGATTCATCATCAATTTTATGATCCCTTATATGAACACAAACTGTAGAATTTGGGATCTTTGAACACCAACAAGATTATATGCAATATTGGTACCAAATGATAGCGTTTTTTACGTATAGAAATTTTCTCAATTACGACTTACTCAAAATCCAAATGATATTGCTTAAAAATAGAATTGAAACTTTCTATCACCTTTGGAGAAACCCACGGTAGCTTGGAGAAGAAGATGAGCAAGTTAGAATGAAATGTTAGGTACATTTCATCTTAGTTTGCATTTAATTCCACTTTAAATGAATAAAATATTCATTTAATTGAGATAAGACCAAATCACCCTTAATGAATCTTCCTATTCACCATAAAACCAAGACACCTTATCCTTATCATCTTCCAAAGTCAAATATGAATTAATTTGACTTTGATTTACGAACTTCCCCTGAATTTTTCAAATATTACGTTTTAATCACTAAATTCCACTGCTTTGGTTAAATCTAAAAAATTACACATTTCCAAACAAAATTTTTCTGATCTAATATATTAAAATAATATTTCCAACCATTTTATAGCATCCTTCAAATTTTTATAAAATTCCAATTCGATTTGAATTACCGATTCCTTATCGACTTTAACCCTTTCTAATTTTTCTTTACTAAAATTTCAAATCCAAAAATATGATATCTATAAAACCCCACTCTCAATAGTAAACTATCTATTTATGTAATAAGATTCTTTTTAGGAAATTATCACTTAATTCCCTAAATTTTTCCAAGTTTTATACTTTGACCATCAAACTTTCAAAATTTGTATTTTGGTCATTATCTAAATTTTTGGGGTATTACAAGTTGTCGGTTCATCAGGAATAGGTTCTTCAATGACATATTCCTTCCTTTCCTATTTGAGAACAAATCTCAAATTACGCAACCAGTCAAGGAAGTTTATGCCATTAAGCTTCTTCATCTCAAGGAGTGATTGCAGTGATAAAGTGTTGTTTACCATTAAATCTACAACAATGGAAATATTAAAGTAAGTAAATTTACCGAAAAATTTATAAATAGATCTTTATTTACAAATTACTCATACTATTTTATTCAAAATTAAAAACCCTCCAGTTTTAATTTCATAAGAATTAAACGAAAATTTTTCTAGCCGGTGAGGATCCATAATTCATCAATTTCCTAAAATAACTTTGGTTTTTCTTTTAGGATAGTGATAATTTAGGTAAGTAACACTTTACTAGTTACATCTCATGTAACTCCTCCTTTTGGTGAACAACTCTTGTTTAAGTCATCTCATGACTTATCCAAATACATAACCTCTAGGTTTCTAATCCTATTAGAATAACCTATCTAAGTTATTACCAATATCTCAACCAGTGAATATCACTTGCTTATTCTTCACGTTTAACCAAGATAGATTTATGTGCCAATGCTTTGGAAAAGCCCACACAATATCGATAAAAGCCCACACAATATCGATCGAAGCCTTAGCGAGGGTAAATATTGGACGATTAAGTTAACTTAGATTATAAAGAGGGATTTGCGTAATCATCTCATCATTGTTTGTTTTAATATTAGACCGTTATTGATCTCATTAATATTCATTCTTATTTTATCATTTAATGCATTGCATACATAATAGATGTAGCAATAAATAAGATGCAATGGTTATAACCCAAAAATAATAACTAAAGGGGCTCATCCCAAGCCAATAGGAGAACTAAAAACCCTAAAACCTATTACTACTCTCTAGGTATCTTCTCGCCTTTAGTTCAGTCCATTCTTCTGCTCCTTGTGAATCTTCATAGGATTACTGTAATGCCCTAAATATTAAATTAAGGACTTTATTGAAATGATTTAAAAATAGGAGGATTTATTCGATGAAATGATAAAAGATGAGAATGATTAGGATTAATGGTTTAGACTTAATTCTAACCATGGATTATTAAGAGGGCATTTTAGTCCTTTAAATCAAAGAGAATTTAAAATTCATTTTAAATTGGTATTATAGAAAGGGGAAAAGGGAATTAGGTTACCACAAAAGCCCTCTTTCTTTTCTTCCTCTTTCCCTCGTAGAAAATCTTTCCTCCATATCTCAAAGGTGAGTTTTCAATTTACTAGTTTATTCCTTCGTTTTGGGTTGGTTATTAAAGCCTTTTATATGATTGAAGCTAAAGGAAGGTTTAAATGAGATTAAAACAACGTGATAAGGGAAATAAATGAGATTTTAGAAAAAAGGGTTTTATAATGATATGTTAATATATGAGTGTTTATTGATTTTTATTGGTATATTTGACTTGTTAAAGAGGTAAATGAAAGATTATAAGTACTGGATGAGTTTAAAAACAAGTTAGAAATTTTGGTGTGATTCTTAGAATAAAATGCTCTTGAGGAATACTAGATGTTTTAAGTATCTAAATAAAGGAAAGTTAGTATGGATTAGTAGAGAAGAGTTACATAGTATTGTTAGGGGTAAACAAGAGGAAAATTGACCAAATTGGAGTATATCTCAGGTTGAAAACTGGAAAATCTGGGCACAAGTATCCGTACTGATAGAACATTACCCATACTATAGGCTAAAATGGGATGAATCAGCTGAGTAGTATCGATACTGATTCGATCAGTATCGATACCGAAAGTGGAATATCGATACCAGAGGGAAGGTATCGATACCATTCAAAACAGAGTGAAAAAATAGTATCGATACCATAAAAGGGTATCGGTACCATAAGTATGGTAGTATCGATACAATGGTAGGGGTATCGATAGTAAGGAGTCAAAAATTATAAAATATGTTGATATTGATGTAGAAAAGTTAATAATAGGTACCTTTGATAAATGTTTAAGTATAATTGTTAGGAAATATACTAACAAATGATATTATACATGTATTTAATAAATATGGAATAGATCGGAATCAAGCTCCCGAATCAAGCAAAGCAAAAGCAAAAGGCCAAGTCCCAGAGTACTCATCTATACGTTTGGATTCTAAAGCGAGGCAATCCAGGTGAGTGCATTTAATTATGTACGTATATGATATGATAGTCATAGTTGTAGGTATTAGTGATGTATGTATGGTGATTACCAAATGGCACTAAGTGTGCAAAAGTTAAGAAATTCATACTAATTGTATGAATTTCTGTATTAGGCACTTTGTGTGCAAAATGTTAAGAAATTCATACTAAGTGTATGAATTTCTGTATTGGACACTTTGTGTGCAAATAGTTAAGAAATTCATACTAAGTGTATGAATTTGTGTATTGGGCACTTTGTGTGCAAAGAGTTATGAAATTCATACTAAGTGTATAAATTTTCGTATTAGGCACTTTGAGTGCAAAAAGGTAAGAAATTCATACTAAGTGTATGAATTTTCATATTGGGCACTTTGTGTGAAAAAAAGTTAAGAAATTCATACTAAGTGCATGAATTTTCGTATTGGACACTTTGTGTGCAAAAAGTTAAGAGATTCACAGTAAGTGTATGAACTTCTGTATGGGAAATATGTGTATAGACATAATAAATTTATAATAAGGATGTGGATTTTTATATTGGTAATGGGTATGCAAAACACATAGATTATAGTAATGGTTGAGAAATGACAGTATTAGCACTACTGATGTAAATCATAGAGTGTTTAATAAATTGAAAGAATTCCTTGAAATGTGAATTATAATAAAATAAATTGCATTTAGAATTTTACTTATGATTAAGTATGCCTCGCTAAGTAATACTTAACGTGTGTTTATTTCACGCGTAGGTTGAATACCAGCTGAGTAAAGAGATCATTAGACATCCAAGCCCGAATCGCCTCTTCAGTATCAGTACGACTTACATGTCTACTTTTGATGTATTTTAGTTGGCATGTAATAGGTTTAGAAAAAATGCTCTGAAAAGCTTTTGAATTAAACTTCTGTAAAACGGTGAAATTTTGAACATCTCTTTTTTGTTCGTCTAACTTAGTAAATTTATATTTTATTATAAGCAATGCAAAATATTTTATAAACAAAATAAAATTGTATTGGTTTTTAAACGAGGAACTGTTTTAAAAGTGATGTGACATCTGTAGCTCGTATACAAAAAGGTATACGGGAGATGGGTGTTACAATTACAACTTTAAAAGAAACTTGTTTTACATACGAGGGAGTAAGATGAGAAGAGAAATACAACTGAGATATAGAAAGACACGGCTCGCATGCTGTATTTCAAATTCAACCATTGTAAATTGAAAAGGTTATAACCATGCATGTCAAAAACCATGCAAAACAAACATATCATATATATATACACGATGTTATGCCTTTGTTAAAAATATTAATATGGTCATACAATCTATATTGGTGGGATTTTTTTTGAAAAATAGTACTTCCGTTTCTATAGAAAAACCTCACAATTTGATAACATTTATCAACAGAATCTTGTCTTTGGGATTTTCAATCCCGAAGGTTTTCTGTATCTGGACAACAATTGTTCCACTGCCAAACGTAATCTCCTATCGCACACCCACGTATCATCATGTCAATAAGTGACATATGGATTTCATAAAATCATTGCAGAAAAACACATATTGTAAAAAACATATTAACAAAATAATATATTAATCCTTGCGGTTATCGAATCAAACAATAAAATCATACATATTCACCGAAAATGATAAAACTAGAACATGCATCTTATACATATCACATCAACCAAGAATTTAACCAAAATTCAGATTATATAAGTGGATCTAATGCCACTGTTGTAACCGTAGGCTCACCCTATGGTGCAGCAGAAACAAAAATTTGACGGTCTCACCAGTGATCCAAGTACGATGAACCAAAATCGAGAGCAAAGGATATGAATACTTATAGAGGGTTTATTAAAAAACAGCAAGGACAACAACGGCTAATGGTGGTGTCGACCGATTCAAATCATAAGCCTCCACAAAACCACGTCTCTGCCTCTACTTAACTCACCCAATTGAGAGAAATATTTGCTTTTCCCAAAACTGTTTTGAGAAAAATGGCTGAAGGTAATGTGTAAAATTGGCTGGACCATACATATCCTTCTATGTCTTACCCTAACATATTAAGGATTTTTATTATTTCAAATTAATTAAATCTTTATTTAATTAATTTAAATTAAATATTTAAGATTATTAAAACATATGTATATCAAACATACATTAACTGATGTGAGCACACCAACACCATCTTCAAAGGATATGGAAGTAATGCCACAAGGACCAATCACTCGATCAAGAGCCAAACTTTTCAGGGAAGCTCTTACAACCAGATGTATTAAAACCTTTGAATCATTTAGAAATGCATCCCCAAACAATAGATTATATACTATGTTTTGTGTTAACATATAATATAATCTATTAACCACATATTTACATGATTATATCTTATATTATTTAGCTGATTATATGCTTTCTTTGAAGTTACATGTTCGGCCACATAATTGGAACTGATTTAAAGCTAGCATTGGAATCATTGAGCTAAGGAAACTTGACTAGGACAACTTCGGGACAGCTCAAGGACATTTTGAGACAAAGTTATCAGCTGACCTCCGAGCTCATAGCTCACTTGAGATGGACTTTTGAACTAGCTGGAGACCTCTTTTCAGCTGGAGAGTTACACCATCATCTTCACCACACAGAGTACTACAAATATGGTCTAGATCGAATTTTTTGAATTTGTACCTTTTCGCGAAGAGTTGTCAATTTGAGAAGTGCCCTCTCACAAGGAGCTGTCCTATGACTCATCTTCATGTAATTCATCTATGGCCAGCTCATCTTCAGCTCAAACACATGGGAAGTAGCTCAAATGATGAAAGGTTTGTTCACACAAATGTGTCCTTTCATAATTAGTTGCTGCCCAATTGATGACATGTCATTTAGACACATGTTTGATGCCAAGTCACGCCTAACTTGCTGCTCTCTTCACGCCATGAAGGACTCCCCACATAAGCATTCTACACCATCCATGTGAGTACCTCATGACCAGCGTACGCATGTACCAAACGTGTGGGTGAAATGGGCGCCAAAGTGAAGAGGTTTCTCCCTATTCGGCCAAACCAAGGCATTGCTTCAAAGTTGGCGCCAAGATGAACCATAAGAAGACCATTCGACCAAGGATATTTCCTTTCATCCAAGCATCATGCATTTTCAATTTAAATCATGTACTTTACCGAAAAGGCATGCATTTATTCGACCAAGCTTATACAAATCTATAAATAGGATTTGTCATTTGATTTGTAACTCAACCCTTTTGAATATAAAAACTCTTTGTAAGTTTATTCTCTCTTTAAGTTCTTTTTAGAACTATATCGATTAAGCAAGCTTTCATAGTTTGTGGCATCAAACCCCTTTCCTTGATACTTCTGGTTCCTAGTTTGTATAACTAGTGGGTCAAAGTCCTTTCATACCATCCCTTATAAGACTTATAAGAAACGGGTCTTTGCTCCTTTATAGCATTGGTTCCTTCTTAGTTTTATAAGATACTACCTAAACATCACCATCTTCCATCACCATTTTCACGCCTATAACATCACCATCTTCCATCACCATAGTCCATCACCTTCACGCCAACTCCTTTACCATTCCATTGCCATCTTCATCTTTTCACCATTAAATTATCCTTCAATCATCATCAAGGCATTCGTCCATCAACATTATTTGGAGGCCGAATTCATCAATTCTTGAAGGATTCTTCTACAATACTTCCGCAACCATCTTTGATAACATTTCTATCCATTTCCATTCTTATCATTTCCATTCTCCTTCTATTTCTTATTTATATTTCCATCTTAATAATTTCTTTTCTTTATTTTTTGCAGATTACTTATCAATTCAAAGTGTAGCATTTTGGTGTCTCTCCTAGATCGAGAAACAACAAGGTTGCCAACTTCTCCATTATTGAAGAAGCCTGGTTAGCCTTACATCAAGTGATAATCAGAGCTTTGGTGGATTGACAATCAAGTGCTGCAACAAAAGCAATAAAAAGAGAAAAAGAAAGAAGAAAAACAAAAAAAAAGAGAAAGAAAAGACTTCTACAACAAATTTGGAGTGCAAAAGAAAGAAAAAGAAAAAGAAAAATAGAAATTCAAAGAAAAAAGCAAGTTGCAAAGTGCACTCAAAGAGAAGCATATTACAATCTGCCCAACATAAAACTTGAAGGAGGTATCCTTGTTGTTTCTTGTGAAGGAAGATAGTAAGTGTTGCAACTTGATTTTTAAGTTATCTTCACTTTCTTACTATTTCATTTCTTTATTCTTTCATTTTTTTTCTTATTTCATTACCATATTTCTTTTCCTTAAACTTTCTACCCTATCATAACCATTTCTATTCCTAACCATTTCTAAACCGACGCACAAACTAAAGAGACTTGCTTAATTTTGAGTTAGTTCTTTAAAAGACCCACAAGAGAGAATCGAGCGAAAAAGGCATAAAGAGAGGGTGAGATCAGAAGGGGGATCAGAAAAAGCCAAGACATATATCCCCAAGTGCAAATACGAGTGTGAGTGGAGTGCAATCTGAAATTTCTTTGGAGTGATAAAGTAAGGTTTTGTGGGTGTGCTGGTAAGGTTTTTATTTACTTTTATTTTACTAACCATGTTACAAGAATTGTTTGATTTCCATTCAGATTCAAGATAAGCTTTTGTCATTAAAAAGGCTTTAAGCACTCAAATCATAGAAGATGATAAAAGAGAACACATCTTCCATACTCGTTGTCATGTAAACAACAAAGTTTGTTTTATGATCATCGATGGAGGAAGTTGTACGAACATTGCAAGCACTCTTATGGTGGAAAAAATTGGCCTAAAGACTTCCAAGCATCTAAATCCATATAAACTTCAGTGGCTAAATGACGGTGGAGAAGTAAGGATCACAAAGCAAGTTGTCATTCCATTTTCAATTGGCAAATATCAAGATGAAGTCCTATGTGATGTTGTACCAATAGATGCTGGACATATACTTTTGGGAAGACCATGGCAATTCGATCGACGAGCAATCCATGATGGTTTTACCAACATATACACTATCATTCATAATGAAAAGAAATTCACTTTGACGCCACTATCTCCTAGTCAAGTGAATGAAGATCAGCTTCATTTGAAGAAAATTATGGAGTCATTCAAAAACAATGAAAAAAAGATGACTAAAGCATTGAACATATATGCTGGAAGAAAGGAGATTCGGAAACATTTGTTGTCACATAAGGCTTTAATTGTACTAATGTACAAGGAAAGTCTACTTTTAACTAATCTCTAAGAAGGCTTTCCTTCTTCTGTTGTTTCTCTTTTACAGGAATTCGAAACCATGTTTCCAGAAGATATACCAAGATGACTTCCACCCCTTCGAGGAATTGAACATCAAATCGATTTCATTCCTGGGGCTACCATTCCAAACAAACCAGCCTATAGAAATAATCTGGAAGAAACAAAGGAACTTCAAAAATATATTGGTGAGTTAATGGAAAAATGGTACATTCGAGAAAGCTTAAGTCCATGTGTTGTTCCTGTTTTGCTTGTACCAAAGAAGGATGGTTCGTGGAGAATGTGTGTAGATTACCGAGCAATTAATCAGATTACCATCAAATACCGACATCCAATTCCAAGGCTAGATGATATGTTGGACGAATTAAGTGGTGCTACCATCTTCTCTAAAATTGACCTTAAAAGTGGATATCATCAGATTAGGATGCGAGAAGGAGATGAATGGAAAACCTCTTTCAAGACAAAGCAAGGATTGTATGAATGGTTGGTTATGCCCTTTGGACTAACCAATGCACCTAGTACTTTCATGAGGTTAATGAACCATGCACTCCAGGCCTTTATTGGTAAGTTTTGTTTGGTATATTTTGATGATATTTTGATTTATAGCCATACTTTGGATGATCATGTGCAACATTTAAGGTCAGTACTTGAAACTCTCCAAAAAGAGAAACTTTATGCTGACCTTCAAAAATGTTCTTTTTGCACTAACAAGCTTACATTCTTAGGATTTATTGTAAGTTCACAGGGACTTGAAGTAGATCCAGAAAAGATTAATTTAGGACTGGCCAAGACCTACATCAATAAGCCAAGTCAGAAGTTTTCATGGACTTGCAAGCTTTTACCAGAGATTTGTGTCCAACTTTAGTTATATTGCCTCTCCCTTAACTGGGGTAATTAAAAAGAATTCCACCTTTGAATGGGGCAAAGAACCAAGGAATGCTTGACTAAAGCACCGCTTCTGGTACTTCCTAATTTTGATAAAGCTTTTAAAATAGAATGTGATGCTTCTGGAATTGGTATAGGTGCCGTTTTGACTCAAAAAGGACGACCAGTTGCATATTTTAGTGAAAAGTTAAGTGGTGCTTCACTAAACTACCCCATTTATGACAAATAGATGTATTATCTTATAAGGGCATTAGAAACGTGGAAACACTATCTATGGCCCAAGGAGTTTTTCATCCATACTGATCACGAGGCATTGAAGCATATTAAAGGCCAACACAAACTCAACAAATGACATGCCATGTGGGTAGGATTTCTTGAATCCTTTTCATACGCATTCATTACAAGAAAGGAAAAGAGAATGTTGTTGTAGATGCCCTTTCACGAAGGTATATACTTCTTAACACCTTGAATTCTAAATTACTTGGTTTTCTTTCCTTAAAGATTACTACGCTAATGATCATGATATTGGATAAAAATACAAGTCTTGTGAAAAAGGTATAGTTGAGAAATACTATAGACATGAAGGGTATCTATTCAAGGAAGAAAGGTTATGTATTCCACAAGGTTCCTTCCGAAAAGTATTGGTAAGAGAAGCCCATGAAGGAGGACTTATGGGGCATTTTGGAATCAACAAAACATTGGAAATCTTGAAAGAACATCTCTGTTGGCCTAAGATGAGAAGGGATGTTGAAAGGGTTTGTGAAAGATGCATCGTTTGCAAAAAGGCTAAGTCAAAGGTCATGCCTCATGGACTTTACACACCTCTTCCTATTCCTACAGCACTATGGGTTGATATTTCCATGGATTTCGTGATGTTTCTTCCAAAAACAAGAAATGGATGAGATTCAATATTTGTAGTGGTTGATCGGTTCTCCAAAATGGCCCATTTTATACCATTTCACAAAACTGATGATGCAACCCATGTGGCTAACCTATTCTTCAAGGAAGTTGTGAGGATACACGGCATACCAAGGACCATTGTTTCGGACCGAGATGTTAAGTTCCTTAGTCATTTCTGGAGGACATTATGGAAAAAGCTTGAAACTAAATTATTGTTCTAAACAACTTGTCACCCCCAAACTGATGGTCAAACATAGGTTGTAAACAGAGTATTATCAACATTGTTGAGAGCTATCATCAAGAAGAATATAAAGACTTGGGAAGAATGCCTTCCACATGTGGAATTTGCTTACAATCGGTCAGTTCATTCAGCCACGAAAACTTCACCATTCAAGGTAGTGTAAGGATTTAATCCCTTAACTCCTATGGATCATCTTCCTCTATCTCAAGAACAATGGGTTAACAAGGATGGTAAGAACAAGGCTGAGTTCATCAAGAAGTTACATGAACAGATTTGGCACAATATTGAGAGAAGAACAAAGCAGTACGAACAACAAGCCAATAAGGGACGCAAATCACTTCATTTGGAAGTTGGAGATTGGGTATAGGTGCATTTGTGTAAGGAAAGGTTTCCAACTAAAAGAAAGTCTAAGCTGTTACCAAGAGGTAATGGTCCCTTTCAAATTATTGAGAAGATTAATGGCAATGCATACAAATTGGATCTTCCTGGAGAATACAATGTAAGTGCCACCTTTAATATAGCAGATCTTTCTCCAATCAAGGATGATGATGATTTGGGGACAAATCGCATAAAAGAAGGGGGGATGATGTGAGCACACCAACACCATCTTCAAAGGATATGGAAGTAATGCCACAAAGACCAATCACTCGATCAAGAGCCAAACTTTTCAGGGAAGCTCTTACAACCAGATGCATTAAAACCTTTGAATTATTTAGAAATGTATCCCCAAAAAATAGATTATATACTATGTTTTGTGTTAACATAAAATATAATCTATGAACCATATATTTACATGATTATATCTTATATTATTTAGCTTATTATATGCTTTCTTTGTAGGTACATGTTCCGCCACTTCATTGGAACTGATTTAAAGCTAGCATTGGAATCATTGAGCTAAGTAAACTTGACTAGGACAACTCTGGGACAGCTCAAGGACATTTTGAGACAAAGTTGTCAGCTGACCTCCGAGCTCATAGCTCACTTGAGCTGGACTTTTGAGCTAGCTAGAGACCTCTTTTCAACTGGAGAGTTGCACCATCATCTTCACCACACAGAGTACTACAAATATGGTCTAGGTCAAATTTTGTGAATTTGTACCTTTTTGCGAAGAGTTGCCAATCCGATAAGTGCCCTCTCACAAGGAGCTATCCTATGACTCATCGTCATGTAATTCATCTATGGCCAGCTCATCTTCAGCTCAAACACATGGGAAGTAGCTCAAATGATGAAAGGTTGCTTCCCACAAATGTGTCATTTCATAATTAGTTACTGCCCAATTGATGACATGTCATTTAGACACATGTTTGATGCCAAGTCACGCTTAACTTGCTGCTCATCTTCACGCCATGAAGGACTCCACACCATAAGCATTCTACACCATCCATGTGAGTGCCTCATGACCAGCTTACACATGTACCAAACGTGTGGGTGAAATGGGTGCCAAAGTGAAGAGGCTTCTCCCTATTTGGCCAAACCAAGGCATTGCTTCAAAGTTGGCGCCAAGATGAACCATAAGAAGACCATCCGGCCAAGGACATTTCCTTTCATCCAAGCATCATGCATTTTCAATTTAAATCATGTACTTTGCCAAAAGGCATGCATCTATTCGGCCAAGCTTATACAAATCTATAAATAGGCATTGGCATTTCATTTGTAACTCAACCCTTTTGAATATAAAAACTCTTTGTGAGATTATTCTCTCTTTAAGATCTTTTTAGAACTATATCAATTAAGCAAGCTTTCATAGTTTGTGGCGTCAAACCCCTTTCCTTGATACTTCTGGTTCTTAGTTTCTATAACTAGTGGGTCAAAGTCCTTCCATACCATCCCTTATAAGACTTATAAGAAACGGGTCTTTGCTCCTTTATAGCATTGGTTCCTTCTTAGTTTTATAAGATACTACCTAAACATCACCATCTTCCATCACCATTTTCACGCCTATAACATCACCATCTTCCATCACCATAGTCCATCACCTTCATGCCAACTCCATTACCATTCCATTGCCATCTTCATCTTTTCACCATTAAATTATCCTTCAATCATCATCATGGCATTCGTCCATCAACATTATTTGGAGGCCGAATTCATCAATTCTTGAAGGATTCTTCTACAATACTTCCGCAGCCATCTTTGATAACATTTCTATCCATTTTCTTTCTTATCATTTCCATTATCCTTCTATTTCTTATTCATATTTCCATCTTAATCATTTCTTTTCTTTAATTTTTTCAGATTACTTATTAATTCAAAGTGTAGCATTTTGGTGTCTCTCCTAGATCGGGAAACAACAAGGTTGCCAACTTCTCCATTATTGAAGAAGCCTAGTTAGCCTTACATCATTAACTCTATATATATTTTAGTAACTTACAACAAATTGTACATCTTTGCTCATTTCAATCCTAGGGTGTGACCCTATATGTTCATGTAACGTTAGCAGTAATTATTAGAACAATTCTAATATTACATACAATGAGTGACATCTAGCAATATATCATTGTCACCTAAGTTACAAGAAAATATGGTTCGACATATCATATTTGTGATTAACTCTTTTATGTATTACATCATTTTGTCCTTTATATCTAGAATAGACACAAGTCTTGGAATAGTCACACTTGTATAACCATATATTATTTCTTGATATCTAGAATAAACCTTAATTAACGAATAATTTGTGATATCTCATATCAACTTATTCGAGCATGGCCATGTATTTCTAGTCTCACTCAATCAAGTGGCCTGTGATATATTTCCTATTATGTAGGAAGGACAAATCCTATCTTAATCATACACATCCACTACATATATCGAGATATATTCAATAACAATCTTTATAGAGCAACCAGTTACAGAGCTTGTTTAACTGCATCAAAACATACAAGAATATATGTTGGGATAATATTGATCTCAAGTATGAGGATCATACATATAGTAATCACCATGAGCAATGTTATGACTGTCGCATAATAATCCAAGACATATGCTTATGGTGGGTCAATCCAATACATTGTTATAATCATGTATCAATTCTAACATCTCTATGTCAATGACAACTCGTTGTCTTAAGCGTATTATTATTTTCCATGCCAATAATAATACTTCACTAGGGATCTTTTAATAATAACAATTATGTTATTATATAGACTTTATTATCTTCCAGTTTATGTTAAATTTGTATATATAACTGAAAATAATAGCGGCAATGCCTTTATTCAATAATATTGATAAATAAAATGTATCATTACAATCATCATTTGATTGGTCTTTGGGCATACTCTAACAGAGGTAGCACCACTCACCATACAAATAATGACGTCAAATCTTTAGAGAAAATAATACTGCTACTAACTCAAGATCATGAGTGCGTTAATTTCTCTCATGCATTTTTAGTTGTCGGGTTGTATGAGCTACAACCTTACCTTCTTGTATAAGTACAAAACCTAAACCATTATGAGATGCATCACTATACACCACATACTCTTTATCTGATTGTGGTTGTACCAACACTGGTGCTTCCATTAAAATCTTCTTTAGATCATCAAAACTCTTTTGACACTTATCTATCAAAATAAATGAAACATCATTTCTCTAAAGCTTGGTCAACGGAGAAGCAATCATCAAACATTCTTCACGAACCTTCAATAATATTCAAAAAGTCTGAAGAAGCTATGAACCTCTGTAATATTCTTTGGGGGTTTCACTCCACTATCGCCTGAACTTTTTTAGTTTCAACCCTTTTGCCTTCTTTCGTGACCACATGACCAAGAAAAAAAACTTTTGACAGTCAAAACTCACACTTTGACACCTTGGCATATAACTTTTTCTCCTTAAGTATCTCGAGCACGGTACGAAGATGAGAATCATGCTCTATCTTTCTCTTCGAGTATACCAGAATGTCATCAATAAATATCACCATAAACTGATCCAAGTAAGGCTGAATTACTTGATTCGTCAAATCCATGAATACTGCCAGAGCATTTGTCAAACCAAACAACATTACCACGAACTTGTAGAGCCCATACCGTGTTCTAAAAGATGTCTTTGTAATATCTTCATATTTACTTTTTAACTGGTGATATCCAAATGGAATATCAATATTAGAGAAAACTACTACTCCTTTAAGCTGATCAAACAAGTCATCAATCCTCAGAAGAGGGTACTTGTTCTTGATAGTCAATTTGTTTAACTACCGATAATCTATCCATAATCACATGGATCCATCTTTATTTTTCACAAATAATACCGGTGCACCCTTAGGTCAAAACACACGGTCTAAAGAATTCTCGATCTAGCAGTTTTTGCCATTGAGCCTTTATTCTCTTAACTCAATCTTAACCATTTGATATTAAACCATAGAAACAAGATCAATTCCCTGAGAATCATAATTCTTGAATTTCACCTCTCGATCTGGAGGTAACCCATATAATTAATCTAAAAAGAAATCTGGAAATTCCTGATTTATGGGAATGTCATACGATCTGAATATCTATACTTTAGAATTCTCTATTTCATTCTTATGGTAAGATATATAACTTTTCCAGATCCATAGAAATTATTCTCGAGCAGTTGAAACATTTTCATCTCAAATAAAAGTCTAAATGTCCAGGTCATTCAATAAGAAGAATTGAAAATTTATAGCAATAACTTCATAGCAGATCATGCTAAAATCACACTATTAAACAAATTTACTCTTTTTCCTATCACTACGAACTTGAATCTTTTCAAGTTCTTGAGAATTAATCTCAATCTAAGCAATAATTCATTGTAGCATGGAATGGGTAGACAAAAATTATTTTTTGCAAATTTACCTTCGTAAGGTAACTCTATCAAGTCCATAAAACTTAACATCTACTCTCATTCAAACTTATAATCATTTGATTCACTAATAACTCAGCCTTCTTTAGACTTTTAGCGGACAACTTATTTACCGCTTACTTATTTCCTCTTACTCAAATCAACAATTCTTTAAACAATTTAATGCTCAACTTAAATATTCATCAATTATTTAAGCTTACCTGAATAAACCTCAGAGTCATCAATAGATTCAGTAATCTCCTCAGGATTCTCATTTGATTCAACTTTTCTTGAAATCCATTTAAACTTTTTTATGGATTCCTCTAATGCAGAAACTTTATTAAACAATGGGCCATTTCTTCTACAGAATAGAGAAAAATTCTTAACATCTCCAACTCTTCTAAGGCGTGATGCTGAAGAAATGTCTTATCTGTAACACCCATATGATGTATACCTTTCCGTATACGAAATACAAATATCACATTACCTTTTAAAGTATTTATTATTATTATTATTTTAAAACTTGTAAAAATTTTGTTTTCAGATTTCTTAAAATATAACATTTAAATATAAAGCAAAACATTAATTGTAATCTAATACGAAGTTCTACTTAATTACAATTCAGAGCATTTTTTGTACTTTAATTACATGCCAACTAACGTTTTCAAAATAAATCAGATTGTCCTATTGTTACTGATGATTCAATCTTAATTGATGATATTCACTGCTACTGTTGCACTCCTGACTCGACTAATCTCTGCCTTTACCTATGTGTGAAATCAAAACACGTTAAATATGTACTTGGTGAGACATAATATTGTAAGGAAACATTAATATATATTTTAGTGTAGCATGATTATTTGATTTTGACCTAATTCATATCATCCATAAGGATTTAATAAGTCCCTATTATTAAAATCAAAATTCTTTCATACTATAATCATAAACATTCTTAGTATGTCTAACATACCTTTCTTTCTTTACATTTTTCTCATTTTTCTTTAGTAATTATTCATTATTTTCATTTATGGCATCCTTTCATGCCTTTAATGCACCGTTACACATTTCATTTATGGCACCCTTTCATGCCTTAATGCACTGTTATGCATTTCATTTATGGCATCCTTTCATGCCTTAATGCACTGTTATGCATTTCGTTTATGGCATCCTTTCATGCCTTAATGCACCGTTATGCATTTCATTTATGGCATCATTTCATGCCTTAATGCACCGTTATGGATTTCATTTATGACATCCTTTCATGCCTTAAGGCACCGTTATGGATTTTATTTATGGATTCATTTTAGAGCAGTTCATACTCTAAAACTCATTCATCATATCCATTCCATACATTTAATGATAACATATTAATACTATAAAACATACATTAAATTTAAAATATTCTAATTTTAATCATTGTGAATCTTCTTGATCTCAAATAATTACAATAAATGTACTCACCTAGTAATCCCCGATAATAAGATGTAGATATGTATGTCTAATCAACAACTTTGTCTTTTCCCTTTTTCTTGCTAGATTCAGGAGCTTGGTTATGATCTACACAAGAATCCATTAAAGACATATATCACACCAAATGTTAGTATATTCCCTAACATTTATACTTTAATAATATTCAAAAGACCATTATTTCAATTTCTATAGAAATTTCAATCCATCTTATAGTTCCAAACTCAATAGTATCGATACCCCTATAATGGTATCGATACTTCTATTCTATGGTACCGATACCTTTCTCTCAGTATCGATACTACTACACTATGGTACCGATTCTCCCCTTCGGTATCGATACCATTTTGTCATTCTGTTATCATGGTATCGATACTTCCCCTTGTTGGTATCGATACCTCATCAGTATAGATACTACTTTCATAAGTACCAATATTGTTTGTCACATTTCTACCTATTTACACCTATAGTATCGGTATTGTTTTATCAGTATCGATACCATTACCTAGACTTACCATTTTGTATCTCAATTTTGACTTAATTTTCCCCTCTAATCTTTTTATTTTTACCTCCAACAATACTATTAAACTCTTTTTTACTTAACCCAATTAACTTTAATTTATTTGGCCTCTTATAACATCTAAAATCTCCATAGAACATCTCAAACAAAGAATCATATCACTTTCTTCTAACATGTTTTTAATCATATCCAATGTTTATAATATATGATTCATTCCTTTGGCAAGTCAATTCTACTAATAAAGCTCAATAAAAACTCATATATCAACATATCATTCAAAAACACATTTCCTTAAATCTCATATAAAACATCCACCTTTTTGTTTTAATTTCCTCTTCCAATTGGGCAAAGTACAGGTAGGGTTAGAAAAGAAGATTTTTACTAAAAGACTTTGATGTCCAATGTACCCCTATCCAGAGAGCCAAACCCAACCCGAAGCGACGACTTTGGGCTCAAAAACAAAGGAAAAAAGAAAATCAGGGCTCACATCTTATTTAACCCTTCCTTAAGCTTACACATCACTTAAAGTTACAAGAGCAAACCAAAATCGGAAGAAAGAACTAGCTAATTGAAGTTTACATTATGCTATGGAGGAGAGCATTACCCACGTGAAAAAGAAGAAGAAGAGTAACATAAATTAACCTTCATCTTTTCCCCTATTTAAAATCCCTAATAAAGAATGTATTTTAAATTCATTTCCCCCGTAAAAGACCAAAATGCCCTCTTAATTTATCTATTGTTACAATTTAGTCTAAAACACTATTCTAAATCATTTTCTCATCTTCTACTATTTATTCAAATAAATCTTCAAATTTCAAATCTTTTTAATAAAGTCTATGACCTGATATTTAGGGTATTACAATTCTCCCCACCTTAAGAAAAATTCATCCTCGAATTTAAAGAGATACCTAAACCGAAAAGGTATGTAAACTGCATTCTCATGTCCTCCTTACTTTCCCAAGTAGCTTATTCAACCTTATGATTCTGCCATAGCACTTTAACTAAAGGAATCTTATTGTTACGTAATTCCTAGTTTTCTCTAGCTAAGATCCGAACTGGTTCTTCTTCTTAAGTTAAATCTGATCGGATCTCTATTTCCTCTGGTGTGATAATGTGGGATGGATCTTATCGGTATCTTCTGAGCATCGATATGTGGAAAACATTGTGGATCTTATCCATATCCAGAGGCAAAGATAATTGATATGCTACTGGTCCGACCCTTTTCAAGATCTCATAAGGTCCAATGAATCTCGGACTCAGCTTTCCTTTGCGTCCAAATCTCAAAACTTTCTTTCAAGGTGATACCTTCAAAAATACTTTATCTCCCACTTAAAATTCGATTTCTTTTCTTTTCAAATCAACATAAGATTTTTTTCGATCGGAGTCTATCTTTAGATTGCCCTGAATAGTTTTTACTTTTTCCTCTATTTCTTTAATCAACTCCGACCCAACTAGGGCTCAGCATTTTAGTTCAAACCAATTTAATGGTGTTCGGTACTTTCTCCCATATAAAGAGTCATATGGGGCCATCTCAATACTCTGTTGGTAATTGTTATTATAATAAAATTTAGTTAAAGGAAAATACCTTTCCCATGATCCTTTAAACTCAATCACACATGCCCTTAGGATATCCTCAACTATCTGGATAGCTCATTTTGACTTCCCATCTGTCTGCGGATGAAGAGTTATGCTGAAGTTCAATCGAGTACCCAACACCTCAAGTAACGACGTACAAAATCTTGAAGTAAACCCTGGGTCGATCAGATACTATTGATTTAAGCACTCCATGCAGTCTGATTATTTCTTTTATATACAACTTTGTATACTTATCCATCGAGTAATCTACTCGAACTGGAATAAAATGAGTTGTCTTGGTCAATCAATCTACAGTTACCTATATGGAGTCCTTTTTACCTGGTGATAAAGGTAACCCTAAAACAAAATCCATGGTAACTCACTCCCACTTCCACTTAGGAATGGATATATGTTAAAGCAATCCGAAGGTTACTTGATGTTCAGCTTTCACTTGTTGACATGTCAAACTTTTTTCCACAAACTCCAATACACCTCTTTTCATACCAGACCACCAATAACAACTTTTTAAATCCTTATATAACTTATTCACACCTGGATGCAACGTCAAAGGGCTATAATGTGCCTCATAAAGAATATCTTTCTTCAATTCATCATTATCGGGAATGCAAAGTGTTCCTTTATAATATAAACATCTATCGACTCTTATTTCGAAGTCTTTGGTCTCTTTCTTTTCGACTTATGCCATTCTCGCCAAGTATTTCTCATCTTGACGTTATAGTTCTTTTATCCGATTCAAAAACAACGGCTTTAACTTAAGCTCAGCAATCAAGGCACCATATTCATTTAATGACATATGTGTATCCAAAGCCCATAGAGAGGCAAAAATCTTTTGGCTCAGTGCATATGCTACCCCATTCACCTTTCCGGGATGATAATCAATAATTATATCATAATCCTTTAAAAGATCAATCCATCTTATTTGCCTCAAGTTTAGTTCTTTCTGATTCAACAAGTACTTTAGACTCTTGTGATCCGTATAAATATGACACCGCTCACTATACAGATAATGCCGCTAGATTTTTAATGCAAACACAACTACTTCCAATTCTAAATTGTGTGTCGGATAATTTTTCTCATGATTCTTCAACTGTCTTGAGGCATAAGCCACAAATTTTCCATCTTTTATTAGCACACACCCTAGTCCATTATGGGATTCATCACTGAAAACAACATAGTCTTTACCTGACTCAGGTTGTACCAACACGGGGCCCTCTATTATTATTCTCTTGAGCCTTTCAAAACTTTCTTGACATATCTCCGTCCAAAAAAAATGCATATCCTTTCGTAAAACCTTAGTTAGAGGTGACGCTAACATTGATAAGTTCTTCACAAATCGTTTATAATAACCAGCAAGTCCCAATAAACTTTGAACTTTAGAAATATTCTTTGGGGGTTGCCAATCCACTATAGCTTGGATCTTTCTAGGATCTAATTTTATGCCTTATGTGGAGACTATGTGACCAAGGAAAACAATTTTCGCTAACCAAAATTCGTACTTTGACAATTTGACATACAACTTCTTGTCGTGAAGTGAATGAAGAACTACTTGAAGATAAGCATCATGTTCCTCTCTTGACTTGGAATATATTAAAATATCATCTATAAATACCACGACTAATTGATCCAAGTAAGGTTGGAACACTCGGTTCATTAAGTTCATAAATACTGCAGGAGCATTAGTCAAACCAAATGGCATCACCACAAATTCATAGTGCCCATACCGAGTCCGTAAAGTTGTCTTTGAAATATCATCCTCTTTAATCTTTAGCTGATGGTACCCCGACCTTAGATCTATCTTAGAAAACACTATTGCTCCTTTTAATTGATCAAACAAATCATCAATCCTCAGAAGAGGATACTTGTTCTTTACTGTTACTTTATTTAACTGGCGGTAATCGATACATAATCCCATAGACCCGTCATTCTTTTCAGAAACAGCACAGGTGCTCCCCAAGGAGAAACATCGGGCCTTACAAATCCCTTATTGAGTAACTCTTGAAGTTGGGCTTTTAATTCTCTCAATTCAGTCCGAGCCATCCTATATGGAGCCATAGAAATAGGTTTAGTACCCGAGTAAACCTCAATCCTAAATTCTACCTCACGATATAAAGGTAAACTCCTCGGGAAAAACATCTGGAAATTCTCTAACCCTAGGGATATCATTTACTCTAACTTCCAATATTCGAGTATCTATCATATTGGCTAGAAAGCTATACATCCTTTTAACATCATTTTCCTTGCAGTCATGGCTGATATCACATTTGATGGTGATTTCGCTTTTTCACCGATCACTACGATTTTGGAACCTTCTGCATCTTTTAGAAACAAGTGTTTCTTACGACAATCAACCCATCCATATTATGGAGACAACTATTCCATTCCCAAAGTGATGTCAAATTCATCTAAGGGAAACTCCATCAAGTTTACCGAAAACACAATACCTTGGATCTTTATAGGTCATTTTCTATATACTCCAGCTACTCTCGCACTGTTACCCACAGGGTTTACCGTTATCATTTCACTAACAATTGGTTCTAAAGGAATTCCTCTAGCTCTAACCAATTTTGTACTATTGTATGAGTGTGTAGAACCAGGGTCAATTAAAACAAATACAGACTCATCAAAAAGATGGAAAATATCTGTTATGATTTCAAGGTCATCCCGATTCTCATTATTCTTAAAGTTGTAAATTCTAGCAACTCCCCGAGTCTATTGTCTCTGAATTGAATTCGATTGTCCCCTAGATCTACCCTTTCCTCTGCTTCTATTTGAGGCTTCCACCGATCTTTCAGATTGAGTCGAATGGTCCCCAGATTTCTTAGGACAGTTTTTGTAACACCCATATCCCATATATCTTTTCTGTACATGAAATGCAGATGTCATCACTTTTAAAATATTTCCTCTAAAAAAAAAAGAAAACCCATAAAATTTTTATTTCCAGATTTTCTTAAAACATATAATTTTAAATATAAAACAAAACATTAATTGAAATATGATAAGAGGTTCTACTTAAATACAATTTAGAGCATTTTCATATTTTAATTACATGCCAACTAAATTTTTCAAAAACAAACTAGATTGTCCTATAGTTACTGACGAGTCAACCTTAATTGATGATATATATTGCTACTGCTGCACTCCTTATTTGATTTCTCTCTTCTTTTACCTACGCGTGGAAGCAGCACATGTCAAGTATTTACTTAGTGAGACATAATATTGTAAAGTAATCTTTATGTATACATAAGTATGTCATATTTATTTAGTTTGTACTAAATCGTATATTCTTTAAGGATCCTATAATCCTCCCCAGTTAAACCGTATTTTATTCACAATTATCTTAATTATTTTTAGTATGACTAGCATACCTATATTTCTTTATATTTTTCTTATTCCATTTATCTCTTTAGTCATTATTCTTTATTTTCATTGAGAGCAACCAATCATACTTATAATGCACCATTATGCATTTCAATTATGACATCATTTCCTTCTTTTTTTATAAGCTAATATACATTTCATTTATGGCATTATTTCTTTCCTTTTTATACGCTATTATACATTTCATTTATGGCATCCTTTCATGCCCTTTTATACAACATTATGTATTTTCATACATCTAGTCTTTTACTCAAAGGCATTTAACCTTTCATCTAACTGGCATAGTTGACACATTTCTGTCAAATGCACAACTAGGCTATTAATCTTTTAGTTTTTGGAATAGTTTCTACTCTAATAATTATTTATAATATCAATTAACTCTTTTTAATTTATTATAAACCTTATACATTTGTACCCTTAGTGCTAACATGGTAATTTACCAACTTCCTATTCATGTTCATTTATTTAGATGCACATGTAGTGCCTATAAAGTAGTTCATGAACTCATGATGAATTCAGTGGATTTGCACACATAGTGTCTGTACGGTTATTTACCAACTAATGATGAATTTCGTGGATTTGCACACATAGTTCATGTATGGTTATTCACCAACTCATGATGAATTCCGTGGATTTGGACACATAGTGCATGTACAGTTATTCACCAACTCATGATGATTTTCATGGATTTGCACACATAGTGCTTGTACGGTTATTCACCAACTCATGATGAATTTCGTGGATTAGTACACATAGTGCATGTACGGTTATTCACCAACTCATGGTGAATTTCATGGATTTGCACACATAGTGCATGTACGGTTATCCATCAACTCAGGATCAATTTCATGGATTTGATCACATAGTGTTTGTACGGTTATTCACCAACATATGATAAATTCCATGAAATGCACACTTAGTGGCAAAACGGTTATTCATCAACATATGATGAATTTTGTGAAATGCACACTTAGTGTCGAAACAGTTATTCATCAACATATGATGAATTTCGTGGATTGCACACATAGTGTCGAAATGGTTATTCATCAACATATGATGAATTATGTGGATTGCACACTTAGTGCCTATTTGGTAATCAACTGGTTTGCCTCGCTATTATACCCAATACGCCAATCTGATTACTCAGCTACTTTGCCTTTGCCTTTAATTTTGCTTGACTCGGAAGTTTGATTCCAATCTACTCAAGCATTCATTATGGACACGTACAATATCAATTGTTAGTATTTTACTAACACCTATACTTAAACAATACTTAAAAAATACTATTATTATATTTTCTATAACAATCTTAGCCAATTTTCACATTTCTGGCTCATGAGTATCGATACCCCTACCTACTATACCATGGTTTTGATACTCTATTACGGTACCATTTCTGTATTCTGTTAACAATGGTATCAATACCATCCTCATAGTATCGATACCACTTGAATCGGTATCGATATAGTCAGTAGATTCTATTGATTTTAAGTCTATAGTATCGATAATGTTCTATCAGTACTGATACCCTTACCCATATTTTACATTTTCAGCTGAATCTTACCCAATTTTGGTCAATTTTCCTTATGTTTACCTCTAACAATACTATTAAACTCCTCTCTACTTATTCATACTAATTTTCCTTCATTAAGTTTCTTAAAACATCTAAAATCTCTCAAGCTCATGCTTATAATCTCTTATTTACTTCTTTGTCAAGTCAAATATACTAATAAACCTCAATAAAAACACATATATCAATATATCATTCCAAAACCCATTTCCTTAAATCTCATATAAAACATCCACCACTTAGTTTTAATCTTTTTTAATCCTTCCTTAAGCTTACATATCACTTAATGTTACCATAGCAACCTAAAACTTAAAGGAATAACTAATTAATTGATGTTTACCTTATGCTAGAGAGAGGAGAGCCATACCCACGTGAGAAGAAGAAGAATAATGGAAATAGTTTACTTTCCTCTTTTTCCTCCCTTATAATTCTTAATAAGAATTATATTCTAAATTCATTTTCCCTCTTAAATGACCAAAATGCCCTCTTAATGTATCTATTGTCACAAATTAGTCTAAACACTATTCCAAATCAGTTCACATCTTTTACCATTTAATCAAATAAATCCTCATATTTTAAATCTTTTCAATAAAATCACTTACATGGTATTTGGGGTATTACAGTTTTGAGCAAAGTGACCAGTCTCGCGACATTGGAAACAAGCTCCACTGTGAAGTCTGCATGCTCCATGGTGCAATTTACCACATGTTTGACATGGAATTCTTTCCCCAGATGCTCTACCAAAGCTAGTAGCAAAAGACTGAGATTGTTTATTTTTCTTTGAAGCTGCTATAGAAATATAGAACTATCTCTATCAGTATATCTGGAACTCGAGCCTTTGTCTCTTTTAACATAATGGGGAATTGAAGGTATTCCCACTCTTTTCCCCATCTGTAAACTCTACTCCGCATCTAATGTCTCCTCCTAAGCTATTTCAATAGCTTTGGCTCGGTTTATGACTTCTTGTAAACTCAACAAGTTCAAAGCCAACATCATCTCTTTCAACTTTGACCTCAAACCCTCTATAAACCAATCACATCTTGCTTTATCATTTCGAACTACTTCAGTAGCAAAACATCTCAACTTGTTGTACTCAGCCTCAAACTCATGTACGGCTCGATCATATTGCTTCAGATTAAGGAACTTTAACACCATTGCCCGTTTGAACTGTTCACCCACATACCTGTTCTTGAATTCGTCCAGGAAGAATTACCACCAAACTCGAGATGATCCTCTAATTAAAGATACAACTCCACCCAACTTTTCTGGATCCGAACAGTGAAGACTTTCGAGCATTATTATAACATCATTTAGCCATAAAGTCGACCTCCATAAGACCCTCACCCTCTTCTCCTCGGAACTCTGGAGCTCTCAATCTCTTCAGCTCTTTTGGGATCAACATTCTCAGTGCGGGAGGAGCAGGGGAGGTTGAAATCAAGTCAGTATGGCATCAAGAGTTTGCATGAAAGTTCCAAACTCAAGCACCAGAATCCCTTGATGTGCATATGCACTAGGATTTTCAGAGGGGATAGAATGTTCACTATTAGCCTTATAACTTTCACTATCAGTTCCTTCTCACATCTCTTATTCCTTAGCTCCTCACAAATTCGAAGATTCTAACATCTATTATGACATACATAATAATAACATTACAATTAGTAAGGAGTATCATCAATCACACTCTAATGACACCATACCAGTAACATTGACAATCTTTATGGTATGTAATTCCTTATCTATTTTAAAATAAAACCGGTTTTGGTCGAGAATTGGCTAAACCTATAGATCTGATACTAATAAATGTAATACCCATCTCTCGTATAAATTTTCGTTTACGAGATACAAATGTCACATCATCTTTTAAAGTAATTATTATCATTATTATTATAAAAAAATTGTAAAAAAATTGTTTTCGAATTTCTTAAAATATAACATTTAAATATAAAGCAAAACATTAATTGTAATCTAATACGAAGTTTTTCTTAATTACAATTAAAAACATTTTTCGTACTTTAATTACATGCCAACTAACTTTTTCAAAATAAATCAGATTGTCCAATTGTTACTGACGAGTCAACCTTAATTGATGATAGTCGTTACTACTGTTGCACTCTTGACTCGACTAATCTTCTCCTTTACCTACGGGTGAAATCAACATATCTTAAATATGTACTTAGTGAGACATAATATTGTAAATAAACATTAATATATATTTAAGTATATCATGATTATTTGATTTCAGACTAATTCATATCATCCATAAGGATTTAATAAGTCCCTATTTTTGAAACCAAACTTCTTTCATACTACCATCATAAACATTATTAGCATATCCAACATACCTTTATTTCTTTACATTTTCCCATTTTTTAGTAATTATTCAATATTTTAATTTATGGCATTTTTTCAAACCTCTAATGCACTGTTATGCATTTCATTTATGGAATCTTTTCATGCCTTAATGCATCGTTATACATTTCATTTATGACATCCTTTCATGCCTTAATGCACCATTATGCATTTCATTTATGGCATCCTTTCATGCCTTAATGCATCATTATGCATTTCATTTATGGATTCATTTTAGAGCAGTCCATACTCTAAAACTCATTCATCATATCATTTCCATAACATCCATTAATAAGAGGTAGAGATGTATGGCTAATCAGCAACTTTGTCTGTCCCCTTTTTCTTTCTAGATTCAGGAGCTTGGTTATGATCTACACAAGCATCCATTAAAGCCATATACCACACCAAATGTTAGTATATCCATAACATTTATACTTTAATAATACTCAAAAGTACCATTATTTCAATTTCTATAACAATTTCAATCTATCTTATCGTTCCAGGTTCAATAGTATCGATACCCCTACCATGGTATCAATATTTATATATTATGGTACCAATACCTTTCTCTGAGTATCAATACTACTACACAATGGTACTGATACTCCCCTTTAGTATCGATACCATTTTGGAATTCTGTATCCATGGTATCGATACTTCCCCTTGTTAGTATCGATACCCCATCAGTATCGATACTACTTGCATAGGTACCGATATTGTTCGTCACATTTCTACCCATTTACACCTATAGTATCGGTACTGTTCTATCAGTATCGATACCAGCACCCAGACTTACCATTTTTTAACTCAATTTTCACTTAATTTTCCCCTCTAATCTTTTACTTTTACCTCCAACAATACTATTAAACTCTTCTTTACATAACCCAACTAACTTCATTTAGCCCCTTATAACATCTAAAATCTCCATAGAACATCTCAACCCAAGAATCATATCACTTTCTTGTAACATGTTTTTAATCATATCTAATGTTTCTAATCTCTTATTCACTCCTTTGACATGGTAATTATACTAATAAACCTCAATAAAAACTCATATATCAACATATCATTCAAAAACCCAATTCCTTAAATCTCATATAAAACATTCATCTCTTTGTTTTAATCTTCTTTAACATTTCCTTAAGCTTACACATCACCTAAAGTTACAAGAGCAAACCATAATCGGAAGGAAGAACTAGCTAATGAAGTTTACCCTATGTTATGGAGGAGAGCACTACCCACGTGAAGAAGGAGACGAAGAGTAACATAAATTAACTTTCCTCTCTTCCCTATTTAAAATCCCTAATAAAGAATGTTTTTTAAATTTATTTCCCCTTAAAAGACCAAAATGCCCTCTTAATTCATCTATTGTTATAATTTAGTCTAAAACACTATTCCAAATCATTTTCTCATCTTTTACCAATTATTCAAATAAATCTTCAAATTTCAAATCTTTTTAATAAAGTCACTGACATAATATTTGGGGTATTACAGGATCCTTTTGGGTCGATTTCAATCTCGACCTTCATTTCAACATTTCAACTTTCTTACCTTTGTCCTTATTTTTCGACATCTGAAAACAGTCAAAATCATCTATCATTAGTAAGGAGTAACTTTACTAAATAATAAGTATCATAGTATATATACAATTATCAGTAAAATTTTGACATCCTAGTGGCATGTATACATTCTTAACTAAATAGACTCATTTCATGTCTAGAAATGGCTAAACCTATTGCTCTTATACCCATAAATGTAACACCTACAACACGTATACTTATGGCAATACATGTTATAGATATCACATGGATTACTTAAAACATTTGCCAAATCAAAAATGTTTTAAATTTTTATTTTCTTTAAATTATAACTGATAAGATAAAAATATTAAATCACACAAAACTATCACATTATATTTAAAATATATATTAATATAAAATACATCTTTTTATGATAATAATATTGATTTATGTTGTCCATAGTCTAATACAATAAAACAATTTAGTGTAGCCATTACAAACCAGTTCCAAAAAAATTAATAGAGCAACTAGGACATTGATAAGTACATGCCACAAACTACATCAAAATCACATCAAAGGATGTCTTACTGATATTGTAATATACTCTTCGATGCTTTGTATTGCTTAGTACTTATTACTCCTAGTCCTACTCATGCTTCTTACCTACGCGTGAAAATCATCACACGCTAAGTATATGCATAGTGAGGCAATTAAAAATAATAAACAGTAAAATACAAATCATGCATGAAATTTAATATCATTTTCCAATACCATAATCAAAATGACATATTATAAATATAATCATTTTTATTAATACTATAGCCCAAAATTATTAAACCATGAGGAACCATGTATAAGAGTCAAATATTACACAATAGTGCTAAGGTCGAGCCTTACTCACCAAATAATGCATCGTACTACTGAGGTCGGTCTTTGCCCACCTAACTTGTACTATGTGTCTTCATTGAACACTCTAGTACTACTTAAATTTGCAGCTGCTAGACTCTATCGCATGCCATTAATACCACTGAACCTCAATAACATACTTGGGCATCTAGTCATGAATTAAATCATCCATGGCAATGTATAACCATGTAATTACATTAGGGAAATTAATGCCCATAATAACATCTATGGAAAAATATCATATTTATCCGTGATCAATGGAATATAATTTCACACTTTGACATATATCAATGTCATGTTGAAGTTTTGAAAAATGACATAATATCATGATGATATAAACAAGGTAGACTTGTCGTAAGTCTTCCTGATGATGTATAAAACATCTATGTACAATGGCATGCATGTATTGCACTCACCTTGATGCTTTATATCAAAAGATGTGCCTTACTATGTTTCACACTTAATCCTTTTATACTCGATTTGCTTCGATCACAAAATCAATCACGATCTAAACAAAATCACATATTGATATCGATACATATGTTAGTATTGTATTAACATAAATACATTTCCAAAACAAAATCCATAATTATATTTGAAACTTATTCTCTACCAAAATACTTTAACACTTAATAATTTTTTAATATTGACACCAACTTTTCTAATTTACACAAAATTGTCCTTCACCATTTTATCACTTAAATTTTTAATACCAAAATTCCACCATTGAAATAATTATCATCCAAGTAGTTTTACAAAGGCACAATTCCCAAACATTAATTTCCAGCATAGTACATCAACTATTAAACAATTGGCATGAAATTTTAGATTAATTTAATGTTAATTTACCTTTAATTTAAGCTTTAATGAGTATTAAATTTATTTAATTGGGAAAAGACCAATTTACCCTTAATAATACTTCATATTTACTATCAAACCAAGAAACCTCAACCTTATCATCTTTTAAAAGTCAAATATGAACAAACAAAATCATACTTTACAGATTTTCCCTTGTATTTTCACAAAATCAAACAACGTCGGTGGAACTCTCTTTTATTGAAGTCGATACAAGTATAGGATCAAACTCTTTAACCTGAAATGGTAAATAAAAGAGTGAGCTTTAGAAAGATCAATAATACAGAACTACCAAATGAATGCAATCGGTCATCAGGTATATGCTAAAGCTTAACTTCCTTAGCGGGATAGTCATAATCAAATTCTAATGGTGAATTCAGATTCCATTAGTTGAGTCTTTAATTACAAACATAAATTTATGGTCTGAAGGAAGTATTCAGAGAGAGACATATTCAGAAGATTTAATTGGTGAGTCTAGTGTGTTCCAACAAAATAGAGAAATGTGTATAGATCCTTTAAAAACATTAGTAGTTTAAGACATATTTTAAAACCATAGTTATACCCTCCAACCGAACACCGATATGAAGTTCCCCGTAACTGCATCCATAAGGACTTACCCTAGGCCCATTGGGAGTAGGTGCCAACCTAAGGGAGCACACAGGGACTATAAGGTCTTAGCCTAGCCGAAATATAGGTGCCCACCTGATGGGTGTGCCCTCAGACCCATAAGGACATACCCAATGCACATAGCAGAGGATCCACCCTAAGAGAGTACCTTAGGTGTCGATAATGTCTTACCACTAGGCTCATTGGACCTGGGAGCCCACCCAAGGGTCACCTCAGGTCCATAAGGAATTACCAGCTTGATTGGTGCTGAACCTACATGAGGAATTACCAGCTTGATCGGAGTTGAACCTACATACTCCAAAATCCTACCCAGACAGTTTCCCATAATCGTTTCATACAGTAAACAGCTGTAACAACCATTTCCCGTATATGTTTTCGTACACAAGTCACAGGTGTCACAGGACTTTAAAAAAATTTCTTTATTTGTAAATCTATAAAATTTTGTTTCGAAAATAACATAGCATTTTCATTTATATAGTAATAATAAAACGTTTGTTGTGACATATTACAAAAATTATCACTTTATTACATTCTAGAGCATTTTCTTAAATCCATAAACATGCCAGCTAACTAACAAAATAGACATAAATGTCCTACAGTTATTGATGAGGCAACCTTTGATTGATGATGTCCACTGCACTCTTTACTCTTCTTGTCTTTTCTATTTCCTACATGTGAAATCAACACATTCTAAGTATCTACTTAGTGAGGCATAATAATACAAAATATATTATAATTAAATATAGGCATATCACAAATTATCAAAATACGAATGAAATCTTATAATTCATATCAATTACATTAACTTAGATTGGCTAACCAATCTTCATTCAAATAACATGATAAACTATTTTTAGTATGCCTAACATACCTATCAATCAATATTTTTCAATTTAAACTTTATTTTACCCAATGTATGTCAAATGAGAATGCAAAGTACATGCATTGCACCGAAGGGCCGAAATAAAAATTCACAAACTCATTCTGAATTCATGGATTGCACACATAGTGCCGAAATGGTCATTCATAAACACATTATTAATACCATGGGTTGCACATTTAGTGCCAAAAATACACCGTTTTGCATTAAACAAAATCGGTCGATAACTTATATACACAATTGTATATCAAAATGGTAATTCACAAACTAATTATGAATACAATGGTTGCACATATAGTGCCAAAAGTACACATATAGTACTAATACGAAAATGCAGTGTTATGCATTATACAAAATCGATCGATACCATCATACACAAAGTATGTCGAAATGCACCTATGACTCTCAATGCACATACAATGGGATTTTAAGTCAAATTCAATTATTTAAACATTTATTTATTCAGTATCGATAACCATTGAAGAACATCAACATTTATCTATTCATTTTAGAGCAGTTCATACTTTAAGACATATTCATAATCTCATTCCCATAAAAATTATGAAATCTTATCAATGTACTATAAAACATGCTTTATCAAAACATTCAAGGTTGACTCGTCGCAAGTCTCCCTCATTTCATAGAAGTACAACAAATGCACTCACCTGCTATGCCTCACTAGTATGTTGTAATGATGTCCAACTATTCAACAACTTTATTATTTCCCTTTTTCTTGCTTAACACTGGAGCTTGGTTATGATCTACACAAGTATCCATTAATCACACATACCATACAAATGTTAGTATACTCTCTAACATTTATACTTTTTAATAATACTCAAAACAACAACAACAACAAAACCCTATTCCCATATGCAATGGGGTAAAGGGGAGGTAGGGTAGTAGGCTGCCCCCAATACCAGGTTGAGAGCATCTTCCGTGTAAGACCTCCGACAGTTAGAAAAACTAAAAGTAAAGATAGAAATGCCATGCATGTATAAATAAAAACATAAATAAATAGTTGAACAGTCTTCATATGCAGTCTACATATGTGCGTCTGAAATGTGAAGTAATCCCTGCAAATAAATCCCTGCATAAAAATATCTACATATAGACAGAAACGTAAGACCCAACTAATATTTAAAAAGAGCAAAACTTGAAGTAAATGATACACAAAATTCAACAATAGCAAGCAACGAGAAGGAATAAAGTCAAATGTGTTAAAACCTAAACTAAAGCAACACTACTCCGCTACCGTAGTTATAAGCCTTCATAAATTCCAATGACAGAAACGTATAAAAAGAAGAAGTCATGGAAATTACTACAAATGCATAATAAGAAGACAGAGATGATATACCCTATGGATGTGATATGTACTACTCAGTTACCCTGATCTTAAGTCTCCATACTTTTCTTTCAGAGGTCATGTCCTCAGTAACGGCTAAATCCTTTAAATCAAATCTCAAGCAGTCTTCCCACTTTCACCTTGGTCGTCCTCTCATTCTGGCACCGTCGACTGTAATCGACTACACCCTCCTGACCGCATCCGATGGTTGTCGCCTAAGGACATGCCCAAACCATCGTAGTCTTCCCTCCCTCAATTTTTCGGGTATAGGCACCACCCCCAAGGACATCCTAATAGCAAAGTTTGGTGTCATGTCCCACAGAGTCCTACCACATGCCCATCGAAGCATTCTCATTTATGCGGCCTCAATCCTCCTTACGTGATCCTTCTTGATTGCCCAACATTCTGATCTATACAGCAACGCTGGTCTTATTGCCATTCTATAAAATTTTCCCTTAAGTTTTAGAGGCACCTTCTTGTCACACAAAACTCCTGTAGCAGCCCTCCACTTTAGCCATCCCACCTTTATACGGTGTGTAACGTCATCATCCACACCCCCATCTTTATGTATCATAGACCCTAGGTACTTGAAACAATCCTTTGAGGGGAGAACGTGTCCTTCTATGTATACTTCTACATCTTCATCATTTTGGTTCCCACTAAAGTTTGAACATAAATACTCAGTCTTTTCAATATTGATCACTAGACTTTTTTCTTCCAAAGTAGTCTTCCAGGTAGCCAGTCTACTATTTAGCTCAGTCCTTGTTTCAGCAACTAGGACAATATCATTAGCGAAAAGCATACCCCATGGGACACCGTCTGGTGTCGCACAGTAGATGTCTTCCATAATCAAGGCGAAGATGTAAGGGCTAAGAGCCGACCCCTGGTGGAGTCCGATTTCCACCGGGAATGGCGCGGTGTCGCCAACTGTAGTCCTGACGTATGAATTAGTTCTACAGTACATATCACGAATCGCCCGGATATAAGCAGTTGGGATCCGTCTCGTTTCCAAGGTCTTCCAGATCGTATCGCAGGGAACGCTATCATACGCCTTCTCAAGGTCAATGAATGCCATGTGATGATCTCTATTTTTTTCCCTATATTTCTCCATCAGCCGTCGAAGAAGATGAATCGCCTCCGTAGAAAACCTACCTGGCATAAAGCCAAATTGGTTTTTCGAAACCCTAGTAACCTGTCTCAACCTAGCTTCTATCACCCTTTCCCATATCTTTATGGTATGGCTGAGTAGTTTAATACCTCTGTAGTTGCCACAACGTTGGGGATCTCCTTTATTCTTATAGATTGGTATCACCGTAGATTGTCTCCACTCATCTGGCATCTTGGTAGTCTCTAAAATAATATTAAAGATATTGGTCAACCAGTTAACTCCCTCTCCTCCTAAGGCCAACCATACAGTGATAGGAATTTGATCTACACCGACAGCTTTGTCCTTCCCCATCTTTCTAAGAGCCACTTTGACTTCCTCAAACCCAATCCTACTAGTAGGGCAGTCATTGACCATAGTATGATGGTCGGCTGACCCATCAACGGTACTATCTCTATATGGAGAGGCGCCGTTATTAAATAAGCCAAAGAAGTAACTACGCCAATTGTCCTTAAAAAACCTAATGCTACCTAGATCCTTTTTCCTATTTTCCCTGGATTTTGCTAGCCTGAAGATGTCGTTTTGTCCATCCTTGGTGTCTAATATCTTGTACATTTTCCTCGTATGCCTTATCCTTTGCTTTTGCCACCGTTTTCTTGGCTTCCCGCTTCGCCTCCTTGTATATTTGTTTAGCTCTCGATCTTTCTTCGTCTTCATTGCATTGTAGAAACTCCTTGAAGCAAGCTTGTTTTGTCTTCACCTTAGTTTAGACTTCGTCGTTCCACCACCACGATTCTTTATGCTCCTTGACCTTCCTTGTCGACAATCCAAGGGTTTTTTTGCCCACCTCTCTGATTGAATTTGCCATGTTATTCCATAACATATCTGCATTATTTGAGTTTGTAGTTCCAAAATCTATATTAGATAAAATCTTACTCCTAAAGTCATCAGTTGTCGCTCCCTGTAAGTTCTTCCAAAGGATCCTAGGTTTACCAAGTTTAGGCCTCTTATGAGTGCTCCGCCCGTGACGTACGCGGAACACCAAAACCAACAATCTGTATTGTGAAGCACATGCCTCTTCAGGGAACACCTTACAGTCAATGCAAGCCCACCGATCCCGATTTCGAACCAAGATATAATCGATTTGGGTACAATGTCCCCCGCTATGGAACGTAATCAAGTTCACATCTCTCTTGTTAAATAAGGAGTTAATGACAACCATTTCTTCAGCAGTAGCAAAATCAAGCAACGCACGCCCCTCCTCGTTCCTACTACCAAAACTGAAACCCCCATGAACACCGTCATACCCATCGGTTGCACTACCTATATGGCCATTGAAGTCTCCCCCTATGAATACTCTTTGGTCCTCTGGAATGCTCCTAAGTACATCATCTAACTGATCCCAGAAGCAACGTTTCTCCCCCTCCCCTAGGCCAACGTGTGGGGCGTACATTGAAAGGACATTCACCACTTCCGATTCTATAATAACCTTAATCATCATGATCCTATCCCGGTATCTACAAACTTCAACTACATTTTCCTTGAGCCTAGAAGATAACAAGATACCCACCCCATTTCTAGCGTTATCTACTCCTGAATACCACAACTTGTACCTATTACACTCTCTAGCGTGAGCCCCTTTCCACCTAGTCTCCTATATACATGCAAAATCTATTTTCCTATTACTAAGTACGTCGGTCAGCTCCAGCAGCCTAGCATTTAATGAGCCTACATTCAACGAACAAATTCTAAGTCTAGTCTCATTGACACCACTCTATCGAGCCCCTCCCCCTATACGCCCTATGAGATCTAAAAGAATGACATGACCTCAAGTAATTATCTATAATTGAAGCTATGAGGAACTATGAAAAGGGAATCCACAGAATACAGAAGATGCACCAATAAAAAATATCAGTAAAAGACCTAACCTTTATGCCTTAAATGAAAAGTATAACAGAATAATGGGACACTTAACTACTTGGAAAATAAACTTCAAAACCTAGAAAAATTACCTATAACAAAGAACAAAAAAATAACACAGAGAGCAGGATGATATCTTGGAATAAACTGGAAAGGCACAAAAATAAAAATATAAAAAGTTGTTCTTTTTATGTTTTCAATTTTCAGTGGTATGGCTTTCAGATCTTTGCTCAAAGTGAGAGTTTGAAGAAGTTGACCAGATGAAAATTACAGCGAATGTTCCTTGTTTGTATGCAGAAAAAAATGACCCCCACCTGTTTTCTTCCAAAAACAACAAGGATGTGAAAAATTGAGTACTTGAAAATTACCAAAATAAAAGAACCCAGAAACAATTGTCTAAGAAATAATCTGGATCGAAGGATCGGAGGAGCTACGAAATAAATAAACTTGAATTTGGCTTCAAGCTAGGTGGAACCTCGCAGTTCTCAAAGCTTGTCTGTTGCAGAGAAACTATAAACCAAACGGTAAACAAGTTAAAAAAATAATAATAAATAATAAAAACAACAATAGCAAAAAGAAGACGGCCGGCAGTGGTTGAAGATCTACTATCAGATCTAAAAGATTCAACAAAATATAAAAGCTTAAAAATCTGTGTTGAAGTTAAGAAGAAAAGAAGCCATAAACTTTCAGAAAACAGGGCCTAACAGCAACAATAATAATACTGTGATGAAACTGTAAAAGAGAAAATGGAAAATGGTATTTCTTAATAGGAAAAGCAATATGAGGTTCAGATATGGAAAAATAAAGTGAAACCAACAGATAAAATTCACCAAAGATCGTAGGAAGGAATCAACAGAGGCACAGGTGAAGAAGATCTGGGAGGGAGCAGTGGAGGTGAGGATTTCAGATCTGCTTTGGATTTTGACTGTATCTCATGAATTCATCCTATCTAAAATTTCCAAACTAAATAGTATCAGTACCCCTAATATGGTATCGATATTTCTATACTATGGTACCAATACTCCCTTCAGTATCGATATCATTATTGCATTTTGAAATCCTTAGTATCGATACCCACCTCTTAGTATCGATACCCAACAGTATCGATACTAATTGCATCAGTATCGATATTGTTCATCCTATTTCCTCAAATTTAAATGTATAGTATCGATACTATTCCTCCAGTACCAATACACTTACCCAGATTTTTCATTTCTCATTTGGATTTTTACCCAATTTTCGTTAAATTCTCTTACTTTTACTTTCAACAATAGCATTAAACTCATCATCACTAAACCCAATTAACTTTCCCTCATTAATCTTCCTATAACATCTAAAATCTCCAAAGAACACTCCAAACCAAGAATCACACTACTTTTTCAAACATGTTTTTAATCACATCCAAGGCTTCTAATTTATCATTTACTTATTTGACAAGTCAAAATTACTTGTAAACCTCAATAAAAACTCATACTTCATCATATCAGTTAAAAACCCATTTTCTTAAATGTCAAATAATTCACTAATCACTTAGTTCTAATCATCCTTGAACTTTTCTTAAGCCTCTATTTCACTTAAGGTTTCAAAACTAGCCCATAAACTAAAGGGAAACCCAACTTGAAGAAAACTTACCTTTGGCTATGGAGGAGAGCACGGGAGGAGCAAACGAGAAGAAGAAGATAACTTAGCTAACTTTCCCCTTTTCCTCTTCTCCAATATCCCTAATAAAATAAACTTTTAAATCAATTTCCCCTAAAGGACCAAAATGCCCCTTCATTCATCCATTCTTACTAATAGGTCTTAAACATAATTTTTCCTAATTTATTTCTTGTAATTTACCATTTATTCAATTTAATCCTCCAAATTTTAAATCCTTTCATTATAGTCCTTGACCTGAAGTTTGGAGTATTACAAGAGTAGATTCCATGATCTATAAATCAGGAACGATTATATTTTACAGAGAAAAAATGTAACCAGATAACACATATCTTGTAGTCATAGTTCATAAACAGTAAATCAATACATGTAAAACAATTATATGGCAGATAAGGAACACACTAGAAGATCCAATTATTTTTCTAGATACTTAGCAATTATCAAGCGAGGGAAACATGAAACTTCTACAAACTGATTGAATTTCAGAAATGATATCCTTATAAAAAAAAGGGTTTGATAGCTAGTGAATTCATCAGTCATTCAAGAAGTGATTTATCAAGATCATATAGTATTTAGATATATCAGCAATGTATTCTAGAATTATTGCAACATAATTTATTTAGGATTCAGACATTTCTAAAGTGATTCAATCAAACAGGCTTATAAGGACATTTTAGTCATTTAATTACTAAGAAATTTGATAAATCAATTTAATAAGGGTATACATCGACGTACATAATTTTTGGATTTCATGCATCTTAATAGGTTTCCAATTTGAATCGTACTGTACAATTCCCATCAAAGACGACACTTATTTATTATGTAGATTGAGAAACTTTACAAATTTTCATTTATTAAAACTAGACGCACTTTAGAATCGAACTGATCACCTTCAAAACCATCATTGGAAGGATCACGAGGAGACAAACAAGTATTTAAACAATATTTATTTACTTCCCGTATTGTAATATTATTAAAGATGATCAAACTACTTAGGTCATATTCTACAAACCTCAAACACATTACACATTTAAAGCTTCACCAGTATCTTCAGAAGTTATCCAAAGGCAATTGTTTAATCCAAGTCAAAAGGGTATTTAGATAATTTTGATATTAGAGGTAGAGTTATTCATTCTAGAGCTTAAGAGTATTCAGTCATTCCAGGGCTTGGTTGTACTTTAGGTTATTACACACTTCAGGGGTATTTTGGTTATTTTATAGTTTAAGGGTATTTTAGTCCTTTTCTTCCGTCTAGTCTTTCCATTTAATTCAACTTGTAATTTATTTCGATCATTTCAAAAAATCCAGACGTAAAAAGTACTTCTATGGTGTTAGTCTTTAAGTACTTGCTAATAAATCGTAAATTCTAGGTTTTGAGCCTTTATGGAGGTTATGAAATGATTATTAATGATTCTCTGAAAAAATCATAAAATTAATAGGTGAATCAATAAATTTGTCATGTTGAAATTCCAATTCTCATGTCAAATCCATTAACAAGAGTAATTCCATGTCATTTTTACATCTCAGGGGCAATTTTGTACTTTCTTATCTAGGTATTTTTGGTATTACAACTTTTAACATGAATAATCAGAATTGAAGGTTTATACGGTTAATCGTTGCACTGATTAATCACTGAACTTGGAATTATTTATTACCAGACTTTTAATTTCTGATAGAGTCTTCTGAGTCTTATTACTTGACATACTTTTTACTGTATTTGGATCGAGTTTAGAGATGATTAACTATATACATTTGACCACATATATTCATCCATGCATTATTCAATACCAACATGTTCCATAAAACATGCAAAAATATAGTAATGTATTACCTCAGTTCTCGAGCTACACTGGTCGAACATTCAAGTTCTATTCAATAGCTCTCAAACTTGAATCCAACGTCCAATAAAATCTTGGATACATATCAATAAAAATTACATCAGAAACAGAGTTTAATTGCAAAAGAAAAATTGAATCGGGAGGTTAATCAGTGAAAAACAGCTTACCATATTCAAATTTGGCAAAATAGACCTTATAAATGAATTCAAGACGTTGAAAAACATCAAGATAGGTGTTCCTAAAAAACGTTAACGGTAGGTCAACGAACAATGTTCAGTCTACGCCTGGTCAATGGCTTAGCTCGACTCGGCTTGGCTCAGCGTGTCTCAGCTCAGCTCATACCAGCCCAACCGGTCAAGAGCCCCTTTTTGGCCCTAGAGTCTCGTGCAAGTTTTTTACAACTGTGAGTGTGAAATATGTCGAAAGGAAGCCTTCACAAATGATTGAGCTCCTCAATTCGATCTTTTCCACCATGGCAGCGACAGCGAAACCACTATAATCTAAAGAAGCGAAACAATTAGATGATTCACTTGGTGTGGGCAGTGAGGCTCATCGGTGGTTAGAAGGTGATAAAACGACAAAAGAGAAAGACAACTATTTGGGTTTTCTATCGTACTATTGAGTTACGATTCCCGATGAACATCATTTTTGTTTGATGCAATAGTGCTCAGGTTTTGGTCACTGATCGACGACGATTAAAATGAGGGTGATGGAGGTTTGAACGACGGTCAGACGGTGGATAATTTGGGAGATGAAGGAGAGCGACGATAACTTAGGTTTTGGGGTATTTGATTTAGGGATATTTTGGGGATTTAAACCCCGAGACTTAAGCATTAAAATATATATTTACTTAAAAATATCAATAATAGTGCCTAGCTTAAATAATTAAGGCATGAGAGACTATACTCGGGGGATAGGGTTCGAAGCCCCATGCCAATAATTCCTTTTTTATTATTTTTCCTTTATCGACATAAAAAGGGGAAATTCAAGGTTAAGTATTTAAACATCCTACAGATTCTAAATAAGGTTGCAAGTTCTAAAATTTTGCTATTTGGTCCCTAAATGTATTAAATAAATTTATAATTTTTATTTCATAATGGGGTTGTGACAATTATACCATCGTTGAAAGAAAATAAATCCTCAAAATTTAGCCAACTTAAAGAAATTTGAAAATTGAGCTTGCATCAATTCTTCAATCTCTCAGGTATCTCTTACAGGAATATGATTCCTCTACTAGACTTTAACCAGCAGAATAAGCATACTCAAAAAAAATTATTCCTTATCAAAATTCCAAAATTTGAACGGAATTCTCCTCACAAAACCAAACATACCTTAAATACCAATCCTTAATCAAAATAATACTTGCTTAACTTCAGTGAAACATGTAAACATAACTATTTTCTTTCAGACGTAACGGAATCGTCTCGAGATTTACACTTTTACCAAGTATACAAACATTTTCCTTTAATCTCATACATGTCAAATCATTAGGGTACATAGCTCATCACTTATTGGGTTTCAAACTCGTAAAATTTGGAACAAGAATGATTCCAAAAATTCTTCAATTTAGTACATCGGTGCAGAACTTTAAGGGGAGAACACCTTATCACAACTTGGACCAAAATCATGCTCTTTAATTTACTTGGGTAGTAGTTCTTAATATCGAAACATCACTTATAAAGTTTGGCTACGCGTTTATTATCACAGAACATTTAGAGATAACAAAAAACTGAAATCTAGGTTGGGTGTCATGTCAGAATTTTTGAACAAGTAACTCATTCATTAATCGGGAGGCGACTTCCAGAACTTGGGTGAATGTTAACGACATTATTTTTTTTATTCAAAAATCAAACCTTAACAATCAGAATACATGAGTACACTTATTAAATAAGGATAACTTGGCATCCGAGTTCTGGCTCAGAGGAGTACAGTCATAAACTAGGGGAATATACTGACCAAACATCCTATAATAGTCGATCGGTCGATCTACCTAGAAGACTCGACTCAACCTAAGTTCTGATACCACTAAATATAACACCCTCAGACAAGTGTGGGTGACCCGAACCAATTCGAGGTGTCATATTAGGGTCACCGGAGCAACTTATAGTAAAAGTTCAGGAAAAAATTTAAATTTTTTATTAATCCATTTAAAACCATAAAATAATTTGAAGATAAAATAAAAGTTCAGAAAATCATTTATATATTCAAATAAAATCCACTGATATCCAATAGTAAAACAAGTTTCAGACGCAAATATAAAAACAAAATACAACCTACATGTCCCTAATTACATGCACCATACTCTGCAAGCAACGCAGGTGGAACTCCTTTATTGAAGTCGGTAAAAGTACAAATCAAACTCTTTAACCTGAAATGGTAAGTAATAGAGTGAGCTTTGAAAAGCTCAGTTATATAGAACTACCAGATGAATGCAATAGGTCATTAGGTATATGGTAAAGCATAACTTCCTTAGCAGGACAGACATCATCAAATTCTAACGGTGAATTCAGATTTAATTAGTTGAGTCTTCAGTTACAAACATGAATTTACGGTCTGAATGAAGTATTCTGATAGAGACAGATTCGGAAGATTTGATTGGGAAGTCTAGTGTTTTTCAATAAAATAGAGAAATGTGAACAAATCCTTTAAAAATATTAGTAGTTTAAAACATATTTTGAAACCACAATAATACCCTCCAACCAAACACTGATATGCATTTCCCCATAACTACATCTATAAGGATTTACCTCAGGGCCATTGGACATAGGTGCCAACCTAAAGGAGCGTCCTAGGTCCATAAGGTCTTGCCCTAGTCGAAGCTTAGATGCCCACCTGAGGGGTGTGCCCTTAGGCCCATAAGGACTTACCCAATGAACACAGTAGAGGAGCCACCCTAAGGGAGTACCTTATGGTCCATAAGGCCTTACCACTAGGCCCATTGGACCCAAGATCCCACCCAAGGGTTGTCTTAGATCCATAAGGAATTACCAATTTGATCGGTGCTGAACCTACATGAGGAATTACTAGTTTGATCGGAGCTGAACCTACATACTCAAGAATCCTACCGATATAGTTTCCCAATAATCAATTCATATAGTAAACAGTAGATTCCATGATCCATAAATTAGGAACGATTATAATTTCCAATGAAAACATGTAACCAGAGAACACATATCCCATAGTTCATAAATAGTAAATCAATACATCAGTAAATCAGAAATTTCAGAAAAATCACATTTTAAAACAGGTAAAACAATTATATGGAAGATAAGGAACGCACTAGAGGATTCAGTAAATTTTCGCAGGTACTTAACAATTATCAAGCGGGAGAAACATGATACTTCTGCAAACTGATTGAATTTCAGAAAGAGATTCTTATGAAAAAAAAGGATTTGATAGCTAGCGAATTTATCAGTCATTCAAGAAGTGATTTATCAAGATCATATACTATTCAGATATATCAGCAAGGTATTCCAGAATTATTGCATCATAATTTATTTAGGATTTAGACAATTCTAAAGTGATTCCATCAATTAGGCTTATAAGGACATTATAATCATTTAATTACTAAGAAATTTGATAAATCAATTTAATAAGGGTATAAAGCGATTTACAAAATTTTTGGATTTGAAGCATCTTATCAGGTTCTCAATTCCAATCTCACTATACAATTCCCAGGAAAGGAGACACTTATCACTTATGTAGATAGAGAAACTTCACGAATGTAACACCAATAATCCGTATAATTATACCCATACAGATTAGAGATGAAACCTGAATTTCTAAAACCATATCCACTTCAAAAATGATTCTGAATTTATTTTCTTTAAAATGGTAAATGATATTATGATAATATCATATCACATGCATTATGCTTCGTTATAACAAATTGAAAACTAAATATTTTTTAAAAGAATAGTGAATAGTTAACAGTGAACAGTGTACCAATGCACTGCTACAGTACCGTGAACAGTGCATTGATGCACCAAAATTTTGAATAAAAATGTGTATCGATGCACTGCTATAGTGCATCGATACACTGCTACAGTAACGTACATTACTACTATAGTAACTTCTGCAAATCTGCATAAAACTCTTAAAAATTCAACCGTGCATCATTATACAGCTACCATTGACATAAATACGTTTAAATTCATTTAAAACATGTTTATTAAAATCCATTACATGTCGACTAAAATATAATTAAAACAGTTCATTATGTCATACGGTTACTGATGAGGCGACCTTGACTGAATATCCAAATATCTCCTTACAAGATGTATTCAACCTACGCGTGAAATAAACACACATTCAGTATTACTTAGTGAGGCATAAATAATCACGAATAACATTTCTTCATACAAATTATCTTTCGATATTTAATCTCCAAGGAATCTTTAATTCCAATGAATATACTATAATTTGCATTGCTGATGCCATTAACTCATTTATAAATCATTATTGGAATCCATACATTCCATAGGAAATTCATACAATTCATGCAATTTCGTTTTAATATTAGCACTATCAGTGCTCCATCTGGAAAATCATACACTTAGTATTCTTCCTTTTTCATTTTAGCACACAAAGTGCCCTATTCGAAAATCCATACCATTAGTATGCTTTTATTACCATTTTAGCACATAATATGCCCTATCTGGAAATCCATATTTTCAATATTATTTCCTTATCATCTAGAACCCTTACTGCTTTATCTGGAAACCCATACACTCAGTATGATTCCCTTACCATTTTAGCATATAAAATGACCTATTTGGAAATCCATATTTCAATATGATTTCCTTATCATTTAGCACACTCAGTGCTCTATATGGAAATCTATACACTCAGTATGATTTCCTTATCATTTTAGCACACAAAGTGTCATTCGGTAATCACTATACATAAATCAATAGATTATGTTATTTTAATAATTATCACATGTACGTACATAATTAAATGCACTCACCTTGTAACATTCCAAAATTCAGGTTAGTGACTAAAATGAGAATTTTTGGAATTTGAGGATCAATTTATGGAAATTGATAAGTTCAAGAATTTAAATAGGACTATTTTAGTATTGGATTAAATCATAATTATGGAATAAGAAAAAGGGCATTATGGTAATTAGTTTAAAAAGATATTTTCTTTCCCTTATTAAGAGTAGACACGTGGGATGTGAAGAGTTATCTAGAACTCTTCTTTTTCTTCTTTATTTCTTCTTCCCGTGGGTTCAAGCTCAAACCTCAAAGGTGAGTTTTAATTTTTATGATTAATTATTGAATGTTTATGTTGGGTTTTATTCCTTGAGTGTTATATAAGCTTAAGGAAAACTTATATAAGCTTAAAACACCAAAAGGAGAGAATTAGAAAGGAAATTTGATTAAGGGTTGAGAAATGAACTTTTATTATGGAAAGGTTTTTGAAGTTCTAAATATAGATTTTACTTGTCAAGGGGTTAATTAAGAAGTTAGAGGTGATAGAATTGAATTTAGAACACATGGAAAATTTGATGAAATTCTTTGATTCAAGAATTATGGTGTATTATGAGAGATGGTGAAGTGTTATAGTGTTATATGAAGGTTTAAATATGTATAGATAAGTTTTAAGGTATAATGAGGGATTAATAAGTAGAATTTAGGGTTAAAGTAAGGATTTTCATGCTTAAAATAACATTTTTGGGTTCTGTGCATCGATGCATATTCAATATGTATCGATGCACCCTCAATTAAAGGAACATCGAATGTAATTAATGCATCGATGCATAAGGAGTGCATCGATGCACCCCGTTAAGATTAAAACATCGAATGTAAATTGTGTATCGATGCATGGCAGTTCATCAATGCACATGTTAAAGAATGCATCGATGCACTGTAGAATGCACCGATGCACTTCAATGGGAAATAAAATAAATTGTTATTCAGTCTATGAAATGATGGATTAAAGTATATTAATTGGATATTGATAGTATCAATACATGATTATGTAGACATTGATCGAAAGCAAAGTTCAGATAGGTCAACAGAGTAAGATACACAATGAAGATCAAGAGCTTATGAGTGTTCATTGAGACTAGGTGAGTACATGATATTAAGTGTACATGATGTTTAGGTAATTAAGACTTGCGATGAGTCTAATTGTGATAATAGATGACATGAGTACAAGAATATAAGTATAGTATGATATGATGTTTAAGAGTACATGAGCATGATCATGTAGTAATATGGTGCTAGAAATATATGAGTAAATACATAGGTTTAATTGTTGAATACATCTTTATATGTGAACCTTTTGAATGCATGTATATGTGATAATAGCTTATATGATCATAAGAGATAAAATATATGTGAAAGTGATTTGACTCATATATGTTTCTATGAGAATGTTACACGACATGCTATGTATGTTATATGAGCTATGTGAAAAAGAATACAAGTAAAAGTGGAAAGTTATGTGATACGTAAATGTGAATTACATAGAAATATGCTACGTGACAGTAAACTATGTGTCTATTTGAAGATGTGAAATGATATAACAGATATTGCTCATGTCATATGTTATGAGAGCTATAGGTATAGTTGGCATGCCAAGAGTCGAGGGTTCTACGTGGTCCTTCGGGACATATGTGTTCTATGTGGTCCTTTGCGACATAGTGGTCCTTCGGGACAGTATTGTGCATAACCTCTATGTAATCACATATCTTAAGTTCTCAAAAGAGTGCATGGGCTTCAAAAATAATAAATATGTGTTATGATAATATATGTATTCATTTTGAAATGATATTTGGGTTATATGACATGTATGAATGATAAGTTTAGAATTATATGATAATAGAAAAGAAAAGAATGATAATGAGTGCATCTGGGTTTCGTGATAAGAGATGATATGTGATTTTGTATGATATGTCATTAGTAATTATTCATGTATTATTATGCCTTGGAGATATTATACATTCATGTTAAATCTATGCTCATATGATAGAATATAAATAATGATAAGGAAATAAGTATAATAAACTTGTTAATAATTGGTTCAATAGGTATGTAATTATGATTTGTATTATATGTTATCTGAATACATGTGTTAGTTTACATTGTGTATTTACATGTCTCACTAAGTCTATGACTTAGCGTGTAAGTGTCTTATGCGTAGTTTTGGTAAGCAAGAGGATCAAGATTAGCTCCAGCAGAACAACATATCATCGCTCGAAGATCGGATCAGAAATATCTTGTAAAGTATGTTCTATTATGTAAATTACTATGTTGGCAGGTAAGCAAAGTCATTAAATATGTACACTCTGATGGAGTCTGTTAAAGTTTTAACATGTTTATGTAAAAGAATTTATTTATAGATTAGAAGTTTTAAATTTTCTATGGTTTTTATAAAAATATGTGCTTTAACTTGTTAATGTGACACCTCAAATTTGTATTCGGGTCGGATACGGGTTGGGGGTGTTACATTTAATGGTATCAGAGCTAGGGTTTAGCTGATTCTAGGCTTAAACCGAAGTCAAGAGTATTTTGAAAAGGTGTACATGCCAACAAAAAGTGAAAGTTTCTGATCTGATAGAGTTATGAGTATGCTGTCTTCTAATAGATTTATATTGTTATGTATTAGATGTTTGTTCGTGAGTGTCCTCGCAGTGAAAGAAGAAGTAATAGATCTGAGGGTAGTAGCAATTCACCTGCACTGGCCATGCATGGTGAAGAGCGAACACCTCCAGTAGTACCAGTGAGAGATCAAAGGATATTTTTCGGGACGTTAAATGTTGTTTTGTCTCATTTTCAACCCTCTGCGCCCTCAGCTCCTCGAATGAATATAACTAAAGAATTGAATGGTTTAGGATTACCTATGTTTAAGGGTGAAGCTGAGGAAGATCCGATTGCTAAGGATCTTTGGTTAAACGATGTTAAGATTATGTTGGAAGGGCTCCACTGTTCTGTTATGGAGAAATTAGATGGAATAGTTTCTTTGTTAAGGGGATAAGCTAGAATATGGTGGACCAATGTCACCATGAGATTAAGAAGTGATCAAGTTACTTGGTTGTTTTTCTTGGAATAATTCAATCATAAGTATATGGTGACCAATATATTAGACAGATGAAACAAGAATTTATGAATTTGAAGCAAGGGAATTATACAGTGTATGAATACGAATGTGAGTTTAATAAGTTAAGTCATTTTACTGTTGAGCTTATTCCGACTGAGAATGATTTATGTGACTGGTTTGTGGAGGGTTTGCACGCTAGGCTAAGAGAGTTACTGATAGCCTTGAATTTGTCATCGTTTCAAGAAGTGATTAATCGAGCTAAAGCTCTAGAGAGAGCTCAGAATGAAAGATTTAAAGAACAGAGAGTTCAGATGTCTAAAAGGATGGGTGCTTCGTCGAGCTCCTCTCCATACAAGAAAAATAGGGAATGGGATTCTCCAACTCATGATATGTTGGAATCAGATGTTTCTATTGATAGAAGATTAAATCTCAGTCAAGTCAGGCAATGGTCATATTATGGAAAGAATCATATAGGGGTATGTAGAGTAATCTCCGGAGCTTATTTTAGATGTAGGGATGTTGGACATTTTATTCGAGATTGTCCACTTATGACTGAAGAGACAGTATAGAGAGAAAAATTTATTACACTACCTCAAAGAAATAGAGAAAGAGGTCATAAAAGGAATCGATCTGAGTCATTCACTCAACATGATATGCAATCAACTGCCCAAGTTTATAATTTAAGGATTGATGAAGATTTCGATGACCTAGAGATTTTGGCAGGTAAATTTTAATATTGTGGTAAAATAGATTTGTTTTAATAGATTTGAGAATCAGCATAGTATTTGGTAATTAAAAATTAGAAAGATGATTGAAAGATTTGATTTGAAGTAAGAAGTAATGAATTGTTAAGAATTAATAGAATATGGTTTCCAAGTGAATTAGTTGTGTTAAATTGTATATAGTATAAGTAAAAGCAACATACGTGGGATAATGTATATAAGTATAAGGTTAATAGTATAAGTAAGCCAAGAATTATTGAGTATTATAATGGATTGCTTCATCTGGAGGTGAAGTGAAAGTTCGAGGACGAATTTTCTTTAAAGAATGAGAGATTTGTAACTTCCCAAAATTTGGGTTAGTGACTAAAATGAGAATTTTTGGAATTTGAGGATCAATTTAAGGAAATTGACAAGTTAAAGAATTTAAATAGGACTATTTCATTATTGGATTAAATCATAATTATGGAATAAGTAAAAGGGCATTATGGTAATTAGTTTAAAAAGATATTTTCTTTCCCTTATTAAGAGTAGACACGTGGGATGTGAAGAGTTATCTAGAACTCTTCTTTTTCTTCTTCATTTCTTCTTCTCGTGGGTTCAAGCTCAAACCTCAAAGGTGAGTTTTAATTTTTATGATTAATTATTGAAAGTTTATGTTGGGTTTTATTCCTTGAGTTTTATATAAGCTTAAGGAAAACTTATATAAGCTTAAAACACCAAAAGGAGAGAAATAGAAAGGAAATTTGATTAAGGGTTGAGAAATGAACTTTTGTTATGGAAAGGTTTTTGAAGTTCTAAATATAGATTTTACTTGTCAAGGGGTTAATTAAGAAGTTAGAGGTGATAGAATTGAATTTAGAACACATGGAAAATTTGATGAAATTCTTTGATTCAAGAATTATGGTGTATTATGAGAGATAGTGAAGTGTTATAGTGTTATAAGAAGGTTTAAATATGTATAGATAAGTTTAAAGGTATAATGAGGGATTTAATAAGTAGAATTTGGGGTTAAAGTAAGGATTTTCGTGCTTAAAATAACATTTTTGGGTTGTGTGCATCGATGCATGTTCAATGTGTATCGATGCACTCTCAATTAAAGAAACATCAAATGTAATTAATGCATCGATGCATAAGGAGTGCATCGATCCACCCTCTTAAGATTAAAACATTGAATGTAAATTGTGTATCGATCGATGGTAGTGTATCGATGCACATGTTAAAGAATCCATCCAAGCACTGTAGAATACACCGATGCACTTCAATATGAAATGAAATAAATTGTTATTCAGTCTATGAAATGATAGATTAAAGTATATTAATTGGATACTTATAGTATCAATACATGATTATGTAGACATCGATCGAAAGCAAAGTTCGGATAGGTCGATAGAGTAAGATACGCAAGAAAGATCAAGAGCTTATGAGTGTTCATTGAAACCAGGTGAGTACATGATATTAAGTGTACATGATGTTTAGGGAATTAAGACTTGCGATGAGTCTAATTCTGATAATAGATGACATGAGTACAAGAATATAAGTATACTATGATATGATGTTTAAGAGTACCTGAGCATGATCCTGTAGTAATATGGTGCTAGAAATATACGAGTAAATGCATAGGTTTAATTGTTGAATGCATCTTTATATGTGAACCTTATGAATGCATGTATGTGTGATAATAGTTTATATGATCATAAGAGATAAAATATTTGTGAAAGTGATTTGAGTCATATATGTTTCTATGAGAATGTTACACGATATGCTATGTATGTTATATGAGCTATGTGAAAAAGAATACAAGTAAAAGTGGAAAGTTATGTTATACGTGAATATGAATTACAAGGAAATATGCTACGTGACAGTAAGCTAGGTGCCTATGTGAAGATGTGAAATGATATAACAGATATTGTCCATGTCAAATGTTATGAGAGCTATAGGTATAGTTGGCATGGCAAGAGTCGAGGGTTCTAAGTGGTCCTTCGAGACATAATTGTTCTATCTGGTCCTTTGGGACATAGTGTTCCTTCAGGACATAGTGGTCTTACGGGAAAAATTCTACGTGCCCTAGTAGGATTTATACGAGCTGTGGTGACAGTATTGTGCACAACCTCTATGTACTCACATACCTTAAGTTCTCAAAAGAGTGCATGGGCTTAAAAAATAATAAATATGTGTTATGATAATATATGTATTCATTGTGAAATGATATTGGGGCTATATGACATGTATGAATGATAAGCTCAGAATTATATGTTAATAGAAAAGAAAAAAATGATAATGAGTGCATCTGGGTTTTGTGATAAGAGATGATATGTGATTATGTATGATATGTCATTAGTAATTATTCATGTATTATTGTGTCTTGGAGTTATATTATACGATCATGTCAAATCTATGCTCATATGATAGAATATAAATAGTGACAATGAAATAAGTACAATAAACATGTTAATGATTGGTTCAATAGGTGTGTAATTATGATTTGTATTATATGATATCTAAAATACATGTTTTAGTTTACATTGTGTATTTACAAGTCTCACTAAGTCTATGACTTAGCGTGTAAGTGTCTTACGCGTAGTTTTGGTAAGCAAGAGGATCAAGATTAGCTCCAGCAGAACAACATATCATCGTTCGAAGATCAGATCAGAAATATCTTGTAAAGTATGTTCTAATATGTAAATTAGTATGTTGCCATGTAAACAAAGTCATTAAATATGTACGCTATGATGGAGTGTGTTAAAGTTTTAACATGTTTTTGTAAAAGAATTTATTTATAGATTATAAGTTTTAAATTTTCTATGGTTTTTATAAAAATATGTTCTTTACTAGTCAATGTGACACCTCGGATTAGTATCCGGGTCGGATACGAGTTGGGGGTGTTACATTTAATGGTATTAGAGCTAGGGTTTAGTTGATTCTAGGCTTAAACCGAAGTCAAGAGTATTTTGCAAAGGTGTACATGGCAACAAAAAGTGAAAGTTTCTGATCTGATAGAGTTATGAGTATGTTGTCTTCTAATAGAGTTATATTGTTATGTATTAGATGTCTGATCGTGAGAGTCCTCGCAGTGAAAGAAGATGTAATAGACCTGAGGGTAGTTGCAATTCACCTGCTCTGGCCAGGCATGGTGAAGAGCGAACACCTCCAGTAGTACTAGTGAGAGATCAAGGGATATTTTTTGGGACGTTAAATGTTGTTTTGTCGCGTTTTCAACCCTTTGCGCCCTCAGCTCATTGAATGAATATAGCTAAAGAATTGAAAGGTTTAGGAGCACCTGAGTTTATGGGTGAATTTGAGGAAGACTCGATTGCTGCGGATCTTTGGTTGAACGATGTTAAGATTATGTTGGATGGGCTCCACTGTTCTGATGTGGAGAAATTAGATGGAATAGTTTCTTTGTTTAGGGGACAAGCTAGAATATGGTAGACCAATGTCACCATGAGATTAAGAAGTGATCAAGTGACTTGGTTATTCTTCTCGGAAGAATTCAATCGTAAGTATATTTGTGACCAATATATTAGACAGATGAAGCAAGAATTTTTGAATTTGAAGCAAGGGAATTATACAGTGTATGAATACGAATGTGAGTTTAATAAGTTAAGTTGTTTTGCAGTTGAGCTTATTCTGGCTGAGAATGATGTATGTGACTAGTTTGTGGAGGGTTTGCACCCTAGGCTAAGAGAGTTGCTGATAGCCTTGAATTTGTCATCATTTTAATAAGTGGTTAATCGAGCTAAAGTTCTAGAGAGAGCTCGGAATGAAAGATTTAAAGAACAGAGAGTTCAGAAGTCTAAAAGGATGGGTGCTTCATCGAGCTCCTCTACATCGAAGAAAAATAGGGAATGGGATTCTCCAACTCATGATATGTTGGAATCAGATGTTTTTATTGATAGAAGATTAAATCTAAGTAAAGTCAGGCAATGTTCATACTGTGGAAAGAATCATACAGGGGTATGTAGAGTAATTACCGGAGCTTGTTTTAGATGTGGAGATGTTGGACATTTTATTCGAGATTGTCATCTTATGACTGAAGAGATAGTAAAGAGAGAAATATCTATTACAGTACCTCAATGAAATAGAGATAGAGGTCATAGAATGAATCGATCTGAGTCATTCACTCAACATGATATGCAATCAACTGTCCAAGTTTATAATTTAAGGATTGATGAAGATTTTGATGACCCAGATATTTTGGCAGGTAAATTTCGATATTGTGGTAAAATAGTTTAGTTTTAATAGATTTGAGAATCAGTATAGTATTTGGTAATTAACAAATAGAAAGATGATTGAAAGATATGATTTGAAGTAAGAAATAATGAATTGTTAAGAATTAATAGAATATGGTTTCCAAGTGAATTAGTTGTGTTAAATTGTATATAGTATGAGTAAAAGCAACATGCATGGGATAATCTATATGAGTATAAGGTTAATAGTATAAGTAAGCCAAGAATTATTGAGTATTATAATAGATTGTTTCATCTCGAGGTGAAGTGAAAATTCGAGGACGAATTTTCTTTAAAGGAGGGAAGATTTGTAATATCCCAAAATTCGGGTTAGTGACTAAAATGAGAATTTTTGGAATTTGAGGATCAATTTAAGGAAATTGATAAGTTCAAGAATTTAAATAGAACTATTTCAGTATTGGATTAAATCATAATTATGGAATAAGTAAAAGGGCATTATGGTAATTAGATTAAAAAGATATTTTCTTTCACTTATTAAGAGTAGACACATGGGATGTGAAGAGTTATCTAGAACTCTTGTTTTCCTTCTTCATTTCTTCTTCCCGTGGGTTCAAGCTCAAACCTCAAAGATGAGTTTTAATTTTTATGATTAATTCTTGAATGTTTAAGTTGGGTGTTATTCCTTGAGTGTTATATAAGCTTAATGAAAGCTTATATAAGCTTAAAACACCAAAATGAGAGAATTAGAAAGGAAATTTGATTAAGGGTTGAGAAATAAACTTTTGTTATGGAAAGGTTTTTGAAGTTCTAAAGATAGATTTCACTTGTCAATGGGTTAATTAAGAAGTTAGAGGTGATAGAATTGAATTTAGAACACATGGAAAATTTGATGAAATTCTTTGATTCAAGAATTATGGTGTATTATAAGAGATGGTGAAGTATTATAGTGTTATAAGAAGGTTTAAATATGTATAGATAAGTTTTAAGGTATAATGAGGGATTAATAAGTAGAATTTGGGGTTAAAGTAAGGATTTTTGTGCTTAAAATAACATTTTTGGGTTTTGTGCATCGATGCATATGTGTATCGATGCACTCTCAATTAAAGGAACATCGAATGTAATTAATGCATCGATGCATAAGGAGTGCATCGATGCACCCCCTTAAGATTAAAACATCGAATGTAAATTGTATATCGATGCATGGTAGTGCATCGATGCACATGTTAAAGAATGCATTTGATGCACTGTAGAATGCATGCACTTCAATAGGAAATGAAATAAATCGTTATTCAGTCTATAAAATGATAGATTAAAGTATATTAATTAGATACTGATAGTATCAATACATGATTATGTAGACATCGATCGAAAGCAAAGTTCGGATAGGTCGACAAAGTAAGATACGCAAGGAAGATCAAGACCTTATGAGTGTTCATTGAGACCAGGTGAGTACATGATATTAAGTGTACATGATGTTTAGGGAATTAAGACTTGCGATGAGTCTAATTTTGATAATAGATGGCATGAGTAAAAGAATATAAGTATAGTATGATATGATGTTTAAAAGTACCTGAGCATGATCCTGTAATAATATGGTGTTATTAATATATGAGTAAATGCATAGGTTTAACTGTTGAATGCATCTTTATATGTGAACCTTATGAATTCATGTATGTGTGATAATAGTTTATATGATCATAAGAGATAAATTATATGTGAAAGTGATTTGACTGAAATATGTTTCTATGTGAATGTTACACGATATGCTATGTATGTTATATGAGCTATGTGAAAAAGAATACAAGTAAAAGTGGAAAGTTATGTGATACGTGAATGTGAATAACATGGAAATATGCTACGTGACAGTAGGCTAGGTGCCTATGTGAAAATGTGAATTGATATAACAAATATTGCCCATGTCATATGTTATGAGAGCTATAGGTATAGTTGGCTCCTTCGGGACATATGTGTTCTATGTGGCCCTTCGGGACTTAGTGGTCCTACGGGACAAATTCTACGCACCCTAGTGGGATTTATACGAGTTGTGGTGATAGCATTGTGCACAACCTCTATGTACTCACATACCTTAAGTTCTCAAAAGAGTGCATGGGCTTCAAAAATAATAAATATGTGTTATGATAATATATGTATTCATTGTGAAATGATATTGGGGCTATATGACATTTATGAATGATAAGCTCAGAATTATATGATAATAGAAAATAAAAGAATGATAATGAGTGCATCTGGGTTTCGTGATAAATGATGATATGTCATTAGTAATTATTCATGTATTATTGTGTCTTGGAGTTATATTATACATTCATGCCAAATCTATGCTAATATGATAGAATATAAATAGTGACAAGGAAATAAGTATAATAAACATGTTAATGATTGGTTCAATAGGTGTGTAATTATGATTTGTATTATATGATATATGAATACATGTGTTAGTTTACATTGTGCATTTACATGTCTCACTAATTCTATGACTTAGCGTGTAAGTGTCTTACGTGTTGTTTTGGTAAGCAAGAGGATCAAGATTAGCTCCAGCAGAACAACATATCATCTTTCGAAGATCAGATCAGAAATATCTTTTAAAGTATGTTCTATTATGTAAATTAGTATGTTGGCATGTAAACAAAGTCATTAAATATGTACGCTCTGATGGAGTCTGTTAAAGTTTTAACATGTTTATGTAAAAGAATTTATTTATAGATTAGAAGTTTTAAATTTGTTATGGTTTTTATAAAAATATGTGTTTTGACTAGTCAATGTGACACCTCGGATTTGTATCCGGGTTGGATACCGGTTGGGGGTGTTACACATCTGGTTCGCCTTGCTATTATTTCCAATACTCAGTTCCAATTACTCAGCTACTTTGTCTCTGCCTTTCGTTTTGCTAGACTCGGGAGCTTGATTTCGATCTACTCAAGCATCCATTAAAGACATATTCATTATCACTTATTAGTACATTCAAATCTTTAATTTCTTAAACTAAAAGAAATACTATTTCCATTCATTTATTTGATGTATGCATCGATACATTTTATAGTGTATCGATGCATCCTCTCTCTGGTGCATCAATACACAACCTACGCATCGATGCACTATCTGCATTCGATGTTTACATCTTAAGGGAGTGCATCAATACACTATCTGTGCATCGATACACTCAGTGCATTCGATGTTTATTTATTAAAGTGTGCATTGGTACACTACTTATGCATCGATGCACCTTGCCCAGAATTTACATTTTGAGCACAAAATTCATTTCATTCCAGCTTAAATGCTCCATATTTCAACCCCTTTTATACCCTTAACTCAAATACCTTCATTTAAACTCATTTATACGCATATACCACATCCTTAACCTCAACATCTTATCTTCTATATGAAATTCAAGAATCATACCCAATTTTCAACATGTTCTAAATCCAATTCTAACACTTCATATTTCTTAATTAACTTGATGACAAGTCAAATCTACCATAAAACATCCATAAACCTTCATATTTCATCATGTCACTCAAAAACCCATTACCTTTAATCTCTAATATCTCATCAATAACTTAGTTTTAATCTCATTTAAACCTTCCTTTAGCTTCCATATTAAATAACCATTAAATCGAAAACTTACCATTGAGCTGAAGGGAAGAGTTTTCCACGGCAAGAAGAGAAGAAGATGAAAGGGTTGACTTCCTATTCCCCTCTTCATCTTATCGCATATCTTAATTCCCACTAATTAAATATTAAATTCAATTTAATTCAAATGGCTAAAATATCTTTTTAATCATCCTCTCCTACAATTTAGTCTAAGTTATGGATCCTATTTATCCTCATATTTCATTATTTAATTTAATAAATCCTCATATTTTTAAATCTTTTCAATTGAATCCTTAAAAATATTTTTGGTGCATTACAACGAATATTCATTTCTTAAAACTGACTTCACTGCAGAATCGAAACAATCCCCTTCAAAACCATATTTGGATGGATCATTAGGAGATGAAAATTTATTTAAGAAGTATTTATTTACTTCTCGTATTGTAATACTATTAAGGATGATCGAACTACTTAAGTCGCACTTTACAAACCTCAAAGACATTGTAACATTTAAAGCTTCACCGGTATTTGCAGAAGTTATCCAACGACATTTGTTTAATCCAAGTCAAGAGGGTATTTAGATCATTCTGATATTCGAGGTAGAGTTATTCATTCCAGAGCTTAAGATATTCAGTCATTCTAGGGCTTGGGGTGTACTTAAGGTTATTACACACTTCAGGGATATTTTGGTTATTTTACATTTCAAGGGTATTTTAGTCTTTTTCTTCCATCCAGACTTTCCATTTAATTAAACTTTCCATTTATTTCAGCCATTTCAAACAATTTAGATGTAAAAATTACTTCTATGATGTTAGTTTTTAAGTACTTGCTCATAAATCGTACATTCCAAGTTTTGAGCCTTTACAGAGGTTACGAATTGATTATCAATGATTCTCTGAACAAATCATGAAGTTAACAGGTGAATCAATAATTTTATCATGTCAAAAAGCCAATTATCATGTCAAATCCACTAACAAGAGCAATTTTATGTCATTTTTACATCTAAAGGGCAATTTTGTAATTTCTTATCCAGGTATTTTTGGTATTACAACTTTTAATGGGAATAATCAAAATTGAAGGTTTATGGGGTTAATCGATGCACTGATTAATCACTTAACTTGAAATTATTTATTATCATACTTCTAATTTCTAATAGAGTAATTCGAGTATTATTACTTGACATACTTTTTACTGAATTGGATCGAGTTTAGAGATGATTAACTATATACATTTGACCAAATATATTCATCCATGCATTAACTAATACCAACATGTTCCATAAAGGATACAAAAAGGTAGTAATGTATTACCTCTATTTTTTAGCTATATCGGTCGAACATTCTAACTATTCGATCGCTCTCAAACATGAACCCAACGTCTAATAATATCTCAGATACATATCAACTTAAATTACATCAGAAATGGAGCTTAATTGCAAAAAATGGATTGAATCATGAGGTTAACCAATGAAAAATAACTTATTAGGTTCGAATTTTGCGAAATGAACCTAAAAAATGAACTCAGGGTGTTGAAAAACAATAGGATAATTGTTCTTAAAAAACTTCAATGGTCAGTCAACAAAGGTCAATGGCCAGTCAACGTTCGATCAATGCCTGGTCAACGACTCAGCTCGGCTCGACTTAGCTTGGCTCAACGTGGCTCGACTCGGCTCAGTTCAAACCGACCCAACCGATTCAAACCCGTGTGATAGTTAATTAAATTCAAAATTAAAAACCCTAATAGCTAGGGTGACACATATATATAAGGGATATGTTGGTCTAGCAGCCGTTAATCCCTTTTGAAAATTCTGAAACTCCTAGAACAGTTTTAGAGAAAGGTTTTTGCTCTCAATTACTTTTCAATCGGGTGAACCAAGTAGAGGTCGAGATGATTTTTTATGGAGGCTAGGATTCAAACCGTTCGTGATCGCCATTAGCCACTGTTGTCTTTGCTAATTTTTAAGGAACCCAATGTAAGTAATTGCATCCCTTCCTCCCAGTTTCGAATTTAACGTGCTTGGATCGCTGGTGAGACTAAAACATTTTGTTTCCGCTACGCCATGGGGTGCACCGATGGTCCCAACATTCTATTCCATAGATCATAAAATGTGTATTTGGGATCGGTACCAAGTGTGGGTATTAATATTGAAGGGTGTGTATAGATATTAAAAGTATTAGCATCGGTACCTTTATACTAAATTGGGCAAGAAACCCAACTTTAGCTTAAGGGCTCGGGAAGGGAGTCTAAGACCACCAAAACTTCTTTAATGATCTCACAAGTGAGAAAACTAAAGAATACAACAAAATCTTAAGAATCCTGTGTAGTAAGATTCCATAAGACTTGCTATTGTGTTGTCACACCCCAATTTATTGCCAAAATTCAAAACCATAAGATTTATGGATTTTTCTAAATTTCTAAATCAAATTGGCATAATGCAAACAAATACCCCTAACGTTTCACAATATATGCAAGTTTGCCCCTATTGTTTTTTTTAACATTTGACCCCTAAACATTTCATTTTGGGTCAAAAAGCACCCTCGTTGGATGAAAAACGTTAGTCAACTAACGGTCAACGCCTAAAGCTGATTAAGCAAGAATGTGTGGAGGGATATGCTGACGTGGCATATCCATATCATAGTAGATGGTGATGTGGTAGATCCATGTAGACTAAATATTGATGTGGCATGTCCATGTGTGATACCACATCAATAATTTTTTTAAAATATTAATTAATAATTATTTTTCACTAAATTAATAACAACCAATCAGATATTGCCATGTGGCACATGAGATTTTTTATTAAATTAAGAAATTTGGGATTAAAGCTCCACAAAATTTTACAACCCATAAGATTTGAACTTAGGTCAAGTGGATGAGAGGCTTAATGCCTAACAACCAAGCCGAATCACTTAGTTGTTAATATTAGGCTAATAACATTATTTAAGGTATATTGTGGCTATCAAAACCACCACTAGCACAATAACTTTTTTTTAATTATAGTTAGATTTAAATTGTTAGAATTATTTTAGTCAATTTAAATTCATATTTAAAATTTTAATTAATTTTAAATTTATAAACTTTTAAAAATAAAAAATAAAATGATTTAATATATAATTTTAAGTTTATTTTTATTAAATTTAAATCACATACTCTCTAATTACAAATATATTTGTTTTATAATTTAATCTATTAATTTTATTTATTTTAGTCTTATGACTAAAAGATTAGATAATTTTATTTTTTATAAACTTAACACAAGCACTTTTTTAAAATCATAGTTAGATTTAAATTGTTAGAATTATTTGAGTCAATTTAAATTCATATTTAAAATTTTAATTAATTTTAAATTTATAAACTTTAAATAAAAAAGTGATTTTGTTTGTGGTGGTTTTGATGACTACAATATATTTTAAATTCTTATTTGACTCAAATATTTCTAACAATTTAAATTTAACTAGATTAAAAAAAAGTTCTTGTGTTAGTGGTGATTTTGATGGCCACAATATACCTTAAATAATGTTATTAGGCTAATATTAACAAGTAAGTGATTTGGCCTGGTTGTTAGCCATTAAGCCTCTCATCCACTAAACCCAAGTTCAAATCCTATGGGTTTTAAAATTTTGTGGAGCTTTAATCCCTTATTTCTTAATTTAGTGCCACATGACAACATCTGATTGGTTGTTATTAATTTAGTAAAAAATAGTTATTTATTATTAATTAATATTTAAAAAAAATTGTTGATGTGACATCACACGTGGACATGCCACGTCAGTATTTAGTCTATGTGGATCTACCACGTCATCATATACTATGATATGGACATGCCATGTCAGCATCTCCTTCCACATGTTCTTGCTGAATCAGCTTCAGGCATTAACCGTCAGTTGACTAACGGTTTTCATCCAACGAGGTGTTTTTTGACCCAAAATGAAACGTTGTGGGGTCAAATGTTCCAAAAAAAACAATAGGGGCAAAATTGCATATATTGTCAAATGTTAGGAGTATTTGTTTGCAATATTCCAATCAAATTCAGTGACCTAATTACAAGATTGGAAAATTTGGAGCCAATCTCATAAACCCTGGAAAGCTGGATGACGATCTTGTAATTAATTCATTTTAGTTTAAAACAAACTCTCCCCATGTTTGATTATATCACCCATAGACCGTTCTTAATTTCTTTTTTCCTTGAAACCCTAGTTCCGCTCCCTTTACCTTCATTAACCTTCACCGTTTTTCCACCACCACTAGTCGAGTTCGAATGTGGTAAGTCATCGTTGCTTCGTCGACGTTCCTTCTTCCTTCCCTTGGTTGTTCGGTCGTTGCTAATTTTATGGCAAGGGAGACATTGGGCTATCGATGGTCCATCACCGCAGTTCATGGCCGAGTTCGGGACGTGTAAACGGGTAACGACACATTCGGCTAGGAGAAGGTTGTGCTGGTCACCGTTGGCCATTTGGGGCATCCGTGGTTCCATTTTATGTTTTTTTCGTTTAATGCCTTCCTCCGTTAGAACTAGCATCGGCCGTTTAAGGTCACCACAAGTGCGACCATGAAACTCCCAACCCTTGGGACAACTGTCGACGTGTTTCCATCGTCAGCAGTCCCATTTCATTAATCTGACAATCCGCTATATTCGAACCAACCCGTTTCCAGTTACTCAATTGAATCTGGAATTAAACTTTTTAGTTCATCATAAATTATTAATTTATTCCAAGGTTGGTTTATTTAGATTTAAAACCAATCAATGAAATTTTGTAGGAGACTTTAACTCGAAAACAAAGTTATCACCTTTTCCTTGGTTACCTACAAGCTTTAAACCGATCTGTGCTGTTCCTGTCAACCGTGAGTGATGGTTTGGTGTATTTAGTTTGTTTGACTTTGTTGTTAAGATTATATTATTAAATTAATTATTAAATATTTGTGGATCAATCCACTGTTCGGGCCAACCGTGGGAAATGATATTATCGTCATTAACTATTTGTCGAGGTGCGACTCTTTTGGATGCTACATTTTATTTGTAATTTATCTGGATGTTTGGTTTATTGATTGTTGATTGAGATGTGACCTCTGATAGTCTAGCTTATGTTTTGCTTACTGCTGTGTGAAATTTGAAGTTGTCATATCTTGGAAAATGTTATATGTTAAATGTTGAATTATCAGACTTAAATCTGTGTTGTATGAAGTATGTTGATATAACATATTCGGATTATGCTATGCATTCAAACATGGAAATTATGTGAATATTTTTACATTTGGATCAGATCAAAAATTGAATACGTAAGTCATATTGGGTTGGATTTTGCTAGGGAAAATACAATGCATTCACTCGACAAGGTGAATTTCACTTTCGAATAATGTGGCCTCTGCCTTTATGGTAACCCCACTTTGTATGGTGTCTTGTAGATAGTATGATTCTGGTGAACCCGCTCTTCGGATAGTGTGGCAAAAGTATGGGTGGGTGCATAAGCATTTGCATAGCATTCAAATTTATGATTAATACTGATTGATTCAGACTATGTTATGAACTTGTCTGTGACAGTCGCACTTTAGAGATACACTAAGCTTAATATCTTGAACACCCATAGTTTTCTTTCAGATACTTGTACTTAGGAGATCCAGTACTTGAAGAATTACATCATTTTCAGATAAAAATTGATACTTCAGTATGAAATTTTATTTCGGTTTTTTTGTTCATATTTTTATTTCTAGATTATTTTTATTACTTTTATTTGATATTTCTGACAATATAATTAATTTTGGACTATTTATGCATGTTTTAAATAAATATTTTTTCATATTGAATTTTCCTTTTTCATATTAAGCTTCCTCTTTTCTTTTTCTTCTTCTTTAATACTTTAAATGCAAACATATCTACCTTATTTTGAAAGGATTCGAACTTAAATTTGAAATAGATAAAAATAAATAAACTCATTTGAAGAATGGATTAAATTTAAATTCTAAAATCTTGAATAAAATATTATATATGAACAGGAATCCACTCACATACCATCTTAAGACTTTTTTCTTTTCAAATAGATATAACATGTCAGCTTTGTTAAATACCTTAACAATTAAAACTGAATCTCAAACAATTTTACAAAATAAGCATTGCCACGCCAATAGATTTATATTTTTTTTCTCTCTGGTTAGGCATATCTTTAAATTATATTTTAGGGGATATAAGACCAGTCGATTTTACTTTGGTCATTGTTTGATATAATCTTATTTTCAAACATTGGTTGAAGGATTCTTATAATCAAAGTTGATTCAAATGAAAAAGTTAAAAGAAGAAAGGTTTTAGCTGAATGGATGATGGATTGATTAGTGCTCAATGTAGCATTTAAAATTCAAAAGCCATGCTTACCATAATAGAATGCATGTAATATTGTTGAATTACATGTTGTTTCTGTTGAGGAATTATGCAAACCTTGTACAACTCCCACATTTGAACCAACGAAAACACTACTGGTGACGCCATTAAAATCGTCACTAAAACTTGAAAACAAATGTCATATATAATATATCTAAAGTGAGAGATAAGGTATTTGCTTTCTCCAAATTGAGTGCAACTCTCAAACAGTCTGAGATACAGCTTCCTTAGTATCTGTTACTTGAGTTTCCGTATTACCCTCGAGTCTCTTGAAGACTAGCTTCTGCAGTGGGAGTTGACCATTCGGAGACGCCGTTACCTCCGGGTCTACCAAAATGGTATCCTCATCTTTGAACTCCCCTCTCAAGATTCCCTTGGCAAGTTCATTTTCAACATTCTGTTGAATCACTCTTTTTACAGGTCTAGCACCATAGTTTGGATCGTAACCAAGGTTACCAAGAAGTCCCCAGAGTATAGAGACTGTATCTTCTATAGTTGGCTGATCAACATAAACCTACTGGAAACAACGCTCTAGATCTGGATCTTTCTCAATATATTTTTGAAATTCATCTAGTGTTGTTGCACCGATGCAACGCAGTTCCCCCCGGCCCAGCATAGGCTTCAGAAGATTACCTGCAACCATTGCACTATTATGGAACCTGAAAAAGAGATCGTATCAACAGGATACAAAACTAAGTATTACCAGTCAATTAGCCTAAGAAATTTATCAGGAAAGAAACACATAAATCCATGCAAAACAACTATCTCCAATATAGAAAGGTTAAACTCTAGCAAACTGATCTAAACCCATAAACACCAACAAAATAGACAGAAAGGTTCTTACAGGTCAGCTCGCTTTACAGATACCGAACAATCAACCTATATAAACCAGAAACATAACAAAAAAGCACCTGCCTCCACAACCGTGTGAATCTCATCAATGAAAAGGATAATTTGGCAATCAGATTCTGTTACTTCCTTAAGTACTGCCTTCAGTCTGTCCTTAAATTCTCCCTGATATTTAGCCCAAGTTATGAGTGAACCCAAGTCGAGAGATATAATCTGTAGAAAACAAACAAACAAAACCAGATTCAATCAGTATCCATAATTTATGACTAGCCAGGAATGGATAGCATGCCCAGGCATCACCCACAAATGAAAAACAAAATATGATTTTTCATGAAAAAATTAAATATATATGCATGTATAGTTAACTTCAATGCAAAGCACACACCTTACGATCTGTCAAAGCTTGAGGAACATCCCCCTACACAATTTTCTAGGCAAGCCTGTTAAAAGACACAATGAGAATATATTGATAATGAGTCATTGAGCTAAGACTAATTCTGTCACACCCCAATTTCTGAGCCGAATAATAATAAAAGAAAATTTAGAATTTCAAAGTATTTAAGTAAATTTAAGGGAATAAATTACAAGTTTTAGAAACTTGCAACTCAATTTGAAACTTTGGGAAGTTTAACCTTGAATTTTCCCATTTTTCCTTAACAGTGAAAAATAAGATATCAAAAACCCCTCCCCTGTGATCTCCAAGATCCCAACCCCAAATTTTATACCCCAACCCTAACCGTCACTCTCCACCGCGATTTGCATGAGTTCGACCACCTTTGTCATCGACGCCATCAACATGACCGACGTCCTCCAGCGACCAATCCCTAGCCGTCAAAGACCTCGATAGATCATCGAACGTCATTAATCGAATGGAGGAAATTCATTTCATCGTCATCGCTTCTCTCCCCGATTTTGACTATTCCAACCGCCGGTGAGCCTCATCGCCATAGTCGTTGGACTCCCCATCCAAGCCCGAACAAAACCCAGCCAATAGTATCACCTCACCATCGTTCTATCACCGGCGACTATGGGTAAGCTTCAGGTTTATAGTTTGGTTAATTTTCTTTCGGTTTTGGCATGGTTTTGGTTAATCTTTGAGTTGGTTTGGCTTCGTGATGGTTTGTAGATTCTCCCTGGATGAAATGGCCGATCACCCGACCTCCGTTTCCGTTACCACACGCCTTCGTGTGCACGTGGAGCTCTCCCATTGACTTTAACTCGTTGCCTTTGATTTTTTACCGTTGACTTTGACCCAATAAGTCAAATTTTTCAAAAAGTCATATTTTATGTTTTTCGACGGCCTGAGTTTGAATACGAAGTCTATTTTTCCAAATTCACACTCAGTAAGCCGTTTTTCAGTGTTTTATCTTCATATTCAATTTGGATTTCAATTAAGTTCAGTTCTTACATAAATTTGTTTGTTATGTATCTGAGAAATTATTGGACGTTAGATTCAAGTTTGAGAGTGATCGAATGGATTTTAAATGTTCGATAGATGGAGCACGAGTATCGAGGAAATACTTTACTACCTTTTGTATGGTTTTCGGAACTTGTTGATAATTGGTAACTCCATTGAGGAAATGATTGGTCCTTTGGATAAAATTAATTATTTCTGGACTCAAACAAATTTCGGTTAAAAGATAATAAATTGTATAAGACTTAGATGGCTCGCATAAGAAACTGGAAGATCGATTCTAAATAATTATAAGTTCAATGATTCATTAATAAATGAATAGACTTCAAGATCCGTAAATTTTGATTAATTTTTTAAAGGTTAAATACTGAGAATATTTGGATAAGAAATTACCAAAAATAGCTCTATGGGGTAAAGTTACAAAAATGTCTTTTTACTGTAAAAGACCAAGACTTCCCCTCATGGTGAAGAATAACCCAGAAAGGACATACTTGATCAATTATAAAAAAATGCATATTTTTTGGATTGAAAGGAATTACTGAAATGTCCTCGAGCTATGAAATAACTAAAATACCTTCAAATGGTAAAATGACCAAAATAACCTGAACTCTAAAGGAACTAGAATACTTTGAAGCCTAATTTATCAGAAGTAATATCACTGACAGAATTTGTTGAACCCTTTTTTATAATGTTTTAAAACAACAATTTAACGCAAAATGTTTTTAGACTTGAATTAAATTTATTCAAAGTTATCAAAGTTTTCAAAATTAATTCAAAGCCATTAAAAGTGAATTTGAGCACAAAATAGTATTTCACATACAAGAAGTGTCGATATTGTTCTTACAGCATCGATACTATATGAACAACACTGATACTATTCATGTGGTATCGATACCCTAGGTAAGAGAAGTATCGATACTCTCAAGGTAGTATCGATACTATTAGCATTGCTCAAATTAGATAATGCAAAAATGGTATCGATACCCAAAGGGGTACCGATATTACTTCACATAGTAGTATCGATACCATAGGCATAGTATCGATATCGTCAGGCCCAACGACTAGTTTCATTTAAAAATATAAAGGAAGTACCATACTCCCTATAGGAGTACCGATACCCTCTGTTCTATGCAGTTTTATTTTGTAGAGAAAAACATCCCCAACGACTCTAAAAGACTCCCAATGGCTAGAAACGACCATAAACTCATTCCAACATATAAATACAAGTTCAAGACACTTGAACAATGGTTAGAACACCTATCCAAGTATTCAAACACAAGAGAAGAGTTTTTCACTCTTTATTCCTATTCTAATGTAAATATTTTGTTCTTGTGAGCTTTATTTTGTAAATACCCTACCTTTAATAAGTTTTATTTGTTTATTGCTTTTTACCTTTTGTAAAGGGGATTGGTTATAGTTTAACCAAGTGAAAAACTATGGAGTTTGTAAAGGTTACTCTCAATCCTTGAAAAAAAATGAATTAGTGAATTTGTTAGAAAATCCTTAGTGAGAAGTTAAGGTAGTGGAGGTAGACTTAGTGGAGAAGTCGAACCACTATAAATCACTGTGCATTATTCTTTGTCTTTTCTTTCTTCTTATTCCCTAAACAATTTTTACTGTTTCACACCTTGTACATTTTTTGATTGTTCAATTTGAGCCTCATCAATCCTAACAATTGGTATCAGAGCTTGATTCATTAGAAGGTTTAACAACCTTGAGATGTTCCTCGAAGAAGCTCTACCGATTCTTGACGCAACCGAAATAAGATGGCTTCGACCTCCGGTGCTTACTACATTGAAGATTTTCAACTGGTAAACAAGCCACCGTATTTCAGTGGAGCTAATTATGCGTATTGGAAGAATATGATAATGTTCTTCATTCAAGCCAATGATCTAGGAGCTTGGAACTCAATCATAAATGGATACTCCATTATACCATGTGAGATGGATGATTTGAGTGATGGAGAGAAGAAAAAGTTTCAACTCAATGCTAAGGTAACATACATTCTCTTTTGTGCATTAAGTGCAGATGAATATGGAAGAGTCTTCTCTTGTTCAAATGCCAATGAGATATGGGACAAACTCTAAGTCACTCATGAAGGAACTGATGAAATGAGGGAAACCAATATAAGTCTTCTCAACCATAGCCATGAGAATTTCAAGATGAAACTCGATTAAGACATTAAAGCAATGACGGATAGATTTTCGAAGAAATCCCTAATGAGAAGCTTGTGAGGAATATGATCTACTCTCTTCCAAAGTCTCAAAGAAGAAGACGATTATCAAAGCTAAAAACCTAAAGTCTCTCGCTCTCGATGAGCTTATTGGTTCTCTTCTCACTCATGAGTTGATGGTGAAGGAAGAGGAAGAAGATGAAGAGAAACAAAATAAGAAGAAGAATGAGGTAGGCATTGCCTTCAAATCCACAAATGAGTGTAATCAAGATTCAAGTGAAGAGGTGGATGAAGACGATGATGATGAAGAGAATAGATGAATAAGCTCTTCAAAAGATTCAAGAGATTCATGACTACTAAGGAAATGAAGCATGAAATGAATAAGAAGAAATGTCCCCTGGTGTGCTTCAATTGTCAAATAACGAGGCATGTCATGTATGAATGCCCCCTTCTAAAGAATATGGGATAAACAAGAAAAATGCATTTCTGGAAGCTTGGAGTGATGAAGATGACTCCAATGATGAATAAGAAGTAGCCAACCTAAGTCTCATGGCCATCAAAGAAGATTCAATAGTAACTTCTAACTAAAATGAATTAGATTCTTATTCTTTTGTTGAGTTACAAGTTGCTTATAATGAGTTGTATTTGGAATTTGAGACCATGAATTCGAAATATAAGAAATTAATTTCAAAACATAAAGTTAAAAATAATTTGGTTTTGAAAGAAAAAATTGATTCTGAAAAACAAAATGAATCTTTGAAAAATGATTTAGATCTTTCAAAAGTCAAAATCAATGATTTATAAAAAAGAAATTTTTGATACTCATTATGCTTAAAATGGCAAAATGCTCACATTTTCATTTTCATGGTCATTTGGAACATGCTCGTCCTTTGAAGAAATGAAAACGTTTTAAAATTAGACAAGTATGGGTTCCAAAAGGAACAAGGGGCATTGAAACTAATGTTCAAGGATCCAAAGCAATTTGGATACCAAAATATACTTAAATGTCTCTTGTTGGTGTGTCCTTACCCCATTGCATATGGGAATAGGGTTTTGTTATTGTTGTTGTTGTTGTCTCTTGTTGGTGTATGAGAGCAAAGATATTCAAATGCTCTAGCCACACTTGAAAATGAATGGGTAACCTCTAAGCTTAAAATCTTTTTGATTTTGCATAAATGGTTGCTCATTTAGTTTTTAGGCATGCATGGGTTTTGATCTTAAATGATTTTGTGTTAATTTTCTATCTCACGTATGTTAAAACAAAAATGTATTATGATGAACATTTTAAAGTTTTAATAATATTTCATATTTTTTAGTTTATCGTAATGAATTTTGGTCAAAATTAGTTTTAAATGCAAATGATATCTCTCTAACAATTGATATCAAATTTTAAAATGCTTTGATTTTACAAATTTTTATTTTTGACCTAAATTTAAATGTTTATACATGTGGTTTAAAATACAAATATTATCTCTCTAATAATTGATATCAATTTTTTTCAAATGCATAACATTTGTAATAGCTTTATGCACGTGCACTTAATTTCAACAATTGATATTGTATAAAGTTTATTAGACTTTGATATATTGAATTTCATGTACTATTAACATTTTTTATATTCTTTGTTGAAATTCAATCTCTTTTAAGTGTCATGCTCTTTAAATTCAAATTTTATGTTTGGAATGCATTTTTTGAGGGGAAGCTTTTGAGTTTTCAATGTTCTTTTAATGTCAAATTTATCACTTACTCTCCAATATTATTTTTGAAATTTAAAGTTTAATTATTTTTTATATAAAAAAGGTAAGAAGTATGAGTTTGAAAAATTCAATTTCTAAATGAAAAAGGGGAGCTGAAAATTTTTCAACAATTTGTATCTTTTTCATTAAATATTTTATTAAGGGGAGTTTTGAGATAAAATAATTTTTCAAATGTTTTGTTATATCATAAAGGGGATACTGTTGAACTACTTTTTATAATGTTTTGATATAACAATTTATGGTAAAATGTTTTTGGACTTGAATTGAATTTATTCAAAGTTTTCAAAAATAATTCAAAGTCCACTAAAAGTGAATTTTAGCACAAAATAGTATTTCACGTACAAGAAGTATCGATACTGTAATTACAATATTGACATTATATATACAATATCGATATTGTTCATATGGTACCGATACCCTATGTAAGAGAAGTATCGATACTCTCGAGGTGGTATCGATACTACCAGTATTGCTCAAATTCCATGTTGAACTATATTTTGATATAACAATTAAGGCAAAATATTTTTAGACTTGAATTGAATTTATTCAAAGTTTTCAAAAATAATTCAAATTCCATTTAACTTGGAATTGAGCACAAAATGTTTTTCTGGACAAGAAGTATCGATATTGTTCTTACAATATTTATACCTCATGAACAGTGCCGATATTGTTCATATGGTACTGATACCATAGGTAAGGGAAGTATCGATACTCACTAGGTAGTATCGATACTACCAGCAATGCTTAAATTCCAGAATGTAAAAATGGTACCGATACCCAAAGGGGTACCGATACTACTATGTATAGTAGTATCACTACCATAGGCATAATACTGATACCATCAAACCCCAACAGCTAGTAACGACTAGTTGATTTAAAAATAACAAAGGTAGTACCGATTCTCCCTTATGGAGTACCAATACCCACTGTACTGGGCAGTTTTATTTTGTACGAAAATTTATTCCCAATGGCTCCAAAATGCCTCTAACGGCTAGAAACGACCACAACAATATTCCAACATATAAATACAAGTTCAAGACACTTGAAGAAGGGTTAGAACACCTATCCAAGCAATCAAACACAACAGAAGACTTTTTCATTCTTATTTTTCTATTCTCTTGTAAATATTGTGTTTTAGTGAGCTTAAAATTTGTAAACACATCTTAGCCAATTGAAAAGATAGGGAGTTGTAAAGGTTACTCTTGATCCTTAAAAAAAGAACAAATTAGTGAATTTGTTAGAAAATCCTTAGTGAAGTGCTAAGGTAGTGGAGCTAGAATTAATTGAGAAGTCGAACCACAATAAATCATTGTGTCATTTGTCTTATCTTTTACTCTCTTTACTCCCTAAACAAATTTTTATCATTTCATCCCCTTTGCACATTTTTCAGTTGTTTGATTTGAGCCTCTTCGATCCTAACAATTGGTATCAGAGCTTGAATCATTAGAAGGTTTAACTTCTTTACTACCGATTCCCAACGTACCCGACAAAGAAATGGCTTCAATCTCCAATGCCTATTACATTGAAGATTCACAACCAGTCAACAAGCCACCTTACTTCAATGGAGCAAATTATGCCTATTGTAAGAATATGATGATGCTCTTCATTCAAGCCAACTATCTAGGAGCTTGGAACTCAATCATGAAGGGTAACTCCACTCCACCCGGTTAGATGGACGATTGGAGTGATGAAGAAAAGAAAAAAGTTCCAGCTCAATGCTAAGGCTATGCACATCCTCTTTTGTGAATTAGACCCAGATGAATATGGAATAGTCTCCTCTTGTTCCAATGCCAAGGAGAGGGATAAACTCCATGTCACTCATGAAGGAGTCTATAAAGTGAGGTAAACCAAGATAAGTCTTCTCAACCATAGCTACAACAATTTCAAGATGAAACCCAATAAAGAGATCAAAGCTATGACAAATAGATTTTCTGTGATTGATCTCAAGGCATTTGGAGAATAAATCCCTATTGAGAAGCTTGTGAGGAAGATGATCTACTCTCTTCCAAAGTCTTGGCAATAGAAGAAGACAACAATTATCAAAGCTAAAAATCTAAAGTTTCTCACTCTCGACGAGCTTATTGGTTCTGTTCTCACTCATGAGTTGATGGTGAATGAAGAGGAAGAAGATTAAGAAAACTAAAATAAGGAAAAAAGAAGGAGGTAGACATTTCCTTTAAATCCATTAATGAGAGCTATGAAGATTCAAATGAAGAAGAAGAGATGGACAAGCTCTTCAAAAAGTTCAAGAGATTCATGTCTTCCAAAGAAGTGAATCATGAATCGACCAAGAAGAAGAGTCCCCCGGTGTACTTCAATTGTCAAATAATGGGGCATGTCAAGTATGAATGTCTCATCCTAAAGAAGAAGGGATCATCCAAGAAAATGGCATTTGTGGCAGCTTGGAGTGATGAAGATCATCTACTCTCTTCCAAAGTCTAGGCAATCGAAGAAGACGACGATTATCGAAGCTAAAAACCTAAAGTCTTTCACACTCGATGAGCTTATTGGTTCTCTTCTCACTCATGAGTTGATGGTGAAGGAAGAGGAAGAAGATGAAGAGAAGCAAAAAAAGGAAAAGAAGAAGGGGGTAGGCATTGCCTTCAAATCCACTAATGAAAGCTATGAAGATTCAAATGAATTAGACGATGAAGAAGTAGAGATGGCCAAGCTCTTCAACAATTTCAATAGATTAATGTCTTCCAAGGAAGTGAAGCATGAATCGACCAAGAAGATGAGTCCCCCAGTGTGTTTCAATTGTCAAAGAATGGGGCATGTAAAGTATGAATGTCCCCTCATAAAGAAGAAGGGATCATCCAATAAAAAGGCATTTGTGGCAGATTGGAATGATGAAGATGACTCCAATGATGAAGATGAAGTAGCCAACTTACGCATCATGGCCATCCAAGAAGATTCAATAGTATCTTCTAACTCAAATGATTTAAATTCACATTCTTTTGATGAGTTACAAGATGCTTATAATGAGTTGTATTTGGAATTTGAGACCATGAATTCCATATATAAGAAATTAATTTCAAAACTTAAAGTTGAAAATGATTTGGGTTTGAAAGCAAAAATTGATTTTGAAAAACAAAATGAAATTTTGAAAAATTATTTGGAACTTTTAAAAGTCAAAACCAGTAATTTAGAAAAAGAAAATTTTGATTTAAAAGTGAAGCTTGAGAGCTTAACAAAAGAAAAAAATTAATTTTTAAAAACAACTCATTATGTTTAAAAATGACAAAATGTTCACACTACCATTTTTATAGTCATTTGGAACATACTTGTCCCATAAAGAAAATAAAATCTTAAAAATTAGGGTCTGTTTGGAACGGGGAAAACATTTTACGGAAAATGTTTTCCCCGTTTTCCTGTGCTTGGTTCCTGTAAAACACCCAACGTAAAACGTTTTACGATCAATGGAAAAGGGAGAGGAAAACACGGTATTTTTGACTTACCGTTTAGAAAAGGGTAAATTGTTTTCCATCTTTCTCCCATCCCTTGCTCCACACAGAAAACATGGTCTTTGGTTCTCCCGTCCCTTGCTCCACACCGGAAAATCAATCGACTGTTTGGAATCATTCTCACCGGCGAGGCGGGCAGCCGTCTTCTCAGGTATCTCTTCATATTCTCCCTTTTCATCTTCCTTTATCTCCTTTTCTTGTTTCATCTTTCCCTCATTTTGCATTTTCAATTTCACCGAAGAGGCAGAAAAAAAAAAGATCTAAAAGCTGAAATTACTCTTCTTCGTGTTGCTAAAGGCTACCTGTCGTGCACCGAACAACCTTTCCAAGAGGTTATCTCTCCCTCACTAGCAGTATTTTTTTCGTTGATTGAGTTTTATTTTTCATTTGCTTGTTTGTACCTTCTTAATTTGTGTGTGGGGAAGCTACTCCTTAAATTTTTTGTTTCCAGTATTAATGGAAACTGAGATATAAACAACTATTTATGGAAGACACCGAAAGAACCAAAGATGAAGTAAACTTAATTTTCTTAATAATATAAAATGAAATAATAGAAATCCTTTGGGATGAAATCAAAATTTGCTTACTTGATCTGATAATTATTAATTGGAAAACTATAAATGTGAGATATAGCAATCCATGTATGTTGGTTTTGTTCTGATTACAGTAAATGTGAGATATTTTGAGGATTACCAATATGTGAACGTTTTCATACCCACCTGTATTACTTTGAATTTTAAAATATTACACAATTTCTTTAAAGGGGATTTTTTTGAGATTTCTTCACAACTTTCTTGGTATCCCTCGTATCTTTGCTTGTTTTCACTGGAACTAGCTTACTAGGCGTTGCGATTTCACAATCTATATAAGCACAAACAGTGTTTTATTTATTTCAATTTTCAAGTATTGAAATCTTGCTCGAGCTTAGAAACCCTTTAGGATGAAATCAAAATGTTACTGTCAATGTACAAATCTGCTCATTTATCCTCATAAATATTATAGAGGAAAAATAAAATAATAGACCACATATCCGTTCCAACCTAAAAATTGTAAAATATTTCCTCTTCAAACGTACCTCTACTAGAAACTCAGATGCCAATTAGATTTGAATAATTACACTTCCTTAGATAAAAATTGAGCAAAGATGCAGTCATGCTGTAGTTAAATGCAAAACCAGGACAGTGAATTAGAACCAAAAGAAACAGAATTAGAAGAATAAACTAAAGTTTATATAAATTATCACACAAAACCATAGTCTATATAGGAGTAAAATCTTTCATTTTGGTTTATACAAACTTTACTTTACATATCTTGATTCAGCTGGTGCTAAAATGGGTTGAGTCAGCTAGTTTATACAAACTCTCTTAGGATTAATAATACTAATAAGCATGTTACTGCTACTCAAAAGTGTTATCTCATTGCTGCATATTCTATTCTTAATTCTATCTCTTTAGAAATCTTGCATAATAAACTTGGGTGCTCTTCAGAAAGTGCCCTTATTGATGCTTTGAAAAGTTGTAACATTTCTTTTTTCTTGTAATAAAAATTCTAGTCTTTGTGATGAATGTCAATTTGGAAAAATGCATAAGTTTCCTTTTTCTATGTCAATGGATTCACTGTTTATGCTAAGCATGTTGTGAGATTGATTTGGGGAAACTGGTACCTAACAAAGCAGCTGAAGGATCATTAGATGCACAAATAAAGGAAACATTAGAAGAACCAAGTTAGACTAATCCATATAGGTTCAAAGCATGTTATACCCATTAAAGGAAACATTAAACAATAAGAATCAAGGAAGCATGTTATTATATTATGCAAATCACCTGGAAATCTTTGGGTATGTTTAAGCATTTTCTTCATGATCCATTACAATCATATATGGCTTTATTGAAGAAATGACAATACATTTCTCAACTACATTTTTGAAAAATATATACTAGAAACATTATACATCTGAAATACATACCATATAATTTTGCAACATTCAATCCACTTAGAAAAAGTCCATTTTTGATCTAGTCAACACGTCTAAGAACATTACAATAATATTAGTCAATCTTCGAATCAGATTTCCAAATTTGGCACCCCCATTGTATATGGCTTACTTCATTGTCATAGAACACACATTAACAGTGAAACACTTCATTTCATGCTCAATAGTCTCGGTACTCCCAATAGAGTACCGATACTTCCCTTTTATGGTATCGATACCCAGTTAGTATCGATACCATTTTGACATTCTATAAATTTATATATTGGAAATGGAAATTAATACTATACTCTTGGTATCGATACTACCAATTCAATATCGATATCACCTTAACCAGTACCGATACGACTCTTCGAATTCAACTGTTTTTGCCTTGAACTATTTGTATTGTTCTTCCAATACCGATACTCCATGCCCAAAATTGCCATTTCCATTTTGAAATTTAACGAAAAACTAATCTCCTACTTTTACCTCCTTCTTTATCTTACATTATAGTCACTGACCCAATGATTTGGATGTTACAATGAATGTAGATTGTCCATAATTTACTGATTAGTATTTATTTTACAGTTCAAGTATTCATAAATTATTACGATCATTTCTTTGTAGATGGAACATAATTCTATTCATAAAACAATAGTGAGAGTTGTTGCTTCAGCATTGGCTTTTGGGGCTCTTTGGATTCATAGAATAAAATCTAGAAAGCAAATAAGTCGTCAATGTCATGTGAATCGATATGATGAAAGAGAAAATTACATCAATAATATTTTATATATAGGAGATCAAAATTGTATCGACATAATACAAATGTGACCACTTGCGTTCTTTAATTTGTGTGACATCCTTTACTAAGAATAATTTTTTACAGTCGACAAAATCGGTGAATGTTAAGGAGCAATTTATCATATTCTTACATAGAATTGGTCATAGTGTAAGATTTCGAGTGATTGGATCAAGATATTATAGATCAATTGAGACAATTCACGGTTACTTTAGGATTGTGATGAGGGTTATTCTGAAGCTATATAAATTAGCTATTAGGTTACCCGGTGAGTCAACTCCTCCTAGAATAATAAACAATACAAAGTTTTATCCATACTTTAAATATTGTGTTGGAACATTAGATGGAACACATATTCGTGGATCTGTTCCACCTAGCATTCAAGGAAGAGTTCGTAGTCGTAAAGGGGGAACAACACAGAATGTATTAGCTGCCATTACGTTTGATCTAAAATTTTCGTATGTTCTAGCTGGTTAGGAAGGTAGTGCGCATGATTCTCATATTTTAACTGATTCACTTACACGCCCAAGAGGATTTAGTATTCTAGAAGGTAAAAATTAGCTTTAATAATATAAATTAATTAATTTCAACTCATAATATATTAAAGTAATAATAACATTTTGTTAAATTGTAGGTAAATATTATCTTGCTACTACTGGATATGGAATTATCTCTCCATATCGTGGTGTTCAATATCATTTAAAAGAGTTTAATAATCTTCGTCCAGAAAATGCAAAGGAACTTTTTAATCTTTGTCATTCATCATTGCGAACAACTGTTGAGCGAGTGCTTGGAATTTTAAAGAAACATTTGCGTGTGTTAGATGCTGAACCATTTTGGGATTTTCAAACAAAAATAGACGTAGTATTGGCTTGTACTATCATTCATAACCATATAATGGGAGTTTATCCTAATGATATAATTAATTAAGGGTTGTACGAGGAACATGAGCCTTATTCGATAATATCAATGCTTACACAATGAGAAGAGAGAGAAGAAGCTAGAGAATAGGCTACTAAAAGAGATGATCAGAAGCTATGTGGAGTTATTATATAATTAGAAATATGTAATTTTGTTGAATTGTTTTAGTATTTGTATGTTACGTATGATGGATATTATTGTTTTTAGTTTGTTGGATATTGAACTTGCTATTATTTTAAGTTCATATAACATTGAAATTTAATTTTATGGACGTTGACATTTTTATTTTTAGGTTGTTGGTATTATAAATGTTATGTTTTAAGTTTGTTGGACTATGAAATTGATAATGTTATGTTTCCAGTTATGTTTGAAATTAATCATTATTATTGTAAGTTTTAAAATTTTACGTTCCATCGTCTAATTGCTTTCTATTTATATGATTATTAGCAATGACCACATCAGAAAATTTTAGGTGGACAAAACCAATGGAATGTTATTTCCTCGAAATACTTGTAGAAAAGGTGCAAAAAGGTAATAAGTCATCTAATACCTTTAAATCAGTTTCTATAAAGCGAGTTGCAACAGCTATGTCCAAAAATTTTGGAGTCCAATGTCATGCTAAACACTTGGAAAATCATTTGAGGACTGTCAAAAATACATGGAAAACTATATGTACAATTCTTGAAGAAAGTGGATTAGGATGGGACGACAACATGAAAATGATAACCTGTGACAGAGTGACATATGACGCTATAATGACGGTAATTTCTATATACTATCTTTACTTGAAAGTTAAATTTTACTTTTTATTCTAATTGTGTATAATATTTAATAGGCACACCCGAAATATGGTCAATTTTTGAACAAAATAATTGATTTTTATTATGAGATGGCTCTTGTTGTCGGCCAAGATATGGCAACAGGGAGTTTTACTATAACTTTTGCGAATATAGACTTGGATGATGTTAATAAAGGATCAATGTCGTTAAATTTTGACACTCAACATGTGGATGAGGAAAGAACAAATGTATCTTCATCTGGTAATGGTCGATAACAAGAATCTTTTATCTTGAAAATGATAAAACAACATAAACTTTACTTTCATCCTCACTTTCTAATTCTAATTGAGATATATGATTGACTACATGGTTTTCAATCCCATTCTTATCTGTAATTTCCACATCGAACTCTTGTAGCTATTGCACCCATCGCATCAATCTCGGTGATCTAAGACGACCTACACTCCTTGTTGTTTGCCCGATCTGGGAAAGACAACAAGTATAGACTCAGAACTGAATTATATCTACAACAAAACAAATAAAATTGAATTAATATAGTTAATGATAAAGAAATATTGTTTGAATATAATGGAAATGATAAAATAGAATATTGGAATGTGGTTACAAAAGTTGATGATAGATGAAAGCACTGATGAAGATGGGTGATGGTGTTGATGTTGATAGTATCTCAAGGCTTCCAAAGAAGAAACTATACTAGATTAGTATAACCCCATTCTCTATAAACTTACTTGAGGGGTGGTAAAAGTGATTTAAACCCACTAGATAGAAATCTAGGAACTTAAAGTATCAAGGTGGATAAAATGAATTCACAAGTATGAAAACTTGCTAAATCGATATAGTTCATAAAGAACTTAAAAGAGAGATAAACTCACAAAGATGTTTTTTATTGATAAAAGATGTGTTTACAAATAAAACATGCTAAGCTATTTATAGGCTTAAGCACCTAGGATGAATACAAAGTGAATGATTGAATGAATGTGCAGTACTCATCTAGTTACATTGCATGCCAATATAGATGAATGTGAAGGCTTTAATTAGGTACATGTCCATCCTTAATTGCTTGTACTCTTCATGGCTGAATGCATCTCCCCTTGGTAGCCTTAATGTTCACATAAATGCACCCCCTTGGAGAAGGATGGTTCGACTCCCTTGGTAGATTGAAGGTCATGCATGAATTGGTGAAATGAAGAGGTTTGGTTATTCCCTCCTTGTCGTGCATGCATGCTACGAGTTTCTCCCCTTTGTGAAGCAACCATTCGACTTTATACATGCATTTGGATGTGGGGAATGAACTTGCATTTAGTACATCCATCTCCTTGAATGTGAACAAGTCCTTTTAGCTTCCTTGGATGAATTTTCATACCATTTATTAAGGTTCATGCTTCATCCTTGTTCATTCACACCATTAAATGGATTCATGAAGGGTGAAAAAATATCATGGCTCTTCACATGCCTTTGGAGAAGTATATATATGTTATATAGCCTATTTTTTAAAGGTTATTCTTCAAAAATTTAAGCACACTTGGAAATAAGGATTTCATTAAATAACTTTGCCTTTGCACGAGTGATAGGTCTTTGTGGCAAGGTTTCAGGATCTAGTGTTATTGCGATGATCACATCATCCTCCCCTTATTTTATATTATTTTTCCTAAAATCATTGTCGTCTTCATGTGGGGAAAGATCCAAAATGTTGAACGTTGCAATTACATTATATTCTCCAAGCAGGTATAATTTTTAAGCGTTGTCATTGACATTCTCGATAATTTGAAAATTTCTATCTCCTCTTGGTAGTAACTTGGAACCTCTCTTGGAAAGAAAATATTCCTTTCATAAATGAACCCAAACATAGTCTCCTAACTCCAAACTAAGGTGCTTGCATCCCTTATTAGCTTATTGTTCATATTGCTTTGTTCTTTTCTCTATGTTATTCCGAACCTTCTCGTGTAGTTTCTTGATAAAGTCAACATTGTCCTTACTTTCCTTATTGATAATATGTTCTTGTTGAAGTTGTAGAAGGTCCAGAGGTGTTAAAGGATTGAATCCATAGTCTGCTTTGAATGATGAAACCTTTATGGTTGAATGAACTGATCGATGTAGGCAAATTCAACATGAGGAAAATAATCTTCCTATGCCTTAAGATTTTTCTGGATGATAGATCTTAACAAGGTTGACAATACTTGATTCACAACTTTTGTTTGCCCATCCGTTTATGGTGGCAGTTCATAAAGAACATTAACTTAGTCCAATCTTGCTCCAAAAGGCTCTCCAGAAATGACTAAGGATTTTGACATCCATGTCTGAAATAATGGTCCTTGGAACGCCTATAATCTCACCACTTTTTTGAAAAATAGATTACCCACATAAGTTACGTCATCGGTCTTATGGCATGGTATGAAATGTGCCATTTTGGAGGAACGATCAACTACCATGAAGATAGAGTCTCGTACATTCTTTTTTTGCAACCCAACACGAAGTCTATTGAAATATCATCATATGACGCCATGGAAATTGGGAGTGGCATAGCCTTCTTGCACACGATGAATCTCTTACATATCTTTTCAATAATATTCTTCATTTTGGGCCAGAAAAGATGTTCTTTCAAGATCCCCAACATCTTGTTGACTCCAAAGTGTCCCACAAGTTCTCCTTCATGTTCTTCCCAAACTAGGGCTTCTCGAAATGACCCTTGAGGAATGCAACACCATTTTTCTTTAAAAAGGTAGCCTTCGTGCTTGTAAAGCTTTTCATATATACCCTTTTTACACAAATTATACCTTTCTCCAAATTCATAATCAGTAGCATAGTAATCATTCACAAAAGAAAAACCAAGCAATTTTGAATCCAAGGTATTAACAAGTACATACCTCCTAGAGAATGCATCGACCACCACATTATCTTTTCCCTTTTTGTAATGGATGCCTATGGAAAATGACTCCAAATGCTCTACCCATTTAGCATGTCATTTGTTATGTTTGTGTTTTCCCTTGATATGTTTCAAAGCTTTATGATCAGTATGAACAATGAATTCCTTTGGCCATGAGTAATGTTGCCAAGTCTCAGGTGCTCGAATGAGAGAGTACATCTCCTTATCATATGTTGGGTAGTTCAGAACAACACTACTTAACTTTTCACTAAAGAAGGAAATGGGCTATCATGCTTGAGTCAATATAGCTTCGATTATGATATTGAATGCATCACATTGTACTTCAAAAGTTTTGTCAAAGTTTGGTAATACAAGCAATGAAGCTTTAGTTAAGCATTCTTTAACTTCAACAAATGCCTCCTCTTGTCCCTTTCCTCAAGTACAAGTTAAATTCATTTTAATGATCCTTGTTAAGGGGGCAGTAATGGAATTGCAATTGGGTACGAATTGCTGATAGAAACTTGAAAGACCATGGAAACTTCTTACTTGATTGATTGTGTTAGGTCTTGGTCACTCCTGATTTGTTTTAATCTTTTCAGGATCCACTTTTAAACCCTGCAAACTCATAATGAATCCAAGGAAAGAAAGTTTGTCAGTGTAGAAAACACACTTCTTAACGTTACCATAAAGTTTTTCCTTTTGTAGCGTTTTTAGAATAAACCTTAAGTGTTGCACATGTGATTCTAAATCTTGGCTAAAGAACATGATGTCGTAAAAAAAGTACGCAAAACTTACCAATAAAAGGATGAAAAATATGATTCATTAACCTCATGAAGGTGCTGGGTACATTGGTTAAGCCAAAAGGCATCACCATTTATTCATACAATCCTTGTTCCATTTTGAACGTGATTTTCCATTCATCTACTTCTCGCATACGAATTTGTTGTTATTAACTCTTGAAATAAATTTTGGAGAAAATGGTGGTTTCATTCAATTCATCAAGAATGTCATCAAGTATGGTATGGGATGTCGATATTTGATAGTGATTTTGTTTATTGCATGACAAACCACACACATCCTCAATTTTTCATCCTTCTTTGGCACAAGTAAGACCGGAATAAAACAATGGCTCAAACTTTTAAGATGTACCCATTTTCCATTAACTCATTAACTTGTCTTTGTAACTCTTTTGTTTCTTTAGGACTACTTCTATAGGCTGGACTTTTTGGAATAATTACTCCCACGATAAAGTCAATATGGTGTTCTATTCCTTAGATGGGTGGCAAACCACTTGGAATTTCTTAGGGAAAAATTTCTTCAAATTCATGTAATGAAGAAGAAATAAAAGAAGGCAAACTATCAAAAGGATTAGTTTGAAAAAAAGTTATCCTTGTACATGAGTACAATGAGAGCCTTGTGAGATCGTAGATATTTTCAGAATTTTTTCCTTTGGCAAAAACACTCATCTTCTCATGTTCCTTTTCCCACAACATCCCTCTTCATATGGTTTTATTCATTCTTCACTTGGCTAGGAGATAAAGGCGCCATAATGATTTTCTTGTTATTGTGGAAAAAAGAGTATCGATTTGAGAAACCATCTTGTATTGCTCGCTAATTAAATTGCCAAGGCATTCCCAACAATAAATGTCCAATGTTCATTGGCATAACGTCACAGGGGACTTCATCTTGATATCTTCCAATTGAAAATGGAATGACAAGTTATTTTGTGACCTTAATTTCCCCTCCATCGTTCAATCATTGAAATTTTCATGGACTTAAGATTTTTAATGGTATTCAACCCAAGCTTTTAACCATATATGTACTGGCAATGTTTGTACAACTTCATCTATTGATGACCATGACATAAACTTTGTTGTTAACATGACAATAGGTGTGGAAGATATTTTCCCTTTGTTTGCTTTCCATGGTTTAGGAATTCAATGATTAAGAAAAAGAAATAAACCTTACCAGCAAGCCCAACAAAAACCTCACAATTCCACTCCAAAAGAAACTTGATTTCACTTTACTCAACGCTTGTGTTTCACTCAGGAATATGAATTTTGGCTTTTAACGATTCCCCTTCTGTTCTCACTCACTCTTTTTCCTTTTTCCACTCGATCCCTTTTATTGAGTTCTTTCAACACTATCTCAAGATAAAAAAAAGTCTTCAATCGTATGTGTTGATTGAAATATGGGTTAAAGTAGAAATAATAAATTGTTATAGAAGATAGGTTTGGTAAAAAGGGAGTAAGAATAAGTTTTAGAGACTTACAATCCAAAGAAAACACTTACCAACCTCCTATCACGAGAAAATAATAAGATTATCTCTTCAGTTTGGTTGTTGATGCTAGGAGTGTCTTCAATGGTGTTCTTTGCAACGTTTCTCTTTTTGGAAACTCTCTTTTTTCTTTCTTTATATCTTTTGAACTCCCTTTGAATGATGTATGAGCTTGCTCTGTTTTCTTTTATTTTGCATTTTTTGTTTTGGTTTGATGTTGTTGCAACTTAAAATGAACTCATTGTCAATCCATCATTGCTCTAACTACAACTTTATGTAAGATGACCTACATTCCTCCATTAAGGAAGAATGATAGATAGTCTTGTTGTTTGCCCGATCTAGGAAAGACAACATGTATAGACTCAGAATTGAAGTATAACTGCAACTAGACAAATAAGATGGAATTAAGATAGTTAATGATAACGAAATATATATTATATATAATGGAAATGATAAAATTAAAGATTAGGGTGTAGTTACAGAAGTTGATAATAGATGGAAGCACTGGTGAAGATGGATGATGGTGTTGATGTTGATAATATATCAAGCTTGCGTAAGAAGAAACTATGCTAGAGTAGCATAACCCTATTCTCTACAAACTTACTTAAGGGGTGGTAAAAGTGACTTAAATCCACTAGATAGAAATATAGGAATTTAAAGTATCAAGGTGGATAAAATGACTTCACAAGTATGAAAACTTTCTAAATCGATATAGTTCTTAAAAAACTTGAAATAGATATAAACTCACAAAGATGTTTTTAATTGATAAAAGATGTGTCTACAAATGAAGTATGCTAAGCTATTTATAGGCCTAAGTACCTAGGATAAATACAAAGTGAATGAATGAATGAATGTGCACAACTCATCTAGGTACATTGCACGCCAATATGGATGAATGTGAAGGCTTTAATTAGGTGCATGTTTATCCTTAATTTCTTAGAATCTTCATGGCTGAATGCATCTCCCCTTGGTAGCCTTAATGTTTACGTAAATGCACCCCCTTGGAGAAGGATGGTTCGGCTCCCTTGGTAGCTTGAAGGTTCATGCATGAATGGGTGAAATGAAGAGGCTTGGTGCTCCCCTCCTTGACGAGCATGCATGCTACAAGTTCCTCCCCTTTGCGAAGAAACCATTCAGCTTCATACATGCATTTGGACATGGGGAATGAACTTGCATTTAGTACATCATCTCTTTGAATGTGAACAAGTCCATTTAGCTTCCTTGGATGAATGTTCACGTCACTTATGAAGGTTCATGCTTCATACTTGTTCATTCACACCATTAAATGGATTCATGGAGAATGGAAATACATCATGGTTGTTCATATGCCTTTGGAGGAGTATATATATATGGATGAATTACTCAATAGCCATCTTGAATGTAAATCCCGTATGAATTTCCAGGCTGCACTATCTTCGGTAATCTGGACATATCTCAAGATCCCGATATCATATTGATACGATTCAAAGTGAATTGGAAATATAAGAGACAGGGAAATAAATTTCAAGAAGATTCTATTTCCTAAAGAAGTTCGTAACTTGTTCAAAAATGGAGAGCAATATGACTGACGTGAACTGCCACTTGGTTTTATAGTGTGCACCTTGAATGTACCTTAAAAACAAAACAAAAACAACACAAATAAATATAATGAACTTAAGATAACTTAAATAAAATAATACAAAGATGTGGATCATAGATTATATCAAATGTCAACATGTATCTTGTTATGTTGCCTATTTTTTAAAGGTTATTCTTTAAAAATATGGGCACACTTGGAAATAAGGATTTCCTTGAACAAATTTGCATTTGCACGAGTGATGGGTCCTTGTGGCAAGGTTTCAAGATCCAGTGATGTTGCCATGATCATATCACTTGATTTGGCATCCTTCATTGCAAACAAGTGCTTCAATGCTAAATGGTTAGTATAGGCAATCACTTTTATTCAAACAAAATAAGATCAAAATTTATCGAATGCAAAAATTATAACAAGCAACTCATTCTTGATTTTTGTTTGATTAATATGTGCATTAGTCATGGTTATACACACATATCATATAACATGGAAGATTTTATTCTTCCTTTGTCCCATCACTGTACCAACAACCTGGTTACTTACATCACACATTAACACAAAACAAAAAGTGACTAGAATTTACGAAACAGAGGAGATAGAGGAAACGACAACAATGTAGTGACCCAAGGGCTGGGTTTTGAGCACACAGCGACGTGGAGTCCAAAGGTGATGGCAGTGAGACAAACCAACGACTTGAACGGCCAAAAATCGTGAAAAACCAAGGTGATGGGGGTACGGTTCACCGAAGCTTTAGATGCTTCTCCATGATGATCAACGGGCATTCAATAACGACAGATGGAAGGGGTTTGATCGGGTTGATGAGGTAATTCATTTGGGATGGGCGGTGAGACCCACTGGCGAATGGTGGTGGAGATCAACAATGGTGAGACTGAAAGAGTCTTTACCTTCTTCGCGACAAATGACAACCAATTTCGAAGGTTTGACAATCATGGACGCGTCACGGGTCGATACTGAACTCGATATAAGTGGCGGTGGCCACTATGGACGACCAAAGATCAGTTGAATGGCAAAGGCGACGAGTAAGGTTGAATGGTTTTAAATTTGGGAATGAGGTATAGGGCTTCACATGCAGGGAGATTGTTTTTCTTGTGTGAAATTGGTTATACGAAATTTTATTGGGTTAAAAGGATACTTTCTTCGTTTCAAATCAGGAATAGTACGCTAGCCTAAACAAAAAGTGGTGTCAAAAACCACCTGGTTACTTACGTCGCACATCAACTCAAAACAAAAAGTGACCAAAATTTACCCAACACAGGCGGCAGAGGGAACAACAGTAATGTAGTGACCCAAGGGCTTGGTTTTGAGCGCACAACGACGTGGAGTCTAAAGGTGACGGCGGTGGGTGAACCAACGACTTGAATGACTAAAAATTGTGAAACATTTAGCTGATGGGGGTGGGTTTCAGTTAAGCTTTGGAGACTTCTGCACGACGATCGGCTGGCCTTCAAAGACGACGGATGGAGGGTTTGATTAGGTTTGTGAGGTGCTTCATTTGGGTTGGGTGGTAACACCCACCGGTGAACGGTAGTGGAGATTAACAACGGTCAGACTTGAACATTCTTCACCTCCTTCCCAATAAACAATAATCAATTTTAGAGGTCTGACGGTCGGGGACTAGTCGTGGGTCAATATTAAACATGATGGAAGTAGGGGTGGCCACTATGGAAGGCCAGGGATCGGTTAAACAGCGAAGGCGATGTGTAAGGTTAAATGGGTTTAAATTTGGGAATGGGGTTTGGGGTTTCGCGAGTAAGGGGATTGTTTTTCCTTCATTGAATTTGGTTAAAGCAAATTTTAGTAAGTTATAAGAATACTTTATTCGTTTCAAATCAACAACTGTAAGCTAGCCTAAACGGTTAAGGCCTTAACTTAGCTATGAATAGGTCCTATTGTTTTATTTTAGCTTCATAAGATATTTTTAGGTTAGACCAAAAATGGAAATTATGGGGTTAGTCCCTAGAGCATCCTTGGTTTTATAGATTTAAACTAAAATTATTATTAAAATACTAAATAAATCCTAGTATTTTGGGTGTGACAAATAATTTATGAAAGTGGTTTTAAAATGATTATATGATATGAAGTATTGAAAGTATTTTATACGATATTTGATAGATGGTTAAGGATGATTTTTGGGTATGAACTGCCCAATGCAATATTTTTTGATAAAGGATAATAGGACATGTTAATATACAAACACACACACACATTGGATATATGAATGAGATATAATTATGACATAAAAGCCCATTGTATGTGCATTGAGAGTCGTAGGTACAATTGACATGCCAATGAGGTGGAGTGATTACTAATTACTAAACTGCTACATTCATGTACATTACATGTGGCACCATTAGTGCAAGTTATATGAGGAACTTTTGAGTGCATATTACTTTTTATTGATGAGGTACCTGGAGTGCATATTGCGCACACTCATCTGAGTCACGTACCTAGCATTCTTATCTAAAGTACATTGGAATATACTTATATGAAATTGAAAAGTGCAGGTTATATGATTTAAATAAATTAATAGTATAAGTTATTTGAATTAAGATGAAAGCAAACATTTCACTATGTGTGATGATTTTGGCATGATATACCTTTTATGTGATAAAGTGACTATATATATTACATGATTTAAAAGAAAGTTAATATTTTTCTAAGTATATTAATTGGGCATTATATGCCTTATATATGTGTGTGAGAGGATTATTTTTTATGTTACGATTTCTATATAATGAAAAAGGTTTGAAGTACCACATTTACATGTTCATATGTCTTTACGATGACTTATAAATTTGAATAATTATAATCCTTTCATGTTTTAAAATGATTTATTTTGGTTTATATGTCTCACCTAGTGAAAAATTAGCGTGTGAATATTTAACACATAGGAGAAAAAAAAGATAAAGTTGTGGAGTGAGGAGCATACATGACATCACTTTTTGCGGAATCATATCAACATGGAATACCAGTAAAACATTCTCTAATGTTATTTTGACTTGTTTAATTGCATGTATATTATAAATGTTCCAGTAGCTCTGTTATATTAGTTATAAAAAGGTTTGTAATATTAAGTTCAAACTGATTTAATATGGATAGTATTAAATTTAATTAATTTGGAAGATATTATGGTGGCATATGAGAAATTATCAAGTTTTATTAATGGCAAAGTTGTAAACTAGCTTTAAATGAAATTTAAATTGATTTAATTAGTATAAAGACAAGTGTTAATAGATTTTTTAGTAGAAAATTCAAGAATTTGGTGTTCGTCTTCTCCTTTGGCAATGTACTCCATTGCTAGGTAAGAAAGAATTTTCAATTTGATTTTTCAGCTTATTTAATTGATTTTTGGGCTAAAGTGTGAAATAAAGAATTAACCTACATTAATTCTCTATCATTTGGTATAAATATTTAGTAGTTTCCTTGCTTAAATCTTTGAAATGGTTGTTACGGGGACGAAGAACATGTTAGATTTTAGTGATTTAAAGGTTGATTTTGAGGTAATTGTTGTTTTAGAGTTGTTTCCAATCTTACATGATGAATAAAAACCATTAGAAAATGTTATAGAGATTTGATCACTTTAGGGTTTTATGAAGAACTATTGATTTTGGATTGAAATTGATATGTAATTGATTAGAATTGCAAGGAATTGAAGTCATGAGGTTGAATTCATGCTTGAATTTGGATGAAAACCATACTTTAAATCTTCAAGTAGGTTCGGTCATAAGGAAAAATTAGGGGGAAATTGTAAACATTTCCTATGGGTTAGAATTTATATTAGAATGGTTCTACATGATTTAGAGATATGTTTGGACCAATTTGAAAAATTATGGAAGTGTAGGGAGTATTTTGTATAAATTGACAACTTTAGGGATTAAAGTGTAGTGATAAATAGTTGATGTTCAATTCTGGAAATTAATATTAGATTGCAGATTTTGAAGTTAGAATGTTGATTTGGATCAAATTGCAAGTTTCCTTAAATAGGGGACTAAATTGTAAATAAGGAAAATATGGGAGATTAATTGGTAATTATGTAGGTTTGAAAGTACTAGTTTGAATCCAATATTAGAATGCTGGAAAATTGGTGGTTGGAGTTAAATTGATGTGAAATGGCATTGGACTACTTTGAATAAATTGGAAAAAGTAGAATGGATTCTAAAAGAATTCATAAATTCATGGTTGAAGTGTAAAGTTGTGAAAGTTAGGTGAATTAGTGATTAATATGAGTATTAAAGGAATTGAAGTGCCAGTTTAGAATATTGAGATTGATATTGAGTTGTGAAGTGATTTTTAAATCGAACAAGAATTGAAAATATATTATGGATTTTATTATTAGATTTTACTTATGTTAGTTACATATGCTTTAAAATATGTATTGTATATATATGATGTTGTATAGATCGTGATAAATCCCATGATCAAAGCGAATCGAAAGTGAAGGATAAAAAACAAGAGTAAAGGACATCAACGTTAAAGGTTTAGATAGTGAAGCTAATAATCTATGGGCATTATTGTTCTCATACTATCGTATATGATGCGAGGACGAATTGCGATAAGCCAACCTAGAATGATTTGAAAAGAAAAAGATTTAAAATATATGATGATTTATTTTTATAATGTTCAGAAAATTATATTCCGATGATTTGAGCATAAATTACTCACTACATTTTTATATGATATTTTATTAAAGGATTTTTTGAATAATTTTCGAAAATGGTTTTGAAATGATTATATGGTATAAACTATTCAAAGTATTTTGTACGGTGTTTGAGAGATGATTGTGGATGATTCTGGGTATGAACTGCCCAATGCACTGATTTTTTATAAAGGATAATTGGACATGTTAATATATATATATATATATATATATATACACACACACATTGGATATATGAATGAGATATAATTATGACATAACAACCAATTGTATGTTGATTGCGAGTCGTAGGTACAATTAGCACGGCATGAGGTGGAGTGATTACTGATTATTGATTTCTGAGCCGGTACATTCGTGTACATTACATGTGGCACTGTTGGTGCAAGTTATATGAGGCATTTTTAAGTGCATATTACTGTTTACTAATAAGGCATTTGGAGTGCATATTGCACACACTCGTTTGACTCAAGTACCTTGCATTCACATCTAACGTATATTGGAATATACTTATATAAAATTGAAAAATACATGTTATATGATCTAAAAATGTGAATAATATAAGTTATTTGAATTGAGATGAAAGCAAATGGTTCACTATGTGTGATGATTTTGGCATGATATACCTTTTATGTGATAAAGTGACGATATATGTTACATGATTCAAAAGAAAGTTAATATTTTTATGAGTATATTGATTGGGCATTATATGTCGTATATATATAAGAAAGGATGATTTTTCATGTTACAATTTCAATATAAAGAAAAAGGTTTGAAATGTCATATTTACATGTCATAAGTCTTTATACAATTGTCTTATAAATTTTAATGATTATAACCCGCTCATGTTTTAAAATGATTTATTTCAGTTTATATGTCTCACTAAGTGAAAATTAGCATGTGATTTTTTCACACATAAGTAAAGAAAAAGATGAAGTTGTGGAGTGAGGAGCATACCAGACATCACTTTTTGTGGAATCATATCAACATACACTATTAGTAAGACATCTTGTAATGTTATTTTGACTTGGTAAATAACATGTATATTGTAAATGTTCTAGTTGTTCTAATAGATTAATTATAAAATGATTTTTAATATTAAGTTAAAAATGCTTTAATATGGATAATATTAGATTTAATTAGTAGGAAGAAAGAATAGTATTTTATTAAATTTTTTTAAAAAAATTAAACAGTTGTTTTTTAAATTAGGCAATTTTCAAGCAATATTATTTATTATATTAAATTACATTGAACTGCCTAATTTGGAACACCCATAGACCGATGCGGGTCACCCGATCCGATTCGAGGTGTCACAATAGTGCCACCAGAGCGACTCAAAGTAAAAATCCAGGAAAATTTTCATTTTTATTTAAACATGTAAGATCATAAAATAATTTATAAATAAAATACAAGTTTCAGACTCATTATAAAAATCAAATGTGATCAAGATACCCCTAATTACACTTGTACCGTACTCTGCCAATAAAGCCAAAGGAACTCCCATTATAGATGTTGATAGCTGTATTGGATAACTTCTTTTAGCCTGAAATAGTGACTAAAAGAGTGAGCTTTAGGGAACTCAATAATACATAACTAACAAGTGATGATGAAGGACATACAGATAAATGGAAAATCATAAAATTTTCCTTAATGATTCAGAAGTGTGTAGGATTTCAGGATGAGCTGAGGTTCCTTTGATATTTCTCCAAGTAAAAGATAAGAAGCTTACAGTTTAGAGGAAAAGTTTAGAGGTCCAGGTTCAGGAGATCGAAATTGGATGTCTAGTGTGTTCCAACCAAAAGTAGTGAAAATGTATATATCTTTTTAAAACTGTAACAATTTAAAATGTATTTTTAAGAATACAATAAAAACCTTCAACCGAACTCCAATATGCAGTTCCCTAGAACTGTATCTATAAGAAACTTGTTGACGAAAACGGGTAAAGAAAACAAAAGAACACGAGAATTTTACGAGGTTCGGCAATGTGCTTACGTCCTCGGTGCCTAGGTGGCGCTAGAAGTTTTTTATTCAATGATATTTTAGGTCTAGGTTACATCTCTATTTATAATAGAAAACCCTGGTACATAATTACAACATCTCCTGTCCTCTTTACTGGTATATTTATGAGCCATACCTAACAAATCTCCACCTTGGCGAATATCCTGCCTCTTGGAAACTTCAATGTGGGTTGGGTTACCTTGATCCTTTAACAACTCGAAACATTCAACAAGTTCAAGCAATGCTTGAACTTGTCTGTCGTAACTGGCTTAGTGAACATATCAGCGGCATTCTCATCAGTATGTACCTTCTGAAACAAAAACCTCTCCAGATGCAACCAACTCTCTGATCTTGTGGAACCTTACATCAATATGTTTAGTTCTAGCACGATACACCTGATTCTTAGCCAAGTGAATAGCACTTTGATTATCACAAAGCAACTAAACTCCACCTTGTTGAACACCCAACTCCTTCACTAAACCAATAAGCCATAAAGCTTCTTTTGCAGCTTCAGACGCTGCCATGTACTCAGCTTCAGTTGTAGATAGAGCCACAATAGATTGAACAGTAGACTTCCAACAAATAGGCCCTCCACCAAGAGTAAAGACATACCCTGTCGTAGATCTTCTATTATCCAATTCACCTGCATAGTCTGAATCCACATATCCTACAACCAAAGGATTATCCCCCTGACTCCCAAAAACAATTCCATGTTCCACAGTACCCTTTAAGTACCGAAAGATCCACTTGACTGCTTCCCAATGTTGCTTACCAGGTTTAGACATGTACTTACAAACTTGACTAACAGCATGAGCTAAATCAGGACGAGTACATACCATCGCATACATCAAGCAACCAACAGCATTAGAATACGGAACCTTTGCCATATCTTCATCTTCCTTATCTGTCTTGGGGCACTGTTCTGATGAGAGCTTAAAGTGATTCGCATATGGAGTGCTAACTAGTTTCGCGTTGCTCATCGCAAACCTTTCTAGCATTTTCTCAACATAACCCCGTTGAGATAGCCGCAGTTTCCTTGAGTCTCTGTCCCTGCAAATTTCCATTCCAAGAATTTTCTTTGCAGCACCTAAATCTTTCATATCAAATTCCTGACTCAATAAAGTTTTCAAACCGATAACATCATCCATGTTCTTCGCAGCAATCAACATATCATCAACATACAGTAATAGAAAAATAAAAGAACCATCATCAAGGCTCTTAACATAGACACAACAATCATACTCACATCGGTTGTAGCCAATCTTGATCATATAGGAGTCAAACCGTTTATACCACTGTCTCGGAGATTGTTTCAACCCGTACAAAGATTTCTTCAATCTGCAAACTAAATGCTCGTTTCCAGGTTGAGTGAAACCTTCAGGTTGCCGCATGTAGATCTGCTCCTCTAAATCACCATGCAAAAAAGCAGTTTTAACATCCATCTGCTCTAAATGCAAATCCCAACTAGCCACCAATGCAAGTACTGCTCGGATTGAAGTGTGCCTGACCATAGGAGAAAAGATTTCATCATAATCAACTCCTTTCTGCTGTGAAAAACCCTTCGCTACCAAACGAGCCTTGAACTTCTCCCCCTCTTTTTCTGTTACTACTGGTTTCTTCTTATACACCCATTTGCAACCAATCGGCTTCTTACCCTCAGGAAGGGGAACCAACTCCCATGTGCAATTGTGATTCAAAGACTCCATCTCCTCAACCATGGCTGCCATCCACTTGTCGTTTTCCTGACTAGTAATGGCATCATGAAAAGTAACCGGATCATCACTGCTAACAATAAGTGCAAAAGATACCAAGTCTTCAAAACCCAATCTGTTCGGAGGCTTTATATTCGTCCGTCTCACCCTGTCTCTGGCGAGACTATAATCCTGCAAATCATCCGTAGTGGAACCACCAGAAGTCGGTTGAGAAGTTTCTGGTTTCTCAACTGGAAATTGCTCGAGATCCACCACTGTCGTGTCTTGCTTCTGCTACAACATGGATTGTTCATCAAAAACGACATCTCTACTAATCACAACTTTCTTCGCAACTGGATCCCAGAACTTGAATCCTTTGACACCTTTCTTGTAACCCAGAAAAATGCACTCCTTCGATTTTGCATCAAGTTTGGATCTCTCATCAGCAGGTACATGCACATAAGCAGGACAACCAAAAATCCGTAAGTTATCAAAACTAACATCATGACCAGTCCATACCTCTTCTGCAACTTTCCCAGCCAGCGATGCCCTTGGCGATCTGTTGATAAGGTAACACGCCATGTTAACAGCCTCAGCCCAGAAGTGTTTGGGAAGCCCCGCATTCAACCGCAAACATCTGGCTCTTTCATTCAACGACCTGTTCATTCGTTCCGCAACACCATTCTGTTGTGGTGTCTTGCGCACTGTAAAATGCCTCTGAATCCCATGCTCCTTACAGAATTGTAGGAACTGTGAATCTGTGTACTCCGTACCATTGTCAGACCGCAAACACTTGATTTTTCGTCCTGTTTGGTTTTCTACCTCAGCTTTCCACAGCTTGAACTTCTCAAAAACTTCAGATTTCTGTTTCAAAAAATACACCCAAACTTTCCGTGAAAAATCATCAATAAAAGTAACATAGTACCTAGATCCACCCAAAGACGATGTCGTGGAAGGCCCCCATACATCAGAATGCACATAATCAAGAATCCCATGAGTTGTGTGCTTCGCAGTCTTGAAACGGACTTTAGTCTGTTTACCAAGAACACAATACTTGCAAAAGTCGAGCTTACAGCTTTTGACACCATGCAACAAGTTTCTCTTGTGTAATTCTGCCATACCACGTTCACTAAGATGAGCAAGGCGCATATGCCACAATTTTGTCGTATCATCACAGGACTCAACAGAGTGAACTCCACCTGCAACGGTACTCCCTAACAATCTGTAGATATTCCCTGCAGTCATCTTGCCTTTCATCACAGTCAATGCTCCTTTAACAATCCGAATGGTTTCCCTATCCTCGTCAGCCTTAGGGATAAAACCATTCTTGTGCAAAGTGCCCAAGGAAATCAAATTCTTCTTCAAGTCTGGGATATGTCGAACACCACTCAACGTCCGAACGGAGCCATCGTGCATCTTAATTCTGACATCACCAATACCAATAATATTGCAACATCGATCATCACCCAAATAAACCGAACCAGAATTAACCGGCCTGTATGTCGAAAACCATTCCCTATTTGGCGTGATGTGATAAGAACATCCAGAATCAAGAATCCAAGCATCCGTCAATTGTGTCGTTGAAATAGAAAGCATATCACCCTCACTGCAATCAGAATTATCATCCTCGACCACGTTCACAGACTTGGATGAGCCATCACGCTTCTCATCAGTCTGCTTTTTCAACTTCGGACAGTCTCGCTTCATATGTCCCGCCTCCTTGCACTTGTAACAGTGAATCGTCTTCTTATCCCTGGATTTGGATCTGGAATTCCGCTTCCCGGACCCTGCCTTCTCTGGCTTCCGTCCACGATCTCGATTACCCTTGACATATAAACTATCGGCTTGAGAGCTTTCCCCTACATTCTGCTTCCGCTGGTTGTGAGCCAACAAGGCTGCAGTAATCTCCTCAACATTGATAGTCTCTTTCCCATATGTAAGAGTAGTCACCATGTGTTCGTAAGAGGGAGGCAACGAACACAACAGAATCATCGCTCTGTCTTCATCCTCAATTTTCACATCAAGCCGAGCCAGATCAGAAACGATTTGATTGAAGACATTCACGTGTTGCGCCAAATCGTGATCGTCCTGCATCTTCAGCCCATACAACCGCTGCTTCAGATACAGTTTTGTCGTTAAGGATTTGGACATAAACTGACTTTCCAACTTCCTCCAAATTTCGTCTGGAGACGATAGATGCATGACGTGATACATGACCTCGTCCGCCAAGCATAATCGTATGGTTCCTACCGCTCGCTGCTACAATTCTTCCCAATCTTCCTCATCCATCGACGCCGGCTTTGTAGGTCGCAAAGCCTTCAAGATCTCTTGCTGCGCCAATAGATCCTTCACCCTCGTTTGCCATAATCCGAAGTTACCCTGACCATCGAATTTCGCGACTTCGAATTTTGCTCCTGACATCTGATACCAATTGTTGACGAAAACGGGTAAAGAAAACAAAAGAACACGAGAATTTTACGAGGTTCGGCAATGTGCTTACGTCCTCGGTGCCTAGGCGGCGCTAGAAGTTTTTATTCAATGATATTTTAGGTCTAGGTTACATCTCTATTTATAATAGAAAACCCTGGTACATAATTACAAAATCAACCCTGTATATTTATGAGCCATACCTAACAGAACTTACACTAGGCCCACTGAGCATAGGTGTCAATCTAACGGAGCACCTTGGCTCCATAAGATCTTACCCTAGCCGAAGCATATGTGCCCACCTAAGGGGTTTGCCCTAAAGTCCATAAGGACTTACCCAAAGCACATAGCAGAGGTAGAACCCTAAGGGAGTACCTTAGGGTCTATAAGGTCTTATTACAAGGTCCATTGGGCCTAGGAACCCATCCAAGGGTCACCTTAGGTTCATAAAGAATTACTAGATGATCGATATTGAACCTATATAAGGGATTACCAACCAAACAGTGTTGAACCTGTATAAGGAATTACCAGCTTGATCAAATATGAACCTATATAAGTAATTACTAGCTTGTTCAGAGCCAAACCTACAAAGACTTCATACCAAATCCTAAAGTACCCTGAATAAATTAGTTTTTAGATAGTACATTACGAAAATAGTGAAATCAGAGTTCAGACATATCAATTCAATAGAAATAGTATCCAGAGATCATAAATTAGACATGCATATTTAAAACATCAATAACTTATAAATCTCGATTAAATACATTTCAAAATGGATAAACCAATCATATTACACATAGGGAACACACTAGAGGATCCAATTATTTTCTGAAGGTAGTTGGTAATTATACAGCGAGGTAAAAATGAAATATATTCAACTGATCAAACTTGAGGAATAAGATCCCTTTTTTTTAAAGTTGAATTACTAACAGAGTGATCAATCATTAGGAAAGTGATACATTAATATAGTATAATATTCGGGTATAACCCTAGGATGTGTCAAAAACTACTACATAAAAATTATTTAAAATTTGGATATTCTCATGATGATTCCATAAATCATACACACATAAGGGCATTATAATCATTTAAATTATTGAGAAATTTTGGCAATTCAGTTTAATAAAGGTAAGCAGTGATTTACATTATTTTACATTTCAAGTGTCTTATCCAACTTTCAAATACAGTCAAACTGATTAGATCCCAATAATGTGGTACTTACAGAGTTTGCGGGCAGAGTAGTCTCACGAATATTCACTTCCTAGTACTAATTTTTCCATAGAGTTGAGTTGAGTTGAGCTGAGCACTTTCATAATTGAGATTAAACTAAATATTAGCCAACATCATGCCAAAATATCTTAAATATAACCAAAGCATATCCAATGTGGCAATCGATGTCGGGATGATTTTAGGTCGACAAACCTGATCGGGTTTTGGTCAGAATCTCTTAGAGAGTACACTAGTTATGGGCGCAACTCTAAATGGTTGGTGGAGCAACCGAAAAAGCATGAAACAGAACAAAGATCTTGAGTTTTGTATCTGAGTTTTGAATGCTCTTCCCCAATGGACGACGCAGGGTAACGACGAGTGACTAGTTGGGCTTGAGCCTGAGCGAAGCGGTGCTACCAATGGTGCCGACGGTGATAGGTGCCGACGATGATAGCCACCGATGGGCAGACAAGGAGGGTGAGTCGATTAAGAAGTTTATTGGGGAAAAGGGTTTTGGGAATGTTTTTCACGAATTTGAGGGGTTCTCTAATTTTTATTTTTCACTAACCAAAAAAGGGATAATTCAAAGTTAAATCCCTGAACTTCCCACAAGTTCCAAAACCGAGCTCCAAACTTTTAAAATTTGTAATTTGGTCACGACTCTCTTTTAATTATATTTTGGGGTGTTACAATTTCCCCTCCTTAAAAGAAAATTTGTTCTCAAAATTTATTCGTCATAGAAATGTAGAAATTGAGCTTCTATCTAGTTTACATTCTCTCAGGTATCATTTACAGGTATATCATTCCTCTACTAGACTTTAACCTAATTCTTATGCACATATATCTTCTTTGTTAAAATTCTAGAATCTAACTATAATTCTCCTCGTATAACCAAACTTACCTTAATTACCAATCCTTAATCAGAATATCGATTGCTTACTTTCAGTGTAACATGCAGACATAAATGTTTTCTTTTGTATGAGCAGCATCACCTTGAGAGTTGCACTTCTCCCAATTGTTCAAAGATTTACTTTAATCTCATACATGTCAAATCATTAAGGAACTAAGCTCATCACATATTGGGTTTCAAACTCATAAAATTGGAACAATAAGGATTTCAAAAATTATTCAATTCAGTACATCAGTGCAAAAATTTAGTGGGAGAACACCTTATCACAGCTTGGACCAAAATCATGCTCTTCAATCCACTTGCATAGCAGTTCTTAATATCAAAACATTACTTATAAAGTTTGACTACAAGTTTATCGTCACATAATGTTTGGGGAGTAACAAAACTCAAATTCATGTTAGAAGTTAGGTCAAAATTCTCGAACGAATAATCTCCCATGTTACTCAGAGGGCAACTTCCAAGATTGGGATGAATGCTAACATTTTTCCCTCTTTTGAATAGATTGAGTCATAACAGATAAGATACTTTGGTATACTTATTACATAATGATTTCCTAATATCATAGTTTCGGCTCATAGCGTACAGTCATAATCAAGGGGTATGTAAAGACCAGACATTCTATAACAGTCGATCGAGCGATCTATCTAGAGAACTTGATTCAACCTAAGCTTTGATACCACTAAATGTAAAAGCCACAGACCGTTATGGGTGACCCGATCTGATCTGAGCTATCACATTAAAGCCACCAGAGCGACCCACAAGAAAAATCCAAGAAAACTTTTAATCTTTGTGAAAACATGAAAGATCATAAAATAATTTATAAATAACATACAAGTTTCATACTCAATATAAAAATAAAATATGACCTAAAGCCCCCAATTACACTTGTATTGTACTATGACAATAAAGCCAAAAAACTCCCATTACAGATGTTGATATATGCACTGGATAAATTTGTTAACCTGAAATGGTGAGTAAAAGAGTGAGATTTAGGAAGCTTAGTAATACAAAACTACCAAGTGATGCTGAAGTACATGGAGATAAATGAAAAAACATAAAATTTTCCTTATTGATTCAGTCGTATGCAGGTTTTTGGGATGATCTGAGGTTCCACTAATATTTGTTCGAGTAAAAGACAAGAATCTTATAGTTTAGAGGAAAAATTCAAAGGACCAAGTTCATGAGATCGGAATAAGATATCAAGTGTGTTCTAACCAAAACTAGTGAAAAGGAATATATCTTTTAATAACAATAACAATTTAAAACAAATTTTTAAGACCATAGTAAAACCCTCTAGCCGAACAACAATAAGCAGTTCCACATAACTGTATGCATATGGACTTACCCTAGGCTAATTAGCATATGTGCCAATCTAAGGGAGGACCATGGGATAATAAGGTCTTACCCTAGCCAAAACGTAGATGCCCACCTAAGGGGTGTACCCTTAGGTCCATAAGAACTTACCCAAAGCACATAATAGAGGTGCCACCCTAAGAGAGTACCTTAGGGTCTATAAAGTCTTACCATTAGGTCTATTGGATCTAGTAGCCCACCCATATAAGGAATCACTAATCAATCTGTGATGAACCTGTATAAGTAATTACTAACTTGATTGGAGCTAAGCCTACGTAAGGAATTACCAGCTTGATCAGGAACCTGCAGAGACTTCATACTATATCCTAGAGTACCCTTAAAAAATAGTTTTCAGACAATATATTACGGTAACAGAGAAATTAGAGTTCAAACATATCAATTCAATAGAAACAATATCTAGAGATCATGAATCAGACATGCATGCTTAAAACTTTAGTAACTCGGAAATCTTAGTAAAGCAAATTTCAAAACAGATAAAACAATCATATAACACATATGGAACACACTAGAGGATCCAATTATTTTCCAAAGGTACTTGGTGATTATCCAGCGAGGTAAACATGAAACTTCTTCAACTAATCGAACATGAGGAACGAGATCCCCTTTTTCTGAAGTTAGATTTCTAACACATTGATAAATCTTTAGGAAAGTGGTACATTAGTATTGTATATATTCAGATATAACCCTAGGATATGTTAGAAACTGCTACATCTAAATTATTTAAAATTAAGATATTCACGTGATGATTTCGTAAATAATACATACGTAAGGGCATTATAGTTATTTAAATTCATGAGAAAATTTTGGTAACTTTGTTCAATAAAGTAACAAGTGATTTACAGTATTTTATATTTTTAGGTGTCTTATCCAGCTTCCAAATCCAATTGAACTAATCAGATGCCAATAATACGGTATTTATCGAGTTTACATGTAGAATAGACTCACGAATATTCACTTTTTAGTACTAATTGAGCCTTAGAGTTGACTTTAGCTGAGCTGAGTGCTTTCATAATTATCATCGAATGAACCTTGAGGAGACGAACAAGTATTCAGTCATTACATGACTTGAGGGTATATTAGGTCATTTACACTACAGGGAATTTTGGTCATTTTACAATCTAACGGTATTCAAATTCTTTCCTTCCGTTAAGTCTTTCCATTTAATCCAATTTTTTTCGAAGAGTTCAAACATGGACAATACATTCGATGTTTTAGTCTTTAGGTTGTTCTTACTGATAAATCAATAATTATATGTCTTATACCTTATCGAATGTTAGGATCTGATTATTTGTGTCTATCCGAGCAGATCAAGATTTTAATAGGTAAATTAATAGTTTATCGAATTAATTACAAATTCTCAGTGTATTTTCACTATCAGGCTAAGTCCAAACCATTTTTACCTCATAGGGGTAATTTTGTAATTTCCTAACCAAGTGATTCCGTTATTAAAATTTTTATCAAAAATAATTTGAATTTATAGATTCTGAGGTTGATTATTTCATCAGTTAATCATTGAACCTAAAATTATTTGTTATCAATCTTCAAGTGTCGTATACGTGTAATCTGTGTCTTATTCAGTTTAATTACTTTTTATTGCATTTGGAACGAGTTTAGAAATATATTAATCACACACATGTAACCAAACTTATTCATAACTGCATTAACCAATGCCAACGTGTTCCAAAAAGCATATATAAGGTAGTAATGTATTACCTCAATTTTCTATGCTCCACTGATCAAACATTTAAACTCCATTTGATTATTCTCGAACTTGAATCCAACATCTAATAATATCTCAGATACATATAAACAAAATTACATCAGAATGGAGCTTATATGCGAAAAATGTATCAAATCGAAAGGTAAAATGTTGAAAAACAACTTACCTGGTTTGAATTTGTGGAAACAGTCTTCGATTTGGACTCAGGGCGTCGAAAAACATAAAATAGGACTTTTTGAAAATTTTAAGTTTTTGGTCAAAGTCCAGGGTTGGGTCAAAGTCAACAGGTTGGGTCAAAGTTAACGGGTTGGGTCGCGTTGACTCTGCTCAAGTCAAACAGACCTAGTTCAGACCGGGTTGGCCGATTTAAGCAGGTCTGACCAACTAGACCGATTTCTAGAAGGTTTCCAGAGTAAGAAAAGAAGCCCCACAAGCACGCGGCGGTGCGTGGCGGCGTTGAAGGGTCAGGGAATGATTACCGAGTACTACTACAACTGTAATTAACTAATTAAAAATGAGATTAAACTAAATATCAACCAAAACCATGCCAAAATATCTTAAATATAACCGTAGCTTACCTAAGGCGACGATCGAAGATGGGAAGATTTTCGGCCGATAAACATGGTCAGGTTTTGGTAAAAATCTCTCAGGGAGTTCACCAACGATGGGCGTGAGGCTAAATGATACATGGAGCGATAAAAAAAATGAAAAATCGAATGGAGAGCTTAAGTTTTGCATCTGACTTTTGAGCGCTCATGCCCGTCAAACGATGTGGGGTAACGACGAGTGACCGACTAGTATTGAGCCTGAGTGAAGCGGTGCTTCCAATTGTGCCAGTAGTGCACCCACCGGTGGGTAAAAGAGAAGGGCAAGCCAGTGAAAAACTTGGCCGCGAAAAGTGGCTTTGGAAATGTTTTCACTAATTTGGGAGGTTCTCTGATTTTTATTTTTCACTGACCAGAAAAATGGGACAATTCTGGGTTAAGTCCCCAAACTTCCCACAAGTTCCAAAACTATGATTCAAACTTTTAAAAATTTAGAATTTGGTTAACGACTCTCTTTTATTTAAATTTTGGGGTGTTACAATTCTCCCCTCCTTAAAAGAAATTTCTTCCTCAAAATTTACTCAAGACATAGAAATGTAGAAACTGAGTTTCCATCCAGTCTTCATTCTCTCAGGTATCATTTAAAGTTCTTTGATTCCTCTACTTGAATTTAAACTTCTTCTTATGCACATATCTATTTTTTTGTCAATATTCCAAAATCTAAGCATAATTCTTCTCGTATAACCAAACTTACCTTAATTATTAATCCTTAATCAGAATATCACTTGCTTAATTTCAGTGCAATATGCAAACATAAATGTTTTCTTTTGTACGAGTAGCATCACCTCGAGACTTGAACTTTTTCCAAGTATTTAAACATTTACTTTAATCTTATACATGTCAAATCATTGAGGTACTAAGCTTAACACTTATTGGGTTTCAAACTCATAAAATTGGAATAAAAATGATTTAAAAATTCTTCAATTTAGTACATCGGTGTAGAACTTTAGGGGGAGAACACTTTATCATAGCTTGTAACAAAATAATGCTCTTCAATCCACTTGGGTAGTAGTTTTAATATCGAAACATTACTTATAAAGTTTGGCTATGATTTTATCATCACAAAATGTTTGGGGAGTAACAAAACTCAAATTCATGTAAGAAGTTAGGTAAAAATTCTTGAACGAATAACCTCCCACGTTACTCGTGGGGAAACTTCCAAGATTGGGACGAATGCTAACATTATTCCCTTTTTTGCATTGATTGAGACATAACAGATAAGTTATTTTGGTATACTTATTACAGAATGATTTCTTAAAATCAAAGTTTCGAATTAAAGAGTAAGGTGATAATCTATAGGCCTGTACAGGCTAGACATCCTATAACAGTCGATCGACCGATTTACACAGATGACTCGACTCAAATTAAGCTCTAATAGCACTAAATATAAGTGACCCGATCTTATTCAATGTGTCACATTAGGCCTACCAGAGTGACACACAGTAAAAATCAAGAAAAACAATTATTTTTTTTGAAGACATGTAATATCATAAAACAATTTATAAATAAAATACAAGTTTCAGACTCAGTCTAAAAATCAAATGTGACATATATGCCCTTTATTTACACTTACATCATACTCTGCCAATAAAGCCAAACGAACTCTCATTACAGATGTTAATAGCTGCGCTGGATCAATTCATTTAACCTGAAATAGTGAGTAGAAGAGTGAGCTTTAGGAAGCTCAGTCATACAGAACTGCCAAATGACGTTGAAGGACATGCATATAAATGGAAAAACATAAAATTTTCCTTATTGATTCAGACGTCTGCATCTTCTCGCGATGAACTGAGGTTACATCAATATTTCTTCGAGTAAAAGAAAATAAGCTTATAGTTCAGAGAAAAGGATTAGAGGACCAGGTTCAGGAGATCAAAATAGGATGGCTAGTGTGTTCCAACTAAAACCAGTGAAAAGGTACATATGTTTTTAAAATAGTAACAATTTAAAACATATTTTTAAGACAATAGTAAAACCCTCCAACCGAACACCAATATGCAGTTCCCCAAAACTGAATCCACAAGGATTTACCCTAGGCCCATTAGACATAGGTGCAATCTAGGGAGCACATTGGGTCCCTAAGGTCTTACCCTAGCCGAAGCATAGGTGCTCACCTGAGGGGTGTGTCCTCACGTCCATTAGGACTTACCCAAAGCACATAAAAAAGGTGCATTTGGTCTAGGAGCCCACCCAAGGGTCGCCTAAGATCCATAACGAATTACTAGCTGATCAATATTGAACCTATATAAGGAACTACCAACTGATCGGTGCTGAACCTGCTAAGGGATTACCAACGTGATCAATGTTTAACCTATATAAGGAATCACCAGCTTGATAAGAGTTGAACATGTAGAGAATTCATACCAGATACCAGATTACCTCGAAGACATTAGTTTTCATATAGTATATTACGGTAATAGAGAAATCAAAGTTTAGACATATCAATTCAGTAAAAACAATATCTAGAGATCATGAATTAGACAAAAATCTTAAAACTTTAGTAACTTAGAAATCTTGATAAAACACATTTCAAAACAGATAAAACAATCATATAACACATAGGGAACACACTAGAGGATCCAATTATTTTCTAAAGGTACTTGGTAATTATCCAGCGAGGTAAACATGAAATTTCTTCAACTGGTCGAACTTGAGGAACGAGATCCGTTTTTTTAAAGTTGGATTACTAATATACTCACTAATCATTATGAAAGTGATACATTATTATCGTATAATATTCAGATATAATCTTAGGATGTGTCAGAATTTGTTACATCAGAATTATTTAAAATTCAGATATTTTTGTGATGATTACGTAAATCATACAAACGTAAGGGCATTATAGTAATTTAAATTATGAGAAATATTGGTAATTCGATTTAATAAAGGAAAGCAATAATTTACAGTATTTTAGATTTCAAGTGTCTTATACAGCTTCCAGTCCCAATAATGCCCTCCTAACTAAGTTTACATATAGAGTAGTCTCACGAATATTCACTTCTTAGTACTAATTGTGCCATAGACTTGAGTTGAGCTGAGCTGAGCACTTTCAGAATTATCATCGAACGAACCTCGAGAAGAAGAACAAGTATTTATTCATTACATGACTTGAGGGTATCTTACGTCACTTACGTTCTAGGGCATTTTGGTCATTTTACAGTTCAAGGGTATTCCAGTCTTTTACTTTCATCCAGTCTTTCCATTTATATAATTTTTTAACAAATAATTCAAATATGAATAGTACATCTGATGTTTTAGTCTTTATGTGCTTACTAATAAATTAATAATTATAATATTGTACCATCTCAAATGTTGGGATTTGATTATCAGTGTCTATCTGAGAAGATCATGAATTTAATAGGTAAATCAGTAGTTTATTGAATTAATTATGAATTCTCAGGGTATTTTCACAATCAGGGTCAGTCCGGACCATTTTTACCTCATAGGGGTAATTTCATAATTTCTTAACCAAGTGATTCTGATATTAAAACTTTTAATGAAAATAATTAGAATTTAAAGATTCTAAGGTTGATTACTTTATCGGTTAATCATTGAACCTGAAATTATGTCTTATCAGTCTTCTAGTGTCGTATACATGTAATCTGAGTCATTCAATTTAATTACTTTTTATCGCATTTGGAACGACTTTAGAAATATATTAATTACACACATGTAACTAAACTTATTCATCTATGCATTAACTAATACCAACATGTTCCATAAAGCATATGTAAGGTAATAATGTACTACCTCTATTTTTGTGCTCCAACGATTGAACATTTAAACTCTATTTAATCACTCTCAAACTTGAATCCAACTTCTAATATTATCTCAAATACATATAAATAGAAATTACATCAGAAACAAGGCTTAATCACGAAAAATAGATCAAATCATAAGGTAAAATACTGAAAATAGCTTATCGAGTTTGAATTTGGGGAAACAAACTTCATATTCAGACTCGAGACTTGAAAAACATAAAATATGGACTTTTTGGTCAAAGTTAACGGGTTGGATCAAAGTCAACAGGTCGGGTCAGATTCACTTTGTTTGGGTTAAACAAACCCGGTTTAGACCAGGTTTGCCGATCTAGAATGTATAGACTTGTTCTAAAAGGTTTTCTGGGTATGAAAAGAAGTCCCACATGCACGCAGAGGTGCGTGGTGGCGGTGACGAGTCAGGGAACATCTACAGAGTACACTTATGGCTTCAAATAACCAATTACAATCGATATTAAACCAATTATTACCAAAACCATACCAAAATATCTGAAATATAACCAAATCTTACCCAAGGTGGCGATTGACGAGGGGACAATTTGTTACCGATAAACCCTATCTATTTTGGTTAAAATCTTTTGGAGAGTACACCGATGAAGGTCCTAAGGCTATCCGATGGGTGGAGCATCTTGGAAACACGAGAAATCGAACAAAAAGCTTATATTTTGCTTTCGAATTTTGAATGATCTTCCCCGAGGGAGGACGCGGGGTAATGGCGAGTGACTGACTGGGCTTGAGTCTGAGTGAAGCGTCTTTTCCAATGGTGCCAGCAGTGACACCCACCGGTGGGTAAACGAGAAGGGAAAGCCAGTGAGAAACTTGGCCGCAAAAAGTGGTTTTGGAAATGTTTTCATTAATTTGGGAGGTTCTCTGATTTTTATTTTTTGCTGACCAGAAAAATGGGATAATTCAGGGTTAAGTCCCTAAACTTCCCACAAGTTCCAAAACTGTGATGTAAACTTTTAAAAATTTGCAATTTGGTCAGCGACACTCTTTTATTTAAATTTTGGGGTTTTACCATTCTCCCATCCTTAAAAGAAATTTCGTCCTCAAAATTTACTCAAGACATATAAATGTAGAAACTGAGTTTCCATCCAGTCTTTATTCTCTCAGGTATCATTTACAGGTATATGATTCCTCTACTTGAATTTAAATAGCTTCTTTTGCACATATCTATTTTTTGTCTAAATTCCAAAATCTAAGCATAATTATCCTCGTAGAACCAAACTTACCGTAATTATCAATCCTTATTCAAAATATCACTTGCTTACTTTCAGTGCAACATGTAAACATAAATGTTTTCTTTTGTACAAGTAGGATCACCTCGAGACTTGCACTTTTTCCAAGTATTTAAACATTTACTTTAATCTTATACAGGTCAAATCATTGAGGTACTAAGCTTAACACTTATTGGGTTTCAAACTCGTAAAATTGGAACAAGAACGATTTAAAAAATTCTTCAATTCAGTACATCAGTGTAGAACTTTAGGGGGAGAACACTTTATCATAGCTTGAAACAAAATAATACTCTTCAATCCACTTTGGTAGTAGTTCGTAATATCGAAACATTACTTATAAAGTTTGGCTATGATTTTATCATCACAGAATGTTTGGGGAGTAACAAAACTCAAATTCATGTAAGAAGTCAGGTTAAAATTCTCAAACGAATAATCTCCCTCGTTACTTGATGGGAAACTTCCAAGATTGGGATGAATGCTAACATTATTCCCTTTTTTGCATTGGTTAAGACATGACAGATAAGATATTTTGGTATACTTATTACAGAATGATTTCTTAACATCAAAGTTCTGAATCAAAGAGTACGGTGATAATCTTGGGGCATGTACAAGCTAGACATCCTATAACAGTCGATCGACCGATTTACTCTGATGACTCGACTAAACTCAAGCTCCGATAGTACTAAATGTAACACCCACAAACTGATGCGGATGGCCCGATCTGATCCAATGTGTTACACTAGGCCCACCAAAGCGACGCGCAGTAAAAATCAGGAAAAAAATTATTTTTTGTGAAGACATGTAAGATCATAAAATAATTTATAAATAAAATACAAGTTTCAAACTCAATCTAAAAATCAAATGTGACATATATGCCCTTTATTTACACTTACATCATACTCTGCCAATAAAGCCAAACGAACTCTCATTACAGATGTTCATAGCTGCGCTGGATCAATTCTTTTAACCTAAAATAGTGAGTAGAAGAGTGAGCTTTAGGAAGCTCAGTCATGCAGAACTGCCAAATGACGTTGAAGGACATGCATATAAATGGAAAAACATAAAATTTTCCTTATTGATTCAGACGTATGCATCTTCTCGCGATGAACTGAGGTTACATTAATATTTCTTCGAGTAAAAGAAAATAAGCTTATAGTTCAGAGAAAAGGATTAGAGGACCAGGTTCAGGAGATCAAAATAGGATGGCTAGTGTGTTCCAACTAAAACCAGTGAAAAGGTACATATGTTTTTAAAATAGTAACAATTTAAAACATATTTTTAAGACAATAGTAAAACCCTCCAACCGAACACCAATATGCAGTTCCCCAGAACTGAATCCACAAGGATTTACCCTAGGCCCATTAGACATAGGTGCAATCTAGGGAGCACATTGGGTCCCTAAGGTCTTACCCTAGCCAAAGCATAAGTTCTCACCTGAGGGGTGTGTCCTCACGTCCATTAGGACTTACCCAAAGCACATAAAAAAGGTGCATTTGGTCTAGGAGCCCACCCAAGGGTCGCCTAAGATCCATAACGAATTACTAGCTGATCAATATTGAACCTATATAAGGAACTATGAACTGATCGGTGGTGAACCTGCTAAAGGATTACCAACGTGATCAGAGTTGAACCTATATAAGGAATTACCAGCTAGATCAAAGTTGAACCTGCAGAGAATTCATACCAGATACCAAAGTACCACAAAGACATTAGTTTTCAGATAGTATATTACGGTAATAGAGAAATCAAAGTTTAGACATATCAATTCAGTAAAAATAATATCCAGAGATCATGAATCAGACAGACATGCTTAAAACTTTACTAACTCATAAATCTTGATAAAACACATTTCAAAACAGATAAAACAATCATATAACACATAGGGAACACACTAGAGGATCCAATTATTTTCTGAATGTACTTGGTAATTATGCAGCGAGGTAAACATGAAATTTCTTCAACTAGTCAAACTTGAGGAACGAGATCCATTTTTTTCAAAATTGGATTACTAACAAACTCATCAATCATTAGGAAAGTGATACATTATTATCATATAATATTCGAATATAATCATAGGATGTGTCAGAAACTGCTATATCAGAATTATTTAAAATTCTGATATTCTTGTGATGATTACGTAAATCATACAAACGTAAGGGCATTATAGTCATTTAAATTTTGAGAAATATTGGTAATTCGATTTAATAAAGGAAAACAATGATTTATAGTATTTCAGATTTCAAGTGTCTTATACAGCTTCCAGATCCAGTTGAACTGATTAGATCCCAATAATGCAGTACTAAATAAGTTTACATATAGAGTAGTCTCACGAATATTCACTTCTTAGTACTAATTGTGCCATAGAGTTGAGCTGAGCTGAGCTAAGCACTCTCAGAATTATCATCAAACGAACCTCAAGGAGACGAACAAGTATTTATTCATTACGTAACTTGAGGGTATCTTACGTCACTTACATTCTAGGGCATTTTGGTTATTTTACAGTTCAAGGGTATTCTAGTCTTTTACTTTCGTCTAGTCTTTCAATTTATATAATTTTTTAACAAATAATTCAAACATGAATAGTACTTCTGATGTTTTAGTCTTTATGTGCTTACTAATAAATTAATAATTATAATCTTGCACCATCTCAAATGTTGGGATCTGATTATTAGTGTCTATTTGAGCTGATCATGAATTTAATAGGTAAATCACTAGTTTATTGAATTAATTATGAATTCTCAGGGTACTTTCATAATCAGGGTCAGTCTGGACCATTTTTACCTCATAGGGGTAATTTCATAATTTCTTAACCAAGTGATTCTGATATTAAAACTTTAAATTAAAATAATTAGAATTTAAAGATTCTAAGGTGGATTACTTTATCGGTTAATCACTGAACCTGAAATTATGTCTTATCAGTCTTCTAGTGTCGTATACATGTAATCTGAGTCTTATTCAATTTAATTAATTTTTATCGCATTTGGAACGACTTTAGAAATATATTAATTACACACATGTAACCAAACTTTTTCATCTATGCATTAACTAATACCAACATGTTCCATAAAGCATATGTAAGGTAGTAATGTATTACCTCGATTTTTGTTCTCTATCGATTGAACATTTAAACTCTATTTAATCACTCTCGAACTCAAATCCAACTTCTAATAATATCTCAGATACATATAAATATAATTACATCAGAAACTAGACTTAATCACAAAAAATAGATCGAATAAGAAGGTAAAATGCTGAAAATAGCTTATCGAGTTTGAATTTGGAGAAACAAACTTCTTATTCAAACTCGGGACTTGAAAAACATAAAATTTGGACTTTTTGGTCAAAGTCAACGTGTTGGATCAAAGTTAATAGGTCGGGTCAGATTCACTTGGTTCGGGTTAATCAAACCTGATTTAGACCGGGTTTGCCGATCCAGAATCTATAGACTTGTTCTAAAAGGTTTTCTAGGTATGAAAAGAAGCCCCACATGCACGCGGAGGTGCGTAGTGGCGATGACGGGTCAGAGAACATCTGCAGAGTACACTTACGACTTCAATTAACCAATTACAATCGAGATTAAACCGAATTTTAGCCAAAACCATTCCAAAATATCTGAAATATAACCAAATCTTACCCAAGGTGGCGATCGATGAGGGGACGATTTTTGATCGACAAACCCTATCGATATTGGTTAGAATCTCTTGGGGAGTACACCGATGATGGTCCTAAGGCTAACCGATAGGTGGAGGGAGCATCTTGGAAACACGAGAAACCGAACAAAAAGCTTATATTTTGCTTTCGACTTTTGAATGATCTTTCCCCACAAGGGACACGGGGTAATAGCGAGTGACCGACTGGGCTTGAGCCGTAGTGAAGCGGTGCTTCCAATGGTGCTAGCAGTGACACCCACCGGTGGGCAGACGAAAAGGGTAGCCGGTGAAAAACTTGGCTAGGGAAAGGGGTTATGGGAATATTTTTCATAGATTTGGGGGGTTCTCTGATTTTTAATTTTCACTGACTAGAAGAAATGGAATAATTTAGGGTAAAGTTTCTAAACTTTCCACAGATTCCAATATCGAGCAACAAACTTTTAATAATTTGCAATTTGGTCCCCGACTATTTTTACTTAAATTTTGGGATGTTACATAGTTGCTGCCTAAAATTAGATTTTAATTACAGATGAAATATTATGTTATGTTTGTATGCTATTAAAATAATTTTGTACTAAAAGTTACATTTAGAAATTTGAAAGAAACAAAATTTAACTGAGTTTTAAAAGTAGATTTTTTATGACTGATGTGACATATTTTTCTCATAATTAAGTACATATACATGTTAAGAGTGTTACAACATCAAGTATCGGAGTAACTAATGCTGTAGCAACTTCCTTTGATTTCATTGCATGGGTTTTTAATTTGGGCTCCTCCAATGATTCCTTAGCGTCATTGACTAACTCAGTGGTAGAGTCTTTTGGTGGATTGATTTTAGCGTTTATTTTAACTTATGCAATAACACTGGTGATTACCTAACTAGTATCGACATCTTCCTGTTCAGTTGATGCAATATCCTTCATCATGGTGCCAACATTCAAGTCCAACAGTTCTTATACAACTTGATCCTCCTTACTTAGCTTGTCCTGGTGGTTGATAATGTCCTCGTCAACTACGTCTTCATTGACAACAGACTGGAGGTGAAAATTGAGGATTAAATTGGCATGTAGGGTTACGTGTGGAAGGATAAAACTTTTAATTGAAAATATAAATGGATGAAATTAATAATGATTAAATATTTTGAATGAATGAAGTAGACTGGAGATATGGAAAATGATGATGTAACGGTGAAGAAAGTGTGATATAACTCATAAATTTTTACCGCCCAATAATTACCTTATCCAACTATTTGATGATGCCAAAAATGTATGCAACATTTGATACTCAAATTTGAACCAATTGTCGAGTAACATTCACGAAAGAAAAATAGAGAAGTTGTATACCTAGTTGTAGCAGAGACGTAGAGAGTAAACAACAAAAATTAAAATGAATACAATAAACTAAAACTACAAAAAATGAAAAAAAATTACTTACTAAATGCTAAAAGAAATTAAAAATCAGAAGGTCTGCTTAGTGCGATGAAAGAAATGTGTAGGCTTTTTGTTGGCAATAAGATTCAAACATTGCCCATTAAGTTTGAATGTACTTCTATCCCCAAGTTCTTTATCATCATAGTACCATGAGGAAACCTTCAATAAATTTAAATGGACCAGGCCATCGAGATTTTAGCTTTCTAGGAAATAACTTTAGACGAGAGTTGAATAACAAGACATGCTGTCTAGCATTAAACTGTTTGGAAAAATATATTTTTCATGTAATATTTTAATCTTGTCTTTGTAAATCCAAGCATTCTCATAAGAATTGTTCCTTAGCTCTTTTAACTCGTTGATGTCCAAGATCTAGTTTTCACCAGCAGCATCCAAATTAAAATTTAGTTACTTCAAAACCCACATGGTTTTATGCTACAACTCTACGGGTAAATGGAAAGCTTTGCCCATAATATATCCTCCAAATGTACAGACTAACCCTTTCGAGAAAGATTGATAACCTTTTCAAGGATTTGTTTGATCTCACGGTGAGAAACTTTAGCTTGACCATTAGTCTATGGATGATATATTGTATCAATTCGATGTTTCACCCCATACCGATTCAATGCTCTAGTAACTTTTGTATAAATTGACTGATATCCTTTATCACTGATATATGCTTGGGGTGTTCTAAAACTAGTGAAAATATTTTTGTGGAGAAACCTTAGCATTGCCTTAGCGTTGCTGGTAGGCAATGCTATAGGTTTCACCTATTTTGAAACGTAGTCCATAGATACCAAGATAAAGATGTTTCCACATGATGAATGATATGTTCCCACGAAATCCAGCCCTCAGACATCAAAGAGTTCAATCACTAAAATAGACTACATCAACATTTCATTACAACGAGAAATGCTACCTATTTGTTGGCATTAGTCAAAATGCTTGACAAAATCATTGGTATCTTTGAAAATTGATGGCTAACAGTAGCCACATTATAAGACCTTTGTTGTAGTTTGTATTCCTCCAAAATGACCTCTATAAGGAGCATTGTGGCAACGGTAAAAATGATTTTCTACTCATATTCAGCGACACATCTTCTCAAAATATGATCATTGCATTATTTGAATAGGTATGGTCCCTCCTATTGGTATGCATGAACATCACTCATGATTTTTTTTGTCGTTGGCAATTAAGATCAGTTGGCAGCAATCCACTTAACAAATAATTAGAAAAATCCACATACTAATGTAAATTTCTACATGAGTAATCACTTATCGGGAAAGGTATCCAGAATATATAATATTTTTCATCCTCATTACCAGCTTCCAATCGAGATAACTGATTAGCTGCTTGATTTTCATATCCCTTCTTGTCTCTTGCTTCCATGTCAAATTCTTTAAGTATCAACACCCATCTCATTAGTCTCGACTTAGTTCTTTCTTGGAAAATAAATGCTTCAAAGTCAAATGATCAGAGTAGATAATAACTTTAGTCCCAGCCAAGTAAGATTAGAACTTATCAAAGGTAAACCCCACAGCTAATAATTTCTTCTATATCATTGTGTGGTTGAGTTGGGCATCATTCATTGTTTGACCAGCATAATGAATAACGTGGAAGATATTTCCCATCTTTGCCCCAACACTACTCTAATAGTGAAATACCCTAAACTTTGGTTAGTGGCCAAAATGTAAATTTTGAAAGTTTAGTGGCCAAAGGATAGAGATTGGAAAAGTTTACCAAAAGGGTAATTTTTCAAATATTTAGGGACCAAAAATGTAATTTTAAAAAAATTATGTATTTTGTCCTCTAAATAAATAGTTCACCCCCAAGAATGACGTTCGATAGAAATCAGAATTTTGATATGGAAATTGTATTAAAAGCTACAAAGTGTTAAAGTTTGGTAAATCAGATCGAATAGAAATTCTAGATGCTTAAAAATATTATTTTCATATGTTAAGATGATGGAAAATAATATGGGCCATTGGATTGGAGAATTTCTCTCCATGTTCATTTTGGACCGTTGGACAAAAAATGGCAATATTGAAATTTTGGAAATATTGCATGGGCAAAGTTGTAAAGGTAAGAATTTTTGTTCATCTTTGACTTTATAAAGATGATAAGTATTATTTGGCTTGGTTTGGATGTAAATATAAGGATTCATTAAGAGAAAATTTGTCATTTCTCAATTAAATGCATTTTAAATTCATGCAAGTTTAAATACATGATAAAATAACATGAAATTAAGGACAAATTTCATGAAAGTTGGTATTTTTCAGCCCCTTAGCCGTGAGATTCATGGAACAAGGTGAGAACTTTTTTATTTTGGATTTTCAAGCAATTTCCTTTTGATTTTGGATCGAGTTGTGAAATAGAAAATTGTTTTATTTGAAAAATGCTACCGTTTGGTACAATTATTGCATGCTAATCTTGCTTGTGTTCAAAGATCCCAAATTCTAGGGTTTATGTCCATGTTAGGTTTTTAGTAAGTGATGATGGATTTTTATATTATTGAGGTTGTAGAATCATTTACAAGCTTGATTGATGATTAAAAGCACTTATACACGACTATTCATGCTCATGTTGATTTTGACATAACACTAACTTTAATAAAAGATTATAATTTGATGAAACTAAGTTAGGGGTTTGATTGTAGAGGTTTTGAAATGTTGAATCGAGCTTGATTTCATGCTCGAATCATGTGAAAACCTTGAAACTGTATCCCCTAAAACGTTCGACCCTACGGAAGAAATTAGGTTAAATTGTGAAAAATTTCCCTTGGCTTAGAAATGATATTTGGAAGGTTCTACAAGCTTTAGGAAATTATTTAGGCCAATTTCTAATTTTGTAAAAGTTGGGGACAAATTTGACAACTATGAAAAGCTTTGCATTTAATGTGTAATTGTTAAATAGTTGATGTACAATGCTGGAAATTTATCTTATAGTGTTGAAATTGATGTTAGAATATTAAATTGCTTCATTTTGGGAAGTTTAGAAAAGTTCAGGATAAAATCATAAATATGGAAAAGTTGGGAACTTAAATGAAAGTGTTATGTGAAGTTTGGATAAAATGGAGTTGGAATGGGTAGCTTGAAGTGATAAAGTCAACATTTATGTTATGACATAGAAATTTTATCGAATGAGCATCGAAATTTTGTTTTTAGGAATTTATTTTCCATTGCGGGGATATGTTAATGAGATTCTAACAAGTGATTTGAAATGTATATGTTTTATAATGATGTTATTTTAGATTATGATTGGAGGAAAGATCAAGGAAAATTAGTGTTAAGGATGAATGTGAATTTTTAAGGAGGGTTTGCAAGCTAAAGGACGTCACATGAGTGCATATTTAAGGTGTGTTTGATAGCTGAAAATTGTTTATTGTAAAATGTTTTCCTCGTTTTCCCGTGTTTGATAGTTGTAATAGGTTTTACAGTAAACATTTTCATTGTTTGATAGATGTTATTGATTTTTTCCAATGTAATTCATTTTCCTAGTTCCTTTGTATTTTATGTAAATTGTTTTACCATCTGATTTTTCGTAAAACGTTTTCCTAACATTTCACTTCAGAGTATAAACACTCTAAAAAATATTATAAAAATATTTTAATACCATTTTAATTAAAATATTAATTATTAAAATATTTAATTTACTTATAATATAATTTTTAATAATTTTTAATATTATATTAATATATACTCAGATATATTATAATAATATATGATATTATATTTTTAAATAAATAATTAGTATTTATCTATTATTTTCATAATATAATATTATTAAATTATTAATAATGAGTACTAATAATTTTATATATTTAACATTAATATAATAATTTATTATTATGTTAATAAAACAATAATAATTAAAATTAAGGGTGTTCAAATGGTTAATTCAACCACCCATCAAATTTAATTAACATTAACTGAACTGACCAAACTTTGTTTTCTTTAATTGTTAATCGAATCAATTTTTTTATGAAAGTATTAACCGAACCAAACTTTATTCATTTTATGTAAATCATTTTTTATAAAATTAATTATAGTGTATCAAACAATTAGTGAAAATGATCTACACTATATCATAATACACCGTAAAATAGTTTTCAAAAACTATTTCCTGTAAAATGTAATTCATTTAATGTAAAAATGTTTTAAATAATTTATTTTACATAAAACAGTTTTTAGGTAATCTATTTTACGTAAATTATTTTCCAGAAAACCAATTACAATCTATCAAAAGACCCTTAATTTGTATTTATGCTATCGTACAAACATTGGCTTGCGATGAGCAAGTGAAAGAGTTACAATGGTAAGAAGTGAATCCTAAATGTTATGTGCTTTGTGATCCAAACATGTATGTTCATTTGGTGATCCAATAGAATTAGTGAATAAACTGAAAATTTAAGTTGGTGAAACCTGCCTAGAAATTATGTTTTGAACAGTAAGTTTAGAAAATCACCATATACTATACAAAAATTATTAGAGGATGAATCTTATACCTTTGCATTCATATATAATATAGTGTTTTTCTAGAACAAATGGAAACTAACTTTGAGGAGTACACAAAAAGATATGAATTTTAAAAGGATAGGTTAGAAAACAAGGCAGCATATTTTGCTCAAAATAGCTTTTGTAAGTCAACTTTGAAAATTCACTATAAATTGTAAAAATTGAACTAGAAGAAGTTCCTTATATGGTTTGATTCCTATTTGAGACTAGTTTTCTTTTGCATAAACAAAATAATATTTGAGTGAAAATATTATTACAAAATAATATTTCTTTAAAGGTAGTGTAAACTACCAGAATACGAAGTTGTGATGAACTTCTTAATAGAAGTGAATTTAAAGCAGATGATCAAGCTTAATGTTTAGTGAGGCTTACATTTTGTCTTGTATAAATAGTGTTAAAATGAGTGTATTTACTATTTACTTATATGATTCAAGGATGACTTGCGATGAGTCAACCTCGAGTGTTTTTACTCAAATGTTTTTAACACATTCTGAAGTAGTTTTATAAAGTTTATGAAAATGATTTTATTGAAGGATTTTAGGGTATAAACTTCCCTAAAACAATTGGATGCATTTTACTCTATTTAACATCTATTGGTGTTTCATAATAAATGTTTAATATGCGAGTTGGGATATAACAACCTATTGTATGTACATTGAGAGTCATAGGTGCATTTTGACATACTTTGAGTATGATGGTTATTGATAGATTTTGTTTAATGTATTGTTGCATTTTTGTACCAGTAATTTGTGTACTTGGAGTAGTACTTTGTTTGCTATGGTACTATGTGTGCCATTATGGTGTTCATAATGAGCACTTGTTAATACCTTGAATAAGGTGGTTATCGATCGATTTTGTTTAATGCATTTGTTGTATTTTTGTATTAGTATCTCTACGTACATTCGGCACTATGTGTGCATTGATTGTGTTCATAATGAGCTTGTGAATTACCATTTTGATATATTAGTAAGTGTTGTCGTTACTATGGTACCTATACTTTCATTTAGCACTTATGTGCAATTTATGTACCTTGCATTCTAATTTGTCATACATTGGGCTGTGAATGGATATTTTTGAATATACCGATTGATAAGTACGATATGCATATGAAATAATGTTTCACAGGTTATGTGATAGAAATTGTGCTTATTAAGTAAGTTTTATGCGTTTATATATATATTATACAATTTAATTCATATTTTGATCTTTTATGGCTTGCTTATGCTTTAAAATATTTTACTTAAACTTCTTGTGCCTCACAAAGTGTATACTTAGCGTGTGATGATTTTTCACGCGTAGCTAAAAGTAGTGAGTAGAGTAAGGAACTGTTCTTGGTATCAATCATCGAAGATTACTTACCGGTATCAGAAATGACATACTACAGTTGTTTTAAATTTTTGGTTGGCATGTATATGTGTAAAAAGTGTTTGCATTATTTTAATATGGGTTTTGACACATGTTATAGTAGAAATATATTTTTTATTAAATTTTTTATTTAAAGAAACCTAAATTTACTTGTTTTCAAGTACATAAATGTTTTAAAAGACATTTCACATCTACGACCCATGTTTGGGGATGTATACAGGAAATGAGGGTTACATTTATTTGTATAGCTACAGATTTAGCCAATTACCGACCAAAAAATGAGTGTATTTTATGTGAAAAATGTGTACCTGACATTAGGATGTCATTATTACCGGTATGATGATTATAAGATTCAATTGATGCCACTCCTTACGCATGAAAGTGAATAAGTATAGTATAAGTATTAAATGTTTGAAACAGAGGGTTCAAGATAAGTGTCATAATTAAAGGTTTGAGAATAAGAGAAAAATGGTTGTAACGTAGTTATTTATGATCCTCTTATTCAGACTAACTTGAGTAATGCACTCGCATGATAAGAAGTTCTAGCATAAGATTAAAGAAGCCCTTATTCATACATAAGTATAGTATTGGCTAAAGAAAAAGGACATTCAGTTAGAACTGATCCTAAGTGATACATATGTGTATAACCCTTTAGGCTAGAGTGCGAGGTTGAATCATATTTGTAGACAACAACTGTCTATTAAAGATTCAAAGTGTTAACCTTTAGGACTCGATAGAATTACATTTTGAAGGTAAATTTTAGTATGGATTAGTGGCCTCCTGCAATGTTACAATGAATTATTGCTTAGAGAGATTGATTTTAAAGAACTTGAAAAGTATCGAGATCGTTTTAGTAGGAAAAATAGTAATTTCGTTTATTAATGTGATTTTAGAAGTAACTTCTATGAAGTTATTACTGCAAGGTTGTTAAGCCTTCCCCGTAAAGAAGGCGAATACTCAAGTTTTTAAGGTTAAGTTGAAGATACTCCAACTGTTCAAGATTATCCATAGGGGATACAGGGAGAGTTAATTGGATTATCTCCATATTGAAATGTAGAATTTAAAAAGGTGCTATAAAGTATAATGCTATTCTATAACCCCGTATAGAATGGTTATGATTGAGCTTAGATAATTAAAGGAATAATTACTAGGATTGTTAAGATCGAGGAATTTCTAGATGAAATGTATCATCTAGGATTCACCAGTGAGAGTGGTTAAAAAGAAAGATGCATCTGTGCAATAATATATGGATTATCATCAGTTAAATAATGTAACATGGAGGATTAAGTATCCTTTTTCGAGGACTGATGATATTTTGATTAGTTAAAGGGTGCATAGTATTTCCAAAGCTTGATCTTTGATCTAAATATTATCAGTTAAAGATGAAGGAAAAAGATCTTCCTAAGAAGTTTACAGGGCTCAGTATAATTCTACGAGTTCATAATAAAGCCATTTGGTTTCGATAAACTGAGTATTTCAATTATGCTTGGACTAATTGTGATAGTGTTCATCAATGATGTTCATATCTATTGAGAGACTAAGAAAGGACACGATGCATATCTTCGCATAGTTATTCTAAATCTTCTAGAGAAACGTTGTATGCTAAGTTAACAGAGTGTGAGTTTGGATGTTTAAGATTATATTTTTTTGGACAGGTAGTTTGGTAGAGGGTATAAAGACGAATCCCCATAAAACAGACTATAGTAGAGTGTAAAACTCCCAAGTGGGTCCAAGGTTCAAAGTTCTTGGGATTTAATTACTATTAAAGGTTTGTAAAGAACTTTTCGAAGTTTATCTCCCCTCTGACCAAGTTATTGCGAAAAGACATGCCATATATTTGGATTGATTACTGACAGGAGAATTTCAAGGCATTAAAAAGAATACTAACAGAAGCCCCAGTGTCAGTGTGATCCAATCTAGAAATGATATGGTTTATGCTCCATAGAAAGTACAAATAATATAAGGACTTACCTAATTCATTATCTCGAGCTAGCATGAATTGTGTTTACTTTATAAGTATAATACCATTATCTATATGGTAAGTTATGCCATATATAAACCGATCTTAAAAGCCAAAGGTATGATGCTAACTCGAATGAGTGAAAATAAAGGAAATAGATTATATTGTTTATAAAATGATGACGTGCTTATTGATTACAATATGATGATGTGCTTATTGATTACAATCAGGAAAGGCTCATGTATGGGCTAATACGATAAAGTCGAAAGACATTTCTTTTATGAGAATTTGAATACGTGATTATCTTTAAGGAAAGACAATGCTCTAATTGTAGAATTAAAGTTAAAGATTAAGTGGCTAGATTGAATAAAGGATATTCAAAGAAAATATAAAAATTGGTGTACTTGTCAGAGATAGAACAAGTGGAAAAAGTTGAAATCAAGGCCCTTGGATTTAAGCTTGTTGGATGCTTATATTATCAAGGTAAGAGTCGATATTAGTAACAACCATAAAAATAATTGTCATTAAGTTTGTTCTAAATGTCTAACCAGCCAATAAGTTTAAGTAGGGCATCAAGTATCGCCAAGAGTATTGCGCAGACTTAAAAAGAAAAGAGATTGAATATCATGAAGGTGATAAAGTATTTTTTAAAGTATCACCAAGGAAGAAAGTATCTTCAGACGCAAAGAAAAACTTAGTCCAATATTTATTGGACTTTATGAGATTTTAAAAAGAGTTGGACTAGTGGCTTATCAGTTAGCATTGCTTCTGAAATGGACAAGATTCAAAATGTTCTTCATGTATCGATGCTCAAGAAGTATCGATCATATTCTTCACATGTTATTACCCCAGAGGAACTAGAGATTCGTCAATATTTGACTTATGAAGAAGAACCAATAGAGATTTTGGCTCGAAGAGTCAAAGAACAATGTACCAAGACTATTCCTTTGGTCAAAGTTCTTTGGCGGAATCACAAGGTCGAGGAAGCTACTTGGGAAAGAGAAAAAGGCATGAAAGTAGTATCCACATCTGTTTACTCCAGCTACATACAAAATTCGAGGATGGATTTTTCTTAAGGGGAAAATTGTAATTCCCCAAACTTTGTTTAGTGACCAAAATATAAAATTTGAAAGTTTTACAGCTAAAGTACAAAGATTAGAAAAACTTAGGAACCAAAAAGGTAATTTTGGAAAGTTTAAAGACTAAAAGTGTAATTTTAAAAATTTATTTATTTTGTACAGTAAATGAATAGTTCACCCAAGAATGATGTTTGGGTAGAAATCAAATTATTAATCTAAAAATTGTGTTAAAAACTACAAAGTGTTAAAGTCTAGTAAAAATTCAGTAAATCGGATCGAATAGAAATTATGGAAAATTTGAATGTTATTAAATTAAGCTTAAAAATATTATTTTCACATGTTAAGATGATGAAAAATAATATGAACCATTGGATTTGATAATTTCTCTCCATGTTCATTTTGGACCTTTAGATGAAAAATGGCAATATTAAAATTTTGGAAAGATTGCATGAGCAAAGTTGTAAAAGACAAGAATTTTGGTTCATCATTTAATTTATAAAGATGATAAGTGTCATGTGTCTTGGTATGGAAATAAATATAAGGATTCATTAATGGTAAAATAGTAATTTCTAAATTAAATGAATTTTAAATCCATTTAAGCTTAAATACATGATAAATTAACATGAAATATGGAGAAATTTCACGAAACTTGGGTACTTTCAGCCCCTTAGCCGCGAGCTTCATTAAACAAGATGAGGAATTTTATTTTGCATTTTCAATCAATTTTCTTTGGATTTTGGATAGAGCTATAAAATAGAAAAATTTCTATTCGAAAAATGCTATCATTTGATACCATTATTGCATGCTAATCTTGCTTGTGTTCAAAGATCCCAAATTCTAGGGTTTATGTTACTGTTAGGGTTTTAAGAAAAGATGATGAATTTTGATGTTATTGAGGTTGTAGAATCATTTACAAGCTTAATTGATGATTAAAAACACTTATACAAGACCATTCATGCTCATGTTGATTTCATCCTAACCCTAAATTTGGGGAAAGATTATGATTTGATGAAATTAAGTTAGGGGTTTAATTGTTGAGGTCTTGAAACATTGAATCGAGGTTGTTTCATGCTTGAGTCAAGTGAAAACCTTGAAACCATAACCCTTAAAGTGTTTAACCCTAAGGAAGAAATTAGGGGAATATTGTGAAAATTTTCCCTAAACTTTGAAATGATATTTGGGATGTTATACAAGCTTTAGAAAACTATTTGGACAAATTTGTAATTTTGTGAAATTTAAGGGACCTATTTGATAATTATGAAAAGTTAAACGGTTAATGTGTAATTGTTAAATAGTTATTGTACTATGATGGAAATTTATGTTAGAGTGTTGAAATTGACATTAGAATGTGAATTTGGTTCATTTTGGGAAGTCGAGAAAAGTTGAGGATAAAACCATAAATATAGAAAAGTTGGGAACTTAAATGAAAGTGTTATGTGAAATTTAGATAAATTGGATAAAATGGAGTTGGAATGGTCAAGATAAAGTCAACAATTATGTTGTGACATGGAAATTTTATCGAATGAGCATTAAAATTTGTTTTTTACGAATTTATTTTCAATTATGGGCCTATATTAGTGAGATTCTAACATGTTTTGAAATGTATATGTTGTATAATGATGTTCATTTAGATTATGATTGAAGTTAAGATCAATAAAAATTAGAGTTAAGGATGAATGCGAATTTTTAAGGAAGGTTTGCAAGCTAAAGGACGCCAGGTGAGTACATATTTAATTCATATTTATTCTATCGTACATACATTGGCTTGCAATGAGCCACTGACATAGTTACAATGGTATGAAGTGACTCCTAAATGTTATGTGATTTATGGTTCAAGCATGCATGTTCATTTGGTGATCTATTAGAATTAGTGAATAAGCAAAAAATATAAATTGGTAGAACCCGCCTAGAAATTATGCTCTGAACAATAAGTTTAGAAAATCACCATAAATTATAAAGAAATGATTATAGGATGAATGTTATACCTTTGGATTTGTGTACCATTCTAGTTTTTTTAAGAACAAATGGAAACCAATTTTGAGGAGGATACAAAAAGATATGAATTTTTAATCGATGATAGGTTAGAAAATAGGGTAATAGATTCTTCTCAAGATAGCTTCTGTAAGTCAACTTTGAAAATTCTTTATAAATTGTACAGATTAAACTAGAATAATTGCTTTATATGGTTCTATTTGTATTCGAGTCTAATTCTCTATCCAGAATACGAAATTGTGATGAACTTTTTAATAGGAGCGAATTTAAAGAAGAGGATTAAGCTTAATGCTTAATGTGCCTTATAGTTTTATTAGTATAAATAGTGTTAAAATGAGTGTTTTTACTATGCACTGATATGATATGAGGATAACCTGCAATGATTCATCCTCGAGTGTTTTTACTAAGCAAGTTTTTAATGCATTTTGAAGTATTTTCATAAAGTTTATGAAAATGATTTTATTAAAGGATCTTAGGGTTTGAACTGCCCTAAAACAATTGGATGTAGTTTACTTTATTTAACATCTATTGGTGTTTCAGAATAAATGTTTAATCTACATTTTGGGATATAACAACCTATTGTATGTATATCAAGAGTCGTGAGTGCATTTTGACATACTTTGAGTATGATGGTTATCAATCGATTTTGTTTAATGCATTATCACATTTTTCGTACCAGTACTTTATGTACTGGTAGTAGTACTTAGTGTAATACGACATTATGTGTGCAACGTTGGTATTCATAATCGACACTTGTTAATACCTTGAATAAGGTGGTTATTGATCGATTTTGTTTAATGCATTTATTGCATTTCCGTATTAGTTCCTTTGTATACTTTTGGAACTACGTGTGCATTGATGGTGTTCATAATGAGTTTGTGAATTACCATTGTGATTTATTAGTATAGTGTTGCTATTACTACGATACCTATACTTTCGTTTAGCACCTATGTGGAATTTATGTACATTTCATTCTCATTTTTCATACAATGGACTGTGAATGTATATTTTTTAATATACCAATTGATAAGTATGATATGCGTATGAAATAATATTTCGCAAGTTATGTGACGAAAGTTTGGCTTATCAAGTTAGTTTTATGCATATATATATATATAATACAATTTAACTCACGATTTAAAATGTTTTACTTACTCTTATATGCCTCATTAAGTGTATATTTAGCGTGTGATGGTTTTTATGCGTAGGTAAAAGGAGTGAGCGGGGTAACGAGATGAGTTTGGCATCAATCAACGAAGATTACTTACCGGTATTAGTAATGACATACTACTGTTGTTTTAAATTTCCAGTTGGCATGTGTACGTGTAAAAAGAGTTCGTATTGTTTTACCATGGGTTTTGACACATGTTATAGTAGAAGTAAATTTATTTATTAAATCTTTTTATTTAAAGAAACCAAATTTTAGTTGTTTTCAAGTACATAAACATTTTAAAACACATGCCACATCTATGATTCATGTACATGGATGTATACGGGAAATGTGTGTTACAAACAGCTTGGTCACTGGCATCATTAATAAGCTTAAATTAACAATTCTAGTATGGTGCTACGACTATATGAGTAGTAACCAATTTCATCTTGATTGTTTCAAAAGATTTCAACACCTCACGATCAACCATAAATTTCCTATTTTGCTTAAGAAGTGAGCATAATGGTCAGTAATCTGGGAATAATCCTTGATGAATCTTCGATAAAAGCCAGCATGTCATAAGAAACTCTATACTAATTTCACATTGTTAAGAGATGGCAACTTCTCAATAACTTCTACTTTAACCTTGTCCACTTCAATGCCATGGCTAGAGATACAATGCCATAACACTATGCCCTCAATCACCATGAAGTGGCATTTCTCCCAATTCAAAACCAATTTAGTTTCTTTGTATCTTTTCAACACAGTGTCGAAGTTGGCTAAACATTGATAAATTTTTCCCTAAAAACATAAAAGTCATCTATGAATACCTATAGGTAGTCTTTAATCATATCAGATAATATCGTCATCATGCAACATTGAAATGTTGTTGGATCATTGCACAAATGAATGAAATTTTTCGGAAAGAAAAAATACCATAAGTGCAGGTGTAAGTAGTTTTCCTTGGTCTTCAGGTGCTATAATGATTTGGTTGTAGCCACTATACCCATCTAAGAAACAATAAAAAGCTTTTTTAGCTAGATGAACCAACATTTTATCTATAAGTGACAACAATAAGTGATCTTTCCTTGTAGCTTTTTCAAACTTTCTATAGTCCATACATATTCTAAAGCTAGTAGTGGTCCTTGTTGGCACCAATTTAGTTTTATCATTTGTAACCACAGTAATGTCATTTTTCTTTGAGACATACTGCACAGGGCTGACCCAATTACTGTATGGAATTGGGTATATAACTCCAACATCCAACCATTTTATAATTTTCTTTCGAACAACTTCTTTCATGATCATATTTAATCTTTATTGTTGCTCAATTAAACTACAGTTGGGATCTTCTAACAAGATATTTTGCATACAAAATGCTTTTATAATTCCTTTAATATCAACGATGCGTCAAGAAATTGCTCACTTGTGGTACTTCAATACAATAATCAATTTAGCTTCCTTTGATGCTTCAAGATTTGGCGTAATGATGAATAAAAAAGTATAATTGTCTTCAATATAAGTATACTTCAAATGTTCAGGAAAAGGATTTAATTCCAACACGGGTGGTTCTTTAATTGAGATTTTCAGAGCACAAATAGGATGATAATTGAGTTCAAATGACTCAAATTATTGCATGTAATTGCCCTCAAATCCTTGTCCTTAACTATTTCTTCCACTGTTGGTATATTGATGGTAGCATCATGCATGTTGTGGTATTCATTCTAATGCTACTGCGTGAACACATCAATGAAATTGATCAATAGTATTAATATTATTATTATCATATGAAACATTATTCAAAACACTAAAAGTAATGTCTTAAGCATTCAAACACATAGTATGTTCCCCCTTTTCCACATTAATCAAAACTTGGTTGGTGGCAAGAAATGGGTAAACAAGTATGATGGGAATATCTTTGTCAACTTTACAATCCAAAATGATGAAGTTTGTGGGAAAATGAACTTTTCTACTCAGACTAGCATATTCTACATGATGCCACTAGGATGCACGGTGGATCGATCAACAAATTGCAAAGTAACGGTGATTGGTCTTGCTTTGTCACTTCCAAATTTCCTAAAAATTGAAAATGTCAATATATTAATTCTAACATTGAAGTCACATAAAGTTTTTACTATAAATTTATCACCAATAATGCAAATAATAGTGAAATATTCTTAAATTCTCCAAGAAGAAAATGCATTGCTGCTTGCAATAGTTCAGAGTTACTATGCTATCTTATTTCTCTTACTTTGACATTAATAGTGGATGTTTCAATATCGACTTCCATGCTCTTGCCTTTTTCATGATTTGTAGTCCCCACATCTATTTTCTTATTGGGGTCCTCAACAGGTTTTCCAATGTGAAGACTACTTCGAGTAGTGATGGCCTTGCAATGCTCATTGCATTGAGCTTTTCCTTGCTGCTTTGGATTCTTGGTATAGCTTGGTAGCGTCCCTTGTAGTATATTTCTCAAAGCATTTGCAATTTGGCCAACTTTATTCTCTAAAGCCCTTAATGATGTTGGTTAACTTTCCATGTAATCCTTCATTAAGGCTTAGAGAGAAGAAAGATTGGTGTTTTTTTATTGAAGACTATCCTTGATAATTTGGCCTATGTTGTGGTTATCTGGCTTGTTGTTGTATCTAAGGTTGTGGCATCAATTGTAGTTGATTGTAATGCTACTGTTGAGGATTGGTAACATTTTGACTCTTCTAAGATAAATTAGGATTGTTACAGTAATTGGCATTGTAAGTGTTACCATAGTAATTATCATCCTTATTATAATTTCTCACATAGAATATGGATTCGAGGTTTTGAGGGAATTCTTTATAATTGTGATTATCTCCAAAATAAACACAAGAAAGAATAGATGTGACTTTTACCTCATAAATTCCCCTATTTTTTAGCTTTTTAACCATATATGTTAATGATTAGATTTGAGATGCTATGGAATTGAAAGAGTTAGAATCCACTGATGCAGTATTGTGTCTTCCAAACATATTTCTTATTTTGGGGTATTGATAATCATTGTTTAATATTCTATCCAGAATATCATAAGCCTTATTATATGTATCATCTTCAACCCATTGTAGAAAATTTCCATTTGCGTCCAATGTGGAAATCCATGCGTTGGACATTTATGCAATAAGTTTTTGTGTCTCTCCCACGCCTAATATAAAATCTCATCTTCTAATTGCTTGAAAGATGTCAAGTCATTTCACAACTTTGCATTCATATTTGATGGATTGAATTGCAACAAAAGTTTTGTTCTAGGTTAGGCGACAACGAATTCAACCATGTTCTAGCTTTATCCCGCAACGAATAAGGGAACATATTCAAATTTAATGCCTCTTCAAGAACTCATTGCTGAACAAATGAATCACATACTTCCATAAATGCTTGAATATGTGCTCAAGGATCTTCAGTGAATGAACCGCTATATTGCCCCATAGATTTTAGCATTTGAAACATCATCAATTTCAGTTCAAAATTGGTAGCATGTGTTGCTAGTCACACAATGCCAGGATGTAAATCATCTAAAGTTGCCACCACATGCTCTCGAATAGGCCTATTGTATTCATCCATACTATAAATTATTGTTGATTAATTCTAGCTCCAGTTGGCATCTTTTTGTCATTTCCATGTTGTAACGGAGGTAGAGTGTTGTTACCATTTTCAACATTCAAGGTTGCTTGATTTCTCACAGCTTCTCTTCGACGGTGATACAATGTTCGTTCTATCTCTGAATCAAAAGGCTTTAGATCGTTGTCACTATGAGACATAAACCAACAAACTAATAAAGATAATAAGTACCTACAAAAAGTAAAGAAAAATAATTAAATTAACTCTAATGTAAACTTGATTCTCCCCAACAACAGTGCAAAAAACTTGATGCTACGTAAGATGCTATAGCAATTACACAAGTATATGTATCGTTCAAGTAATAAACTAGTAGCTCAAAAGAACTATGAGTCTCGAATCATATATAGAGCAGAACAAGTTACAAAAGAGTTTAATTGTATGATAATGATAAATTTGGTAATTAATGAACATCTAGGAAAATAAAGCGATCAGGACAACGAAAGCAGGAGAATGTTGCAGCAAACAATAGAGCAATCCGACCGATGGACCTATAATGCTGTTTTAATTGGCTAATGAAAAAAGACTATGTTGTAGCAATATATTTATGAGTTATGCAATGATTAACCCTTATCCTAACAAATTTAATTCTCATCAAAGCCTTAGATTAATCGGTTAACAAATCATAACACTTGACCTCATATATCTCTATATGAAAATGTTTACTCTCATAAACACCAATGCTGAGACAATAGCAGCATGCAATCGCAATATTCTTTATCTATAAAACCTAACAAGATAACATACAATTAAGATGAAAATTATCTCTAATAATATCTAATTAAAATGCAATTCATAAATATATAATTTAAAGCAAGAACCATGAGTCCAACAATTTACTGAACAACTTATATTTGGCACTAAATAAAAATGGAAAATTAATCATTCAACTTTAGCAAAGTGTATTTCCCTTCTCAAGTCAATAACACAAGTGTAAGGTTTAACCCTGATTGGTAACCGCTGCTACACAACTGTTCCACTATTACTAGTGCACTCTCTGGTAAAAGAAATAGACTGCCATCGTGGATCGAATGTGGTGGATAGAAATATGGAGGTGAATGAATTAATTTTTCTAGTGGTGCTAGGTTCCCTCTTATTTATAGGTCAAAAGAATAGGCCCTCAACCAATTTTTTTTCTCCACATTTCAGGTGGTTCTAGATCCCCTGACAGCTTCCCTCTTCTAATTTTTCATTCCAAAAGGTTCTTCAAATCATCTGATGAGTCACCTATTACTGCAGGTTATGTTAAGTAATCTATCATAGTATCGTAGCGCATCATCAGCTGCAGCTTCAATCTAACTTATACCAACTTACTGTAAAAAATGATCATAAGATGATCTTAATAATGCTAAATTTTAATCTCTACCTAGATAAAAAGATATTAAATAATAACTATTTTGGACATTTATCAAATATCGATACTCTACCATCGGTATCGATACTCCTATGAGTACCAATACCAAAATTATTATCGATGTTTCTGATCAAAATATCAAGTATCGGTACTAAGTCTCAAGTATCGATACCGCCTGAGTAGGATCGATACTCCTTAATGGAGTATCAATACTCTCCTCAAAACCCTTTTGAATTTTCCCCTTACACGATAGGCAATAGCTGCACTATTCTTATAGCACTAAAACCCTCTGCATATAAAACTCTATTTCACCTGTCTAAAACTTCCTAATTCATTCCTAAAGTGTCCCCAAGGCCCCGAAATAGTGCTTAAGGCTTATTTAGTACTCAAGGAACATAAAAGGTCATTGCTTTACACATAAATAACAACAAAACCATGTTTTCATGATTTAAACCCCCATATGCACACAAATGGCTCAATCACACATACAAGTACTAAAACTACACAAGTTGATCTACAACTAGTAAAAAATAGTTAGGAGAGAGTTGCCATACACTTGACAGTTGTAAGAAAAAACATCAAGCTCACCTAAGGACTTTTTTATCCTTGCCCTTCATCTTTGAGCTTTCACCCACCTTTCTCACTCAAAAAACAAGCGGAAATAAGTTATTATTTCATCTCCAAGGATTAGGAAGGGTGTGAACATGATTTTAAACATTAAAATGAACTAGAATCACCCTAAGGTTATCAAAACATAAAACCCCCACTAAACCTCTTCCATGGTTTCCATGGTCAAACTCTAAGGTTAGGCACTTAATTTAAAGCTATAGAGAAGATGGTTTCAAGTCTTACCTTCACAATTTTGAGATAAGGATTGATGCTAACAAGGTCTTCACTTTTGATTATAGCAACCAAGAAGGAGAAAAAAAATTTGGATTGGGAAAGGGATAATGGTGAGGAAAAAAAGATATGGAAGAGTACTCCCCATTTTTTCTTATTGTATTGTGACCTCACCGTTCCATAAAACAAATTCAACCTTTTAAATCCTTGAGTGGAAATTTACACTTTTAGTCCTCTCTAGTTTAACCCCGAATAAAAACTACTTTCTTTACTCCTTAGTAGGCTCAAATTCAAGCCCAAGTCATTCTATCATTTGACAAAGACTTCTTGCAAGCCCCTGAAAATACCAACCAAAAAATCAGGGCATTACACTCAAAGTACTCACCAACAGCCTACAAAGAAAATCTATATCTCTATACATCAACCTAAATATTCTTACAAAAATTAGGTAACATATGCTATAAGATGCTCTTACAAACATTGATGTTATTTAAATTGTATCTTGTATCTTAATGCATTATTGAAAATTTTTATCTCTAAAAGCTAACCTAAAATTTAAGTTATAGACACACCAACCATGTTACAAAAATATGGATAAAGTAAACATACATTCCATAAAAAATTATAACAAAATATCATTCAAGTTTAACATCATCCACAATAACATTCAACCTAAGGAAATAATTTTTCCCATTATCGGGTTTGAAATCAAAAGCTAAGAAGAAAATCAATCAATCATCTGCCACCGCTTTCATGGTTGCACTACTCCGCGTCTGATTGATGCTTTCCCTGACGAAATTAAGCTACCATGGTTGTAGATGGTAGAAGGAATTGTTAAAGGAGACTTGAAATTAAAATTGAGGAAGCAGAATGTGTGAAAAGTGAAAAGTGTAAAGTTTAGTCCCTTTTATAAGCTCTAAGAGTCAATATTGCATCCAATAGGATTTTTTTTCCAACTTTGATAATGTCCAAATTGGAGAGTTAGCCATCCTAGAAGATTCTTTGTAACCACTTATTGACTAATTAATTGGTACAACATCATATCTGATCTCATAATAATCTTGGAACTCAAGCTTAATTTTTTGAATCAAGTCAAGTTTTGCTCACTTTTGATTCAAGCATATAAAGTACAAGCTAATATTATATGTTCATTTAATTTTTATTATGTTATCTACCTCATTAAGCTATATAAACTTACACCCTCTTTGTTTCATAATTTCTTGAAACAAGTTTTATAGATCTCTAATTTTATTTAATACATTGTAAGTCGCTTATGAAGTGATCAGTGTAATTTTATTCCCGTCTAAAGGTATGATATATCTTTGTTATGTATTTACACAATATATCATAAAACAAATATGCTTACCATGCCTAATTTAATACTTAATTTTTCATTAATAACTCTATGTGAGTCCAAAACATGACATATGATTTTATCTATCAAATAGTAACAAAGATTAAATCAGAATAAACAAAGTCACCCAACATACAACTACACTCACGGTATACTCTGAATCAACAACCAATCTTGAAAGCTTAATTCTCTCTTCTAGTTAGGATTTTCCTTAAATAATTCCATGTTAAGCATAAATTTAAACATAGATTCGTCAATCAAATATTGAAATCACATTGTATCAAATTGGCTGATTAACATGGAACCCTAATTTTCAAATAAGTAGGTTTTGATGTTCTAAAGCTCTAGAAATTTCCACGAAGCTTAGAATTGCTTATATTTAAAAATAGGCCCTTAATTATAGAAACCCCTCATCTTTTAGGCTTTATAGAATAAGAATACATTTGGTAAAAACTTGATAAAAATATTATCAAATGAAAATTAGGAGTGAGAGCATACTAAATATGTTCTTGAAATTAAAAATTAATGACAAAATTACAAAGAATAGATCTTTGAAAGTTTGAATGCCTGAATAATATGTATCCATAGAATAATTCTAAAAGGTTGAAGATGAAATTTATTGAAAAATAATAGAATTTTTGGTGTTGGCACAACAGGCTAAGGCCGTGGAGAGGGTGTAGACTATGAGGAAAAGTTTCTTTCAAGAATTAGGTGTCCAAAGTATGAGGACTCGTATACCAGTTGACCTATCTCAATCAACAACAGAGAGGACCACAGGTTCGTGCGAGCATAGGAGAGTGATATCAGCTTTGTCACTCTAATCAAGTTAGAGGTTAAACATAGGGTCTCGTAGGAGACTTCCAACTTCACCGTTTGTTGTGAGTTCTAGATGATCTGATAGAGTTTTGAAGTATCCAGAGTATGAGCACTGTGGAAAAAATCATCTAGGAAGGTTTTTTAAATTTTCTAGGAAGTGCTATAGATATGGATCCTTGGCGCATATGGTAAGGTATTGCCCTAGTTCTGATGGCGATGTCTCAAATCGACCTGGGGAAATGATTCCTATGGTTTAGGTTGATAGAGAGCCTACCAATAGGGGTGTTGGTTCTATACTTGGACAAAAGAGTAGAAGAGTAGATAAACCTATTCCATATTTAGCTGTGCATGATTATGCTTGTTAGACTGTATAGAATCAGGGTCAAAATGTTGATGTCACATATGATATGTTAGGTATATTTTCAGCTATCTTAGTTTTCATGTTGCTTGAGTAGGCATAAGTGTATGCATTCCTTTGCGGTGTTAAGTGAACTAAGTAGGAAACACATTCTTCTAGAGGATCTGAGCACAAGTATCCAAGTGCCTAGTTAGTGGGCCTAAGTGGAAAATACGAGGTTACCTTAGATATTCTTTGAGGGATTGGATTAGACTCAATAGTTGATTTAAGATAAATTATTAACACAAGTGTTACCTGATGGTGGTTCCTCCTTGTTGAGTTAAAGGTCAACCCTAAGAAATATTAAGCTGCATAATCCTCCACCCTTGTGTGTTCCATAGGGAAATATCCGTATGGTTTTCAAGCTAGATATGAGACCTTAAGGATGTTTTCACATCATCATTTGAGGGTACCGACCCTATAGAAAATAGAAGTCTCAATTTAGTTTTAAAGGTAGACACCTCCACTTAATAGCCAAATTGTCTTAGCCAACATGTCTATAACCTTATTTCTAGAAATATCCGGATGTATCTCAGCTAGTTCCAAGACACTATAACTTTAGTGGGCATATGTATTCATAGGACCCTTATTATTATATTCAGATTTATAACTCATAATTTTATTTTTTTTGTTTTAAATTATGTGTCATGAAACTTTGATTTATAAATTGTTTTTTAATTGTCTTGTATTTTATCTTGATCCCATGTGTTATGTTTTGAAATTCAAGTGAACATTTTTTGAAAATCAGGGGTTATCTCGGTAGCACAATAGCACACTTTAGGCCCAATTGAGTTTAGGATGTTATACTTTAGGTGAGGATAGTCTGTATGTAGTGTTTTTTTAAAAAAAATAGCATATTATAAGCTATAATATAGTTAATTAATTATTTTCTCTAACCTTTTTTGTCACTTACCTTTTTATCATCTATGTTTAGCTAGTACATGCATTAGCCTAGGTGTTAATCGTTCTCTTATTGTGTTTTTTTTTCTTTACTTCTTTAGTTTATAATAATTTTATCTTTACGAAACAATTTTCTGCCTTTTGATTTGTTTTTTATCTTATTTATTGTTCGTTTGATCGTTCTCTTTGTTTATTTTTCTCTAAGTTGAATAAAAATTAACCTCATATGATCAAATGACTTTTATTTGTCATCCTGATGATCGTCTTTGCTTTGGAACCTCATATTAGATTTGTATACGTGATTTGTATTTGAAGTAGTTTTCTCTTGATGCTCGACTCTAGTTTGTGATTGCTTGTGACATTTTAATAGTTTGATCTCCTGTAGTGGTTTATTTTTTGATGCAGTCAAATATGTTCATACGTATATTTTGTTTGCGTGTTTAAATCAATTTTTAATATTTTCATATTTAGCCATTGAATAATCTCAAATGCCTAGTTTCTTGTGCCATTAATTTTAGGAAATGTCCTAATTATGTGTTTATAGTGACTAAGCTACGATTCTTACTTGGGAGGGGAAAGTATAAAAAAAATTGAAACCAATGAAATAAAATAACATTCAATACTAGAATAATTTCAACATACATTCATCTCCAACCTAAAGAAATGGAATATGTTAATACATTCATGTCCAACCTAAAAGAATGAAATATGTTGTTCTTTCATGTCACAAAATTCATTTATAATCGAATCTAAATCAAATGTTTATGTAATATTTTTGATATATAATAAGAAACAACTAGATAAGACTTCTTCTTAAATCTTGTTATGAAGATTATTTTTAATGTTGTTCATCGTTAAAAAAAATAACTTCATAATTATTGTAGAAACTGGAATGATGAGAATGGGAATCACCACTCTATATACAAAATGATAAACTTATGCTTTGTAATACCCCAAATGTCAGGCCAGTGACTTTATTGAAAATATTTAAATATTGAGGATTTAATTAATAAATGATAAAGTATAAGAAAATAAATTAGAAATTATTTGGTTAAGACTAATTTCTAAGAATGAAATAATGTAAGGGGTATTTTGGTCCTTTAAGGGGGAAATGAATTATGGTATTAAAGTAAAGTAAAGTAAAGTAAAGAGGAAAAGGGAGAGTGTTAATTTCATGGCTATTTTTCTTCTTCTTTCTCGTTTTTCACGTGGACTTCTCCATAAATAATGTAAGCTTCATCAAAATAGTTTTTTTATATTATGGTTTGTTTCTGCTACCTTAAGTGATATGTAAGCTTAATGAAGGGTTAAATAAGATTAAAACTAGGTCATGGAGGAAATATTTTAGATTTAAGAAAATGGGTTTTTGAATGATATGTTAGAATATGACTTTTTATTGATGTTTATGGGTATATTTGACTTGTCAAAGAAGTGAATAAGAGATTAGAAGCATTGGATGAGATTAAAAACATGTTAGGAAAAGTGGTATGATTCTTAGATGGAAATGTTCATGGGAGATTTTAGAAGTTTTAAACAACTAAATGAAGGAAAGTTAGTAGGGATAAGTAAAAAAGAGTTTAATAGTATTGGGGAGGGTAAACATAAGGAAATTTGACCAAATTTAGGTAATAATCGGGCTGAAAAATGGAAAATCTAGGTAAGGGTATCGGTACAAATAGAACAGTACCAATACTATAGGTTTAAATGGGTAGAAATATGATGAAAAATATACCAATACTGATAGGGTATCGATACTAAAAAGGAAAGTATCGATACCATGGATTCCAGAATGCCAAAATGGTATCGATACTGAAAGGGAGTACCAGTACCATAGTATAGAACTATCAATACTTGAAGGAAAGTATTGATACAATGGATCCATAATGTAGAAATGGTACCGATACTGAACGGGAGTATCGGTACCACAATATTGAAGTATCAATTCCATGGTAGGGGTACCGATACTATTAAGCCAAGAATTTTAAGATGGGTTGAGATTGTTATAAAAAATTGAATAATAGTACTTTTGAGTATTGTTAAAGTATAAATGTTAGAGAATATACTAACAATTGGTATGGTATGTGTCTTTAATGCATGTTTGAGTATATTGAAATCAAGCTCCCAGGTCAAGCTAGAAAAAAGGCAAAGACAAAGTTGTCGAGTAGTTGGACATCAATACAATATATCAGGTGAGTGCATACAAATGTAATTATATGGATTGAGGGAGACTCACAATAAGTCCACCTCAAATGTTTAAATTAATATATGTTTTACTTTATATTATAGATGTTTATAATGTGTGTGGTACTGATATTATGAATGATTAATTGCCTAGTTGTGCATTTTACAGAAATGTGTCAGTTATGCAAGTTAGATGAAAGGTTAAATTCCTTTCAGTTAAAGATTAATTGCCTAGCTGTGCATTTCACATAAATATGTCAATTATGCTAGTTAGATAAAAGGCTAAATGCCTTTGAGTTAAAGATTAAATGGCTAGTTGTGCATTTGGAAGAAAGTGCCATTCATGCAAGTTAGATGAAAGGATAAATGCCTTTGGGTAAAAGACTAAATGCTTAACAATGTATTTTTACATAAACGATGTCATTTATTGATTTGACTAAAAGTATTGTAAAGAAATCCAATAAAGTAGACAATTTATCATGGCTTTGATAGTCAGGACATACTTATGAATAAATTGTAATTCTTTTACAAGGTTATGCATCACTAAGTAAAAACTTAACGTGTGTTGATTTCATACGTAGGTAAAAATCAAAGATTTTCCGAGTAAGGAGTGCATCTACAACAACTTTCATCAATTAAAGGTTTACTCCTCGGTAACATTGGGACAATCTTATTTGTTTTGAAAACTTAGTTGACATGTAATTGATGTTAAGAAAATATTTTGTAATGTATTTAAAGTGATAGTTCTAGTAATATACTTCTATGAATGTTATACTATTGTGTGATTTTAAAATTTGAAACAAAATTTTATGGGTTTTTAAATGACAAAATGTTTTAAAAAGTGATGTGGCATATGTATCTCGTGTACGAAAAGGTATACGGGAGATGGGTGTTACATTTATTGGTGTCAAAGCTACAGGTTTAACCGATTCTTGGCTGAAATTAGTTCATTTGAAATAAGAAAAAGGGATTACATGCCACTAAGATTGTCAAGGTTACTAATATGGTGTCCTTAGAGTGTATTTGATGACACTCTTTAGTAACTGTAATGTTATTACTATTCATGTTCTAATAAATGGCAGAGTCCTCAAACTTGTGTAGATTGGGGGAACAAGAGATGGGAGAAGGAATTGGTAGCGAAAGTTATGAGGCTAATAGTAAACTTCCGGTTCCATCTGAAAATGCTAGTGCGCTTGCACATCGAGGGATGCCAGTACTAGAGTTTGGAGCTTTTATGCAAGCTCTCGATGGTATATTGACTCGTTTTTAACCTCCTTCGCACCGACTTCTCCTTCAGTACCAAGGATGTTGATCCCAAAAGAGCTAAATAGTTTAGGAGCTCCCAAATTTCGTGGAAAAGAAGAGGAATACCTATGGAGGTTGATTTATGGTTGAATGATTTAATGATAATGCTTAAAAGTCTTCACTTCCCGGATTTAGAGAAACTGAGTGGAGCTATATCGTTGCTAAGGGGATCAACTCAAGTATGGTGATAAAATACTACAATGTATGCACCACCTGGATAATTGACTTGGCAGTTCTTCCGGAAAGAATTTAATAATAAGTATATTGGTGAACAGTTCAGACGAGCGATGCTGATGAAGTTTCTTAATTTAAAATAAGGCCACCGAGCAGTACCTGAGTACGAGGTTGAGTATAATAAGTTGAGTCATTTTGCTACTGAGGTGGTTCCCAATGACAAGACCCGTTGTGATTAGTTTATTGAGGGGTTGAGATTAAAGTTGAAAGAAATGATGTTAGCTTTGAGTTTGCCTAGATTATAAGAAGTTATAAACCGAGCCAAAGCTATCGATAGAGCTCAAACAGGGACATTAGTAGTGAAATAGAATTTGTAGATAGGGAAAAGGGTTGGAACGCCTTTAACTTCCCATTATGTTGATAGAGGAAGGGCTCGAGTTCTAGATATTCTGGCAGAGAGGATTCTGCTACATCTTCACAGGAAACTAAACAGTCTCAATCGGTTACTGCTAGCTTGGGGAGTAGTTGGAGAAAGAAATGTATGTTAGGCATGCGGTAGAGCACACCGGGGAGTATTCAGACTTCTTAGTGGAGTTTGTTTCCAATGTGGCGAGACTAGTCACTTTGCCCAACACTGTCCAAAGAGATCTGGGGACCATTAGGCGAAATCTGAAAGATATGTGGTAGCCTCTAATAGAAGTAGAGAAAGGGGTAGATCCAGGGGACAAGCTAAATTAATGCAGTGACAAAACACTTGGGGAGTCGCCATAATTTATAACATTAAGACCAATGAGGATCGGGATGACCTAGAGATCATAACAAGTGCATTCCATCTTTTTGATGAGTCTGTATTTGTATTAGTTGACCCTGGTTCTACATATTCTTACATTAGTACAAAGTTGCTTAGAGCTAGAGGAATTCCTATAGAATAAATCTTTAGTGAAATGATAGTGGTAAATCTTATGGGTCATAGTACTACAGTAGAGCGGGTGTGTAGAAAATGCCCAATAAAAATCCATGGGATTTTATTTCCGGCAAACTTAATGGAGTTGCCTTTCGATGAGTTTGAAATCATTTTGGGTATGGACTGGTTTTCTCCACATAATGGATGGTTGATTGTCGCCAGAAGTGATTTTATCTGAAAGATGCGGAAGGCTCAGAAATTGTAGTGATTGGCGAAAAATGAAATCACCATCCAATGTGATATCAGCCATGTTTGCAAAGAAAATGATGTCAAAGGGGTTTATAGCTTTTCTAGCTAATGTGGTAGGTACTCGAGTGATAAAGGTGAGATTAAACGATATTCCAATAGTTAAGGAATTTCTAGTGAAATAGAATTCAAGATTGAGGTTTACCCGGGTATTGAACCTGTTTCTATGGCTCTGTATCAAATGGCTCCAACGGAGTTAAGAGAATCAAAAGCCTAGTTGTAAGAGTTACTTGAGAAGGGATTTATCAGACCCAGTGTTTCTCCTTGGGGAGCACCGGTACTATTTGTGAAAAATAAGGATGGGTCTATGCGGTTATATATTGACTATCATCAGTTGAATAAAGAAACGATAAAGAACAAGTATCCTCTACCGAGGATTGATGATCTGTTTGATCAACTGAAAAGGTGCAGCGATGTTTTCTAATATAGACTTGAGGTTGGGGTACCACCAATTAAAGATAAAAAATGAGGATATTTCCCATACAACTTTTTAGACTCGGTAAGTACACTATGTGTTTGTGGTAATGCAATTTGGATTGACTAATGCTCCTGCAACATTTATGGACTTGATTAACCGAGTATTCCAACCTTACTTGGATCAATTTGTTGTGGTATTCATAAACGATCTTTTGGTGCATTCTAAGTCAAGAGAGGACCATGCTGACCATCTTCGGGTGGTTCTTCAGATACTTCGAGAGAATAAGTTGTATGCCAAATTGTCCAAGTGTGAATTTTGGTTATATGAGATTTCATTCATTGGTCATATAGTTTCCGTAGAAGGCATAAGAGTATATCCTAAAAAGATCCAAGCCATAGTAGATTGGCAACTCCCAAAGAATGTTTATGAGGTTAGAAGTTTCTTGGGGCTTGCTAGTTATTATAGACAGTTCGTGAAGAATTCACAATGTTAGCTTTACCGCTAACTAAGTTGTTGAGGAAATATGTTCCTTTTGTTTGGTCGGAGAAATGCCAAGAAAGTTTTGAATTTCTAAAGAAAATAGTAACAGAGGCCCCATTGCTTGTGCAACCTGAGTCAGGTAAAGATTATGTCATTTTCAGTGATGCATCCCATAATGGTTTGGGATGTGTGCTGCTGCAAGAAGGGAAAGTTATGTCTTATGACTCAAGACAACTGAAGAATCATGAGATAAATTACCCGACGCATGACTTAAAATTGGTAGCGGTAGTGTTTGCTTTGAAAATTTGGCGACATTATCTGTACGGTGAGCGTTGTCATGATTACACGGATCACAAGAGTCCCAAGTACTTGTTGATTCAAAAATAGATGAAATTGGACAGAGAAGATGGATTGAGCATTTAAAAGATTATGATTTGATTATTGATTATCATCCCGGAAAGCCTAATGTGGTAGTGGATGTGCTTAGTTGAAAGACTTTTGCTGCTTTACGGGCTTTGGATGTGCATATGTCTCTAAAGCAAGACGGTACCTTGATTGTTGAACTTAAATTAAATCCAATTCTTTTGGATCGGGTAAAAAAGCTTTAAGGTCAAGATGAGAATTGTTTAGCGAGGATGGCCCAAGTGGAAAGAGAAGAAACCAAAGACTTCGAAATCAAGTTTGATAGATGTTTATCTTTCGTGGAATACTTTGCATTCCTGATAATGATGAATTGAAGAAAGATATTCTTACCGAGGCACATTGTAGCCCTTTGACGATGCATCCAGGCGGGAATAAGATGTGTCATGATTTGAAAAGCCGTTATTGGTGGCCTGATATGAAAAGAGTTGTATCGGAATTTGTTGAAAAGGTTTGATATGTTAGCAAGTGAAAGCTGAACATCAAGTGCCTTTCAGATTGCTACAACTGATATCCATTCATGAGTGGAAGTGAAAGCGGGTTACAATGGATTTTGTTTTAGGGCTACCTTTGACACCAAATAAAAGGGACTCGATATGGGTAATTGTAGACAGATTGACAAATACGACTCATTTTATTCCAACTCAAGTAGATTACTCAATTAATAAGTATGCAGAGCTGTATATAAAAGAGATAGCCAGACTACATGGAGTGTCTATATCAATAGTGCCAGATCGATATCCAAGGTTTACTTCAAGATTCTGGAAGTCGTTACATGAGGTATTGGGTACTTGATTGAACTTCAGCATAGCTTTTCATCCGCATACAGATGGGCAGTCTGAACGAACTATACAGATATTGGACGATATGCTAAGGCATGTGTGATTGAGTTTAAAGGATTATGGGAAAGGTACTTTCCTTTGGGTGAATTTGCTTATAACAACAGTTACCAATCAAGTCTTAAGATGGCCCCGTATAAAGCTTTGTATGGGAGGAAATATCGAATACCATTAAATTGGGTCGACCTTAAAGATCAAATCTAATTAGCCCGGATTTGATGAAATAAATTGAGGAGAAAGTAAAAATTATCTAAGATAATTTGAAGATAGCCTCTGATCGACAGAAATCTTATGTTGATTTAAAATGAAAAGAAATCGATTTTCAAGTAGGAGACAAAGTATTTCTGAAACAATCGCCTTGGAATGAGGTATTGCGATTTTGGCGAAAAGGGATGCTGATTCCGAGATTCATTGGACCTTATGAGATCGTGAGAAGGGTCAGACCCATAGCTTATCAATTAGCATTGCCTTCGAATATGGACAAGATCCACAATGTTTTCCATGTATCGATGCTTAAAAGGTACAGATTAGATCCACCCATATCATCGAGCCCGAAGAGATAGAGATCCGAATAATTATTGGATAAGGAAAACAAGGAATTATGTAACAAAATAATTTTGTTAGTTAATGTGCTTTGGCAGAATCATAAGGTAGAAGAAGCTACTTGGGAAAGAGAGGAGAGCATGAGGAAGCAATTTCCATACCTCTTCGTCCCAGATACTTCATTAAATTCGAGGAAAAATTTTCTTAAGGGGGAGAATTGTGATACCCCAAATGTCAAGAAAGTGACTTTATTAAAAATATTTAAATTTTGAGGATTTAATTAATAAATGCTAAAGTATAAGAAAATAAATTAGAAATTATTTGGTTAAGACTAATTTCTAAGAATAGAATAATGAAAGGAGTATTTTGGTCCTTTAAGGGGAAATGAATTATGCTATTAAATTAAAGTAAAGGGGAAAAGGGAGAGTGCTAATACCTTGGCTATTCTTCTTCTTCTTTCTTGTTTTTCACATGGCCTTCTCTATAGATAAGGTAAGCTTCATCAAACTAGTTTTTCCTTTAGATTATGGTTTGTTTTTGCAACCTTAAGTGATATGTAAGCTTAAGGAAGGGTTAATTAAGATTAAAACTAGGAGATGGAGGAAATATTTTATATTTAAGAAAATGGTTTTTTGAATAATATGTTAGAATATGAGTTTTTATTGATGTTTATGAGTATATTTGACTTGTCAAATAAGTAAATAAGAGATTAGAAGCATTGGATGGGATTAAAAACATGTTAGGAAAAGTGGTATGATTCTTAGATGGAAATGTTCTTGAGAGATTTTAGATGTTTTAAAAAGCTAAATGAAGAAAAGTTAGTAGGGATAAGTAAATAAGAGTTTAATAGTATTGTTGAGGGTAACCATAAGGAAATTTGACAAAATTTGGGTAATAATTGGGTTAAAAAAATGGAAAATTTGGGTAAGGGTATCGGTATTGATAAAGCAATACCGATACTATAGGTTTAAATAGGTAGAAATACGATGAATAATACCGGTAGTAATGTAATCAGTATCGATACCAATAAAGTATCGATCCATGGATTCCAGAATGCCAAAATGGTATCGATACTGAAAGGGAGTATCGGTAACATAGTATAGAAGTATCGGTACTAGAAGGAAAGTATCAATACCATAGATCTAGAATGTAGAAATGGTATCAATACTGAAAGGGAGTATCGGTACCACAGTATAGAAGTATTGATTCCATGGTAGGGGTATCGATACTATTGAGCCAGGAATTTTAAGATGGGTTGAGATTGTTATAGAAAATTTAATAATAGTACTTTTGAGTATTGTTAAAGTATAAATGTTAGAGAATATACTAACAATTGATTTGGTATGGGTGTTTAATGGATATTTGAATAGATCGAAATCAAGCTCCAGAGTCAAGCAAGAAAAAGGACAAAGAAAAAGTTGTGAAGTAGCTGGACATCAATACAGTATATCACGTGAGTGCATACAATGTAATTATATGGGTTGAGGGAGACTCACAATATGTCCACCTCAAATGTTTAAATTAATGTATGTTTTACTTTATATTATATATGTTTATAATGTGTATGGAACTAATATTATGAATGATTTTTAGAGTAAGAACTATTTTAAATAAAAGATTAATTGCCTAGCTGTGCATTTGACAGAAAAGTGTCAATTTTGCCAGTTAGATGAAAGATTAAATACATTTGAGTTAAAGATTAATTGCCTAGATGTGCATTTGACAGAAAGGTGACAATTATGCCAGTTAGCTGAAAGGATAAATCCCTTTGAGTTAAAGATTAAAAGCCTAGTTATGCATTTGGCAAAATGGTGTCAATCATGCAAGTTAGATGAAAGGCTAAATGCCTTTGGGTAAAAGACTAAATGCTTAACAGTGCATTTTGACATATACGGTGTCATTTATTGATTTGACTAAAAGGATTGTAACAGAATCCCATAAAGTAGACAATTTATCATGGTTTTGATAGTCAGGACATACTTATGAATAAATAGTAATTCTTTTACAAGGTTATGCATCATTAAGTAAATACTTAACGTGTGTTGATTTCATGCGTAGGTAACAATCAGAGATTTGGCGAGTAAGGAGTGCATCTGCAATAACTTTCATCAATTAAAGGTTGACTCCTCAGTAACATTGGGACAATCTTATTCATTTTGAAAACTTAGTTGGCATGTATTTGAACTTAAGAAAATATTTTGTAATGTATTTAAAGTGATAGTTCTAGTAATATTCTTATATGAATGTTATTCTATTGCGTGGTTTTAAAATTTGAAACAAAATTTTACGGGTTTTTAAATGACAAAATGTTTTAAAAAGTGATGTGACATTTGTATCTCATGTGCGGAATGGTATACATGAGATGTGTGTTAGATGTTTTGTTTTCACAATCTAGTGACACAAATCAGAAATAGTTTTCAAACTTTTGAAATCTGAAAGTTTTCACACATGATCAAAATGTCAAATTTTGTAACACCTGTAACCCACATCCATATCTGAATACAAGTTAAGGATGTCACACAATTTCTGTATGGCATTTACTTTAAAAATCACCCCAATATTTTCAATTTCATTCAAAATGGTCCCTTTCCATCTAACTTCAATTCCATATTCCAAAAGCTTAGATACATATTCCGATATTTAATTCAAGTATAGTTCATCAACTTATACATAATTTCCCCCTAATTTATACATGTCGAACCTAATAAGGTAAAATTATATGATTTCTACTTTGATTCAAGCATGAATTCAATCTTTAAACATTATTTCCACGCTTCTACAATCATTTCCATATCAATTTAAATAAAATTCATTAATTCTTTACAAACCCAAACCATGGCCAAATTCAACATCATCATTTCTACATGTTTTTAATCATCATACATGCTTGGAAACAACTTTGCTACACCACTAATATCAAAATCCAACTTTAAATCATTAAATTTGAACTTCCCCTTCATCCACCAATTTCATGAAATCAACGATCCAAGCATGAAATATTTACACCAAACGATAAAGAATTTGATGTAGACTAATTATCTATTTCATTTCTTAATCCAAAAACCTAACAAAATGACTTAAAAATGAAAAATAAAATTTTTCTTACTTTAGCTATGGATGCCACTGTTTTGAGAAGGAAGATGGTTGATTTCTCTAGATTTTTATCATAATTTTTTTAACACTTGTCCTTTAACTAATTATAATGAATATAAAATTCATTTTATGCAAAAAGTCTTTTTTACCCTTAATGAATAATGATAATCACACCATTCCATTATCATGCCATCATTCCTTACATCATCATGTCAATATAAAACTATATTTTATTAGCTTTCCATCGTTGCCCTTGCACTTTTCCAAAAATTCTAATCTTGCCAGTTTAATCAAAAGATCTTGATTTAACGTAGAAAATCAACTTAATCCAATTATCCATGTTAAAAAATACTAATTACAAATATGGAAATGATATTATTAACCTTATACTATCATCCTTCAAAATTTCTTGACAATCGGATTCGATCCGATTAATCAAATTTTTATCGAAATTTATCGTTTTATAGTTTTTTTACAAATTTTTAATCAAAAATCTAAAACCCACAAAAATGCCATTCTTGGGGTGAACTATTCATTTACGGGATAAAATTTATTTTTGGGAAAATCACCTCTTTAGTCTCTAAACGTTTCCCAATTTTTTTACTTTAACCACTAAACTTTCAAAAATTACGTTTTAGCCACTTGCCAAAATTTTGGTATTACAATTGCAACTTTAATTGCATCATCTCATGTTCAATGAAGTATGAAGGATATAATTTGTGCACCAATTTATTATTCAATTCTTACAATTGAGTATCAATCATATTTTTTAAAATGTATATTTTATATTGATGCTCCAATGTAATGTCTTCTTGTTGATGGTGAGTCCTTCATTTTCTTGTAACATAACGAGCCTTTAAATCATACGGATCTTACTTTAATAAATAGGTCATTTCATCCTCCATCCCTTAACGTCTAAAGTAATGACTTACTAGATAAAACAAGATGCATGACATTTGAAGTGCCCTGAGATTGTTATTGAAAAGTTTGACATGACGTATCAAACATTTCAAGAACTTTCCTCATAAAAGACAAGATAAAAACAATCTCAAAAGAAGTTAAAGCCTCATATACCATATCTAATTCTTTACAATGACTTAACGTACCTTCATCATCAATAATGTTCAACAAAACTTCGCATGTTACACTAAACATATTGATTAAGGTAGAATTATATTTTAAATGTGAACTCCATCGAAATCTCTTGACCTTGTAGAGTACCAATTTAATAAAGCCCCTTCCCACTGTAAAGTTCATCAATATCAAGTAAAAATGTAACTTAATTTGAAGCAACAACTAATGCTAATGCTAATTACAGTTTTTAGTTGATAAATAAATCTCTGTATGGACAGTTTTTAGTTGAAAAGTACTCTTGCAGGAAGCATCAACTTTATTGACAATGGAACCCAATTTATCAAAGAATAAATGAATACGTGTAACTTATTTTGAAGCAATAACTAATGCTAATTACAATCGATTTTCCATACAATGAACATAATAAGCATATGGGCATACACTTGAAACCAAAGCATGTAAGTCATTCCAATCACCTCTCATATGACTTGCACCATCATATCTTTGTCCTTGAATATTTTGAACAAATATTATATTGAGAAAGGTCAAAAAAAACATCTCATCGTTATTTCACATATTCAATCTTATTAACATATCTCAAAACAATAGACATTTTCTCTCTTTTGGCATGATCTCAAGCTTCATCAAATATTATACGAAGCTTTTATCACCAATTTCTTCAAGAAGGATATATTCACTTTTTATGAAAGGTAAAAGTATGATTGATTTATGTAAATCATATAATGATTAAAGAATCATTGACATGAACATCATTAAAAAAAGCTCGCTAGAACTAGTTGGAGGAAAAAGAGTGTCTATGACAATGTCGATCGAGGGTTCAAGCATTATGTAATAATCTAGTATAGTCAACATCATCATTAAACCAATAAAGAAACAAAAACCAAATGGCCAACTACACACAAACAATCTGCCTATAGCATCACGCATACCGGGCCACCGTAATGAGCAATCTTCACAGCAACAAAACCTACAACAGCCCCCATGTCCCAAAACTACCAAACACGAGTAAAAAGGGAGGATCATATATGGCCAAAGGAAAAGCTGAAATCGATGAACTCCAAATTTTTTGTAGACTAAAAGCTAACAAAATGAACCACCAAGAACTTATCCATAATAGAACACCTCCAAACTCGTGCATTTTCTAAAGTACATAAACACATGTGACATATGACGAATACCCGAATTTGCTAAAGAATATTATTGCATTTTTATAACCCTAAGTGTATCCTAAATCTTCCATTAGAACTTACGAAAAAGAAAAAAAATACCGCCAGTTATGGCTAAAGCAAGATGGGGAAATTTGTGGTGCATTGATCCATGATAACACGAGGTTGCTGTCTGATTCTATAATCAATCAAAAAGATAGGAACCATGAATACTCGAGGAAAAGATGATAGGGTTCCATAACAGTTTGAAGTTAGGACTCGAAGGGTCCAAAAGACTAGCAGATCTCGACAATTTAGTAAGAGCTTTACCATTGTGATCTCTAATAATGCCTCTCTTAGTAGTCGAACCAAAACTCCCTTGGATAGCTTCATCCACATTAAATTTTATCCACATGTTGTCCAAAGATTTTGTTTTCATTACCTGAAACACATGAGCAGTCGAGGGGCAATGTAATATGTCAAAAACTAATTTGAAGAAACCATGCCAATTATTTTTACACCAGAAACTAATACACATCATTGCCTTATCAAATAGTTGGTTTCTGTCTAGGCTTATGTTTTCTAAAATAGCCTCATTTCGATATAGTTAGAGTGACCAAGCAAGACCGAACAAAGCAAGTTGCCAAACATTTAAATAGCACTGGATGATTGGAGCCGACATCCATAAGCATAAGAGAGATCAGTTTTACAACCAAACCATAATAAATATGAAATAAAACATGGATCTAATCATGCTAAATCATAAGTAATAAAAAAATTAGATGCAGAAACGTACCTAAATTAATTGATAGGTTAAAATCCTTAAATCTTTCTTTGGTTGTGATCTTCCAAGAAGATAAAATTCTCTTGAGTATAAACTCTCTGACAGGGATAAGACAAAATATGAGATTATTCTATTTCTTGGGAACCATAACCCATTTATATAGTTTATTTAAGAATCAATTATTTTTTGTACTTATAACTCTGCCCCTCTTCAAATTATAAATACAACTAGTATAGTATCTACACTTTTATTTTCATGACACTTCTAATACCTTATGACTTTTAACATAATCAGTCACTTAATTTATGCCATATTTTATTATAACAATGTACATTTAAATATGTGCCCATAATTATGGATCTTAATCCAACAATCTCTCACTTGGGCAGCATGTGTTTCTTGATAAATCTATAACCTTATGAGCTCAAAATTCGTCATCATGTAATAGGTATTTTATAAAATTCATGTGCATCAATTTTATCCATATAGGATCAAAGCGATCTTTGCCATATCAATCATGTCTAGACCCATCAATAGTCACATATACAAACACAGTCAAATGACATAGATCAATCAAGTGTAGTATTGAAATTACATGCAATGTGAACTACATATGTCTATTTCCAACTATTCCTATTTGACATTAGTGAGATCAAATTTTATCGAATATAGAGTGTGGAAATAAAACAAAACATATTTTATTTATACAAAAAATAACTTTAAAACTAATATCCTTAAACTTAAGTAATTGAAATTGTGTTTATAATAAACGAGCAATAAAATTAAAAACTCCCACTAAAATTGAATATCCTTCAATGATATTACACTCACACAAGTAGTATGCTCATGAAAGACCTTGGGTGACAATTCCTTGGTAAGCGCACAATTATTAGTTTGTACTAATATATTCTATAAACACATAACCACTCTGAATTTTCTTTAACAACCAGAAATATAGTGTCAATGTGCTTAGACATATGGTGTTTTTATTATATTTCGAATTAAGTACTGCAACTCGTTGTCACAAAATAACTCAAGTGGTCTTTTTTATCAATCCATAATTAGCAGTTCATGTGATAAAATTTTGCACCTATATTCCAATAAGTCAGAGTCCATAAACATGATGTTCTCTTACTTATTAGACATCCAATATGAGAGTATGTAACATTTTTGTTCTTAAATGTATTGTATGAATCAATTTGGCTGTTATCCAACCATCCATACCTAAAATCATACAATATATCCGAATACATATAAACTTGAGTACACATTAAATTATTTATTTATTTTGAAGCATAATGAACCATTTTGCATTTCTTAGTTTCAAAATCATTCTTAGGGTGTTGATCAAGATTAAACTTATTTCCTTAAGCAATAAGGGATATTATTTGGTTTACTCCCACTGAACTTATAGTATATACATTTTTCAACCAAACTAATCTTAAAACCAAACGAGATAATCACTTGATGACATTTGTTATACAATTAATGAAAGTCATACTTAAAATCATAAATGGTTTACTAATTTTCATATCATTAATTTTGTAATTGCACCTTATAAAACATCTCATCAAATGCTAACATTTTGAAATCCAAATTATGTAACTAAAGATCAAATATGGGCAATAAGTATCATGATTATCCTGAAAGATTCATTAAATGAAACCAAAGAGAAAGTCTATACAAAATCAATGTCTTCTTTATAAGTATATCCTTTAGATATATAACATGCCTTTAGAACTTATACTCATCTTACACGGTATTAATCCATTTTTGAGAGTCAAAAATTTTATGATATGACGAAAGTTGATTAGATCATCCTCCATCATTCCACTGACATCCTTATTTTTAAAAAAAAATAAAATGTAATACTCTAAATATTATTTCTCTCATCTCAAGGATCTTCTTAATGAAACTTGTTCGTTGAGGTTAGTGAGTTTGAACTTCTGTAACAATTTCTTATCTTAAATGGAGAATTGTTCTATATTATCTTATTGAGGTTTTAGATTCACTTATTGATTAACGACATGTATGAACACATGAAAATCATCAAAAGTGATAATAGGAATTGATTTATACTTAAATTCCCCTTCAAAAGCAATTCCTTAAACCATATTTCTCCCTCTGAACTCAACATCCTAAAAATAATGTTATAGATCTCTTCTTTAAAATATTCCTAATTCTTAGATCATAAAACTTATAACCCCTAAATTGCCTAGAATAACAAAAGTAGTTGCTTACTATTTTAGAATTCAATTTCTTCTCATACGTTATAGCTTAATACAAAAGAGAACAACCCTTTGTAACATATTGTTGTCTCTTTTGAGTTTGACCCTTAACATCTACATTCTGATTTTATTTTTGCCTTATATTTACATGCACTTTTTAAATGAGTACTTTTAGACTTATTATGCTTCGAACTTTTTTCCTTTTGCACATAACGAAAAATGAGCTAATTAGAGTTTATTTCTCCCTTTGAGTTAATTAAACTCTATAGGAAGCGATACTGAAATCACAAGAACGATTAATTCTTTAGAAAAACTCGATCTTAAGTGTCTTAAGTCTTGAAGCAATATAAAACATATCCATAATGTATTCCCTCACATTTCCTTTTTCCTTATAAATTATATACATCGAAGAAGTAAAAATGATGTCAATTAAACCTTATTGCTTTGGGAAACATTCGTCAAGGAAACCATAAGCCTTGGTAATTTTTTCAGATTATGTTCCCCCTAAAGACTTCTAAAATATTATTCTTCTTGACAATTAAACTTATGAAATTTGAACAAATTTCACCTCTTAAAATCTTTTATAGCAATTAAGGATGATATTCTCATGAGGGGTTAAAAATTTTCTTTCCTTAGTGCAAAGTCTATATTCATACAACTAAAACCTTATATAAGCGTATTTTTTCATTTCTCTTGAGATCCATTTTCTTAACCATGAGTAGAAAGTGTATAATAAAAGATATTTTGATAGCAAAAAGTAAATAATTAGTTGAATACATAACAAAACATAAATAAAATTGAATCTCACATCTTAAATAAACAAATAAATTCAAAATTATGACTAATTCTTATCTCAAGGTACCAAACACTACATCAATATCAAATATTTGGACAGCAATATTAACAGTAAATGGTGGTTTTGTTGTAGTAATGAAACATTAACAATAAGCTATGTCAAACAATAGACTAATCTTTGGACTAATGTAATCCTCATATAAAGTGCCTTATAATAGTCACATAATATTACCACAAGGGTCACTTGAAATCCGACCAAATATTAACTTTCCTTTGGTTCAATTAATAAACGCATGAATCACAAGAAACACATAATCATCTTGATATTTTAAATAAACTAGTTTACACAAAAGAGGTCACGTAGGCAACATTATGTTTCAACTATTCTATCAAAATATCAATCATAGCCATAATATTAATTAATTTGTATCAAAATTTATATATTCTATTAACCAACAATCAAAATAAAAAAAATGAATTGCAAATATATATATATATATATATATTGCATTAACAATATAAACAAAACCATAGAAATATTATCAACCAATCGATTTCTCTTAATTTATCTTTCAATTAAATTAAAATATAACAAAAATAATAATAAATTTGAATACACTTAAATATTATGTCAAGATACGAAATTCTCTATTATTGTTTCATCTTTAGTCAAATATTCACCTTAAATGATATCTAGTGCGGTAATCAAACATTGATAATAAGAACACATCAAACAAAAATATTCCTTTTGGACGATTTATTACTCACATATCAAACCAAAAACTTATCATATGCTTATTAACAAAGTTGTACATGTGATTATGTAACTATTAATCATCCTTTGGGTTGATCAACAATAACATATCCTCATATATATGTACATAACCTTATAAAATATTTTCCATAACAGAGGCCACTTTAGCGACTTATTGCTTTAATTAAGTCTTCTCAAAATAAATATTAGTGTTCAAATTTAATATTTCTATACCAATCAAAGGTGAAAACTAAAATTTCTTATTGCACTACAATATTTGAAATAACCCAAAATAAGGTTACATAAATGAGTTATCAAAAAACTGAAACTCAAATTTTTTATTGTTTTTGAAATAAGTCCTTAAATATGGATTTAATTCATAACTTCATAAATCACCCAAAAATAAACCAAATTAAAAATAATCCATACTTAACCAAAATTCAAAATTCAAAATCAAAAGTAATTACTAGTGAATTAAATCTTTTATCAAACTAAATCAAATAAATAAATAACAAATATATACTCTATAATCCATAACAATCAAAACTCAAAACTGAATTTTCTATTCACGTCATGATTTTTAAAGTAACCATAATAAGGTTTTCTAATTGACATTATTAGAAATAAAAACCCTAAACATTTAACTATTCCTCAAAAATTTCTTAATCATGGATTCACTAACATAAAACAAGATACAAGAAATTAAAAAAAATCATGATTAACCGAATATATATTCAAAAATTAATATCATGACACAAAATTAATTATTATCAAGTTTCAATTTTTCAAACTTAATACCATAAACTAAACTATCATATATTAAAAAACCAAATTTTCTTTTCGTTTATCACAAATGATGTTATTAATCAACAATTCGCCGTAAATAATTAAAAGTGTACATGAACATTGCGCCAATTGTTTATTGTATCGTGCATTTGTATAGATGTATATATATAATAATATTTATTAGTCGACAGAATAAAGAAAAAAAACAAAATAGAATAATGGGCTATGAAACCATTATGAATCCTTAATGTTTCTCCCAAAAAACCTAATGATTATTGGAAACAATATTAATCATAAGATACTAACGTCTATCAACGTATATGGGCACATAGACACCAAACAATTAAAAAGAAAATTATCGCTCATTAATTAGGCAACAAATTGAATCTTGAATTGATCCATTTAATAGAAAATGTTGGATACTTGCAAAACATCTGAATTAGAGAAAAGACAATTACCAATTCTATATAAATGGAAACCCGTAAATCCTTCACAGGGATTAGAAAAACACACATGAATGTTCAACCAAATATATAAATATTCACTTAATAAAATTCTTTACCCTGAATTAAGGATATACACAGAGCCAAGAGAATCAAAAGCTAATATTTTCAAAGCTATAATAAACACATTGGATTTAATCGAAAAATCAGAAACACATATGATAATCAAATTGATTCTTTATGATCTAACATGACAATGCGATGATACCACTTGTTAGAACCAAACCATCATAAATATAAAATCAAACCAGGATCTAATCGTGCTAAATCATCAAGAATAAACTACTAGATGCAGAAGAATACATGGATTAATTGATAGGTTGAAATCCTTGAATATTTCTTTAGTTGTGATCTTCCAAGCAGATAGAATTCTCTTCAGTATAAACTCTCTAACATTGATAAGAGAAAAAATGAGATTGTTCTATTTCTTGGGAACCATAACCCCTTTATATAGTTGATTTAAAATCAGTTATTGTTTTTACTTATAACTCTTCCCCTCATCAAATTATAAATACACCTTTAATAGTATTTATACTTATAATTCCATGACACTTCTAATTTGTAATGCCCCAATTTCTGGGTTAGTAGTTACGGATAACTCGAGTGGGTTTTTAATTAGGCCAAGAGACCATTTAGATGTGGTGGGTTAAGTTTGACATGTTCTAGTTGGGGTTGAGCCCAACAAGGCATAAAAATTTGTTTTTTTTTTATTTTTTCAAGAAAGGAGGAGAACGAGGAGAGCCAATAACCCCTAATCTTATCCAAAGGTTGATTTCCAATAAATTGGTGATGTCAACTAGCAGGCTTCTCATATCTTTTTTTTTTCGCCACTCTTTGTCTTATTACTCTTCCAATTTAAACTCCATTCTTCATCTACTCTCTTCTAGTTGGACAAAGGTGGCAATTTTATGAAACATTCCTTCCTAATCCAAGAATCTAACGTAAGAAATGAAATCCCCAATCATCAAGATTCCTATGACTCTTGTTATTAGTGAAAGAGGTGGGGGAGAGCTCCAAGGGCAAAGGCAAGGTGAAACTTGTTCTTGGGTGAACACAATATTAAGGTGCAACTTAGGATCAAGGTAACACACCTATGACTCTTCTATACCATGTGTAGGTCATTTCCAGTGTGTTTGCTTGTATGAGGTCATTGAGCATGTTGTGCAAAATTCATATGATCATGGTTTTATATGTTTTTTAAGGTATATGAAGGATGTTAAATGACACATTATGATCCCCTACAACTCCTACAAGTTGTACATGACATTTAATAACCTTAGAGGGGATAATGGTTGGGTTGGGGTTGTATTTTTGTGAAAACAGAGGTTTTCTAGGCTTGAGTATTGGTACTGAAGGAACAATATTGATATTGTTCTTTGTGTAGGTAAAAAACAGAGGTGATTTGAGCTTAAGGTATCGATATTATGGGCTTAGTATCAAAACTAATATACTCATTTAGATTATAGTAGTCACGTTTGGTATCGGTACTCATGGGAGTATCGAAACCATAGGTAGAGTATCGATACTCCCAAGAAGAGTAGCGATACTCTAGGCTTAATATTGATATTAGAATAGTCTTTTAGATTATAGTAGCCACTTTTGGTATCAGTACTCATAGGAGTATCAATACAGTAGGTAGAGTATCGATACTCCCAATAAGAGTATCGGTACTAGGGCTAATTTTCCAAAATATCAAACATATTTTTGGTATCGATACCCTAAGGCCAACATCGATACCGTCATCATTGATTAAATAGATAATCTAAGTATATATCTAGTGGTTAGGGAGGGGAATTTAGGGCCTCTCTAATTAGACTAAAAGTAGAAACAACTAATAAACTCTGAAAAATATATTGAGAATGACATAACTAAGATGACATAGCATTTGTCCTTGCGTGACATTCTGAAAATGATAAGGACACCCGAACTACTTTAGATGTACGATCTCTATCTTACGTGGTTAAATGTTGAGATGTGTTAAGTTAATGCTATTAGAGTATGCCCAAAGACCAATCATATGATGATTGTAATGATACATTTTATTTACCGATTTTATTGAATAAAGGCATTGCCACTATTATTTTCAGTTATATATATGTGTTTAGCATAAACTGAAAGATAATAAAGTCCATATAATAATGTAATTATTATTATTAAAAGATACTTAGTAAAGTATTAATATGAGCATGGACAATAATAATATGCTTAAGACTAACATGTTTTTGATGATGACAATGAGCTTTCATTGGCATAGAGATGTCATAATTGATACATGATTATATTGTTAGAGAACAATGTATTGGATTGACCCACTATGGGCATATGTCTTGGATTATTATGTGACGGTCACAACATTGCTCATGGTGATGACTATATGTATGATCCTCAGATTTGAGATCATTGCTATCTCAACATATATTGTTGTATGTTTTGATATAGTTAAACATGTTTCATAATCGGTTGCACTATAAAGAATGTTATTGAATATATCTCGATATATGTAGTGGGGTGTGTATTATTAAGATAGCATTTGTCCTTCCTACATAATAGGAAATATATCACAGGCCACTTGATTGAGTGAAACTAGAAATGCATGGTCATGCTCGAATAAGTTGATATGAGATATCACAAATTTTTCTTTAATTATAGTCTACTCTAGATATCAAGAAACAATAGAGAGGCTATACAATTGTAATTATTCCAATATTTGTACCTATGATCTAGATATAAAGGACAAAAAGATGTAATACATAATAGAGTTAATCATGATGACGATATGTCGAATCATAATTTCTTGTAACTTAGGTGAAAATGATATATTGCTAGATGTCACTCATTATTTTATAATATTAGAATTGTTCTAATAATTATTACTAATGTTACAGGAACCTACAGAGTCATAACCTAGGGTTGAAATGAGCAAAGATGTACAATTTGTTTTACATTACTAAAATATATATCTAGAGTTAATATATGTTTATTTGATATACATATGATTTTAATAATCCTAAATTTAGTAAGTAAGCATTAAAAGAATGTAATTCTAGTTACAACTCTTTTAATGGGTATTTAATTCAAAATAATTAAATAAGAGTTTAAATAAACATTAAAGAGTATGATTCATATTATAAGTCCTTAATAGATATTTAATTTGAATTAATTAAATAGTAGTTTAATTCATTCAAAATAACAAAACCCTAATATGTTAGGGTAACTCAGATGTTTAAAGATAAGTCATGTCTAACAGCACACTTAATCTTCACCCATTTTCTCAAAATTGTTTTTGGGAAAAGTTAAATTTTGCTATCAATCGGGTGAATTGAGTAAAGGCCGAGACGTTTTTCATAGAGGCTTTAATTTGAACCGTTCAAGATCATTAGTAGCCCCTAATGTCATTGTTGATTTACAAGGAACCCAATGTAGTTAATTACATCCCTTCCTCCTGATTTCAGATTTAACGTACTTGGATCGCTAGTGAGACCATCGTGTTTTGTTTCCACTGTGCCATAGGGTGCGCCGATGGTCCTCACAAATGTTTATGCACATTAAATGCTAGTTAGATGTAGGCTCCGATGCTGAGTGATCCTGGAGGCATCCCAAGTACACTAAGGAGTAGACTAGTTGGGCGTAGGTTATTATGTTATTTAACTCCAAAGGCATCCTAGGTAATGTGCAATGATGACCTTTCTAATTAAATAATCTGATGATGTGTGACTCGGGTATTATCTAGGGTACCTTAAATAGGATAGCGGGGTGTGAGTCTCGATATGCTATGTGACCCTCTGACTACACCATGATGCCTACTTTTTTCATGTGTTGGATTGATTGCATGTTCAAGCTTATACTCATTTGCATGCCCATGTAATGAATTCATATAGTATATTAAAGTTATTTGCATGAAACGGAGCTTGTGAGCTTAGCGTTAGAAATTTGTTTTCGTCCATAGGTTGTTATGAGGATCAATCACCAATATCAAACTTTTAGGTTAGATTATTTCATCAGAGTACATCTCGGATACATAGTAGTGGCATGTACTTTACAGTGACCTTATTTGTATTTGAGTCAAAAACTTTGTTTATTGACAATGGAGATCATATTTTGTAAACACTAAATAAGAATGTATCAAATTGATGTTTATTTTTATGAATTGGATTTAATCATGTTGATTGTCATTTCAAAGAAATATTTTGGGCTAGCCACTTTGGTGGTCCCGTGTAAGGTTCTAGTCCATCGATATTTGGGTCAAACTTGATTTGGAAGTTAGATTTAGTGGTATAAAAGCTATGTTTAGTCTTTCCTATAACCCATGGGTTAGAGTCAATAGTCACTGAGTACATGTCACTAAAGTGTCAAGAGTACTTAAAACATCTAAAATGGCGTTGCTAACTTATTTTCCTTCGAATTTCATATGAAAGGCTGATGATAATGTTGCTATTAAAGAGGGGAGAGATGAGAATCACACATTGTTAGCATATGATTTAGGCGACGAGTTTGTGCCAAACACTTTTGTAATTCTATTATAAATTATCCCAAAAGCTCTCATGGCCAAAAAGTTTTCTTCTTCAATTCCTATTCATTTGTTGATTGATTCTTATTCCTGTCATCTTATTTTTTTCTCTTTAATCAAGGTTGATCTAGTTTCTTTTATTCTTACCATTTTCTCCTTTGTTTATTGGAGTTACAATTATTGATCTCTTCAATTTTTTCATCTTTTTCTAGTAGGGTATTTCTATTTTCCTTGGTTCCTTTTTTGTGATTCAGCGATTAATGATTCAATGATTTGATGATTGTAATTAATCAATTCTTTTAAAGAGATGTTTGTGAATTAAACTTGATTTTCAGAGGTATTTAATGTGTTATTTTTCTTGATTACTTTTCAAGGTTTTCTTCTATTGATTAAGATTTTTATGATGGTATTGTTACCATTTTAAAACATTTTTCAATTATAAATGATTTGGATAAGAAATTCTTTAAAACAAGCTAGATTTTCTTATTTTTCAAAAATACAGGAATTAGAGTTAATCAATGTTAATTTTAAGGATAATAGATGATTTTGGTTGTTGATATTAGTTGTTCTTGATTAGTTATTATTGAGGAGAACTAGTATCGATATGATCGGATGCTTGGAGAGTTGTTTCGATAAGATTTATGGTAATTTTGATCTTTTTGCTATATTTTTGGAAACCAAAAATTTTGCTCTATTTTGGATGGGATTATGATACGTCATTTTGTTTTCTAATGTGTATAATGTGTGTATAACTGAGGAAGATTAATGCATCATTTTTTTTATAATAGGTTAGTTAGCATTTGGGGTTTAATTGTATAGTTGTGCCATTGAGGTAAGTGGATGTCCATTCGTTTATGATGAATGTGTTCAATGTTGAATGAAGGTTTAGTTATGTACAAACTTAGAATCTTAGGTTCTAAACTATGTATACTTGTTGTTGGTAATTGATAATATGGATTCATGATGTCTATATAAAAGTATGTGATCAAAGTTAGCATATATGTTATGACATGATTTATGGAATATTAGAAATGCATTATCATTATGAGCATGTGTATAAATGTATGTTGATTATAAATTGGGAATATATTGAAAGAATATGATTAAGATAATCATGTGAATTTTAATGTGTTAATTATGATTTGTGATGCATTGAAAGTAAGTGATATTTGTAAGAATGAGTATTAAAGCATGTTGAATATGAGTTATGATGTAATGTAAGTATGTGATGATAGTTAATAAATATATGATATTATATGATATGATGGCTAAGAACTATGGTTCTTTGGAAGAAAGTGTTTCGTGGAATGTGAATTGGAAATGTTCAATTGATGTGGAATGTGAATATTTTGATGTGTATTGAATATGTGTTGAAAGTGATACATAGTGGTTTGAAAGTGTATTTTGAAGGTATATATATATGAATGTGTTGAGGATGAGAGGAACAACTTCACTATTCATGGACTAGTGAGTAACTTGTTGTCCATATAAGTGTAATCATAACAACCAACTATGATAAATGTTTCGAATTATATTTTGAAAGTGTATATGTGTAAAATCTATGCTTCATTTGACAACCACTCTTATGAACTTGGATTAAATGGCTATTTGTTCTTAATTAGACATTTGGATATAAAAGGCATGCCCAGGAAAAAGTACTATATGGTTTTCTATATGTGTGACCAAAGGGTTATATGGGGTAAGGTTGTTGTGTTGAGTTATGCTTTGAGAAGATTATGAGGTAAGATTGGTCTATTGAGCTTTGCTCTGAAATACGTGGTTTGGACCTAAGTGATTCTATAAATAAATGGGAGTTGTATTGAGCATGTTTATCCAATTAGTGAGTTATGTTATGAACAAAAGGTCATTGATCGTAAATGGACATAATGTATGCGTTGTATGTGACTTTGCCGAAAAGGTAATTTTTCATGTGTCCATGTGATTTGCTGCAAGGTATATGATTACGTAAAGAATGTTTATAATCTTGTTTTTTTTTTTGTGCATTTATGATGCATTAAGTGAACATTGATGTATGACATTATGGTATGATCATTGAGATAAAAACAAGTAAGGTTCCATAGCATTTAGGTATACTTTCCTTTAGCCTTGATGTGTACATCATATTTGAATGTTTAGGCATTCAATTGTTGTTATATACTTTTGAAATATCTACTTGTTGATTAAATAGCTTGTGGGGAAAGGCATTTGGTGGTGATCAAAGAAATGGAGCTTTCTGTAAAGTTATTTTGAACCTTGGTTTTATTTGAGGTAGTATGGGATCCTTAATTAAGCTTTAATTTTATTTGTTCTTGTGACTCTTGCTAATGCATAAGTGACCTATAATTACCTATGTTGTACTTTGATTCTTAAGTAAATTGCGAAATAATGATTATTAATGTAGAAATACGTGTTATAAAATATGTTCAAGTATTCCTTAAGTGATCAAATGTTGTTATATGCCTTAAATAAGTGTTTTTACCATTTAGATAAATGACATTATGTGAGCATAACATGTTAGGCCCTTAGGATGCATGAAACGACAAATAATGCACCAAATGGTTAGGTAAATTGTGTTTAAGTTGACTTTCTATGTAAAATTTGAATTTGGATGATAAATACTTGAATGTTATGTTAAATGTTGTTATTAAGTATGCTATATATGTCTTATGACATGTTCTAACTGGTTTAAGGGTGTCCACGCCTGTCAATTTCATGACCAATTCATGTTCATGCATTTTAGTATGCAATTTCTACATTTTCTTGAGAGAGGATCCATTCCTTGCTCAAAATGATCGATCCCTCCCCTAAAGGATCAATCTCAAACCCATTATTTTGCAAATGATCCATCTCCCATGAAAAAGGATAGATCCCTTCATTGTTTGCTTGATGAAAATTGGTAAAATTGCATTTATTAAAGACCTAAAGTGTTCCCTAAGTCCTTGGATGGTCACCGAACTTTAAAATTTATTCAATTTGCTACAGAAACATGATTTTGCAATTAATACTTTGTTTTAACTCAAATTTTGTTGAAATTTGTTCTATGACTCTATAATGTCAATAATTTCATAATGAGACCTTTAATTTCATTTTTTTTTTGGTTTTTTTCATGTTTTAAAAAGTTTTACATTTTAGTTCTTAGAGAAGCATGTTCAATTAGATCGTTTTTGATGTCCGATTAATCTGGAATTTTGCATTTCTCTAATTATGGATTAGTATCGATACTGGTAAACTTAATTTAATATTTGCAGGTTGAATTACCTGACGATGTGAAATTATCGAATTATCCATACTTAGCTAATAAAACATATCTTGCAGTGCATCAACTGTTTGGGTGTTATTAAAATGTTGTTTGTTTATCCATTGCCATGTGTTTCATGATATATGATTTAAATTTATATATGTCCACATAGTATGTATGATTAGGGTTTATGTTCTATCTGACAAGGTTTGGGTTCTAATATACACTTAGGTACCTGGGTGGTTCTGCATGATCAGGTATAGTGTGTTACATTTGGTGGTATTAGAGCTATGGTTAATGTATGTCGTGTTTAAATTTAGAAACCATATTGCTTCATAAAAGTTTTTTATTTTTAAGAACTTGCCTTGATCGCTCGATGTCTCTCTCACTCCAGGTTTAGTAATATGCATACTTTTATTATTAAATTTTATTTTTTTTACTTTGAATTCATTTTTATTCATCTTCATATGAGTTAATTGATTTATCTCCCCTTGAATTTATTTCTTTTTCATCTATTGAGTTGTTGGATTCCTTGCACTAGAGATTTTGATTATGTGTATTACTTGTGATAATATGTGAATTCTCACACTCATTTGTTATGGTTGGATTGATTTGTTATGGTTTTATACATTTACATGATATATAGGTGTTAATTGTTTGATTAGACAGTTTTGTTGAGACTAGTGACGTCACTATGGTTGTGTCGGTGTCATGGTATTAGTGTTTTAGTTGATAAGGTGAGTAAGGTGTGTTCATATTCGTCTTAAGTGTTGTATTTTTTATTATTTGTTTGAATCGTCAATCTAGGGTACGAAATAGTTTTGTGCATCAATAGTAGTGTAATTATTTGATGCAATTAAATTTTGGATTATTGTGTGTATTTGTATCTGTTTTAGATCAGCATAGTTTCATATTTATCAATAGATTACCTTAATTCTTTTTGTATGTTGATTTGAAGGTGGGAAGCAAGTGAGTTTGCAACACCCATAACCTGTATACGCGAACCAATATGAGTTACAAATGTCACATAAGAAATTGAAAAAATTTCTTTAATTGAACTAAGTAAAATTTTGTTTCATAACTTAAACAATTATTATAAAATAATTATTTAGAGAAAAATCGTAGTATAATATTTTTCGTTACCAATTCAAAACTAGTTTAAGGCAGTGATAGACAGTTATGTTATGTTTCATAAAATGAATAAGATTGTCTAACACATTTGATTTAAAACCCAAATACTTTTTTAGCATAGTTTAATATAAAAATATTTATTCATACTATTAATTATATTTAATGCTAACTATATTAAGAAATTGAAGATATTTCATTCTCATATACATGACAGCTAGAACTTTTAGAACACAGTAGGTTATCATCATTATTACCTGTAACTATTTCCTTGGTGATTGATGCCAAGCTCAGCTCCTTACTCCTTTTCCTCCTTTTTCCTACTCGTGAAAATTATCACACACTAAGAATACACTTAGTGAGGCAATCATATAAATATTCAAAGCAATGCAACATATAAATATAAATGAGTACTAATATTCAATACAATGTGATCACTTTACTTGTAGTCCAACCATGTTACCATAAATTAACATGATGTAACCGGATATAAAGTTTCTTACCAATATACTTGTCGTTCATTCCACATGATCGTAAGCTTATTTTTCTGTTTAGCATTTATTAACCAATAAACCATAGCCCAATTTAAACCTTGAGGACCCTGGGTATTAGAGTCAAATATATACACCATAGTGCTAAAGTTGCACTAGGCTTACGCTTTAGTGCTAATCCGGTTATGACACATAAGGTTGTGCCCACTTACACTAGGTTCACACTCTATTGCTAATCCGAATATGACACATAAGGTTGTACCCACCACTTGCACTTAGTATCCTTACACACTAGTGTTTATATAAACCTATAGCTGCTATACTCTATGCCATGCCAAGTATACCCTGTCCCTCAATGACTTACTTGGTCATATAGTAAATTTTTTAATTCCATCCACAACAATGTATATTAATATAATGTTAACATTGGACAATTCTTACCCGAAGTAACATTCGTAATAAACATCATATATATTCATGCTAAAAATCATATATAATAACCATTGGTCAATGCATTTTATATTCAACCTTTGACATATTTATAAAATGTCAAATAAATAATGAATGGCATAAATATCATGCTAACAAAAATAAAGTAAACTCATTGCATGTCCTACCCGATGATGTATAAAACATCCATGTATAATGTTATGCATGCATTGCACTTAATTTGACATTACATACAAGTCAAAATATAAGCCCCATTATTCTTTAACTTGATCATTTGCTTCTAATTTGGTTAAATCCCAAATCTTATCATAATTTCGTATCCTGGAAGTTTATACTACCTTTAAAGAGATATCCTTCTGTATTAATATACACCATTGAAAAATATTATGTTTGTACCAATGGAAACCATACTCAAATAATAATTAAAGTTAACCGACATAATCTATTTTGAGCAGAATCTACTACCTCTTATTCTGACCTATCATCGGTAAAAATTTATATATTTTTTATATACCTCGAAATCAATTTTTGTTTGTTCTAAACAAAACAAAACTGATATAAGAATGAAAATGCATAAAAATCATCCTCTAATATTTTTTATGAATTTATGGTGATTTTCTAAACTTAATGTCCAAAACTAAATTTAAATAGATTTCACCAATTTGCATTTTCAACTTGTTCACTAATTCTATTAGCTCACCAAATGCACATATATGCATACATCACAAATCATAAAACATTTTAGGAGTCACTCCTTACCAGAGTAACTACGTCACTGGCTCATCGCAAGCAAATGTTTGTTGGATAACATAAGTACAAATTAACTTTGCACTCACATGGTGTCTTTAGCTTGGAACCTTCCTCAGAATTTCCCATTTAATCCTTAAGCTTCTCCTTAGCTTTAATAATATTTGATATTTATTTTAAGCACTCAATCTCTAAATTAATATCATTACCATACATATACAAATTCAAACTAAAAGTTTGAATCTTACTAACATAGGCATACTTTGGAAAATAAATTCCTAACAAATCTTTTGATGCTTATTCGATACAATTTCCATGTCACAACACAAACGTTGACCTTAATACTTCTAATTGACCACTTAAATTCCTTTCATCCAAACTTCACATAACATTTTCACTTATGCTCTCAACCTTTCCGTGTTTTTTATTTAAACCTCGACTTTTACAAGCTTTCTAAAATAATCCAAATTCACATCCTAAGTTCAATTTCAGCACTCAAACATTCATTTTCAGCATAGTATATAAACTGTTGAATAATTACACAATAATCCAAAAAAAATTCAAAAATGTCAATTTAGTCCCCTAACTTTTCAAAAATTTCATAAGTCTTGTAGAAAACTTCCTACATCATTTACACCCTCTAAGTAATTTTTCCTTAATTTTTCTCATCCTCTATAGTCAAGTTTGAATTCTTTATATGTTTAAGATTAAGGGTTTCATGATTTGACTACATTTTGATTCGATTCAAACATGAAATCAACTTCGATTCAACCTTATAAAATCTATACAATCAAAATCCTAACTTAATTCCATCAACCCCGAAACATTATATGTTCATATGATAATGTACAAGTGATTTTAATCACCAATCATGCTTGGAAATGATTGTACAACCTCAATAACATCAAAATACTTCATCTATCCCATAAATCCTAGAATTTGAGATCTTTGAACACAAATCAAATCAGCAAAAAATAATGGTACCAAATGATAGAGTTTTCGAATAGAATAATTTTCTATTCCACGACATGTTCCAAAATCCAAAGGAAATTGCTCAAAAAATGAAAAAAAAATTATCTTACCTTGGTATTAAGGAGCACAAAATGTTGGCTGAAAATGTCTAAGTTTTCATGAAATTTCTAAGGAATTTTATGTTCATTTAACCTTTATTTAAGCTTAAATGAATAAAATATTCATTTAATGAGATGGTTCATTATGCCATTAATGAAACTTGATATTTACAATAATACCAAGTTGTTGAAAACATTTTGATATTTCGATATAACAAATTAAGTTAAATGAATTTTAAGATTTTCCAAATGATTTTTTTAAGTATATTCGATAGAATTATTCGAATATCAAAACATTACTCCAAATCTTTCAAAGATCTTTTTAATTCTTACTAAAAAGTGTAAAATTAAGTTTTAATCTTAAAAACAATTTTAAAATAATTTTACAAAGTATTTCAAACCATTTCAAAGTCAAAAATTCCAGATTGCTCAGAGGGAACCGATTCCCCCCCAAGGGGGTACCGCTTCCCCCTTGATTGGTTTGGCTCCGAGATTTCCAGAATGCTCGGAGGGAACCGATTCCCCTATAGGGGGTACCGATTCCCCCCTGTTCAATGGTCGAAATATTTGAATTTTACACTTAGGGAACCGATTCCCTATGAGGGGGAACCGATTCCCCCCACGCTCCAAGTTGTTTTATTAATTGTTTTCACACTAAAATGGCTATATGATCTTCACTAATCATCCCCAATGTTTAGAAGTGATTCAAGGTGTATTTAAACAAGTTCTAAATCCCTTGATCAACAAGAAATCATAGAGAAACAAGAGAGAAAGCATTAAACACAAAGTTTGTGCAAATCAAGCCAATTTTCCTTTCAATATTCATTTTGCTTTCAAGAACACCATTTGTGCTCATTTGTAATTATCTTTGAGTGTTCTTTTCTTGTTATAGAATTGTACAAACATCTTACCTTGTGAGGTTTTCCTTGTAAGTTTGCAAATTTGTAATCTTCTCTTTGGGAAAGAGTGTTCTCAAGAATTGGGTATATTCTTGAGGGTGTTGTAAGGTTATCTCTTTGGCCTCAAAAGAAAGAACAAATTAGTGAATTTGTTGGAAAATCCTTAGTGTGGATAGCTAAGGTAGTGGACGTAGACTTTGATTGAGAAAGTCGAACCACTCTAAATCGCTGTGCAATCACTTTCAATTTTCTGAAAAGCTTTCACCAAATTTTAATTGCCAATTCACCCCCCTCTTGGCCAAATCCGTCAATCGATTAACTCAACAATTGGTATCAGAGCCTAACTCATTTGATGGTTTAATCGCCTCTTGAGTCGATTCGGGAAGAGATATATCGATAATCAAAGTCATCAATGGCCTCCGCTTCAAACTTTGACTCCGGTCTCGACTCGATGCCCGTCAACAAGCCTCCTTTCTTCAATGGAGCTAATTATGCCTATTGGAAGAATAGAATGATGTACTTCTTTCAAGCAAGTGACATGGGAGCATGGAATGCTGTAGAAGAAGGATACATCAAACCTCTCACTCATCCAAGGTTGTGGAGTGAAGGAGAGACAAGAATGTTTTAGCTCAACTCCAAAGCCATCCATATCATTTTTTGTGCTCTTGGACCAGATGAATACGAAAGAGTTTCATCGTGTACAACCGCCAAAGAAATATGGGACAAACTTCAAGTCACTCATGAAGGTATCGATGAGGTAAAGAAATCTAAAATTAGTATTCTAACGCATAGCTATGAAAATTTCAGGATGAAACCAAATGAAGATATCAAAGCTATGACGGATAGATTTTCAACGATTGTCAATGGTCTCAAATCATATGGAGAGATCATTTCAAATGAAAAGCTTGTGAGGAAGTTAGTCTACTCCCTCCCAAAATCGTGGCAATCAAAGAAGACGACAATCATCGAGTCTAAGGACTTAACGTCCTTAACACTTGAAGAGCTAATTGGGTCACTCCTCACTCATGAAATGATGCTCGAAGATGAGGTGGACCTCGACAAAATTGATGAGACACCAAAGGAGAAGGAGAAGAAGAAAAACATTGGAGTTGCTCTCAAATCCACAAAAGATGAGAGTGATTCGAATAACGATGACGATGACGAGGAAATGGCATTGTTTGCCAAACGGTTAAGAAAAATGATGAGACCTTATCGAGGAAGAAAATTCAAACGAAATGAAGCCCTCAAAAATGAACCGAAAGAGAAGGACCCAATCATTTGTTACGAATGCAAAAAGCCAGGGCATGTTAAATATGATTGCCCACAATTGAAGAAAAAGGGTCAATCAAAGAATAAACACAAGGCTCATGTGGCTACATGGAGCGATGAAGAAAGTTCCGATGAAGAGGAACAAGAAGTAGCTAACTTGTGCTTGATGGCATTTGGGGAAGATTCTAAGGTAACCTCTAACTCATTCGATTTTGATGATTTATCCTATGATGAGTTGTTAGAGGAATACAATTGGTTGGCTTCGGATTATGAGAAATTATTTTTAAAATATAAAAACGATGTTTCAAAATTGAAAAATGAAAACAAACTCATATCCAAAACCAACAATGATCTTGAAAGTAAAATCAAAGATTTGCAAATCAAACTAGAAGATTTTGAAAAGAAAAATTTAGATTTGCAAAATTTACAATCAAAGATCAATGATGATCATCAAAAGAAAATTGATGATCTTAAAACTTCTTTTGATAAAGTTGGAACAAATCATTTTGAAAAAGGTGGAAATTCAAAATCCAACTTTGTTAGAAAAAGTTTTAGAAACTACAATCATAGAGGTCCCCAAAGAACCTCTAATGGAAAAATCGTTAGAAGTATGTGGGTTCCTAAAGAACTCATTACTACTAAAGATAAAAATATTCTACACAAATGGATACCTAAGGGGACTAGGATTTTGGAAACTAATGAATATGGACCCAAAAGAATTTGGGTACCAAAAATCAAAAATTAATCTATGTTTGCAGGGAAATGAGCATTGCTACAAGGCACGGGAAACAAATTCAAATTCATGGTACCTTGATACTGGATGCTCAAGACACATGACCAGAGACAAAAGCCGGTTCATTAGGCTTAACGCCAAAAATGGAGGAGAAGTGACTTTTGGAGACAATTCAAAAGGTCACATTTAAGGTATTGGTACAATAGGTAATACCTCTTCCATACAAATTAAAAATATTTTATATGTGAATGGATTAAAGCATAATCTATTGAGTATTAGTCAATTATGCGATAAAGGATTCAATGTCTTATTTGAAATTAATGGTTGTAAAGTCATTGACATTGCATCTAATCGGATTATGCTTGTTGGTCATAGAATAGGGAACATTTACATGGTGCATTTAGATTCTTTTGATATGACTAATTTATGCTTAGTTGCTAAGGATGAACATGATAGTTGGTTATGGCATAGGAGACTAGGACATGCTAGTATGAGTGTTTTGCAACTGCTAATTCAAGGTTATTTAGTTTGAGGGTTGTCTAAGCTTAAATTTAATAATGATAAAATTTGTGATGCTTGTGCTAAAGGAAAACAAAAGCGTGTTTCTTTTAAATCCATTAATGACGTATCAACTAGTAGAGTATTACAATTGATCCATGTAGATCTTTTTGGGCCAATTAGGACTACTAGCTTGGGTGGAAAACAATATGCATTTGTCTTGGTAGATGAGTATTCTAGATATACTTGGGTTCTATTTTTAAGTACTAAAGATGAAGCATTAGAACAGTTCATCACATTTTCAAAAATAATCCAAAATGAAAAGGGTTACTCTATAACTAGTGTTAGGAGTGATCATGGCACTGAATTTGAAAATCTTGGATTTATTGAATTTTGTAATTCTAATGGTATTAGTCATAATTTTTCAGTACCTAGAACCCCTCAACAAAATGGAGTTGTTGAGAGGAAAAATCAAACTTTAGAAGAAATGGCTAGAACCATGCTTTGTGAAAATAATTTGCCAAAATATTTTTGGGCGGAAGCCACAAATACTGCTTGTTATGTTGTTAATCGAGTAATGATTAGGCCAATTTTAAAGAAAACTCCATATGAAATTTTCAAAAATAAAAATCCTAACATTAGTTATTTCCATCCTTTTGGATGTAAATGTTTTGTTTTAAACAACGGTAAAGAAAACCTTGGCAAATTTGATGCTAAAAGTGATGAAGGAATTTTTCTGGGTTACTCCTTATATTCTAAAGCTTATCGAGTATTTAATAAAAGAACTTTAGTTGTAGAAGAGTCTATACATGTTGTTTTCGATGATAATCCCCTTCCAAGGAAGGATTCTTGTGTAAATGATGATGTAGGTGTTATAAATACAAATGATGTTAGACATGAAGTTGGAGAACCATCATCAAAGGAAGAAATGAAAAATGAGGAAACTCATGATCCTCTTGAGAATCCAACCATTGAAGAAAGGGAAGTATCTTATCAAATAGAGTACAACTATGTCAAGGATGGTGAAATTATAGGTGATCCATCAAAAGGGGTAACAACTCGATCTTCTCTTAGAAATATTTGTAATTATGTTGCATTTATCTCATGCATAGAGCCTAAGAATATTAAAGAAGCATAAATGATGAACATTGGATTATGGCTATGCAAGAAGAGTTAAATGATTTTGAGAGAAGTAAAGTATGGACATTAGTTGAAAGGCCTAGTAATAAATCTACTGTAGGTACTAGATGGGTATTTAGGAATAAGATTGATGAGAGTGGTAATATAGTGAGAAACAAGGCTAGACTTGTTGCTCAAGGGCATACTCAAGAAGAGGGCATAGACTATGATGAAACATACGCTCCCGTAGCTAGGATGGAAGCAATTAGAATGTTATTAGCATTTGCATATTTTCATGAATTTAAATTATATCAAATGGATGTTAAAAGTGCATTTTTAAATGGTTTTATAAAAGAAGAAGTGTATGTGGAACAACCTCCAGGTTTTGAAGATTCAAAATTTCCAGATCATGTTCTTAAATTGACAAAAGCTCTTTATGGTTTAAAACAAGCTCCTAGAGCTTGGTATGAAAGATTGTCAAATTATTTAATTGAAAAAGGTTTTTCAAAAGGAAAGGTTGACACTACATTGTTTTTAAAGCATAAAGGTAAAGATTTACTAGTAGTTCAAATTTATGTTGATGATATAATATTTGGTTCTACTAATGATGTTCTTTGCCAAGAATTTTCTAAGCTAATGCAAAGTGAGTTTGAGATGAGCATGATGGGGGAGCTCTCATTTTTCTTGGGACTCCAAATCAAGCAAAGAAAAGATGGCATCTTCATTAATCAAGCTAAGTACGTCAAAGATATGCTCAAGAAGTTTGGACTGGAAAATGGGAAACCTCATGACACTCCAATGAGCTCTTCAACAAAGCTTGACTTAGATGAAGGAGGTAAATGTGTAGATGTTAAATTATATAGGTCAATGATTGGCTCTTTGCTTTATCTAACTGCAAGTAGACCGGACATTATGTTTAGTGTTTGCTTATGTGCTAGATTTCAATCATGTCCTAAGGAATCACATTTACTAGCTGTTAACAGAATCTTTAGATACCTTAAGGACACTCCTAGTTTAGGACTTTGGTATCCTAGAGACTCTAGCTTTAGCTTGCATGCTTTTTCTGATGCGGATTATGGAGGATGTAAATTAGATAGGAAAAGCACCTCCGGTACTTGCCAATTCCTTGGAAAAATGCTGATTTCTTGGTTTTCAAAGAAACAAAATTGTGTTGCATTATCTACCACTGAAGCGGAATATATTTCAGCCGGTAGTTGTTGTGCACAAGTTTTATGGATGAAACAACAACTTTTTGATTATGGAATTGAAGTAGGTACTATTCCTATCAAGTGTGACAATACTAGTGCTATTTGTCTCACTAAAAATCCCATCCAACACTCTAGAACTAAACACATTGAAATTAGACATCACTTCATTAGAGACCATGTCACTAAGGAAGATGTAGTTCTAGAATTTGTTGATACTTTGCATCAATTAGCGGATATTTTTACAAAACCCTTAGATAAGGAAAGGTTTTGGACACTTAGGAGAGAATTAGGTTTAACTGATCTATCTTCACTTAGTGTTTAAAATAATTCAGCACTTTTAATAAATACTGAAAAATGCTCATAATAGTATTTTTTGATTGCATTCATTGCTATTAGTTAGGGGGAGTTTATGATTCTTGATGAAAAATTAATTTTATGTTCAAATATCGATTAAAGATTAATTTAATTGTTTGAACATAATTATTTTTCAATATATGAGTTGCCTATACCACTAGAGAAGATTAATTTAGCATTTTGTGCTTAAAAATCAGATTTTAGCATTTTGGTGCAGAGGGAATCGATCCCCCCCATGAGGGAACCGATTCCCCCTTTGAAGGGAACCGATTCCCCCCACAGGGGTATCGATACCCCCCAGGGTTCTGTTAAAATCGGGCAGAACACCCCAAAATTCCCAAAACCCTTCTTCTATCTTCAAGTCGTTTCTCACCCTTAAACACTCAAATCTCCATTCTTGCCTCAAATCAACGATATTAATCGGAATTCGAATCAAATATCATCGTCTAAACCTGTTGGAATCATTAAAATCGTGCAAACAACATCTAAATCCCCTCAATCTTCATCTTTCAAGGTAAAATTTTCTAAACTCTCTATTTCATTGATTTTGAGCATAAGATTAGTTTTAATTAGTTCTAGGTTGAAATAGTGATCGGGCATTGATTGTTTAGTGATTAAGAACTAGATGTTACAACTAATTTCATCAAAAGTACAAGAATTTTCCAAAAATTTTAAATTTTCGAATTTTAAAAAAAAAATTGTTGTTTTTCAAATTATTGTGTTTTAATTAAATTATGTTGTTGTTATGAAAACTATACATATATTGTTTCTCAAAACCATATTTTTCAAAAGTTTTTCAAAAACTTTGCCCATTAGGATTGATTTAGAGAACCTTGAAATATTAAGGACTCAATTGAGTTTTGGGATTAATTGAATTGCATACATTTGTTTTAAAATTGCAGGTTATCCAATCTATTCCGATTTTCTTCACCATGTCTAATCCTAAACGTGCTAGGTCTTCATCTAGTCGTTCTAGTCGTCAACCAAATCCACCTCCAAATCCTCCTCCTATTCCTCAAAATCCTATTCCAAATCTTGATCCTAACTTGACTATCGAAAATTCTTGTTTCAATCAACCGGGTCCTAAAGATTATCGTTATTGGTTTTACCAATATTTTAGCTCGTATAAGATTAGGGAAGAACGTATCCCATCTCTTCAAACTATGGTTGCTATTAACTTTAAATATCTCCCTATCTTGCACGAATGGAAATTTGATAAACTTTTCGAACTTGAACCCGTTGTCTATCATCAACTTGTTCGTATCTTCTATTGTAATGTCGTTTGTATCAAAAATCGTGACAAAACCAAAACCATAGGAGTACGTTCTTACCTCATAGGTCAATATTTCCATCTTGATCCGGCTTACATAGCCAATGCCTTAGGCTTGGATAATGAAGGTTTATCAAATGAAAAACAAGTTTTAGGCTCACGATATAAACGAAATGATAGTGCAAGTGTTCTAGATCTTCATGAGCGTTTTCTTCATCTCATGATCACTTGGTGGTTTCGACCATCCGGGGGTCGTTATTCTACTCTCAGAGCTTTATATCTTTGATGTTGCATTGTTTTGAACACAATATAAAAATAAACCTTTCCGAGATTATCTTTACTGAGATTGTTGAAACCGTTAACCTAGTGCCAAATAAGAAACTCTGTTCTTCACTAGTTTACGGTTGTATCCTTAGTAATCTCTTTTCTAAAGCCGAGCTTCGAGTTGGTCTAGATGCCTCCTTTCCTCTTAAGAAACAAATCAATCTTCTTTCTTTAACAAGAGCGGGATGGGTCAAAATTAAAGAAACCGGTGAATGGGTTCGATCTTCTGCAACTACTCCGGGAGCTAGTTCTTCACAAGCTCCACTCGAAGCTGACGAAGATCCAGAGTTTGAACAATTAATGAGGGATATCGATGAAGCTGAAGATGAGCCTGAGCAACCCGAGGAGCACGGACAACAATCGACTCAAATGCCTCCATATTTTCAATCATTTATGGAGACATTTGATTTCCGATATGCGACCATGGATTCGCGCTTTACTTCTATAGAGTCCCATTTATCCACAATGGGAGCTCAACAATTAGAAATTCTCCGAGAGATGCGAACAAACAACGCTTCAATGAATGAATGAATTGATGCACTCTCACACGAGATGGCCGCTATGCGAGCTCGTTTTCCTCCTCCCGATCCTCCTACGGATGATTGATTCTATATTTTGCTTTGAACTCCAAACTTATTGTTTTAACATTTTGAATATTTTGGAATGTTTGAATTTGTGGATTATGAATTTGTTTGGATTTATGGATGGTGTGAACTTATATGTTTGGTGTGATTTATTCATTATTGCATCATTTACACCATTGTTAGATATATGACCAATTTTGCCATATCACATTAAATATGAATATTGATTATGAAACTAATGGCTAACGTTTCTCTTGCTTGTGATCTTAGCAGCTTATATTATATATAATCAATTGGCTAACTGATTTCAAAACCTTGTTTAAATTCTTTAAAATGTCTTTTTGATTTAACAAAAAGGGGGAGAAGTGTTAAAGTGTTTTTAAATGATAAATGGGAGAAGTGTTAAAGTAAGGGGGAGTAATTTCAAAACTTGATTTCAAAATCTTAAAATTACTAAAATGTTTTGTTATATCAAAAAGGGGGAGATTGTTGAAAACATTTTGATATTTCGATATAACAAATTAAGTTAAATGAATTTTAAGATTTTCCAAATGATTTTCTAAGTATATTCGATAGAATTATTCGAATATCAAAACATTACTCCAAATCTTTCAAAGATCTTTTTAATTCTTACTCAAAGTGTAAAATTAAGTTTTAATCTTAAAAACAATTTTAAAATAATTTTACAAAGTATTTCGAACCATTTCAAAGTCAAAAATTCCAGATTGCTCAAAGGGAACCGGTTCTCCCCCAAGGGGGTACCGATTCTCCCCTGAATGGTTTGGCTCCGAGATTTCCAGAATGCTCGGAGGGAACTGATTCCCCCATAGGGGGTACCGATTCCCCCTGTTCAACGGTCGAAACATTTGAATTTTACACTTAGGGAACCGATTCCCTATGAGGGGGAACCGATTCCCCCCACGCTCCAAGCTGTTTTATTAATTTTTTTCACACTAAACGGCTATATGATCTTCACTAATCATCCCCAACGTTCAGAAGTGATTCAAGGTGTATTTAAACAAGTTATGAAGCCCTTGATCAATAAGAAATCATAGAGAAACAAGAGAGAAAGAATCAAACACCAAGTTTGTGAAAATCAAGCCAATTTTTCTTTCAATATTCATTTTGCTTTCAAGAACACCATTTGTGCTCATTTGTAATTATCTTTGAGTGTTCTTTTCTTGTTCTAGAATTGTGCAAACATCTTACCTTGTGAGGTTTTCCTTGTAAGTTTGCAAATTTGTAATCTTCTCTTTGGGAAAGAGTGTTCTCAAGAATTGGGTATATTCTTGAGGGTGTTGTAAGGTTATATCTTTGGCCTCAAAAGAAATAACAAATTAGTGAATTTATTGGAAAATCCTTAGTGTGGATAGCTAAGGTAGTGGACGTAGACTTTGATTGAGAAAGTCGAACCACTCTAAATCGATGTGCAATTACTTTCAATTTTCTGAAAAGCTTCCACCAAATTTTAATTGCCAATTCACCCTCCTCTTGGCCAAATCCGTCAATCGATTAACTCAACACAAGCCATATATCCTTATCATCTTTCCAAAGTCAAAGATGAACAAAATATTTTACCCATTTTCAATTTTTCCAAGCAACTTTCCAAAATTTGCAATCTTGCCATTTAAATCCAACGGTCTAAATTGAACATGGAAATAAATTCTCAAATCCAATGCTTCATATTATTTTACATCATTTTAAAATCTGAAAATAATATTTCTGAGCTTAATTTATCATCCTTCAAGTTTTCCTGAAATTTATATTTGATCTGATTTACCAAATTTTTACCAAACATTAACACTTTCTAGTTTTTAACACAATTTCCAAATCAAGAATATTAGTTTCATAAAACCCAACTCTCAAGAGCAAATTATCCATTTATGGAATAAAAATTCTTTTGGGAAAATTATCACTTAGGTCATTAAGTTTTTCCCAAATTTTTACTTTGGTCACCAAACTTTCAAAATTTACATTTTGGTCACTAACCAAAATTTTGGGTATTACAGTTCTTCCCTCTTAAGAAAATTTGTCCTCAAATTTTCCATATGTCCTAATGTAAATAGATAAGGATATTGCTTTTTCAAATCCTATTTTTTTCTTTCGATTAGCTTTTTCAACCTTTGATTTCTCTGTCGAACTACAATTATTGGTTTATTTTCATAAGTTAAATCTGGTTAAATCTCTATTTTGTATGGGGTGATAATATGTGAAGGATCTTATTGATACTTCCCTAGCATCGACACATGAAAAAAATTATGGATCTTATCCATTTCCAGAGGCAATTCTAACTGATAAGTCACTAATCCAACTTTCTTTTTTATAATCTTATAAGGTCCAATAAATCTCAGACTCAACTTCCTTCGTGTCCTAAGTGCAATACTTTTTTCCAAGGTGATAATTTAAGAAATACATCTTTATCACCTTCCTGGTATTTAATCTTTTTTCTTTTCAAGTCTGCGCAATAATTTTGTCAATCAGTAACTATCTTGAGATTATCTTATATGATATTTTCCAATTACAAGGTCCATTGTAACACATTCCTGTTCCCACTAAGAGATAGAATTCGGTTACAATAATTTAGAAGGCACTTGATGCTTTATTTTAACTCACTGACATGTCAACCATTTAGAAATAAGCTCGATGATAACTCTTTTCATACTTGTTTATAAATTCTTTCCTCGATAATATAAAAATCATCAGACTTAACCTTACAGTATTTAGTTTCATGATTTTCTTCTTGTTATATCTTTGACATGCATGAAAATTTTCATCTTTTCTATGATGATCCTTTATTCAATCTAGAAATTTTCACTCTACAATCAAAACACCATCTTTCTTTAAAGAAAATCATGCATTCAAAACTCTCAGAATAGAAATGTCTTTCGACTCTATTGTATCAGCCACAACATTAGATTTTCCTATTTGCAGTTAATAAGCATGTCATCATATCCATATCCTTTCTTTTGACTCCTTCAAGTCAACATATACTTTTGACTTTTGAGATCCGTATAGATATAGCGTCACTCACAATGTAAATAGTGGTGTTTATCAACAAAGTAAACACAATTATTGCCAACTCGATATCGTGAGTCAGATAATTTTTTTCATGATTCTTTAGTTACTTTGAAGTGTAAACCAAAACTTTTCCTCTTGTACGAACACACATCCTAGACCATTACGAGACATATTACTATAATTCACATAATCTTTTCCAAATTCTATTTATATTGACCTTGAAGCTTATGTCATTATTCTTTTTTAACATCTCGAAGTTTTCTTGGCATTTAACAATCCCAATGAATAACATGTCTTTCCTCAATAACTTGGTCAGAGCAAATATAATCATCGAAAAGTTCTTTATGAACCTTCGATAGTAACCAACAAATCCCAGGAAACTTTGAAATTCCAAAACATTCTTTGGAATTTATCATTCGACTATATATTATGTTTTTTTGATATTTAATCTTATCCCTTTAGTTGAGTCCACATGGCCAAGGAATACAACCTTAGACAACCAACATTTACACTTGGTCAACTTAGCATGCAATGTTTCACTCAAATAGTTTGAAGAGTTATACAAAAACATACATCGTGTTCTTCCATGGTCTAACAACAAATCACAATAATATCAATGAACACTACCACCAATTAATCCAAGTATAACTAAAATACTCAGTTTGTCCAATCCATAAGTATCGCAAGAACATTTGTTAAATCAAACGACATTATCGGAAACTCGCAGTGTTCATATCAAATTATGAAAACTATCTTAAGAAGATCTTCTTCCGTTTCTTTAACTAATAATGTCCCGATAGGAGATCTGACTTCGGAAACACCAATGCACCTTTTTAACTGATCAAAATATTATCAATCCTCAAAAGATTAAACTTGTTCTTCTTTGTTACCTTGTTTAACAGACGATAATAATTGCATAGACTCGTCTTTGTTTTTCACAATAACAATGGTGCATCCCAGATGACACGCTTAATCTTGTAAATCCCCTATCTTAACAATTCTACTAATTATGCCTTTTATTCTCTAAGCTCAATCGAATCTATTCGATATGGGCTATAGAAATAAATGGAAATACCTATAAGCATCTTTATTTTACTTTCTACATCTCAATCTAGAGGTAATCCAGGTAACTTCTAAAAATATATATTTGGATACCCTCGAACAGTTGGAATATCTTTCAACTTAACTAAGAAAGTTTGAGTATCCAACTAATTTACTAAGAAGGTTTGACAACCTAGTAGCAATAACTTTATAGCAGTTGATGCTAAAACCACATTAGAAAACAAATTTACTCTCTTTCCCTACCACATATATCTGAAACTTTTTGAGTTCTATAAAATTCAATCGCTCTAAATGGTAATTTATTTGAACATGGTAGGGGTAATCATTCCATTCTAAAAATTATCTTCGAAAGGTAATTATATCAAGTCTATTATAAATCAACATGTTGAATCATTAAAAGACAATTACTGCCTACAAATACGATTCACCGTCGTACTCTAGCCAAAAAGGTTAATCGCACACATATCGCTTAAAATCATTAATAGCAGAATGTTTCATTCTTTCATCGATACTATACTTATGTATAAACGAGGGCATTGACATTTCCTATTGTTCCAATACATAATCTTATTAGACTAAACAGGAGGATAATGGTTAACATCATTACTATCACTATTAACTTATTTTGGAACCTGCTGCTCGATCACATTATTCAAGCCCTCAAATACACACATCTTATATATAAACTACACTTATCCACTTTTATTAGTAAAGAGTGGCATCAATCAAACCTTACAATCACCAAATCTGTAACAATAACATCCGACTGGCATGTATACACTTTTTGACACAAAACAAACTCAGTTTAGTCCTAGAATCGGCTAACCTTGTGACTTTGATACCAATAAATGTAACACCCATAACCCATATACGCGAACCAATATGAGTTACAGATGTCACATAAGAAATTCAAAACATTTCTTTAATTGAACTAAGTAAAAAAAATTCATAACTTGAACAATTATTTTAAAATAATTATTCAGAGAAAAATCATAGTATAATATTTTTGGTTACCAATTCAAAACCAGTTTCAAGCAATGATAGACAGTTCTGATCTATTTCATAAAATGAATAAAATTGTCTAACACGTTTGATTTAAAACCCAAATATTTTTTAAGCATAGTTTAATATCATAATATTTATTCATATTATTAATTATATTTAATACTAGCTATATTAAGAAATTGAAGACATTTCATTCTCGTATACATGCCAGCTAGAACTTTCAAAACACAGTAGGATGCCATCATTGTTACCTATAAATATTTCCTTGATGGTTGATGCCATGCTCAGCTCTTTATTCCTTTTCCTCCTTTTTCCTACGCGTGAAAATAATCACACACTAAGTATACACTTAGTGAGGCAATCATATAAATATTCAAAGCAATGCAACATATAAATATAAATGAGTAATAATATTCAATGAAATGTGATCACTTTACTTGCATTCCAACTATGTTACCATAAATTAACATGAAATAACCGGATATAAAGTTTCATAGCAATATACTTGTCATTCATTCCACAAGCTCGTAAGCTTATTTTTCTGTTTACCATTTATTAACCAATAAACCATAGCCCAATTTAAACTTTGAGGACACTAGGTATTCGAGTCAAATATATGTACCGTAGTGCTAAACATGCACTAAACTTACGCTCTAGTGCTAAACCGGATATGACACATAAGGTCGTGCCAAACACATAAGGTCGTGCCAAACACATACACTAGGTTTACACTCTAGTGCTAATCCGGATATGACACATAAGGTTATACCCACCACCTGCACTTAGTGTCCTTACACACTAGTGCTAATATAAACATGCAGTTTCTATACTCTATGGCATGCCAACTATACCTTATCCCTCAATGACTTACATGGGCATATAGTCTATTTTTTCTTATTCCATCCATGGAAGTGTATATTAATATAATTTTAACATTGGATAGTTCATACCCAAAGTAACATTCATAATAAACATCATATATATTAATGATAAAAATCATATATATAATAACCAGTGATCAATGCATTTTATATTAAACCTTTGGCATGTTTAGAATATATCAAATATATAATGAATGACATAAATATCATGCCAACATAAATAAAGCAGACTCATTGCATGTCCTAACAGATGATGTATAAAACATTTGTGTATAATGTTATGCATGTATTGCACTCATTTTGACATTATATACAAGTCAAAATATAAGCCTCACTAATCTTTAACTTGATCCTTTGCTTCTAATTTGGTTAAATCCCAAAATTTATCATATTTTCATATCCCGAGAATTTTCCCTACCTTTAAAGAAATATTATTATTTTTAATATGCACCTTTAAAAATTATTCTATTTGTATAAATAGAAACTAGACTCAAATAAAAATCTATCCATATAATGAACTCCTTCTAGTTCAATTTGTACAATTTATGGTGAATTTTCAAAGTTGATAGACATAATCTATTTTGAGCAAAATATGCTACCCCATTTTCTGACCTATCCTCGGTTAAAAATTCATATTTTTTTGTATATACCTAGAAATCAATTTCTGTTTATTCTAAACAAAACTAGCCTCGTATAAGAATTCAATGGTATAAAAATTATCCTCTAATAATATTTTTTAGAATTTATCGTGATTTTCTAAACTTACTGTCCAGAACTAAATTCTAAGCAGATTTCACCAATTTGCATTTTCAACTTGTTCAGTAATTCTATTAGCTCACCAAATGCACAGATATGCATGCATCACAAATCACATAACATTTTAGGATTCACTCCTTACCATAGTAACTCTGTCACTAGCTCATCGCAAGCCAATGTTTGTTCGATAACATAAGTAGAAATTAAATTTGCACTCACATGGTGTCCTTAGCTTGCAACCTTCCTCATAATTTCCCATTTCATCCTAAAGCTTCTCCTTAGCTTTAATAATATTTGATATTGATTTCAAGTACTCAATTCCTAAATTAACATCATTACCAAATATATACAAATTCAAACCAAAGGTTTGAATCTTTCTAACATAGGCATACTTTGGAAAATAAATTCCTAACAAATCTTTCGATGCTTATTTGAAACAATTTCTATGTCACAACATAAATGTTTACCTTAGTACTTCTAATTGACCACTCAAGTTCCTTTTATCCCAACCTCACATAACATTTTCACTTATGCTCCCAACCTTTCCATGTTTTTTATTTAAACCTCAACTTTTACAAGCTTTCCAAAATAATCCAAATTCACATCCTAAGTTCAATTTCAACACTCAAACATTCTTTTTCAGCATAGTACATAAACTATTGAATAATTACACAATAATCCACAACTTTTCCAAAATTGTTGATTTGGTCCCCCAACTTTTCAAAAAATATAAAAGGGTCCCAATTTTTTTCTAAGTCTTGTAGAATACTTCCTACATCATTTATAGCCTCTAAATAATTTTTCCATAATTTTTCTCATCCTCTATAGTCTAGGTCGAATTATTTGTATGTTTAAGATTAGGGTTTTCATGATTTTACTCGATTTTGATTTCATTCAAACATGAATTCAACTTCGGTTCAACCTTATAAAATATATACAATCAAAACCCTTACTTAATTTCATCAAAACACATATTTCCTAATATTAGGGTTAGGCTGAAACTTCATATGTTCATATGATCATGTACAAGTTATTTTAATCATCAATCATGCTCGAAAATGATTCTACAACCTCAATAACATCAAAATCCTTCATATATCCCATAAACTCTAATGTGAACATAAACCCTATAATTTGGGATCTTTGAACACAAATCAAATTAGCAAACAATAATGGTACCAAATGATAGCGTCTTTCTAATAGAACAATTTTCTATTTCACGGAATGATCCAAAATCCGAAGGAAATTGATCAAGAAATGAAAAATAAAATTTATCTTACCTTGGTATAAAGGAGCACGAAATGTTGGATGAAAATGGCTAAGTTCTCATGAAATTTCTAATGAATTTCATCTTAATTTAACCTTTATTAAAGCTTAAATGAATAAAATATTTACAATAATACCAAGCCACATAACCTTATCATCTTTCCAAAATCAAAGATGAACAAAAATATTTTACATCCCTTTTCCAATTTTACCAAGAAATTTTCCAAAAATTTTAATTTGGCCATTTAAATCCAATTGTCCAAATTAAAGATGGAAATAAATTCTCAAATCCAATGCTCCATATTATTTTCATCATTTTAAAATGTGAAAATAATATTTCTGAGCTTAATTTATCATCCTTCAAATTTTTCCTGAAATTTCTATTCGATCTGATTTATCAAATTTTTACCGAACTTTAACACTTTCTAGTTTTTAACACAATTGTTACAAGTTGATGTATTTGGAAGTGTGTCTAGCTTGTTTGTTTAGTTCAGTTGTTAATAGGTAATGTCTTCAAGATATTCAAATTATTAAGATATTTCTATATGTGTTCCAGAAGAGTTTTCGTGTTTTCATCGGCCTAGGAAGTTCAATTTCGCGTTAATAAGTGTTGATAGGGATCTTGTATCTATTGTTATTCTTTGTGTGATGTGAAGCGAGTTAGAAGAAAATGGGATTCAATTTGCAAAAAATTATTGGATCATGGTTTTGTTTGATCAAGTATTGCTTAAAGATTGTATTCTTGAAAGGTTTATGGTCAGCATTTTGTTTTAGTTGTGTGGTCCTCTTGTTTTGATATAAAGGAGGAGGGAGATGTGATATATAAGCATGTTAATTGTTATCAATGGAGTAAGTGGTAGTCATGAATTGGTACACTTGTTGAGGATCAATAACCAGATTGATTTAATTTTAGAAACATGAGGTGTTATCGAATATTGATTTTTGATCAAGTTGTTAGCAAATTCAAGGTTTATAAGTCAAATGTGATGAAGCTGCTTTAGAGCTAGTTGGTGATGTCATTCGTTTTGGCAAATGTTCTTATTATTCTGGGGGTTTCATGGGTCACATGTTATATTCAAAATTTGATTGATCGATATTAAATTTATTTGATGATTATCTAGTGAGATTCATACCGGAAAAAAATGGGATTGTGTTTTTTGAGATGTTGTATAAGTTTGTATTGGAAGTGGTTGCATATGAAGTTTTAAATTGTAAGTGTTGGTCTAAACTGATGGTGTTTCTAGTTCGTGGTGTTACAACTGAAGTTAACCATGTGGATTTAAGATATTGTGAGTTAGAAGTCATCAAGAGATGTTATCAGAATTCACGGTTAATTGAGGCCAATCGGTAGTTATAGTTTATTTGTCAAGGGTTTCTTCCATCATTGCTTCTTTTTTGAGGTTGCTTTGAGAACAATGTTTAGTTCAATTGAGCTAGTGATACGCAAAGTAGATTGGGAAGTTTTGGTTTGATTAATTGAAGTTTCATTGTTATTTAATTGTGTCACAACTGACACTTCAGGGGAAAAGTTAAATAGTTGCAATGATGGGGTTTTTGAAAAGGTTTTGAAATGAAATGTTAGGAGTTGCCGCCATTTATTTTTAAGGTGCGATTGGAACACCTAAAATTGGGTAATTTAAATAAAAAAATATTTTATAAAAAATATGATATTTTGGCATGCAAAAACCAGAAATCGGGTTCAAGAGTCGATTACGAGTGGGGAAGGATTAGCACCCCCACAGTGCCCAAAAATTGGTATCTAGTCTATTACCTTATAGTTAAAATTGGATATTTTGAGTTTGAGCTTTTATTTAATTTAAAAATCATTATGGATACCAAGTATTGAAAAAGATATTGGTTTACTAAGAAATCATGATATGGGTTTTTGAAAAGGATGTTGACTGACTTCGGGAATTACCAGTGGACGCCCCATGAGTATAGCATCGAAGATACACTATTAATTCCTTGATAAATGAACATTGCCTTATTTTTTAAAATTGAGACGCAATCACACACTCATTTAAATAATTTAATTATATTATGTGAGTTAATTAAAGGAAACTCCTAATTTAAAGTGTCGATTATGAAATTTAAAGAACCTAAAGGACTAAACTTGAAGATAAAAACTTTAACATTAACCCTAATTTTTACCAATATTTGAGTCGAATAATCAAAATGGTCCTTCTGGCATGTTAATGTGAAATCCAATTCAAATTATTCCCTGAATTAAAGGATTAAAGTGATATGAAACCTAAAATGAAGGCTTTAAGACCTAAATTTAAGGATTAAACCTAAAATATAGGTAGACTAATTAAAGAATAAATCCAAACAAATCTACATCTAAAGGGTTCAATCTAAAATTAAGACTTCAAAACTAAATTGGAAAGAATTGATAATAAGGATCTAAAGTTAAAATACATCAAATAAAGGACTAAAATGAACAAAAATAAATGAAAATATTCAATTAAAAATGTGTAGAAAATTAAGGAAGAACTTGAATTTTAAGGACTAAAATGTAAATATAGAAAAATAAAAGAAGAAATTAAAATAACAAAAAATTAAAAGAATTAAATGTGAATAAAAAATTAATGAATCGATTAAAAATTACAAGTTTCTAGTTAACAATTATTTTATAGTTTTATTTATACCATAATATTGTGGATCTTAGCCTATAGTAGCTCACCACAAGGTCGTCGAATAATTCAATAAAAACATTTAGTAAGTTAGTGGTTAGTAAATTAGTAAATAAGGATTAGTAATAAAATTAATATAAAGACTAAATTGAAATAAAAAATAAAAAAATATGGTAAATAAATTAAAAATAAAAAAGAATAGTAGTGGACAAATTGAGATAAACGAAAACAGATAACTGAACTTGCAATAAATGAAAAAAAGAATAATGACCAAATTAAAAATAAATGAAAATATCATGTTCAATTAGAAACAAATAAAGGAAAGGACAAATTAAGGACTAAAATGTGAAGAAGCGTGAATTATTACAGGACTAAATAGTGATTTAATCTAAAACTCTTAATATAAATGTAATTCCTAAACCCAAACTAAGAGTTACAACTAAATTAGGGTTACCACGTTGATCATATATGTGATCCACAAGGAAACTTGTTTAATAAATCATTATAAAAATATTTACCAAATACTAAATCAGAAATAAATTCATGCCACATTTTAAAGAGATTGAAAATAAAGATTAAATCTCATACTGTATACAATCGAGACCACACCTCCTATAGCCAAACCGGTTCAATAACTAGATAACATGACAAAGAAAGACAAAAATAGAGTCAGCTACAAAGCCTAGTGTGTGACCTTTCATAGTTAGTTGCTTCCTCATTGATGCCATGTCACCTAGATGCAAGTTGGATGCCAAGTCATACATAGTTGCTTCCCATCTTCACGCCAAGGAGAAGCGACACCATAAGCACCCTATGACACCCATGTGAGTGCATCGTGACCAGCCACCCATGTGTCATGCGTGTGGAAGAAATGGATGCCAAAATGAGGAGGCCTCTCTCTATTCGGCCAAAGCATTACCTTGCTTCAAAGTTAGCGCCAAGATGAATAGCAAGGAGACCATTCGGCCAAGACACCTCCCTTCATCAAAATAACATGTATTTAATTTAAAAATCATGTATCTATCCGAATGGACACATAACTATTCGGGAAAACCTATGCAAGCCTATAAATAGGTCTTTGGCATATCATTTGTACTTAACCTTTGATAAATCAAATCCTTATAAGATTATTCTCTCTTCAAGTTCTTTTTAGAACAATATCAATTAAGCAAGCTTATTTCTTAAGTTTGTGGCCTCATTCTTTCCCCTTAATACTTCTGGTTCCTAGTTCCTATAACTAGTGGGTCAAAGTCCTTGCTACTATCCCTTATAAGACTTATAAGAAACAGGTATTTGCTCCATTATAGCATTGGTTCCTTCTTTGTCTTATAAGATATTACCTATCCATCACCATCTTTCCATCATCATTCACACATATATAATCACCATCCCATTACCATCTATTCACCGTTAAATCATCCTTCATTATCAACAAGGCATATGTCCATTCCACCATTGGAGGTCGAATCCATCATCACTTGAAGGATAAATATACAACACTTCTGCATCCCCTCTTGATAACATTTCTATCCATATCTATTTCTATTTCCATTTTTTTCTTTCATTTCTTTAATTATCAAATTACGTAATCAATTCTTCTTCTTTTGTGCAGATTACTTTCAATTCAAATTGTAGCATTTGGTGTCTCTCCTAGATCGGGAAACAACAAGGTTGCTACAACAAAAAGCAACAAGAAAGAAGGAAAAAACTCCTACAACAAATTTGGAGTGCAAAAGAAAGAAAAAAAGAAAAAGAAGAAAAATTCAAAGAAAAAGAAAAGTGAAGAAAGTTGCAAAGTACCCTCAAAGAGAATCACAAAACAATCTGCCCAACAACAAACTAGAAGGAGGTATCCTTGTTGTTTCTTGTGAAGAAAGATAGTAAGTGTTGCAACTTGAGTTGTAAGTTATCTTCACTTTCTTTCTATTTTATTTCCTTATTCTTTCATATATTCTTATTCCATTACCTTATAATTTTCTTAACCTTTTCCATTATACCTCTACCATAACCATTTCTATACCTAACCATTTATTTTAAGCTGACACACAAACTAAAGAGACTTGCTCAATCTTGAGTTAGTTCTTAAAAAGGACCCACAAAAGAGAATCGAGCGGAAAAATGCATACGAGAGGGTGAGATCAGAAGGGGGATCAAGAAAAAGCCAAGAATATATCCCCAAGTACAAACACGAGTGTGAGTGGAGTGCAATCTAAAATTTTCTTTAGAGTGATCAATTGAGGTTTTTCTGAGTGTATTGGTAAGGTTTTAAATTTATTTTTATTTGCACTAACCATGTCTCAACGGCCCAAAGAAAAATACAGGAACACCAAACTTACAAATGCAGGCACTCATTGGCGAAATGATGAGAATGTTTTGTGAAGAGTTCGATGCTCTTCATGAAAAGATAGATCAACGTCAGGATCTACCACCAGCCCGTAATAATGGAGCCCCTAGAAGAAAACAACAACCACCACCTCCAGAAGAATATGTTCAAGAAAATTTTGACGATGGGGAACAAGCAACATTCCAAGGCCCTAGACGTGCCATTGTTGATGACAATTTGAGCAATATCAAGATCAAAATTCCTCAATTCCAAGAAAAGACTGATATTGAAGCCTATCTCGAATGGGAAAGCAAGGTGGGACACGTTTTTAGTTGCCATAAATATTCCAAGATGAAGAAAGTGAGATTGACAGCCATGGAGTTCATAGACTATGCTTTAATATGGTGGGATCAACTTACCATTAACCGAAGAATGAATGGAGAAAGACCAGTCTCAACTTGGCATGAAATGAAAGGTATTATATGGAAACGATTTATTCCTGTTCACTATCACCGGGACTTGTTTCAAAAGTTAGAGAATCTTAAACAAGGCCAGAGAAGTGTGGAGGACTACTACAAAGAAATGGAAGTAGCAATGATCCGAGTTAACATTGAGGAGGATCATGAAGAAATTATGGAGAGATTCCTTGCTAGACTTAATCCCAAAATTTCTAACACCTTGGAGTTGTATAATTATATCGAAATATATGAGATGGTACAAATGGCAATGAAGATTTAAAAGCAACTGAAGAGGAAACCTACATCTCGCAATGTTGTGCCCATACCATCAAAATGGAGTCCAAACAACATAAAGAAACCTACTCCTCGTCCTGTTAAAGAACAAACCAAAACTTCAAAGACTCAGTAAGTAAGTAAAAACCCCAACCGAGGAAAGTAAACCACTGAACATTCAAGAGACATTAGGTTCTTTAAATGTCTTGGGAGGAGCCACGTATCTACACAATGTCCTAACCGAAACAACATGCTCTTACATGGAAATGGTGAAATAGAATCTGAATCTGAGGAAGAAGAAAAGAAACCCATTGGAGTCAATGAAGAAATAACTCTTGCGGATCCCGTTGATCAAGGAGAAGCCTTGGTAATTAAAAGAAGTTTGAATCTTCAAGTCACAGAAGACAATGCACAGCGAGAGAACATTTTCCATACCCGATGCCATATGAATGAAAAGGTATGTTTTGTTATTATATATGGTGAAAGTTGTACTAATGTGGCCAGTACAATAATGGTGGAAAAGCTTGGCTTAAAAATAATGAAGCATCCGAATCCCTATAAGTTATAATGGCTCAATGAACGAGGGGAACTCAGCGTTAGCAAGAAAGTGATAGTTCCTTTTTCAATTGGAAAATACAAGGACGAGGTGATGTGTGATGTTATCCCTATGCACGCTAGCCATCTACTCCTTGGGAGACCATAGCAATATGACAAGTGGACTATTCATGATTGTTATACCAATCAGTACTCGTACCATAAAAGGAAAAAGATTGTCCTTACTCCTTTAACGCCAAAACAAGTTCAGAATGATCAAATTCAAATAAAGCAAAGTGTTGAGGCTATGAGGAAAGAAAAAGCAACAACAAGCATAGAGAAAACTGATCCGAGAACAAGTGCTTGATTCAAGAATGCCTATTGACAGAATGCAAGGTTGAAGATGATTATTCTAACTTTGAACATGCAGATTTTTTTTCTTTGACTTGCAGGATGTACCAAGAGACACTATTTGTCAAAAGGAAGGTTTAAGAAACATGACCTTTGGGAATCCAAAAGTTGTTTCCATTGAACAACAAAAGGACACAATTTTTCTTTCAAAGGATGTGTCTATTGAGCAGAAAAAAGACACAATTTTCATTCAAAGGGCGTGTCCTTGGAAGGACCTATGGACGTGAACTATGAGGACTCAATGATCATGTCTATTGGAGTATTAAGAGACACCACTTTTGGGATATCAAGGGACCTAAACATTCAAAGCAAAATTACATGGACATATCTTACGCAAGTGCCTATTGAAGGGATCCCTACTTTTGACAAAACAATAACTATGGAATAAAGGAATGATGAAAAGAAACCACCCTTCGATTTGAGGACAAATCGCTTTAAAGAATGGGGGATGATGTGATCCAAATCAGCAACAAAAATGGACTTGCATCTCTAACCTTTCACAATAATCAAAGGGGGATTTTCTTTAACTTAATCTTTCTTTATACCGTAATTATGATAATAGTTTACATACATTATATTTATAGCTATGATGAGGATATTATGAATGTATGAAGTTATTATTATGAATCATATATTTACATGATTATATCTTATATTACTTAGCTTATAGATGTTTTCTTTTGTAGGTACATGTTTGACCACATTATGGGAGCTGACTTAAAGCTAGCATTGGAGTCAATGAGCTAAGGAAACTTGAATAGGACAACTCCGGGACAACTAAAGGACATTTTGGGATAAAGTTGTCAGCTGACCCCCGAGCTCATAGCTCACTTGAGCTGGACGTTTGAGCTAGCTAAAGACCTCATTTCAGCTAGAGAGTTATACCATCATCTTTAACACACAAAACACTACAAATATGGTATAGGTCAATTTTTGTGGATTCGTACCTTTTCGCGAAGAGTTACCATTCCGAGAAGTGCCTTTTCATAAGGAGTTGTCCTATGATTCACACACATGTCCTTCATCTATGGCCAGCTTAACTTCATCTCAAACCCATGGGAAGTAGCTCAAATAATGAAAGATTGCCTCACACAAATGTGACCTTTCATAGTTAGTTGCTGCCCCATTGATGCCATGTCACCTAGACGCAAGTTGAATGCCAACTCACACATAGTTGCTGCTCATCTTCACGCCAAGGAGTAGCCACACCATAAGCACCCTATACCACCCATGTGAGTGCCTCATGACCAGCCACCCATGTGTCATGCGTGTAGATGAAATGGGCGCAAAAATGAAGAGGCCTCTCTTTATTCGACCAAAGCATTACCTTGCTTCAAAGTTGGCGCCAAGATGAATAGCAAGGAGACCATTCGGCCAAGACATTTCCATTCATCAAAACAACATGTATTTCATTTAAAAATCATGTATAAATAGGGCTTTGGCATATCATTTGTACTTAACCCTTTGATAAATTAAACCCTTATAAGATTATTCTCTCTCCAAGTTCTTTTTAGAACTATATCGATTAAGCAAGCTTATTTCTTAAGTTTGTGGCATCATTCCTTCCCCTTGATACTTTTGGTTCCTAGTTCCTATAACTAGTGGGTCCTTGCTACCATCCCTTATAAGACTTATAAGAAATGGGTCTTTGCTCCTTTATAGCATTGGTTCCTTCTTAGTCTTATAAGATACTACATTTCCATCACCATCTTTCCATCACCATTCTCTATCACCATTCACGCCTATATAATCACCATCCTATTACCATTTATTCACCATTAAATCATCCTTCATCATCAACAAGGCATACATCCATTCCACCATTGGAGGCCGAATCCATCATCACTTGAAGGATAAATATACTACACTTCTGTAGCCCCTCTTGATAACATTTTTATCCATTTCCATTTCCATTTTTTTCTTTTATTTCTTTAATTATCAAATTACTTAATCAATTCTTCTTCTTTTGTGCAGATTAATTTCAATTCAAAGTGTAGCATTTGGTGTCTCTCCTAGATCGAGAAACAATAAGGTTGACAACTTCTCCATCATTGAAGAATCCTGGTTAGCCTTACATCACAAGAGTACCTTCAGTAAATAATAATTATGCAAAAAAGGCATTCGAGCCAAAATTTGAAAAAATAGAGTGAGAAAACATACTTAGAATGTCGAAAAACATAAAGATCATGGTCTTAAAAAAAGTTAATAGTTCAAAGTAAAAGTCAAAGTCAACGATCATAGTCAATGGTCAACAATTTGGTCAACGGTTTGGTTTCGTCAGTGGTTCAGTCACACCAGTTCAGGGGGTCAGACTGGCAAAACAAAGCCCATTCACGCACAACGGTGAGTAGAGGCATAGGGCTTCCTCTGATGGCTGAAAAAATATGAAAAAAAATCATGAAATTTTTTTAAGGCATGAGGTTTCATTAACAAGCATTAGTTTACCGAAAAGATCGAGGAAAATGGCATTTTTACGAAACCCGCCTATTCAAACTTTCACCAATTGAAAACCATGATTGTGAACAAAAATCCAAGAAAACCAGACGAACGAGATCGACAAGATGAACACAATGGTGTTGGAGTTGTTGTACACCACCACAAGGTTAGCGATGAATAAAAGGAAAACCAAATATGGGTAGAGAGAGAAAATGTTTCTGGTTTGACACGAACAGGGGAAAAGAGTGGGAAAGAAATGTCACACCTCGAAATGTCAAATTATAATTTATTAAATAAATTAGTTAATTTTAAGGGATTAAATTGAAAGTATTCAAAGTTTTTGGGCTAGTTTCAAAAAACTAGGATGTTCAAGGACTTAGCCCTGAATTTTCCCAATTTTTTTGGTTAGTTAATGCCTAATTCCACCGTGTGTTCGAAAACCCAGCCCCCCAAAATCCATAACCTCTAAACACCCTCCCGTTAGCCCTTCGATTACGCCGTTGTCTGACCACCCTAACTTACGCTACCACCTCTATTAGGCTCGTTGTCGATCGACAAACTAAACCCTCCAAACCCCTCCTCCAAAATCAGTGTCGTTCTCCGAAATACCCGCCAGTAAGTTTCGACAAAATAAAACCCCAATCAATCGATTACTTTTTATTTTCGATCGATCCTACGATCATCGCACCTCACCGTCACCTCTAATGAGTTTATCAGCGTCGTGTGAACAAAACTTGGTCGGTTATATTCTACATTGATACGTCACCATAAATCGCAATTGAGGTATATGTTAAACGTGTTTTTTCGGTTATTATAGCTTGTTTTCTGGCTTGTTGATGGTTTATATAGGTTGATTTTAATGCATAGTTGTTCAGGGAAGAATTGGTCGGTCAAAATGGTCCTCATCATCGTCATACGCGCCACAACGTGATGATAGTACACGTGGGGCTCCTTCACCAATTCAGGAGGTTTCTGGAAACAGTCCAGCAAAACTGAACAGGTCCAGTCAAATCGGTTTGAACTAAGTCAACTCGTCTATGTGAACTCGCCTGAGTCAAACAGGATCGAGTTAACTCGTTCGAGTAAACCCGTTAACTTTGACAAAAAAGTTAAAATTTTTGAAAAATCATATTTTACGTTTTCGACACCTGAGACCAAATCTGAAGTCTTTTTCGCCAAATTCGTACTCGGTAAGCCGTTTTCAGTGTGTTATCTTCATATTCAAATTGGTTTTTAGATTAAGTTCAATTTCTGATGTAAATTTGTTTGCTATGTATCCTAGCTTTTATGGGACATGGAATTAAAGTTTAAGGGTGATAGAATGGATTTTAAATGGTCAAACGATATGGCTCGTAATTCGAGGTAATACATTAGTACCTTATGCATATTAAATGGAATATGTTGGTATTGGTAAATGCATAGTTGATATGGTTACATGTGTGTTGTTAAAATTTCTAAAATTGATCCAAATGCGAAATAAATTAAATTGAATAAGGCTCAGACTACCTACACAAACACAAGACTAGTAAGAATGATTTCAAGTTCACTGATTATTAATAAAAAAAATAACCTCAAAATCTCTAAATTATATTTGTCGTCGTTAAAAACTGTAACACCAAAACTACCTGATTATGAAATTCCAGAATTTGGCCTGAATTATAAAATGACCAAAATAACCTCTAAGTGTAAAATGACTATATTATACGACCAAGTTGAACTAAATGGAAGTATTGTATGTATCTGAATTATGGAAATGACTGAATTACTTTGGAAACTCCGAAGTGATCAGGAGAAACTTAACTACTAAATGACCTAAGTACCCTCAATGTCATAGAAATAAGAGAATGACTTGGGTAAGTCTGGAAACGCTGATGAACTTATATGTTGTACCGTCCATAAGGGTTTTGAACCAAGAATCCATCACGTCGACATTTCATGATGCCGTTGCAACACAGAAATGAAATAAATACCATCAGAGTACATGTTCGCCTCCCTAAGATTCATTCAATGATGATCCTAATATTGATCAGTTTAGGTAGTGCAGCCAGTGTTAAAAAGTGAACAATATAGACGTATCACGGTTAGAATGAATGTCAAGTATCAATGTGTTTGGGTCTGTAGTTCAACTAGACTCGAAATCCTAATAATTCAATATATATTCTTGAATTCCACAACTCATCGCTCTACTCATATTAGATTAAATTACTAAGAATTCTCCAAGAACCAAATGTCTAAAATACCCCTGATTTCCTGAATAATGGAATCACTCATGTTATACTTGAAATCTCAAATAGCTTTGAACATAGGTATATGACAAATTACCTGAAAATGTATATAGGTTTGGAATAAAAAAGAATTTACCGAAATGTCATCGAGCTACGAAATATTAAAATAACTCCAATATTCAAATGACTGAAATACACCTTAACCCCAGAAAGGATTGGAATACCTTGAACTCTAAGATGACTGAAGTAACTTCGAGTGTGAAAGTCACCCAAATATCCTAATAACTTGAAATAAGTGAATGTCTTTAGATAAATTCTAAAAACACCAACAAACTTATGTTGTATCATCCCTAAAGATTATGCAGCATAACTCAAGTGTGTTGAGTATTCTTGATACTGATACATCTCAGAAATGTATAATACCATCAAATACATGATCGTCTCCTCTAGTTTCGTTTAGTGGTGATTCTGAAAGTCACCAGTTCAACAAGTGTAATCAATATTAAGAAGTTATTAATTCATGAAGTATATTAGTCTAGAATATTGACAAGTTTTACAGGGCGAAGATCAGTTAGTACGATTTGACTCGAAATCATGATAATTCGATATAAATTTGGAACAATTCAAACTACCATTTTACCCTTATTGGATTAAGTTACTAAGAAATATTACTGGAACCACAACTCATCCCAAAAACCTTTAGACGTTTGAATCGATAAGGAAATTTTTATGCTTGCCAATTATTTGCATGACCTTTAACATCACTTGGATGTCTACTATGTACATGCCCCTAGATTATGACCGTACTCTTTTGAGGCAGAACTTTGATGTCAAGTAAGCATTTTGTAATAAGTATACCAAAGTATCTTATATGTTATGACTCAATCTGTACAAAAAGGGAATAATGTCAGTATCCATCCCAATTTTGAAAGTTACCCCGTAGGTAACGTGGGAGATTATTTATTTGATAATTTTAACCTAACTCCTGACCTAAATTTGAGTTGCTACCCCCAAACACTCTGTAAGGATAAACTCGTAACCAATCTTTATAAGTAAAATTTTAAGATTAAGATATGCTACCCAAGTAAATTAGAGAACAAGGTATTTGGTCCAAACCTAAGCAAGGCGTTAAGCCTCAAAACGTTCTGCACTGATGTACTTAATTGGAGAATTATGGAATCATGCTTATTCCAATTTTATGAGTTTGAAACCGAATAAGTGTTAAGCCTTTTACCTCAAAGATTTGATCAATTTGAGATTAAAATAAAAGGTACATGTTTCTAGTAAAAGTGTAGATCTCGAGATGATTCCATTAAGTATGAAAGAAATCAGTTATGTTTGTATGTTACATTAATGTTAAGCAATTATTATTTTGGTTAAGAATTGATAATTAAGGTGTGTTTGGTTCTATGAGGAGAATTATGTTTAGAATCTGGAATTTTGTCAAAGAAGAGATATGTGCATAATCAATAGGTTAAAGTATATTTGAGGAATTGTAATCCTTTAAATGATGCCTAGGAAAATGAAGAAGTGATGAAAGCTGAGTTTCTATATTTCTTTTACTTAGGTGAATTTAAAGGATGAAAGTTTTTTAAGGGGAGGAGAATTATCATACCCCAAAATGTCAAATTATAATTTATTAAATAAATTAATTGATTTTAAGGATTAAATAGTAAGTTTTTAAAGTTTTTGGGCTAGATTCAAAACTCTAGAAAGTTTAGGGACTTAACCCTGAATTTTCCCAATTTTGCTAGTTAGTTAATACCCAATTCCTCCCCCGTGTATTCAAAAACTTAGCCCCCAAAATTGCTAAACCCTAAATGCCCTCCCATCGATCGATTGATTGTGCCATCATCCGACAACCCCAGCTTACGCCACCACCCCAGTTAGGCTCGTCTTCGACCAGCAAACAAAAACCCCCAAACCCCTCGTCAAAAATTATCGATGTTCGCCGTAAAACCTGCCGTGAAGTTTTGACAAAATTAAACCCCGCCGTTCAATTTCCTATGATTTTCGACTGATTCAAAAACTTTCATACCTCACCATCACCTCCATTGGGTTCATCAACGTCATGTGAACAAAATTCGGTCGATTTTATTCCAAGTCGATGCACAGTCATCGATCGCCATTGAGGTATGTGTCGAACGTGTGTTTTCGATGACTTTAGCTTGTTTTAAGGCATGTTGATGGTTGATATGGGTTGATTTTAATGCGTAGTAGTTCAGGGAAGAATTGACTGCTTAAATCAGCCCCATTCGTCGTCGCATGCACTGCCACGTCAATCCAGTAGGTTGAGTCAACTCGCCTGAGTCAAACCGAACTGAGTTAACTCCTCCTACTCAACTCATCAAATTCAACCCGTTGACTTTGAACAAAAAGTCAAATTTTCTAAAAAGTCATATTTTACATTTTTCGAGGTTTTGAGTTCGAATCCAAAGTTCATTTTTCCAAATTCGCACTCGGTAAGTCATTTTCAGTATTTTATCTTCGAATTCAATTTGATTTCTCGATTAAGTTCAGTTTCTAACGTCAATTCGTTTGCTATGTATCCGAGAAATTATGGGACATGGAATTAAAGTTCGAGGGTGATCAAATAGAGTTTAAATGGTCGATTGATATAGCTCATAAATCGAGGTAATACATTACTACCTTGTGCATGCTTAATGGAACATGTTGGTATTGGTAAATGCATGGTTGAATATGGTTACATGTGTGTAATTAAAATTTTAAACTAGATCCGATTGCGAAGCAAAATAAATTAAACTAAATAAGGCTCATACTATCTACGTAGACACAAGATGACTGCTAAGAATAATTTCAATTTCAGTGATTATCCGGAAAAGAAAATAACCTTAGAATCTCTAAATATTATTTATCCTTGTTAAAAACTTTAATACCAAAATTACCTGATTATGAAATTACAGAATTGCGCCTAAAGTGTAAAATGACCAAAATACCCTTTAAGAGTAAAATGACTATATTATATGACTAAGTTGAACTAAATGGAAGTATTGTATGTATTTGAATTGTGAAAATGACTAAATTAATCTAGAAACTCTGAAGTGATCGATATAAACTTTACTACTAAATGACCTAAGTACCCTCAATAACATAGAGTTCAGCGAATGATTATGGAAACATTGATGAACTTATATATTGCACCGTCTATAAGGGTTTTGAACCACGAATCCATCATACATTTCGTTATACCGTTTCAACACAAAAATAAAATAAATACCATTTGAATACCTATTTATTTCCCTAAGATCCATTCAAAGATGATCCTGATATTGATTAGTTCAGCTACTACCGTCAGTGTTAAGAAGTGAATAATAGAGAAGTGTCACGATCCGAATGATTGGCAAGTATAGTAGTGTTGGGGTATGTGGTTTAATTGGACTTGAAATCCTGATAATTAATTATATAATCTTGAATACCACAAATCATCTCTATACTCATATTAGATTAAATTACGAAGAATTCTCCAAGAACCAAATATCTAAAGTGCTTTTAATTTCCTGAATAATGGAATCACTCCTGTCATACTTGAAATCTCAAATAACTCTGAACGAATATATCTAACAAATCGGCATAAAAGGTACAAAAGTTTGGATTGAAAAGTATTTATCGAAATGCCATCGAGCTGTGAAATATTAAAGTAACTCTGATATTCAAATGACTAAAATATGCCTGAAGCCCAAAAAGGATTGGATACCTTCATATCTAAGATGATCGAAGTAACCTCGAGTGTAGAAGTGACCCAAATATCCTATGTTTTATCATCCCTAAAGGTTGTTGAGCATAACTCACGTGTACTGAGTATTATTGATATTGATACATCCTAGAAATATATAATACCATCAAATGCATGATTGTCTCCTCTAGTTTTATTCAGTATTGATTGTGAAAGTGACCAGTTCAACAAGTGTAATCAATATAAAGAAGTGATTATTCGTTAAGTATATTATTCTAAAATATTGACAAGTTTTACAGGGTGGAGATTGATTAGTACGATTTGAATCGAAATCATGATAATTCGGTATAAATTTGGAATAATGCAAACTACCATTTTACTCTTATTGGATTAAGTTACTAAGAATTCATCAGAAATTAAAATGTCTAGAATACTCCTATTTGCATGAATAATGGAAACACTCATGTTATATATAGATCTACAATAACTCTAATGTAAAAGATTATGAATGCCTACCAGATTACTCAATTACCTCCAAAAAATATTTGAATAGTATATGATCTTGATAAATCACTTCCCTAATGAACGATGAATCTGTTAGCTATCAAACCCTTTTTTAGGGATCTTTATTCTGAAATCCTATTAAATTACAAAAGTTTCATGTATCCCTACACGATAAATACCTAGTACCTCTGAAGAATATATGGATCCTCTAGTGTGTTCCTTATGTGACATGTAAATGTTGTACCTATTTTAAAACGTGATTTTTCGAATTTACCGATTTACTGGCTTATGAACTATGGCTATATGATATGTGTTTTCTGGTTACCTTTTTACTGAAAAATATAATCGTTTATGATTTTTAGATCATGGATTCTATTGTTTATTGTATGAACCAATTACTGGAGTATCATTTGGATAGGATGGAGTATAGAGGCGCAACACTGATCAAGGGTGTAATTTCTTATGGACCTAAGATGGCCTTGGGTAGGCTTTAAGGCCCCAATAAACTTCTTTGGGTAAATCATGGGACTACATATGGTGTATGGGTGGAGGGCAGTTATGTGGTTTGTTTCATTATCACTCTTATGAGGTTTTATTTGATCACGATCATGATATTACTATTTACTGTTAAATCTGATTTCTATTGGATATTGTATGGGTAATATTCTGAAGTATGTAGGTTCAACTCTGATCAAGCTAGTAATTCTTATGGACCTGAGGAGACCCTTGGGTAGGCCCATCTGCCCCAATGTATTCCCTTAGTGTGGCTCCTTTGTTGTGTGCTTAAGGTAAGTCTTTATGGAAGCATTTCTGGGGAAACTACATAAAGGTGTTCGGTTTGAGGGTATTATTGTTGTTTTGAAATATGTTTTAAACTACTAATGTTTTAAAATGATCTATATACATTACTCTGTTTTGGTGGAACACACTAGACATCCTATTAGGATCTCTTGAACTTGGTCCTCTGAATGTTTCATTTGAATTGAAATCTTCATTTCATTTACTTGAAGAAATATCAGTGGAACCACAGCTCATCCCAAAATCCTATAGGCATCTAAATTTATAAGGATATTTTTATGTTTTCCTATTATTTGTATGTCCTTCAGCATCACTTGGTAGTTTTGTATTACTGATATTCCCAAAGCTCACTCTTTTACTCACCTTTCAGGTTAAAAGAATCGAACCAGTGTAGCTATCGACGTCAGTAAAGGAGTTCCACCGGTGTTGCTTGCAGAGTACGATGGATGTGATTAAGGGCATGTGGGTTTTATTCTATTTTTATATCCAAGTCTAAAACTTAAATGATTTTAATTTTTCTTATAATATACGATTAGTTTTTTCTGAACTTTCATTTCAATTATAAATTGATTTATGATTTTAAGCGTTTTAATGGAAATTTTAAATTTTTACTGTGGGCTGCTTCAATGGCCCTAATGTGACATCTCGAATCGGATCGGGTCACCCGTATCGGTTTGTGGTTGTTACAATAAATGTGCTAGTTTTTATACCAACTTAAACTTTTGGGTAAACTATACAACTAGTCCCTTAACTTTTGGAAACTAATAAAAGTTTTAAAAATTCTTATTCAATTCAATTTAACCCCCAAAATTTAGGGTGTGACAAAAAACCTAATATTTATCAATTTTAGTAATCCTTTAACATAAACCCATAAGGAGTCACACCTTTCAAATTATTCCTTCTCCAATTTCTACTCTCATATAACCATAAACCTCACAGTAATCAACAAGACTCTATCTGAATGCTAATCACCAACCATTGAGTAACCTAAACCTAAAAAGGGTCCCTATTTACTTATTTTTACTTATCAATCTCCTTTCACAACCATAAGCTCTCGAGAACGCCAAGACCCCGAAGATGATCTCCTACTATGAACCTTGATGGACCTAACTTCAGTGAGACTTGTCCACTAAGGTAAGTAACGACCCTAACCCCTTTCTTCTTGCATTTTATTTCAAAAAACCAAGAAATTTTCCATTTTTCACTCTATGTTTTTATTTTGAAACAAACTAAATTAATAAAAAAATGGTTGATGTGGATTCAAAATAAAAAGGTGAAAAACCTTAAGGAAACATTTGTATAACCGTTTGGTTTTTCTGGGATTTTCTCTGAATTACGAAGTTCATCAACCCTTTAAAATCTGATTTTTAGGGGTTATATAACCTAAGGGTTAGAAGTGTAGACAAAAAAGAAATATTTTCTTAGTTTTTACAATTGTTTCTGAAAATTTTAAAAATTGGGCTTTTCTTTGCTTGCATGGATTGTTAATTTGGTGGGGGACCATTACTGGATGCTACCATTGAGATATTATAGGGTTTGAGAGAAGGGGCCAATGATTGTTGGGACTAATGTGAAGAGGTACAGTCATCTTATTTTTCTAACATGTCTGCTGGAAACTATATTTGGGACCACTAGTTTCTGATTTCTCACATGGGGATCCAAAGAGATGAGATGGCACGTATGGGAGATGAACAATCACATGTTTTACTGGAGTTGAGAAAAATGATATTAATGTTGTTCTAACTCTTTATGTAATCGAAACAAGTGAAATGATTATGTTTATCCAACTCCTAATGTAATGGAATTGAGCAAAATGTTGATGTTAATCCAACTCCTTTTCTAATTGAATCGCACGATATGTTGATGTTGATCCAACTTATTATTTGATGGAATCAAGTGAAAGTTTGATGTTGATCTAACTCTTTATGTGATGGAATCGAGCGAATATTGATGCTTGTCCAACTCCTTAAGTGATGGAATCTAGCAAAAAGGTTAATGCTGCTCCAACTTCTTATGTGATGAAAACAAGCAAAATGGTGATATTGATTCAACTCCTTATATGATGGATGAACCAAGGTTGAACAATTCTTTTCATTATGAAATTCTTCTCCCTCATTGGATAAGCTCTTCTCATTATGAACTCTTTCATTGGAAATGTTGATCCATCTCCTTCTGTAATGGTATTGAATCTTCAAAAAGGTTATCATATTTCAGCGACAATTGAATTTAAAATACCCGAAGGTAATGATCCTAAGGTCTTGAATGCTTAATTGAGATTTCATTAAAAATGAATACGTTGATTAATTCTTTGCGGAAATCTTATTGTTCAGCATGAAATTGTGAATTTAAATCTTTGCCAAATTTTTGAACTCTTTTCAAACAATATATGTTGTCTGGAAAAATCATTGTTTCATTTCTTTGGTAATCTATCAATTAGGTTAAACCTTCTCCATTTTTAAAAATATCCTACATGAGAGTCTTATGGATGGATCGAAAGACTTATCAGTATTATCAAAAGACTTACTAATGACCTGAAGGATTTAATCATCATGCTTGAAAGACTTACTGATGGTCTGAAGGACTTACTCGCTTTAGAAATAGATTGTTGGGTAAGAAACTTTGGAAATCACTTTCTTACTTTTCAGAAATTTCATTATCGAAAAAGATTAAATGAGAAACATTGAAAATCACTTTCTTATTTTTCAAAAATATCATATGAAAACATCTTGCTTGAAAGTCTTATAGATGGCCAGAAGGACTTATCATCTTGCTCGAAAGACTTACACATTAGGCCAAAGGATTTAATCATTAAGAACCTTTGAAAATCAAACTTGACTTCTTTAAAATTCATTTAAAAACTTCATATCAATTTGGTAATAATCAAGAAACCTTTAGAAATCAAACTTGGCTTCTTTAAAAAATCACTTGAAAATATCATATCAGTCTGGTAACATGCCTTGCTTCAAAGAAATAATTTTATGTGGATTGGGATCCTTCATTGTTGAGGTTCTACCACTCTTAATGTAATTCCCTCCATTTAAGGATTAAATTATGATTTTCTCTTCTTTTTCTTCTTTTCTTAAAAGATATATAAAAATTATACATCTTTGTATGCAAATATGAATGCAATTAAATTCCTCTAAATGTAACGCATGATTTCTCGTATATAGAAATATTGATCATCAATCTTCTTATGGTCTTAAAGTGGAGAACTCAATCTTTCTTCACTTGACCACTCTTAAATAGACTCTACCTCGGTATTTGTGTGGCAACTTGATAGCTCGAGCTTGCATCTTATAGAGAATAATTTGAATATCTTGTGCAATCATTTGTTTTCTATATCCTCTTTTTTCTTCATTAAAATCTTAGATTAAGCATTTTCTCTCTTGAATTCTTGTTTTCGGTGGGGTGTATGGTCGGATGTGTAGTTTACCCCTGACTCATTTGCTTAATGAAGATTGTTTCTTAGGACTCTTCCACCAATTAAAACATGAATGGTTTTACTCTCCCAATGTAAGCTCTTCTTGTTCTTCATCTTTTTCCCTTTAACACTCTCAACGGTGAGGCTCGTTCTCAATGTCTTCTTAATATGAATCTTGCTATCTCAACATGGTTTATGGTTTGGGAAATGCAATAATGTAGGTATTTCATGTCTCACTATTACTTGAATGGTAATAAATTTAACTTCAAATGGACTCATCCTTATTACTAATTACTTGCGATCAACTTAGGAAACAGAAGTGTCATCAAATGTTTTTCTTCATTTTTATTATGATCTAATAGTTTAAGGATTTCTCTTTATGAGGTTTTAAAATCAGATAGACATTCAAGAAGTTATCAATATTTTTTACATACATGCCTTTGAATATTTGCTATGAATTGAGATACTAGAAAATCTCAAAATTAAGTAATGTTCATACTTGTTAAGGTAATTATTTGCTTCTTTATTTTCCTTACTTTGACTTTTGTTTGTTACCTCACTCTTTCATTTTAGGCAAAATAAGCCTCATCAACTTCATGGACCTCCTTCATTCTCTACAGATGTCTTGTTTCAAAATGTCTTTCTTTCTCTTTCATTTTCCAAAATATGAAAACATTTTATAAAGAAATTTTAAAAATGTTGTCACTTTCTTCAGACTCACAATTGAAATAAATTATAAAACAAGGTTTCATTAAATATCAAATAAGTTAATTAATCTTTAAAACCTTCAAAAATTATATCCATTTGACAAGTGTCAAGATTAATGCTAATATTGAAGCTTAGGTTGATTTGGGAAGGATGAGTATTTCAGGTTTACTTCTTTGGTAAAAATCTAGTATTTTTGATTCTAGTGTTTTGATCTGATCAAGTTGTCATTACGCTCAACTTTTGGAATTACCGGTTCCCAACCCTCGTTAGTATTTTCAGGTGGTACGATGCTTTATCAAAAGAAGTATGAGACCACCTATTATGCAATAACTACACGATCCATGTATTTGAGTAGCCTTTTCAAGTTGTCAACTCATATCCCCCTTTGGTTTCAAGACGTCATTAGAAATTTACGTCTTGGACCCCCTTTTTATTTTTTCTTATCATCCATTAAAGATTTTAGAAAACCCTTTCTTTTAAATAAAATGATTAACCCAGAGAGGTGGAAAGAAATCTGAAGACAGACTCTTCAACTTCGAAAATCATGTTTGATTAGAATGGATTGTTTAGGCATGTAACGTAGCCCAGGGCTTATGATTATGAAAGAATGGGATACCTAGGCCCAAAAAAAGTGTTTAAGGGTGATCAAACCAAGGATATATTCATTTTGATGCATTCAATCTTGCCTTGCCTATTTTGAATCTGCTTGCATTTTTTTCTTTATTTTCTTTTTTTGGATCCCTCTAGATCGCTTATTTTTGGGTTTTCACCTTAGATTTCATCTTCATTTTTCTATACCTTTGGTATTTATCAATCTTTTTATTGAATCTAGATTTTTGAACCAATTGTACATGATCAACCTTATGGTCTGAGGATCACTGAGCTATTTTATTTTGAGGACTCATTGTTTGTACTTCTTGTCCTATTCATTTATGTACTTTTGAGCTTATTTTGAATGCATTACTTGTTCTCTTTATTCAGAGAATTCGTCAGTTATTTGTGGTACCTAGAAAATCCTTTATTGTTCTCAACTTAATTTGATCTTTGAGCACTTTGTATTTGGTCCACCTAGTGGTACATTATTATTGCACTTTGTTTTACAAAGACTTTTCCTTGTAACAGAATCTGGATTGATGGTCTTCATTCATGCAAGAAAATTTCCTTTACATTGCATCCCAGTACAGAGGGTGATCCATAGTTAAGGTTGAATCAGAAAAAATATTATAGGCTCAAATGGGACAACAAAGGTGTATTTTCTCTTTTTATGATGGATAATGAAAGAAGATTGTTTATCATTTCATACACAGAATTCCTTGCAAAAGAGGTATCCCTAAGGGGATGAATATTCAAGATTAACTTTTATTCACATGAAATCAATATAATTAATGCATGATAGAATTATTTCAATTATTCTCTTTATTTCGTATTCTTCTCTCTCCTCCTTGCATGCCCCAATTATTCAGGCTTATCTTTGGAAACTTGATCCAAAATGCCCCATCTCATTTTCCTTGTATAAATATTCACATATAATAGGACATATTGTACTTAAGGCCTTTAGGTTTTATTGAGGTTGAAAAATATTTGTTTTGCGGTTAAGAAGGTGAGGGTGTGACTTTAAAGTCATATCTTGGGAGAAATGTAATAGAAAGATCAACTATATATGATAAGGTAAGAGTATGAATTTGGTGCCTTAGAAAGATAAAAGTATGAATTTGGTGTCTCGAAGGGAGGTAATGTCAAGGTTTGGACTTTTGGTAGTGATTATAAATTATTTTGGCGTAAAGAATCAAGTGACAGTACTTTTGGCTTTGGACAAAATACGGAAGGTCTAATCTTTACACTTGTAAAATATCTATAATTCTCAAAAAATTAAAAGAACCTTTAATTTATTTGATATTCAATGAACTACAAGATTAAAATTTGTTTCATTGCTCATAACCTTAAAAGATGGCATAAGTTCAATCATCAAACTATTTACAAAATATTTAAGAAAACAAGTTCAAACAAGACAATGCAAGTACAATAATGATTTACAATGGATGAAATGAATTCTTCTTAATTCTCATCAGGATGTTCCATTACTCATCATATGTCTTGAGGGTTACATCTGACCAATTTGTTCTTAGAAGTATGGGACAATCTCTGACTACCTCTCCCTCAACCATCTTACTTCGATCTTCATTCTTTTTTTCTTCAACAACATGACCTTCCTTTGGTTAATTTATTCTAATCTCTAATGGGTGAGGTATTTTTGAATTCAGGGTCTCAATACCCTTTGTTCTTCGCCTTGTTCCCCTCAACTTGCAAATTAAAGGGATCTTGAATTCCATTCTTACTACTACATCCTTCAATTGGAAACTCTAAGATTTCAGTATGATTTTTCCAATGAACCTTCTCATTAGACGATTCCTGATATGGAAATAATTGTGGTAAGACATATTGTTGTATACAAATTCAGCTACATGCATTTCAGAATGTAATTTCTCGAATGAAAGTTGGGATGGGTGAAATTGGAAACTCTTAGGAACAATCTTCTCATTTATATCTCATTCTGAATTTAAATCAATGTTCACTTGTGATTAAAGGGATTATTAATCTTCCATCTCCTTAGGTCCATCAGTAAATCTCAAGCTTTGTAGGATTTTAGGCTATCCATCTTCAAAGCACAGTAACCCATTCGAAATGAGTTCTTGAACCCACTATCTTAAAGGCCAACAATTCTTCGTGGAGTGACCAAATAGATGGAGGTGATATTCACATGAGTCTTTGGTACCCTGCCAACCTGGTTGTTGATATGTTGTAACACCCTAAAATCCTAGTCTAGGAGAATTAAACTATTTTTGCCTAAAATGAAAACTGAATTTAATCGAATTGAGTTTTAAATAAATTGAATTACATAGGATAAATTAAATTGCTTAAGTAAAATAATCAAGTTGAATTGAAAATTTAATTAATTTCTTTGAAAAGTGACCTAATCAAATTGTTTAGGATAATTATTGAGTTTAATTAAAATTTGGAATTAATTGAATTAAACAAGGACCTAATTAAAAAGAATAAAAGAGTAGTAACCTAAATTATAGTGAAAAGGTGGAATTAAAATGCAAATATTAATATTGCATTCTAATACTTCAAATACCTATAATTGCCCTTGAATAGTTTATTAATTAAGTTTTAAGTCATGCTAAAATGGGCATTGTTATTTCCATTATTAAGGAATGGAAATGATATCATCTTCTCCATTACTCTTGATAGTCGAATGTAAAAGAAGGTTAGACAGAAAATTTTAGAGAAAGTGAAAGGGGGAAATCGGCCATGCAAGCTTGATTTCAAGCTTGAATTAACTAACAAAAATCATCTAGCATATCAAAGTAAGCTTTTCCCCTCTCTTCCTTTTTGAATTTACGAAGGAATTAATTGAATCAATTCTTGAGAATTTCTTAATTTTGATTATTGAATTGATTCATATTGTTAGCATGCATGATACTAGAAATTTTAGTAATCATGTTAAATTAAGTTTAAATGATAGAAATGTTGTTAAATTGGGCAAACTATGGGTTATTACATTTAGGGTAATAACCGAAAGATTGATTAATTCATGTGACCAAATTGAGGAATTAGAAAACATGGGTACCGAATTGGAAAAAATATTTAGGATAAAGTTTCTGGAAATTTCAATTTATTGAAGAATGGAGCTTCAAAAGATCAAATGTTGCAAAAAATTTAATAATTTGACTTTAGAGTGAAACTAATCACAATTGTTTCTATATATTTATTAAGGATTGTTTTGATTAATTTAAGGGAATTCGAGATCAAATTGGACTGAATTAAAAAGTAGTAATGTTATCTAAATCAGGGGAGGAACTGAAAAAAGAATGAAAAATAAATTTTAAAGTTTAATTTGAGAGCAACTGATAGCTTGTAGGTGATGCATTGGTAGAATAAGTAGAACCGGATTGTTTTGGAAAAATCTATTAAATTGGAGGACTTAATTGGAATAGTAAAGGCTAATGTTGATATAAAATTCAGGGAAAGGATCAAAATAAGCAATGGTAAGAAGAGTTAAAACAATTTGATAAGAATTATAGGTGAATTAGTTCACCAAAGTGCATCAATTGTAAGAATGATAGATTGGTCACTCGAAAATTGTATAATTTCAAATACAAAATTGTAATTTTATATAACGAATTAAAATAAAAGCAATACATTGTTGGAAATATAATTTAGTTATCTTTCTAAGGGTACAAAGAAATAGAAAATCCAATGGGTAAATTAAAAGTTATGATCATATTACTACAATGTGTCCAATTAGTCTGGACAAAATCTGTTTAGTGTTAAATAGCTAAATTTAGCTTGAATTGCTATTATATTCATTCTAATATCTTACCTATGATGTGTATCAATTACAAGAGCAAGGAATTGAGGAAGTGGCTGAAGGAACTAAGGGAAGATCCACCAAAGATAAGGAAAAAGGGATAGTAATTCAAGGTTAACTTGGAGTATTGTCAGTGTAACTATACTAGGTTTGGAAATTAGGTCCCAGCCACCCTCTACGTTTATTTATAGATTCAATTAATCATAAAATCAGTATGCTAAAGATAAAATTAAGTTATATTAGAACTTAAAACTAAGGGAAAGAAATATTAACTAAGGGATATAAGTAATTGAGTGTTATATGAAATTTAATATATAAATTGGTTATTGCTTGTTGCCTTAATTTAATTTGAATTAGTTGTGAATTAATACATGTTAGCGTGATCTAATTGAATTGATTTGTAATTTAATGCATGCTACCATGATTGAACCAAGTTGATGGTGAATTATTCCATGCTATCATGATCGAATCAAGTTAAATGGTGAATTATTGTATGCTATCATGGTTGAATTGAACCGAATGGTGAATTATTGTATGTTATTATTCTTGAATTTGATCGAATAATGAACTATTGCATATTGGCATGATGGAATTGAATTGAATTGTGAATTAATATATGCTGCCAAGGTCGAACTTGATTCAATTGAAATCTTGAATGAACAAATTGTTGATTGTTGCCATGATCAATTTAGATTTGAAAGAGTAATATTGATATGAAATAATTCTTGATGGTTATGTTATGAAAAATTAAATAACGATTCTTGGAAAATAAGATTCAATGTCCTTGGTTAATAGTTAGTCCAATATATAAGGGCATGCCATAGAATCTATAGCTCAATTGTGTATGGGGTCTATGGTCCAGCACTACGATGTTTATTGGTGATAGTCAGAGGACACGTAATATGGTCTTTGGAAATAGTAGGAGGTTTGACCAACACTATGGTGTTATTAAAGTGTATGGTGATAGTTGGTTGGAGACTTGCTTATCTAGAATGAACTAGAAACCAATGCTTAGAAGCTTGTTTGTAGATGCATGAATTGATCAAATAGAATTTCTATATAGATTGAATTGCTCATGTCGAAATGCCATATGGATTGTGTGTTGAATATATGGTGAATTATGCATTGATCGATTAGATGAAACATTGAAATGTTTAATTCGTTTATTTAATTGATCATTATATTAAATGTGCATGATTGTGTTCTCTCTCCATGTTTGAAATTGAAGCTAAACCAAGCAGTCTATTCAAATCGAATCCTATACTATTAGAGTATATAGTAAGTGCATGAAATTAATATATTAGTTGATTGTGGAAAACATAATATGGTAAAGACTCAATGAACTTAAATGTCACCTTACTAAATACTATAAGTACTTATCACTCTTATCCTTTCTTTCTCAAACCATAGGTTCTAGAGTATTTGAAGCTCCACCTCCATAGCTAATCACCCAAGGGAAGAATTCAAGTATGGTTGTTTCGTTATCCTTATACTCCTAGCCGGTGGTTTAGTTTTGAATATAATGGTTCAAATTTCATGCATATGGTGGGTAATTAAGTTGTATATGAAATGTACCTAAGATCTAATGAGATAATAGTCTATGGAGTTGATGGACCCATATTGTATATAGCCTACTAGTGTGTTATCTTGTATAATTCGCTAAGGGTCTCTTTTGTAATGAATATATATAAGTATAATATAAAATGATGATGTATTATGTTAAGTTCATTAAATTGCTAGCTATGCATATGGTTTGATATTAGTAATCGATTTAATGAATTGTATATTGGAATCAAAGGAAACTACCATAGCTAAATTGGGTTTCATGTTTTATCGAGTTAATTGATGAGTAAATCAATTGATATTTGTAATCTTGTATTCGAAAAAAATGGCTCTTCAATTTTTTTGTCCGCTGCATTTATATGATTCATCATTCTATGATCTTGTTCTTGATTTCGGTCTCGGTAATACTCCCAATCCTTGATTCAGGTTTGGAGGTGTTACATATATATAGGATCTTGGTCGAGTTAATGCTAAAAGGTAATTTTTGAGGATAAAATGTACCATATCTAAGTATGAACCATGATTGGAACAAATAATGCCTTTTTCTTTTCTTTCTTGTTCTTTTCTGCTCTCTTGATTTGTACCTGAACTTTTTCTATGTCCCTATTCTTCGAATGAAACTCATCACTTAAGAAAACCCACGTCTTTCATTTTTTCCTCGCTCACTATCGCTTTACCAATGTCTTTCAAGAACACATATGATTTCTGAAGCTTGAGCTACCTTACGCCTTAACAATCTTTTGATCATCTACTGATGCCACCTTGGCCTCACAACCAACAACAAACATCCAAATTCTCATTCAAAATATTGGATTTTCTTGTACAGTGGGTTCTTATGATGACTTTTCTCCATTGATCACAATATTCATAATCTTCAATAGTTTGGACATTTGATCTCTAGACTCGACTTGAAACTTCTTTGCTTCATCAATCATTTCTTGTTGAGTTTTGATAAGTTGCTCTTGGATTCTCTCGATCCTAGTAACACACACTAATTTCTTATTCATAGCTCTTGATCTCTCCTTTAGTATGACATGGTTGCTTCAATTTGATTTCAAGGTTTCTATCATGAAATCCTCCACAAGTTACTCCATATGTTTATGATTGATGAAAGTGGAAATATTTAAATAATACATGCAATGTATAATGTAAAAATATGAATGGACAAATGCAAAGATTCTAATAAAAAGATGCAAAGATGAAAAAATGTAAAGGTATTGATCCCAAAAAATAATTGTACCTGGAAAAATTCTTTAGGAACTGATAATGTCTCGATACTATGGGAAAGCGAAAATCAAAGGTTATAGATAAAATATGTCTCTATCTTCTAGTTGTTTAACTCCTACGAGTAGCTGGATAATGCATTGTTTTTCGTTAGACTTTGTTACTTTAAAAATATTTAGAACTCCTATTTCTTCTCATAAAGCGAAATTTTTTCGTGTCAGATCACACCATTTAATTATTGTCTTCAATGTTGAATCTTCTTCAGTCTAACTTAGCTCTTTAGTAGGTAGACTGTCTCATGATTCTTATAGCTTTTATTTTGTCCACGGACGAATCTTTGAAATTCTATCTATGTAATATCCCAAATTTTGGACTAGTGACTAAAATGAAAATTTTAAAAGTTTAGTGATCAAAGTGTAAACTTGGGAAAAATTTTGGGACCAAAGTGATAATTTTCCCAAGTAGAAATTTTATTATGTAAATGAATAGTTTATTATGAAATTGATGTTTTAATCGAATTAAAATTTTGATTCGGGGTTTGTATTAAAAGTTATAAAGCATTAAAGTTCTATAGAATTTCAGATAATCGGATCGAATCGGAAGTTTACAAAAATTTGAAGGAAGGTTGTTTGAGGTTAGAAATATTATTTTGATATTTTAGACACATAAATGTAACATGGAATGGTGGGATTAAGTGGAATTTTCATGTTAAAATGGAATAGTGAATTTTAGTGACTAAATTGAATTTTGGAAAATTGAAAGAACAATTATTGAAATTAGTAAATGATATTTTTATATTTATTCAATGTTATTAAAATGGAGATAAAATAATGGCATGTAGGTAATTATCAAAATTCATTAAGGTTAGAAAAGTCTTTTGGGACCAAAATGAATTTTAGATTCATTTTTATTAGAATTTAAACAAGTGTCCAAGGATATTTTCATAGAAAAATCATGAATTTGTATTCTTCTTCTTCCTCCTAGCCGTGAGTTTTTGTAGCTAGTATAAGTGATTTTTCCATTTTTAAGCCATTTTAATTAGAATTTGGACTAAAGTGTGAAATAGAAAAATTATCTACACTAAATTCTCTACAAGTTGGTATAATTATTTCATGTTATCATGCTTGAATTTTCAAAGTGGGGATTATGGTGGATGAAGGGGAGATTAGAATTCAATGAAATAAGGTTGAAATAAGTGCTAGAAGCGTTGTAGAGTTAGAATCAAGCAAGAAATTGATTGGAAACTATTATAAGGACTTGTTTAGTGATTCAACCACTATAGAGAAATTATGGAAAATTTTGAATTTGATTGTTTTAGTTTTGAATAGATTGAGAATGATTAGAATTGATTGGAAATGAGTTTTAGGTGATGAATTCATGTTGGAATCAAAGTTAAGATTATGTGAAATTAATCCCTAAACTTTCGGCCATGAGGAAATAATTATAGAAAAAATTTACAAAAAATTCCTAAGGGTTATAATGGTTATAGAAATGATCTTAGAAGCTTGGAATTGTGCTTTGGATCAATTTCAATTTGGTTAAGTTTTATGGACCTTTTACAAGAATTGAAAAATTGAGAGATTAATGTAAAAATATTGGAAAATTAGTGTACTATGCTGGAAATTTTAATATTGGATTTGAATTGAATAAAAGGTAAAGGACCATTTCAAATTAATTGGAAAAGTTGGTATGAATTCTAAAAGAATTCATAAATGGTGACTAAGTTGTGAGGTTTATGAAATTGAGTGGCTTCATGATGAATATGAAAATATAAGGAATTGAATTGTTATATTGGAAATGTTGAAGTTGTTATTCAACAATGAAGTGATTTCATATTGAATAAGTATCGAATTATATTTTATGGATTTTATTATTATATTTTGATTTATGTCAGTATATTCTAACATATACTTTGAATATTATGTTGTGTACATGATGTTGTATGGGCTGCAATAAATCTTGTGATCGAATCGAATCAAAGTCAAAGGATCAAGTACGTGATTAAAAAGAATATTCATTGTACAGGTCCAATAGTGAGCTAAAGGTGAATGCATTTTATTTATTTAATTATTACTGATTGAGGAAGATTTGTGATAAGTCAACCTCGGATAATTTTTAAACAATGGTTTTGAATCAAATTATGGAATATTATCATAATGTTTACTGAATTGATTTATGTTTTATTTAGGGTATGAAATGACCAACATATTGATTCTTTATAAATGATATTTTGAAATGTTATTGATATGGGTATGATGGTTATATAAATTATATGATTTTATAGTAAAGCTCATTGTATGTTGCATGGAGAGTCGTAGGTACAATTGGCATGTCATGAGGTGGAGTGATCATTGTTTAGTGTTATTGATATAGTACATCACGTGTAGCACTTATAGTACAAATTGATAAGGGCACTTTCAAGTATGGATTATTGTTATTGATATATGGGCACTTACGGGTACATATTGTGCACACTCGAGTGACTCACGTTCCTTGCATTCTCTTTAGATATACATTGGGCTATAAATTTGGAATGTGAAATTTTGAATATGTGATCGAATAGAAATGAATATTTATCGATTACTGTGATTTCACATTGGTTGACATAATTTTATAAAATCATGAGATATTGATTTTACAGGTTTACTGATGAGGAAAATGGCTTATTCGGTTTTCAAATTCAATTGTTTTATTTCAAAAAATTATATTGTATTGAAATATTATGTTATTTTTATATTTTATCCCACCTTATTTTATTTATAATGTCTCACTAAGTTATACTTAGCGTGTGATTGTTTCACGCATAGGTAAAAGAAAGGAAAAGTCTATGGAGTGAGGACTATATTGAGCATCACTGTGCATAATCAAATTCTCATCTAATATTAGTATGACATCCTCTAATCTTTTGACTCATTAGTGTCATGAATATTATGTGTTTTATAATATTGTTTGGTTATCATAGTTTTACACTTGTTTGTATAATATAAATAATATGGACTTAGTATACCTTATAGTAGGTAAAATAGTATTTTTGCATGAATAATAGTTTATTAAATTATATTTTATATGTTATCGAAATGGATTTTAAAATTAGGCAGTTTTTAGGCAGATTACTTTATGACAAGAAATAGCATCAAACAGCAAAGTTGCTGACTAAAACTGATGTCAATTTTTATGTTTAAATATTAGATTTTGTTATTATGCGGTTAAACTATTTTATTGAAATTATTAAATTAGAAAATTTTAAAGGTTCAAATTTGTACTAGTTTTCAACTGTAGAATGTTTGTAAATGTCATGTGACATCTTTTACTCGTATTCGGGGATGTATACGAGTTACAGGTCTTACAATCTAACCCATCGAAATGCATTGTTGTTTCAAGAACATTTTAAATGACCAATTATTTCAAAGATCAATAACTTTGATAGAATGCCTTGTTTATGCAAAAAAAAATGATAACAAGACAAAGCACACGATAAGGCGAAAGGGAATCAAGTTAGTATAAAAAATAATTGAGGTAATGTGAATTGGAAAAGAAATAATTAAATACAGCTCATAAATGAGGCTACAAAACACACGCAAAGAAAACCAAAGTCCTAACTAAATGCATTCTATTTCTCTTAGGTTATCCGCATGGCTCTAGTGGGATTAGCTTGCTAAATTATCCACATGAATTTCAATTTTAAAAAAGATTCCCAAACTGTCCTTACAACCTACTAAGGTTAATAAAGACTTCGATTTTATTCCATCACAAGCTTTGTGAATCAAATTCAGTTTAGGGGATCACACCACTAAATGTATTTCACAGAAGACAATATTTAGACAGACACTTAGAATGCTTTCCAGAGATACTTTGCCAGACTTACACGAAGAAGACTAATGTTCCCCTGTGGTGTGGCTTTTCCCCTACTTAGGTGAAAAGGTACGAAGCTCGGGTATAGAGCTATAATATGTAATAGTTCTAACTATATATTCAATCAACCGAAAACATTAACCAGAGAGAAAATATTTTTTCAATTTTTAAAAAACACAATGAATCATAAATTAAATAAATTCAAACTCAAAATTTTCAAATTCCAAATATAGGGTAATTGACTCGTGGCTCAACTCTCTATTTTTATTTTATTTTTTAAAAAGGTCGTCGAGCTTTCGTAATCACAATTGGCCCTTCGGGGGGAAAGCTGACTAGTTGCAATGATGGGGTTTTTTGAAAAGGTTTTGAAATAAAATGTTATGAGTCACCTCCAATTATTTTTAAGGTACGATTGGAACACCTAAAATTGAGTAATTTTAATAAAACATTTTTATTTTATATAAAAAAATTTGGAATACATAAACCAAAAATCAAATTTGGGAATCGGTTACGCGTGGGGAAGGATTAACACACCCGTAGCACTGGGAAATTGATACCTAGTTGATTACCCTAGAGTTAAAATTATAAATTTTGAGTTGGAGGCTTTATTTAATTTAAAAATCATTATGGATGTCGAGTATGGAAAAAGATGTTGATTTACAAAGAAATCATGATATGGGGTTTTGAAAAGGATGTTGACTTACTTCGGGAATTACCATTGGTCACCCCCTGAGCATAACGCATATGATACACTATTAATTCATTAATAGATGATTCTAATTATACTAGGTGAGTTAATTAAAGGCAAATCCTAACTTAAAGTGTCGATTATGAAATTTAAAGAACCTAAAGATGAAAGCTCTAATATTAATCCTAATTTATTTTAACCAATTATTGAGTCGAATAATCAAAATGGTCCTTTTGGCAAGTTAATATGAAAGCAAATTAAAATTACTCCCTAAATTGAAGGACTAAAGTGATATTAAACCTAAAATGGAGGCTCTAAAACCTAAATTTAAGGACTAAACCTAATATTTAAGTATTTTAATTAATGAATGAATTCAAACAAATCTAAATATAAATGGTTCAATCTAAAATTAAGACTCTAAAACTAAACTGGAAAGAATTGAAAATATGGATCTAAAGTTAAAAGGCATCAAATAAAGGACTAAAATGCACAAAATTAAAATATAAACCTTAAATTAAGAAAGAACTAAAATTTTAAGGATTAAAATGTAAATATTGAAAAGTTAAAGAAAATTTTAAAATAAAAACAATTTAAAAGAATGAAATGTAAATAACAAAAATTAACGAATCGAATGAAAATTAGAAGTTACCATTTCGCAAGTTAGAAGTTAGCGATTAATTTAAATATTTATTTGTACCATAATAATGTGGATCTTAGCCCATAGTAGCTCACCACAATGTTGTCGAATAATTCGAATAAAAAATGTTAGCAAGTTAGAGGTTAGTAAATTTGTAAGTTAGGGTTAGTAATAAAATTAATATAGGGATTAAATTGCAATAAAAATAAATAAAATACAATAAGTAAATTCAAAATAAAAAAAGAATAGTGGCCAAAGTAAAATAAACGAAAACAGAAAATCAAAACTGCAATAAATGAAAAAAAGAATAAAGACCAAATTAAAAATAAATCAAAATATTGCACTCAATTCTAAACAAATAGAGGAAAGGACAAACTAAGGACTAAAATGTAAACACGTAGGAATTGTTAGAGGACTAGATATTGATTTAACCTAAAACTCTTAATATAAATCTAATCTTTGTCAATTTTAGTAATCCTTTATCCTAAACCCATAAGGAGCCACAACTTTCAAATTTTTCTTCCCCAAATTCCTACTCTCACATGGCCACACACCTCACAGTAACCCATAAGACTCTGTTCGAACGCCAATCAATAGCCATTGAGTAACACGAACCTAAAAAGGGTGCCTATTTACTTATTTTTTACTCACCCTTCTCCTTTCACGATCATAAGCTCCCTATAACCCCAAGGCCCAGCGACAATCTCCTTCTCTAAACCCCGATGGACCTAACTTTGGTGAAGCTCGACCAATAAGGTAAGTAACGGCCCTAACCCTTTTATTGTTGCATTTTGTTTCGAGAAAACAAAAAAGATTCCTCTGTTCACTCTATTTTTTAATTCGAAAGAAAAAAATAGATAAAAAATGGTTGTTGCGGATTCAAAACAAAAAGGTGAAAAAAACCCTTAATGAAACGTTTGTATTACCCTTTGGTTTTCTAGGATTTTCTTTGAATTACAAAATTTATCACCCTTTACAATCTGATTTTTAGGGGTTATATAACCCAATCGAGGGTAGAAGTGTGGACAACAAAAAGAAATATTCTCTCCTTTTTTTACAATTTTTTTGGAAAATTTTACAACTTGGGCTTTTCTTTACTTGCATGGATTGTTAATTTGGCGGGAGACCATTACCGGATGTTGCCATGGAGACATTAGAGGGCTCGAGAGAAGGGGCCAACCTTGCTGGCACTGACGTGGAAAGCTAAAGTCATCTCATTTGGCTAACATGTCTGCTGGAACCCATATTTGGGATCACTGGTGTATGATTTCTCAATTGGGGAATCAGAGAGATGAGGGACCGCGTATGGGAGATGAAAAGTCACGTGCTCTGCTGGAACAGGATGTTAGAATACGCTCAAAGACCAATTATATGATGATTGTATGCACACATTTTATTTACCGATTTTATAATAATATGTTTAAGATTAACGTGTTATTGATTGATGACAAGGAATTGTCATTGACATAGAGATATCTGAATCGATGCATGAATATGTTGTTAGAGAACAACATATTGGATTGACCCACTATGAGCATGTTTCTTGGATTATTATGTGATGGTCACAACATTGCTCATGGTAATGACTATTTGTATGATCCTCAAACTTGAGATCATTACTATCTCAACATATATTGTTATATGTTTTGATACAGTTGAACATACTCCATAATTGCTTGCACTATAAAGACTGATATTGAACATATTTTAATATATGTAGTGGGATGTGAATGATTAAGAAAGGATTTATACTTCCTACATAATAGAAAATATATCACATTCCACTTGATTGAGTGAGATTAGAAATGCATGGACATGTTCAAATAAGTTCATATGAGATATCACAAATTATTCGTTAATTATAGTCTACTCTAGCTATCAAAAATAATAGATGTGTCATACAAGTGTAAATATTTCAAAACTTTTGCCTATTCTAGTTATAATGGAAAAAATTATGTAATACACAAAAGAGTCAATCACAAAGATGATATGTCGAATCATGATTTCTTGTAACTTAGGTGACAATGATATATTGCTAGATGTCACTCATTATTTGTAATGTTAGAATGGTTCTAATAATTACTACTAATGTTAAAAGAACCTACAAGGTCACACCCTAAGGTTGAAATGAGAAAGTATTAAATTGTACAATATAATTATAGTTAATATATGTATATTTGATATACATATAATTTAATTGTCCTAAATAAAATAAGTGGACATTAAAAGAATGTATTTCTTATTACAACTCTTTTAATGAATATTTAATTTAAAATAGTTAAAGAAGATTTTATTTCGGAATAATTAAAATAAGATTTTAATTAATTCATAATTAAAAACTATAAAGGTTAGGGTAATTCGTGTATATAAAGATAAGCAATGGTCTAGCAGTCGTTTCTTGATCTTTTTAGCCGATTTTCTCAAAACTGTTTTTGAGAAAAGTAAAAAATATTTGCTCTCAATCGGGTGAACTAAGTAGAGGCCGAGGCGTTTTCGTGGAGGCTTACAATTCAAATTGTTCATGATCGTTATTATCATTGCTACAATCTTACTATTTTTCATGGAACCCAAAGTAAGTAATAGTATCCCTTTCCTTCCTTTTTTGGTTTTATCGTACATGGATCGCTGGTGAGACAGTCGTGTTTGTTACCGCTGCGCCATGGGGTTATCTAACAGTTCCAGTAGTGGTATCAGAGCCACTTGTATAATCTAGATTCGGGTTGAAATTCTTGATTGATGCGATATGTATGAGATGCATGATTGTTTTATCTTTTTCGGCGAGTATATATGATATAATTGTTAAATTCGATAAAAGGCACGATTAATATGTTAATATGTTTAATGAACTTTACAATCAGTGGTTAAGAGTTAATCATGTATTTGTTGCTTCAAGGGTTTATGATATTAACATGTTAATTGTTGACATGGTGATCGGTGGGTACGTGATAGCAGATCGCGACTGGCAGAGGAGCAATGGTTTTTTTGATGCGGAAAACCTTCGGGATTGAAAAATCCCAAAAACTATGATTCTGATGATAAATATTATCAAATCGTGAGGTTTTTCCATAGAAACAGTAAGTGATGTTTCTCAAAATTTCTGACTGACCGCTCTCCTTGACCCTTCCATAGGCAACATAGATTGTAGGCCCATATTGGTAATTTTAACAAATGCATAATAACATATATATGATATGTTTGATTTGCAAGGTGTTTGACATTCATGGTTATAGCCCTTTTAATATGCAATGGTTGTACTTTTATAAATACAGTTTGCGTGTTGTGCCTCTTAATAATTCAGTTGTATTTCTCTTCTTACCTTACTTCCTCATATGTAAAATGAGTTTCTGAAATTTTAATCGTATGAAGTTTCAAAAGAGCATAAGAATTTGAGAAGCAATCTTAGGTTTTAGGACTCTTGGTTCTCCCATTGGCTTGGGATGGGCCACCTTAGTTATTGTTATTTTGGGCTATAACCATTGCATCTTATTTACTGCTTATGTTTATCTTGTATGCAATGCAAAGTATGATATGTTAGCATGATAATATAAGAATGAACCTTGATGAGATCAATAAGGGTCTAATATTAAAACGAACAATTACGAGATAATTACGCAAATCCCTCTAAATAAACTAAGTTAATTTTAATCGTCCAATATTTACCCTCGTTAAGGCTTGATTGACATTATGTGGGTTTTGCCAAAGCAATGGAACATGAATCTATCTTAGTTAAACGCGAAGAATAAAAAAGTGATATTCACCGGTTGAAATATTGGTAATAATTTAACTAGGTTATTCTAACATAATTAGAAACCTAGAGGTTAATAATTTGGATGAATCATAAGATGATTTGAACAAGAGTTGTCACCAAATGGAGGAGTTACATTTGATGTAATTAGTAAGGTGTTACTTACCTAAATAACCATTCTCCTAAAAGAAAAGCCAAAGCTAATTTAGGAAGATGGTGAAAAATGGATCCTCACTCACTAGAAAAACTTTCGAGATGTTTTTCTCAAAATTAAAAACATGAGGTTTTTTAATTTTAAATAAAATATTAGGAGTAATTTATTAATAAATACTTATTTATAAATTTTTAAACTCGATAAATTTACTTACATCATATATTTTCATTGTTGTGGACTTAATTGCAAACAACACACTTTTATTATGATCGATCATTGAGAAGGATAAGCTAAATGGCATAAACTTCCTTGACTGGTTCTATAATTTGAGGATTGTTCATAAACTGGAATGAAAAGAATGTGTCATTGAAGAACATGTTCCTGATGAACCGACAGATAATTCTTCTAGAGCTGACAAAGTTAAATTTAAGAAACATGTGGAAATATGTTAGTTATGGGATGTCTAATGCTTTCCACCATGACTCCCAAGCTTCAGAAGCAACATGAGGACATGGTTGCATATGAGATTATTCAAAATCTCAAGGAATTATATGAGGGGTAAGCACATCAAGAGAGGTACGAGACCTTTAAAGATCTATTTCAATGCAAAATGAGTGAGAGATCTCCTGTAGAAGCTCACGACATCAAGATGATGGGCAATATCCAAACGTTGGAGAAGCTGAGATTTCCACTCAATGATGAATTGGACACTAATGTCATATTATAATTGTTACCGGATAGCTTCAACCAATTTGTCCTTAATTTCAATATGAATTAAATTAACAAGACTTTTCCACGGTTACTTGGCATGTTATGAACTGTTGAAAGTAACATGAAAAGGTTGGACCTAAGCCCATTTCGATGGTCCGCAATGACAAAGGAAAGGGAAAAAATAAAATAGTAGCAAAGTCTGAGGGTAATGGCAAGTCCAATCCCAAAGGAAAGGATTCATTGAAACCCGTAGGAGGAGTTAGTAAGGAAGGAAAATGCTTCCATTGTGATAAGACCAGTCACTGGAAAAGAAACTTCCATGTTTACCTAGAAGAGACCAAAAAGGCAAAAGTAAACGGAATGTTTGTTTCAGGTATTTTTGTTATCGATGTTAATTTATCAACATCTACTTCTTGGGTATTAGATATCGGTTGTAGTTCTCATATTTGTACTTCTGTACAGGGACTGGAAAAAAGAAAAAACTGGCTAAAGGAGACATGGACCTACGATGGGAAATGGAGCAAGAGTTGTTGCATTAGCTATAGGGATATATGTTTTATCTTTGCCTATTGGACATGATTTAAATTTATAAGATTTTTATTTTGCACCTAGCTTGACTAAAAACATTATTTATATTTCTTGTTTGGACATGATTGGCTTTGAGATTAAGAATAATTGTTGTTATTTTTATCTTGATAATGTTTTTTATGTTTTGGTACATATGGTTAATGCTCTTTATATTTTGGATGAAGAAAATATTATTTATAACATAAAACGAAAAGATCAAAGACTAATAACTCAAATTAAACTTATCTTTGGCATTGTCGTTTAGGACATATAAGTGAGAAACACATATAAAAGCTCCATAAAGATGGATTCTTAGATTCATTTGATTTCGAACAATATGATGTATGTGAATCATGGTTGTTGGGAAAATGATTAAGACCCTCTTTAATAGTAAAGCTGAAAGAGCAAATGATTATTGGGACTAATACATAGTGATGTATATGGGCCACTGAATACTCAAGCCAGTGGTGGATTCCAATACTTCATTACATTCACTAATGACTTCAATCGATAAGGGTATATTTATCTTATGTGCCATAAAACTGAAGTACTTGAAAAGTTTAAAGAATTCAAAAATGAAGTACATAATCAATTAGGCAAGAGTAGTAAGGAACTTTAATCATATCCAGATGGAGAATACTTGAGCATAGAATATGATGAACTCCTAAAAGAGTGTAAGATTGTTTCACAGCTTATACCACCTGGTACACCGCAGTGGAATGGAGTTTCTGAGAGAATGAATCAAACACTGTTAGACATGGTTCGATCGATGATGAGTCATAGTGATCTTCTGAATTCTTTCTAGGGAATTGCACTCAAAATATTTGCTTTCGTACTAAATTATGTTCCATCTAAATCAGTTCAAAAGACACCATATGAGAAATGGATTGGGAAGTGACCTAGTACATCTTTTATGAAGATTTAGGGTTGTGAAACTTATGTTAAACACCATATGTCTACAAAGCTCGAACCTAAATCTCATAAGTGTATATTTGTTAGATATCCTAAAAAACAAAAGAATATTATTTCTTCAACCCTAACGAGAAATAAGTGTTTGTTGCTCGAACAATAGTTTTTCTCGAAAGAGAATTTCTCTCAAAGAAAGGGAGGGGAAGAAACATTGAACCTGAAAAAGTTCAAGAAAAAAATATCAATGAACCAAAGGTTAAACAAGTTCCACAAGTAATTGAGGAATACTCAACAGATTTAGAAACACAACAACTGCGGAGATCCACAAGAGAACGCCATATACCTGAGAGATATGAATTTCTCATTACTACACATAGAGACATTCTTCTTATTAATCAAGGTAAGCCTAGAACTTATCAAGAGAGTGTGTTGAGCTCATACTCTAAGAAATGGCTTGAAGCCATGAAAATTGAGATGAATTTCATGTCTTAAGAAGGGTAGGGTGTAAATGAGTTTTAAGAAGAAAACCGACATAGATAGTAATATACAAACATACAAAGGGTTATTGGTTGCTAAAGGTTTTCGGTAAGTTCATGGTATAGACTATGATGAAACCTTCTTTCCTATTGCTTGTTTAAATCTATCTGGGTTTTTCTTGCAATAGATGCATTTCATGATTATATAATATGAAAAATAGACATCAAAACCACTTTTCTTAATGGAAAACACGAAGAGGATGTGTATATGACACAACTAGAAGGCTTTGTTGCTCCAAGAAATTTTGGAAAGGTTTGTAAGCTACAGAGGTCCATTTGTGGACTAAAGGAAGATTCTCGAAGCTAAAACCTTTGTTTTAATCATGCAATCAAAGAGTTTGGTTTTATCATAAATGAAGATGAGCCTTGTGTTTATAAGAAGGCTAGTGGGAGCATTTTTTCCTTCATAATCTTATATGTAGACCACATACTCATCATAGGAAATGAAATACCTACTTTACATTATGTTAATAGTTGGTTAGGTAGTTGTTTTTCTATGAAAGATTTGGGTGAGACAACGTATATCTTAGGAGTTAAGATCTATAATGATAGACCAAGACAACTCCTACGTCTGAGTCAAAGTACAAATATAGACAAAGTGCTAAAAATTATCAGTATGGAATAATCCAATAAAGGATTTTTTGTCTATTAGACATGTTATTTCTCTTTCAAAGGAAATGTGTCCTTCAAATCCATAATAAAGAGAACGAATGAATAAGATTCAATATGCTTCGGCTATTAGTTCTATTATGTATGAAATGATATGTACTCGACCAGACGTATCGTATGCCTCAAGCATGACGAGTCAGTATCAGGTAAATCCTGGTGAAGGTCACTGAGTTATAGTTAAAAATATCCTTAAGTACTTAAGAGGAACTAAGGATACATTTCTTGTTTATGGAGGTAAAGGAGAGCTTAGTGTAAAAGGTTATACTGACGTTAGCTTCCAAATTGACAATGATGACTCACGAACGCAATCAGGTTTTGAGTTTTGTCTTAATGGAGGTGATGTGAGCTGGAAGAGTTCAAAGCAAGACAAAGTAACTAATTCTACAACAGAGGTTGAATACATTACATTCAGTTAAGAAACAAAAGAGGTTGTTTGGATCAGGAAGTTCATATATGAACTAAGGATTATTCTCAACATATTAGATGTTATAGAACTAAATTATGACAATAATGGAGCCATTGCACAGTCAAAGGAACCCATATCTCATCAACGGTCCAAACATATTTTTAGGCACTTCCATCTCATTCAAGAGATCATATCTCAAGGAGATGTGAAGATATGCAAAGTACACATGGATGAACATATTGTTGATTCCCTGACGAAGCCTCTGACACAGCAGAAGTATGATCATCACATTGAGTCATTCGATATTAGATATACGATTGATTGGTCTTAGTGCTAGTGGGAGATTGCTAGAGTATACCCAAGACCAATCATATGATGATTGTATGGACACCTTTTATTTACCGATTTTATTGAATAAAGGCATTGCCACTATTATTTTCAATTATATATTTGTGTCTAACATAAACTGAAAGATAATAAAGTCCATATAATAATATGATTATTATTAAATATCCTTAGTCGAATATTATTATGGGTATGGACAATAATAATATGTTTAAGACTAACGTGTTATTAATTGATGACAATGAATTCTCATTGACATAGAGATGTCTGAATCGATGAATGAATATGTTGTTAGAGAATAACATAATGAATTAACCCACTATGAGCATGTTTCTTGGATTATTATGTGATGGTCACAACATTGCTCATGGTGATGACTATTTTTATGATCCTCAAACTTGATATCATTGCTATCTCAACATATATTGTTAGATGTTTTAATACAGTTAAACATGCTTCGTAACTGGTTGCACTATAAAACTGATATTGAACATATCTTGATATATGTGGTGGGATCTGAATGATTAAGAAAGGATTTTTCCTTCCTACATAATAGAAAATATATCACAAGCCAATTGATTGAGTGAGGCTAAAAATGCATGGCCATGTTCAAATAATTTGATATGAGATATCACAAATTATTCGGTAAATATAGTCTACTCTAGATATCAAGAAATAATAGATATGACATACAAGTGTGACTATTCCAATCCTTGTGCCTATTCTAGATATAATGGACAAAAGGATGAAATACATAAAACAGTCAATCACGAAGATGATATGTCGAATCATGATTTCTTATAACTTAGGTGACAATGATATATTGTTAGATGTCACTCGTTGTTTGTAATGTTAGAATGGTTCTAATAATTACTACTAATGTTACAAGAACCTACAGGGTCACACCCTAAGGGTGAAATGAGTAAATATTAAATTGTACAACATAATTAGAGTTAATATATGAATATTTGATATATATATATATATATATATATATATATATATATATATATAATTTAATTGACCTGAATAAAATAAGTGGACATTAAAAGAATAAAATTCTTATTACAACTCTATTAATGAATATTTAATTTGGAATAGTTCAAGAAGATTTTATTTTGGAATAATTAAAATAAGATTTTAATTAATTCAGAATTAAAAGCCCTAAAGGTTTGGGTAATTCGTGTATATGAAGATAAGATTTGTTCTAGCAACCGTTTCTCCGCCTTTATAGCCGATTTTCTCAAAACCGTTTTTGAGAAAAATAAACAATATTTACTCTAAATTGGGTGAACTAAGTGGAGGCCAATACGTTTTCGTGGAGGCTTGCAATTTGAATCGTTCGTGATCACTATTATCGTTGCTATAATCTTTCTTTTTAATGAACCCAGTGTAAGTAATCATATCATTTTCCTCTTATTTTCAATTTTATCATATATGGATCACTGGTGAGACTGTCATGTTTTTTCTATTATGCCATGGGGTGCACCGACGGTTCAAACACAAGTCACGCGAGGGTTAGCACAAACCTTAATCTGATGCAAATTATGTGTTTGGGTCCATGTTGGGTTTCATGGCTTAGTGGGCTCATGTTGTGTATGGACTTATGGGTTAATGGATAGTTTGTAAATGAAATATTATGAATGGTTTGAGGTTAAAATTTTGTAATGGAACAAAAATATAACAATATGGGCCACAAATGTAATTAGGTGTAAGATTTTAACTTTTAGGGTATAGACCATATGCCATAATGTATGGCCCATAAAGTAGTCAATCTTTATTCCAAGAATTTCAAACATTTAGATGATCACATCTATAATCAAGAAAATCAAAGCATTTGAGCTTCGAATGAAATATGATTTGAAACCCATCAACTTGAATATTTAAAAGCTTAAATGACTCATTTTTCACCATGCCAATACTAACGACTCCAAATTTTTCTTTGATCAACCCATAATCAAATTACTCAGACCAAATTAGGGTATGACAAGTTGGACTAAGGAGATTTTGTGATTATGATGTTGGTAATATATGGTTTTTTTTGCATGTTAATATTATATTGTAAGGTGATCGTGTATGTTCGAGATAGATAAGGTTTAACAAGTGTAATTATCTGGTGTGTATTGTGGGTTAATTGTTATCAAATTGTTAAAGAATTGTAAGGGTTTAATTGCATGCCATTGAGAAAGTTAGCATTGCTAATCATTATTTTAAGTTACGGTCAATGGAATAGTTATGGGATTTGTTTTTTGGTTAAGCGTTCAGTTAAAAGTGTATGGTTTGTTGAGTCTAGGTTAATTGAATTTTGCATTGTGTTCAAATGTTGGGGTGATGATTTTGTTTCGGTATTGGTGGTGTTTTGAGCTTTAGAAACAAATTGTTTGTGTGATAATTTTGCATTGGGGTTGTGAGGTTGAACTGAGGTACTCATAGGTTATTGGAAAGGATTATTGTGGAGTTTAGGAGATTTATTATAGTGGTGTAGTGAAAGCATGGTAGTCTGGGTTAGGTTGTGAATTTTGGGATTTTACGTTTGTAAGATGTTTTTTATGGATTCATATCATAAATTGTTCGTACTGAAATTGGGTAATGTTTTTGAGAGGCTTTGTTCACAAATTTGAACTCTGGGTTGTATCTCATTTGTGGTGATCAGTTTGAGTTTTGTAACGTAAGTGATGAAAGGTAGGTCTGAGTTCGTATTAATATTTTATGGTTTTTTAATGCTAAAAAGTTATGTTTAAGGTTTGTAAGTGTTGTATTATGTTGGTTTTGGTCTAGCGATAATGGTGGTGTGTTATTGTTTTTGGTTTAGGTTTGCAAAGTCGAGAATGAGTGAAATTGTCTCCAAGCTAGTTAAGGTTATGGTTGGTTATTAGTGGTTCTGCAATGAAATATGGTGTTGTGAGATGGTGTGTCGAATTGGTTGTTTTATTTCCTTGAAGGTTTTTATTTTGGAAGGACATTTGAGTTGTGATTCTTTAATGGTGTATTAGACAAGAGGTTATTTGGTTCATATGTGGTTATTATGCACATTGGTTTTGTGCACCTTGGATCTCTGTCTGATACTATGGAAACTACTCCATGCAATCGAACTATCTCCTTGATGTATAGATCTGCATACTTATCCATTAAATAATCCATTCGAACATGAATGAAGTGCGTGATCTTAGTTAATCTATCCACAATTACCCAAATTGAATCCTTTTTATTTGGTGTCAATGGTAATCCCGTTACAAAATCCATCGTAATTCTTTCCCATTTCCACTAAGGAATGGAAATCGGTTGTAAAAGTCCTAAAGGTACTTGATGTTCCGCTTTCACTTGTTGGCAGGTAAGACACTTTGCAACAAACTCTGATATTGCTCTTTTCATGCCTGGCCACCAAAATCGCCCTTTCAGATCTTGATACATCTTGTTCCCTCCTAGATACATAGTCAATGGACTACAATGAGCTTCTAACAGTATATCTTTCTTTAGCTCTTCATCATTTGGAATACAAATTTTATCTCTATAATATAAACATCCATCTGACTTTACCTCGAAGTCTTTAATTTCACCTTTTTACAATTGTTCTATTTTTATTAAACACTTATCATCTTTCCTTTGAAATTCTTTTATCCAATCCAAGAGTAAAGGTTTTAGCTTCAATTCAGCCATTAGAGCACCATTGTCTTTTAATGCAAGTCGGGCATCTAACACGTATAGAGCTACAAAAGTTTTTAAACTAAGAGCATCACCTACCACGTTAGCCTTCCTAGGGTAATAGTCTATAATTGCATCGTAGTCTTTAAGTAGCTCAATCCATATCCTTTGTCTCAGATTTAGCTCTTTTTTAGTCAGCAAATATTTCAAACTTTTATGATCTGTATAAATGTAACAATGCTCACCATATAAATAGTGGCGCCATATCTTCATTGCAAACACCACCACTGCTAATTCAAGATCGTATGTTGGATAGTTCTTCTCATGTGTCTTAAGTTGTCTCGAAGTATATGCTATTACTTTTCCATCTTGCATCAAGAAACATCCCAGACCATTATGGGAAGCATCACTAAAAATTGCATAATCCTTGCTCGATTCTGGTTGCACTAACACTGGACCTTCCGTTAGTACCTTCTATAAAGATTTAAAACTTTCTTGGCATTTATCCATCCAATTGAATGGAACATCTTTCTTTAATAGCTTTTTCAATGGGGAGGAAATCATCGAAAAGTCCTTAACGAACCTTTGAATATCCAACCAAGCCCAAAAAACTCCGTACTTCCGAAACATTTCTTGGGACTTCCCAATCAAATATAGCTTGAATCTTCTGAGGATCCACCTGAATACCCTCTGTAGAAACCACATGTCCAAGAAATGCAACTTCAGATAACCAAAAATAGAACTTAGACAACTTAGCATGAAGCTTTTAATCTCACAGTGTTTAAAGAATCACCCGCAAATGGGATTCATGCTCCTCATTTGTCTTTGAATAAACCAAAATATAATCAATGAAAACGACCACAAACTGATCGAGATAAGGTTAAAACACTCTATTCATGAGGTCCATAAATGCAGCTAGTGCATTGGTTAAACCAAATGGCATAAATAGGAATTCATAATGACCATATTGAGTCCTAGAAGACGTCTTTGGAACGTCCATTTCTTGAATCTTCAATTGGTGGTAGTTAGAACGCAAATCAATCTTGGAAAACACCAAAGCTCCCTTGAGTTGATTAAACAAATTGTCAATTCTCGAAAGAGGATACTTTTCTTTATGGTCACCTTATTGAGATGTCAATAATCAATGCATAGACGCATCGAAATCAACTTTCTTCTTTACAAATAATACTGGTGCACCCCAAAGTGATACAGTGGGTCTGATAAATCCTTTATTCAATATCTCTTGCAATTGGATCTTTAATTCACTCAGTTTCTTTGTTGCCATTCTATAAGGAGGTATCGAAATTGGGGTTATTCCCCGCATAACCTCAATTTGAAACTCTACTTCTCTATTTGGAGGTAATTCTGGTAACTCAGCTGGAAATACGTCTGGAAATTCTCTGACCGTCGGAATGTCCTTGAGTCCTCTCTCCTTGACTCGAGTACCAATTACATTGGCTATGAAAACTTGACATCCTCGTAAAATTAACTTCTTAACCAAAATTAATGATATCACTTTAGCTAAAGGATTGAGTCTCTCAGTGACCACTTTTATTCCTGATCCATCAGGACTTCTTAAAACAACTCGCTTTAATCGGCAATCAACATTGGCATGATAATGATACAGCCAATCCATTCCCAAGATAATCTCAAACTCGTCAAAGGGCAATTTCATTAGATTGGCAAGGAATTCAATTCCCTGAATCCATATAGGACACCCTCGACAAATCTGTTTCACCTAAGCATTATGCCCTAATGGGTTAGTCATAATCACCTCACTACTAATAGATTCTAATTGAATTATCAAATCTTCCACCAGTTTACTACTAACATAAGAATAAGTTGATCCTGGGTCAATCAAAACCAAAATAGATTTATCAAACAATTGGAAGGTACCTCCAATGATCTCTGAATCATCACAATCCTCAGTAGTCTTAAGGTTGTACACTCGAGCAGTGGAACGTATTTCAGGTTGAGTGGTTGACTCAAACTGATTTCTTCCTCGGCCTCGTCCTCTACCTCTCTGAGGTACAGTAGCATATATCTCTATTTGTGTAGGCTCTACGGTCCTCAATGGGTAATCCCGGATAAAATGTCTTGTCTGCCTACATTTAAATCATTCTCCGGAGACTCTTCGACATATGCCACTATGTTGTTTGCCACAATGCTAACATTGAGTTAACTTTTCCACTCCTGATTCAACTGATTGAATCTGCTTAGCTCTCACAAGATTAGATCCTCTACCTGAGAATGTACTTGACTTTGATCTAGTCTGAGGTCGAAAACTCGAACCTCAATTTTTCTTCGATTATGATGCACTCGTCGAGGTACCCGCTCTCTTATGTCACTGGGTCCTCTGCTCCCCATATCTTTCATTTTGATCTCGCTCTAAGGCTTTAGCTCGATTCACTACCTCTTGAAATGTGGAAAGGTTGAGTGAAAATAATAGCTCTTTCAATCTAGGGTGTAAACCCTCTACGAACCAATCAGAAGAATCTTTTTCCGTAGGAACCAACTCCACTGCAAATTTGCTTAACTTATTAAATTAGCACTCATACTCATATGTAGTGTGTGATTCCCTTATTTCAAACTCATACATTCTTATTTCATTTGACGGATGAACTGATCGCCTATATACTTGTTCTTGAATTCTTCCAAAAAGAATGACCACATCACTTGATATTTAGAGGTCTCATTGTCACATTGGTTCCCATATTCGTGCTTGTCCTCGTAGCAATGAAATTACTCCATCCAGCTTCTCTATCTCAGAACAATGGAGACCATTTAGCATTATCTTCCCATCGTTTAACCAAAGGTCCGTAGAAACAGGACCTTCCTCAGCTTTTCCCTTAAATTCAGGTGCTCCTAAACTTCTTAGATCCTTAGCCACATTCATCTTAGGAGCTGAGGCAGCAGACAGTTGGAAATGCATCATAATTGTATCCAACATCTGGAAAAAGGTCCCTTGATCTTGTATAAGCACTCCCTGAGGTGCCTGTTCTTCACCTTGCCGACTTGGGGAAGGTGAATTACTGCTACCCTCATTTCTATCTCTCGATTCACTTCAGAAGCCCTCGTAGTCCTACATCTATTTAGATAAGATCATTATTCTATCAGTAAGGACAGCATACTAATTACCTTATCAGATTATAGATGTTTAACTTTTAGTTGGCATGTACACTTTTTAAAACAAAAACTGCTTCATTTCGAACTTAAAATCAGTTAAACCATAATTCTGATACCAATATATGTAACACCCGTACCCGACTCGGATACGAATCTAAGGTGTCACATTAACTTTTCAAAACTTTACTCTTTAAAAGTTCATATAAAATTTAAACTTTTAATTGTATTTGAGTGATGAAACCTTTATAAAAAAAAATTCTATTAAAAATTCATAATAAAAATAAAACACGATAATTTACATAAATATAAAGGTGTATGTTTACAAAATGGATCAGAGCATTTCAATTTTAAAACTTTGTAATACATACCAACAATTTACAAAATAACAAGAAACCTACATTCAGATTGTTCTGATCTGATCCTCTTCGGTAGTATGTTGTCCTCTCCTAGCTTTAGTCCTCAGATTTATTTGAACCTACGTGTAAAACAATCACATGCTAAGTCGTTGACTTAGTGAGGCAAGTACGAGTATAATAAAACATTGTAAAATATTTTCTTATTCATCTCAAAGAAAACATTTCATAAGGAATTCAATTTACATGTCATAACAAGAATGTATACTTTTACACATTGTTCGGTTTATATCACTTTGTTTTTAATAGCCCAATGAATACTACTGATAAATCTACGTAATTGAGTACATTGAGGTTGTGCAATAATATAGTCACCACTGCTCACATAATTTGCACCGAAGTACCACATATTTGTCCTAAATAACCACATAGGTTTGCCCCAAAGGACCACATATGTTTGTCCTAAAGGACCACATAAAACCCTCGACTCTTGGCATGCTAACTATACCTCTAATTCTCATACATATACCTTGGGCTTTAAGAACATAATTATTTCTTGTTTCATTATTCAAAGTGTGTCTTATTCTCATAAAGTACATTCACATATAGGTCATTTTCACGTATATCACTTTCTCTTAGCACATAGATTATTTTCAAATAAAACATGATCATATACATATAGAATCAAGACAATACTATCAAAAATACACTTTATCTAAAGCAAAATAAAAATAATTGCATAAAATAAATAAATTGTTTTCGATCAAAATCTTCGAGGGCTTATCGCAAGCCGTCCTCATCTATAATATAAAATTAATGAGTTGCACTCACATTTGCCTCACGTAAGTCCTAAATGGAATCCTTTTCCTTTCATTCAATCTCGTACTATATCAATTCTTTCGATACTATTTCGATCCAAATCTACATATCAATATGCCCAAGATCAATAACAAATTTTCATTAATGGTTCATCATTTAGCAATTACATGAACGGAACAACAACTCTTAATTTCAATTTCAGACTGAATAGTATCGGTACCCCCTACAGTGTCAATACTTCTATTCTATGATACCGATACCCACTTCAGTATCGATACCATTTAGCATTCTGGAATTCCAATTTTGATTACCTTATCGATACCTTCCTCTTGGTATCGATACCTCCACATCATTATCGATACTCTTCAAATCAGTATCGATACTGATCATCAAATTCATCCCTTTTCCAACAAATTACCCTTATAATATTGGCAATGTTCTTCCAGTACCGATACCCTAACCTATAATTCATATTTTTCACTTTGAATTTTTCCAAAATTTCACCTAAATCTCATAATTTTAACTCCAAATAAGCCCTTATACTCTTTAGCACTTATACCATACAACTTATGTCCATTAATCCTCTTATAACATCTAAATTTCTCCATAGAACACTTAGAACTAAAAATCACACCAAATATTCAAACATGTTCTTACTTCTTTCTAATACTTCTAACTTATTAATTAAACCCTTGACAAGCCAATTATGTCATTAGAAATCCAAATACTACTCAATCTCATCCAACCCATTTTACTAATCCATTAATAATTCACTAATGACTTATTTTTTATTCAACCTTAAGCTTTCCTTAAGATTATATATCACTCACGGCTTCAAAACCAATCCAAAATTTGAAGAAACAACCAGCTTGAAATCAACTTACCTTAACAATGGAGTTCACAGTGTAAGAAGTGAAGAAAACCAAGCTTCCAGATTTTTCTCCCTTTCTCTTTTCCTCACATGCTAAATATCTCTTAAAAATGAATTTTAAATTCAGTTCCTGCTAAAAGACCTCTTTTCCCTTCCATTCTTCCATCTTTGCTAATAATTCATAAACACAAATTTTTTAAATTAGTCCTTGAACTTTTCAACTTATTTCAATTAAACCATTAAATTTTAAATTCTTACATTTTAGTCACTGGCCCGCTTTTTAGGGTATTACAGAAATATTTTGAAAGTCATATGACATATGTGACTTGTGTACGTAGATGTATACGAGAAATGTGTTACACCACCTCTTGGATATTTCATTGGTTCTATTGACTCAACACATGTGTAGGTCATTTCTTACGTTTTCTTGCTTGTATGAGTTCATTGAGTACGTTATGCAAAATTCGTATGGTCATGGTTTTAGATACTTTTTAAGATATATGAAGCATGCTAAATGACACATTAGGATCCCCTACAACTCCTATAAGTCGTACATAGCATTTAATAATCTTAGGGGAAATGGTTAGATTGGAGGTTTTATTTTCGTGAAAATAGAAGTTTTCTGGGCTTGAGTATCAGTATTGGAAGAATAATAGTAATATTGTTCTTTGTGTAGATAAAAACAAAAGTGATTTGAGCTTAGGGTATTGATACTCGTACATGAGGTATCGATACTGCCCCATGAGTATCAATACTCTGGGGTTAAAATCGATATTGATATAGTCATTTAGATTCTAGTAGTCACTTTTGGTCTCAGTACTCATGGGAGTATCGATAATCCCAGTAAAAGTATCGATACTAAGGGTTATTTTCCAAAATATTGAACCTATTTTTGGTATCGATACTCAAGTTAGTATCGATACCCTAAGGCCAGTATCGATGCTATGTGACCCCAGAGGCGACCTAGGTATTGGGCAATGAGGACATTTCTAGGTGAAGACTCCGATGTTGTGTGACCCGGGTCTTATCTAGGGTACCTTAAGTAGGATAGAGGGGTGTGAGTCCTAAGATGCTATGTGACCCTCCAACTACACCATGATGCCTACATTTGTCTTGTATTGGATTGATTGCATGTTCAAGCTTATACTCGTTTGCATGCCCATATAATGAATGCATATAGTATGTTAAAGTTATTTGTGTGGCACTGAGCTTGTGATCTCATTGCTACTAGCAAACTTCCAGCCTGGATTATTTTATCAGAGTATATCTCGGATACTTAGTGGTGGCATGTACTTCGCAAGGACCTTAGTGTTATTTGAGTTGCAAACTGTATTTATTGAAGTTATGTATTTTGATTTTACGATGGAGCTCCTATTTTGTAAACACTAAATGAGAATGTTTCAAAATCATGTTTATTTTTATGAGTTGGATTTAATCTTTTTGATTGTCATTTTAAACAAATATTTTGGGTTAGCCACTTTGGTGGTCCCGTGTAAGGTTCTAGTCCATCGATCATCGGGTCGGATCGAATTAAGATGTTACATATTTTGAGTTACAAATATTTATTGAAGTGCATTTAAATATGTACCCATAATTATGGATTTTAATCCAACAATCAGATGTTTTCAAGCTAAAAAAAGCGATGTTCCAGATGTTAAACCAACGTTTCCAATAAAGACAGTTGACAATGGCACCTCAAGTTGTAGAATGTTTCATTTTCTTTCGTACACAATGCACATAAAGTTGAGATTATACCAATGGAACCACGTTTTCCTAGTTCAATTCTTGTAGGAATTCAGCCATGTACAGCTTTTTCGACACGAATGTGTCTACCTTAGGAAGAGCCACCTTGGACCACACCGATTTCCATATATCTTTGAATTCAACATCGACTAGACTCACTAATAGGCAATAGTCCTTCGATTTGTACCAAAATGAGGATGATCCACACCACCGAACGCAAACGATTTTTAAACAGTTATCTGGAGTTTGTACCATGGAGAAATTTAAAGGATTCCCAAATACGGAGTTCTCAATCAAAAGGATGCCTGCGAAGAACCACATTTCATTGCCAAATACTTGCAAATTTAGAGCCAATGTCAACCACCTTACCTACTTTGTAAACTACCAAGGCGAAAACTCTTGAGAATGATAATTTCAGAGGAGCAATCGTCAATCCAAATATTAATATTTTTACCATCACCTAATGCACAACGTAATTGGTTGAAGAAAAGATCATTTACATTGAGAATGGGTCGGGATATTCCTTTCCAAATCTACTTGGTTGCACAATGAACACAGGGTGTAGGCAGAAGTGCTGATGGATCATGCACGTATTTAGATTCAATTACTTTTGTCCATAAGCTGGATTTTTCACATTCATACCTCCATAGTTATTTGTTTAACATGGCATTATTTTTAATATTGATATCGATAATTCCTAAACCCCCGCAAGAATAGGTTTGCTTAAAGTCTCACATCTAATACATAGCTGAGGCACTCCAAATGAACCTGGCAATCATCCTATTCAACTTGTCCTGAATAACTTTTGGTATTTAAAATATTGAGATATAATAGATCGAATGATTGACTAGAACTGATTTTACCAGTGTTATCCTGCCACCGAAAGAGAGAAATTTTGCCTTCCACGTAGGGGTAAGCAAAACTCGACTCGGCTCGACATGAAAAAATTTCAAGTTCAAATCGAATTGTAAAATACAACTCGAATAACTCAAAATTTTTAGTACACTACAAGAAAAAAAACCCTTTAATGGCGCGCATTGCGCGTCATCTATGGTTGCAGATGACACAAATCCGCATCGTTGAAGCCACCGACATAAATGTCAGATGACGCGCATTTACGACATACATTTATGACGCTCATTTATGGTGCTCATTTATGACGCGCATTGCGCGTCATTGAAGCCCCCGTCATAAATGAAGATGACACACATTTGTGTGTCATAAATTTATGACACGTATTTATGACTTACATTGCGTGTCATTGAAGCACACGTCCTTAAAAAAGATGACACACATTCGTGTGTCGTGATTGTATGTTGTAAATTATATATATATATTTATATATTGTAGATTGACAAATAATCAAACTAAATCACATTTAATGCCTCATAATACTAAATATATATATCATATTATATATAAGCAATCCATTTGTATACAATATATTAACATTAAGTTATCAAAAATACTGTAATCATATGTCGATTCAAAATATCACGGCATAATAAAGTTTGCCACATAAGATGCCCATTCTTTGCGAATATCATCAATGTCATCATTCGTGTATTCTTCCTTCCCATCGCCAACCTAAGTAAAAAATATAAAATAAGTATATAATTTATACTTATTTAAAGTGAAGTATATAACTATCAAAGAGTACTAAAATGACCAATTTTACATATGCATTCTTTGAAGCATATGTAAAAATAAATTTTACACATATAATTAGTAAAACTTCTCATATAAATTATATACATTATCACGGCACAAATTCACAGTTTTCAGTCTTGCTAACAAGTACTTGCATTAATTTGTTTAGAATAGCATCCTACTTCAAGTCCATATGATATGTATGATATGACAGATGTGTATCAGAAAAGTTTGCTGACATTCTTATTGACCAACACTTCAAGTCCGTTCTCGACTATCTCTTTCATGAACTTACAAACATAATATCCACACTCGGTACCAACTGACTGACAAGGAAACTACAAACATAATATCCAAATTAAGTTACTAAAATATATTAATAATCAAATGAAAAAACAAACCCGGGATTATATGGCACTAGGACGATGTCATTGTCCTTTCTTAGAGACAATCGATCTGCAACGCTTCGAATATTTGAATAATAACATATTTAAAATCATATTTGAATAACCCTTTCTTTTTTGTGCTAAAATCATATTTAAATAACAGCAAACCAATATTTGAATAATAACATGAAGATATAAACACATGATTCTCTCTGTTTTCTTTCCAGGAAAGACATTCTTCCAATATCAGACTCGGTTTTCTACATGTAGAATGAAAAGAAAATTTAAGTATGAAAAACTCTTTTTATTCACATTTTTCAATTCAAAGTTGGGCCTCAATGCCTTCTCCATGCCTTTCTCATATGAGCAAAAGCTAACTGTATGTTTCTAAAACTACAACTATAAAGGTAACCATGCCAAACCTCCAGGAAACCATTTAATAACCATAAAAATGCAGCTCAAATTCACACAGTACTTTTGATCATGTATTCTAGAAACATACATACTCGGATTTCCATAAAAGAAAACACGCATCAGAATATATATTGAAGACAACATACGATATAAGTCAAATTTGAATAAGGTATAGCTTACCTCCTAATTTCAGCAAGGCCAAAGAGAATAATAAAAGTACAACCTCGCAGCTAGGACATCGAGGGTCCTCCTATTCAGATTCTTTAGCCGAGCAATGCTTGTAGAGGAGCATGCTTTTGTCTTAAACGAGATAACATTATGTACAAAGAAACAAGAAACGTCCTAATGAAGTCATTTGCTAATGTACCTCATTGTATTTTTATTGATCAATCAGAAATATCAGGACAAGCAAGTAGCAGTAGATTTCTAGCTCTGGCAAAGAATGCTTAGCAGGAGGCTGAGCAGCTGAGGTTGCAGTATCAACTTCCATATCATGCTAATCTTCCTGAAACAAATTCAACAATTGGATTATTAAAAGAAAAATCAACGCAAGACTAAATACGTTAAGATCATTTTACTGTCTTTATACACAAAATTATTTCTAAGGTGAACATGAACTCTATTTTAAACGAATAAGAAGATGATTTTTCATTTTGTAAGGCATATATGATTTATGTATCTACAAGTAATGAATCACAAAAATGCACAACATGTTGAGTTAATAATATTTCTAAGATAGGTGACAGCAACCAAATTTAAAGGCTTCAATTACTTGTTAATGACAACATCAAAATCTTGGACTAGTATTGCTACAGCATTGAAGGCCATTCCAAAGATATACAACCAGAAATTCTGCACATATATATTCCATGATGGGCGCTTCTTAATTATAGCCTGCCAGCAGAAGTAAATAATCAACATGGATTTCTATGACAATCAAGAATTTTGCTAGTTGAACTCAGTAGAAGCTCTGTATGTTTTAAACTGAATCAAGACTTTAATTGGTCGAGATCTATAGATCGGCAAGTTCAACCAGAATCAGATCAAGCAACACTAGCAGAACACCTTAACAGTAAATAATCATCCAAAAAATGGTTGGAGCTTCAAAAGAAGAAATGGAACAAGTATCTACAAAAATTTACCTCTGTGTACACCCTTGCAAATCCACTCAAAAGTGCCATCACCTGCAAAGCAAATAAAAGTTTTGATTTTAAAGCAACAAATCAATTTGACTTTTCATCTTAATCGGACTAAAAGAAAGATATTTTGGAAACTTACAATGGACGTTATCCAGCCTGGAAGAGGTGTTTGAAGTACTTGATCAGAATTACAAAACATAATCCAAACTTACTAACGCATAGTCAAATGATAAACCTTATAAAAAATCTCAAATTTAGAAACAGCATGTACCCATCCTCATGAGATTGAGAATTGAGACATCAATTGCCATTTCAAATCTACTCATAACCAAACAAAGCATACAAGTTCAAATTGTTCAATCATTATCTAGCAAATTTTGGGCATTCATCAAGATGCAATTGACAGATCTATCACATTAACCATCACACAATAGCACTAAGACAATCTCCAAAGTCAATCATTATTTGAAAATAACAGAAAATAAGCAGTACAGGACAAAGAAAGGCTAAATAATACACTCGAATATTTATCTTTTTTTCACAATTAAAATATTATATTCCTCAACATGCAGAAACTCTATGAAATTGTTAGACTGGGTATCAAACTTTTATAATGTGATGGTACATGTCCTGGAGAATCATAATATATACAGAAAATAAGTTTAAAAATATTAATAATCCTCTAATATCAATAGACATGAGAACGTTCTGGCACGGTGACATTAAATTTCACCTAAAGATAGCAAGTATAATATTTATGCCTAGGCGGTTTAGGCAAAACAACACCAACCAGAAAATGTGACAGTGGATTCACAGAAAGTCAAGATAGATTACCTTATGTCTCGATTCCGGATGTGATTTGGACTCAAAGTTTCATCATTTATATCATTTCCATAATCATAACTTGACAGCATAGATGACAAATATAGTTTCAAAATGTGACTACCAAGAATTTTAGCAAACATAAAGGCAAGAGTATTTCACTCGAATAAGACAACCAGGAAAGGGAAGTTCCACCACCAAAAACCGAGCATGATTCAAGTATTACCTCAAGAGTAATGAACCCACAAAGGGCCCTGAATTCTATTATGGCCAAAGCCATCTCAGGTGTATGATTAGCATCCTTATAGAGATTTGGCTTCAACTTATGCAATTCTTTGGACAATTCTTTATCCGGATGTGCCTGTATTGAAAGGGGTTTTTCCACTGAAAGTACCTATATTAAAGCATATGAAACACGGAATCAGGTTGGGATTTTACTTGCAAAAGATAAATACCAGAAGAAGAAAATGCTCATATTGTAGTTAAAGTTATGTTGGTTGCCATTTTTAACTGTCAAGCTTAATTCTTTGCCATTAACATCTCCAAGATCCATTCAAGTTCCCTAATTTCTATCTTGATCAATTTGAGCTAAACTTAAATTGAGATGAAAACAACCCAAAGAGTAAAATTTTACACTTCTAAATACCAAAAGAAGCAGAGGGGGAAATAATAATGGACATCACAAAAATGGTAAAAATGGAAATTTTAGATGAATGGTGAGAATTCAATTTCCATGAATATTGAAGCAAAAGTTCTGGCCATTACCTTTAAAATGAAAAAGAAAACTCATTAACCCAATTCCAAACACATGCACACAAAAATCAAAATTCAATTTCTCAGTAATCAAATGAAATGATAGGGAAAAAAAGAAATCCCTAGAAAAAAAGTAGAGAAATACGTGTAAAAGAAAAGAACAAACCTTGAACAGAAAAGGAAGATCAGGTCCCCATTTTTTCAAAACCTTGTGACCAAGCACATTCGGATTCTTCAAAATCCAATCTTTTAAACCCAAATTCCCACCTCCATTGTCATCAGCCATAAAACTTGGCCCTGAGTCATGGGTTCCCATCCAAAACTCTGTATATGGCCTATCAGGCTTAATCTCAGACCCAGAATTCAAAGCCAAAAGCCTCGCCACCTGTGCCTCTGTCCCACATCTTCCCCAAACGTAGTTTTGAACCTAATCTCTTAGCCGCTTCACCTTCTCGACATTAGCCTTCGCCATTGTTGAACAAAACCCCTAGAAACGAAAAAAAGGAAACTGATTTTGAAGAAAAATGACAAGAGAAGAGAAGAGAAGAGAAGAGAAAGGGCTATGAGAGAATGGTAATGCGAAAGGGAGGGGAAATTTTTTGTTGGTATTTGAAGAGTTTGAAAGGGTACATAGAGAGAGGGAAACAGACTGAAAAAAGAGACCGAAAAGAATTAAAGATGAAAATTATGGGGGAAAATTAAAAGACGGCCTTTAGAGATGACACACAATAAAAAGTGTACTCTGTGTTTTGCTAAATTTTTTGGATTAAGACTATTAAATATGATACACATTATTGTAAGTCATAAATCGTTAAGATTTTAAGAAACATGACATTTTTTTATGACACACATGTTTTGCAAGTCATAAATTAGTATGTATCGTTAAAGGTATATTTTCTTGTAGTGGTAATTAGTGGATTTTGTTTTCAAGTTTGAGTCTAGTCCTTCGATTTTGTATGATATATGTATATCACATATAAAAAATATGAAGAAATATATTTGTATTGTATATATGGTTATAGAAAGTCATTTAACTTTGAATCAAATAATATTATAATATTATAAATGTTACAATTAAATTTAAACAAAAACTCAAAAAATCGAATGGACTCGACTAGACTCGACTTGACTCGACTTGAATTTTATAAACTTGACTCGACTAAAAAAATTCAAGTCAAATTCGAGTTTTCAAATAAGACTCGTTAACTCGAATAACTTAAAAAAAATTTACTCCGCTCGACTCGATCAAACTCTCACCCTTACTTCCACCCATCAAGTCGCTTTTGAAATTTGTCCAGTATTGATTTCCACAAGCCAACCGAATTTTTTGCATGACCCAAAGGTAAACCAAGGTAATCTATGGCAGCGAACCCCAACAACAATTAATGGCATATGCCCAAACTTGAACCTTTGAAGCAATCACATTTAGCCCAAACAACTTAGTTTTTTTTAAGATTTAATTTGAGACAAGAACATAATTTGAAGCTTCTAAGAACTCTTTTAATATTTCTGATAAACTATCATTCGCGCTTGAAAAAATTATAAGGTCGTTGACAAACTGAATATGGCATAAAATGGGACCGTTAGGGTCATATGGTTAAACAAACCATTAGATTTGGCCTTAGTGAAATGTATATATCATTTTTCAGAGCTTTCTCTATAGTTGTTGCTACCTCATCATTGTGAGGAAGTAACCACATTGAGGAAATGTAAAACCAAGATGCATATTATTTATTGAACTATAACATTGCTTATATACAAAAGATTACAGCCGCTATAACTGCTCATAACAACTAACAACTAACAATTAATAACTGCCCCTAACAGCTTCCTAACCACACAACTAACTGCACACATCAGCAACACCTTCATCATTCAACGTTCTCTCTACTTCCTCTTCTTTCTCCCCAAGAAAAGACTGCACATTCACCATGGCTTTAAACACTTCAAATCAAGTAGTAGCTAGAGGCTTTGTGAATCCATCAGCAACCTGATGACTACCTGGCACATAGTTCACCAACACTTGCTTCAACGCCACCTTCTCACGAACAAAGTGAACATTAAACTCTACATGCTTACTCTTTGCATGATAGACAGGATTAGCTTTCATGGCCACAGCACTACTATTATCACACCAAACTATTGGAACTTTCTACCTTGTAACACCCAAATCACTCAAAAGAGCATCCACCCATGTTGTTTCGACATTAACATCTGCAACACTGTTGTACTCAGCCTCCATAGTTGACTTGGAAATAGAATTTTATTTCCTAGAGTTCCACATCACAAGATTATCACCTACAAACATACAATAGCCAGAGATAGACTTACGATCATCAGTGTTTGCAGTCCAATCAGCATCAGCAAAGGCTACAACATTGAACCCGCCACTACAGGTGCTATGATCAAGCCATGATTAATCGTTCCTACCAGGTACCTCAAAATCCTTTTACTGGGAATGAAAATCAAGTTTGTGTTGTTGAAACAGCCTCTAGTGAGGGGGAAGCATTTACACCCAAAGACCTTCATGAATTCATATTTTGGATTCTTTCCCCACAATTTCTCATAAGGTGATAGCCCATCCAAGACCCTAGTAGGAAGTCTATTGATAAGAAACACTGCAGTAACATCTGCATAATACCAATAACACAAAGGTGTAGCAGCTTGTGCTAGCAAAACCAAAGCAAGCTCAATGATGTGTCAATGTTTCCTTTCGACCACACCATTCTGCTCGGATGTATGAGGGCAAGCAACACGATGTAAAATCTCTTCTTTTCACAGCACAGATGATATACTGCGATACTGTCCACCCCAGCCACTTTGCACAGCCTTCGCAGATAGTCCAAACTGAGTTGCAACCATTTGTTGAAACAACTTAAACGTTATTACTGCCTGCGATCATGCTTTCAAAAAATAAACCCAAGTATGTCTTGAATAAGCATAAACAAGCGACAAATAATAGTAATATCCATTAGAAGCTAAATGAGTTGGTCCCCATATATCAGTGTACACAAGTTGAAAGGGTTCCGTGTAACACATAATTGGAATGAAAGAAAGGCAACTTATACCTTTTGCCAATGCAACTTATGCCTTTTGCCAATGCATCACGCTTCACAAATCTTATTCACACCTTTATTAACTCGTACATCAATAGTTTTGCATACCCTAGAAACTGTATCATATATTGCATGCCCTAACCTTCTATGCCAAAGACTGTAAACATCATCAACCACAGCATAATTTACATAGGCATTTTTACAAACACTTGACATAGTAACACTATGAAACACATAAAATCCCTCTTGTATTCTTCCTTGGAGAAGAACCTCTCCAGTAACTGCATCACGAACACAACAACCTTGTGTATTGAATTCAAACACCACATTGTTATCCCTAGAAAACTTGGACACAGACAACAAATTTTATGTTATGCCAGGTACATGGAGTAAATCATTAACTAGCAGTACTCTAGAAGAAGACTTTATGACCATACTACCAACCAAATCAACAGGTAACGAAGCACCATCACCCACAACCAGCTTATCACTACAACCAGTTCTGTGAGTTATAACATCTGCATCTAGAGTGACATGGTGGGCAGCACCAAAATTAACAACCCAATGATCCTGCTCAGGCACTGATGCATCAGCACTAGTCAAAGCATGAAGTCAAGAACCCTTCGAAGAACACATACAAGCACACTTATCATACGCAGCAGTGTGAGCTTGAGCAGATTTGTCACCATATCTGGATTGATTGTTACTAACAATCTGAAACCCTTCATCATAACGGTGCCAACAACGATCAACTAAGTGCCTGATCTTGCCACAAAGCTGGCATTGAACACGCGGCCTACCACATCCTCGACCCGCTTGACCACCAGACCTGTCACCTGACCGAGTAGTGGTCATACGATCTCTATCATAGTTCAAATATGACCGTTTAGAGTAATCACGTGAACTAGCTCCATGAGCAAGATGAGCCGCAGCCATCATAGTTTCTTCTTGAGCAGCAAACCCAGTAATCTACGTTTATGCATCTATAACCATGGTACAAACCTTATCTAAGGGCAACATGTCACCATTTAACATAATAACAGCCATAAACAACTGATACTCATGTGGTAACCCTTTCAAAATGCTAGCAATATGTCCTACAAGAGGAATCGGACTTCCACATGAAGCCAAGGCATCATAAATTTATTTGACTTTGGCAATGTAGATTCGCATACTGTCTTCTCCCTTCTTGAGAGACTGAAGTTTACAATGTAAACTCATCACCGAGATTGAAGACCTAGTTGCAAAGTATTACAACATCGTAGCCTAGATAGATGCAGCTGTCTCAGCTCCCACAAATTGAGATAAAAGATGTGTAGTAATGGTAGAAAGTAACCACGATGCTAATGCACTATCCTGGGCTACAAAATCATCATAAGCTTAATTGGGAATAAGGGTGCCATCTTCATCAACAATCATCTCTGGTGGAGATTGCATACCACCGGTGAGAAGACGCTCAAGCATATGATTGCAAATGGTGGTTTTTCTACTGAATGTTGTGATTTGATGTTCATCAACAATCATCTCTGGTGGAGATTGCATACCACCGATGGGCATGGGACCCGAAATCGACGGATGTTGACCCGACCCGACCCGATCGGGTTGGGGTTTTTTTAAATTTGGGTTCAGGTCGGATCGGGTTTTTAAAAGGTGGTGTTTGGGTCAGGTCGGATTCGGGTTTAGGATGAAAAATATCTGACTCGGAAAAAAATATAATTTTACCTTATATATTTAAAAATAATTACAATAATATCCTTCTATATATATTTTTTCAACTAAATAGAAAAATGATTGACTAAATATGTAGACGAAAAGAAATATCATTTTGGTTTGACTGATGTTAGGTTTTATGTTTCAAAACTTAGGATCATCAGAATCTTTGTTTATTTCATTCACAAATTCCAAAATTAGAATCATCTTCGTTGAGCATAATCTTTAAACAAAAAGTTTCTTGTTTATTTTATTCACAGAAGACAACCAACAAGCAATTTTATTTGTACACGATAAAGAGTCAGATACCTATGTTGTTTCAAAAAAATTAAATTTTTAATTTTCCTTCAAAGAAGATGAAACAATCAACTATAGAGCTCGAATTATTATTAAATAATTTCAAAAATTAAATTTGTAATTTTCCTTCAAAGAATATGAAACAATCAGTTTAATTTTGTGTTTTATTTAAAAAAATAATTTAGCAAACTTTATTCAATGTCATCTCAGATTCTACACATGAAAGAGGAGAAACATGTGATGGAAAAAAGAAATTTTCTGCAAACTTTTTAAATGTTTCTGATGAAGTGTACATAACAAATATATACGGATATATAACCTAATGGGTAGGGCTGTAAAATCGGGTAATCGTTCAGGTTTTAGTCGGATCCTGGCAGGTCGGGTAAAATCGGATATAGGTCAAGTCATGAAAATTTGACACCAGATCCAGATCGGGTTCAGGTCAGGTCAAATCAGTTCGGGTTATTTTCAGGTTGATTTGATACTTGATCCAGATCGGGTTCAGGTCAAGTCATTTTCAGTTCGGATCGTTTCCAGTTCAGGTCAAAACAATTCAGGTCCAAAGCAGTTGAAAAGCAGGTTAATTCAGGTTCGGATGGACTTCAGGCGGATCTCGTTCAGATCGGGTCACAACATTGCAGATAAAATTCATGTCGGATCTCTATCAGATACGGATTGAGTTCAAATCGGGTCAATTTTTATTTTTGGATTAATTATTTTCGTCTTTCGCGAAAGTTGAATTGCAATTTATAATTGTATATGATTTAGAGTAAATTACTAAGAATATAAATAATCATGATTCAATTTTATGAAAAATACAAATTTAAGAATTAAATTGAACAAATATGAAATTACAAATAAAAATTTAAATAAATTAAACAACACACATTGATGAGGGATCAAATCAAAATAATTTTAAATTGTGAGGTTGAAATTAATACAAAAAATACTAAATTATACCCATTTAAAAAGTTATGTGCCAATTACAAAAATAGAATTAAGTAATAAGTATGGATCAATTTCATATGCAAATAAAATTTGGATGACTAAATTGAACAAGTATGAAATTATAAATAAAAATTTAAATAAATTAAACAACACACTTTGATGAGGGATCAAATCAAAATAATTTTAAATTGTGATGTTGAAATTAATACAAAAAAGTACTAAATTGTACCCATTTAAAAAATTATGGGCCAATTTAAAAATAGAAATAAGTAATAAGTATGGGTCAATTTCAGATGCAAATAAAATTTGGAGGACTAAATTGAACAAATATGAAATTTCAAATAAAAATTTAAATATATTAAACAACAAAAAAGGATCAAATCGAAATAATTTTAAATTTTGAGGTTAAAATTAATACAAAAAGGTACTAAATTATACCCATTTAAAAAGTTATGGGCCAATTTAAAAATAGAAATAAGTAATAAGTATGGGTCAATTTCAGGTGCAAATAAATTTTGGAGGACTAAATTCAACAAATATGAAATTAAAAATAAAAAATAAAATATATTAAACATCACAAAAGGGATCAAATCGAAATAATTTTAAATTTTGAGGTTGAAATTAATACAAAAATGTACTAAATTATACTCATTTAAAAAATTATGGGCCAATTAATAAATATAAATAAGTAATAAGTTGAGAAAAAAAATTAAAACAACTAATATATATATATATATATATATATATATATATATATATATATATATTAAACTATATAGTTTATATATATATTATGTATAAAGTATAAACTATATATACCATGTATAAACTATAATACTATATAGTTTATATATGAACTATTGAACTATATAGAAACTACATAGTTTATATATAAATTATATATGAATTATATATAAACTATACAATTTATATTTATATATTATGTATAATTATAAATAATATATATTTTATAAATTATATAGTTTATTAATATAAATTATATAGTTTATATATATATATATGTGTGGGGTTTAGGGTTTAGGTTTAATGTTTAGGTTTAGGGTTTGTATTTATATAAACTACATACTATAATTTATATTTATATACTATATTTTATACTATTTACATAAACTATAGTTTATGTTTATATACTATATATATGAACTATAGTTTACATATAAAATATAGTTAATATTTACATATATATTATAGTTGATATTTATATACTATATAGTTTACATATGACCTATATATATACTATAGTTTATATTTATATACTATATATTATATATATAAACTATATATATTATATAGTGTAATTTACATATGAACTATATATAAAAATCCTAAACCCTAAACCTTAAATTATACATTATATAGTTTATTAGTATATATAAACTATATTATATATAGACTATATGGTATATATAAACTATACATTATACATAAATTATATAGTATATATAAACTCTATATTATATAGTTCATTAGTATATATAACCTATATAGTATATGGTATATACAAACTATATATTATATAGTTCATTAGTATATATAAACTATACAATATATATAAACTATATATTAATTTATTAATATAAACATATATATTAATTGAAAGAATTGAAAAATATATAAGGATCAAATTGAACAAATTTTAAATATGAAGCTTAAATTAATAAATTATAACATTAAATTTGGATTAAATTGAAAAACGTTGAAACATAAAGCTCAAATTAATATATTAAATTTAAATTAAATTGAATAAATTTAAAATTAAGAGACAGCACTACAATATCAAATGAAGTTAAAAAACACGCGATTTTTTTCCCTCACTTAAGCCATAAGACTACACCAACTGTGACGCCAAAATCAACATTATTTCCCTCCTGATGATTTTAACATAACCATGGCTTCTTTATGGTTGTCCTCTTAACTATTGTCATTAGAATCTCTGGATGGATTCCTTCTCCGGATGATTTTCCTCACCTGAGCCTTTGTTTACCTCGGCCGAACGGGTAGATACATGCGAGGCGTTTGCAGTTTTTTTACTAGGCAACACGGCCTGGCTTAATGTTGAACACAAAGCCCTCATTCCTTCTCCATATCACCGGCATCGTCTCCCCCTCATTTCCTCTTTTGTCTGGAGGACACAGATCCTCCTACTAATTCACCGAAGAAGAACAATCAGGTGAACCAATGGTAAAAACTAGACAACAAAAACCCAAACCCAATAAACAAAATCCCCAAGTAAGTTTTACTTTTTTTTTTCTTCTATTTCTTTATATTATATTTGATTTGCTCTTTTGTGTGCTTTAAATAGGTTTGGGTTTTGCAACTTGTGAATGCTACTGATAGAAGAGAAACCAAATAACTGAATGATACTTTAGTTTAATGCTTTTCACGGTTGATTGTTTCTTCATCCTGGTAAATTACTAAATATAGCATCTAATTCATCTGTACGAAATACAAATGTGTATCAGATCATATCATGACGAGGAACACTACAATAGTGTAAGATCAAAAGAAGACCTCTGTAATGGGCCAGCAATTCCAATTATAATTAAGGTTTGAGGTTTTGCTTTTTAATTTTTCTTTTATAATTTTTCACTGTGATAGCTCATATATTTATTCTGATTATGTTTGAATGTCTTAATTGATAACTATAATCTACTTACTTATAGTTTGTCAAAAGGCGGTGGCTGATATCTAACCGTCATCTAATCAAGCAAAACCTGCAGTTAGTAAACCAAAGAGGGCATCTGATAAGGACAGTATCAAAAAATCAATACAGGATCAATCAAATTAGTAGTGGCTGGAAGTGGTTGTGAGAGCGCTGAAAAAGTTGAAGAGGTGATGAATTATCACACACACACACACATATATATATATATATGGTGTCTTTATTCCTGTATGTCTGTCTTTTGTAAGTTAGGGCCTCAAGTCCATTGTTTCGCATGCTCAAGAATCATGATATGCTTGGAATTTTCTCTGTGCTTACTTTGCATTCTTCTTTAGGTTTTACTACAAGTAGACGGTAATGTTGAAGCTGCTATAGAGTTCCTAGTAGCAGAACAACTTGGGCTGAAGAAGGTGCAGCTTTAAATGATTCACATACTTGCCATGCAAATGGCTCTTATGGTAATTGCGGGTTCAGCACTAAGGTTAATTCTAGATATATTGTTAGGGTTCTCCCTTCATTACTTTTTCAGTTTACTCTTTATAATGAAAAAGTCCACTTTGTTTTTATAACATCGTGTAGGCTTTTTTAGTCGGTAAGACAGTTGTTGATGAATATATAAAGATCATTAAAAGATGCAATATGAAAATTCTATTCACAATATATGGGTCCTAAATTTTGAAATGCAGGGCCACAATTTTATCAGTTGTGCCCATTCAACACCATCCTAGCTTTATTGGATTTATGGATCTGTCTCATGTGAAGATTTTCGGAGTTGATTAGGAAATTCATATTTTTACTTCAAATGAAACAACGCTAACTGGTAGAAGATTCATATTGAAGCCCTCTTTGCCTATAGTTTCTTGATGATTAAAACAATAGATTTCTTATTATTATTATTACCTCTGTTAAATCTGATTCTTTTTACTTGATACCTGCGGGGAGGTTTCACTTTGCTTTTGCTTTCTATGATGTTTGAAGAGATAATGTTTTGACATATATGGTGTACTTATCTATCCTTATGGTATCCAGGTAATGATGAAAATGGAAACAATGAACAAGAAGGAAGAAGCTGTAGAGAAGACCACGAAACAGGATCAATCTAGTGATGGCACTAAAACCCTTGATGGTTACACCTATTGGCCAGATGAAAAGGTGCAATGCAGTGATGAAAGTAATAAATATTTTTCCTTAAATAAATTACATGTATGATTTAAAAGTAAGATTTTCACTCTTTTTCCCTCTTTTAACTTTCCGAACTGCAGAAGATTCCAAGAAACAAGTTATGACCTTGTGGATCAAAGAAAAAAGTACAAGGCTTGTTGTGGATCTGTTTTAAGGAGGTCCTCGAATAAGCTTATAGTGTATACCTCTTACACTCTAGTTTGCTTTTGGGTCTATTTGTGCTATCTGAGCTAAATGCAATATATACTAGTTCTTCGAATTTAGCTAAACACTGGCACGTGCTGGACATTTTTCTTGTAGCACATGATATCGGACATTGGATCTTGAGTCTCTCTCACTCATTTTTCCTGAACCTCTTTTTCTGTATAGTAACCAAACAAATGAGATCGGAAAGGGTAAAAAGGAGCGGAAACAAGGCAAGACAGGAGTATCTGCTAAATCTGCGGCATCTCCTGGATCTGATGGAAGGCCTCCTGACTAGAGTTGGGTATACGGATTACCCGTCCGTTGGGGGATCAGCAGTTTTTCGTCAGTTGAGGCTTATTAGAATATTGTTGAGAGACTTCACTGTCGATTAGGTTACACCATCGATTTGTGAGATCTTTTCTTGTGGATAAAACTGATAGAATATGTGTTTGTATAGATAGAAATTGGTAGAACAATGAGAACTCTTTGATCTAATTCTAATATGATGAAAATTTTACACCAAAAATTCATATCATTTTTTTTTAGGGTATCACATGTGGTAGTATAGAAAATGGGCATTAAAAGGTGTGTACTATCTGTTTTTCATCACTTTTCCAACTATAAATCATCTTTCAAATCTTTTACTCTTTTTTATTTTTAATATCTTGTTTCTTATAATTTTCTCTTACAAGATAAGTTAAAATCAAAATAAACATGAGTTAGTCATTTAGTCTAGTTTTTATTTTATTTTTCTAATTTAGAGTCTCAAGTTATTTTATATAATATTATTTTTTTTTATATAAATTAAACTATATAATTTATATAAATTACATTATATTAATTTTATTTTGCATTATTAATAATATTTTATTTAATTTACATTTAAATAATTTTATTAATTTTATTAAATAATTTTAAATAATAGGTCTATTTATTAATATAATTATCATAATAAATATTTTATTATAACATTTAAAAAGTAATCATATTAATATTTTAATTACATCATAAGCTAAAAAACTTATAATTTTATTAAAATCTTATAATTTTGTGTATGGTAATATATAAGTCAAGTAAATATCAGATCAGGTCATTAACAAGTCAGATCATTTACAGGTCAGGTTAAAAACAGGTCGGGTTGAAACAGATCGAGTAATACCAGTTATTTACCAGGTCAATCTCGGGTTCGGATTCATATCAGTCAGATGCAGTTCGGGTTCGAATATCATATTTTCGGTTCAATTCGGGTTCAGGTCGTTCTCAGGTCGAATGCAGGTCGGGTTCGGATCCACAATTTCCAGGTCCAAATCGGGTTCAGGCCAACACCAGTTCCGACTCGAGTCGGGTTCGGATCGCCACAGTGCAGGTCCAAAACAATTTTGACTCGAGTCGATTTCAGTCAGTTTTACAGGTCGGGTCAGCTTTTTACAGCCTTACTAATGGGAGCCGTAACAGAGCAATCTCCATAATCTAAGTTGTACAATTCAACAAATATTTCAAATTAAAGGCTAAAAAATTGGGAACTAGCAAAAATGAAAATGGAATGTTTAAAAAAGAGTCTGTGTTTGATGTGGGAGCCTTGCCAAATGAACTGCCCCAGCCATTGTCTTCCTACACCAGTGACACCAATGGAGAACACTTCCGAATCTCGTATCTTTTCGCACCTTTCTCCGAAAGCCAAAGAACCCTTGCAGGAAGAGCGATTCGAGTAGCTTTTTCCCACATGAAAATATTACATTGATCGATTGCTATGTTACAAACTGAAAAAGAAAGAATTTTCATGACCGTGCTAGAAATGCAGGTCCTTTCCTGGCTAAACATTTTTTAGTATATCCCATCCTCAAAACAGTTGCACTCTTTACCTTTCTCGATATAATTTTCAGGCTGCAATAAAACACTCCGCTTGCTAGTGTCTCTTCTGCATTTATATCGTCATCTCGAACTCCTCCAACCTGGTTAACTACAATTCCAAAATGTGGCAGTTCCTAACATAATCATTGGAGTAGTTTACATACTTGGACCAAAATGGCCAAAGATGCTCAAAGCCAATCTGCAGCCATGGTTTCGATTGGCCATTGTAATGAATAACCGCAACTCTTTTCACATTCTCGACATTGGTCTTACTCTGATACCCCAAACCAAACATATGTCATGACTGGTGAATCGGATGAATGTGGCCTTTAAATGCAATCAAAGCAGGTGGCAGAGTTCCGAGTTTCCACATTGTTAGGTTCGACTTCAGGTTCTACCACAAAGAAACCAATAATCAAGTAAATGAGTGAAATAATGTAAAACAAAATATAAAAGATTCCTGATGTAGATCAGTAAATGTAAAGGATGACAGTGATGCGATTCGAATTCGAACAAGGGTAAGGTAAAATTATACAAAATAAGTATCCATTACATTACCTCTTTCAGCCTGTAATGATATGTTTCTCTTATATTTGTCTTTCTCCATGCACGTAGATCAAAAACATTCATCCCATAAGCCCATGCACATTCATCATGATTCAAATGCTTAGCTATAAGGGGATGGGAAAAATTGAAGTAGTTTCTGAAATGTTTCGACATCACCCACTCATCCTCGCCTTTACAAGTTTCAACAGCTCCATTAACCTTTCCCCGTAAATCAATCTCCCAAAGAGGTGTAAATCACGCTGAACTACGTCATCATCTAGAAATACCACTTTGTGAAGGTTCAGAAATAGCTGTTCAAAATGCACACTCAAAACATATTTTGGGAGGAAAGATGATGCATGTAAGAGAAGAAATTGTTATGACCGTCTCGAATTACCTCCGGTAAATATATCCAAAGATGGTTGAGTAAAGATATGTACTTCGGACTTCTAGCTTGCAATTTCGAAGCAAATCTTCGAGGAGTAGTATCGGAGAGATTTGCTCCAGCAATATGATTGCCATGATAGTAATTTATGATGCCATGATGATTCTCCACAGCCTCAAGCACAGGAACATTCTCTCTAGTTAACCAATCAAACTGTTGAACACCTTTCACTTCGACTATTGCTGGGGATACAGGGTTTAGAGCAAACCAGGCATGCATACCCACATACATCTTCTTGTCTGTGAGGATATGGAAGACAATCTTTTCGGGTTTTAGGGATGACTGGACAGCAGATGTGACGACAACCGATGCAGCAAATATGTCGTCCGTTGACAGGACAAAGTGGTGGTAAGAGTTGTTAGAAAGCACAGGGAGGAGCTCAGGAGAAGGCAGTTGGCTGCATGCATGAGCATTCAAAGAATATTCATCGGTTAAACGCAGAGAAAGACAGTATAAGCTTCTTAAGATTGAACTTGCCGCAAAGTGTTTGTTCATCAGTTCAGAAAATTTAGATTCCCTAATTTATCTTTCGAGTTTCTCTATCTGTGCAGAAAAGACAAACACTAAGGAAGTTCTCCAAACTCACAGAATTTGTTAAAATTGTAATTCATAGTATATATGGATATTTGTGCAAGCATAATGTTAACCCAATATGGATTTTTGTGACAAAAACAAGTCGTTACCTAGTATCAATGGGAAAAAAAAAGCATCCTACAGATGTGAAACTGTTAATAGCCCTAGCTTTCACCATTTTTGTTCAAAGTAGCTAGACTCTTCAGGTTTCTTCTTCCCTATAATTTATTAACATCTAGCAACTTATAGGTCTAATATAGTGACAAGAAAATGTTTCCAAGACTATTCAATAATTAACAGCCAATGTACTTAATATATTAATTGATGCAAGAAAAACAATTAAATATCAACCTTAGTTCTAACAATCCTCAACCATAATACCCAAAATAGCAAATAAGAAATAGAGAAAATTGAAAGTAACGTAACATAACTGTACCATTGCTCTTAACATGAATGCGAAGGTCTTTACATCATATTGGTTGTTCTTCATTTCAGGAACAAGTTGATTAAATGAATCTGGAAGCTTTATACCATCTGGAATTTCCTCCGTGTTCACTTGATTGAGGATCTTATAGAATTCCTTAACTAGTCTCTGCTGCACGTCACCACAAAAGAGGAACACAATTTAAAATCATAAGAATAAAAAAAATGGTTCCAGCACGGAGAGAATGGATTACTTACCCCTGAATCATCTCTACCAAGAAGCCTCGGTCCTAACCGCCTACCTAAACAATATGGGAATGGTGAAACAAGTAGAAGAAGAGTCATGGACCCAATAACAGGCATTGTATAAAGATAAATGGATATACCAATCTAGTAAGTTAACTTGGAATACAATATGAAAAACAGATTCAGTCCATAACTCAACGCGGTCAATTAATTGATATAAACATTGAAATGAACCGGAAGAACAAAGAACAAGATCAAGAATCAATAAGCACACAATTATATAAGTTTGAATTAACCAGTTCTAATCAGTTTTCATGGTATTTCCATCAGGAAAGTTAAATGCTCAAAATGATTTAGATAACATGCATAAATGAACTTTTGACAACAGAAAGATCCGGATGCAAGTTGAACAATTCCACAAAAATATAGAATTTCAGTAAGGCTAAGATGTGTAAATCAGTAAATCAACTGGAAAAAGAAGTCATGTGATGATAAATAAAAAAAACAGAAAATAAGAAAATGAAAAGAACATGGCAATAAATCCATAAACCCGGAATACAACTTCAACTGAAATACACAGCAGAAATTTATTTTGCACAAACAAAGCTGAGGAGAAGCAAAAGGGTTTTGAGCTTTCAATTCTCTACCGTCTGTATAATCCAGCTACTTCAACTGAGCTTATAACCAAAAGCTTTTTTTGATTAAATGCTGAATTACACTAGAGATACGGATTCAACCAGCAAAATTAAGTAAAAGAAAAAACATTGACAAATTTTCTTTTGTAATACTTGGATCTTATAAGACTGCAGATAACTTCTAAGAATGCAGCATGGAGGACACAAATTTACAATCAACAGAAGCTACGAATTAGACATTTATGGACAGAACCAGTCATGCCACATAACCACATATCCCAGTCCATCTATAATGCAAAACAAGTCAGCTTATTAACTAATGAGCTCAATCTGCAAACCAAATCAGATCAACAAACATGAAACTATAAAATGGAGCATCATCATATCAACCAAATGAAGTAGAATCGAAAGTGCCGTGCGGCAAAATCAAATGCATGACCAAATTAGAATCAGGATAAACTAAGATTTCAAGAAAATAAAAGGAAAAATGGTCAAGGTTATAATGAAAACTAACAATACATTAAGATTGAGTTGAATCCAGATATTATCAAATGCATCATAAAAATGATCAAAATCAAATGCATAACCAAATAAACCTGAATAAAGTATAATTAAGATTTCAAGAAAAGATTAAGAGATAAATAGAACTAACTTCAAATGTCAATAACTAAAGAAAGCCTAAATCAAATCCAATAAAGATCTAATAGAAAACAATAAAAAAAAACATGGAAACTAAAAGGGCATACCAAATGAGGAACACTTGTTGACACCTTCAAGGGTAACAAGAGCAGTAAGAATGAAGACGAAAGGCAACAAGAAAGCAGGAATGAGAAAGGTATGGAAAAGGGTCCTGTATGAAATATGTCTAGCTGCCACCTTGATTTTCGTCAAGTCAATAAACCCATTGTTGCTTGATATAGTTAACCTTCTCATGCTAGGTGAGACGTGAAGCTGCATCCTTGCCTATGCAGCCCCACCGCACCTTAACAAATCCACTGCCTCCAAAAATACGCTGCCCTCGTTCTTGTTATCAAATCCCGCTGCTCCACGATATCTCTCGCTGCTCGGATCTGCACCCAATCCCACCACCATCAGATAGAACCCTTTCCTCTTCTTCTCCTGATTCAATCTTTAGTTTCTTGATCTGGGTTCCCTTCAAAACTCTCCCTTTCAAGTTGGTCTTTCTTAACGAATGTCTTCACTGCATTGAATTTTTGAACACCCACCAAAAAAATTGGTTTTTCCCTCTTTATCTTCCCCCCTTTTTCTTGATTAGTTTGTTCGATCTAAGAATTAAACTATGGGATTTTTTGAGATCTGGATTGGTTATTGAAGCGCTCCCATAGATCAAGGAAGGAAAACAAAGATAACCTGGGACCCTTTTTTCTTTAATTTTGTGTTTCAAAAAATGGGTTTATTCTCTCTTTCTTTTCGGGTTGCCGGTGGATCAACTCATCTAATTTACTTTTTTTACTTAATTTAATTATATATTTCCTAAAATAAAAATAGGGTAATTAAACAAAAATAAATAAAGAGTAAACTGTGTATTTAGTCACTCAATTGTTTTTTAGTTTCATTTTGATCATTCAGCTATTTTTATCAAAATCATACTTAAATTTACATTTTCTTCATTTTGGTCACTCATTGTTTAAAAATAAATAGAACTAATAAAGTGGAATTTTTTTATTTTATCAATGATGGTGTAACATTATCTTATGATAACATGTCACAATCATCATTAATTTTTAATCTTAAGTGGCCAAAACAAAAAAATATAAATTTAGATATGATTTTTAAAAAATAATTAAATAACCAAAACATAATCATAAAAAATAGTTAAGTGACTAAATAAATTATTTATCCAAAAATAAAAAATGAACTTTGATTTTGTTGAGTCAATAACATTGGGATTAGAGAGAGAAAGGTGGGAGAGTTTGACCTTTGAGCAGGAAAGACAGCGAGAGAAAAGCAACTAAGGAATTATCTTTAAAGTTAAATTTAGATTTTTTTTATGGGTAAATATTTACCCTATGTGTGGATGTTATTTTCTTAATTTTACTCCATTTAGTTTTATCTCATAATAATAAAAAACTAGTAATTTCCTTTTTGATATTTATATTTTAAAAATTAAGTAAGTCTTGAATATTTTTTTAAACTTTTAATCAGATTTTAATTTGAATAATTATTTATTTTTATTTAATTATGAAATTACTAATTTAATTTGAAGGGATTTTTATAGTTAATAAGGCTTGAATAATAATTTAATTGTACTTAATTCAATCCTACCTAACGTGGAAAGAAAGAAAATAAAAATTGGGGGCATAATCGTATAATCGTGTATTCCTCTAGAATGATTAAGAGTGTAAATGAATTGAGCTTGACCAGAAAAGATTGTGTTTGTGTTCATTTGTTTATTTTGTTAGGTGTTCATGTTCAATTCATGTTCGTTTAAATTTTTAATATCATGATTGTTTGTTTATTTTTTTAAGGTGGTCGTGTTTGTTTATTTATTGTTCATTAACATCTTCATTTAACATTTTTGAACATATTTATTTATATTATAATACCCCAAATTTTGACTAGTAACTAAAATATAAGTTTTGAAAGATTGAGGTCTAAAGTATAAACTTTGTTAAAGTTTAAGGACTAAAAATGTGATTTTTAAAAGTTATATATTCCATCCCGTAAATGAACAGTTTGGCCTATGAGAATGATTTCCGTGGGAATCAAATTTTCGGTACGAGATTTGTGTTAGAAGTTATAAAACAATAAAGTTTGGTACTGAACTCGGATATACGGATCGAACCGAAATTTTACGAAAATTTGAAGGACGTTAGAAAATGGTTGGAAATATTATTTCCATATTTTAGATCAAATAAATTTGGCTCAGAATAATATAATTTTTCATATTTGGTCGAACAATTGAATTTTATTGACTAAAGTGCAATTTTCGAAAATTGCATGGCCAAATTGTCATGTAAACGAACCGAACAAACACGTGGAGGTATGTTCATGTTCATTCATTCAATAAATAAACGGACATAAACGAACAAGAATATAAACGAACAAAATTTTCTTTGTTCATGTTCGTTCATTAAGAAATATAGCTTGTTCATGTTCTTTCATTTAATAAATAAATGAATATTGTAATACCCCAAATTTTGGTTAGTGACCAAAATGTAACTTTTGAAAGTTTGATGGTCAAAGTATAAAACTTGGAAGAAATTTTAGGGAATTAAGTGATAAAGTTCCTAAAAAGAATTTTATTCCATATATAGATGGTTTACTTTTGAGGGTGGGGTTTTATGGAAATTATATTTTAGATTTGGAATTTTAGTAAAGAAAAATTAGAAATGGTTAAAACCGGTAGGGAATCGGTAATTTCAGATTTAATTGGAATTTTACAAAAAAATTTAAAGGATGTTATAAAATGGTTGGAATATTATTTTAATGTTTTGGATCAAAGAAATTTGGTCTGAAAATAAGGAATTTTTCAAATTTAATCGAAACAGTTGAATTTAGTGACTAAAATGCAAGTTTTGAAATTTCATGGGAAATTTCGGAAATTAAAGTCAAAATAATTCATCTTTGACTTTGAATTATGATAAGGATGAGTTGTCATGGTTTTATGGTAAATAAGAAGATTCATTAAAGGTGATTTGGTCATATCCCAATTAAATGAATATAATATTCATTTATAGTGGAATATAGAGTAAAATAAGATGAATGCACCCAAATTTTCTATCTTCTCCTCCAAATCAGCCGTGGGTTCTCTCTCAAGGTAAGAGAAAAATTTCAACTCAATTTTCAAGCAATTTACTTAGGATCTTGAGTAAGTTGTAAATAGAAAATTGTTATACGTGAAAAACTCTATCTTTTGGTACCAATATTGCATGGTAATCTTGTTGGTGTTCAAAGATCCCAAATTTAAGGGTTTGTGTTCATATAAGGGATCATGAAATTGAAGATGAATCTTGATGTTTGTGAAGTAGTTGATTCATATTTAAGCATGTAGGATGATTAGAACATGTTTAATCATTTTAGAACTTGTTCTTTAAGTTTCGACCATGGATGGTTTGATTTAGAAAAATTATGGAAAAATTATATAAGGATTGGAAATTATGAAGGAAGTATTTTTACAAGCCTTAGAAAATTTGAGGACCATTTTGTAAGTTTTGAAAAGTTGGGGATCAATTTGAAAATTTTGGAAAATAGATGGGTTGTTGTGTAAGTGTTATATAATTGATGTACTATGCTGGAAATTGTTGATTGGGAATTAAATGAGTGTTATATGTGAAAAATGACTATTTTGGGAAGTTTGAAAAGTTTGGTGATTTAATTACAACATTTGAATACAAATAATTTCAATGATGGAATTATTGGTATTAAGAATCTCGGCTGTAAAATGGTGAAGGACCATTTTGAGTAAATTGGAAAAGTTGGTTATAATACTAAAAAGAATTAATAAGTTTTAAAGTATTTTGTGGTGAATAGTTTGAAGTATGATTATGGAATATATTTTGGAAATATATTTATGTTAGTACAATACTAACATATATAGGTATGAATTTATATTTTGTACAAATTGTGATTTACTCGGTGTTCAAAACGATACGAATATAAAAGAAAAGGGTTATTGTGGACAATAGTGAGGCTCATATTTTGGAAAATTATAAAGTGTCATGGTGAGTGCAATACATGCATGAAATTATACATGGATATTTTATACATCATCAGGAAGACTTGCGATAAGTCGACCTTGTTTTATCAGCATGATATTATATCATATTTTTAGAAACTGACATGACATTGATATGTCAGAGTATGAAATTATAATGCATTGATTTTGGAAAATGTGATATTTTATCATGAATGTTATTTCGGGTTTGAACTGCCCCATTGTTAAATATTGATAATATACTTTGCCATGGATGGATTAAATAAAATAGACTGTATGCCCAAGTAAGTCATTGAGGGACATGGTATAGTTGACATGCCATAGAGTCCAGCAGCATGCTGCATATTCGGGAATACACTAAATGATACCTAGTGTATATGGTGGGCACGACCTTATGTGTCATATTCGAGACTGTACTTAAGGATACCTAGTACAGATGGTGGACACGACCTTATGTGTCATACTCGAGATTGCATTACAGTGCATATATTTGACTTGTGTACCAGGGTCCTCAGGGTTTTATATTGGGCTATTGTCTATGGTTTTATACATTATTGGTTAATAAATGGTAAGCATGAAATTAAGCTTACGAGCTTAAGAAATTAATGGCAAGTATATTGGTAAGGAATTTTATATTCAGTGATATTATTTTTGATCATGGTAAAATATTGAATATGCTGATAATATGATTTTAAGGTATTTGGTTTTTATAATAAAATTATGCATGAATTGTATTGCACTGTAAAATGTTTTAATTGCCTCACTAAGTATATACTTAGCGTGTGATGATTTTCACGCGTAGGTAAAAAGCCTGTAGAGGAATAGAGAGTTCAAGGCAACATCAAGCATCAAGAAGTATATTTCCTTATCAGTAAGACATCCTAATATGTGATGTAGATTTAATTAGTGGCTTGTAATTATTATGTTTTATTTGCTTTGTTGAACAAAATTGGAAAAAAAATGAAATTTTATGAACTTATATGTATTTTCACAGTTACTGTAGCGGTTACTGCAGCAATGAACAGTAACCACGTTTTAGCCAATTTTCCAGAATATAAAAGGGGAACCGATTCCCCCAAAAGGGAACCGAATCCCCCACTATTCACAAGTACTATTCACTATTTAAAAAAATGTTTTGAATTAAATTGGTTACAACGAAACATGATTTATACGATATGAAATTTTTATAATATCATTTACTATTTTAAGTAAATAAATTTTTAAATTGTTTTTGAATTGTAAAATGGTTTTAGAAATTCAGATAACATCTATAATCTGTATAGGTATAATTATACGGGTTATGGGTGTTACATTTATTGGCATCAGAGCTACAGGTTTTGCCGATTCTAGGACTAAACCGAGTTTGTTTTGAATTAAAAAGTATATACATGCCACTAGGATGTCAAAAGTTACTGATAATTGTATATATATTGTGATGATGCTTATTAGGAGTAAAGTTACTCTTTACTAATGGATGATGATTTTGACTGTGTTCAGATGTCAGATCATCAAGAATCGAGTAGGGCAGGCGAGCATGTTACTCCTGTTCAGAGTGGGGGTAACGAGGTGAATCAGAATCCACCCAATGCTCAGTCGAATATAGAATCGTCTAATCTGAATCAATAGGATATGCCTGTTCAGGATCAGAGATTGTTCTTACAAGCTCTAGACACCATTATTAACCGTCGAACCCCAATATCAGTTCTGAAATAACTAAGGAATATGTGAGCACCTGAATTTCGAGGTGATTCGGATGCTAATCTGATGGCTGCTAATTTTTGGTTGAATGATGTCAAGAATATGCTAAACAGGATTCCTTGTGATGATCAAGGAAAATTGGAAGGGGTTGTGTCTCTACTGATGGAGCTAGCCAGTGTGTGGTGGAATACAATCGTCACACGAGTTTCCATTGAGCAGGTTACATGGGAATTCTTTCTGAGGGAATTCAAGGAAAAGTATATTGGGGACGTGTTTGTCAATGATATGATGCAACAGTTCCTAAATTTAAAGCAATCCGGAAAAATAGTTTGAGTACGAATGTGAATTTCAGAAGATGAGTCGATTTGCTTCGGAGCTTATTCCGACTGAGAAATCTACAATTGATAGATTTATTTCTGGATTGGATTCTCAGTATAAGAGAATTCTGGTTTCTAATCATTTCACTGCTTTTCAAGAAGCAGTAAACAAGGTTAAAGCTATGGAAAAAGTTGGTCTTGAAGATATAGAGGCGAAGAAGGCTCAGACAAACAAAAGGTTTGGAAGCTCATACTCTGCACCTGCACCCTTTTCCAAACACAACAAGGGCCAGCAACAGAAAAATTATGTTTTCTCAGTATCCATGGGAAGGAAGAGATTTTCTGGGGGAAAGTCCAAGCAGACACAAGCATCTTCAATGGGTACTAGAGGTTCAGGAGTACGAATTGTTCCAGAATGCGAGCATTGTGGAAAGAGACATTCGGGTCAATGTTGGTTTACTGAGGGAAAATGTTTTCATTGCAAACAACCTGGTCATTTTAAAAGGGAGTGTCCAGAGCTATACCCAGATCAGTCCGTAGCAGGGCCTCAGAAGGTCAGAAGTGGAAAATGTGGTAGGCCTGATACATCTGAGGTTGCATCTAATCATGAAAGTAGAACTACTGCAAGAGTTTATCACATCAAGACTGATGATGACAGAGATACTCCTGAGATTGTAGCAGGTACCTTTTATCTCTTTGATGAACCTATTTTCGTATTGATTGATCCTGGTTCTACATACTCGTATATAAGTACAACACTGGTAAGAGATAGGGGAATCTTTTTAGAACCTATTTCTAGGGATATTGCGGCAATCAATCCATTGGGCCATAGTGCAAAAATTTGTTGAGTTAGTAATAAATGTCTGATAAAGATTCAGGGAGTGGAATTTCCTGCAAACCTGTTATAATTACCTTTTGAGGAATTCGGGATAATCTTAGGCATGGATTGGCTATCTTCCTATTATGGTTGGGTAGATTGTCATTTGAAGAGATTGTTTTTAAAGGATACAACATGTTCAGAGGTAATATTTGTTGGAGAAAGGTTAAATCCTTTATCCAATGTGATTTCAGCTTTTACTGCTAAGAAATTATTGTCATGGGGATGTCAAGCAATTTTAGAAAATGTGTTGGATACGAGAACGACGGAAGTTAAGTTGGAAGATATTCCAACTATACGTGAATATCCAGAGGTGTTTCCAGATGAGTTACCTGGATTACCTCCAGATAGAGAGGTGGAGTTTGGGTTTGATGTATTCCCAGGTACAATACCTATTTCGATGGCTCCTTATCGAATGGCCCCAATAGAGTTAAGATAATTAAAGGCCTGATTGCAAGAGCTACTGGATCGAGGATTTATAAGATCAAGTATTTCACCTTGGGGTGCAACGGTGTTGTTTGTGAAAAAGAAAGATGGATCAATGCGTTTGTGCATAGATTATCGACAGTTGAACAATGTGACCATAAAGAACAAGTATCCTCTTCCGAGGATTGATGATTTGTTTAATCAACTTAAGGGAGCAACTGTTTTCTCTAAGATTCATCTTCGATCGGGATATCATCAGTTAAAGATTAAAGAGGAAGATGTTCCAAAGACAGCTTTCAGAACACGGTATGGACACTATGAGTTCGTAGTAATGCCATTTGGGTTGACAAATGCTCCAGCAGCATTCATGGATTTGATGAATCGAGTATTTCAACCTTATTTAGATCAATTTATGGTGGTCTTTATTGATGACATTCTGGTATACTCAAAGACAAAGATGGAACATGATGTTCATCTTTGTACTGTACTTGAAATACTTAACGATAAAAAGTTATATGCCAAACTGTCAAAGTGTGAGTTTTGGTTATCTGAAGTTTCTTTTCTTGGTCATGTTGTTTCAGCTGAAGGCATAAGAGTTGATTCTAAGAAAGTTCAAGCAATATTGGAGTGGAAACCTCCAAAGAATGTTACAGAGGTCCGAAGTTTTTTGGGACTTGCTGGTTATTATCGAAGGTTTGTGAAAAACTTTTCGATGATTGCTTCTCCTTTGACCAAACTTTTGCAAAAGGATGTTTTATTTGCTTGGACTGAGAAATGTCAAGAGAGTTTTGAAGCTCTAAAGAAGATTTTAACAGAAGCACCAGTGTTGGTACAACCAGAATCGAGCATAGAGTATGTGGTGTATAGTGATGCATCTCATAATGGTTTGAGTTGTGTACTTATGCAAGATGGTAAAGTGGTAGCCTATGTTTCCCGACAATTAAAGAAGCACGAGAGGAATTATCCTACTCATGATCTTGAGTTAGCAGCGGTAGTTTTTGCTCTAAAGATTTGGCGTCATTATTTGTATGGTGAGAGATGCCATATTTACACGGATCATAAGAGCTTGAAATATTTGTTGACTCAAAAAGAGCTCAATTTGAGACAGAGAAGATGGATAGAACTTTTAAAGGATTATGATTTGATCATTGACTATCATCCGAGTAAAGCAAATGTTGTTACAGATGCACTTAGTCAAAAAACTTTTGCAGCTTTGCGAGCTATGGATGTGCGACTATTGTTGAAAGAAAATGGCGCACTGTTGGCTGAATTAAAAAAAAGTTGATGCTTTTAAATCGGATAATAAAGCAACAAAGGAAAGATGACATATGCTTTGAAAAGATTTTACTAGTGGAAAAAGGTGAGACTAAGGATTTTGAAATCAAGTCAGATTGATGTCTGTATTACCGATGAAGAATCTATATTCCACATGATGATGAGTTAAAGAAAGATATTCTTTCTGAGGCACATTATAGTCCACTGACTATGCATCCGGGTGGGAGAAAAATGTATCATGATGTAAAGAGTCGATTTTGGTGGTCGGGTATGAAAAGAGCCATTTATGAGTTTGTTGCTACATGTTTGACGTGTCAGCAAGTGAAAGTTGAACATCAGGTGCCTTCGGGATTGTTACAACCAATTTTTATTCTAGAATGGAAGTGGGAGAGAGTTACTATGGATTTTGTTACAGGGCTACCATTGACATCAAATAAGAAGGATTCCATTTGGGTGATAGTTGACCGGTTAACTAATCGGCACATTTCATTCCTTTGCGAATGGACTATGCCTTGGATAAATATGCAGAGTTGTATATCAAGGAAATAGTTCGGCTACTTGGATTGCCAGTATCAATCATATCAGACAGGGATCCAAGGTTTACTTCAAGATTTTGGAATTCTTTGCATAAAGCTTTGGGTACTCGATTGAATTTCAGTACGGTATTTCATCCACAGACGGATGGTCAGTCTGAACGAACTATCCAGATTTTGGAGGATATTTTGAGGGCATGTGTGATTGAGTTCGAAGGATTTTGGGAAAAGTATTTTCCTTTAGCAGAATTTGCTTACAATAACAGCTACCAATCTAGCATCAAGATGGCTCCTTACGAAGCTTTATACGAAAGAAAGTGTCGGAAACCATTAAATTGGTTCGAATTGAAAGAACGAAATCTTGTTGGTCCTGATTTATTGAAGGAGGTTGAGGATAAAGTGAGAATAATCCAAGATAATCTCAAGATTTCAGCTGATCGTCAGAAGTCTTATGCAGATTTGAAGCGAAAAGAGATTGAATTCCATGAAGGCGATAAAGTTTTTCTTAAAGTATCACATTGGAAAAAGATATTTCGTTTTGGGCGCAAAGGAAAATTAAGTCCAATATTCATTGGACCTTATGAAATATTAAAGAGAGTTGGACCGGTGGCGTATCAGTTAGCGTTACCTCCAGAATTGGATAAGGTTCATAATGTGTTTCATGTGTCGATATGCTTAGAAAGTATCGATCAGATCCTTCACATGTCATTGCACCAGAGAAAATTGAAATCTGGCCAGATTTAGCTTATGAAGAAGAACCAGTTCGAATTTTAGCTCGAGAAATCAAAGAACTGCGTAGCTAGACGATTCCACTTGTTAAAGTGCTTTGGCGAGATCATAAAGTCGAGGAAGCTACGTGGGAAAGAGAGGAGGATCTGAAGAAGCAATATCCTCATATGTTTTCATCATAAACGTATTAAAAATTCGAGGATGAATTTTATTTAAGGAGGGGAAAATTGTAATACCCCAAATTTTGGTTAGTGACCAAAATATAACTTTTGAAAGTTTGATGGTCAAAGTATAAAACTTGGAAGAAATTTTAGGGAATTAAGTGATAAAGTTCCTAAAAAGAATTTTATTCCATAGATATATGGTTTACTCTTGAGGGTGGAGTTTTATGGAAATTATATTTTGGAGTTTTAGTAAAGAAAAATTAGAAATGGTTAAAACCGGTAGGGAATCGGTAATTTTAGATTTAATTGGATTTTTATAAAAATTTAAAGGATGTTATAAAATGGTTGGAAATATTATTTTAATATTTTGGATCAAAGAAATTTGGTCTGAAAATATGGAATTTTTCAGATTTAATCGAAACAGTGGAATTTAGTGACTAAAATGCAAGTTTTGAAATTTCATAGGATATTTCGGAAATTAAAGTCAAAATAATTCATCTTTGACTTTGAATTATGATAAGGATGAGTTGTCATAGTTTTATGGTAAATAAGAAGATTCATTAAGGGTGATTTGGTCATATCCCAATTAAATGAATATAATATTCATTTATAGTGGAATATAGAGTAAAATAAGATGAATGCACCCAAATTTGCTATCTTCTTCTCCAAATCAGCCGTGGGTTCTCTCTCAAGGTAAGAGAAAAATTTCAACTCAATTTTCAAACAATTTACTTAGGATCTTGAGTAAGTTGTAAATAGAAAATTGTTATACGTGAAAAACTCTATATTTTGGTACCAATATTGCATGGTAATCTTGTTGGTGTTCAAAGATTCCAAATTTAAGGGTTTGTGTTCATATAAGGGATCATGAAATTGAAGATGAATCTTGATGTTTGTGAAGTAGTTGATTCATATTTAAGCATGTAGGATGATTAGAACATGTTTATTCTTTTTAGAACTTGTTCTTTACGTTTCGACCATGGATGGTTTGATTTAGAAAAATTATGGAAAAATTATATAAGGATTGGAAATGATTAAGGAAGTATTTTACAAGCCTTAGAAAATTTGAGGACCATTTTGTAAGTTTTGAAAAGTTGGGGATTAATTCAAAAATTTTGAAAAATAGATGGGTTATTGTGTAAGTGTTATATAATTGATGTACTATGCTGGAAATTGTTGATTAGGAATTAAATGAGTGTTATATGTGAAAAATGACTATTTTGGGAAGTTTGAAAAGTTTGGTGATTTAAAAAACGAACACGAACGAACGAACATAAACGAACACAATAAACGAACATAAACGAACAACACAAACATAAAAAAAACTTATTCGAACACAACAAACGAATGTAAAAAAAAGTAAAAAAACAAGAATAACAACTTAAAATTCATTAATATAACCTGCAACTTTAGAGTTAATTTGTTCGAATACGACAAAAACATACATAAATCATAAATAAGCTATATGAACATAATAAAGTCTTAAATTTAATTTGTTCAACAAAACAATCTTCTTGAAATCCAAACAACATCAATAATCTTCGTAACATATTCAACTTGTCCTCTTTTCAAACATAAATGAACGAACATAAATGAACATAAATGAATGAACATAAGCGAACATATAATCAAACATTCACGAACGTAAATGAACGAACAAGCCCTTTGTTCATGTTCGTTCATTTAATTAAACAAACGCAAAATCTTGTTCATGTTCGTTAATTTAATAAATAAACGCACATAAACGAACTTCCCGCCGCACGGTTCATGAACAGTTCGTTGAACGTTCAGTTCATTTACATGCCTATGGCCAAAGTGAAAAGTCAAAGTCAAGTTGATTCATCTTTGCATAAGGAATATTTTAATGGAAGATAATGCAATGGAATTTGGTAATTATCAAGTTGGTATTTTTGGGATTTCTCATTAATTGAATTTTAAATTCAATTATATTATTAAAATGTCATGTGTCAAGGTTAATAAATACTAGATTAATCAAGAAAATTAGCATAAAATTAGCTCATTCTTCAAGCTTGGTTGAAACCACCATTTCTCCAAGGTAAACATTTTTTTTTAAGTTTACATGATTGATTTTTGGACTAAGTTATGAATTAGAGAATTAATCTACCTGAAATTCTCTATTATTTGGTACCAATATTTCATAGTGAAGATGTTTATATGTTGAGATTGAAGGTTAAGGTTTATCTAGGGTTTTTGGAGTTTAAAGAATTAATGAAAAATTATTATGTTTTTCTATGTTGGAGATTGATTTTAAACATCATTCAAACATGTATGATGTTTAAAATCAATATTAGAATGATTTAAAGCATTTGGCCTAATTAGGGTTTTGGTGATTGATTGAATTTTGGTTCAATTTAATGTTGTGTTGATTAGAATAGCATGAATTTGAAGTAAGGAAGTTGAATTCATGCTTGAAATTGAATGAAAAGCTAGCCTTATGACCATAGCGATATTCGACCATTAGGGAAAATTAGGGGAAAACATTGAAAATTTTCCTATGGTCTAGAATTGATATTAGAAATGTTCTATGTGATTTGGAGATCAATTTAGGTCAATTTGGAGCCTTGAGTTAGAAAAAGGGTTAATATACAAGTTTTGAAAAATTGTGGAATATTATTGTAAGAATGTAATATTTGGAGGATTTAATGCTGATTTTTTATAGCTAAAATGCTGGAAATTTATGTAATATGCTGATTTTTGGGTTTAATTTTTAAGTTGAGATTTAATTTCAAGTTTATCAAGTTGTGTAGTTGAATTTGAAAAGTCTAAGAAAGTTTAGGGTGAATTGCAAGCTTTTGAAATGTTTAAGTGTTGATTGAAAATTTCATTAAGGTGCTGAAAATTTTATGTGATTAATGTGACATACTCATAATAGCGAAGAGTTATTATGAATTTAATGGAAAAGTTAATATGAATTATAGAAAGAATTCAAAATTAGTGTCTTAATTATATATTTAGCAAAAGTTGAAAGGTTGGTGATGAAATAAATTTTTATGGGATCGAATAAGAATTTTTGAGAAGTTTGAAATTACGATGGAAGTACAATTTAGTTTTATATCAATTTAAGTATAGGATTTATTTTTATTTTATATTTGAGTTTAGATTATATTAGTTTGATACTAACATATAGTTTGAATATTTTATGTTATTATATGACGTCGTCAGATCTCAATAAATCTAGTGATTCAAGTAACTCCAAAGAAAAGGAAATGATGCGGAATTTAGAAGATTATCATGGAGAAGATTCGAAAATTAGGCACAAGTGAATGCATTTAACTTGTATTTATGTTATCGAAAAAAATTGTCTTGCGACGAGCCAGTGTCGCAGTTATGTTAAGAAGTGATTCCTAGTGTTATGAAAGTGTGATTTAAGCATGTATGTTTATTTAGTAAGCTAATAGAATTAGTGAATAAATTACGGACGTCAGATTGTGAAATCTGCCTAAAAATCATGTTATGAACTCTAAGTTTAGATAATCACTAGAAAGTCTACAAAAATGATTGGATGATGAATCTTATACCATTGGATTCATATATTAGTCTAGTTTCATTTGAAACAAATGAAAATTGATTTTTAGGAGTATACAAAAAGATATGAATTTTTAATCAGTGATAGGTCAGAAAATAGGACAATAGATTCTGCCCAAAACAGCTTCTGTCAGTCAACTTTGAAAATTCGTTATAAATTGTACAAATGGAATTAGACAAAGTGCCTCATATAGTTAGATTTTTATTCGAATCTAGTTTTTATTGGTTCAAACAGAATAATATTTTAGTATGTATATAAATGTAGAATAATATTTCTTTGAAGGTAGTTCAAACTGTCAGAATATGAAATTTTGATAAATTGTGTAGTGGAAGCAATTTAAATTAAAAAATTAAAATTAAAGCTTAGTGAGGCTTATATTATGATTTATAAGTAAAGTGTTAAAGTGAATGAAAATTATTTATTTATTTTATTATTATGATCGAGGACGACTTGCGATAAGTCATCCTCATTTAATTTTTTCAGTACGATTTATAAGTTCTTATGATGGAATAATTTCATAATATTTTTTATCAAGTTTTATGAATAAATTTGGGTATGAATTGCCCAAGTACAATATTTACGATGATGGATTCTAAATGTTTACAGTTATCGTATAGTTTACATTATTAGACGTTTTTCAGTTATAAGATGTTTTATTGTTATCAGACGTAGATTAATAAATGATATTATGATGATAAATATAAGCTCATTGTATGTTGATTGAGATTCGTAGGTATATTTGGCATGCCATTAAGTTAAGTACTTTTCAGCTTATGATTGCACTTAAGTGCATCATATCTCAGTTTTAGTTCAGCTATGATACATTTGTGTACACTATGATCAGCACCGTTGGTGCACAGGTTATGATTGCACTGAAGTGCATCATATCTTAGTTTCAGTTGTGATTGGCACCGTGTTGTACCTGGTGCGCATCTTATACTCATGTACCTTGTATTTTATTATATATACACTGGGATATAACAGTAAATGTGAAAGTTATGACAATATATGAAAGAAAAGAATATAAAATTGAAAAGAAAGTTCTAAAATAAATAAAAAAAAAGTTATTTATGATATTTGATAATGATTTATATGATTTTTGATAAAATCATGAGATGATATTTTCAGATTTTTAGAAGGGAAATGACTTGACTAGCTCAGTTTGAAGTTTTAATGTTTTTATTTAAATTACAGTTTATGACCTATGTTTAATGGAATTTATGTTTTAGCTATACGTTTGCCTCACTAAGTTTTACTTAACGTGTGATGATTTTCATGTGTAGGTTCAAATATAGTAGATGACGTGAAGTGAGGAGCTTGCCAACATCTTATGGAAATCAAATCTACTAATAATATCAGTAAGATATCATAACTTTGACTTATTAGTGGCATATACATTATATCTGTTGGGTTACTTTATCATATTTATATTAAAAAGGGTCTGAAATAACAATTTGGAATCATTTTAGTGTTTGGTTAATTTTAGTTATAATCGTATTTATAAATAAATATTTTGACTTGTTTTATATAGTTTTTAAATTAAGCGGTATTTAGGTAGTGATATATATAATTATGAATTGTTTTGAACTGTCTGCTTACTGATTGAAATTAGACTTATTTTTAGTGATTAAATTTATTTTACTATTCCATACGAATAAGATTAAATTTTTTAAATTAAAACAAAGAAAGTTTAAAAAGGAAACGAGATTTTAAGTCTTTATGCTTAGTAAATGTTTGTCAAGTTGATGTGACATATGTGGCTTGTATATCGAGACATATATAGGTTATGGATGTTACATTTATTGGTATCAGAGCAGCAGATTTAGTCGATTCTCGGCCTAAATAAAGCCTATGTTATGTTAGAAATATGTACATGCCACTAAGATGTTAAAATTACTTATCTGGTATGGTTTTATGATTTTATTAGTGATGTTACTCCTTATTAATGTAATACGAAAATGTATGTGTTAGATGTTGGAAGTTAAGAACCAGGGTAAGAATGTAGATAATATTAGAAATAGAATCGAGATTAGAACCGATTCAATTAGATTCAGGGAGACTTAATATCTCGCCCTAGTAAGGTTTGGGTTGCCAGGGATTTTCCTCTATTCTATGAAAGATATACCCCAATGTTTAATAAGGTAGTTGAATTAAAAGAAACTATCAGAAAATTTAGAAAGTATATAAGAAAAATCGAGAATTAAAAAGACGTAGAGATTATTGAAATTACTGATGATTTTGGAATGTGTATATGTAAGTAAATTGTCTGTTAAAGTTCAAAGAAAATTGATTTTTTAGTTAATCATATGACAATTATGTTATCCTTTGAAAGGATTTAGAATGAGATTGAAAGAGAATAATTGTTGATCTGAATGACTTTAAAGGGTTTTATGAGCATGATAATTGGAGTAAGATTATAAAAATGAGAAAATATATGAAAAATGACTTCAAGTGATAGAGCAGTAATTTACCGTTGAGAATGGAATTGTTGAATAAGTTCTATTAATAAATGATTGTTTTAAACTGAAATTTTCCTAGAATTTATTTATAGTAATGATAAAAATTCAAACAGTATTTATTGTTTTTTTAATAAAAAAAGATTTTCATCAAATAAAAAAATAAGATACAACAAATATAACACAACTCTAACATAAAAATTTAAAGACCATAAATAAAAATAAAACCAAAATTTTTCATTAAATACATATTTTATCTTTCAAAAAAATCTAATAAGTATCAATAATTTTTTCGTCTCTATTCGAACTTGGATCCAATATTGATACAAGTAAGAAGATCGAGAGAACCTATCTAACATATTACTCCGTGAACGATTCGAAATATATCAACAAACTACTGCAAAAAAAAAAGTTAACTAAATATAAATTAATCGATCAATAGATTAGATATAATTACTTAATATTACCCTAAAAATATAAACATATATATAAGTAAGTGTGAATATCTTAAAATATTATATGTAACAATTTTCTATACTGACATATTTTAAAATGGGCAACAATATATGATCCATTAATATAGATATGCTTGGACCTTGTCTGTTATCTTTGCATTTACTTGAACAGGTTGTGTGGGCTATTATGGACTCTGAAAATTAAACATCAAAACAATATTTAGGTAAGCTTAGGTCAGTATCTACCCTCAAATATAGTATAGATAAAGAGTGATTATAAAATAATATTTTCTTTAGAATTTCTTTAGTTTACTGATAATGTATATAGACCTTATATATATAATTGTATAAATTCGGGTTATCAAGAAATAACAACATTCTCTTTTATCATTAAGATCATTTAATAAGTATAAGTACAAGAATTTCATGATAAAATTCAAGGAATGATATTCCTGGTGAATTTAATGGAATTACCATTTGATTAATTTGAGATCATTATGGTAAATTTAATTGACAGTTGAACAATTAAAGTTAGATTAGAGGATATTCTGATAGTTTGGGAAATTCTAGATGTAACCCTTGATGAATTATCTGGATTACCTCTTGATCGAGAAGTGGAGTTTAAAATTAATATTTTTCGGGTATAGTTTCAATTTTGATGGTCATATATCTGATAGCTTCGACAGAGTTCAGAGAGTTAAGGGTACAACTACAGGATCTATTTGATCGTAATTTTATCATACCAAAAGTATCTTCGTGTGGTATATTGGTACTCTTTAGGAAACGAAAAAATGAATATATGTAGCTATATATAGATTATTGTCAGCTGAAAGTGACAAAAAGAAATAAGTACCCCTTTCAATGATCGATGATCCATTAGATCAACTCAAAGGTACATAAGTATTTTTAAAGATTGATCTTCGATCAGTGTATCATCAGTTAAATATTAAAGTGTTAGTGTATGCCCAAAGACCAATCATATGATTATTGTAATAATACATTTATTTACCGATTTTATTGAATAAAGACATTGCCAATATTATTTTCAGTTATATGTTTGTGTTTAACATAAACTGAAAGATAATAAAGTCCATATAATAACATTATAAAAAGATCCATAATCAAGTATTATTATGGGCATGGACAATAATAATACGCTTAAGACTAACATGTTATTGATTGATTACGAGGAGTTGTCATTGACATAGATATGTCAGAATTGATACATGATTATATTGTTAGAGAACAATGTATTACATTGACCCATCATGAGCATATGTCTTGGATTATTATGTAACGATCATAACATTGCTCATGGTGATGACTATATGTATGATCCTCATACTTGAGATCAATGTCATCCCAACATATATTGTTGTATGTTTTGATACAATTAAACATGCTCTTTAATTGGTTGCACTATAAAGACTGTTATTGAATATATCTCGATATATATAGTGGGGATTTGTCCTTCCTACAAAATAGGAAATATATCATAGGCCACTTGATTGAGTGAGACTAGAAATGCATGGCCATGCTTGAATAAGTTGATATATGATATCACAAATTATTCCTTAATTATAGTCTACTCTAGATATCAAGAAACAATAGATGGGCTATACAAGTGTGATTATTCTAAGACTTGTGCATATTCTAGATATAAATGACAAAAAGATGTAATACATAAAAGAGTTAATCACAAAGATGATATGTTGAATCATAATTTCTTGTAACTTAGGTGACAATGATATATTGCTAGATGTCACTCATTGTATGTAATATTAGAATTGTTCTAATAATTACTACTAACGTTACAAGAACCTACAGGGTCACACCCTAGGATTGAAATGAGCAAAGAAGTACAATTTGTTGTATGTTACTAAAATATATCTAGAGTTAAGATATGTATATTTGATATACATATGATTTTAATTATCCCGAATATAGTAAGTAAGCATTAAAAGAATGTAATTCAGATTATAAGTCTTTAATGCATATTTAATTTGAATTAATTAAATAATATTTTATTTATTAATTTGAAATAACTTTAAAAACCCTAAGATGTTAGAGTAATTGATATATTTAAATGAGGTAAGGTCTAGTAGCGGTTTTACTTCAGCCGTTTTTCTCAAAATCGATTTTGGGAAAAGAAAATTTTGCTCTCAATCGGGTGAACTAAGTTGAGGCTGAGACATGTTTTCGTGGAGACTTACGACTCAAACCGTTCGTGATCACTACTTCTCGTTGATGTCTTTGTTGTTTTTCAAGGAACCCATTGTAAGTATTCACATCATTTCCTCCCGATTTCGGTTTTACGTACTTGGATCGCTGGTGAGACCGTCGAGTTTTGTTTTCGCTGCACCATGGGGTGCGCCGACAGTCCCAACATAAAGAGTAAAGATATTTTTGAGGATGATTTCCAGAACCCTATATAGATATTATAAGTTTGTAGTGACGTCATTTGGACTGATTAATGTTCCAAAAATATTTAAAGATTTAATGAATCAAGTGTTTTAGTAATAATTAGACTACTTTGTGGTCATATTCATTGATGATAATTTTGTTTTATTATAAGATCAAATAGGAGCACAACGCACATCTTCGCATTGTACTTTCGACGTTGCTGCATAAAAAGATGTATGCTAAGTTGTTAAAATGTGAATTATGGTTGTTAGAAGTTGCTTTCCTTGGCTACGTGATTTCAGTATAGGGAATTTGAGTATATTACAAGAAATTACAAGCTATAGTAGAATGGAAAACTTCGAAGAATGTTTTTGAAGTTCATAATTTCTTGGGATTAACTAGTTATTATTAGAGATTTGTGAAGAATTCCTCAAGGATTGCTTTTTTGTTTACAAAGCTTCTTAGAAAAGATGTACCAATTGTTTGAACTAAATTAATGACAAGAAAATTTTGATACACTTAAGAAGATTTTGATAGAAGTACCAGTTCTAGTGCAGTCAGAATCAGGTAAAGATAATGTGATTTGCAATAATGGAAGAAGGTGAAGTGATAGTTTATACTTTGAGACAGATAAAGATGCATGAACAGAATTATACAACTCAGAAATTAGAGTTTGCGACTGTGGTGTTCGCTTTGAAAACATGGCACCACTATCTATATGGTGAGAGATGTTATATTTAAACAGATCATAAAATTTTGATGTATTTGCTTATTCAAAAAGAATTGGATCTAAGATAAAGGAGGTAGACAGAACTTCTAAAAGATGGAAATGATTATTGATTATCATCTTGGGAAGGTTAATATGGTAGTTGACACATTTAGTTGAAAGATCTTCTCTACTTTAAATGCTTGATTTTCAAGGAAAAACAATGGTGTACTTGTTGTAGAGTTGATGTCGAGACCTATATTGTCAAATTTGATTGAAGATTTTCTAACGAAGATAAAAGATATTCAGAAAGGATAAAAAAAGTGAAGAAAGGAAATCAAATATCAAAGAGATGATAAAGTATTTCTTAAAGTTTTACCTTAGAAAAAGGTTCTGATATTTGAACATAAAAGAAAGTAAAGTCCGAGATTTATCAGTTATATGAGATTATGAAGAGAGTTAGTCTGGTAATTTATCATTTAGCATTACCACTGGAAATGGATAAGATTTATAATGTGTTTCGTGTATCGCTGCTTCGAAAGTATAGATTGAATACTTTACATGTGATTACACAGAGAAAATCAATATTTAGTCAGATTTGTTATATGAAGAGAAACCAATAAATATTATAGTATATGGAGACAAAAAAACTGGGAAATAAGACGATTCCACTGGTGAAAGTTCTTTAGTGAAATCATAAAGCTAAGGAAGCGACTTGGGAACGAGAAAAATACACGAAAAGATAGTTTCCTTATCTCTTTACTTCAGGCATATAGATACTTATAGAAAATTCAAGGACGAATTTTCTTTAAAGGGGGAATTGTATTACCCCAAATTTTGACTAGTGACTAAAATGTAAGTTTTAAAAGTTTGAAGGCTAAAGTATAAACTTTGTAAAAGTTCAAGGAACAAAAATTTAATTATTAAAAGTTATATATTTTAGCTCGTAAATGAACATTTTAGCCTAAAACAATGATTTTTGTTGGAATCAGATTTTTGGTACGAGATTTGTGTTAAAAGTTATAAAGCGATAAAATTGGTATTGAAATCGGATAATCGGAATGAACCAGAATTTTACGAAAATTTGAAGGATGTTAGAAAATAGTTGGAAATATTATTTCCATATTTTATATCAAATAAATTTGGCTCAAAACAGTGTAATTTTTCAGATTTGGCTGAACAATTGAATTTTAATGACTAAAGTGCAATTTTCAAAAATTGCATGGACAAAGTGAAAAGTCAAAGTCAAGTTGATTCATCTTTGACTAATGAATATTTTAATGAAAGATAATGCAATGGCATTTGGTAATTATCAAGTTTCATTAATGGTATTTTTGGGATTTCTCATTAATTGAATGTTAAATTCAATTATATTATCAAAGTGTCATGTGTCAAGGTTAATAAATACTAGATTAATGAAGAAAATTTAAAAAAAAAATCAGGTCCTTCTTTAAGCTTGGTCAAAACCACCATTTCTCTAAGGTAAACATTTTATTTTTTATTTTTAAGTTTACATGATTGATTTTTGGACTAAGTTATGAATTAGAGAATTAATCTACATGAAATTCTCTATCATTTGGTACCAATATTTCATAGTGAATATGATTATATGTTGAGATTGAAGGTTAAGGTTTATGTAGGGCTTTTGAAGTTTGAAGAATTAATGAAAAATTATTATGTTTTTTATGTTGGAGATTAATTTTCAAACATGTATGATATTTAAAATCAAGTGTAGAATGATTTAAAAGATTTGACCTAATTAGGGTTTTGGTGATTGATTGGATTTTGGTTCAATTTGATGTTGTGTTGATTAGAATAGCATGAACTTGAAGTAAGGAAGTTGAATTCATGCTTGAAATTGAATGAAAAGCTAGCCTTATGACCATAGCGATATTCGGTTATTAGGGAAAATTAGGGAAAAACATTGAAAATTTTCATATGGTCTAGAATTGATATTAGAAGTGTTCTATGTGATTTGGAGATCAATTTAGGTTATTTGATAGCCTTGAGTTAGAAAAAGGTTTAAATACAAGTTTTGAAAATTGTGGGATATTATTACAAGAATGTAATATTTGGAGAATTCAATTCTGATTTTTTATAGATGGAATGTTGGAAATTTACTTAATATGTTGATTTTTGGGTTTAATTCTTAAGATGAGATTTAATTTCAAGTTTATCAAGTTGTGTGGTTGAATTTGGAAAGTCTAAGAAAGTTTATGGTGAAATTGCAAGTTTTTGAAATGTTTAAGTGTTGATTTGAATATTTCATTAAGGTCCTTGAAATTTTATGTGATTAATGTGACATACTCGTAGTAGCAAAGAGCTATTATGAATTTAATGGAAAAGTTTATATAAATTCTAGAAAGAATTCAAAATTAGTGGCTTAATTATATATTTTTCTGAAGTTGAAAGGTTGATGATGAAATAAATATTTATGGGATCAAATAAGCATTTTGAGAAGTTTGAAATTACAATGGAAGTACGATTTAGTTTTATATCAATTTAAGTATTGAATTTATTTTTATTTTGTATTTAAGTTTAGATTATGCTATTTTTCCAGTACGATTTATAAGTTCTTATGATGGAATATTTTCATAATAATTTTCATCAAGTTTTATGAATAATTTTGGGTATGAACTGCCCAAATACGATATTTACGATGATGAATTCTAAATGTTTATAGTTATTAGACAGTTTATTGTTATCATACATTTTTCAGTTATCAGATGTTTTACAGTTATCAGACATAGCTTAATAAATGATATTATGATGATAAATATAAGTTAATTATATGTTGCATCGAGAGTTGTAGGTACATTTGACATGCCATTAAGTTGAGTACTTTTTCAGGTTATGATTGCACTGAAATGTCTCATATCTCAGTTTCAGTTCAGCTATGGTACATTCGTATACCCTATGATCAGCACCGTTGGTGCACAGGTTATGATTGCACATAAATGCATCATATCTCAGTTTCAATTATGATTGGTATTGTGTTGTGCCTATTGCCCACCTTATACTCACGTACCTTGTATTCTCTTACATATACATTGAGCTATAACAGTAAATATGAAAGTTATGACAATATATGAAAGAAATGAATATATAATTGAAAAGAAAGTTCTGAAATATGTTCGAATGAAAAGAATAAAAGTTATTTATGATATTTGATGATGACTTATATGATTTTGATAAAATCATGAGATGATGATTTTCACGTTTTTATAAGGGAAACGGGTTGACTAACCTAGATTGAAGTTTTAATGTTTTTATTTAAATTACAGTTTATTGCCTATATTTTATGGAATTTATGTTTTAGCTATACTTTTGCCTCACTAAATTTTACTTAGTGCGTGATGATTTTCATGTGTATGTTATAATATAGTAGAGGACGTGAAGTGAGGAGTTTGCCAGCAACATCTTATGGAAATCAAACCTACCAACAATATCAGTAAGACATCCTAACTTCAACTTATTAGTAGCATGTACATTATATCCGTTGGGTTACTTTATCATATTTATATTAAAATGGGACTGAAATAGCAATTTGGAACTGTTTTAGTGTTTGGTTAATTTTAGTTATAATCGTATTTATACATGAATATTTTGACTAGTTTTAAAAGGTTTTTAAATTAAGCGATATTTTGGTAGTGATATATATAATTATGAACAGTTCTGAACTGCCTACTTACTTATTGAAATTAGACTTGTTTTCAGTGATTAAATTTATTTTACAATTTCATACGAATAAGATTAAAGTTTTTAAATTGAAACAAATAAAGTTTAAAAATGAAACGCGATTTTAAGTCTTTATGCTCAGTAAATGTCACACCTCACTTTTCTTTGGTGTTGATTTATATTTAATTTTAATTATTTATGGGACCAAATGATAAAACTTTGAGAATTTGAGGTTAAATTCAAAAGTTTTAAGAAGCTTAGGGACCTAAGCTAGAATTATACCATTATCCGCCCTATAACAAAAAAATTAAAATGAATGAATAATGTGGCCGGTGGGTTTCGAACCCAGACCAAAGGGAGTGGTGAGCCATGCCCTAGCCTAGTATTTATGTTTTGGGATTTTTAGCTAAAAATCCCAAACCACCTCGGTGAGATACCCCCAAATCCCTAAATCACTAAACTTTACCCCACCAGCCCTCCCTGATTCTCAATTGTTCGGCCGTCGTTCAACGCTCTATCACCCCCATCGTGATTGTTGCATCGATCCGACTAAAACCCCTTTGATCGATCATCAAAAAGAGTTACCGTTCGCTGGGAATGAACAGTTAAACGTTCGTCAAAACCCCATCGTCGCCACTTGGTTTTACTTCGATTCTGGTCGCCTCGCCTCACCGCTGTCATCAATGTGTTCCCCGGCTTGTTCCGCTCAAAACTGACCGGTGGGTCACGTCAACGTGGCTGGTTTCGTCCGATCGTCGACATGGGTAAACTCTTTGGACTTATTCCAATTATTTTAAGTTGTTTTGGATGAAATTTGATATGTTTTGGGTTTAATTTAGCAAGTGATTGAACAGGGAGTAATCGACCGACCGCCTCGACCCACATCGCCGTCACACATGTCGATAGTGTACGTGGGGCTCATTTCCCCGCTCAGGTTTCTTCTAAAACCAGTCCAGGTCGTCTGGACGAGTTTGAACCAGTCAACCTAACCCGCCGATCCGACCCGCTTGACCCTACCCATCTGATCCGATCCGACCCACCTACTCGACCCAGTCGCCGAGTCAACTCGTTAACTTTGATCGAGTCAACTCGTTGACTGTTGACCGGTCTGACCGTTGACCGAAAAAGTCAAATTATTGAAAACCCTATTTTATGCTTTTCGACGTCATAAGTCCGAATCCGAAGTCTGTTTTTCCAAATTCGCACCCGGTAAGCTGTTTTTCAATGTTTTATCTTCGGATTCAAGTTGGTTTCTCATTTAAGTTTAGTTTATGACATAAATTCATTTTCTATGTGTCTAATGAATTATTGGACATTGAATTGAAGTTTGAGGATGATCGAATGGAGTTTGAATGGTCGATCGATTTGGCACGAAACCCAAGGTAATATTTTATTACCTTTTGTATACTTTTCGTGACTCACTGATAAATGGTAAATAAATGAATGGTAATAATTGGTCCATTAGGGTAGATAAATATCTTTGAACTCATACAAAAATTGGATTAAGGATGGAACATTATATAAGACTCTAACGGCTCGAAAAAGAAATTGGTAGGTTGATCGGAAACAAATCTAAGTTCAATGAATAAATTAGTAAATCAATCAATCTCAGAATGAGTAAATTCTTATTAATCTCATTAAAGATTAAATTATGAAAATATTTGGATAAGAAATTACCAATAATAGTGCTATAGGTTAAAATTACAAAAATGCCCTTGTATTGAAAAATGACCCAGATATCCCCTAATGGTGAAAATAACCTCCAGTGATCAAATGAACAAAGTACTCTGAACTCTAAAAGAACTAGAATACTTTCAAGCCTAAGTTATCTGAAGTAATTCCACAAACATAATTGGATGAAATGACGATAATACCCTTAAAGTGTAATATGATTTGAAGCCCGTCCAAGCCCTGAAATAACTAATATCCTTAGCTCTAAAATGAACAAATCAACCTCGTATGCCAATATGATTATATTATATGACCAAGTTATATGGAATGGAAGCCCAATATGTATTCGAATTTCAGAAAATATATAATTACTCTATAAACTCTGAAGTGACCGAGGTAGACTTTACTACTAATGTCCTTAGTAACTTCAATGACTAGGATTAAGTGAGTGACTTGAATAAGTCTGAAAACGCTGATGAACTTACATGATGTATCGTCTCTAAGGGTTATGAACCATGAATCAAGCACATCGACATTTCCTGATATCGTTGAAATGTAGAAATGAATTAAAGACCATTAAAATATTTGTTCGTCTCCCTAAGATATTCAACAATGATTCTGAAGATGATCTATGGACAAGAGTTGTTGGTATTAAAGAGTGAATACCTTGGAATTGCAACGAATTGGCCAGTTGACATGCATTAGTTCAGGGAGTTGTTGAGTTTGAGTTAACTCGATATTCCAATAGATCGACATAAATCTTAAATGCCCTAAATCTTCGTTTCTCCCTTATCAACTCAAATCACTAATAATTCTCCAAGAACCTAATACCCCAAATGTCTCTGATTTCCTGAATGATGGAATCACGCCTGTTTTTATCTGAAAACACGAGTAACTCATATGCAAAGGATTCTGAATACCTTTCTGATCTCCTTATGTCTCCGAAAAATGTCCGAATACTATATGATTCTGATAAATCACATTCTGAATAACTGATGATCCTGTCAGCTAATAAATTCTTTCGATAATGATCCTAAATTCCGACAATCTATCGATATACTAAAGATCTGTGTTCATTGCCTGATAAGATTATCTAGTACCTCTGAATAATAACTGGAACCTCTAGTGTGTTCCCTGATCACATGGATGTTTTCTCTGATTTCTGTTATGGTCTCTGCTCAGATTTCTGATATCTCTTTTACTGACTAAAAATGTTTTTATTTGGGGTACTCTGGGATCTAGTATGAAGACTATGGCAGGTTCAGTCTATGTTGGTAATTCCTTGTATAGGTTCAACATCAACTAGTAATTTCTATCTCTGGCAGGTTCAGTCGCTGCTGGTAATTCCTTGTATAGGTTCAACACCGACTGATAATTCCTTATAGACCTAAGGCGACTCTTGGGTGGGCTCCTAGGCCTATGGGGCCTAGTGGTAAGACCTTATGAACCCTAAGGCACTCCCTTAGGGATGACACCCCTGCTATGTGCATTTGGGTAAGACCTTATGGACCTGAGGGTATTACCGTCAGGTAGGCACCTACGTTTCGGCTAGGGTAAGACCTTTTGGACCCAAGGTGCTCCCTTAGGTTGGCATATACGCCCTCTAGGCCTAGGGTAAGTGCTTATGGATGCAGTTCTGGGGAACTGCATATTGACGTTCGGTTGGAGGGTTTTACTATGGTTTTAAAAAAATACGTTTAAACTTCTATTGTTTTAAAAAGATTTGTACATTATCACCAGTTTTATGGGAACACACTAGACACCCTTTTCTGATCTCCTGAACATTGTCCTCTGAACGTTTACTCTGAACTGGAAGCTTCCTGTCCTTTACTACCCGAGATATCAGTAGGACCTCCGCTCAGCATAAAAATCTGTAGATGTCTGAACCAATAATAAATATTTTTTGCCTACCTATTATCTGCATATTCTTCAGCATCATTTGGTAGTTCTGTATTACTGAGCTTTCCAAAGCTAACTTTTTTACTCACTCTTTTAGGTATAAAGGATTGAACCAGCGCAACTACCGACGTCAGTAGGGAGTTCCACCGACGTTGCTTGTGGAGTACGGTGCATGTGATTAGTGGGTATGTAGGTTGTATTTTGTTTTTATATATGAGTCTGTAATCTGTTTTATTTCTGAATATTGGTAAATTTTACTTTTGTATTTATAAATTGATTTATGATTTTTAATTGTTTAACAAAAATTTTATTTTTTTCGAAATTTCTACTGTGGGTCGCTTCTGTGGCCTTAATATGACACATCGGATCAGATCGAGCCACCCGCATCGGTCTGAAGGGGTTACAGTAACTATTTATCAAGTTGATGTGATATTTGTGGCTCGTATATCGAGATATATATATGCTATAGGTGTTATATGTATATTCACGAACATGAACATGCATGTTCATAAATATGTTCATTTAATTTACATTTAACGTTAATTTAGATGTTCAATTTTTAGTTTTTATCTTTTCATGTGTATGTTAAAGAAAAATGGTAAATTACACCACTAATGCTTAAACTTCTTAAGATCTGTAGTTTAAACTTTAAATTTTATCATATGTTCAATTTAGTCTATATTTCCATCAATATTTAAAATTTTAAAAAAGAATAAGAAAACGAGCTTTTAAATGAACTAGTGAAATGCCCCTATACTTTTCAGCTTGTTCTTTAATTTAAACTTCATATTCTGCTTTATTTTATTTTAGTATTTCATGTTATTTATGAGCTTTATGTCATCCCTATTACATGCGATTTACTTTACTTGTATGATTAGTCCCTATATTTTTTTATTATTTTATTTTAGTCCATATTGGATGTTATTTTAGTTTATGTTATTTATTAATTTTCATTTTTAGTTTCCCATATTATTAATGGTTTTAATGCATGACTACCCCCATAATTTCTCATCAATGTAGATCCGACCTTTAAATTATATTTTTTTCTTCAGTTTTTATGAATTTAGCCCCTATTTTCTTTTCTATTTTATTTTGGCCCTCAAACTATTATGTGTGTAGTGTAATAATGTTATTACTTAGAGTGGTAAAATACCCTTAAAATTCTATAATAATCATCACCAAACTCACTTCTTACTCGTATGAATTTTCAAGAACGCCTTTTGTAGAATGGGCGTGAAAAGTGCAACCTATCAAGATAGCACGATTCAATACGACATTCGAACGAAAATGAACTTGAAAATAATCGAGTATGTTTTGATAAAAAATGGAAACAATCAATGTTCGATATCACATTTTAAATTTCGACTCAAATCTACAAACTCCACCACAACGACAACGTATAAGCGACTGTGTACCAATTTTGGACGCTGTGGGGGTGTTAATCATTCCCCACGCGTAACCGACTCCCGAACCCTTAAAAACAAATCTTTGGTTAACACATAGTAGTTTTTATATTTAAAATGATTTTTCTTAAAATTGTTTTAAAAGATGCTTTTAGGTATTCAACCTATCTAATCCAAAGGTCGATGACGACTCCTATCATTTTTTTCAAAAGTCATATGTACTCTTTTAACTCGTTAAAAAAATGGTGACGAAACACTTGTACATCATTATTTTTTAGGCTAGGGGAATTTTCTCCACCAGAATATCTATTTCAAGATCACCGCGTGCAACCATAAAGGAATAAATCTGGATTTTGGAAAGAATAACAATTTAGAACAGAGAGTGGTGGTCGGATTGTTAAAAAATGGGAGAAGAAGGGGAATGAGATAAAATAGTATGAGGGTGGAGAGAAAGAGACAAACAGAGAGCTGGTTGGACGTAGTATCGACTAGAGAAGGTAGTCGGAGCGGTGATGATAATATAAGTTAAAAGAGATATTGAAAGAGTTCATGGGTCAAGTTGATATTATGTATAAAGTTTAAGGGTTTAATTAGAAATTTATTATTTTTTGACGGGACACATCATCACACTAATGAGAGTTCATTTAGTGATCAAAATGTAATGAAATGATAACATAAGTCATCAAAATATAACATTTTTTAAACCAATGATTAAAATAAGATAGATAAAAAATAAAATGAACTACGAATGTTCCTATTAATAATATTTAAATTATGCAATATTGACTTAAAAACAAATTAAAAAACACACACACACATATATATATATATATATATATATATATTCCTATCAAGTTTATTGTATCATACTTCTTTAAGTTATGATTCTTATTTTAAATGCTTGTACAATAAATAAGTACCTAAAGTATGTCTCTTTTTTTTAAGTATCTAAAGTTATCTTTTTGGTCAAAATAGGTACCTAAAGTATTCAATTTTTTCATCTAAGTACCTAAAGTATTCTTTAATGAATGTCACATGTCAACTTTTTTAGAACTTAAATGAAATTTTTTGAATAGTTTAGGTTCTTATTTTGACATAAAACACTTTAGGTACTTATTTTGAAAAAAAAAGAAGATAATTTTAGATACTTATGTTGACAAAAAAATACTTTAGGTACTTAAATGAAAAAGAAGGTATACTTTAAGTACTTGTTTGTAATATAAACCTATTTTAAATTTGCAAATTTTAAAATATTTTAATTTTATTCATAAATTATAACTCTTATTCTAGATTGGTCTATTAACTTTTAAACATTTTAATTTCATCCTAAATTATAAATCTTATTCTAAATTAATCCATAAATTTTGACTTCCAATTTCATTTCAAATTATTAGTATATGCTAATTGGGTCCCTTGTTAATAAAATAGTTAAACAAACTATTAGTTGTCATATAAACATCACTATGTATCACATAACAGTATAATGTGATGTAAATGATAATTAATATTGAGTTTAAACAAAACAATAATTTAACTTTAAAACATAAAAAGAATGACAAACACATTTAAAAAATAAAATTAAAAATCAAAGAACCATTTAATTTTATTCTAAACAATAATTTTTAGGGATATGATATAATATTAATTATAATTTATATTGTATCGTACTATTGCATAATGCACATTAATATTTTTTTACGATAATTAATAATTTTTAATGATTTTATTAATAAATGATTAATAAATAGGGTAAACTACATGTTTAGTATTTTGACTATTACTTTTGTTCAATTTTAGTCATCTAATTATTTTTTTTTTGTTTTAATATCATATCTAATGTTATATTTTTGGTCACTCACAGTTAAAAAATTAATAATGATACCGACGTGTTATCATAAAGTAATGTTATCATTGATTTTTTTTGAAAAAAACATATTATGTCAACAGTTTTGTTACTTTTTTTAACAGAATGTGACTAAAATAAAATCAAAACATAATATTAAGTATGATTTTGAGAAAATAATAGTTAGGTAACTAAAATAGAACAAAAGTGATAGTTGGAATATTAACTTGTAATTTACTCTAATATATCTGGTAGTTTTAAAATAAAATTTAAATATTTAAAAATTAATTTAAATATAAATTATAGTTTGAGAACTATGTGAAATTAACTTTAAAAAAGTTTTTTTTTTAAAAGAAAAGGGTAATAGAAAGAGTTAAAGGAAGTAAAGAAAACAAAACTCCACTAGTCCAATCCAATCCAACCGGGGAGTTATATAGTATGGTAATTTTAATACACGGTTAAGAAAAAAAATTATTATCGGTTTGTTATTATTTTTTTAATAAAATCGATAAAAATTAATTAAAATATTATTATTTTTATTGATTTTATTATTAGGCGTTTTACTAAGATTAATAATATATTTAATAAAGTACTACTTAAAATATTATTTTTTCTATTAAATATATTATCAAATCTGATAAAACATCAATAATAATAAAACTGATAGAAATAATAATATTTTTATAAATTTTTTACTAATTTTATTAACAAAAATAATAAAATCAGTAACATATTTTTTTAACATATTAGACTCTCGAACGTTAGACTTCGCGATAACTCCGACACCAATGTTTTGCTAGCTTTTTTTAACTGTTGCCCCCAAGCCCCACAGACCATTTTCAAAACCCTGAAAAAGTCATGGCGTCTTACCACCATCACACCGCCACCAGCTGCTACGCCTGCTTCTGCAGCCAGCCACGACCACCACCACCACAACAATCTGACCCTCTCCTACAAGCCTTTGCCTCTCTCCTCCTCCAAGTCCAACCCCAACAAAATCATTATCCAAGCCAAACCCATGGTCTCAAATCATTCCAAGATCAGAACTTTGCTACTAAAAACCAACACTTTGATCGGAGACACCACCACCAAGAAGAACTCGACATCGTTCTATTTTCACTTGTCAACCGCATCAATGCTCTCGAATCATCACTGCAGCACTTCTCCAGAGCTTCAAATTCTTCTTCTCACCCTTCTCTCTCTCTTAAAGATGCAGCTGCACGTGTCATCCAAACCCATTTCAGAGCTTTCCTTGTTCATAGATCAAGAACACTTAGGAAGCTCAAAGATCTCGCCTTTGTCAAATCAAGTCTCGATTCTCTGACGCCCTCAGTTTACAATAAAACCCATTTTGATAATGCAGCTGTTTCTCGAAAAGCCATGGACTTGCTTCACAAACTTGACTCTCTCAAGGTAATTCTTCATTGGGTACTTGTTAAAATCATGGTTGCTCTTTATTTTTATTAGATTTTAAGTTTTCTGTTTGTAGGGTGGTGATCCGATGATTAGAGATGGAAGAAGGTCAGTTAGAAGAGATTTGCGTCAATTTTTAGAATATATTCATGGGTTAGGCTTAGAAAGGAATAAGCATTTGTTTAAGAATGCAAATAATGTGAGGGTTTGTGGCAATGGTAATAAAGCTAGGATTTTTAGCTCAAATTCTAGAGGAGCAATGGAGAAAATGAGAGACAGAGTTGAAAATCTTGAGAGGCTTTCTATAAACGAAGAGGGAGACTATGAAGATGGTGACGTGGAGCTTGAAGGGTTTCATCAAGCTTTAGGTGAAAGTCAGAGTCCTAGGCTCTCCGTTGCTGAAAATAGAAATGGTGGAGTTTTGGTGAAAAGGCAAGGAATTCAACCAAGAGTGAAGAAAACTGTGAGCTTTGCTGAGAATGGGAATATTTATAGAATAATCCAAAGTGGAGACGGAAACCTAGCTGATGAGAGTGTTTCAAGTGATGATCATGGAGGGATAATGGAGAATCTTGTTATTGAAGAAAATGGGAAGGAAATGAAATTGAATAATAAAGAAGCTTCTTATGATTATGAGATTCAAGATGGAGATTTTGTGTTTTCTGCCCCATTGCCAGTCAAGATGGAATCCAAAGCGGATCTGATGAAGAGGAGAAAGGGTACCCTCCAAATTGTCTCATAGGCGGAAACAGTAATGACCAGTTTCAGGTAATCTCCCCGAGTTCGAATCAAGGGCCTACCTTGTACTGTAGACAATTTTTTGCAGCACAAGCATAGGCGGAACTCGAGGTGCGGTGCATGGGGAGAGACAAGAGAGAGGTCCTGAAACTCCGGTCATCACAGGATTAGATTTTTGTTGGTTCTTACCGTTCCTACTGTAATTTTTAGTTCAGATTGATGAAAGATTGCACTGATATGTTTGTAATCCCTTTAGAAGGTTTGGGGTTGACTGATTTTGTTAACTCAACGGATTGTTTGTTTAATTTTTAGATGAACTGATTTGTCATTCTTTACTGGTCTCATTTTTTCGCAAGCTTTATTCCATGTCAATTAATACTCTTGCCTAATTATAGAAGGGAAAAAAATCTCTGAATTTTTACCTTTTTATCACATATTCTGCAATGTGGATCCCTTCAAACCCAATAAATAAAGCTTCAAAGAACACAAAAAGAACATAATCTGTAACCAGTGAAATTGCTTTCATTTCGTATTTTGTACATTCATCAGGCTACTGAGATTTGCTACACTTCTTTACAATTCAAACAACACAAAAAGAACATATCTAAAATCATCTCATTTTCTTTTATTCTTCAAAAGTAAGAAACAAAAGAATGAATATATAGAGAGCAATGTTGATGCTATGAAAACAAATTGAATCAATGGAACTTTGCCATGCCAAGTATCAGTTGAAGGAAGTGAGTTACGACTGGAAACCAGAAGAAAAGCCAATGGTAACAGTTTCGGCATCACCTTTCATCAGTTAGCAGCTAGGCTCAGTAGAGCCTCACTCTTGCAGTCAGTTCCGAGCCGGCACGACTTGAATCCCATGTTACCATTAACCTCTTTATTGTGCATAACAGGGAGATTAAGATCAATAACATCAGAAGAGATGTCGGAAAGGTCTAGCTGCTCTGCAGGCTGTTTATCGCTGGTTCCAGGGTCTTTCGACATGTGAGACCTCTTGTGACCACCCAAAGCTTGCCCGGATCCGAAAACCTTTAAGCCGATTAGGCGTTTGTGCACCTTATGCACCCCTGTTTCAGAACTAGTCATCTCATTCTTTTCCTGGTCCACTGAATTCTCTACATATTCAACCTTCACAAGCTTGCAACTATCATCAATGTCAGGAAAACTGCTAATGTGGGTAGTTTTCGTGCGATCCTCGACCTGCTCTACGCCGCACATATTACTCTTTCTGTGGATTGTTTGATGGCCCCCAAGTGCCTGGTGAGACTTTAAAGTCTTGCTGCAGATCCTGCACTTGTATTTGTTCTTGTTCTGGGAATCGTCAGACCTCTCAGAATTCAGTGGAGTACTTATTAACTTGTTCGAAGCATCCCCTCCCGGTCTCGAATCGCAAGCATCGATCACAGCATCGTTGCAAGAAGTAGATTTTGTGGATCCTAAACCACTTAATTCCAATCCTTCCATGAAATCCTTCCCTGGTTCTACTTTAACAGACCCCAAGTTCATAACTTCATTGGAAATTCTTCCCTTGATCTCAGTTCCACACAATTCGAATCCAGATTCATCATTCTTTCCCTTTTCAGACAAAATCTCAGAATCGTATGGATCGAGACCGCAAAATTTCATTGTTTGGATCAAAAGATTTGATCTCGGACTCGTTATTATCACAAGACTCCAAAAAGCAATTGAATAGGGTCGAATTCTTTACACCCCTAGACAACATCATCAAACACAAAGCTGCAACTTCAACATCTTGATCAGTTTGAGGAAAACCACAATAGTCATTTGGACCATTATTATCGTACCTCAATCTTTTCGATCTCTTTCTCCTCACTGTTATGATCTTCAAATGGTGCAATCTCATATGGCTAGTGAGAGCCCTCAAAGACTTGAACTTTCTGCCACATTCTTGACAATTAACTTCTTTCCTTTCTTTTGCAGAATGATGCCTCACATGACCAAACAAAGCTTTCATCGACTCAAATTGTTAGCCGTAAGCTTTGCACTGCAACTCATCAAGGGTCGAGCAAGTGGTGGAATTATCATCATCACCATTAGACCCCAAAAACTTCCAAGATTTCTTAGGGTTATCCCTCAAGCCATAACCTTGAAAACCCATGTTATTCTCCTTTGCCTTTCTTTTGCCGGACTTGTTTTCCATCGAAACCCAGAAAATAAGCAGTAGATAAAAAAGAAGGTTCTTTTAGCGAAAGAAGATGGAGAATCTTAGAGCTTACACCAACTAAAGAAGAACCCATTGCTTGTTTCGTTAAACTGATGAAGTTAATAGTGGGAAAAACGAGATCTAAGTGTCTGGATGAGAAAGTAGGGGGTAATGGATGGACTCATTGTTTGAATTGAGGCATAAGCAAGCAAGTAGAAGGTCAAACTAAAGTAAGTTTTGCGCTTTTAGCGTAATTAAGCAACAGAATTTGCATCGTGAAATCCTTGCATGTCAAGCAAAGTTACAAAACCTAACAGTGTTTGGGCACTGTCCCCACTCTTTTAAAGTACAAAATGGACTTTAATTTGGTACATAAAAAATGACTTAATATAAAATGAGATGCTTCAACTGTTTCTACATTATAAATATTATTATTTTAAATATATCAATTATAACGATCATTAAAAATTTTATTAAGTGAAATGTATCGTATTTATATAATTTTAAAAGTTTTATTTAAAAAAATAAAAATATCAATTTTAAAAACTCCCAAAATTTTCTTAAATTAAAAACTCAAACTTTAAAAACCTTAATTTAAATTCTTATATTTACGTCGACCGTCATTCTTTGTTACCATCAATTGACAAAAACACTACCGACCACTCACCTCTCATTAGTTCGAGACTAAATCTTTTTGGTCACAAATCTCAATAAGTACGAAACATATTTGGGTGGATTTTATGTCGGGATTAAATCCCGATACTACTATTCATTCTGGGAGGGAGGGAGGGAGGAAATGGGAGAAAAGGAGCATGAGGGGGGGAATTTGTAGGAGTTTTCAGTTAAATTCATAGATTTGAACATTTATTTCTTCGATATTGATAACCATTGAACAATATCATCATTCATCTATTCGTGTTAGAGCAATTCATACTCTAACACTTATTCATAATCTCATTCCCATACACATTATGAAAACATATCAATGTACTGTAAAATATGATTTATCAAAATGTTCAAGGTCGACTAGTCGCAAGTCTCCCTCATTTCATAGAAGTATAAAAATTGCACTCACCTGATAAGCCTCGCTAATAAGATGTAATGATGTCCGGCTATTCGACACCTTTATCTTTGTCCTTTTTCTTGTTAGACTCAGGAGCTTGGTTATGATCTATACAAGCATCCATTAAAGACAGATACCATACCAATGTTAGTATATTCCCTAACATTTATACTTTAATAATACTCAAAAAGTACTATTATTTTTAATTTCTATTACAAATTCAGTCTATCTTATAATTCCAGGCTCAATAGTATCGGTACCCCTACCATGGTATCGATACTTCTATACTATGGTACTAATACTCCCTTTCAGTATCGATACCATTTCTACATTCAGGAATCCATGGTACTGATACCTTTCTCTTAGTATCGATACCCACATCAGTATCGATACTAATTGCATCAGTATCAATATTGTTCTACGTAATTCTTCAAATTTAAACCTATAGTACAAGTACTGTTCTTCCAATACCGATACCCTAACCCAGATTTTCCATTTTTCAGCTTTATTTTACCCAAATTTTATCAAATTCCCTTTCTTTTACCTCCAACAATACTATTAAACTCTTCTTTACTTATCCCAACTAAATTTCCTTCATTTGGTTTCTTATAACATCTAAAATCTCCAAAGAACATCCCAAACTAAAAATCAAACTACTTTTTCATACATGTTTATAATCACTTCCAAGGTTTCTAATCTCTTATTTGCTTCTTTGACAAGTCAAATATACTTGTAAACATCAATATAAACTCATATTTCAACAAATAACTCAAAAACCCATTTTCTTCAATCTCAAATAAGTAATGCATTTATTATTTTTAATCCTCTTTAACCCTTCCTTAAGCTTACACATCACTTAAGGTTGCAATAACAAACCAGAAAAGAGAGGAAAAACTAGCTAATTGAAGCCTTACCTTTGGCTATAGAAGAGGGCACGTGAACACGTGAAGAGGGAGAAGAGAAGATAACTAGCTTGTTTTTCAACTTTCCCCCTTTTTCCCTTATAAATACCCTAATTAAAATATCTCTAAAATCCATTTCCCTTTTAAAGGACCAAAATTCCCTTTCATTCTTCCATTCTTACTAATTGGTCTTAAGCACTATTTCTAAATCATTTCTTTTCCTCTACCATTTATTCAAATTAATCCTCCAAATCAGGAATCTTTTCAATAAAGTCACTGACTGATATTTGGGGTATTACAATTCTCCCCCTTAAGAAAATTCATCCTCGAATTTAAAGAAATACCTGATATGAAGAGGTGTAGAAACTGTTTCCTCATGTCCTCCTCTCTTTCCCAAGTAGCTTTTTCCACCTTATGATTTTGCGAGAGCACTTTCACTAAAGGAATCTTCTTGTTACGTAGTTTCTTGGTTTCTCTAGCCAAGATCCGCACTAGTTCTTCTTCGTAAGTTAAATCTGGTCAGATCTTTATTTTTTTGGGTGTGATGACATGGGATGAGTCTGATCGGTTCCTTTTGAGCATCGACACGTGAAAAACATTGTGAATCTTGTCCATATCTGGAGGTAAAGCTAACTGATATTGATTGCTTGTAAATGTATATGCTAAGGTAAGCAAATCTGTGCAAGTGTACACAGTTAAATCAAGTAATAAAGGGTAAGCGAGTTATCATCTCCTTAGGGATTTGTAGGGATTTTGATTTTTCACCTCAACTAAAACTAGGTATCACGAGCTAGTTCCTGAATTATTGTCAAAATAGAAAAACAATTAGCAATAGATTATACGAAAATGTGTTAAAGAGTTACTAAAACAAGAGAATATTATGAAGTATGGTTGTAGAAAAGTTTGGTCGAGGCAAAAGAAAATATGCAAAAGTAACAATTAAAAATAAACAAGGTAGAGAAAAGCGTTGATTCAAATATATTCTAAATAACCTCACATATTCAGACTTTTCACATAGCACTCAGGTTAGTCTTTTGCTATGACAAGAAATTATTCCAAGTCTGGAAGGATTTGTTATGATATGCTTAGGCTGCCCGATATGATTATTGAGTATTGTAAGTTGCTATGACAATACTACTTAGCGTTAACTACAACCATTGGTTTGTCAGAATGTTGTTGTAGCAATACCCCTCAACGTGAACTATAATCGTTGTCTATCCTACTCAAGCATCTATCCCTTTTAGTCGATTGAAACTCTCTCCTTATCTCTAAGGTAGGCAGGTTAGAACATCACCATCATGGATCCATTCCGTTGTTCACGTAGATCTTAGTTCTCTCGAATATAAGAATCAATTTATAGAAAAATGATAATCTCTCGAAAGCTCTTACAATGTCCAAAAGTGTTTCACCTAGGCACCAGGCAATCTCTCGAAAGCTTTTACAGTGTCAAGGAAAAATATTAAAACAATGGACAAAACAAACATAAGCAAAATCATAATGCATCATTTATAAACCATAAAATAATTGTCTCAGCAAAATAAAAACCAACATTCATGGTGTTTGTCAAAGAGTCATCCAAGAGTATCATCGTTTAATACAAACCCCATAACAAATTAAAGAAATTAAGAACAAAGGAAGAATGACTCCCAAATAGGGGGCTTTGTCGTGACAACTCTAACCAGCACCGTGTCTGCTCTGGTGGTCAGCCTCTCTCGAGGCCTGATCGCCACTCTACTATAGCCTGGTTTTAGAGGACACAAAGAACGTTGGGTTGGATAACGGTGGAAGGTAAGGTACTGCAGCTGCTTACTCCACACCTCAGGTAAGTTTTCTTCTTCCTTGCCTCCCTTTTTGGTGGTTGTGACTGGGTATTTATTAAGGGAATTTTCCAAGGGTTTTGCATAATTAAATATTCCCTAAATACCCGTGTTAACTTGTCCAAGCTATAGATGGAAAGACAGTTGGATATTTTCAGAATCTTGGGGGCTTGATTGCACGTGAGGTTAGTCGTACAGCTGACAGGTGACAGAAGCAATTCGTCAAAACCGCTTCAGACTTGCAAGATAAATCTTGCCTTGGCAAGATAAATATGGTCCTCATTGTCTTTGTCTTCTGTGTTCCACTGGCCCTTGTGAAATATATTGTCAAGATTGAAATGCTCTTCCTAAGTAAATTCCTGCACACATACAATCTATAAAGGCCATTTCTCCTCAGCAACATCAGTCAAACCAAATAAAACTTGCCTATGCAAAACTTATCCACTACATGCAATTATAACCTAAATGCAACTTAATATGCTATGACAACATTGTTTAAACAAGCAATAACTTAAATAAAAAGACTACAAATAGAGTCTTTTTATGGAGTTATCACACCCCCAAACTTAAGTTATTACTTGTCCTCAAGCAATGGATAATGATTAGTAGAAAAATTAAAATTGTCATGGCAAAGTGACATTAAGACAATCATGTGGTTTTAAAATTTCAACCCTTAGCAAAAAGTTTAGCCTCAACATGCTAGACTATCATATAATTCAAGTATATTATTGAGTCAGGATTCTTTGCTAGTGTATACGTGATTGTAATCAGTCTACGCATTAACGTAATTAGAAAACCTCAAGTAGGTACTTCTATTTTGCCAAGGCGTCAAATTATTTTCAAGCACAGTTTCCACTTTTATTTATTCACTTTTTTGGAATGGGGAGTCAGCTCATCACACCTACCCTTCCACTCTCTAAGTGAAATGGAGCATACCTTCCACCCCCGAGCTAGTCAGGTAGAGTCATCCTGTGACAAGTTTCATTCAATCAAGCCTAAGGTCGGTTCTATCCTTTGGACAATCTTGTAGAATAATTCTGGCATAGGCAATAAATTTATGCTTTAATCATTGGGAATCCTTAATTTATTCCAAACAATAGTCTCAACATACTCATGCCATGCCAACCAAAATTTTCAACCAATTATCATCAAATGCTATTAACTAAGTGTGAGACGTAACACCTCCCTCAAACTTAAGGGATGCATTGTCCTCAATGCATGAAAAATAAAACAAACTTAATTAATATAAATGCAAATGTATAAGGGAAAAATGTTAACTTACTATGGTGGGGCGGCTTGACTGGACGCGTGTGTTCTACACCGATTTGGAGGAGGAGGACTCTCAGATCCTATATATTTTGATAAAATTAGAGAGGGAGATGGCTGGAGGATACGTCCTACTGTTCGCTTAATGTGACACCTCGTGCTCGGGGCACTTGCTGGTGATTGGTTTTCCTTAGTGTGGGTGGGTTGTGCAGGTGTTGCTTGAGATTAGCTTTGATCAGGATCGGGAACTGGTGTTGTGTGGTAATCCGAGGAATGTTTAGATGCTTGTTCGTTGTGGGGCTGCTCGGGGACAAGAATGAAATCATCATCTGTAAAAAATTCAGGTAAAATTTTTTGGGTGTTCTTGGAGGACGAGAAGGAGGAGCTCAAAGATTCGTCTATCTCGCCATGACCTTCTTCATGTAAAGGCGAGACATGAATAATAAGCAGAGAGACATTTATGGGGAACTCGAGGGAACATTTTGCACCGAGGTATGAGATGTACTGTCTCATGCTGTGTGTGTTTCAGAATTTCAATAGGAAAGGGCGTCATATCTTCATTGGTAAATGGAAGCAACTTCTTAAAGAAGGCATTGAGCTGTGCATCGCTTGCCTTGACATAGCCAAAGAAAGTCTGCATGTGACTTTCTAGGTGCTCGATCCTCTCGCGTATCTCTCTCATAGATGTGAACACGACTGCCATTCTAGTCGCGTCAACTGATTTGGGTCATCTCTCCAGGCCTTCATGTGGAGCATTATCATCAAAGCTCATGAGTTCTTACACCTTCTTTTTTTGTTATTCCTTCATTTGACTTGATAAAGTCCTCGAACGGTTCCTAGGGGACTTTTTTCTTGCTGCACAGAGCAGTTATCAGGTTAGGAAAAAGAAGGTTACCTCAGTTCCTCTTTGCACAATCATGAATTTGCTCGAAGATGATCTCTCCCACATTGATTGCTTGCCCATAAATAATCGAGTATAGCATCATCAACCTCCTCAGTAATACAGTTGTGTTTTGGGAGGTTGGCATCAGCTTGCCCTTTAAGAAGTGATTCCACAACTTTACAACCGGCTTAAGGGCTCAGCGATCTACCCGCTTACGCGTTGGCGCATTTCCTTCAAACTTGGCCCATCCGAAACAACGGTCTTCCAGAACTCCATCATATATTTATTGATCTACCTCGGTCAGGAATTCCATGTGTTGATCCTCTACCTTATCGAGCTTAAAATAGCGGTTGAGGGATGATGGAGAAAACCAGATGAATTTCCCTCTCACATTGATATTATGTTGAGATGGGTCTCCTAGATGGGTATAAAATTTTCGAACCATCGCCGGTGCCACCGCCTTAGGATGCCTAGGAAATTTCTCCCACTTATGTTTTCTTACTCCGTCCATTACCTCTGGTCTGAATGGTTCATCACTTTTTACTGGAAAAACAAAGACATCCTCCAAGGACTTGCATCTTTTATAGGTTTTTGAACCTTGCTTCGGCTTTTGTTGGTACAAGGTGTATCATGGCGGCAGTGTTGCGAAAAGAGTTAAGTGAAAAGGTTGAAGGAAGAGAAAATATGGGAACGATGAGGAAGGAGTGATGGTTGGTTTTTTAGAGAATGTAATGGGTGGTTTATTGGGGGGAAAACGATAAAAATGAAAAGGGAAAAAGATATGTTATTAATGACAATATATTTTTATTTGACATAAAGTAAGGAAAATATATCTTTCCATTTTCATAATTGCCACTAAAACCACTTAAATTAGGGTTTTTCTTCTTCCCATGCATGAGCTTCAACCCCATACTGCCACGTGTACCTTGCATGCCACAAAGAAAAAAAAATAAAACTAAATAACTTGTACATAATAAAATAACTTAGTTTATTTATGTATAGAATTCAAATTTTTGGTTGCCTAAGCAACCAAAAATTGTTTAGGAAAGAAAAGAAAACTATTGGGAATCATGTGTTATCGATATCAGTTAATCGCGCATGACTGGTGCTCCATTGTATTCTTTCAGTCTCTGACCATTCAACTTAAAGATGGATCCATCATCTCGGTTCTTGATTTCTATTGCTCCGTTGTTATGGACTTGGTGTACGATGAATGGTCCTGACCATCTAGATTTTAACTTGCTTGGAAACAATTTGTGTCGTGAATTATAGAGCAACATTTGTTGTCCAGGATAAAATTAGCTTGGCAAAAAGTTTCTATCATGCCATCGTTTCATTTTTTCTTTGTATAGGCGGGCATTTTCGTAAGCGTGAGCTCTAAACTCATCTATTTCATTCAGTTCCAAAAATCTTCTTTCTCCTGCAAGCTGGGCATCCATGTTCAATTTCATGATGGCCCAATATGTTTTATGTTCAAGTTCCACAGGTAAATTGCATTCTTTTTCGTAGACTAGTTTGAATGGGGACATTCCTAGTGGTGTCTTGAATGCTGTGCGATAGGCCCATAATGCTTTATCTAACTTTGGCTAGTCTTTGCGGTTTGGGTTAACCACTTTCTCAAGGATCTGTTTGATTTCCTGGATAGAAACTTTAGCCTTCCAATTGGTCTGAGGATGGTATGCCATGGCAATTCGATGACGCACCGCGTATCTTTTTAGCGCCTTAACTTGTTGTCAAAGTGTGTGCCTTCATCGCTGATAATAGCTCGTGGTGTCCAAAACGCGCAAATATGTTCGTGTGCAAGAATTTCAGTACGGTCTTAGAGTCATTCTTAGGTGTTGAAATGGCTTCTACCCACTTGGACACATAGTCCACTGCTAAGAGAATGTATAGGTCATAAAAGGATTAGGGGAAGGGTCCCATAAAGTCTATCCCTCACATATTGAAAAGTTCGACCTCCAAAATGTTTTGCCATGGCATTTCATGTCTTTTCGATATGTTCCCCGTGCACTGGAATCTATCACATGACTTGTAGAATTATTGTACATCTTTGAACAAGGTGGGCCAATAAAAACTGGATTGAAGAACTTTCGTTGCTGTCCTCTTTCACCAAAATGTCCTCCGTACGGGGATGAGTGGCAGTGAAGTAGAATTTCTTTCTATTCTTCTTCTGGGACACATCTCTTGATTATTTGGTCTTTTCATTGCTTGAATAGGAATGGTTCATCCCAGTAATAGTGTCACACATCATGTCTGAATTTTTTTCTGCCCTGGCTAGATAAATATGGAGGAATAATACCACTAACAAGAAAGTTGACTATGTCAGCGTACCATGGCACATCCGTGAAAAATAACATTTTCTCATCAGGGAAATCCTCCTGGATGTCTTTCATGTCATGACGAATGATTTTTTTTCTAGCCTAGACAAGTGATAAGCTACTTGGTTTTCCGTACCATTTTTATCATTTATCTCTAAATCAAACTCTTGTAGTAATAATATCCATATGATGAGCCTAGGGTTTGCATCTTTTTTATTGATTAAATATTTAATGGCAGAGTGATCAGTTTGCACAATAATTTTAGTTCCTATGAGATATGGACTAAACTTATCAAAAGTAAATACTACGGCAAGAAGTTCTTTTTCAGTTGTGGTATAGTTCATCTATTCATCGTTAAGGGTACGACTAGCATAGTAAATAACATGAAAGAGTTTACTTTTTTGTTGTCCTAGCATTGCCCCAACTGCATAGTCACTAGCATCAAACATGAGCTCGAAAGGTACGTTCCACTCTGGGGGAATAACAATTGGCACCGAGGAAGTTTTTTCTTTAAATCTATAAAAGCATTTAAACAGTCATCATTAAACACAAACTGTTGATTTTGTTTAAGCAAAAGACACAAAGGCTTTGAGATTTGAGAAAATCCTTTATGAACCGCATATAAAATCCTGCATGTCCAAGGAAACTACATACTCCTTTTATTCATCGTTAAGGGTACGACTAGCATAGTAAAAAACATGAAAAGTTTACTTTTTTGTTGTCCTAGCATTGCCCCACTGCATAGTCACTAGCATCAAACATGAGCTCGAAAGGTACGTTCCACTCTGGGGGAAAACAATTGGCACCGAGGAGTTTTTCTTTAAATCTATAAAAGCATTTAAACAGTCATCATTAAACACAAACTGTTGATTTTGTTTAAGCAAAAGACACAAAGGCTTTGAGATTTGAGAAAATCCTTTATGAACCGCATATAAAATCCTGCATGTCCAAGGAAACTACATACTCCTTTTATATTAGTGGGTGGAGGTAGATTCACGATTACTTCCACCTTGGCTCTATCTACTTCAATGCATTGACAAGAAATCTTGTGTCCTAACACAATTCCTTCGGTTACCATAAAATGACATTTCTCCCAGTTTAGCACTAGGTTGGCTTCTTCACATCACTTTAGTACTTTAGATAAGTTGTTGAGGCATCGGTTGAAGTTGTCGCCCGAGACAAAGAAGTCGGCTATAAATATGTTTATGCAATCTTCTACCATATCTGAAAAAATGGCCATCATACACCTCTGAAAGGTTGCTGAAGCATTTCATAGTCCTAACGACATTCTTCTAAACGCATAGGTACCATAAGGGCATGTTAAAGTAGTCTTCTCTTGATCCTCTGGTGCTATGGCTATCTGATTATATCCAAAATATCCATCAAAGAAGTAGTAAAATGCTTTTCATGCTAACCTATCAAGCATTTAATCAATGCAATGGAGGGGAAAGTGATATTTCTTTGTCATTTTATTTAGCTTCCTATAATCCATACATATTCGCATGCCCGTGACTGTTCTAGTACTTAACAACTCATCATTTTCATTCTTAACCACGGTCACACCACCCTTGTTTGGTACGCACTTCACCGAAATGACCAATGAGCTATCGAATATTGGATAATTTACTCCATCATCCAGTTATTTTATGATTTCCTTCATTACTACTTTCTTCCTGATCGGATTAAGTCTTCTTTGTGGTTCCACAGAATTGCTATGACTATCTTCTAAGTTGATCTTGTGCATGAATATGATAGGATTGATTCCGTTTAAATCTGCCATGGTCCACTTGAGAGTTTTTTTGTGTTGTGACAAAACATTTAACAAACAGTTCTCTTGTTAGGAGGTTATACTAGCAGAAATTATCACCAGTAAAGTCTCATTACTACCTATATAAACATATTTCAAATGTGAAGCTAAAGTTTTAAGTTCCAATATGGGTGCATGTTGTAATGATATTTTGGGGGAATAAATTCATTGAAATCCAAGGGTTAAAATTTCATACCCGGTCTAGCTTGAAGGAAGCTAGACTGTTTTTCTAATTTATCTTTATAACCCGCTTTGGTTTCATTATTAGGAAATCTATCATTTGCTTTATTCAAAAAATTGTTGCCGAGTAAAAAGTTGTTACAATCTTCTTTTAACAATATTTTGCCCAGGCCAAATTTTTCGTGTTCATGCATCAGAAAAATTTGGTCTTGGCATAGAGTGTCATACTCATCTATATGTAAAAATTTTCCTTAGTCAAGATTTTATGCTCCCTCTTCCTCCATTAATTCTGTGTCTCTAATGCATTGGCATTCTTCTGAATCATCAACATACTTTATGGAGTTGAAGATGTTGGTTGTGACGCTTTGATATCCTACCCGCATCGTGAACTCTCCTTTCTCGTAATCTATTAAGATTTGTCCAGTGGCCAAGAAGGGTCGCCAAAAATGATGGGTGCATTTTCATCAGCCTAACAGTCTAATATGAGGAAGTCACTAGAAACAAAAATTTGTCCACTTTTACAATGACATATTCAATTCTGCCCTCAGAACGAACATAAGACTGGCCAGCTAATTGTAAGATAACTGTGGTTGGGCAGGGGTTACACATTTCTATTTTTAGAAATATGGACTTGGACATCAAATTTATGCTTGAACCTAGGTTAACAAGAGCTCGTCCTACAAAGTTGTCACCAATAGAACATGGTATCACGAAACTGCCAAGATCTTTTTGCTTTGATGGGAGTTTTCTTACTGCAGAGCAGAATTCTTTTGCCACTGCAATATTTTCTACCTTCCTCTTTTTCGTGACAATGTCTTTTAGAAATTTAGCTTAGGAAGGCATTTGCTCGATGTCTTCAAGAAAAGGCACATTAATATACAACTGATTTAGAACATCAACAAATTTCTTGAACTGAATCTCATCATTATGTTACTTTAATAGTTGAGGAAAGGGTGGTGGAGGTCTGACTTCATCTGCAATAGATGGTAATGAGACTTTTGCCTTGGCAATAAATTTCCCACTATCTGCTTGATGAACTCTTAAACCTCTATCCTTTCCCTTCTCCTCAGGAAATCCCTCTACTTCAACTATTTCATCTTGATCCCCAGGCTGTGTAGTGCCTTGGCTAGAATTTTTCGATTATTTCTCCCAAACTTGTCATTCTGATTAATCTGGGTGCCACTCCTCAATGTAAGTACACTGCACTGCTCCTTTCCATGATGTTTAATTACCTTAGTATCAATAGGGAGACTTCTTTATGGGTTAGAAGGTAATACTGTAGTGATTTGACCCATTTGGTTTTCCAATGCTCTTAACGATGAACTATGGCTTTGCAAAATAGTCGCTTGACTTTGTAACAAATTACCTTGGTTTTTAATTGTTGAGGAGTGTTCATGCATCAAAGTCTTTGTTGAAGCCATGAAATCTTTTGTTTAGGCCATAAATTCCTGTAGTGAAGCTTCCAAAGAGTTATAATTAGAGTTTATATTAGAGGATAAAGTTGTACCTTTAGTATGTTTCCAGGGCATCTGCTGATGCTGAAAATTTTGATATTCTGAATTACTCTACTGTGACATATTATAATTGTCTGCCTGATTATTGTTGTTGGTCCCTTTACTACCCATTAAAAATTTGGATGTTGTCTCCATCCATGATTGTATGTATTTGAGTAGGGATTGTTATTGCTTCGGTTATAGTTGCCCACAAAATTGATGAACTTCTGGTTTTATGGACATTCACTCTCATGATGGTTGCCGTAATAGAAAAGGCATGCAACACTAGTTGCCTTGACTTCTCTCACTTTTTTAAGACGCTGGAAATTTTTCAACATATTAGTTGTGGAGGAAAAATTAGCAGAAACGAATCCTTACCCTTAATTTCATATGCTCAAGATACTTTTCTACCAGTTCCTAGCCTTGTAGTCGGGAATTGATAGTCATTATTTGCTATCCTGTTGAGGATATCAAAGGCTTCCTCGAGTGATTTATCAAGCAAAGTGCCATTCACTGAGGCATCCAACATCATTCGAGTAGGTTCATTGAATCCATTATAAAACATCATGACTTGAGTCCAGTCTTGAAATCCGTGGTTTACAAACTTGCGAAGCAGACTTTTGTATCTGTCCCAACATTCGTACATGGATTTATCGTCGCCTTGGCTAAAACTTGCAATGTCATTGTGTAGCTGTGTGTTCATATTGGGTGGATTATATCGAAGTAGGAAACTTTTACATAAATCTGCCCAAGATTCCATTGATCCCGAAGAGACTCCACTGAGCCAAGCTCTCACTCGGTCGCGTAAGGAATAAGGGAAAAGTTTAAGTTTCACCACATCTTCATGCACTCCTTGTTGCCTGAATAAATTGCACACTTCGAGAAAGGCTCGAACATGTTGTCTAGCATCTTCATTAGACGAGCCACTAAATTGAGTTTAGCATATTAAACGTCACAGGTTTAAGTTCAAAATGAGTTGCTTGTATTTCAGGTGCCACGATGCCTAGATTGAGATCATCAATAATTGGGTTCAAGTGGTATCGTATTACTTGTGGTCTTGTAACTTATCTAGGAAAATTATTTGCTGCTACCTCAGGATCTGCCTGATCTCTTATATTGTTGTTGCCTTGATACTATAGTCGGTTCACATACTCTGTGGCTTGTTGGTTACGTCGCCTTTGTCTGAACGACTGTTCAATTTCAGGGTCAAATGGTTCTAGTGGTTTATTAGTAGATCTCAGGTTCATGCAACGATAAAAACCTTAAAGAAAAATAAAAAAATTAAACAAGTTAAGCTAACTCAGTAAAATGTGACAAGAAATAAGAAATTGTTATGGCAAAATTTTCAAAAATTTTGTCATTTGCCAATCCCCGACAACGACGCCAAAAACTTGATCGCTTGTAAATGTATACGCTAAGGCAAGAAAATATATGCAAGTATATACAGTCGAATCAAGTAATAAAGGGTAAGTGAGTTATCGTCTCCTTAGGGATTGGTAGGGATTTTGATGTTTCACCTAAACTAGAACTAGATGTCACAAGCTGCTTCCTAAATTCTTTTCAAATTAGAAAAACAATTAGCAATGGATTATACAAACAGGTGTTAAAGCATTACTAAACCAAGAGAATATTATGAAGTATGGTTGTAGAAAAGTTTGGTTGAGGCAAAGTAAAAATGCAAAAGTAACAATTAAAAATAAACAAGGCAAAGAAAAGCGTTTATTCAAATATAATCTAAATAACCTCACATATTCAGACTTTTCACAGAGCACTCAGGTTAGTCTTTTGCTATGATAAGAAATTATTCTAAGTCTGGAAGGATTTGTTATGATATGCTTAGGCTGCCCGACATGATTACTGAGTATTCTAAGACGACTGCTTTGACAATACTACTCAGCGTTAACTACAACCCTTGGTTTGTCAGACTGTTGTTGTAGCAATACCCCTCAGCGTGAAGTATAATCATTGTCTATCCTACTCAACCGTCTATCCCTTTTAGTCGATTGAAACCCTCTCCTTATCTCTAAGGTAGGCAGGTTAGTACATCACCATCCCAGATCTATTCCATTGTTCACGTAGATTTGTCTTAATTCTATCAAATCTAATAATCAATTTCTAGAAAAATGACAATCTCTCGAAATCTCTTACATTGTCCACAAATGTTTCACCTAGGCACCCGATAATCTCTCAAAAGCTCTTATAGTGTTAAGGCAAATATTAAAGCAATGAACAAAATAGACATAAGCAAAATCATAATGCGTCATTCATAAACCATAAAATAATTATCTCGGCAAAACAAAAACCAACACCAAGTAAAGAAAATACAAACCCCAGAACAAATAAAAGAAATCAAGAACAAAGGAAGAACGACTCCCAAACAAGGGGCACTGCCATGACAGCTCTGACCAGTACCTCACATTCTCTGGCGGCAGCCTCTCTCGAGGCCTAAGCACCACTCTGCTATAGCCTGGTTATGGAGGACACCAAGAACGTTAGGTTGGAGAACGGTGGAAGGTAAGGTACTGCAGTTGCTTACTCCACGCCTCAAGTAAGTTTTCTTCTTCCTTGCCTCTCTTTTTGGCAGCTATGATTAGGTATTTATTAAGGGTATTTTCCTAGGGTTTTGCATAATTAAATATTACCTAAATACCCATGTTAACTTGTCCAAGCTATAGATGGAAAAGTGGTTGGATATTGTCAGAATCTTGGTGGTTTGATTACACATGAGGTCAGTCGTACAGTTCGAAGGTGACATAAACAATTCATTAGAACCACTTTAGCCTTGCAAGATAAATCTTGCCTTGGCAAGATAGGTCTGTTCCTCAGTGTCTTTGTCTTATGTGTGCCACTGGCCCTTGCGAAATATATTGTCACGACTGAAATGTTCCTCCTAAGTAAATTGCTACACACACAATCCACAAAAGCCCTTTATCCTCAGTAACATCAATCAAACCAAATAAATATTTCCTATGCAAAACTTATCCACCACATGCAATTATAACCTAAATGCAACTAAATACAACTTAATAAACTATGACAACATTGTTTAGACGAGCAATATCTTAAGTAAAAAGACTAGAAATAAAGTCTTTTTATGGAGTTATCAAATATGCTACTGACCCGACCATTTTTAAAATCTCATAAGGTCCAATGAATCTCGGACTCAGTTTTTCTTTTTTGCCCAAATCGTAATACTTTCTTCCAAGGTGACACTTTCAGTAATACCTTATATCCTACTTGAAACTCAATTTCTTTTCATTTCAAATAAGCATAAGATTTCTGTCGATCGGAGGCTATCTTTAGATTATCCTGGATAATTTTTACTTTCTCCTCTATTTCTTTCATCAAATCTGGGCCAACTAGGTCTCAATCTTTAAGTTCAAACAAATTTAATGGTGTTCGACACTTCCTCCCATACAAAGCTTTATACGGGGCCATCTTAATACTCGATTGGAAACTATTGTTATAAGCAAATTCCGATAAAGGAATATACCTTTCCCATGACCCTATAAATTCAATCACATATACCCTTAGCATATCCTCTAATATCTGAATAGTTCGTTCTGACTTCCCTTCTGTCTGCGGATGAAAAGTTGTACTGAAATTCAATCGAGTACCTAATGCCTCATGTAAAGACTTCCATAATCTTGAAGTAAACCTTGGGTATCTATCAGACACTATCGACATAGGCACTCCATGCAGCCTAACTATCTACATTACATATAATTTTGTATATTTACCCATCGAGTAATATACCCGAATGGGAATGAAGTGAGCTATCTTAGTTAATCTGTCTACAACCACCTATATCGAGTCCTTTTCACTTGGTGACAAAGGTAGCTCTGAGACAAAATCCATTGTAACTTGTTACCACTTCCATTCAGGAATGTATATCAGTTGTAGCAATCCAGATGACACTTGGTGTTCAGATTTCACTTGCTGACATGTCAAACATCTTGTAACAAACTCTGATACAACTCTTTTCATACCAGGCCACCAATAATGACTCTTTAAATCCTGATACATCTTATTCCCACCTGGATGCATCGTCAAAGGACTATAGTGCCTCTGAAAGAACATCTATCTCCCGTTCATCATTATCGGGAATGTAAAGTCTTCCATGATAATATAAACATCCATCAACCCTTAATTCAAAATCTTTGACCTCTTATATTTCTAATTGCGCCATTCTCGCGAAGCATTTATCATATTGATCTTGCAACTATTTTACCCGATCTAGAAGCATCGACTTCAACTTAAGTTTAGCAATCAAGGCACCATCTTCTTTTAAGGACATACGCGCATCCATGGACCGTAGAGAGGCAAAAGTCTTTCGGGCTAAGTGCATCCGCTACCACATTAACCTTTCTGAGATGATAATCAATAATCAAATCATAATCTTTTAAAAGCTCTATCCATCTTCTCTGTCTCAAGTTTAGTTCTTTCTAATTCAACAAGTACTTTAGACTCGTGTGATCCGTATAAATATGGCACCACTCACCGTACAGATAAGGATGCCAAATTTTCAAAGTAAACACGACTGCTGCCAATTCTAAGTCATGTGTCGGGCAATTCTCTTATGAGTTTTCAACTGTCTTGAGGCATAAGCCACGACTTTTCCATTTTTCATAAGCACACAACCCAACCTATTATGAGATGCATCACTAAACACTATATAGTCTTTACCCGACTCAGGTTGTACAAGCACTGGGGCTTCTGTTACAATTCCTTTTAGCCTTTCAAAACTTTCTTGGCATTTTCTGACCAAACAAAAGGCACATCCTTCCGTAACAACTTAGTTAGCAGCGAAGCTAACATTGAGAAGTTCTTCGTGAACAGTCTATAATAACCAACAAGCCCCAAGAAACTCTGAACTTCAGAAACATTCTTTGGGGGTTGCCAATCCACTATAGCTTGAATCTTTTTGGGATACACTCTTATGCCTTCTGTGGAGAATATATGAGTAAGGAAAACAATCTCAGCTAACCAAAATTTGCACTTTGACAATTTGGCAAACAACTTCTTTTCTCGTAGTATATGAAGAACCACTCGAAGATGAATATCATGTTCCTCTCTTGACTTGGAATATACCAAAATATCATCTATAAATACCACCAAAAATTGATCAAAGTAAGGTTGGAATACTCAGTTCATCAAGTTCATAAATGCTGGAGGAGCATTAGTCAATCCAAATGGCATCACCACAAATTCGTAGTGTCCGTACCGAGTCCGAAAAACTATCTTTGATATATCCTCCTACTTTATCTTTAATTGATAGTATCCCAGACTCATGTTTATCTTAGAGAACACTACTGTACCTTTCAATTGATCGAATATATCATCAATTCTCGAAAGTAGATACTTATTCTTTATCGTTACTTTATTTAACTGACGGTAGTCGATGCATAACTACATAAACCCATCATTCTTTTTCACAAACAGCACAGGTGCTCTCCAAGAAGAAAACAATGGTCTCATAAATACTTTATCGAGTAGCTCTTGCAATTTTGCTTTTAATTCTCTTAACTTCGTTGGAGCCATTCAATACGGAGCCACAAAAACAAGTTCGGTACCCGGGTAAACCTCAATCTTGAATTCTACTTCACGATCTGGAGGTAAACTCGATAATTCTTTCGGAATAACCTATATAAACTCGTTAACTGGTGGAATATCATTTAATCTTGCTTCCAATACTCGAGTGTCTATCATATTAGCTAGGAAAGCTATACACCCTTTTGACATCATTTTCCTTGTAGTCATGGATGAAATCACATTAGATGGTGATTTCACTTTTTCACCGATGACTTCAACTTCTGAGCCTTCTACATCTTTCAAAAATAATCACTTCTTGCGAAAATCGACCCATCCATGATGTGGAGACAACTAATCCATACCCAAAATGATTTCAAACTCATCGAAAGGCAAATCTATTAAGTTTGTAGGAAACACAATCCCTTGAATCTTTATCGGGCATTTTCTACATACCCTAGCTACCCTCGCACTGTGACCCATAGGATTTACCGCTATCATTTCACTAAAGATTGGTTATAAAGGAATTCCTCTAGCTTTAACCAACTTCGTACTAATGTATGAGTGTGTAGAACCAGGGTTAACAAAAATAAATCAGGCTCATCAAAAAGATGAAATGTACCTGTTATGATATCCTCGCCATCTCGATCCTCGTTGGACTTAATATTGTAAATTATGGTGACTCCCCGAGTCTCTTGTCACGACATTGATTCATTTTATCCTCTGGATCTACCCCTTCCTTTGCTTCTATTAGAAGCTGCCACCGATCTTTCAGATTGCACTGAATTATCCCCGGATTTCTTAGGACAGTTTCGAGTAAAGTGGCCAGTCTCACCACACTGGAAACAAGCTCCACTTAGAATTATGCATACTCCATGGTGAAATTTGCCACATGTTTTACATGGAGCACTCTCTCCAATTGCTCTAACCGAGCTAGGAACAAAAGACTGATATTGTTTAGTTTTTTGCGAAACTTCAGCTAAACATTCTCTATCAGTATATCGGGAACTCGAGCCTTTTCCTCTCTTAGCATGATGAAGAGTTGAAGGTGTTCCAACTCTTTTCCCCGACTGTATACTCTGCTCAGCTGCTAGAGTCTCCTCTTGAGCTCTTTCAATAGCCTTGGCTCAGTTTATGATTTCTTGCAAGCTAAGCAAGTTCAAAGCCAACATCATCTCCTTCAACTTTGGCCTGTAACCTTCAACGAACCAGTCACATCGAGCCTTGTCGTGGGGAACCACCTCAGTAGAAAAACGTCTGAACTTGTTGTATTCAACCTCGTACTCATGTAAGGCTCGATCACCTTATTTCAAATTAAGGAACTTCAACAGCATCACCCGTCTAATTTGCTCACCAACATACTTGTTCTTGAATTCCTCCATGAAGAACTACCATGTCACTTGTTGTGGTGGTGCATACATCGTAGTATTTGACCACCATACTCGAGCTGACCCCCTTAGTAATGATACATCTCCACCAAACTTTTCCAAATCTGAGCAGTGAAGACTTTCAAGCATCACCATAACATTATTCAGCCACAAGTCAGCCTCTATAGGACCTTTATCCTTTTATCCCCGAAACTCAAGAGCTCCTAAACTCTTCAATTTTTTTGTTATCAACATCCTCGGTACTAAAGAAGCAAGGATAGGCATAGGAGGTTAGAATCATGTCAGGATGGCATCGAGAGCT